>NC_136466.1:90181705-91440455 GCF_902686455.1 Sciurus vulgaris
TCTCCAAAATTTATAAAGAACTTACAAGACTTCACACCAAAAATACAAAGAACCCAATCAATAAATGGGCCAAGGAATTGGACAGACACTTTACAGAAGAAGACGTACAGGCAGTTAATAAATATATGAAAAAGTGTTCAACATCTCTAGTTATTAGAGAAATGCAAATTAAAACAACTCTACGATTTCATCTTACTCCAATTAGAATGGCTATTATCAAGAACACAAACAATAATAGATGTTGGCGTGGATGTGGGGAAAAGGCACAGTTTTACATTGCTGGTGGAGTTGCAAATTGGTGCAGTCACTCTGGAAAACAGTGTGGAGAATTCTCAGAAAACATGGGATGAACCCACCTTTTGACCCAGTTATCTTCAGTTATACCCAAAGGACTTAAAATTAGCATACTACAGTAACACAGTCACATCAATGTTTATAGCAGCTCAATTCACAATAGCTAGATTGTGGAACCAACCTAGATGCCCATCAACAGATGAATGGATAAAGAAACTATGGTATATATACACAATGAAATATTATTCAGCCATAAAGAAGAATAATATTATGGCATTTGCAAATAAATGGATGGAAATGAAGAATATCATGCTAAGTGAAATAAGCCAATCCCAAAAAACCAAAGGCTAAATGTTTTCCCTGATAAGTGGATGATGATATATAATGAGAGTGAGGAGGTGGGGATGAGAGAAGAATGGAGGAACTTAACATTGTGTAGAAGGAAATGAGAGGGAGGGGGTATGAAAAATGGTGGAATGAGATAGTCATCATTACCCTATGTACATGTATGATTAAACAAATGATATGAATCTACATTGTTTACAACCATAGAAATGAAATGATGTACCCCATTTGTGTACAATAAATCAAAATGCAGACTGTAAAAACTAAAAAAAAAAAAAAAAAAAAAAAAAAAAAAAAAAAAAAAATTTAAAGGTATCATGCTAAGAGAAATAAGCCAAACCCAAAACACCAAAGGCCAAATGTTTTCTCTGATATGCATTTCTAGGATAGTAGAGTGAAACACACATTATTACCTCATGTACATGTATGACTGCATGACTAATGTGCTCCTCCAATATGCACAATCAGAAAAATGAGAAATTCTCCTCCATTTATGTATGATTTATCAAAACATATAAATGCATTCTACTGTCATGTACAACTAATAGAAAAAATAAAAAAATTTAAAAGATATCTGCTTAATGAGATTTTTCAAATCAGTGGTATTATTTTTATAACTCTGTATATAAGATCAGACTTTCCTCATGTGAACATCGGCATATTGGCAAGCTCCATATATTAAAAGGTTTTGTGTTGATCTTCCTGAAAGGGAATAAACTCACAAAGAGCTTCAAGATTTTAAGCAGTGACATATATACATATATACATCTAAACATTCAGTTTCTTCTGATTGGAAAAAGCTGCATGCAGCAGAAGCATATACTGTTCAAAGATGTCATGTAGAGATAAAATTGTCAGAAGAGGTTGAATAAAACTGTTTCCACAGTGTCCAACACAATGTTCAGTATTTGGTGACAGCATAGAAAACATTTGTTGAACAAATGAATTTAATGAAATATAGCAAGCTGCTTTTTTGAACAGCTGACAGTATGATCCTCACATGCCAAAGAAAAACATTTGGTCACTTGCTTTCACTTGTCATTTAAATCCGCATAGCAAAAAATTAGAGTCAAATTGCTAAGGGACATAATTAGAAATATTTTATGCACAAATCTCCCATTCTATCATGAGTCACACTTAAGACTAGGATTTATAGCTCTACACACAGGTTATACAGTTTCTATAATATGCTCAGTATAGCAACGAATAGAGCAATAGTTTCAAATGATGTTCTTTGTCAGGGTATTTTAATTCCTTATTCCAGGTAGAGGCCCTGTACTACTTCTGGTCCCTCATCTCTGTTCAACCAGAAAGACCCTGGTTTTATGCATTTTTTTCTTTACACCTGGGAATTCCATCCAAAATGAAATATCTATCACATAAAATATCAAAAAAACCAACAATGTGATAAGAAACTGTTTGTAGCAGAGTGTTTTAGTTTTTGTTATATTTTCAGGAGAGATGAGAAAGTATGTAGGGTCTGGCACACAATGGACAGTGTTTGAACCAATTTAGTTACAGTCTCAAAGACAGGGTGCCTTAGCGCGCATGCACGCGCACGCGCGCGCACGCACACACACACACACGCATGTGCATGCACATGCACACACATACCCCTGAGTAGGCATCAAAGGCAATATGTATCTTTTATTTTCCTATAAACAAATGTACTATCATAATTCCACATTTTCTTCTAAAGCAGAAGACTGGATCAGGTTTTTCCAAGTAAACTCAGTTAAATTATTGCTGTTATTTCAATCTCAAATGCAAGCAAGGTTAAGATTCATTTCTCTATTCTCTCATCAAATGACATTTAATTTCAAAGAGAGCTAGTGCAGGAGTATATGGAATGCGTGTGTGTGTGTGTATGTTTGTGTGTGTGTGTGTGTGTGTGTGTGTGTGTGTACATGCACATGTGGGCTGGATATACTTGCACCTGTCAGTATGTATTCTTGGTTTTCTGATGGCATCAGCTGCTTTAAATTGTCTTGCCTTCCTTTTGGAAATTAGCCCTTATGCTCAGTATTTCTGCTGCTACCTGAGGTTCTAACTTGGGTTCAGGTTTCTTGAAATCCTCTGGTGATCTCTCTGCCACTTCCAAGTCCCCTTGGAACTGCACACTTTAAGCTGTAACCATATTACTGAAAAGCCTGAGAGAAGCCATGAGGGGTCTCTCATGCGTTCTCTTGCCTGGGCTCATTTTGTTTTATTCCTTCCTTGCCACTGTGCTGTGAAGCATATTATACACCAATGCTACCGCACTATCTCAGATAGGAGCCAGGCATTACCCATTTCTCTCCAGGTCTGTTATTTAGCTCAAATGCACCAGAATGATCGTCTGAATTAGTGGGACATATCTTTTAATTGGCCAATGCTTGCAATTTTCTAATTGTTAAATACCTGGATTCCTGCCTGTCCCCCCAAATCTCCAAATGAAAGAAGCTCAGTGCCCATCTTTCCCTCCAAACCTTAGTCTGTTGAGAAAAAGCTGAAATTGCACATTCATATTTCTCAGTTGCTTTTTCTCAAGGTGACCCTTCTCTCCCCAAAGCCTAGGCAACCTTTATCTAGTCTCTAGGATGCAGCAGTCTAGCTCTCTATCTATTCTCTTTCCATCCTATTGTTTGTAACACAAACTTTATGCCTTACTTCCTTTGGGGCTTGGCCTCTTCTAGCTCAAAAGAAACTGGATCTTGAATATCAATACACTTGACTTTATAGATTACTTGCCTGAGGTGAGGTTTAAATTTTATTTTTAGAGATTCAAAAGCTGAGCACTGACTGCTTATTTTCTTTTTGTGTTCCTGGCATAAAACCCTGCATCCTCTCTGAAGCAATGCCTTCTCCTAACTGAATAGAAAAGGAGCTTGAGAAACCCTGATTCATCCCTTCAAATTTCACCCCTCCACACAAATATGAGTGTGGGGCCTATCTAGTCACTTCCTCCTGCAAACACAGAAGAAAGTACAGAAATTACAGAACTCAGTTGGCCCTGGTAGATTTCACTATCATATAAATTGTAGATCATTTTGTAGTATAACAAGGATTATGGGGGGAAAAGGTTTTATACCTTAATTAAGTCAACTTATATTTATAATGGGAAATAGGTTTATTTTGTAAACCAGGAAGGGATATTGTGGGGGGATGGGTAGGTACTGGGAATTGAATCCAGGGACACTGTACCACTGAGCCTAATCCTCAGGCCTTCTTTTTTTTTTTTTCACTTTTTTATTTTGAGACAGGGTCTTGATAAGTTGCTGAGACTGAACTTGAACTTGCAATTCTCCTGCCTCAGCCTTCAGTGAGGTATTTTGTAATAAAGTGAATTCTTGAATTCACTGATGTTCCTTTGGATAATTAAAAATTAATTTGCGATACCAAGTAGCAGACTTCATATTTGTTGCCTCCACCTCTGCACACCCTGACTGCTTCCTCCAAGATTTACACATAGCAATAGGATCTGGAGCTCATTTTTGCTCAGAACCCAACTTCAAAAAATGCTGGAAAGACAATGTCATGGATTTGGAAAAAAAAAAAAAAAATGCATGAAGCTTAGGAAATTTACAAGGCTAGACCAGACTCGGAAATTAAGGATTCTGGAGTAAGAGTATGTTTCTGAAATAAAGAGAAGAGTGAGATTTGGAGAGGAAAGCCAATTTCAGAGGAATAGACTGAAAGAAGAAGACAGGGGAGGTAAGGTCAGAAAAACAGAAATCACTTAAAATGACAGCCACTGGAGATCTAGAGAATGCTCCAAAGGGATCAAGTTTCTGAGAAATGTATCAGTTCTTTTCTCTAGGCCAAGAAAATAAGACATCTACACAAAGCCTTTATTTTTTAATTCTCCACTAACCTCACTGCATGCTTTGAATTTACCACCAGAAATCTGTACATATGCTTACTCTGGGGACCAGGGACCAAGGTGGATCATTAAAAAGGAAAGGAAGGATTTTCTTTCTCCATGGAATTTAGTAAATGTTTTTATCATGGAAATTAAGCCTATAAATGACAGACTGTGGGAACAGTGACAATGTTAACAGTGTCCTGTGCTCCAACGCACATCTCAAAGGCAGCAAGGGACATATTCCTTAGGATTTAAAGGATAAATTTCATGTGGATTATAGAAATATGTTCCTTTTATTTTATATAAATTGAATCATATACTACAAACTTCACTTATTAACTGTATAAAATAGACTGTGGTAGACATGTTTATGGGGATCCACTCAATGTACATAAATGGACAATTTCCACAATCTAGGCACAAGATAAAATAAGTCACACAATTGTGTCACAATAAAATTCTCTGGATCAGAACTCAGGCAAAGACCCAGATATCAGAATTGTTGAGTTGCAGAATTGTTACCTTATATGGTAGGATAAGTTGATTCTGGGCAATGAAACAGCCTGGAAATAGAAAAGAAAACAAGCCTTCCTACTTCTTACCCTAGGTCTCTCAGCCCTGTCAGATTTTTCATCCCTACAAGCTTCTGACCAGCATCACCCACAGGGAAGAAGGGGAACTCAGAGGCTGTGCTTGGTCAAATGCATCCTTGTCAAAAGTGTTCTAGTAGCCTTTTGATGCTTGATACAGCTTGTGGATAGAACTCATTGTTGCCTGTGAGATCTATTTCCGTCATTTAGAATTTAGTGATAGTCTTCTTAAATTTGGGCCAAGACGTTGTGACCTAGGATAAATTGCTTAATCTCTTCAAACCCCAGTTTCCTCGTGGATAAACCTGATAATAGTAGCTCCCTTACAGATATTTTTGTGAGATTAAATCAATATAGGATCCTTCATAGAAGAGTTAGGACAAGAAATTGCTTAGTTTACTGCTATCATTAATGACAATAACCTATCACTTTCCACATAATATATCAATATATTTCCATATCAATAAGTATTCATTGATATAAATTTTAAGGATGCACAGCTTCCCGTTGAATAGGTACTCTATGGTTTATTAGTAATCAGATACTAGGACTCTTTTTTAAATTTTTAATTTTTTTTATTTTTAAAGATTGCATTTTGATTTGTTATACACAAATGGGGTACAAATTTTCAATTCTATGGTTGTGCATGATATAGATTCATACCATTTGTGCAATATACATGGACATAGGGTAATGACGTCTGTCTCATTCCACCATCTTTTATACCTGCTCCCTCCATCCTCTCATTTCCCTCTATGTAATCTAAAGTTCCTCCATTATACCCAAAGGACTTAAAAATCAGCATACTACAGTAACACAGTCACATCAATGTTTATAGCAGTTCAATTCACAATAGCTAGATTGTGGAACCAACCTGGAAACCTGGATGCCCTTCAACAGATGAATGGATAAAGAAACTATGGTATATATACACAATGAAATATTATTCAGCCATAAAGAAGAATAATATTATGGCATTTGCGAATAAATGGATGGAATTGGAGAATATCATGCTAAGTGAAATAAGCCAATCCCAAAAAACCAAAGGCCAAATGTTTTCTCTGGGATTCTTTTTGATTGACATTCTACTTCCAGCTAAAAATTGTTGGTTAAATATAATTGTCTACTTTTATTCCTTCCTAAAACCCTTCAAAAACTGCAGTGTATGAATTCATGGAATAGGAATACTAGAAGTGGAAACAAAACTAACAAACTTATGGGAGCAGAAAAACAAATAATTTAGAAGACCTGAGAACACTGACTGTCAATGAATGGCAGGAGAAGCTAAGAACTAAAACTTTCTATACCTTGGAATTTTCTCAGGCTTAGGAATTGGCAAGTACAAAATAGCTCTAGTTGTTGGGATGAAAAGAGGTGCTAAAATAAAAGAGATTGCTCAAAGTCTGTTTCAGAAGAAGTTCATTATACTCTCCTCTGCCAGAAACTGTCTTTGCCACCCTAGAGAGAGACTGAAGGTTTCTTCCTCAGAGAGTAAAGCTGGGGCTCTCCAGGGACATCAGGCATGGTTAAAGCTGGAGGTCTGGAGGTTTCTAACTGAAACATGGAACTGAGACACAACGGACGCTGAGTTCCTGAGGTTTCTGGTCCTCTCCCTCTGGAATCTGACAGATCCAGAAGGAAAGCCTTTGGGAAATATCCTGGTATTGGAATTCTCTCCTCTCATCTACCCAGCAAACCAAACTGCAGCAAAGTACACAGCTGTCAGTCAGTCCTCACTTAAATGATTACAGCTTTTCTTTCCTTATTCTTAATGTGACTCAGCAACCAAGTACCACCAGAGATCTGAGGAATGCCCTTACCATGAGAGAGGGAACTGAAATAAAACAGTAGAAAACAAATTGCTGAGCCACACAGGGGGAGGAAAATTTTAAAAATAAATAAGCAACAAAAAAAACTGGTATTAATATTCTAAACCTTGAGAAAAGAGGGACAAAGGAAAAGAAACAGTCAAAAGCAAAAATGATCTCTTGGAAACTAATACTATTAAATGAAAAACTCAGTGAAAGGGCTGAAATATGCATTGAGAAAAATTTCCCAGAAAGTATACCAAAAAAGGAAGGAAGGTAAATAAGAGAAAGGATAATCTTACAGACAATGATTTAGTGGGAATATTTAAAGAAGATATGTTAAATTATAGAAACCAGCAGGTTTTGGAGCTTAAGAGATAAAATCAGAGAATTGAAATTTTTGAGTCTTTAAGTATAAAACATGAAAAGCAGTAAAAGTTGATTTATAGTTCCAGACCCTTAAGACAGATAACAGAACTAGAAATTACTAGTGATCTAATTTTTCAAAAAGTTTTATGCTAATTTTAAGTCCTTTGGGTATAAACTGAGGATAACTGGGTCAAAAGGTGGGTTCATTCCATGTTTTCTGAGAATTCTCCACATTGCTTTCCAGAGTGGCTGCACCAATTTGCAACTCCACCAACAATGTAAAACTGTGTCTTTGTCCCCACATCCACGCCAACATCTATTATTGTTTGAGTTCTTGATAATAGCCATTCTAATTGGAGTAAGATGAAATCGTAGAGTTGTTTTAATTTGCATTTCTCTAATAACTAGAGATGTTGAACACTTTTTCATATATTTATGAATTGCCTGTATGTCTTCTTCTATAAAGTGTCTGTCTAGTTCCTTGGCCATTTATTGATTGTAATGCAGTCACATCAATGTTTATAGCAGCTCAATTCACAATAGCTAGATTGTAGAACCAAACTAGATGCCCTTCAACAGATGAATGGATAAAGAAATGTGGTATATATTTATATATATATACACACACAATGGAATATTATCCAGTCATAAAGAAGAATAATATTATGGCATTTGCAGATAAATGAATGGAATTGGAGAACATCCTGCATGGACTATTGCAAGGCATTAAAAGTTTCTGTCAGTTTGAATGATCTTTAATAAGTCCTTTTTCTTGCCTATATGTTCCCTTTTCTTTCTTTTTGATGTCTATTAAAAATGGAAGATGCAAGCTGGAGAAGATCATCTGAGGATTGATCAGGGCCACGTGCCAATTTTTGTAATTTCCTCTAAATATTTGGGGCTGACTAAATGATAAATTTATACTTTAAAAGTAGGTGGCCCTTTATGGATTCAGGATTCAGAGTGGTGTGTTTTCTTATTGCTTTCCCAAGTCTCTCCATGAAAATAGCAGGACTTTCCTGAAGGCTGCATAATAGTTTTTTAGGCATAGGCATCCTACTCATTATTCAAATCCCAGTTAGGATGGTTTCTGTGAACTGCCTGTGCTCTAGATGGTTAATAGCATAATTTTCTAGGTGAAGTCAAATACCTGGCATAAGTTTTGAAACCTCTCAATATTTATTAGGATCCTCCAAAAGCCTCCTTAAATTTATTTTTGTCTGTCTTAAGTTGGAAGGGTCCCCTCAATTTTCCTCCCTTAGTGGGCGATTCCTCAAGGCTTTCTCCTCTCATGGTAGATTATTGATGTCAAGCATGGTAACATGTGAAAGGCACTTTTCTTGATCATTTGCAATTTAGCAGTATGCAGGCTAGTGGTGAACCTGGCAATACTGTTGAGAGAGAAGCTCCCTTCTGAGTTAGAAGTATTAGGGACGTCTCCCTAACTTTCTTACAGCCCAGCTTCCTTATGGCCCAGAAAAAAACCCATCTCTCATTACCTGGCTTTGCCGAAGTTAATTCTGGCCTCCTTCGGCAAAGTGCTAGGGTCCTAGTTTGCCCTGTGCTAGAGACCCTGGGAGGATTCAGACTTAAGGGCATTACTGCTTTCCTCCTGCCACTATAAACTCCCAATTATGAAAAATGATGACAAAAGTAAAAAGTGTGCCTTTTGCTTATCTTTTTGCCCTGTAGACTAAAGGAATCTCCGGAGGGTGAGGGGACATCTATTGGTTGTTAGGCATATAACGCCCTTTGCTTGGAGGGTCTCACGGGAGGGGTTTTTAAATGCGTCCCTCTTGCAGCTTAAAGAGAACACGGTGAGCACATTTAAGCACAGGAACAGAAATGGGGTGACTCTAGATGTCTAGACTAGTGAAGCCTAACTATGCGAACAAAGGGAACCTGGGCGTTTTCATACTAATCATCCCAGGCCTTAATCTTACAGTTTGCATTCCTAATGTCTGATCGGCAAGGAAAGGGGAGCATCCAGGAGGGAGTGGATGTGCAGGAGTGTTGTGCACTGTGCGGCCCATACGGAGGCAAAGGTAATTGGCGCTTTCCCTCAGTGCCATTGTCTACCGATCACCCTGGATACCCCTCAGGGTTGTCGGGAGGGGGAGTCCGGAGAAGGAACCTTTGGGGTCCACCCGAGAGTAACCCAGGCCGAGAACCCCGCAGTTGTTCCAACCCTTCCTCCACCTCCACGCATCCTGGGCAGATCAGGACTGGGGACACTGTGTACTCGCGGCAATTGCGCTCCAGGCCTGGACAGAAAAGTAGGAAACGTAGGAAACGGCTTCAGCACAGTCCAACATGCCTACAGAGCAGGTGATTGGAAACTTGCCTGGGCCGGGAAACCTTTCACCTGAGTCTAAAGAATGGCGGCTGCACTAACTGCATTTAAGTAGCCCACGGGTGCCCTCCAAAAATAAAGAGACAGAAAGATGCACCTCAAACAGATGTGGGGTGCGTGAAGAGAGAAGCTTACTTACCTTGGCGTAGATCTCGGTGGGACCTCCAAATCTGATACCGCCATTTACCGGTGATGAGTTCTGCTCCTTCTAATGTTGAAGATTGAACACTAGAGAAGCACGCCAAGGCAAGCAGATTAAGCAGGTTTTATTTAAAGGTAATAATACAGACTTCTCCTGGCAGGAAGAAGGGGGCCATGGCTGATGTTCTAAAGTCCCCTGAGAACATCTTGCTAAGTGAAATAAGCCAAACCAAAGGTTGAATGTTTTCCCTGATAAGTGGATGATGATATATAATGGTGGTGGGGAGTGGGGGTGAGAGAAGAATGGAGGAACTTTAGAGTACGTAAAGGGAAATGAGGGGGGATATGAAAAATGGTGGAACGAGACAGACATCATTATCCTATGTACATGTATGATTACACAAATGGTAGGAATCTACACTGTGCACAACCATAGAAAGGAAAAGATGTTTTCCATTTGTGTACAATGAATCAAAATGCAGTCTGTAAAATTTGAAAAACTATTTTAGCAAAAGGTAAAAAAAAAAAAAAAGTTTTCTGCCTAGCACCAACAATGTGAAAAATCTGTTACATGAGGTTTATTAGCAAGTCATGATATCACTGCACCACATTTTATTAAAATAGGAATAAGCTAGAAACCTGAACTGGTACAAAGAACATCCTCTTTATGTAAATGTCTTCAACTAGTTTTAATAAGCTCCACATAGGACAAAGTAGGGTGAACTCTCAGCTTAAGTGGCCACTTCTATAATAACAATTGTGATTCAGCAAAGGAAAATTGGTTAACCACCAGGTTTAATTTTCTTTTACCTTCATTTCTTATCCTGCTAAGATTCCTTTGGAATATCCTTAAAATTCTGTGTATTATAAGGTGCTGTTATTCATTTTGACAAGGTCATGTTTACCTTAAAATGAAATCGAGAATTGAGATATTTAAGAAATTCTAGATTAACATTTCACTTCCCTTAAAATATGCAGGTAATTGAGTCAAACGTGTTTTTAAAGTTATCCTGCTGTATTTTACTTCTAGACTTAATCTATGTTTACACCTTCAGGAGAACAATAAAGAGCATAAATGGTTAAATACATTTGATTCATCTATCTCAATTGACAGACAATGATACCTAATAAAATCAACTAACATCTTCCATTCCACACCCATAAAATCACATCCGTGGAGTTTAGGCCAGGACATCAGTATTAAAAAGCTGCTAAATGATTTTAGTATGCAGCAGAAAATGACAATCACTGATAAATATAATTGAATATATAATTCAGGATAAAAATACTTTGAAACATTGGTAATTGCAAATATCTGCTTTTGGAGGCTGTCTAGATATATGGTTTAAATTGGTGACAACACTTGGTTAATTATTTCATATTTGGCACTAAGCTTCGTGTGTGTGTGTGTGTGTGTGTGTGTGTGTGTGTGTGTGCATGTGTGTATTTTCCCAGCAGTTAGGTACAGTAAGTTAGGAGTTGAAGCAAGAAGTGGAGACTGATAAAATTCTTAGAGTGTTGCCTAACGTGAAGAAAAGTTAAATGAAAGTAATATTTCTTTGGGGGTTTTAGGGCAATGATCCTATATCTAGTTTTGTATCTTCAAATGAAGAACTTGAAAACCTACTGTCAGGGCACTAAATGTGGCTTAAATATTGATAAGCTCCAGAAACAACCATGGACTCTTTGACACCTTGTGAGATGGTGAGAACCCTCCAGTGATGTGAGGAAATGGTCACTTAAACCTAATGATTATCTTCCTAATTGACTCCAGAGAAGATATACATATATTTTTCCTTCAGTCATTACCCTGCTTTTTCCCCTAAGTTCAGTGACATTTTCTCTGAAGAGATAATAATAGAACTAGCCTAACAGTGGAAAATGACCTCAGACAGTCTATTTGAAATGATAAAAAATAGAAGAAAGAAATGAGCAGAAGGTAAAGGAGAGGAGGAGATGAAAGAATGATGATGATGAAAAAACAATAATGGAAGAAGAGGAGAAAGAGGTAGACCATGAAGAGGAAGGGGAGGAGGAAGAGAAGCAGTAGGGCACCTACAGCAGGGTGGGAGCAAGCACTGGTTGAGGGCCTCTGAAAGTGTTTCTCATGGTCTTGGAGGGTATTTGCTGAAGTTTGTAGATTCTTGGGTCCTGCACCATATCAGAATGTGAAAGGGTTGCTTCTTAGGAATCTATATTTTAAGCAAGCACCCCAGGTACATATTATGCATAACAAACCATTTGAAAATTATTGACCTACAATATTTTGGGCAAGAACGCCAAGTTTACAAAAAGCAACAAAAGATAATAATATTTTAAGGTAAGATAAACCCAGAGGAATGGTGCTTCTAGAATTCATTTGAAAACATGGACAGTTCTCTTTGATGCAAAGCCATGAAAATGATAAGAGAAGCTGGTCCAATCAGCATGACAGTTAACCTTTACTGAGCCCTCACCATGCACAGAACCCAGTTTGAAGGAATGTATGTGATTTAGACACATTCTGTTCTCATAAATAACAGGGAGTGTTATTTCCTCTGTTCATAGAAAAGAAAACTGAAGCTTCAAGAGCTATCCTAGGTAACTACACTAGTAAGGGACAGAAGGGACTCAATGCTTATCTGCTCAAAATATTAAACTTCAAACTAATCCAGTAAATGGAGGGTAGGAGCACTGCAGACCTGAGCTCTGGTTTTAGCTCTGGTTTTAGCTCTGGTTTTAGTCACAGATTAACTATGAGAATATGGATGGCCTAGCCTCCTGTGAATTAGCTTACTTGCCTATTAAATGGGGGTGTTATTAATAGTATAGTGAGAACCCAAGAGATGGAAGTTCTTGTGAAAATTATGAGATACTATAAAAACACCAGTTATCATTATACTCCCATAATCAAGGTACATGTAGTCTGGGTCCAAACTTTCCCACATGAAATTAAGAAGGAAATTAAATCATTGTGTTACTATCCAGTCACCCAGATAGAATCACAAGCTGGGCTGGTTATGATACTAAGAGATCAAGGTGAAGTGATGAACACAGTTTTAAAAAATTCCCTATTGACAATTTTCTCTGTGTGCCTTGTGATTGCCACTACTGATGTTGAATATTGAATCCATACTCAACAACAAGTCAACATAGTACTTTTTGGTAAGGTGTCACTTTTGGAGAATGTGATATGAAAGAGCAAACTTCTAGGTTTTTCCATTACCCTTAACTCATCACTGATTATTCTCCACCTTGAAATAAAATGCCAAGTACTCAAAGAGGAAAGATATGGTACCCAAGCCAGACGTGTGAAGTCAACTGCATGAGCCATGAGTCAATCACTCCATACTCAATAATTCAGTGAACTAGGGTTAATAAAACTTGTACTCCTTTTCTATTCAGGTTTATAGAAAAATCAGTGAAGATTTTATACTACAGGACTATGAGAGAAAGAAAATATGAAGGGGAGGGGCTAGAGATGTAGCTCAGTGGTAGAGTGCTTGCCTAGCAAGTGTGAGATCACACACACATACACACACACACACACACACACACACACACACACACACAAGATGAAGGGGAGTACACAGGAAATTAGTGGGCAGGAAAAGAGGAGAGAAATGTGAATGTTGTGTGTCATAGCTCAATAACTTTAGACTTTGAAATTATCTCCCTGTTCAACCTGCCTCCATAAACACACAAACTCCTTCAGACTCAACGACTTGAAAACGCTTGCATAACAAACTGTGATGTAATGAGAGAGCTTTTTTTTTTTTTTTTAACCTCAATAAAAACAACTCTCATTGTCTTGCACTAGAAAGTGTTATGTTATATATATAACAATTCCATCAGGTATGTCACCTTTACGCTCCATTTTTTGAATGAAGAAACTAAAGCAAAGAAGTGTTTAAAACATGTTCAAATGTCCCCAGGTAATAAATGGCAGAGCTGGAACTTAGTTCCACATGGTCTGCAGTGAGTCTGCCCTTATCTCTGCTGAATGTTTTTTGAAATAGTATTCACCTAGAGTTTGGGCACTTTATTAAATGGTGCCAGTTTTTCTATCAATTCTCAACTAACTTTACCGATAAAATTAAAGTCACAGCCTCTACTATGTCCATTGACAGAAAACTAGGAAAGGAGAAGCGGGATCACTAGCTATTGTGGCCACTTTTTCATTACTATTTCTTTCCTAAATTTCCCACTGTCAAACTCCCACATTTCCCCCATATGCAGGTACCTGATTAATTGGGACTGGAGAGTCAGAAGAATTCGAGTAGCTCTAAAGTGCTCCCTTACCCTGCTTCCATCTCTCCTACTTCCAGCCTCAAGTTCATTTCTTTCCCAAACTCATGAGCTTGGAATAAGTTTTTGCAATTTGATATAACAACTCATAATTGACTATTCGCATTATTTGCTTGAGATGGAGTGCCCACTGGTCTCTCTTTCTCTTTCTGCCTATGAATAGAGAGCTATGGCTACAGCATAGCCAGGTTTGAACAGTGTAGAGTCTACAGGAGGCTCTGGGGAAGGGTTGCAGACACAATCACAGGAGACAGGCAGGTACCATAATTGAATGGGTAAGTCTGGCATAAGAGAAAATTTTGTCCATACTAAATTCTCTCTGCTATTTTTTCTCTACTTTTGATGGAGTTAAGCATTCTTGATGTTCACTGTGAGGAAAAAAAATTAAAGATGAAGTAAGCATAATTGCAGAAATTGACCTTTGTCTTAGTATCTGAGAATAATGGGGACCACTCTTTCCAGACCTGCACTATCCTGTTTTAAAGAGGAGCCTGAAAACCAGATTTTTATGAGATATCTCCTCAATTTAAATATTAGAAACTAATTTAGAATTTTTTAAGATAATATGCTATTAACTAATTCTGCCTTAGTCCTTCCATTTTCCCTTTCCAAGATGATGGTCAAAGAACAGATACAGGCAGCTGAGAATGGAGTTGTCAGTCCTAGGGTGTGAATTGGCTTCAATTTTCTCCCCACCCCAGTACCAGCTGAGGGCTTGGTCACCCCAGGCTTTCTTAGTAGCAGGGATACATAGTTAACTGAATATAACTTCATCTTTGCTTCTCAACTCCTTCTAGTGAATTCTGGAATTAATCTGTTTATTTTTTAAATCATTTATAATCTTGAAAGATTTTATTGAGCTACATATAAATAAGCACAGAAAAATAGAATTTCAATGATTATCTCTAATATAGATAAAGTAGTGATATCACCCCAATCCCAGACATGACAAGCATAAATACAATGAGTAAAACTGAAAAGCAATCTCCTGATTTCAGGTAATATGGGGTAAGTTCAATATAAGAGTAAGTTTATTCTGAGACACCTTAACTAGCATCAGAAATCATTGCAGAATGTTAGAAGGACGAATAAGGATCAGGGCTTAAAGGCTCTAGATGGTTAAAAATTCTCAGTTCCAAGAATGAAAAGAAGATAAGTTCCATGACTTAGATGAGTAGATGACCACAAATTTCAAAACAAACTAAAAATTTGGTTTGTATTACTCAAAAAAAATATTGATCACTGACACCTAGTGTAACAGAAAAAATCATGCTAATGCAAGCCAAAGCCAGTCCTTTATATATAAAATAGCCATTATCTATGTGAATGCTTCCTATCTTGTGACAAGATGTTTCTGCTCTCTGGGAAGGTAAATTAGTAACAGTACAGATTATTAGACCAATTTTAACTTGTAGCAGAGATTTTGGTGACTTGGCCTTCTTTCTAAATCTTTTTATTACTACCCTGAATGAAGACATCAAGGGTTACTGATACTTATAAATAAAACTTGAAGGTAGGAGCAAATCATTGGATGATAACATCAAAATTCCAAATATCTTCAGAACCTGAAATTCAACAGGAAAAAAAAATCTACATTCACACTCTGAGCTCTCTCCTCAAATACACATACAGCAAAAGCAAAAACTATACAAATCAGTTTGGAAGTGAAAATATCAGCACATATGAATAATAACAGGTTTTAGTAGACTATGTTAAGTAAGAAAAAAAAGTTAATTCTCTTTTAGGCAATTATGGTAGAAAGAAGGAAAGTTTCCTAAAGGAAACAAAATTCCTCCTCAAATTGGCATAGGTTTAGCCAACTGTACATACCACACTTCATCCTCAGTGCCATGTATTAAAAATTGTATCTAAAAGATCCTATTCGGACATGAGTAATCATAATGCAAAAGTTTTTAAAAGATGAGGGATGTTTAACTAGAGTAAGTAAAAGTTAGCAGGACATAATAATCTGTCTACAAAACGTGAAAAGCTAGAGCTATCATGCAGAAAAGAGACTGAGACTTGTCAGTGTGGTACTATAGGGAGAATTAGCATGCTTGACTGGAGGTAGGTAATTAGGGAAGATTCATGTCATTACAAGGGCAGACTTTGTTACCATTGTACCAATCCAAACCAAAGAAGAAATTGCTCTGGGAGACCATGAATTACCTGACTACTTGGTAGGCATATCTCTGAGGAGTATCATGTATATAAGGGGTGTTAACTTGTTAACTAGATCTCAAACTTTAAGTGTGTATGAATCACCAAAGACTCATTAAAAGTGCAGCTTCCGAATAGGTAGTTCTGGGGTGGGAGTTGATGGCCTGTATTTCTAATAAGCTCCCTAGTGGTGCCTGTGTGCTGGCATGTGGACCATATTTTGCAAAGCAAGGAACTAGATAACATTCAATATCCTTTTTCAATACTAAGCATCTATAATTCTCATAGAAAAATATACCTCAGGAGTAGAAAAGTAATTAGGTATTTAGACTTTTCTTGGGAAACTGACAGTGTTTGAGAGCACAGAGGAAGCATAAGCATTTCCTGGAAGAATAAGCAGGAATACTCTAAGAGCCACCTGGTAAATGCATATTTTTAAAGAATCTACTCTAAATAAGGAAAAGTTGTTACTAAATACTTGTTTATAACCAGGTTTACTTACCCGTCTTCATTAAATATATATATTTTTCAGTACTAGGAATTGAACCAAGGGGTGCTTTACCATGGACCTACATCCCCAGCCCTTTTAATTTTTAATTTTGAAACAGGGTCCCTGCTCAGTTACTGAGGCTGACCTCAAATTCGCAATCTTCTTGCCTTAGCCTCCTTGAGTAGCTGGGGTTACAGGCATGCACTACCATACCTGACTAAAGATCATTTTCAACAATTGGAATTAATATCACTCATTGCTTCAAGTTTAATAATTCAATCCTATATTAAATTCAATATTTTAAGCATTTCCCTCTACACAGTCTATTTTATTCAGCAAAATCTTCATTCATTTCAGAGCCTTTTGAGGTACAGACTTTGTTTTGTTATTCTCTTACCTCTGTTTCTATAAATCAGAGCTTCCTAACTAACAGTGAAAGATGTCTCCCAAAATATTTGATCTTCTCATTCCTAGAGAAGCCCAGGATAGCAGCTTGGTGCTGAGCTCCTAGAACTCAATTAAGCAGAATACATACCACGTTAATGTCTACTTTAGCAACCTGCTGCAAGCAAGTCCCTTACCATGATGTGTAAAGGGTCTTTGAATCTGCTGGAGGAATTTATATTTTAAGTGTGCAATTAGAAAACATGCCCAACAAAATTTGTTTGGGGACAAGAAATAACGAAGAAGCAAGTCAGGCACTCCTGGCAGATGTATCTTTATATGGTGTTGCTAACATCAGTCTTCATACTAAATACTTTCAACCATTTGTGGTAAAGCAGGTCCTTGGTAACTTTGCTTAAAGTCATGTGTACTTTCCAATTTAGAATTTCAATTTTATTTTGTGATATTTGACATATAAAATTTGGGTAGATTCTATATCTATATGCATCATCATGTGAAATTGCAATGGTAATTTTGACAAGGAAATAAAAGGAAGCACTGTTATATCACTTAAAATCGAATTATCAAATTTTGGAATTTTCGTTGAATGGTCAGAGTGTTTTTAAAAATTATGTTTTATTGTGCAAAAAAGTTTTAGTGAGTGCTATCAAAAATTTGAAAAGATAACCAAATGTGGTGGTATGTGCCTGTAATCCCAGCTACTTGGGAGGTCGAGACAGGAGGATTGCAAATTTAAGTCCAGCCAGGGCAACTTAGCATAAAATAAAATAAAAATTTTAAAAAGGGCTGGAGGTAGTTCAGTGGTAGAACACCCTTGGGTTCAATCCCTAGTACTGAAAAAAAATTCGTTTAAAAGATCATTCATTTTTGAAATGCTTTGATTAGAAATGTCCTTTAATCCCTTTTAAGCATTAAACCTGAGATACAAGTTATATTGATGGAAGCATATTCATATTTCTCAAAGTCATCTATATTCAATCTTAACATACTACCCCAAATAGTGTATTTTACTTTCATGTAATTGTGTCATATAAAGAAAATGTCTTCACCAAGTCCCCACATTTCTTCCAGTTTATCCAAGTATGTCATATAAATATCATTATATTCTGTATTGGGAAACACCATTATAAGTAATTTTGCCTCTATAAATATGCCCTGTTACAAAATAGCTTCTCGTTTAATTACAGACTAATTGATTACACATTCAACTTCATGTGCTGTTGCTATTACCCTCAGCAAACAATTGTCTACATGACAACTGGAAAATGTTACACCTAGAGTTACTTCTTCACCCCTTCCTTTTTCCTGATTTGAAACAGGGTCTCACTGTGTTACCCAGACTGGCCTTTAACTCCTGCCTCAGCCTCCCATATTGCTGGGACTATAGGGACACATTGCCACTTTGGCTCTTGCCCCTTTTTTAATGCCTCTTGAAAATCTTAAAATATTATTATTCAGGGCTCCAAATGCTATTTTTCTTGACCCAGATGTTCACAAATAGACTTTGCAATAAACCATTAAGCACATTGTTCAGTGTACATGAGAGGGAATATTTTATTCCACATTAACAAAAGGCTTAAACCATTTGTTTTCTAAGACTAACAAAAACTGACAATCTATAGGAATGTATTCTTACCTCCTGCTTATACTAGCCTTGTTCTTGTTACTCCCTAAGAAAACCTAATAAATTTTTAACTATCACTGGGCAGTTAGGAGAAGTCATGAAAAGCATGACACTTAATAATTAATAATAGAAACACAGTCCTCTTTAGTTTCTGATATCTTGTTTTCTATATAAATTAATCAGATCAAAGGATTGCTATTAAGGTCAACATAAGAGTGATCATTGGCTTCTCCAATCCATGTAAAACATGATATGGGTGGGCCCGAATCCAAAAAGCAGGATAAAACTATAGCCATTGATATGAAAACTTCAATGTGGATTCTAAATATATTTATACCCATAGTCTTGGCAGAAATTTACTTCTTCTGCATCCCAGAAGTTGTGTGAAATAAGATCCCTTTGGATAAAAATCAGACAATTTCAGTATAAAGTATGGCTATGTATTTGTCTATTATTTCTGCAAGAATTTCATTTACCTTATTATATGTCAATTACATGTTTATTCCAGGCTTGTATGGTATTCCATTTAAGATAAATGAGACACTGACCTAATTGCTAACACTGTCCCAAGCTGATGTACTTGAATGATAATAAGAAAGGGACAAGCATGTTCCTGCTCTGACCATATCTACCATTATCAAACATGTGCCACAGGTTTCCCTTTCCTTTGTTAGCATCTATCTGCGGTTAGAATGAAGCACTCTAGAGAGCTTGAGGCACGTCTTACCCTGAGGGGTGAAGAAAAAAGACGACAGCTCACCCAGCCATCAACAGGCACACACGTGGATTTTCAGAGCAGACAACAGAGCTATTTATTAATCATGGCCCTCACATCTCACATGAGAGTTACATTGTAAGACACTTAGCTTCATCACATGTCTTATTAGTTTAGGCCTTCTTTTGGTAAAGATGTTTGATGCTTAATGAAATTATCAGTCTTGTCTACATTTCTGCAAGCACAGAAGAAATCGAGAGTTAGCATTGCTGAGCCCCATTCTCCACCAAGTCTTATCTCATTTGCATCTTGTAAAAGACGTCTTTTGCTTTATTTTCTTTCCAGTCCTCTCCCTTTTCTTTCCACAGGCTATATTGCGCCCCCCGGCGGTTGGGAGTATTTTTTAAGGTTTTTTTTTTTTTTTTAATCTCTAACGGGGTACACTTGCTCTCTTTCCTCGCACTGCAGTTTTATTTTTGGGGACTGAATTCAACGGGTTCCACAGACTAAGATGCAAAAGTCACGATCACGAACAAAACCACACTCCCTCCTATGGTCATTTTCCTATTTGCTGTTCTAAGGATCCGGTCGAAGGCAAAAAACTTGGAGCTGGCCAGATGCTGAAGAGAGATCGCTGGTGCTCCCAAGCGAGAGCTGCTCCCGCAACTGTGCCGCGTGTGTCGCTGTCCAGAGTTCGGTGCTGAATACTAGACAACTGGTTTCTTTCTCTCCAGGTTCAATCCCTCTGGATCCAAATAGGTTCCGCCAGGGTAGACTTGAATTTATTTTTCTCGTGTCGGGGGTGGGGAATTCATTTCGATGTTCGTTTGTTCTCTTTTCATGGGAAAACATTCTTCCACAAAAATACGATGTGTTTTTTACGGGAAAGTAATGGCTCGGCTTTAATTCAGTACCAAAGTGAAGAGCTCTAGTGAGAAAAATGGAAATTTCAGGGTTAATGAAACCTGCTCTTTCTTTTTTTGACTCAATACAACATAATTTGGAACCCTAGACACCCTCCTCTTGTTGATAAGCGAAAACTTTTTTTTAAAAAATCATGTGATTAACACCCCCCTCCCCCAATTAAACACTGTAATGGTGCTGGTGGTGCTGGGCTCTGCACTGTGTGGAATAGAATTTTAGATATTTTTGTTTCCTGCCAAACAAAACAGGCTGTGAAACAGGAGAGAAGGAGGTAAATTTGTAAACTAAGGTGGCTTGAGTGGTTAACATTTATTTGTAAAATATTGTTTTAACATTTTCTTGGAGACATGGTCATTTTGTTAGGTGATTTATAGTTGAATTTGGGCAGTAGCAGCTTTCTTCCTTTTCTCCCCCACCCCACCACTCTGTCCAATTTGAAAGATCTAAGAGCCCTGTTTTTCAAAGAACCAAAAGGACCGTTATAAGAATCCCATCCCGACCCTTTCTCCAGCATAAAAGATAACAAAGTAAATATAAAGAAAATGGATGTAAGGGAAGAAAAGAGTGTTGCACTCCAGCCTTTGGCTCTTAGTAGCTACATTCAAATGGAAGCACTTCTTTTCTTTGAGAAGTGAAAATGTTTCTCACAGCTCCAGAATATATGGGGAGACAGAGAGAAGAATTAACTGATCCCAGCAAAAGGTTCCTTCCTTTCTTAATCCCTTGCTGCTTATTTTAGCCGCTTCTCCACCCCGCCGGGAATACCATCCAGATCTTAGTCCAGGTAGATCTGACGTCAAGAGATGGCTTTCGTCGATTTGACGTGTAAACACTCATTTCCATTCTGTCTGGGAAGGGCTGGGGCTCCACTCAACCAGGAGACCAAAGCGCTTCAGTGAGCGCTTGCCGCCGCCCAGCCTCTCCTCGCGCGCCTCCTACCTCTTCGCAGAGCTACTAGGAGCTAGGAGTGGTTCAGAGCTGAGGGTAGGAAGGTCGAGTCTGTCTGGCTTTTCCCTGTCTTGCTTCTTTTTCCTCTCTCCTTCCCACTCTGCGAGAAGTGTGTGAGCCATGGAGCGAAGAACCTGGACTCTGCAGTGTACTGCTTTCACCCTCTTTTGCGCTTGGTGTGCTTTGAACAGTGTAAAAGCGAAGAGGCAATTTGTCAATGAATGGGCGGCGGAGATCCCCGGGGGCCCAGAGGCAGCCTCGGCTATCGCAGAGGAGCTGGGCTATGACCTTTTAGGTCAGGTAAGAGTTTGCACTTTCCAGCAACTTTCTGGTGTCCGGGGGGTACTGGTGGGACTAGAACGCGGTGTCCCAAGTGGGAGCCCCAGGCTGCACTCTCCCGCGCCCGGTGTGGCAAAGAGCAAGGAGCTTCTCTCGCTTTCGCCCTTGGCACGCTTGTGGAGGGAAAAGGCTTGCATTATTTACCGTTTGGGCGGAGCGCAGCCAGGCAGAGGAAGCCGCTGCAGCTAGGTTGAGATTATTCTTACTGTTGTCCGCTCTAGAATTGAAATCCGTTCCCGCGCGGTTTGGAAAAAAAACCCTTCCAGGCTTCTTCAGGGAACTTGAGATGCACACAGGCTCTTAAAAACCAAGCGCCCCTGGGAGATGCGCTCGGTCCCCCGGGACTTAGGCAGTTTGCGTCAGGAGCGGGCCGCTTCCTTCTTTTCAATATGGCAGCATCAGAATCAACTCCTAATGCAAGGGGACCCAACAGGCTTGGGGATGCCCGCCAGCTGGGTTTGGGGGCACCCCCCGAGCAATAGGAGAGCTCCAGCTGCTGGCACTAGCTATTCCGAGGTTGGGGGGTCGCGGAGTGGACAGGGAAAGTAGCAGGAGATCGGGTGGGTGAAAATCTCTTAGGCTTTTCAGGGAGCCCCGGCTTTTCACTAGGAACTTGTGAAGTCCAGCTTCATAACTTTCCTTTGCCAGTGGCCCTGGAGGATCGACCTGCTGAATTGACTGTGGGTAAAGGATTTCTTTCTTATTCCTCAGCCAAGTGCGTAATTGTTTCCATGGGGGTTTCAGTTTATGAGGGAAAATGATTGCCTATGCAAGTGGCGACTGGTTAATAGTTTGCTTGGGGAGGGGGATGGAAAAACGCAAAGGCATTAAGAAGGAGCCTGGTAAGCCCAACGATTTCAAGTGACCCCCAGGGATGTGACTTCTAATCTAGAGCTTTCCTTTTCCTTGAATCAGTATCAAGTTCTTGTCCCCTTGCCTTGTAAGTTGGTAAGTTGTAAAGGCGGGGGAGGAGGGAGTCGTAAAATATTTTGGCGCGTTTTTCCTCCCCTGGAGGTGGTAAATTGAGACTCCGCTGAAGTCATGGATGAGTAATCAGCGTGGGCGTTGGCGATCCATAGATCTACTCCGCTGGGAAATATGCCTTCTCTTGCTAGAGGCTTCATTCTACTTTGTGAGCCAAACTGTCTTTGAGATGCCGGGTATTATTGCAATCCATAGCCAAATTGACTTCAGTGTCCCAGTAGCAGAATGAGTCTTTTGCTTTTCCCAGCCCTTGCTGTTTGTCATGATCTGTGTTGGGACTGGGAAATAAAAGCAGAAAAAGAATCCAAGGAATTCAGAATCTAGAAGAGACTGGTTTAGAAACAAATGATTGTAACTAATGCAATTTGTGTAGCAATGGAAGTTGTGCTTGGAGTCTCAATACTGTATTTGTTAATTGAAGCAAAGAAGGTGGAAGGGAATATGGGAGAGGTGAAAGAAGACTGCCCAAAGGAGGAAACATTTGCACAGGTTTAGGAAGAAGAGTCAGAAGTTGCTAGGAGAAGATAATGAGATTGGAGAAGACACTCAGGTCAGAAAACTGCTTGTGGGAAACAGAGAGACACAAGGCAGCCTAGTAGTAAGTCTGGTATCTACCTGCAATTTTGGGAAATTCTGTGAGCAAAAAGAGTGACAGATGGTACTACACCTGTGGGCATCATGGGCACCATGGATCCTGTATGTCCTGTGGAAAAATAAAAACAGAGGATTTAATTCTCTGTTACTTGGGCAACTTACTGGACGTCTAAATAGCCCTGACAATTGTGTAGGAGATTAAGAGAGAAAGCAAGAAAAAAATTTCTTCCTTTTCTCACCTGTTAGTCCCAGACACACTAGGCCATTCAATTTGGTTATTATTTTCCAAAATAAGCATAAATCTAAAAAGTAAAAAGCAGTAAATCAGTGTTCTTGGTAGGATTTTGGGATAGGGATGGCATAGTCTCAAGAATAATATTAAAATAGTGTGTGTGGGAGGATCATCTATATTTGCATATGATTTGCAATACTATCTTTCCTCTAGCCATTTCTAGTTAAAATGGCATTACTAAAATAAAAGTTTAAATTTATAATTTGTAAAAAGAAACTGTTAGTGCTTTCCTGGTTGTTTATTTTCTTTTGTTTAGCATTCTGTAATTATACTAATCTAACTTACTCTTCTAAATATTACAGCCTCAAGATAAAATTAAAATTAAGGTAGAGACAAAAACAAAACCAGTTGAAGCAGAACCAGAGCTAAGAATCTGTGTTATTTCCCTATCACTTCTGATCTTTCTCCCCAACTCTATCTATAATGTAGAGCAGATACATTGCCTAAGATTCAGTCTTAGAGCTGGGCCTAAGCATCTCTATTAAAAAATTTCCTGGGTGATAAAAGCCACCTACTACAATTTAAATAACATGCTGCTTCTGAAATAAAGTATTGTCAATTGTTTTGTCTCTTGATTTTAAAAATGCAGGGTAAATACCTGCATTTGGGGTTTCAAATTTAGTATTATTTTGTGTAAAGAACTTAAAAGAATAATGATTATATTCCTAAATGAACTGAAGGTGTTGTTAATCACCCAGAGAAACTTACACACCCTGAGGCCTGGAACATCTACCCTAAATACAGTATGCTCTTTCTTGAGAGTCTTAAACTGGTAGAAAATCAAAAGATCCCAATAATAGCTGATAACAATTATGACCATGGATTTAACGACTACATTTAATGCCAATAATGACTTGTTTTAGCTGAATGTGACACTCAAAACAATATCAGAAACATCTACTGACAGGCTACATTTGGCTATGTGGATATATTTAAAGAAACATCTACCTATACAATATTTATATACAACCCCCCACTCTCAACAAGGTAGTTTTTCTAGAATATGTGAAAAACAAGCATCACCAGTCCCCAGGTGCTCTGAACCGAAACAATATTGTCTTGAGATCCATTTCAAAACCTTTATCAGTGCTTTTCCTTGTGAAGAAAAAAGCTAAATTCAAGAAATAAGGAATGAACTTAATAGTTACATGTCTCTAAGTTAGTTGTATTTTTAACTAATCCATATATATTGTTTGTGAAAAGAGATCTTTATTTTAATTTTTTATAGATTGGATCACTTGAAAATCACTACTTATTCAAACATAAAAACCATCCACGAAGGTCTCGAAGAAGTGCCCTTCATATCACTAAGAGATTATCTGATGATGACCGTGTAAGTGTTGTGCATTTGTCCTCAAACCAATACCCTGAATTATCAGCTTTCTTTATGATTTCCAATAACAACAAAAAGCATTTTGCAAATCTGATTCATTTTACTCTTATCATGATTGTTTCCTGCAATGTTTCTAGTTTTTTTCCAAGGGCTTATAACTACACATATAATAGCAAGATGGAATTGCATTAGTTGATCTAACTAAAGTCAATAATATATATTTATTTATATTGTATTATTTATATTATGTTAATTAATTATATTGATTATATATAATACATGTGAAGTTTTGATTTTTGAATATTGGAAATAAGTTGTCAGTACCAATGAAAAATTTTGACAATACACTCAGGAAATTTCAATATACACCTATTATGTAGTAAGTGCTTTAATACTATGTGAGTATGCCAAAGACATATAAAAAGATCTTTACTTTCAGTAACATTTCAGTGTAAACTGAAAAACATTTTCACTACTACAAATATACTAGTGTTTGTGAGTTCTAAATCCATATCTTTATGAAGTAGATGCCTCTATAAATATTGTATTATTTGATTCAAACCATCTCTTTTCATCTTGGTTTGTATACCTATTCATGATAACAGCAAGAAATATCTACAACTAATTTGGATAAATAGGGTGGGGACAATTTGGATGCCTACATAATATATCTATTAATTTTTAAAGCCTGTTTTCAGGTTAGCAAGTGCATTAGTAGGAAATGTTGACTACATTAGTAGTGTTGAAATTTGTTTACATATTGTAGCCTCTTCTCAAGAGAAGAGTTTATTTCAAGAGAAGAGTGTCATACTGGGAAGAGTTTATTTTGGTTAGCCTGTATCTGTATACATCATTTCAATTGTCTAGGACACCTGGGGAATAATAGAGATACAAAATATTCTCTCAACATCCCAAGAGAAAAAAGTGTGAGTTACAGGTGATAGAACAGTTCAAAGTACATGGGATTCATGAAATCTGTGAAATTACTTGATGCTTTATTTTGCTTGCAACTGATAGAATTTTTTTTTTTTTAAATAAGACAAATTATGAGGGTAGCACATGACTGGACCTTGGGCATCAGTGTTCAAATATAAAAAGAACAACCACACACTAACATTGCTGTATAAGGACCATGGACAGCAAACTGGCAGCTTTTGTAACTCCTCTTGCTAGTTCTTTTTTCCTAATTGTGCCCTGAACCTCACTTTAAATTTTTTCTTGTTTACTAAGGCCTTCCTTTTTCCACCCAAAGGCTGAGGGCTTATTGTATATGGGCTCTAGAAAGCTGAGAATTTCTAGCACTCTGTCTAGGCTTGGAGATTCCCTTCCTTCCCCAAAGGCACACCCTGCATTAATGCACAAGGAAGTCAAGCTGACCTCCCCTCTCATCTTCATAGGACAAATTGATTAGGATGGAATACACCTGTTATTTTAACTCAGAATATCTCATGAAAATGTACAGATGTCCCCATTATGCTCTTTAGTTATCTCCTTAATAGTTAATTTTGAGGGAAATTCCAAGGCATAATACAAAAATCTATTAAGTTACTCCCCAACAAAATTTCATAAAAATTTATATAACCCCATGAAAAATTAGCCCATAATAATTTTATTTAAGGATAAATCTTAGAACCATAGAACCCTGTTTTAGAAGGTTAGACTACATGATCTTTTATGCTGTTTCCAGATCAAAAGTATTCAAATTAAGTACACAATACCTATTATATACATAATAAGAAGACACTGCCAATTTTCTCTATTCCATTTGGTCTATTCTTCTAGAGATTGATATGCAATTCTGAGTTAATGACATTAATCATAACACTGTTTCCTACAATTGGATGTTTATCTGATCAGATGGCAGAGTGCCTCCTTTTATATTCCATTTAAAAAAATTGCTCTTGATTTTCATTTTATTGGTCTTTATAAATGAGTGATAATATTCTTTCGAATCAGCCCTGTGAAATGCAGCAGTAGTCTATCCTTATAAGTTTGCTAATGAAATATCCAACTGTGAGTGACCCTCTCCCACAAAGATTAGTACTTGTTCCCTAGCAGCCAGCTCCCAAAGACTGACTTAGATGACAGGAAGTGTATTCCAAGCATGGAGATATTTTAAGCCAAAACAATTAAGCTTGAAAATACAAGCACTTTAAAAATAAATTATAGTGACTAATTTCTAGCTCTCAAGTCCTGCCCAGTGTTTATAATAGGTTTTCAGTGTATTTCCTAATTGAAAATTCAGTACAGAATTAGTGGATGGTTTTATCTTTTAGCAGCAAATTATTTTTCAGTTTTTATTTTGGGATCTGACTCATGAGAACACTCACATTGACAATACCCCACCACATACTGGACTGTCATGTATACAACAGAAAAGCTGTGTTTAGGGTAGGAAATAGTCATGTTGCCCAGCAAAATAAAAGTATAGCATTATCTCATAAGGCAGTCCCTCATTCTTTCATGGCCTCAAGTGTAATAGGATTAGGCCATAAATGTGGGACAGGTAATTTTCATATTGTCAGATCTGTTTGCATAATACATGAGACTGAATTAATGGCAAGTGTGCTTTGTCAGTAATGCTCATTCATCACCTCAGATCTGTTTCTCATATTAAATACTCCTAGGCAAGGGGCTGAAACAGAGTCGAAGAAGAGTTTCAAATTTGCAAAGACACTATATCATTCTTACCTTGTGTAACATTTGCAATTTATACCTTTTACATATAAAGAAAAGGAAATTAAGCTCTAAGAACACCATAACAGAAGTCTCTGCAGTCTCTTATCTTGTGGACTCATTCTATGAAAATGGAAAATTTTCAGCTGCAGAATCCTGGAACTTCAATATAAAAATAGGTATTATGGTCCATTTTCTGATGAAAGCAAGCTGAACTTTTACTTCCACTGTAACCATAGTGTAAATAATTTGAGGGAATCAACACTTCACTGATTGCTTCTCCTCCCCCTAAAGATACTCTTTACTGTAACAGAGGAAATGTTCATCTCCCCTGTGAGCAATCCCTTCTTCTCACTGAGCTGCCAGTTTGATCTGTGGTCAAACAGAAACATTGCAGAACTGCCTGAGTTCTAATGGGAAGGGTCCTAGAGACACAGGGAAGATGATTACACAGAGGTAGCTACTTGACTTTTGATTTTATTGCTATAAAAATCCTTATAGGTGATATGGGCTGAACAACAGTATGAAAAAGAGAGAATTAAACGTTCAACTCTAAGAGATTCAGCACTAAATCTCTTCAATGATCCCATGTGGAATCAGCAGTGGTATTTGGTAAGTACCTAAAGAAAGGCTGTGTGGGATCTGGTTCTTTATGTTGTTATATGAGGTACACAATGAAAAATATCCCCATTTCTATCTCCCTCTCTCCAAGCCCCAAGAGTGAGTGAGTGAGTGTGTGTGTGTGTGTGTTTGTGTGTGTGTGTGTGTGTGTGTGTGTGTGTGAGAGAGAGAGAGAGAGAGAGAGAGAGAGAGAGAGAGAGAGAGAGAGAGAGAGAGATATGTTATATAGAGATCAGGGCTGATGAAATCCTCTTAATCTGGATCTTCTATTTTTCTGGGTGAGGGTGACTGAAACAGATCTTTATCTGTTATGAAAAGAGAGCTTATCATCTTTTTGTCTTCTTAAGTTTATCTGCAAAAATCATGTCTTGCCAGGATAAAGGTCCTAAAAGCAGTATTCACGGTAAAAAATCTCTTTTGGTTAAATTTCCTCTTAAGAACCCTCTATGTCACTGATAGAATACATTGAACATGATAGGTATATACAGCCCTGAGTGGCAATTCTTACTTGTTACAGGTGAGAATCTCTGAATAAGGATAAAGGAAGGAACACAAAGAAAGTCTGTTTGCAAATGTCTAGACTTGCACACCATTCTACCTTTAAATTGTTTACCCAATCTTTATAGGCATGTGGGCAGTGAGTGGAGAAATTGTAAGTGATACTGCTTGCCTGCAGGGTGTTCTCTCTTCTATTTTAATGTTAAACTTCTATAGAGGTAATACATGTTAATAGAAGGATTTGTTGCTGAAAATATCATAAAAGACAATTTTCCACAACAACCATAACCCAAGACTTAGACACTTTTGTTTCTTAATGAATGGGATAGGGAATGATTTCCTCCTGCCATTCTCCTAAACTAAGCAAAAGTTGCCCATTGCAGTAAAAGACACCTATCAGTCAATGCTTGTGCATTTACTATGTGCCAAATACTATTGTTTGATATAAATTAATTCATTTAGTTTTCACATACATCTTATGTTGTAAATCTAGTAATTATGCCCATTAACAGGAGAAGAAAACAGAGATATTGGCAAAGTGAATAATTTTCTGAAATTAAATGGTGTTGGGCCATAATTCATGAGGCCAGAGGTCATTCTCTTAACACCACACTCCTATTACTCCTGCAGTTCACACAGAGAACTTCTTCTCTAACTTTAGATAGCAGTTCATGTGTGGTTCCCATCTCCTGTGATTCAGCTTCACACTATTCTGGTAAATTCTTGACTTTACCTCTTTAAGAGGAACATCCACAAGGGGAAAATACATTCATTGACACTTTTGATTATTGTACTTATGAATTTCTTACTGACTACTGGTACACTCTTCTACTGTGTCTCTCACATACTTGGAAATGCACTAATAGCTGTGTTCCCCTGTTACTCAGTTTTTCTTACATAATTTCAAAAATTATTTGAAAAGAAAAACCCTAAATCTCCTTTCATAGATATTTGATCCCTAAAACACTCATGCATGGAAATAGGCAATTAAGTTACAATTCCTGATTAACCACATTATCCTGAACATTCCACATTTTGATTTTTCTTCCAGAGGAAAAGTTCTAAAACATCCACGAATGACTTTGCATTGGACAATATAATGAAAGTTCAGTATGGTAATGGAGGCTCAGGACTTTGGGGAGATGGAACACAGGTCATCAAATAAATCTTCAGTAGATAAAAAGCTTGAGCATGTTATTATAAAAGAAAGAAACTTAGAGGCAAACTTCTTTAAATTCATGTAGTTCAAAGAGAAGACACCTAGGATGATTCATCCTTTTAAGTGATTTTCCATTGGGACAGTTGGGAGAAGAGGGGACTCTGATGATTCACTTGGCCCTACCCTAAACTTTATTTTTCATTTCAACTAATTGCCTTCTTCTGAGTAGTAGAGTGACCCAAAGTAAAAGAAAGATGGGTCTCCAGATTGGAGTTTAAGTATCCATTTTATAGCAAGTAAATAATGATTTATTACCAATGCTTTTATATTTTGCTTTGCTAGCAAGATACTAGGATGACTGCAGCCCTGCCCAAGCTAGATCTTCATGTGATACCTGTTTGGCAAAAAGGCATTACAGGCAAAGGAGTTGTTATCACTGTACTGGATGATGGCTTGGAGTGGAATCACACGGACATTTATGCCAATTACGTAAGTCTGTCATCCCATGACTGTGACTTAGGAAGCTGTCTATGCAGGCACACAGGGCTCTCCATTCCTTCAAGGGGGATGGTGCTCTGATGTCAGCCCTTGGCATGATAGCTGATGAAGGCTTTTCCCCTTCTTCACCCTCATTTCAGTCCAATATGAACTTGTTTTGTACCAGTGGGCCACTGGAAGATTTCAGTGGGTCAAGGATTATACAGGACCATGTATGTTAGGGAAAGAGGCAGGAGTACCTACCCCAATTAAAAAATTGAAAGTCATTTGGTGGTGTGTATATATATATATATATTTACAGTGGAGTTCTACTCAGTCATTAAAAATAATGAAATTATGGCTTTACTGGTAAATGGATGATAATGGAGAATATCATGCTAACTGAAATGAGCCAAATCCAGAAACTCAAAAGTTACATGTTTTCTCTCAGATGCAGAAACTAGAGTAAAATAAAGGAAAGGGGGAGGGAAGGATAAGATTACCTGAAGAACTAATCAAATACAAAGTAATAGATGAGTGAAAGAAAGTCTAGTAGAGTTGAAGAAGGTGAATGGGTGAGAGGAGGGAGGTTGAAATGGAAAAGGGAAGAATCATGTACCAAATTTATTTTCATGCATGTATGATTTTGTTGAGACAAACTCAACTACTATGTAAAGCATAAAGTTATAATAAATAATAAATATTTATTGCCATGGGAAGATAAATATAACATTATATATATATAATGTTATATAAAAGAGTAAGTTTCAAATGGAATATGTATAGTGTGATTCCACTTTTATAAAATAATTATAAAGTTTGCTGAATAAACAAGTGAAAAAAATAACATTTAGACTATGAGCCAGCTTTATTTGGGGAAAATAAAACAACCAAATCAAACCTGATGTCTGAAATCATTTTCACAGTTTTATTCTCATATATTTTATGGGTATCCCTGACACTATGAATGTGATTCCTTCCATGAAAATTCAAAAGGAATACCACCACAGTGTGAAAATGCCAACTAAAAAAGGAAAAGTTTACTCTAAACGTTGAAAATAAGTAATTAAAAACTATGTGATAAATGTTTTAGAAAGTTTATAACTTGAACTCAATAATATATCATAGGTCTTTATATCAGGGTGGTGGACATTTCATCTGTGAGATTGTCTTTTGTTTTTTTCTCATCCTTTACACCATCTGACATTCTGCAATCACTGCCAAGCCAAAGATCAAAGGAAAAGGGAAGGAAAAAAAGAGATGAAAAAAGATTATCATAGGTAGTAAGTGGGAATATTGCAAGACATGGAAATACTGAGGAATAGCAGTAGTGGTGAAAGACTTCCTACATGAGAGATGTTTAAGGGCATCAATTTGATTGGAAAGGGGATGGGACCTGGAAGCTTCGGTTCAAATTCAAGCACATTCTCTTTAATTAAATTGGATTTTTTAGTGTATCTGGGAGAGGCTAAAGGAGACCATTATGGACCTGAACCCCAACCCACTGCCACCTCTTTGAGCTAATCATAAGATGGAGTATCAAAGTGTCACTAGTTAGTTCTGTGCTTCAGTTAAGTCATTTAGCTTCTCAGGGACTCACTGTTCTCATCTGAAAAATGAGGCAATGAACCCAGTAAACTGTTTTTTTTCCAGCTCTTTCAGCATCTATGAGCTAAGGGTTTGGTATCACTCACTGAGAGTTGGATGCTAACTCTTTCTGGGCTCATCATTGCTGTCTGGTTTGTGAGTATAATAAATGTTCAGTGACTTGGCTAGAAACTCTAAATGCAGTTTTTTGAGTATCTGCCTGAATGGGAAGAGGCAGTGGAGAACACTCAGTAAGTGCTGGGCCTTTTTGTTTATTCGTTTGTTTGTTTTAATGATGCTACAGTGTTATTTTTGTTGTCTTTTTAGGATCCAGAGGCTAGCTATGATTTTAACGATAATGATCATGATCCATTTCCCCGATATGATCCTACAAATGAGAACAAGTGAGTAAATGTGCATTTTGGGGGAATAAAGTACTTTACATTGCTTTTATCTTGTTTGAGAGAATTATACTATAAATTTAGTCCACATTTCAGCTCTCAGAAAATGTTAATGCACATCATCCATACTGAAATATTTTGTTGCTTTTAAAACAGAAACCCAAGTTTCTGTTTTTATTTTTATTTTTTATATATTCCTTTTGGTTTCTAGAACCATAATTTAATTAAACTTCCTATATTTTGATATTCTCCTTCTTGTATCATGAAATTCTTCCCTCAAGTGTGACAGAATACTTGTAGCTTCAAAAGACTGTTTGAGACATAAAGGTACAAACTTTGAGTTCTCCCTGACTTCTACCAATTCCTCTGTGAATTTTTTGCTAATAGCGACATACTTAATGTTAATCATGAAAAGAAATATATATATATATATATATATATATATATATATATATATATATATGAACACATGTGAACAAATCCCCACAACTTAAGATTGTGGTTAAAACTACCCTCATCATTTCCCCAGTAGAGCCTGGCCAGATACCAGACCAGAGAAATGCAGCTGGGGTCTGGTCCCAAATCCAACAGTCTCTAGGCTTTGAAGACATTAGTAACCTGCTCCAAGTTCCTGCTGGTCATAATGGCAAGGGAAGAGAAGAGAACAACATCTGATTCCTAGATTATTATATGTCTATTGCAGCCACAAAGATGAGGGAAGCCAAAATCAGTCCTTTCAAAGCAAGAGGCCAAAGAAAGAGCCAGAAGCTAAAGGCTCTTAACCCTCTTTTCTAGCTCCAGAGAAATTTCATCTTCTAGGTATTGTGGCCTCAAAGTGCCCATTCCTCTGTGGGAACTCATCTTTATCCATATTGATATCTCTCACAGACCCAAGGAGACATTCCAACTTTCTTTTCATTTTCTCCATCAACAACAGTTTGCATCAACATAGACAAAATCCAAGGTCAAAACTGGGGCTTGTTTTTTTTTAAGTGGTGATAGAAAGAGTAAAGCAACCAGTTGCCACATGAGGTACTTCCCTTTCTTTCTTCTTCTTCTTTTTTTTTTTTTTTTTAATTTTCAGTTGTAGTTGAATCGATACCTTTATTTATTTATTATTTTATTTTTATGTGGTGCCAAGGATCGAACCCAGTGCCTCACATGTGCTAACCAGCACCCTACCACTGAGCCACAACTCTAGCCCTCCCCTTTCTCTCTGATGACTTGGATTCTTAACCAATGTGGGTTAGTCAAGTCTCTCTCTGCTTTCCTCCCCCACCACCTCAACTTTTATGTGGACAAAGCAGTAATATTGACCTAAAGTTCTTCCTTGCTTTGGATGGTCCTCCCTCCAGAAGGCCTCAGGATGGGAGGCTGGGCACATGGACTTGGCCTCAATGTCTGGGCACCTACTCCCCACATTTCTGAAAGGAACTTCCTTACATAAATGGGAAAGAACTATGTAGAAGACAGGGGCACCTGCCTTAGAATGGGGTAAAAATAATAGCTTTTATTTCATTGGAATTTTTTTTATTACAATAATAGCTTTTATTCCACCCTGTCACTAAGACTAAGAAGGAAATCTGCTTGGAGAAGCATGGGTGCAGCCAAGAAGAATTAGCTAGAGGTGTCAGCCTCTCTTTTAGTCAATATATCTTCTTCCTAGGTGAATCGTAGGTCTGGTTGCAGGATCCAATTTGGTGATAACTTGTGTAGCGTGCTACATACTAAGTGAGTGAATATTCGGTTGAATAATATTTTTGGAAGTATCCCTGGTCAAGTTAAGGGGACTCAGACCTTGGTGAAACAATATTTTCTGGAGTCTCCTGGTCAAGTTAAGGGGGACTCAGACATGTGTTAGTCAGTTTGGCATTACTATAATACCTGAGATAAATGAACTTAAAAGAGGAAATGTTTACTTTGGCACACAGTTTTGTAGCTTTTATTCCATAGTCAGTCCACCCTGTTGTTTTTGGACCTGCAAAGTCAATTTTACAAGGCAGAAACTAAGTGTATGGCAAGTTGCTCAATTCATGGCTGCAGGAAGCAGAGCGAGAAAGTGTGCATCCCGCAGTCCCTTTGAGGGCATGCCCACAATCACCTGAAACCTCCCCTCTTAGAAGTTCCACCACCTCCCAATAGCACCAAACTGGGGACAGATCCTTTAACACATGGGCCATGGGGTATTTTCAAGATCCAAACTATAGCAGACCTTCTTCCCTAACCATAAAAGGAGGATTCTCAAAGAACAGCATTTACAATAGCTACATTTTCCCCAACGCAGGGAGCTCCAAAATCTCTGAATAAGCAATGTCTTCTATGGACCTTCCACATGACAGGGAGTTAGCATGGTATAGCCCAAGAGTTAAGAACCAACTTTGGATCTTGATTTCAACTTAATTGAGTTATTATGAGTATTATATAAACACATATAAATAGCTTGGACACTTCCTGGTCCTTATAAAAATAATCAAATAACTGTTGAGATAATGATAATGATGATTAAGAAGATGATGATAATGATAATGACAGTTATGAGGATGACAATGACAGCAACCATGGCATCTTACATAGTAATTGGGGTAGACCTCATTTCAGTGAGAAATCAGAATAGCAAGAATAATATCAGCTAGGAGCAGAAGCAGAGACAAGTCAATTTTCTGAGCCAATTCAAAAATGACACAATGAGCAACTATCAGAGTCCTGTTGACTATCAACTAAAAGATAGCATCCCTATCATTTATCAGAAGATATAATAAAAAATAGTTACTCCTCTAGCATGTTTTCAGACATAATTCCTAAGATTTGGAAAAATGAATGGTCCCATTTATTAGCCTTTATAGTGATTGGAGACCTATTATCTCCCAATTTCAATGGCATTATCTCTTCCAACTACCTCTATTGCTACTGTACTTTATTACTATGTAAATCAGACTAATAGAGTCATATTTGAATGCTCCTATGAAAATCAAGAGGAGTCACTAAAAAATAAAATCATAAAAGTGCAGGTAACTCTTACTATAAAGCTGGCATGAGTCTGCATTCAGTATTTTCAACACCAATTATAGATTATTTTTCTAGTTAAATAACATGTGAGACAAGGATATTTTAACCAGAATAATAGTAGTCTTTAAACTATTTTGTGGAATAGTTTTTTTTTTAAATCAATTTGTTTAAATGTCAGTTACTACCTTTGTTCTAAGTTAATGGAGCATTCTTTAATCTCAGCTCCTGACTTAGGAAAGAAAAAGAACTGTGGGTCTATGAAGAATGACATAGTACACACTTTTATAAGGTCTCCCCTTTTTCTCAGTATATGGAGGTAGGAAATGAGGATTAGAGAAAAATTAGGAGAAAAATATAATTAAATCATATTTGTACCCTGATCCTACTGCTACCTTTACTAGAAAATTGATTCCTATGTATTCTAGTACATAAAAAGATAAATAATAGGAACATCACATTACTTTTTTTGTTTTTTGGACAGAGGCATAATGCTGGGGATCTTTGTCAACAGATTGAGTCAATAGACTCAATCTGGAAACTTGCAATTTTTGCTATCCTGAGCCCTGTCTCCCCTCCTGTATAAATGAAGATATAAGCAGTTGGTGATTCAGGAAGCACCTTTCTCAGCAGATGACAACTAAATTTCTCCCTCTACAGAGAGAGCTAATCTGTCAGCAAAGTATTAGGTGTCTTCTATATGCTCAGATGTGTACCATTTTTCAGAGAATGGTCAGGACATTTCAGTGACAAGGGAAAGAATCCTAGCTAATAGATTAAATTAAACAGGCTTACAAATTTTTACCCAAGGATGCTGTAGCTTTCAGTGTTGCAAGATCCAGGAGCTCAAATAATGTGTCCTCAGGACATCAGTCCACCATTTATTTCCACTCCCTGGTTCTGCTCTCCAACACTTACTTTACTTCTCAATAGAACATTGCCTGGCAGCAAGAGCTGCATGACTCTCCTGGAACCAGAGCTCAAGAGTCCCAAGAAAGAATGCAGTTCTCATCCCTAGCATCGGACATCAATCTTTGAAAGCTGAGAGAGGGAACTTATTATAGAAAGAATCACAAGGAGTAGGAGGGTTTTTTTCCTCAAGAGAGGAAAATGCTAACATTCAAAAAAGAAGATGTCTGCCTCCTGAGGGAACAACTTGAATTAAAGAAAACTGTATTGTTTTGACTTAGAATTCCTATGCACTATTAAGATGAAGGAGCAGGAATATTTTTTAGTGGAAAGAGACCATAAAATTGTCTTTTAAACTTCATGAAAAAAAGATAAATTAAACAATTATTTTGGATGGCCTAGTCAATCTAGGACATTTATGTTCCATGCCAGGCTGGATTAATAGACAGCCGGTGTGGCATTGTCTACCAGTGGTGGTGTCTGACATTGTTGCTCAGAGGTAGCCCTTCCTTCCTTCCCTCTATTCAGCATATCTGATAAGTGACTCCATCAAGTCACCAGTGGCCTTCACACTACTCCCAGGTGTTTCCACAATGGAAGAAATTCATAAAAAGAATTTACATGAATATGTTCTTTCTTGGCCCTCCTGAGTTGAGCTGGTGATGAGATGAGACAATTATTATCCCCAGAATTTCAGAATTGATGCTTTAGTCTAGGTGGACTTGGGTATGTTTTGGAGATGAATTTCCCCCACCAAGTACTCTGAAATCATCAATTATCCTCTTTGCTTATTGAAAAACCAATCCATTCAGGTCTCTGGCTAGAGTCAGAGTTGTGAGAGTGCTGTTTCCCAACTAGTCTATCATGTCCTGAGAAAATCTCAAACTCTTCTTAGTACCAGAAACTCCTCAGAGGTTTTAGTGTGATGTATGGTTAGAGGAGAGAGAAGGAGGGCTTATGGGTATTCTTCTGTCATATTCTTCTAGGACTGGTCCAGGATAATCTAATCCAATGCAGTCACTAGGAAGGAATGTGAGGTGTCACTTCACTACCAAAAAGTATGAGGAAGAAGTCACATCTGTGACACTGCTCTTGAGTGTCAGAGTTCTCATAATAGTGTTTATATCTAGCACTTTCTGGGTCCCTAAAATATGCCAGACACTGTTTTAAATACACTACACAAATATCTCCTACAATTTTCACAATAGCCCCTTGAAGATAAGTGATTGACCCAAGTCACACCACTGGCTAATGGCCAAAGCCAGAATTTGAACTTACATACCTTGACCCTAGTGCCTATACCTTTTATCTGAGCATAATTTTTTTCTAGTACTGGTAAGAAAGCCAATGAAAAACTGACAAAAGATAATATATTCATGTACCATGGATTTATATGCCAAATAAACATTTGTCCTTAAGGTTTATAATTCTCACTTTTTAATCCTCAGACATGGAACCAGATGTGCAGGAGAAATTGCCATGCAAGCAAATAATCACAAGTGCGGGGTTGGAGTTGCATACAATTCCAAAGTCGGAGGTAAAGTGAAGGGTTGTTCCTGTAGTTGGGCACTTTAGATTGAAGCTTTCATTACCTGTTGCAGTTGGGTAAAGGGGATATCTCAACTACCAGGGGAAGAAATGTATTCTGTGCAAAATTTGGTATAGGACTTGAGTGTGACTTACAAGCCTATCAATGGATCTGGATTCCTAGAAAATAGATAGCTGAGTATAGCCTATACATCTTCACAGGGGAAAATAATGGGATTGTTCAATAGCATTTGAAGGAAATCTAATTTCTCTATGTTCTCATTTAAGAGGGATATTATTGAACACTTTCTAAGGGAACAGAAGGAGGAGGTAAATTTAGGCAGACGTTCCCTGCCTCTCAATTCTGTAGAATTTTTTTTTTTCTTTGTATACCAAAGAACAGCTTCAGAAAAAAACAATGTAAAACACAGACATGTTATTTTAGCCAAAGGTTGCCTTTGATGACAAATATATAGAATTTCTATTTGTTTCAGTCAGTTTTCTTTGAAGAAAGCCTACTGGGTTAATTGGGGGACATTTTAATTAAAGAAACTATTTACATGAGTTAGAGAAAACCAACAAGGGAATAACAAATAGATGCTACTACCTTTTGGCCCAAGGGGAACAAGGAGAAGGGGCGGTCAGTGGAAAGTAGGGAGAGAAAGTTGGAGCCATAGAGAACCACTTAATAGTAGCTGTGCCCCTGCATGCACCAGGAGCTGGATCCAGGGGAGTGGAACGTCACTCCCCTCTTGGTCCACCTTCCCACTGGTGTCAGAGAGTCCTTTGACACAGTCCATGTTCTAATAGAGAAGGGTAGGGAGGGGTTCTGCAGGCACAGAGAAGACAATAATTGCTCCCCTCCCTTTACAGTCTTCCTACCCTCAGGGTTTCAGGTTGATCAAGTTATGGATTCCTTTTTGAAAAACCAAATGAATATACAGGATGATCAGGATGTATATTTATTTGGTTTCTAAAAGAAATCCATATCCAAATTCAAAGTATACCTAGAGTTTAATAAGTTTTTTTGTTATAATTGACATGCTCTACAATTTATCTTGTTTGTAGTGATAGTTTTTGAAAACCAAACTAATCTCAAGGTTTATTGCACAACTGTGAAAGTCTGAAATAAGAAGAATATGAATGAGGGGATATTGTTGATATATAGGTATCATATGTATATATTACTAATACATGAGACTCATATTTTAAGTATCATGCTTGATTCCTTTGATTCATGTCCTCTCAAAGTGCTGTGCTAATTTAAAGAAAATAAAGGTGGAAACAAAAATTATGTAATCAACTAGAAAAAGAAATGATTTTAAATCCTGATGAACTAAACAGCTATAGTTTATAGCTGATACTTCATTTATACCTGATACTTCATTTATTTTGGAGAAAGAATCACAAGCAAGTTTCTTAAGGTGACAAAAGTTAGTTTGTGGCAGTATAGAACTGAAACATAATACTTCTGATTCAAACCCTATTGATTGTTTTCATTAGTACTCTCTTTGATGGTCTAGCCCCAATTTGAATAATAATTTTCTTTTTCTAGGTACCACTATCTGTCAATCTCTTACCCTACAGTATATTATAGGTATTGTATCCCTGTGGTTAATAGGATGGATTTGAGGTCAGATTTTTAGAGTTCAAATTCTGGTCCCCACTTTTAAACATTGTGGTCTCAGATAAGTCATTGTATCTCTTTTGTTCTCAGTTCCTCCACCTGTAAATGTAGATGATTATAGTACCCACTTCTAATGTTAGTTATAAGCATAGATGAGTACATTTGTCTATGTAATGGTGATGCATATAAATATCCTAAATGCATGTGAATTCTTATTATCATTCATATTCTACAGTTGAAGAAACTGAGGTATAGCAATTAGAAAACAGAGCTGGATTATTTTTCCTTTTTCTTCCAAATGCATTTTTAAGCAACTCTGAGTTTTTTTCTTTTAATAATATGACTTTCACTGATCATGTCAGCTATCTGTTCTTTTTACCTTGGCTCCACAATGAATACTAGTGTGAAAATCTAAGGCTATGAGCTCTTTTGCATTATTAGGCTGAAAATTGCTTTTCCCTTTCCTGGTTCTTAAATTCATGAGTCTGATGATGGCCGACAGCCTGTTGGAAAGCACAAAGAGCTACCACTTCTGCCTCTCCTGATGAAAATGATTCCCCCTTAGGAGTGAAATCCATGGCAATGATTTCATCCTTGAAATGATTTAGAGAAAAGGAAGCATGTTCCTTAGCAAACACATAAAAGAATGGCCTCTGGGTTATTTTTATCAGTGCTTAGAAACAAGAGTTCTTTCCCTATTTGTTAGTTTCCTGTTGTGGACAGATCTTTTCAAGCTGCAGCTTCCTGTACCGGGGCCTTTGTATGGCATAGACTGGCCATAACCACTCATGTAGAGTCATGAGCAGGTGTGTTGAGGGAGGACTGATGGTTTTTCCTGAAAGTAGTAGGGTTATTGGGGTGGTGGAAGGTAGAAAGACATTTGTAATTGCCAGCAAACATGTCCATTCCTCTCATCTAAGAATGCTACTCTCTTTCAATCTCAGGGGTATTACTGGGAACAGAGCCTTGAGTGGGACAAAAGACACAGCTGCTTCAAGTGCACAATCATTATCTCTAAAAGGGCAGACCACAAAAGTTTACAGAAGCGCTGACATTTCCCTTCCTTTTGTATTGTCAGTAGCTGGGTCACAGGTGTTGGGAATGTCAGAGCTTATCATTTTGGATTCTTTGGAGGGTCCTTTAAAGATATGAATTTTAAGGCCGTCGTGCTTTTCAATATGTACATGCCTTATGTTTGTTTTCTCTCTGCTCAGGCATAAGAATGCTGGATGGCATTGTGACTGATGCTATTGAGGCCAGTTCAATTGGATTCAACCCTGGACACGTGGATATTTACAGTGCAAGCTGGGGCCCTAATGATGATGGGAAAACCGTGGAGGGTCCTGGCAGATTAGCCAGAAGGCTTTTGAATATGGTGTTAAGCAGGTGAGATGCTAACAGACTCATGAAATGAAACCCAACTATTAGGATATGAGAAGGAAAAATACTCAAGTTATATGGAAAGAAAGGGTGATGAATTTCTTGACAAAGCCCTTCACAATTTTAAATGCAGTTAGAGAACCAAATCATTTCTCAGGGATGGAGGTTCAGGGTTAAGAGTTTCCCTCTTTGGGTCTAACATTGAAGAGAAATTCATTACTTTTAGGATATTACTTTAAAATACTTCTAGGCATTCTTCCTTTCTCCTTTTTCCTGCTGTTTTGGGGTCTTTCACTGGGTAAGCTTAAATGCAGCAACCTGCCGCCTCTGGCTCAGCACACACCCATGCAGTACTTGTGTGTCATTTTTCGCTCCGTCACGTGGGTTTGCTGCCTTCTCTCACAGATTCTAGGACCTTGTATCCCACAGGATGAGACAAAAGTAGAAACTTTGGAGAGCACGAATTGAAAAATCATAGAAAGGGTGGCCTTGACGAGTTGCATTCAATTGAAGAGTTCCTTGTAAAGCAGCTGCAAAGCAGATCTGAATAATGCCTGATTTTGCCATTCTATCAGTCAGTCAGAAGATTCAGGCAGAAGAAAGGAAGTTCAAGGATTCCAGTGTAGTGACATAAGCCAAGAGAAGAGTGAAAATTACTAAGGAATGCTGAAGTCCAGTTTATGAATCTGCAGAATAAAATAGAAAAGAAAAAGTGTTACTCAGCCCCATCCCAGAGGGGACCCAGAGACAAGAGGCTAGCAGGGTTGGAGCCTCGTGATTTATATATAATACATAGTATCTCGAGATTTCCAACGTGCCTGCTGGGGACCTGGGGTTTGAATACAGATCCCCCAAAATTGTCTCTGAGAACTTCACAGATGCATTTGTGGGGATTTTAATGGGTTTGACAGTGATCGAAGTAGATAATAGCAGATGCTGTACATTCTGGCTTTTCTTTTAGGGAAGACAAGGAAAGGGCTCCATCTTCGTCTGGGCTTCTGGGAATGGGGGGTCGTCAGGGAGATAACTGTGACTGTGATGGCTACACGGACAGCATCTACACCATCTCAATCAGCAGTGCTTCCCAGCAAGGCCTGTCGCCCTGGTACGCTGAGAAGTGCTCTTCCACGCTGGCCACCTCCTACAGCAGCGGGGATTACACCGACCAGCGAATCGTATGTAGCTTTTGTCTAATTCTCTGCCTGGGGAGGAGAGCACACTCACCACAATCCTCCTGACTGACCTTTGGTGGAATTGATTTGCTTAAGCTTGATGTCTCTGTCGGGAAGACTCATGCTTACTCACTTGCAAGGCTGGCATATATTGAGTTTTCTCTCCAGGGATAATGACACTTCTGCCAAGATGATCTTCCTTCTCTGTCATTTTAAAACTCAGCCCTGAGAAGTCACCAAACCTGTCATTTTATACAGCCGAGACTCTCAATGTCTTTTCTGCTTGTCTGATGCTTCCCAGGAAACAGCCTGCAAGGAGATTTTGGGGTGTAGGGGCTTTATCACCCTTGTACTTGCTGATCCTTTAATAGCAGGGATAGAGTCCAACTTGCCCTTTAGCAAATGATAAAAATACAAAGTCTACACGGGTGATGTCCTCCTAAGAACCGAAGGCCTGCAGGAAAATACAAACCATGTCAGTTTTGCCTGAGGTGAACTCCTCGGCATATGGGTCTGCAGCTCAGGGAGGCTGTGTGCTCCTCAGAGCCTCCTCCAGCCCAAGCCTGTTGGTGCCTTCACCTCCATGAGTCACACTGCCAAGGGCAATATTGGATTTCCCTTCAAGGGCACAATGAGGAAGGGCCATTCTGAGGCTTTGGGAACAAAGACAGGCACTTTTAATTTAAAAATTTAAAGTCTCAGATTTAACTCTGGACACAAAAAGAAAGCAACTAGCTAAAATACGTAGATCCTAATCTCAGTAAAATAGCAGGTGTGATCCAATTAGATTGTGGGTGACTGCCATAATAATTACTTTGGAATGTGTGCACAAGTCTCATTAATGGACTCATTAGTCTCAGAATTGTCAACACTAATGTCTTCTTCATACAGGATCACTATTTTGTAACTCTGCCTGTTTTGGCAACAAAATTTAGGCAGTAATACTATGTGGTCTCCTCTTAGTATTGAGGAGCACTGGCCTCCCTCTCAAGCTCTATCTCCAGTTACTTGAATAACAGGCAGTGACATTCTACCCAAGGGGTCTTTACGGCAGGCATAGTTCATGCCTTTGAAACGGGCATATCAGACATCTGCCCACTTGTGTTCAGAGCCCCTGGCTGCTGCCATTTCCCTGGGCATCCACAGCTGCCTGTAGAAAACGGCCTGTTGTACCTCTTTAGTATCACCATTTGATAGACTGCTCCTCATCTGGGCCATCCTGCCCCCAAATAGGGGGAAGATTCTCCACCTTCATAAAGATTTCCCCCCACCCCAAACCAGTCCTGGGAGAGACAGCTGGCGGATTCTATTTGCAACAGTAGCAGTAGTGGAGACTTTTCTTATGCAACCTCTTCCTCAGCACAGTCATCTCTGGGGGCTTATTTGCGTCAACAGGTAAAAGAGCAACTTTGCTTCTGTCGCTCTCTAAGGAGCAGAGCCACCATAACTTGAGAAATCCAGAGACTCCAAGCAGGAAACCAAAGGAGGTGATAATAGAACAAATTATTTTTTTACACCTCCCTCCCACACATTGAAATCTCTAGCTAAGAACTGTAGTGCTCTAGCCTAGGTGGGGGTGCCTTGTTAGTAATCCTTTGGCCCAACTACTTGTTAAGCCAGCAGCAGTTCAAGAGTCCTTAAAGCAAACTGAATGGAAGTCTTTTTTGGTTTCTTCCCTTTATCTCTGTAACCTTCATTACCCTAAAGATAGCCTACATAATTCCTGACATGCAATAATATTGCATTTCTTAGGCAGGGATCTCACTAAAGCCTCAGAATATGAGTCAGGAAATGTAAATCTCATTTTACAGATGGGGAAACCAAGTGACATGCCCATGGAACACATCTAATAAGTAACAGTTGTAGAATATGAACCCAGAACTAAGTCCAGCACACTTTTAATTTTTGAAACCCACCATTTTCAACAAAGTGCAAACATAGACACTAACTCAAAGATGTCAAATCTAGTCCCAGAGCGTGCAAAGTACACACTAAGCAGATCCTGTGCAAGTAGCTCAAGATCAGGATGGTTTTACATCCTTGTGCTAAAGAGGCAGCTAAATGTTAGTTCAAAGGCCAAAGGGAGTTTTGTATGAGGCAGAATTTCTAAATATTCCAGGCCAACACAATGGACCTGATGATTAATGGGCCAGCATGATTCACAGTGATGTCAAAACAGTTCCTTTTTTATAGACAGCATTTCTTTTGGGAATCTCAGAAGAGAAAATATTCATAGTGGGAGTACTTCATCCCCAGAAAAGGCATCTTGCTGCCAGAATTGTAGACAAGTTGCATATAGAGGAGAGTGAACTAAAATATCAGCAGATGGCGAACATCCGCTCATGGTTTAGAGGAGGAAATAAGGAATGGAATCAGCTGAGTTTCCTGGTCATAGCAGATGCAGACCTTGGTGTGGTTATCCTGTCTCATGCTCCTCACATGTCCTACCTCTATTTCCTTTCTGTTACCATTCAGACAAGCGCTGACCTGCATAATGACTGCACTGAGACCCATACAGGCACCTCAGCCTCTGCACCCCTGGCTGCCGGTATCTTCGCTCTGGCCTTGGAAGCAAAGTAAGGTCCAGAAATCTTCTAATCACCTTTACTGAGGCTGCTTCTCCTTGTTAGTAATACATGTTGTCTACTGAATACATGGTTACAGTAGAAATTTTGGAGAACCACAGAACTCTCTTCCTGCCACTTTGAGATAACCTTCATTAGCCATCAGTGTAGATTAAATACACATATCTTACAAAATTGGGATTTTATTAAGCACATTATTTTGTAGTTGTTTTATGATACATCCTACAATATATTAAAAATCCACCTGTACTTTATCATGTGCAAGCCAATCTTCGTGTTGTCTCCCCAAGTCCTCTTTCCCCTAACGAAGAGGCCTTCCTCCCATCAGGCAGAATTTCATTCAAATAATTTCCTGAAGGTAGTGTTAAGAATAACAAATTTACAAAACATTATCTTTCAGACTATAAGCCTAGCCTTGGAGCTAATGTTACTATGTCAAGAGACATGAGAATTAAAGATAGAATTTTCATCTTTTCATAGTATTCCATTGTATAAATAGCAAATAATTACCTTGAAATGTGTGCATCTAATCAAGCTTAAACACTCTTGTACATAAAAATTGTTTGCTGTCTCTGATCATTTTCTCAGGGTAAACACTCAGAATGGAATTTCTGGATCAAAAATCAGGAATATTTTAATGCTTTTGATACTTAATCAATAAATTGCTACCTTGAAAAAGTATATCATTTCCATTCCCACCAGGAGTGTACATGTGGAAGTGTCAAATGCCAAAACCCTTGCCAAAACTATTTTTATTATCTTTTAAGATGTTTGCTATTTCGGTAGGTGAAAATAGAATCTCATTTTTTATGTTTTTGTTTAATTACTAATGAAACCTGATAATTTATATCATGTAGTTATTTGTCTTGGCTATTTGACTGCTTCTTTATGGCCTTCATTTTGTTTTATGACTTTACTTCAGGATATCTATCAATATTTTATCAGTTTGACTTTTACTTTTTAATTTTATTTATAGGTCATTTTTAGTGTAATTAAATTTGTATATATATAGACACATTTGCCAGTTTGTTTCTTTAAAGCTTCTTTTTTTTTTTTTTTTTTTTTTTTGCTGTAATGCTCAGGAAAATCTTCCAGTCAAAAACTAGATTAACATTCATTTGTCTTTTAGTTCCTTTGCCATACTTAAATTCTAAATCCTCTTGGAACTTATTTTAGTGTAGGATGTCTATTTTTTCCTCAAAATAATTACTTCAGTAATCTAAGACTTAATAACAAATAAGAAAACTAATTATTTTACATGGCACATCCACAGATTTTTATTTGTCCTTATTCCTATTTTTTGTTGTTCTATGATGACAACAAATCTTGTAAACTAGCATTGATCATTGTTCAGAACAGTGAGGAAGAACATCTTGGCCTTTGCCACAACTGGAAAAGCCCATAAGTTGCTAAGCCTTTGTCCAGGAGAATCCAGCATAACTGGAGCCCTGGGGCTCCCAGTGGCAATGTGGTATAGTTCCTGGGTATCAAGCAATGGGATAGTCACAGTGGCTAAGCAATACAGCCTGCCAAAGATCTTTCAAGTAGTCTAGCTGCTTGGAAGTACTGAGATGTTTGATAAGGCTAGAAAGAAATTCAAGTACTTGATCAGAAGTAGATTTGGGGGCCAAATCTATGTTTAGAATCTGAGTTCACTTTAATAGGGAGGGATAGACAGAAGACAAAATCCATGAACACAAGCTAGAACAAGCTAGAAGATCCAAACCAATGTTGAAAAAAAAAATAATCCAAGCAGGGAAACTTGCAGGCACACTTTAAATTGCCTCTGTACTTCTAGCTGTCTGGCTTTAAGCAAGATAATTCACATGTAGGTCTCCATCTTTCCATTTGTAAAATGAATGAAAGGGTAAATCACACCTATTTTTTTCAAACTTCTTTCCTTTATAAAATTCTCAGATTTGAAATCAAAGACAAGGGTATATAGAAATAATCTAACATGATTTCTTGTGGTTGGTGGTGAAGGGTCTAAATATGAAACAGACATACGGTATTTATGATCTCAGAATACAAATTGTTAGTCACTGGGAGCTGTTAAAAGAAAGCTTGCCTTAAAATGGTAAGTGTAGAGTCTTTCTTCTCTACTCTGCACTTGTCAGATACATGTAAATTTAACTCACCAGGCCTAGCCCATTTTCATCTAATGACAATATATTAGAATAGTCATCTAACTGAACACTTAAATAAATTCCAGTCAAGAACAGAAATTTTTAAAGTATAATCACTGGTTCCTAAAAGGTCAAACCTTCTTTTTCTATATAAGGAGAAAATCATCTAAGAATGATGTAGCTTCATTAATTTCATTTGTCTCTGATGAGACTTTCTAAAGCAGGGACTGTATTGCTATGCAATACATGACTGGGTCGCTGGGATCCATGAATCACTTTGCAACTAAATGCAGAATTGCTTATAAGTGTGTATGAAATTTACTGGGGAATGGCTTATAGGTTCCAACCACAGCATTCTCATAGTGTTCATAATTTAAGAGACATTAACTGTCTATGATATCCCAAGTGCAAATCATAAGAATCTGTTCCCTTCTTTTCTTTCATCAGTGATATGGACATGATCTATCTTAACATTTATAACTCATCAGTAAGATAGACAAGATCTGTCTTAACATTTATGTCTTTCTTTCCAAGGAACATAGATATTACTGTGATGTCTGTTCTTTATTGAATTGGATGGTTCAAATGCCTATACCAAGACTATTTGATCATAAAATCTCAATACCAACATTTCTAGATATAGGATCAAGTTTTATCTCTAGACACTCAAGATTCAGAGAAGTATTTAAATAGGCATCATCCCTCAAGAAACAACTTTGTATGATGAGGAACTCTTGAATAAACTTATCGAGAATAATGACATCAATATTTATCATTTTGTACTATAGGCCACACATTTATATGTATTAATTCTAATCCTTGCAACATTCCTATAACAGAAATTATTAATTGCATTTTATAAATGAAGTAATTGAGGCTTAGAGAAGTTGATAAATATAACCAAAATCTCACAAAGAGATTCACACTCAAGTCTGTCTGCCCCCAAAATTATGCTATCAGCAATCACACTATGTTGTCTCCACGGCCTTGTTGGGGAGAGGAATGTTGAATTCCATCAAATAAAGGAGGGTTAGGAAGACTGAGGACTGATGTAAATGAACACATATTTATGAGTTTCTCCTAATTTTCTAGCCAGAAGGTTGTGCATTAGCTGCATTAATTGTGATGTAGCTAGAGAAATAAAGAAAAAAGGAGAAAAAGTAGTTTCTGGTTGAAGTATGTATAAGGGGATATTTCCCCTTTCCAAGAATAGTGTTTCTTGAATGCTGGCATACATGCCAATCACCTGAGGAGTTTATTTAACATGCAAATTTCCAGATCGTATTGCCAGCAACTTAGATTCTGAAGTTCCCATATACAACCCAGGAATCAGGAATCACCATTTTTAGCAAGTACTCCAGGCAATTTTAACGTTATTGATACCTTAATCTAACTTAGCGAAATAACTTCTATAAAGAACTGTTTTTCTACAATCTTATCTATATGCCTATTAGAGTACCTTAATAGGAATATCCTAGTGGTAAATATACTAAGAAAGAAATGCCTTACATCAATGCCTCTGGCACCTTCGACATTAAGTAGTGAATACACCTAAGAAAGCTGGAAGACAATAGCCTTGTTCTCTGGAGGAGACAGCAAAAGAATCAGAATAATTTTTTAATAAGGGGGAAAAATTCTGAAGTGAACCATGGATCCCTTCACACCTTTGGACGGTTACTAACAATAGGTGAGTCAATCTTCTGTTTTTATTGAAGTCTAGAGAAATAGACTCCCAACGATGCATATGAAACCTCTGGGAGTCGGGAGAATCACAACAAAAAAAATTCCTTGTTGGTTGAGAAATGCCGGAAAGTCCAAAGGAGAGAATACTCAACATCTGGACTCACATAGGTGTGATTAGAAGCCAAACAGGCAGCCCCTAATAATTTTCACTCTAAAATTAATCTTGTCTCCAGACCTACATGGAAGAGATGTAGGAGTGGAGAAGCTTTATTTCACTGTTTAATTCCATAACGCTTATTTTCTGTAAACACCTTTGATTAGCAACACAATGCAGTTTTAAAAATTTTAATTATTGTGGATGCTGCTGAGCATTAATTGACAAAGGAAGGCTGTCAGGAACAAGTTTGCACTATTGTTAATAGCTCCTTTTCATTATGAGATGCAAGCACACAAATGAAGAATAACTCTGTTAGAAACATGGGTTTAATTTTCCTAATTGTATGATAGTAAAGCTCCTTAAATATTTTTCAAAGACTACATAAGACAAATTTTTAAAAACTAGCAAACTTGCAATAAAATATAAATAAATGCTCCATTTTAGAAATATAGAAGTCTAAGTTTTGTAGATGATTATCATCTCCCCACCATATGCTTCCTTCGTACTCTTCCTCATCCCTACCCTCTTAAAAACACCTATACACACTGATGATACAGATGGAAACTGGTTTGTTGTCCATTGACCACCTCAATAGGAGACTTTTACCTAAACTCCTTTTGAATGACTGGAAGAAAACCACACATTTCAATAAGGGTATGATTAGGTTTCTACCTTGAGAAAATAGCCATTTCTGTTCACTCATTTAATGATTCCTGAAGGTGGGATAACCAAAAAAGAAACAAGAGGTAAAAAAAAAGGTATTATATTAGGCAGATCTGAACAGTAAAGAATTCTGGAGACCATCATATTCTACCCTTTCATATTATAGATGAGTCAACTCAGGCCCAAAGAGATAAAATAGTTGGACTTGCTACTAATCACACAGTACTTTGATAGTAGAAAGCAATTTAATATGTTTTTTATTACTCCCTATTCTGACCCCATGATTTATAATTGTCTTAAATGATCACATTGTGTAATCTCTCCATTGACTCCTGTTATTTTTACTGTGATACAGAACTGACTGGACAAGTGTTTTTTTTTTTTTTTTTTTTTTTTTTTTTTTTTTTTTTAATATAAAAGTCATGCCCTATTCTCATATGTATTTATTTAGGTAAGAGGTAGGTAGGTAGGTAAGTAGGTAGGTAGGTAGGTACAAGAGTGTTTTACCTCTGAGCTACATTCCCAGTCCTTTTTATTTTATTTTGAGTCAGGGTCTGGTTAAGTTGGAAACCAGCCTGGGATCCTACTGACAGCCTCCTGAAGAGCTGGGATTGTAGGTGGGTTATACATATGAACAATTATCCTCAGACATTTTGACCCATAGATTTGAGGTGGGACTCTGAAATTTTCATTATTTATAAGTGTTCCAGATGCTTATAATGCAAGTGGTCTGGGATCCACTGAGAGTCACTCTCTGGAGTCAAGTAGTATAGTTGTCAGGAACATAGCTAAACTGAGAGTGAGCTGAGCTAATCAGGTGTTGGAGGAGTCCATTAAAGGAACAATATAAGATGAAAGAGTTAAGTAAGTCTTTTATTATCCACTGCTATGGTATAAGCAAGAATCTAAAACCAGAGAAAGCACAGTTAGCCTGGTTCCATTTTTCCTCATGGAACAGTGCACCAGTCAGGTGGATGAGTACAGACAGACATGAGGGTGTGTCACTATTGAGGGAACCCTGAAGAAAAGGGTCCAGCAGTTTTATGGACCCTGAGGTGTGTGAGGGGAGAGGGCTTGTGGGAGGGTAGGAGTGGAAAAGCACTGGGTACTGAATCAGAGCAGGGAAGAGTGTCTTCAAGGTTTTCCTCATTCCTCCACAAGGAAACCTTGGTAGAAGTACCTGAAGAAGACCTCTGCCTGAGGCCTTAGACAAAGGACACCTAGGACGAAGGCACTCACCTACAGGGATCCAGGGTTGTACAAATGCAAAGAGCATTATGGCCATGAAACCTGATTGCAATGACCCTCAAAGCTGCAATGCCCCAGTTGGGCACCTAGGTTGGCACTGGAGGTCAACATTTACCTAGTGGCCTGCCAGGGAAAGACGAAATTGACTATGGTCAGATTTGTAATGAGGAACCTGACTCCCCATTGTTTAGGAAAGTATACCAATGGACTGTTTAAACCAGTCCATTATTACCTCTCAGGAGACAGGCAGCAAATTGAGCCACATTCCCCTAGTGATTGTTCTTACAGCTTCATGGTAAGTAGAATAGGAACTTTGAAAAGTATTTGAGTGTTATTTATAAATAATGCTTGATTGGTTTTAAGGGAAATGATGCAGGTCTCAAAGGCAAGGAAAAGCTTGATACCTTGAAACAATCTAATGACTAATAGCAATAAGTTTTAAAATTATATTCAGGCTATTTAACATAGGCACATAATCATTCAACCAACAGATATTTACTCAGCATATGCTTTCCTAGCGTTCTTCTGGGTGCTTGGTAAACATCAGGGAACAAGACAGATAAAGATCTCACTCTTTATCACGGTTAAGTTCTAGCTGGGGAGACAGACATTAATAATACATAAACAAATAAGTTTTCCCAGTGGGTTTTAAAGTGAAAAGTGCTATAAAAGAAAAAATACAGCAGGATAAAAACTCAGGAACATGTGGGGAGGATTGAAATTTTAAATAGGGTGATCAAGAAAAGTCTCATCTATTATAAAAGATTTCAATCCCTCCAATTCTAATTTATTTTATATTGTTGCTAAATTAATCTTACTAAGACTTCCGATTTTACTATATCCTTGCTTAAAAGCCTCTCCATGGTATCCCCACTGCCTAAGGATAAAATATAAGCTTCGTATTGTGGCATTCAAGGTACTCATTGTTCAGGTTCAGTGCTCCACATTGCCTCTTTCCCTCTCCATCAAAACAGGCTGTAATCTGGTCTCACAAATGGGACAGAGGTAATTTAAAACTTTTGTTCCATGTTATATGGAAATAGTTCAAAATGAGGGACAAAGTTTTGCATTTCCACAATGCAGAAGATTTAATTTTACTTGTTAGTAAGACCTTAACATATTTTATGGGCTAAAGTTTTCAGTACTGCATTTCGAATGCCAAATAAAAGAATACACAAATAAACACTACAATAAATTGGTACAATTACGGAAGGTAGTTCATAATCCCTGAATGGAGATGTGTATTTTTAGAACTTGCTTAGGGAAGGAAACTTCATTTTGTCCCTGAAGACCCCTTTGGGTTACTTCCCTCCAGCTCCCAAATCTCACCTGGAGAGATATGCAGCACTTGGTTGTCTGGACCTCTGAATATGACCCATTGGCCAATAACCCTGGATGGAAAAAGAATGGAGGCAGGCTTGATGGTGAATAGTCGATTTGGATTCGGCTTGCTAAATGCCAAAGCTCTGGTGGATTTAGCTGATCCTGGGACCTGGAAGCAGTGTGCCTGAGAAGAAAGAATGTGTTGTAAAAGATAATGACTTTGAGCCGAGGTAAGTGTCTCCAGGTATTTCAACAAATATGTTTAAATGTTTGGCTCAATTTGATTGAAAATGTTTGCTATTCTGCCTAAATTTTTTCTTATACCTATCCTTCTAAAGTATAGAGAGATGGATTTGCCAGTGTTCTCCATGGCTCTCCATGGGAAATCACTGAGATTCTATAAATCAGGCTGCACATTTTCATTTTTTCTTGTACAACACCCATGACATTGCACTAAGATGTACCATTGTTTTATGTACACTAGGAGAAAATGTCATCATTTAAACTGTGACCAGTCACACATCAACTCTAAGATTAATCCTAAACTCAAAGGTGCTAAAGACTACTTTTTAAAAATGCATCTGAGAGTGATAAAATGAAGTACTTGCAAACCAGTGTTAACTAAAATCTAATTCTATAAGAGCCTTACTTCATCGCCACAGAGCTGTGGGATTCTTGACTTTTCTTCCATACAGGATTTTTTTTTATCATTTTTGCATTTACACAGACCATCTCTGTCTCAACATATGTGGCCCACAGAAGCCAAAACTGCTATGAATGTTTGGTTGTTTCTATCAAGGCAACCATAATAATACTGAAAACCTACTCACAAAATACCCAAGATGAGAGGCTCAGGAGCTGCCTTAGGAAGACCTTATGGATAAAATTATTTTTTTAAGAGGGCCTCTTTGATATTGTGCTAATGGACCACTTTTGATGGGCCCAAACAAACCTTCCTTAAATTTGATTCTACAGCAAGTAGATCATATTGAAGCATTTATGTTCTTTACTGTTTTCGTATGCATGAAATTCATTTATATCTAGTCTTGAATGGGGTTCTCCTCATAACAGGGAGGGATGACAAGCCTAGCAGAGTATCTAGTGAAGACTTGTGTACACCTATGCGTAACATTCATGAAAGAAGAGATACGCTTTATTCAATACTAATTCTTTAATGCATTTAGAGCCCTGAAAGCTAATGGAGAAGTTATCATTGAAATTCCAACAAAAGCTTGTGAAGGGCAAGAGAATGCTATCAAGTCCCTGGAGCATGTGCAGTTTGAAGCAACAATTGAATATTCCCGTAGAGGACCTTCATGTCACTCTCACTTCTGCTGCTGGTAAATAAACAAACAATCCTTCTAAACCATTTGTTTAAATTCTTAAGTATAAATCAAATTATTTCAGATCAATGATTTTTTTTAATAGAATGAAATCTCCTTATCGATATTTTTAGGTCTTAAAAACATACTTATTTTTCTTGGTGTTAGATTTCATTTGCCCTGCTCATCCTGCTCATTCCCAGTGGTCCTTAGATAAGCAAAGAACATGATCTATTCCAATAATTTCAGTTCATAACCTTTCCTGAAGTCATAGGTTTTCAACTTATGTTCACTTTCCTGGATACTGACCTACCATTCATTTTTCTTAGCTAACATGTTAGTAGCAAAAGTTATTCTGATAATTAACAATGTACCTGTATCTGAACTTCCAAGGAATCAGATGAAAAACTGGGAATTCTGATCCATAAAAGAAGGTTGAAAAGACTAATACAATCCTCATAAAGATGTGCATCAGGCCATTTGATGATGTACAGATATATGCCCTTTTCCCGAGTAGCTCCTAATTCAGATGTGATGAGAGCTGGTGAACTGTTAGCCACAATTCCATCAAAGTTTTCTTGATACTCTTTCATATTTTAGTAGTATTCAACTGGCTAAATCAGATTCCTATAAGTGATAGGTGAGAAGAGATGAGTTCTCTCTATGGTCCCTTTCTAGGATGTGAACTGGAGGTTTGGATTCACCTCTATTGACTTAGAAGTTATGTTTTCTAGATGTCTTGGATTTGGCCTGAAATTTTGGTAGGAAGCATTTCTTTTTCATTGATGAGTCTGTAGTTCATTTAACCCTTTTACTTAGAATGAAATAATATTTATTGATTTACAGAGGACTTGATTTGAAAATTTATAGTTACTTCTACTACTAGTTTTTTTATGATAGGAGATTATTAGCAAAGTATCTCTTAATTAATTAAATAATTAATGGTAATAATAAATAAGTTGATTAAATAAATTAATTTTTATGTCTTCATATTACAGACTCGAGCTCCTATTAAATTTTAAAATTTCCTTTTACATTTCAAAATAGTAGTTTCACTGTAATGTATTTTGAATCTTTAATTCCCTCTTTTAATCCAAGTCACAAATGTAGCTCTCTGAATTCTCTCTATTCAAACAAACCTTAAGCAACATATTTATTATTATTTTCTACTATATATATTGAAAAATTATTCTATGCAGGGCAATGTGCTATGTACTGTGAATAAAAACTTTTTTTTTCACCCAGCTTTTATTTCCAGTTATCAGATGCAAAAGTGTATCCCACTATCATAAATGTTAGAATATTCATAAACTTGTGTTTGCTGCATGAAAATAGGAACTAGCACGGTATTGTTGGCTGAAAGAGAGCGGGACACATCCCCTAATGGCTTTAAGAATTGGGACTTCATGTCTGTCCATACATGGGGAGAGAATCCTATAGGCACCTGGACTTTGAGAATTGCAGACATGGTAAGTATGAATGAAAGGATGAAGAAAGACACATTCACTTTTAAACACTTTGAAGTACTTCTAAGGTTGATGTTATTAATTAGGGGCTCTAAAGAACTTGATCGCTCCTAAGTAGAAGGGGAAAGAATAGTGTTTTGAACACCAATTAAATAAATAACATAAATAGATAATAATTTTAAATAGCTAATAATTTTAAAGAACATTAAGCACCAGACATACTAGAGAGAAGAAAAGATATACTGATAAGCAATGTGACAGACTACAGGGCAAATCCAGGTTTTCCATATCTGAGCACAGCTCTACATGAGTTGTGGCCATGAGAGTCAACTGTATTCTCAAAGTTAGATGCTCAGACCAGCCTTGCTATGAAGTCTTCTGAAGTCACCTGAAGGCTCTCCTGCAAGTGTTCTATGGTGTATATCAAGAAGTAGCTTCATGTTAGGCAAGATATCTTATTTAATGAGACTTTTCCCCCAGTTTCAGTTACAAAAAAAAAAAAAAAAAAGCAGTTTTTCCTTTTGCATAATTTTAAGAGAAAAACCTGTCAGCATTGACATTTTCTTTTATTTTTCCACATTGTTTTATTGGCACATCATAGTTATACATATTGATGGGATTTGTTGTTACATCTTCATACATGAACACAATATAATGATATAATTCAGCCAATATCACTCCTCGTCTCTCTTCCATTCCACACCTTGGTCTCTTTCCTTTACTGATCTGATCTCTCTTTTATTTTTAGGAGATCCCCCCCAACTTTTGTTTTCCTTTTCCTTTTTCCTCTCTAGCTTCCACATGAGATAAAACAGATGACTTTTGACTTTCTGAGTTGACTTATTTCACTTAACATGATGAGGCCATCCATTTACCTGCAAATGATATGATTTCATTTTTCTTTATGGGTGGTGAATAAAATTCCATTGTGTATATGTGGACACCTATACTGGTTCCATAGTTTGACTACTTGAATTATGTGGGTATAAACATGGGTATGCATGTATCACTGTAATATGACGACTTTAATTCTTCAGGATAAATACAGAGGAGTAGTATGGCTGGGTCATGGAGGTTTCCTTCCTAGACTTTTGAAGAACCTCCATGATGATTCCATAGTGGTTGTGCTAATTTAGAGTCCCATCAGCATGTTTAGATTTTTTTTTTCAGATTGTTTAAAAATCAGATACAATCAAATATTTAAGAACATAACCAATATGGGAAATAAAATTTATACAACAGAGCTCTGCTTTTTTCATTAGATGCTTAAATATGAAGCAATCCATCAGTTTAATTGCTGAGCTTATAAAATGCAAACTTTTATATCAAGAGTGAATCCAATGGTTTCTTTCAAAACAGAGCTCTGAACATGGAACATACAAAATCTTAAAATTAAATTTTGACCATGAAATCCTTAATATTTTTGATGAGTTTATTTTATATTCAAAACACACTCTAAAATATGTGTGTGCTTTATTCACTAGTCTGGAAGAATGCAAAATGAAGGGAGAATTGTGAACTGGAAGCTGATCTTGCATGGAACCTCTTCTCAACCAGAGCACATGAAACAACCTCGTGTGTACACATCCTACAACACCGTCCAGAATGACAGAAGAGGGGTGGAGAAGATGGTGGACGTGGAGGAGGTCTGTGTGGCTATGCTCTTGCTGCGCTGTCTTCTAAACTGTGATAGACAATGCAGTGAGTGAAGCTGCATCTAACTTTTAGGCAGGGTATAAGTCAAATATGCATAGGGAGGAAGCAGTGGTAGCAGTAAACTATATTTTCCCCAGTAGATGAAAGAAACATTATTCTTTTTTTTGTGCTTTCATTTAGAATTTATTATAGTTAAAAATTCATAAGTTATTTTTAAATTTCTTAACATGAAGTTTGACCATTTATGACAGATAGCAAATTGTAACAAACTTCTTTATACAAGGTCTCATTTTAACCTATAATCCTTGTAACCTTGATAAACATTACATTATGTCCACTTTGCAGAAGGAAAACCAAAGTAGCTAAATCACTTATGTTTCTCTTGACACTGTTTAGTAAGTGTCATTTAGTTTGCACATCCTAGCCACACCAAGAAAAACTATGGAATCACAATTTCTGTCAGAAAATTTCAGAAGATAGCCAAAGTCATTCTCACTCCTGAGTCTCAGGAGCTGCAGGCTTCTCCTTTATTGGCTAGTGACCAGAAACCATATTTTCTCTATCTCTGTTCCCCCACCATCTAGCACAATGCCCCAGATGTAGTACATAGGTTTTCAGAATTTCCAGAATGACCTTCCCTGAATAGGTCCAGCTCTGTGCTGGATGTTTTGGAAGATATAGAAACATAGTATTTACGTTTATTCAAGAAACTAGCTTTGTGGAGGCCTTAGCTCAGATTCTGGCCCCTTTTATCCTGTTAAGCAACTTCCCCTTCAGGACCCAAATTCCTGGGGCCTTTTCTTCACAGTCTCTAAACCAGGTTCATCTTGTGAGTGGTTCTCCCTCTGAGATTCCTTGGAAAGTATGAATGGGATCCTTCCATTGTTAAAACATTGAAATGCAGTCAGCCCTCCATATCCATGGATTCTATACCCTTGGACTACCCAACTGTGAACCAAAAATATTTGAAAAAAATTATGTTTACACTTAAACATGTTTAAATTTTTTTCTCATCATTATTCCCTATACAGTAAACAACCATTTGCATGGCATTTACATTGTATGTGATACTACAGATAATATGAAAATGATTTAATATGTACAGAAGCATGTACATGGGTTATATACAAACCCTATGTCATCTTCTATAAAGGCTTAAGCATTCTCAGATTTTGATATCTGTGGAAGGTCCTAGGGAACATCTGTGCACAATGGTTGACAAAGAACTGTTTCTCTGATCTTTCCGGTTCCTTCCTACCTGACCCCTTCTTATAATTTGGTAGTTTCTCACAGAGCAAGAAGCTGCTCCTATATTGCAGCAACCAGTTGGTGCCTTACAAATGAGTTGTTAAATATTTTATATCACCTTCTTCCCAAATGGATTCCACGAGAACAGACTAGCAAGAGAAGGAAACCAACACATACTGAACATTTTCCTGTATTATCTCATTCAGTCTTCAATACCACCAGAAATGGAAATAATCTTATTCCTATTTTACATGTGAAATTCAGGGAGATTAAAAAGGTTATCAAAAGTACATCAGTGAATGGAAAAATGAGGGTTGAAACTGAAGTCTGTGACTGCAAGCCTTGTGCTCTTTCCTCTCCCCAAATTGGCTCTCCATGGACACACAGTGGGCTTGTGCTAAGGCTTCAACTAGGTTGCCTGACTGGAAATAATGTTTTTTTTTTTTTTTTTTTTTTTCCCTTTGTTGGTGGAATTCTGTATTTTAGGAGCAGCCCACACAAAAGAACCCCAATGAGACGCCCCTGGTGTCCAAGAGCCCTAGCAGCAGCAATGTGGGGCTAAGAAGAGATGAGCTGGCAGAGGCGGGGCCTTCTGAGGCCATGCTGCGACTCCTACAAAGTGCTTTTAGCAAAATCCCACCTTCAGAGCAATCACCAAAGAAGTCTCCAAGTACAAAACTCAACATCCCTTATGAAAATTTCTATGAAGCCTTGGAAAAGTTGAACAAACCCTCTCAGCTTAAAGACTCTGAGGACAGTTTGTATAATGACTATGTTGATGTTTTCTATAACACAAAACCTTATAAGCACAGAGATGACCGGCTGCTGCAAGCTCTGGTGGACATTCTGAATGAGGAAAATTAAAATAATTGTGTGGTCCTGAGATGGAAATATTCACACATCTTCCTTTCCCTTAGATTCTGCCTGTGTCTGAAGTGGTTGTTTTGGCATTGATTCCTATGCTTATAATATCCTTTATGGCAACTTTTTTTTGTCTCCCCAAATTGTACATTTAAAGGGGATGAGCTCAAATAGGAAATCCAGCTTCCAGAATTGATCATAGCTCTTTCAAAACATGTCTTCCCTGCCAGCACGAGTGAAGTGTATTCTTTAGAGAATTGACAATGCCCCCGTGCCAGACTAGAATGTCTCCTTGAGCCTGTCCATTTCATTTCTCATAAGAAATGGAAAACCTGGGAAACTCATTCATTTCAAAAGTAATCTGCAAAACTAAGGAAGGGGAAGCACTGTTTCTATAGCTAGCTCTCTGTCTTTGTCATCTGGTTCTTTGAATTTTGCTGCCAAGGAAGCATGCGGAAAGCATCTAATGAATAAGTTACTATTAAGCCCATAGTTTAGGTCTTTTTATTCCAAAATACCATGCATTCCAGGAGGGGCAATCTGGTCATTGCAGGAAAAGAATGGATTTTTTTTTAGTCCCAGAAACTGACCTTGGAAAGTGTTTCATGTATCTAGAGTGGTTCTGGAGCATTCCTCTTTGCTCGATGTGCCACACAGAGGTCTTTATGGATTGAAAGGTGATTGTGATTCATGCTGTGTACCATGGTCTTCCTATTTCTCCTTCTTCAAGTTTTCCTTATCTGTTTCCTTTCTCAGCCACAAACTCAATATTCGGAGGACTAATTTACACCATTTCCTCAGAACAAACTTTCACTCAGACTCAACGAACTCCTAGTCATAATAAATTTGTTTAATAATAATAGGTAACCACTCAACATGGTGAACCAATGTAATAACAGAAAAACATTCATAGTGGAGAGAGTCAATGGAAGGTTTGTTTGTTTATTTAATTTAAATTGTGTTTATTAGAACTTTGTTGTTGTTGTTACCAGGGATTGATCTTAGGATCACTCAACCACTGAGCCACATCCTCAGCACATTTTGTATTTTATTTAGAGACAGGGTCTCACTGAGTTGCTAACAGCTTGCTTTTGTTGAGTCTGGCTTTGAACTCGAGATCTTCCTGCCTCAGCTTCTCAAACCACTGGGATTACAGGCAAGCCACTGTGCCTGGCTCATGAGAACATATTTTTCTGGATCTTTGAAACTGAGTGTCAACTAGGCAAAACAGAATCTTCTCAATGGTTATAGCTGGTAGTATCCAAATTCTCACCAAATTCCTTCCATGCTTCAAATCAGGAGACATAGACTGACAATCTATAGATCTCACTTGTAGCTCTGATAAGTTTTGTTTGGTATGCAGAATGTTTTAAAAGTCAGAGTAATTATTGGAAATATGAGATTTCACATAAAACCTGATTCTCAAGCCCCCTTCTCTTATGGTGAGAGTTGGTTAGAGCTAACAGCTGCCCAGTTAGAGTTGAGATCCAAGAACCCCATCGTGTTCCACACTATCTACAAGGGCCACCTTACTCATTAGTGTTCAATATCCAGTACTTGATTTTGTCCACTCATGTGGTGAATGAACATGTACAAAGTGTGAATGAATTAGGACAAAAGCTACATTTGACTTTTTCCAGGGAGAATTTATCATTGATATCATGAGTTTGCTATGATTTAATTAATTTGTTACATTTATAGGCAAAAATGTATTTCAGACCCTGAAAATGTCCCTGAAATCTAGTTTGACATATTCATTTAATCTCATCTCACTTGCGTGTTCGTTTCTACTATTCACTGATTGCCAACCTCCTAGCCTCTCCCTATCAATATGCTCAGTCTCCAGTCACCTACAACGCTATAGCCTCCTGTTAAGTTGCTGTTTGCAAACCTTCCACAGAGTTTGAACATAGGGCTACCCGTAACATTGAACTAGTTCAGGAAGACAACTCCTATGCTTTGGAATGGGCTTATTAAGACAAACTTGGACCCTCCGTTCCACCATTTGCATTCGTGCAGAACAAAGCTATTTTCAGAGCGAAACCCACTATGCCTGGAGGCTGCTCCCTAAAACACTTGCAGTATCACTTTGTTTCTGGAAGTGTCACATGTTTTTGATACATGGGATTAGATCAAATTTGAATATTACAGCACATCACAAAGTATTAAGTTTTAAAAGGAACTAGTAATTACTAGATTAAATTTCAACAACAACAAACCCATGAAAGCTAAGATCCAGAGAAGCCAGTGAGTGGTAATAAATTAAAGAGTTGGAATTACAGCTCATCCTTTCCCCATTCCTAATCTAGTGCTAAATGTATGCAGCTTTCTTTTAATCCTTCCCAATATTATCTTTTCTGGTTAAAACCCCAACCAACTCATTGAGTTATAGCCAAAGGTTCACTCTTAGACAAGCTTTAATATTTAGATAAAATCATGTTTGAATGTTTCCAACCTGGAATTTATTGTTCAGACATAAAATATTTTTGTCAGTCTCTCTTAGTGCCTGTGTGGATTTTTGTGACAATGTTAAAGAGGAAACTTATGTAAAATTTCCCTTGGAATTTTAAGGTATATTTTCTTTACAGGCATTTATAATGTACTGATGCTTTTATCAAACAGAATTTTAAAAGGCAAATAAATTATATTGAAGAACCAAAAGTTTTCCTGAGAAAAAGAAAGTTTCATCCAATAAAATATTTTTGAAAGGCATGTTCCTCTATCAATGAAAAAAGTATAATATGTATGTGTTGTAATATTAAAAATGACATTTGTCTTATATCTTAATATAATGTATAACTGAGTTTAACATGTGTGGTCTTAGAATTCTTAAGGGAACTCCCACATTATACACTTGATGTATTAACCAGAATATGTAAAATATATAAATCAGAAGAATAAATGGTTTCTTACTAAGTAAAAACAGAAAAGAGCTCATGTTTCCAACAGAAACAGAAACTCCCCTTATACTGTGTTTCCTAATTGGAATATAAAAAAGAAAAGTTGAACATTTACATTAAAAAATAAATTAATTTCCTTTCAGGAAAGCAGGCTTTTTAGGAGGCAAATTAAGCATCCACTTGAATAAAACCTGTTTCATTATCCTTCTTAGGCCAGGCTTTCACTTTCTTGATAACACACAAGGTTGTATGACTGAGCCTTAATTGAAATGTTGAGGGACTGGGGATACAGCTCAGTTTACGGTAGAGTGCTTGCCTCACAGGCACAAGGCCCTGAGTTCAATCTCCAGCACCACAAAAAAAAAAAAAAAAAGCAAACAAAACTAAAGTGACTTACTACCTGTAAGAGAAATGATTTACAACAGTTCAGTAAACATGATTTGGTTCATAGACCAGAGGAAAGTAGCCAAGCATTAAATCCCTCCCTGAGGTCCTCTCATCAGAACCCCCAATACCCATTTTTGGACCTCCATCCTCAGGCCTAATCTTCTTCAGGTTTCAAATCTCCATTACTGGTATCTCCACCCACCATCTCAGAATCTGGTCTTTCCAACTATGAGGATGCATCCCCCCAACCCCCCGAATACATTCCTTTCTCCTAACTTAGAGACATCAATTAAACTAAAATACTGTTTCAGGAACTGCAGAAGATGAACATAATGGGGTTTTGTCCTTCAGATCCATATATCTCCAAAGTTTTCCCCTCAGGATAGGTTGGTAATATGACTCTTTTCTACCTATGTATTTATCTATTTAATACATTTATGATGCACAACATGATGTCTCAGTATACATAGACATAAAGAAGTTGGCATTGCAGCCAAGAAAATTAACTTACCTGCCTCCTTCACTTAGGTACCTCCTCTTCTACCTTCTCTTTTTCCTCCTCCTCCTTTTCCTCCTTCTTATTTGTCATAAAAGCACCTAAACTCTACTCCCTTAGCAAATTTCCCCATACACAATACAATATTATTAGCCCTAGTTCTCATGCTATTTGGTACATCTTATTCATCTATGTAACTAACTCCATACCCCTTTGATGTATACCTTTCTTTCCTGCTCCTGTAACCACTATTCTACTCTGATTGATGTAGTTGAAGTTCCATATGTGAGAGATCTTGCAATATTCTTTCTGTCTGACTTTTTCACTTATCATAATGTCCTCCTGTTTCATTTATGTTGTTGAAAGTAGTAGGATATTCTTCTCCTTATAAGGTTGATATTATTCATTACACACACACACACACACACACACACACACACAGCTATGTGACATTTTATATATATATATATACATATATATATATAGCATCTATCACTACATCTCACAATTTAGTTGTTCGTCCATGATAGTCTGCTTTCTTTTGAATGTTCATTCAATAACTATTGAATTAACCTTGTGAAAGCTGTGAGTACAAAAACACATATCCCAACAACATTGATTTTTGTGTGTGTGGCGATGGTGAGTGAACATAGTGCTTTGTGAAAGTTTGGTAAATGCTCTAGCACTGAGCTACACCCCCCCCCATTAATTCTTAAATACAGATTTAAACCTGTTATGAAGGGAAACATTTTCTTAACTGCGTTGTAATTTATAGCGCTATAATATTAATCATAGTTTGGATAATTCAGTCTGCTCCTTCTGCCCTGTGAACAGTGTACACTGTCCTGAACAATTGTAGTTGAACTAGGCATGTGATTTACTTTGGTTCATGGAATATTAGTGAAAACAATGCAAGCAGGGGTCTGAAATGTGCATACCCAGTTTGACTTGGCTCTTGATTTACCCCAGGGAGCTACTGCCCATTCAGCTTGGTTCCAGAACAAATATTATGGAACAGATCTAAAATCAAATCTGCATTCTAGAACCAAGTCCAGCTCAGCCAACTCACAGCATAAAGTAGAGCTGTCCTGATGCAGCCTAAATAAGCTGAACTTGTCCCTTGGTCAACTTGTTAACATGAGAATAGATGCTTGCTGTTTCAAACCAATCAGTTCGGGATAATTTGTTACACAACCTTACTGTGGTAACAAAACTGACTAATACAATAAAAGTAACTGGTTCATTTCACCAGTACCACCCCTTTCAAATTGTGTTTTCTGTAACCCAAATATTCCAGATCAACTCACTCCTAACATTTGAGGACCAGACTAAAGTATGGTGATGCCAAACAGAAGCAGACAGGTATAGGATTGCACTGAATGAAGTTTACTGGTGACATGCTGACAGAAACATGGTCCTGGGTGGCAGAAAAATCAGTTGGATCCCTGAAGTTTGGATCAGAATGATGCATGTTTATAGAGGTTATGACAAAAGTGACCATCCTAGCTAGAATGTACCTGGTTTACCTTAAATTAATACCAAAGAATCAGGCACATCCTTGGAGCCAGAGTTCAGTTGAAAAGTGCATCATAACACTCTGTTTTGTCTATTTATAGTATGTTAGGAAACTATGCAGGAAAATCCTACTAGGATTACTCTTGTTAGGACTCAAGGTGGCTGTAGTCATGTCAGCCTCAATTCATATACTAGAGTATGGAAAAACAGCTAATATTAAACAGTATACCTCTTAATGCTGATCCCATAACTTGACTTGGACCCTGCCCAAACTTTGAAATTCTTTTTTAAAGAATTGGCTTAGCTACATTTCTTCTGATAGCAGAGCCTCAGATAATGATTGTGTTTAGTTAATTTTTTTAGGAGATAATAGCAGACCGTGGAAGTGACTCACACAGAACCAAGAACAGCATGGGGTGATGATCCATGCCCATCAGTAGACAGAAGACTGCAATGGATATTTCTACTGATACCAGCATTGATAGACAGTGATACAGAAAAGACCTCTACACTACCTGATCCCTACCTCATCCAGTGCCTTGACATTTGCACTATCTTCTCTCAGAACTTCAATGTGATCTTAGGGCAAGGAGAAACATAATTTACTGAGAAAAAGTTCTCATCATTTATTGGAAAGGCAACTAATCAGAAACAAATTTCTGATATAAAGAATAAAGTAACTTTTGCTCATCTAGGTGTTTGACTTGCAATTTGTACACGAGGCCTGCATGTTGCTATGTAGAGATATTTTCAAGCATTGCTGTATCATCAATGCATGATCAAGGAGGTGACTACAGTCATCATGTATCCATCTTTCTTCTGCTATGTGCCAAAAAGGCAAAGTCCATTTTCCTGGTTTCTATACTATGTCTCCACAATTTGTGCAATTTTCATTCAATTTACCTGGAATGTTACAAAGCAATTTTACTCTCCTCCCCACCCCATACTGTGGGTATTTTCATTAAATATTTATCTACAGAAAGGGCCACAGCTCTAAAGGAATTCTTGTTCTTAGAAAGAGATAGGGAAAATGTTCTTAGGTTTGTCCCTGCGGGCTTATTACAATTGTTTCCTTCAATTCCTTTATTCCTGTCCCTAATATTCCCAGTGGAAGGTGAGTGACAAAGCTAGATGATGTTTCAATGTGAGAAGAGTATGCTCCAGTCTTGATTCTGCCCCGAATACTTTACAGTTCCTTCCTGCATCATCATTCCAGACCCACCAGTGCCCAGTCCCAAACTCATTCTTGCAAGGTCCAATGCTCCCCTTACCTCATGCACAAATTTCAGTTTACAGTCACTTTTACATAAATGATTGTCACTTTCAAGGTGGAGTACACGATGCCATGATGAGAAAAGCTTCTTGGGTGGGATAAATTCTGAACCAAAAATGATGAGAGATTTGTAATGAAAAAAATATGAGTTGTTTCAAGTTCTCTTGATAAAGAGATCAAAAGGAATAAACTCACCTGTGAGATTCTCTACATTATATCAGGCTTCCTGAAGTGGATCAAAGCCACATTGCTCATCAGGGCATTCATTCCAGGTGGATGCTTATCATCTGGTCTGAGCATACAGACGTTAACTTTGTTCACTCTCTACTAGTACTCACTAAACTTCAGGGATATGAATGAATCACCGTCTTCTTATGATTCTATTTTCCTTACAAAAATCAAAAAACCACTGAACATGGTGTTGCACACGTATCATCCCAGCAGCTTGGGTGACAGAGACAGGAGGATCATGAGTTACAAAGTCAGCCTCAGCAACTGAGTGAGGCCCTAAGTAACTCAGTGAGACCCTGTCTCTAAATAAAATATAAGAAGGGCTGGGGATGTGACTCGTGGTTGAGTGCCCCTGGAGTCAATCCCTGGTCCAAAAAAAAAAAAAAAAAAAAAATTCATAAACCATAAGCCTTAGGTTGTTTCAATAAATTGTTGCAAATTATTCTGTTCTAATTCCTAAAGGGCAAATAAAAAAGTCTAAAAATGAAACAGCAGTACAGAGTGTCTAGAAGTGTAGACTTTGGAGTGAGTCTGAATCTTGGCTCTACCACCTCCTTGTTGTGTGCCCTTGAACAGGTTACTTTACCTTCTGGGTCTTATTTTCTGATATACAATAATGACATCCACCTCTTAAACATTTGCAGTTGGGATTAAATAAGATAATGAAGAGAAATAATTTAGTGTGGTACATAGCAAATATTCAACACATTAGTTTTTGTCATTAGTGCAATTGTAGCTCTTATTATTACTGTGGTGGTATGAAAAAAATGAATTTAGAGTCAAACATTTGTATCTAATGAAGATTTGTAAATATCAGAATCAATGAAGAAGATGGAAATACCCTGGCTAAGATTATGTTGCCTTGGAGATTGTAATTCCAATGTGAATCTACGAACCACATTGGAAACAATTTAATTTAAGCCAGTGTAGACTAGACTGCAATGGTAAGAGAGTGCTCACAGTGATAGCTGAGACTCAAAAACCAATACCCTAAGACCAAAGAAAGCCAGAGGCAACAGGTGAAAGGGACTGGTGAATAAAGGACATCATTTATTTAATTTCATCTTATGTTTAATTATTTTTGTGTAAGAGTTGGAGTACCCATTTTCAAATTTAAAAATTTTATAAAGCATTAAGGGGTTCTAATAATTACAGTGAAAAACAATTAGTTCTTCACTATATTTAAAGCCTATTGTTTTGTTTAATTGAATTCCATAAACATGAGATAAATAATATTAGTGTCCCTGTTTCATAGAATAGGAAACCAAGGTACTGAGAGATAATTTGGTTGGATCAAGCCCACACAATGTTAAGTTGTAGAATAGAGATTTTAAATTTCTATTCCTAGGTTATGCCTTAATCATTAGCAAGACCTGAAGGTCACAAACATTTTAGAAGATATTTATAGTATGAGAATCAACTGAGAACTGTGTGTCTTCTGCTATTAATTCTCTTCTATACTTAAAATCATAATAGAAATAATTCAATTGAATGTTTATTAAATGTTAAGCACATACATTCTACATTTTTACAATGATGATATAATAATTATGGAGAATATTATTTCTAATGCTTGCATTATCTTGCAAGTGAGGTACTTTTACTAATTTGGAAACCGAGAGAGGTTAAGTCAGTTGTCCAAGGTAACACAGCTTAGCCAAGATTTTAAAGCTGATCCATTGAACTCCATTTTTTTTACTGTTTCACTTTTTAGCTTTACTTCCACATTTGCCTTACTAGGCATTCTCATGATTCCAGGAACACCTACATAGATTTTATACTTCATTTTTACTTCAAATTTTGGAAATTTCAACAAATTTAAAAGTGAGGGAAATTATCCTGATCAATCACCACCCCTTGACCTATCTTGAAATGAACCAAATCTCTCAGGGCAGTAACGGTTCAACTCAGTGGCTCAGAAAACCCTTGGATCAAGAGTCCATTTGTATTTATGTGTAATTCAGACCCAGGGTGGCCAAAACATTGAGAATCAGGCCACTGACTCTAGGAGTACTCTACTATGTAGAGACATTTTATTTCTCACCCCATTCATTGTGTCTTTCTTGTGCATTCTTAAGCATATTGATCAGTGGTGAGTATGCAATGTACCTGTAAGTTTTAAAGGGTTTTCTTGGTTTTGTACATTTGTAGAAAAACTTGAGGATGTTTTTTTTTCAATCTTATCATTGTAAGATTTCTCAGAGGGCCACTTCATATCCTGATGTGTACTATAACTACTTAAGATGGTATATACTTCTCAGCATTTCGCCAGACAGAATCTACTTTTCCTGGAGCATGTACCAGGAGCAGTGTTCTCTCAATTCACTCCAGGAGATATGATCTTCCAGTCAACTATCTCCAGATACTAATCCCCCAGCTTGATTCTAGGTTCTGAAGGGTGAGAAAGCTTACACCACATGCCTTATTATTTCTGGAATCTTAGAGCTCATGTCTTCTTGCCTCAGCAAAAATGTAGCATCACCAGCCAGCAGACAGAAAGCAGGTGCCAACTGTGGTCTGTAAGGAGGGAGGATGATTCAGCGCAAGGAGGGACCATGAAAGAGGATAGTAGGAATTCACCTACTGAAGGGACTCAGATGTGGGGATCAGAGAGGGAACCCACACAGTCACTTGGGTCCCTAGTAGAGGGAGTGACCATTGTCCTAATTTGTTGAGGACTACTCAGTTAATCCCTGTTGTTCCAGCATAATTATCATTTCATTAAGTGTCTTTTTGGACAATAACTATATCTAGTTACCAGAGGACAAGTTTTGACTACCTTCCTGGTTTACAGATGCTGATACACTTCTTAAAATGTTTTATTTCCACTACAATCATTGAGTCTCAAAAACAGAAAGAATTATATATTTTCTGCCCAATTTCCTACACTTGAGACAGATGCTAGGAGTATTCTGGGGAAAGTGCTGCTTCTTCATAAAGAGGTACTGAGAAGGAAAGACGTCCCGTGTTTTATCCGGACCTCACTCTGTCTGTATGGAACATCTGGGACTTTGTCAACCACCTTGGAACCTTCCTCACAGCATTGAAGAGCTCTCGGACTCCATAAGCCAGGTCCCATTAAACTGGATCTACTTCCTACTCATCTCCCCAATTTAAGTCATGGTGTCCATGAACTCTCTTTCCTGAGTGTTTTTCAAGTCTTCACATTTGTCAGCCTCCAATGCCATTGTCCTGGTCCACATTGCTATCTCCTTCTAATCTCCTCTTATTCTGCAATGTCTGCCAAATTGTGACTTATCACATCACTCCTTTCTTAAAAACCCACCCTACCAGGATAAACCCCAAATGCTTAATCCTGGTGGAAGCCTGGAGAAGCTGGCCCTAACCTGACCCTATAGTGCACATTATCTTATATAATTCACTCTCCAGGGATAGCACACTGACCTTCTAGCTACTCTAATAATCCAAGTTATCTATGAGGACATACCATTCTGTCAAAATGTCTTTACTTCATTTCTTTTCTAGTTAATTCTTTCCTACTCACCCTTCAGAGCTCAATTTACAAATCCTTTCCTCAGGGAAGACTTTCTGACTATTGAGCCAACAAAGTCAGAATCTCTGCTCTAAGTTCCCATACGGCATTTATCATGAAGGCAACAGCATACACAATTAATTATTTACTGTCTGTCTCTCTGGTTAGAATGTAAGCTTCCCTAACATCCCTCAGATTAACTACTACATCCCCAAATACATGTACAATATCTTATACAAGATATCAGATCCTCAATAAATACTTACGGAATATTTTATTGAGCACTTGATTTATCAACCCGGCCATGGTACACTTTGGAAATTACGAATTGCAAAGCTAACTCATGCCTTTCAAGCAGCATAATCAGCAGTAGGAGCATTTTTCTTCCTAGGGATGTAGCACAGAAACTGGCTCTAAATACAGACTCCAGAGTCAAGCTGAAGTGAGTTTTGATTTTGGTTCTTTAACTTACTATCTGGGTGACACCAGATGACTTTTTCTTTCTTTAGGAGTCTCAGTTTCTTCATCCACAAAATGGGAAGAGTAACTATACTTAACCCCATAAAGTTGGTTATTTGTTTATTCAATGCATAGTTATTAAACACCTATATGTCAAGCACTCTGCTAAAGACTACATGGACACAGCCTCCCTTCTTGAGCACTGTTCTTATTCATCTCTGTATCTCCAGCCTAGCACAGCGCCTGGTTCAAAATGACTGCTTAACAGATGTTCGTTGAATGAACTCATATAGATCTTTGTCCTCCCACTGATTTAATGTGCAGTGGACATGTAAGTACAATGAGTAAAAGTAAAGAGAACAGCTGATGCTCACAGTCCCTGGGTAGTGGGCAAAATGCTGAGCCCAGTATAGAGACAGCTTCACTTAATCTTCAATCAGCGATGTAGATCCACTTGTCATTATCCCCAATCTACAGAGAGGGAAATGCAACACTAGCAATTGAAGTCACTCGGTCAAAGTCACACAGCCAGTAAGTGGAGAAGCTTCATGAGCTCAGACAATTTAATTACACTGACAGCACCCTTACATTCTATCAAACTCTCGTTGAGAGTCCAGAGTCAACCATGGCATCTTACATAGTAATTGGGGTAGACCTCATTTCAGTGAGAAATCAGAATAGCAAGAATAATATCAGCTAGGAGCAGAAGCAGAGACAAGTCAATTTTCTGAGCCAATTCAAAAATGACACAATGAGCAACTATCAGAGTCCTGTTGACTATCAACTAAAAAGATAGCATCCCTATCATTTATCAGAAGATATAATAAAAAATAGTTACTCCTCTAGCATGTTTTCAGACATAATTCCTAAGATTTGGAAAAAATGAATGGTCCCATTTATTAGCCTTTATAGTGATTGGAGACCTATTATCTCCCAATTTCAATGGCATTATCTCTTCCAACTACCTCTATTGCTACTGTACTTTATTACTATGTAAATCAGACTAATAGAGTCATATTTGAATGCTCCTATGAAAATCAAGAGGAGTCACTAAAAAATAAAATCATAAAAGTGCAGGTAACTCTTACTATAAAGCTGGCATGAGTCTGCATTCAGTATTTCAACACCAATTATAGATTATTTTTCTAGTTAAATAACATGTGAGACAAGGATATTTTAACCAGAATAATAGTAGTCTTTAAACTATTTTGTGGAATAGTTTTTTTTTTTTAAATCAATTTGTTTAAATGTCAGTTACTACCTTTGTTCTAAGTTAATGGAGCATTCTTTAATCTCAGCTCCTGACTTAGGAAAGAAAAAGAACTGTGGGTCTATGAAGAATGACATAGACACACTTTTATAAGGTCTCCCCTTTTTCTCAGTATATGGAGGTAGGAAATGAGGATTAGAGAAAAATTAGGAGAAAAATATAATTAAATCATATTTGTACCATGATCCTACTGCTACCTTTACTAGAAAATTTATTCCTATGTATTCTAGTACATAAAAAGATAAATAATAGGGAACATCACATTACTTTTTTTGTTTTTTGGACAGAGGCATAATGCTGGGGATCTTTGTCAACAGATTGAGTCAATAGACTCAATCTGGAAACTTGCAATTTTGCTATCCTGAGCCCTGTCTCCCCTCCTGTATAAATGAAGATATAAGCAGTGGTGATTCAGGAAGCACCTTTCTCAGCAGATGACAACTAAATTTCTCCCTCTACAGAGAGAGCTAATCTGTCAGCAAAGTATTAGGTGTCTTCTATATGCTCAGATGTGTACCATTTTTCAGAGAATGGTCAGGACATTTTCAGTGACAAGGGAAAGAATCCTAGCTAATAGATTAAATTAAACAAGGGCTTACAAATTTTTACCCAAGGGATGCTGTAGCTTTCAGTGTTGCAAGATCCAGGAGCTCAAATAATGTGTCCTCAGGACATCAGTCCACCATTTATTTCCACTCCCTGGTTCTGCTCTCCAACACTTACTTTACTTCTCAATAGAACATTGCCTGGCAGCAAGAGCTGCATGACTCTCCTGGAACCAGAGCTCAAGAGTCCCAAGAAAGAATGCAGTTCTCATCCCTAGCATCGGAATCAATCTTTGAAAGCTGAGAGAGGGAACTTATTATAGAAAGAATCACAAGGAGTTAGGAGGGTTTTTTCCTCAAGAGAGGAAAATGCTAACATTCAAAAAAAGAAGATGTCTGCCTCCTGAGGGAACAACTTGAATTAAAGAAAACTGTATTGTTTTGACTTAGAATTCCTATGCACTATTAAGATGAAGGAGCAGGAATATTTTTTAGTGGAAAGAGACCATAAAATTGTCTTTTAAACTTCATGAAAAAAAGATAAATTAAACAATTATTTTGGATGGCCTAGTCAATCTAGGACATTTATGTTCCATGCCAGGCTGGATTAATAGACAGCCGGTGTGGCATTGTCTACCAGTGGTGGTGTCTGACATTGTTGCTCAGAGGTAGCCCTTCCTTTCCTTCCCTCTATATCAGCATATCTGATAAGTGACTCCATCAAGTCACCAGTGGCCTTCACACTACTCCCAGGTGTTTCCACAATGGAAGAAATTCATAAAAAGAATTTACATGAATATGTTCTTTCTTTGGCCCTCCTGAGTTGAGCTGGTGATGAGATGAGACAATTATTATCCCCAGAATTTCAGAATTGATGCTTTAGTCTAGGTGGACTTGGGTATGTTTTGGAGATGAATTTCCCCCACCAAGTACTCTGAAATCATCAATTATCCTCTTTGCTTATTGAAAAACCAATCCATTCAGGTCTCTGGCTAGAGTCAGAGTTGTGAGAGTGCTGTTTCCCAACTAGTCTATCATGTCCTGAGAAAATCTCAAACTCTTCTTAGTACCAGAAAATCCTCAGAGGTTTTAGTGTGATGTATGGTTAGAGGAGAGAGAAGGAGGGCTTATGGGGTATTCTTCTGTCATATTCTTCTAGGACTGGTCCAGGATAATCTAATCCAATGCAGTCACTAGGAAGGAATGTGAGGTGTCACTTCACTACCAAAAAGTATGAGGAAGAAGTCACATCTGTGACACTGCTCTTGAGTGTCAGAGTTCTCATAATAGTGTTTATATCTAGCACTTTCTGGGTCCCTAAAATATGCCAGACACTGTTTTAAATACACTACACAAATATCTCCTACAATTTTCACAATAGCCCCTTGAAGATAAGTGATTGACCCAAGTCACACCACTGGCTAATGGCCAAAGCCAGAATTTGAACTTACATACCTTGACCCTAGTGCCTATACCTTTTATCTGAGCATAATTTTTTTCTAGTACTGGTAAGAAAGCCAATGAAAAACTGACAAAAAGATAATATATTCATGTACCATGGATTTATATGCCAAATAAACATTTGTCCTTAAGGTTTATAATTCTCACTTTTTAATCCTCAGACATGGAACCAGATGTGCAGGAGAAATTGCCATGCAAGCAAATAATCACAAGTGCGGGGTTGGAGTTGCATACAATTCCAAAGTCGGAGGTAAAGTGAAGGGTTGTTCCTGTAGTTGGGCACTTTAGATTGAAGCTTTCATTACCTGTTGCAGTTGGGTAAAGGGGATATCTCAACTACCAGGGGAAGAAATGTATTCTGTGCAAAATTTGGTATAGGACTTGAGTGTGACTTACAAGCCTATCAATGGATCTGGATTCCTAGAAAATAGATAGCTGAGTATAGCCTATACATCTTCACAGGGAAAATAATGGGATTGTTCAATAGCATTTGAAGGAAATCTAATTTCTCTATGTTCTCATTTAAGAGGGATATTATTGAACACTTTCTAAGGGAACAGAAGGAGGAGGTAAATTTAGGCAGACGTTCCCTGCCTCTCAATTCTGTAGAATTTTTTTTTTCTTTGTATACCAAAGAACAGCTTCAGAAAAAAACAATGTAAAACACAGACATGTTATTTTAGCCAAAGGTTGCCTTTGATGACAAATATATAGAATTTCTATTTGTTTCAGTCAGTTTTCTTTGAAGAAAGCCTACTGGGTTAATTGGGGGACATTTTAATTAAAGAAACTATTTACATGAGTTAGAGAAAACCAACAAGGGAATAACAAATAGATGCTACTACCTTTTGGCCCAAGGGAACAAGGAGAAGGGGCGGTCAGTGGAAAGTAGGGAGAGAAAGTTGGAGCCATAGAGAACCACTTAATAGTAGCTGTGCCCCTGCATGCACCAGGAGCTGGATCCAGGGGAGTGGAACGTCACTCCCCTCTTGGTCCACCTTCCCACTGGTGTCAGAGAGTCCTTTGACACAGTCCATGTTCTAATAGAGAAGGGTAGGGAGGGGTTCTGCAGGCACAGAGAAGACAATAATTGCTCCCCTCCCTTTACAGTCTTCCTACCTCAGGGTTTCAGGTTGATCAAGTTATGGATTCCTTTTTGAAAAACCAAATGAATATACAGGATGATCAGGATGTATATTTATTTGGTTTCTAAAAGAAATCCATATCCAAATTCAAAGTATACCTAGAGTTTAATAAGTTTTTGTTATAATTGACATGCTCTACAATTTATCTTGTTTGTAGTGATAGTTTTTGAAAACCAAACTAATCTCAAGGTTTATTGCACAACTGTGAAAGTCTGAAATAAGAAGAATATGAATGAGGGGATATTGTTGATATATAGGTATCATATGTATATATTACTAATACATGAGACTCATATTTTAAGTATCATGCTTGATTCCTTTGATCATGTCCTCTCAAAGTGCTGTGCTAATTTAAAGAAAATAAAGGTGGAAACAAAAATTATGTAATCAACTAGAAAAAGAAATTGATTTTTAAATCCTGATGAACTAAACAGCTATAGTTTATAGCTGATACTTCATTTATACCTGATACTTCATTTATTTTGGAGAAAGAATCACAAGCAAGTTTCTTAAGGTGACAAAAGTTAGTTTGTGGCAGTATAGAACTGAAACATAATACTTCTGATTCAAACCCTATTGATTGTTTTCATTAGTACTCTCTTTGATGGTCTGGCCCCAATTTGAATAATAATTTTCTTTTTCTAGGTACCACTATCTGTCAATCTCTTACCCTACAGTATATTATAGGTATTGTATCCCTGTGGGTAATAGGATGGATTTGAGGTCAGATTTTTAGAGTTCAAATTCTGGTCCCCACTTTTAAACATTGTGGTCTCAGATTAAGTCATTGTATCTCTTTGTTCTCAGGATTCCTCCACCTGTAAAATGTAGATGATTATAGTACCCACTTCTAATGTTAGTTATAAGCATAGATGATTACATTTGTCGATGTACTGGTGATGCATATAAATATCCTAAATGCATGTGAATTCTTATTATCATTCATATTCTACAGTTGAAGAAACTGATGGTATAGCAATTAGAAAAGCAGAGCTGGATTATTTTTTCCTTTTTCTTCCAAATGCATTTTTTAAGCAACTCTGAGTTTTTTTTCTTTTAATAAATATGACTTTCACTGATCATGTCAGCTATATGTTCTTTTACCTTGGCTCCACAATGAATACTAGTGTGAAAATCTAAGGCTATGAGCTCTTTTGCATATTATGCTGAAATTGCTTTTCCTTTCCTGGTTCTTAATTCATGAGTCTGATGATGGCCGACAGCCTGTTGGAAAGCACAAAGAGCTACCACTTCTGCCTTCTCCTGATGAAAATGATTCCCCTTAGGAGTGAATCCATGGCAATGATTTCATCCTTGAAATGATTTAGAAGAAAGGAAGCATGTTCCTTAGCAAACACATAAAGAATGGCCTCTGGGTTATTTTTAATCAGTGCTTTAGAAACAAGAGTTCTTTCCCTATTGTTAGTTTCCTGTTGTGGACAGATCTTTTCAAGCTGCAGCTTCCTGTACCGGGGCCTTTGTATGGCATAGACTGGCCATAACCACTCATGTAGAGTCATGAGCAGGTGTGTTGAGGAGGACTGATGGTTTTTTCCTGAAAGCTAGTAGGTTATTGGGGTGGTGGAAGGTAGAAAGACATTTGTAATTGCCAGCAAACAGTCCATTCCTCTCATCTAAGAATGCTACTCCTCTTTCAATCTCAGGGGTATTACTGGGAACAGAGCCTTGAGTGGGACAAAAGACACAGCTGCTTCAAAGTGCACAACATTATCTCTAAAGGGCAGACCACAAAAAGTTTACAGAAGCGCTGACATTTCCCCTTCCTTTTGTATTGTCAGTAGCTGGGTCACAGGTGTTGGGAATGTCAGAGCTATCATTTTTTGGATTCTTTGGAGGGTCCTTTAAAGATATGAATTTTAAGGCCGTCGTGCTTTTCAATATGTACATGCCTTTATGTTTGTTTTCTCTCTGCTCAGGCATAAGAATGCTGGATGGCATTGTGACTGATGCTATTGAGGCCAGTTCAATTGGATTCAACCCTGGACACGTGGATATTTACAGTGCAAGCTGGGCCCTAATGATGATGGGAAAACCGTGGAGGGTCCTGGCAGATTAGCCCAGAAGGCTTTTGAATATGGTGTTAAGCAGGTGAGATGCTTAACAGACTCATGAAATGAAACCCAACTATTAGGATATGAGAAGGAAAAAATACTCAAGTTATATGGAAAGAAAGGGTGATGAATTTCTTGACAAAGCCCTTCACAATTTTAAATGCAGTTAGAGAACCAAATCATTTCTCAGGGATTGGAGGTTCAGGGTTTAAGAGTTTCCCTCTTTGGGTCTAACATTGAAGAGAAATTCATTACTTTTAGGATATTACTTTAAAATACTTCTAGGCATTCTTCCTTTCTCCTTTCCTGCTGTTTTGGGGTCTTTCACTGGGTAAGCTTAAATGCAGCAACCTGCCGCCTCTGGCTCAGCACACACCCATGCAGTACTTGTGTGTCATTTTTCGCTCCGTCACGTGGGGTTTGCTGCCTTCTCTCACAGATTCTAGGACCTTGTATCCCACAGGATGAGACAAAAGTAGAAACTTTGGAGAGCACGAATTGAAAAATCATAGAAAGGGTGGCCTTGACGAGTTGCATTCAATTGAAGAGTTCCTTGTAAAGCAGCTGCAAAGCAGATCTGAATAATGCCTGATTTTGCCATTCTATCAGTCAGTCAGAAGATTCAGGCAGAAAGAAAGGAAGTTCAAGGATTCCAGTGTAGTGACATAAGCCAAGAGAAGAGTGAAAAATTACTAAGGAATGCTGAAGTCCAGTTTATGAATCTGCAGAATTAAAATAGAAAAGAAAAAGTGTTTACTCAGCCCCATCCCAGAGGGGACCCAGAGACAAGAGGCTAGCAGGGTTGGAGCCTCGTGATTTATATATAATACATAGTATCTCGAGATTTCCAACGTGCCTGCTGGGGACCTGGGGTTGAATACAGATCCCCCAAAATTGTCTCTGAGAACTTCACAGATGCATTTGTTGGGGATTTTAATGGGGTTTGACAGTGATCGAAGTAGATAATAGCAGATGCTGTACATTCTGGCTTTTCTTTTAGGGAAGACCAAGGAAAGGGCTCCATCTTCGTCTGGGCTTCTGGGAATGGGGGGCGTCAGGGAGATAACTGTGACTGTGATGGCTACACGGACAGCATCTACACCATCTCAATCAGCAGTGCTTCCCAGCAAGGCCTGTCGCCCTGGTACGCTGAGAAGTGCTCTTCCACGCTGGCCACTCCTACAGCAGCGGGGATTACACCGACCAGCGAATCGATGTAGCTTTTGTCTAATTCTCTGCCTGGGGAGGAGAGCACACTCACCACAATCCTCCTGACTGACCTTTGGTGGAATTGGATTTGCTTCAAGCTTGATGTCTCTGTCGGGAAGACTCATGCTTACTCACTTGCAAGGCTGGCATATATTGAGTTTTCTCTCCAGGGATAATGACACTTCTGCCAAGATGATCTTCCTTCTCTGTCATTTTAAAACTCAGCCCTGAGAAGTCACCAAACCTGTCATTTTATACAGCCGAGACTCTCAATGTCTTTTCTGCTTGTCTGATGCTTCCCAGGAAACAGCCTGCAAGGAGATTTTGGGGTTGTAGGGGCTTTATCACCCTTGTACTTGCTGATCCTTTAATAGCAGGGATAGAGTCCAACTTGCCCTTTAGCAAATGATAAAAATACAAAGTCTACACGGGTGATGTCTCCTAAGAACAGAAGGCCTGCAGGAAAATAAAAACCATGTCAGTTTTGCCTGAGGTGAACTCCTCGGCATATGGGTCTGCAGCTCAGGGAGGCTGTGTGCTCCTCAGAGCCTCCTCCAGCCCAAGCCTGTTGGTGCCTTCACCTCCATGAGTCACACTGCCAAGGGCAATTATTGGATTTCCCTTCAAGGGCACAATGAGGAAGGGCCATTCTGAGGCTTTGGGAACAAAGACAGGCACTTTTAATTTAAAAATTTAAAGTCTCAGATTTAACTCTGGACACAAAAAGAAGCAACTAGCTAAAATACGTAGATCCTAATCTCAGTAAATAGCAGGTTGTGATCCAATTAGATTGTGGGTGACTGCCATAATAATTACTTTGGGAATGTGTGCACAAGTCTCATTAATGGACTCATTAGTCTCAGAATTGTCACCACTAATGTCTTCTTCATACAGGATCACTATTTTGTAACTCTGCCTGTTTGGCAACAAAATTTAGGCAGTAATACTAGTGGTCTCCTCTTAGTATTGAGGAGCACTGGCCTCCCTCTCAAGCTCTATCTCCAGTTTACTTGAATAACAGGCAGGACATTCTACCCAAGGGGTCTTTACGGCAGGCATAGTTCATAGCCTTTGAAACGGGCATATCAGACATCTGCCCCACTTGTGTTCAGAGCCCCTGGCTGCTGCCATTTCCCTGGGCATCCACAGCTGCCTGTAGAAAACGGCCTGTTGTACCTCTTAGTATCACCATTTGATAGACTGCTCCTCATCTGGGCCATCCTGCCCCCAAATAGGGGGAAGATTCTCCACCTTCATAAAGATTCCCCCACCCCAAACCAGTCCTGGGAGAGACAGCTGGCGGATTCTATTTGCAACAGTAGCAGTAGTGGAGACTTTTCTTATGCAAACCTCTTCCTCAGCACAGTCATCTCTGGGGGCTTATTTGCGTCAACAGGTAAAAAGAGCAACTTTGCTTCTGTCGCTCTCTAAGGAGCAGAGCCACCATAACTTGAGAAATCCAGAGACTCCAAGCAGGAAACCAAAGGAGGTGATAATAGAACAAATTATTTTTTTACACCTCCCTCCCACACATTGAAATCTCTAGCTAAGAACTGTAGTGCTCTAGCCTAGGTGGGGTGCCTTGTGTTAGTAATCCTTTGGCCCAACTACTTGTTAAGCCAGCAGCAGTTCAAGAGTCCTTAAAGCAAACTGAATGGAAGTCTTTTTTGGTTTCTTCCCTTTATCTCTGTAACCTTCATTACCCTAAAGATAGCCTACATAATTCCTGACATGCAATAATATTGCATTTCTTAGGCAGGGATCTCACTAAAGCCTCAGAATATGAGTCAGGAAATGTAAATCTCATTTTACAGATGGGGAAACCAAGTGACATGCCCATGGAACACATCTAATAAGTAACAGTTGTAGAATATGAACCCAGAACTAAGTCCAGCACACTTTTAATTTTTGAAACCCACCATTTTCAACAAAGTGCAAACATAGACACTAACTCAAGATGTCAAATCTAGTCCCAGAGCGTGCAAAGTACACACTAAGCAGATCCTGTGCAAGTAGCTCAAGATCAGGATGGTTTTACATCCTTGTGCTAAAGAGGCAGCTAAATGTTAGTTCAAAGGCCAAAGGGAGTTTTGTATGAGGCAGAATTTCTAAATATTCCAGGCCAAACACAATGGACCTGATGATTAATGGGCCAGCATGATTCACAGTGATGTCAAAACAGTTCCTTTTTTATAGACAGCATTTCTTTTGGGAATCTCAGAAGAGAAAATATTCATAGTGGGAGTACTTCATCCCCAGAAAAGGCATCTTGCTGCAGAATTGTAGACAAGTTGCATATAGAGGAGAGTGAACTAAAATATCAGCAGATGGCGAACATCCGCTCATGGTTTAGAGGAGGAAATAAGGAATGGAATCAGCTGAGTTTCCTGGTCATAGCAGATGCAGACCTTGGTGTGGTTATCCTGTCTCATGCTCCTCACATGTCCTACCTCTATTTCCTTCTGTTACCATTCAGACAAGCGCTGACCTGCATAATGACTGCACTGAGACCCATACAGGCACCTCAGCCTCTGCACCCCTGGCTGCCGGTATCTTCGCTCTGGCCTTGGAAGCAAAGTAAGGTCCAGAAATCTTCTAATCACCTTACTGAGGCTGCTTCTCCTTGTTAGTAATACATGTTGTCTACTGAATACATGGTTACAGTAGAAATTTTGGAGAACCACAGAACTCTCTTCCTGCCACTTTGAGATAACCTTCATTAGCCATCAGTGTAGATTAAATACACATATCTTACAAAATTGGGATTTTATTAAGCACATTATTTTGTAGTTGTTTTATGATACATCCTACAATATATTAAAAATCCACCTGTACTTTATCATGTGCAAGCCAATCTTCGTGTTGTCTCCCCAAGTCCTCTTTCCCCTAACGAAGAGGCCTTCCTCCCATCAGGCAGAATTTCATTCAAATAATTTCCTGAAGGTAGTGTTAAGAATAACAAATTACAAAACATTATCTTTCAGACTATAAGCCTAGCCTTGGAGCTAATGTTACTATGTCAAGAGACATGAGAATTAAAGATAGAATTTTCATCTTTTCATAGTATTCCATTGTATAAATAGCAAATAATTACCTTGAAATGTGTGCATCTAATCAAGCTTAAACACTCTTGTACATAAAAATTGTTTGCTGTCTCTGATCATTTTCTCAGGGGTAAACACTCAGAATGGAATTTCTGGATCAAAAATCAGGAATATTTTAATGCTTTTGATACTTAATCAATAAATTGCTACCTTGAAAAAGTATATCATTTCCATTCCCACCAGGAGTGTACATGTGGAAGTGTCAAATGCCAAAACCCTTGCCCAAACTATTTTTATTATCTTTTAAGATGTTTGCTATTTCGGTAGGTGAAAATAGAATCTCATTTTTTATGTTTTTGTTTAATTACTAATGAAACCTGATAATTTATATCATGTAGTTATTTGTCTTGGCTATTTGACTGCTTCTTTATGGCCTTCATTTTGTTTTATGACTTTACTTCAGGATATCTATCAATATTTTATCAGTTTGACTTTTACTTTTTAATTTTATTTATAGGTCATTTTTAGTGTAATTAAATTTGTATATATATAGACACATTTGCCAGTTTGTTTCTTTAAAGCTTCTTTTTTTTTTTTTTTTTTTTTTGCTGTAATGCTCAGGAAAATCTTCCAGTCAAAAACTAGATTAACATTCATTTGTCTTTTAGTTCCTTTGCCATACTTAAATTCTAAATCCTCTTGGAACTTATTTTAGTGTAGGATGTCTATTTTTTCCTCAAAATAATTACTTCAGTAATCTAAGACTTAATAACAAATAAGAAACTAATTATTTTACATGGCACATCCACAGATTTTTATTTGTCCTTATTCCTATTTTTGTTGTTCTATGATGACAACAAATCTTGTAAACTAGCATTGATCATTGTTCAGAACAGTGAGGAAGAACATCTTGGCCTTTGCCACAACTGGAAAAGCCCATAAGTTGCTAAGCCTTTGTCCAGGAGAATCCAGCATAACTGGAGCCCTGGGGCTCCCAGTGGCAATGTGGTATAGTTCCTGGGTATCAAGCAATGGGATAGTCACAGTGGCTAAGCAATACAGCCTGCCAAAGATCTTTCAAGTAGTCTAGCTGCTTGGAAGTACTGAGATGTTTGATAAGGCTAGAAAGAAATTCAAGTACTTGATCAGAAGTAGATTTGGGGGCCAAATCTATGTTTAGAATCTGAGTTCACTTTAATAGGGAGGGATAGACAGAAGACAAAATCCATGAACACAAGCTAGAACAAGCTAGAAGATCCAAACCAATGTTGAAAAAAAAATAATCCAAGCAGGGAAACTTGCAGGCACACTTTAAATTGCCTCTGTACTTCTAGCTGTCTGGCTTTAAGCAAGATAATTCACATGTAGGTCTCCATCTTTCCATTTGTAAAATGAATGAAAGGGTAAATCACACCTATTTTTTTCAAACTTCTTTCCTTTATAAATTCTCAGATTTGAAATCAAAGACAAGGGTATATAGAAATAATCTAACATGATTTCTTGTGGTTGGTGGTGAAGGGTCTAAATATGAAACAGACATACGGTATTTATGATCTCAGAATACAAATTGTTAGTCACTGGGAGCTGTTAAAAGAAAGCTTGCCTTAAAATGGTAAGTGTAGAGTCTTTCTTCTCTACTCTGCACTTGTCAGATACATGTAAATTTAACTCACCAGGCCTAGCCCATTTTCATCTAATGACAATATATTAGAAATAGTCATCTAACTGAACACTTAAATAAATTCCAGTCAAGAACAGAAATTTTTAAAGTATAATCACTGGTTCCTAAAGGTCAACCTTCTTTTTCTATATAAGGAGAAAATCATCTAAGAATGATGTAGCTTCATTAATTTCATTTGTCTCTGATGAGACTTTCTAAAGCAGGGACTGTATTGCTATGCAATACATGACTGGGTCGCTGGGATCCATGAATCACTTTGCAACTAAATGCAGAATTGCTTATAAGTGTGTATGAAATTTACTGGGGAATGGCTTATAGGTTCCAACCACAGCATTCTCATAGTGTTCATAATTTAAGAGACATTAACTGTCTATGATATCCCAAGTGCAAATCATAAGAATCTGTTCCCTTCTTTTCTTTCATCAGTGATATGGACATGATCTATCTTAACATTTATAACTCATCAGTAAGATAGACAAGATCTGTCTTAACATTTATGTCTTTCTTTCCAAGGAACATAGATATTACTGTGATGTCTGTTCTTTATTGAATTGGATGGTTCAAATGCCTATACCAAGACTATTTGATCATAAAATCTCAATACCAACATTTCTAGATATAGGATCAAGTTTTATCTCTAGACACTCAAGATTCAGAGAAGTATTTAAATAGGCATCATCCCTCAAGAAACAACTTTGTATGATGAGGAACTCTTGAATAAACTTATCGAGAATAATGACATCAATATTTATCATTTTGTACTATAGGCCACACATTTATATGTATTAATTCTAATCCTTGCAACATTCCTATAACAGAAATTATTAATTGCATTTTATAAATGAAGTAATTGAGGCTTAGAGAAGTTGATAAATATAACCAAAATCTCACAAAGAGATTCACACTCAAGTCTGTCTGCCCCCAAAATTATGCTATCAGCAATCACACTATGTTGTCTCCACGGCCTTGTTGGGGAGAGGAATGTTGAATTCCATCAAATAAAGGAGGGTTAGGAAGACTGAGACTGATGTAAATGAACACATATTTATGAGTTTCTCCTAATTTTCTAGCCAGAAGGTTGTGCATTAGCTGCATTAATTGTGATGTAGCTAGAGAAATAAAAGAAAAAAGGAGAAAAAGTAGTTTCTGGTTGAAGTATGTATAAGGGGATATTTCCCTTTCCAAGAATAGTGTTTCTTGAATGCTGGCATACATGCCAATCACCTGAGGAGTTTATTTAACATGCAAATTTCCAGATCGTATTGCCAGCAACTTAGATTCTGAAGTTTCCCATATACAACCCAGGAATCAGGAATCACCATTTTTAGCAAGTACTCCAGGCAATTTTAACGTTATTGATACCTTAATCTAACTTAGCGAAATAACTTCTATAAAGAACTGTTTTCTACAATCTTATCTATATGCCTATTAGAGTACCTTAATAGGAATATCCTAGTGGTAAATATACTAAGAAAGAAATGCCTTACATCAATGCCTCTGGCACCTTCGACATTAAGTAGTGAATACACCTAAGAAAGCTGGAAGACAATAGCCTTGTTCTCTGGAGGAGACAGCAAAAGAATCAGAATAATTTTTAATAAGGGGGAAAAATTCTGAAGTGAACCATGGATCCCTTCACACCTTTGGAGGTACTAAACAAATAGGTGAGTCAATCTTCTGTTTTTATTGAAGTCTAGAGAAATAGACTCCCAACGATGCATATGAAACCTCTGGGAGTCGGGGAGAATCACAACAAAAAAAATTCCTTGTTGGTTGAGAAATGCCGGAAAGTCCAAAGGAGAGAATACTCAACATCTGGACTCACATAGGTGTGATTAGAAGCCAAACAGGCAGCCCCTAATAATTTTCACTCTAAAATTAATCTTGTCTCCAGACCTACATGGAAGAGATGTAGGAGTGGAGAAGCTTTATTTCACTGTTTAATTCCATAACGCTTATTTTCTGTAAACACCTTTGATTAGCAACACAATGCAGTTTTAAAAATTTTAATTATTGTGGATGCTGCTGAGCATTAATTGACAAAGGAAGGCTGTCAGGAACAAGTTTGCACTATTGTTAATAGCTCCTTTTCATTTATGAGATGCAAGCACACAAATGAAGAATAACTCTGTTAGAAACATGGGTTTAATTTTCCTAATTGTATGATAGTAAAGCTCCTTAAATATTTTTCAAAGACTACATAAGACAAATTTTTAAAAACTAGCAAAACTTGCAATAAAATATAAAATAAATGCTCCATTTTAGAAATATAGAAAGTCTAAGTTTTGTAGATGATTATCATCTCCCCACCATATGCTTCCTTCGTACTCTTCCTCATCCCTACCCTCTTAAAAACACCTATACACACTGATGATACAGATGGAAAACTGGTTTGTTGTCCATTGACCACCTCAATAGGAGACTTTTACCTAAACTCCTTTTGAATGACTGGAAGAAAACACACATTTCAATAAGGGTATGATTAGGTTCTACCTTGAGAAAATAGCCATTTCTGTTCACTCATTTAATGATTCCTGAAGGTGGGATAACCAAAAAAGAAACAAGAGGTAAAAAAAAAGGTATTTATATTAGGCAGATCTGAACAGTAAAGAATTCTGGAGACCATCATATTCTACCCTTTCATATTATAGATGAGTCAACTCAGGCCCAAAGAGATAAAATAGTTGGACTTGCTACTAATCACACAGTACTTTGATAGTAGAAAGCAATTTAATATGTTTTTTATTACTCCCTATTCTGACCCCATGATTTATAATTGTCTTAAATGATCACATTGTGTAATCTCTCCATTGACTCCTGTTATTTTTACTGTGATACAGAACTGACTGGACAAGTGTTTTTTTTTTTTTTTTTTTTTTTTTTTTTTTTTTTTTTTAATATAAAAGTCATGCCCTATTCTCATATGTATTTATTTAGGTAAGAGGTAGGTAGGTAGGTAAGTAGGTAGGTAGGTAGGTACAAGAGTGTTTTACCTCTGAGCTACATTCCCAGTCCTTTTTATTTTATTTTGAGTCAGGGTCTGGTTAAGTTGGAAACCAGCCTGGGATCCTACTGACAGCCTCCTGAAGAGCTGGGATTGTAGGTGGGGTTATACATATGAACAATTATCCTCAGACATTTTGACCCATAGATTTGAGGTGGGACTCTGAAATTTTCATTATTTATAAGTGTTCCAGATGCTTATAATGCAAGTGGTCTGGGATCCACTGAGAGTCACTCTCTGGAGTCAAGTAGTATAGTTGTCAGGAACATAGCTAAACTGAGAGTGAGCTGAGCTAATCAGGTGTTGGAGGAGTCCATTAAAGGAACAATATAAGATGAAAGAGTTAAGTAAGTCTTTTATTATCCACTGCTATGGTATAAGCAAGAATCTAAAACCAGAGAAAGCACAGTTAGCCTGGTTCCATTTTTCCTCATGGAACAGTGCACCAGTCAGGTGGATGAGTACAGACAGACATGAGGGTGTGTCACTATTGAGGGAACCTGAAGAAAGGGTCCAGCAGTTTTATGGACCCTGAGGTGTGTGAGGGGAGAGGGCTTGTGGGAGGGTAGGAGTGGAAAAGCACTGGGTACTGAATCAGAGCAGGGAAGAGTGTCTTCAAGGTTTTCCTCATTCCTCCACAAGGAAACCTTGGTAGAAGTACCTGAAGAAGACCTCTGCCTGAGGCCTTAGACAAAGACACCTAGGACGAAGGCACTCACCTACAGGGATCAGGGTTGTACAAATGCAAAGAGCATTATGGCCATGAAACCTGATTGCAATGACCCTCAAAAGCTGCAATGCCCCAGTTGGGCACCTAGGTTGGCACTGGAGGTCAACATTACCTAGTGGCTGCCAGGGAAAGACTGAAATTGACTATGGTCAGATTTGTAATGAGGAACCTGACTCCCCATTGTTTAGGAAAGTATACCAATGGACTGTTTAACCAGTCCATTATTACCTCTCAGGAGAAGGCAGCAAATTGAGCCACATTCCCCTAGTGATTGTTCTACAGCTTCATGGTAAGTAGAATAGGAACTTTGAAAAGTATTTGAGTGTTATTTATTAAATAATGCTTGATTGGTTTAAGGGAAATGATGCAGGTCTCAAAGGCAAGGAAAAGCTTGATACCTTGAAACAATCTAATGACTAATAGCAATAAGTTTTAAAATTATATTCAGGCTATTTAACATAGGCACATAATCATTCAACCAACAGATATTTACTCAGCATATGCCTTTCCTAGCGTTCTTCTGGGTGCTTGGTAAACATCAGGGAACAAGACAGATAAAGATCTCACTCTTTATCACGGTTAAGTTCTAGCTGGGGAGACAGACATTAATAATACATAAAACAAATAAGTTTCCCAGTGGGTTTTAAAGTGAAAAGTGCTATAAAAGAAAAAATACAGCAGGATAAAAACTCAGGAACATGTGGGGAGGATTGAAATTTTAAATAGGGTGATCAAGAAAAGTCTCATCTTATTATAAAAGATTTCAATCCCTCCAATTCTAATTTATTTTTATATTGTTGCTAAATTAATCTTACTAAGACTTCCGATTTTACTATATCCTTGCTTAAAAAGCCTCCATGTTCCCCACTGCCTAAAGGATAAAATATAAGCTTCGTATTGTGGCATTCAAGGTACTCATTGTTCAGGTTCAGTGCTCCACATTGCCTCTTTCCCTCTCCATCAAAACAGGCTGTAATCTGGTCTCACAAATGGGACAGAGGTAATTTAAAACTTTTGTTCCAGTTATATGGAAATAGTTCAAAATGAGGGACAAAGTTTTGCATTTCCACAATGCAGAAGATTTAATTTTACTTGTAGTAAGACCTTAACATATTTTATGGGCTAAAGTTTTCAGTACTGCATTTCGAATGCCAAATAAAAGAATACACAAATAAACACTACAATAATATTGGTACAATTACGGAAGGTAGTTCATAATCCCTGAATGGAGATGTGTATTTTTAGAACTTGCTTAGGGAAGGAAACTTCATTTTGTCCCTGAAAGACCCTTTGGGTTACTTCCCCTCCAGCCCAAATCTCACCTGGAGAGATATGCAGCACTTGGTTGTCTGGACCTCTGAATATGACCCATTGGCCAATAACCCTGGATGGAAAAAGAATGGAGCAGGCTTGATGGTGAATAGTCGATTTGGATTCGGCTTGCTAAATGCCAAAGCTCTGGTGGATTTAGCTGATCCTGGGACCTGGAGCAGTGTGCCTGAGAAGAAAGAATGTGTTGTAAAAGATAATGACTTTGAGCCGAGGTAAGTGTCTCCAGGTATTTTCAACAAATATGTTTAAATGTTTGGCTCAATTTGATGAAAATGTTTGCTATTCTGCCTAAATTTTTTCTTATACCTATCCTTCTAAAGTATAGAGAGATGGAATTTGCCAGTGTTCTCCATGGCTCTCCATGGGAAATCACTGAGATCTATAAATCAGGCTGCACATTTTCATTTTTTTCTTGTACAACACCCATGACATTGCACTAAGATGTACCATTGTTTTATGTACCACTAGGAGAAAATGTCATCATTTAAACTGTGACCAGTCACACATCAACTCTAAGATTAATCCTAAACTCAAAGGTGCTAAGACTACTTTTTAAAAATGCATCTGAGAGTTGATAAAATGAAGTACTTGCAAACCAGTGTTAACTAAAATCTAATTCTATAAGAGCCTTACTTCATGCCACAGAGCTGTGGGATTCTTGACTTTTCTTCCATACAGGATTTTTTTTTATCATTTTGCATTTACACAGACCATCTCTGTCTCAACATATGTGGCCACAGAAGCCAAAACTGCTATGAATGTTTGGTTGTTTCTATCAAGGCAACCATAATAATACTGAAAACCTACTCACAAAATACCCAAGCATGAGAGGCTCAGGAGCTGCCTTAGGAAGACCTTATGGATAAAATTATTTTTTAAGAGGGCCTCTTTGATATTGTGCTAATGGACCACTTTTGATGGGCCCAAAACAAACCTTCTTAAATTTGATTCTACAGCAAGTAGATCATATTGAAGCATTTATGTTCTTTACTGTTTTCGTATGCATGAAATTCATTTATATCTAGTCTTGAATGGGGTTCTCCTCATAACAGGGAGTGATGACAAGCCTAGCAGAGTATCTAGTGAAGACTTGTGTACACCTATGCGTAACATTCATGAAAGAAGAGATACGCTTTATTCAATACTAATTCTTTAATGCATTTAGAGCCCTGAAAGCTAATGGAGAAGTTATCATTGAAATTCCAACAAAAGCTTGTGAAGGGCAAGAGAATGCTATCAAGTCCCTGGAGCATGTGCAGTTTGAAGCAACAATTGAATATTCCCGTAGAGGAGACCTTCATGTCACTCTCACTTCTGCTGCTGGTAAATAAACAAACAATCCTTCTAAACCATTTGTTTAAATTCTTAAGTATAAATCAAATTATTTCAGATCAATGATTTTTTTTAATAGAATGAAATCTCCTTATCGATATTTTTAGGTCTTAAAAACATACTTATTTTTCTTGGTGTTAGATTTCATTTGCCCTGCTCATCCTGCTCATTCCCACTGGTCCTTAGATAAGCAAAGAACATGATCTATTCCAATAATTTCAGTTCATAACCTTTCCTGAAGTCATAGGTTTTCAACTTATGTTCACTTTCCTGGATACTGACCTACCATTCATTTTTCTTAGCTAACATGTTAGTAGCAAAAGTTATTCTGATAATTAACAATGTACCTGTATCTGAACTTCCAAGGAATCAGATGAAAAACTGGGAATTCTGATCCATAAAAGAAGGTTGAAAAGACTAATACAATCCTCATAAAGATGTGCATCAGGCCATTTGATGATGTACAGATATATGCCCTTTTCCCGAGTAGCTCCTAATTCAGATGTGATGAGAGCTGGTGAACTGTTAGCCACAATTCCATCAAAGTTTTCTTGATACTCTTTCATATTTTAGTAGTATTCAACTGGCTAAATCAGATTCCTATAAGTGATAGGTGAGAAGAGATGAGTTCTCTCTATGGTCCCTTTCTAGGATGTGAACTGGAGGTTTGGATTCACCTCTATTGACTTAGAAGTTATGTTTTCTAGATGTCTTGGATTTGGCCTGAAATTTTGGTAGGAAGCATTTCTTTTTCATTGATGAGTCTGTAGTTCATTTAACCCTTTTACTTAGAATGAAATAATATTTATTGATTTACAGAGGACTTGATTTGAAAATTTATAGTTACTTCTACTACTAGTTTTTTTATGATAGGAGATTATTAGCAAAGTATCTCTTAATTAATTAAATAATTAATGGTAATAATAAATAAGTTGATTAAATAAATTAATTTTTATGTCTTCATATTGCAGACTCGAGCTCCTATTAAATTTTAAAATTTCCTTTTACATTTCAAAATAGTAGTTTCACTGTAATGTATTTTGAATCTTTAATTCCCTCTTTTAATCCAAGTCACAAATGTAGCTCTCTGAATTCTCTCTATTCAAACAAACCTTAAGCAACATATTTATTATTATTTTCTACTATATATATTGAAAAATTATTCTATGCAGGGCAATGTGCTATGTACTGTGAATAAAAACTTTTTTTTTCACCCAGCTTTTATTTCCAGTTATCAGATGCAAAAGTGTATCCCACTATCATAAATGTTAGAATATTCATAAACTTGTGTTTGTTGCATGAAAATAGGAACTAGCACGGTATTGTTGGCTGAAAGAGAGCGGGACACATCCCCTAATGGCTTTAAGAATTGGGACTTCATGTCTGTCCATACATGGGGAGAGAATCCTATAGGCACCTGGACTTTGAGAATTGCAGACATGGTAAGTATGAATGAAAGGATGAAGAAAGACACATTCACTTTTAAAACACTTTGAAGTACTTCTAAGGTTGATGTTATTAATTAGGGGCTCTAAAGAACTTGATCGCTCCTAAGTAGAAGGGGAAAGAATAGTGTTTTGAACACCAATTAAATAAATAACATAAATAGATAATAATTTTAAATAGCTAATAATTTTAAAGAACATTAAGCACCAGACATACTAGAGAGAAGAAAAGATATACTGATAAGCAATGTGACAGACTACAGGGCAAATCCAGGTTTTCCATATCTGAGCACAGCTCTACATGAGTTGTGGCCATGAGAGTCAACTGTATTCTCAAAGTTAGATGCTCAGACCAGCCTTGCTATGAAGTCTTCTGAAGTCACCTGAAGGCTCTCCTGCAAGTGTTCTATGGTGTATATCAAGAAGTAGCTTCATGTTAGGCAAGATATCTTATTTAATGAGACTTTTCCCCCCAGTTTCAGTTACAAAAAAAAAAAAAAAAAAAAGCAGTTTTTCCTTTTGCATAATTTTAAGAGAAAAACCTGTCAGCATTGACATTTTCTTTTATTTTTCCACATTGTTTTATTGGCACATCATAGTTATACATATTGATGGGATTTGTTGTTACATCTTCATACATGAACACAATATAATGATATAATTCAGCCAATATCACTCCTCGTCTCTCTTCCATTCCACACCTTGGTCTCTTTCCTTTACTGATCTGATCTCTCTTTTATTTTTAGGAGATCCCCCCCAACTTTTGTTTTCCTTTTCCTTTTTCCTCTCTAGCTTCCACATGAGATAAAACAGATGACTTTTGACTTTCTGAGTTGACTTATTTCACTTAACATGATGAGGCCATCCATTTACCTGCAAATGATATGATTTCATTTTTCTTTATGGGTGGTGAATAAAATTCCATTGTGTATATGTGGACACCTATACTGGTTCCATAGTTTGACTACTTGAATTATGTGGGTATAAACATGGGTATGCATGTATCACTGTAATATGACGACTTTAATTCTTCAGGATAAATACAGAGGAGTAGTATGGCTGGGTCATGGAGGTTTCCTTCCTAGACTTTTGAAGAACCTCCATGATGATTCCATAGTGGTTGTGCTAATTTAGAGTCCCATCAGCATGTTTAGATTTTTTTTTTCAGATTGTTTAAAAATCAGATACAATCAAATATTTAAGAACATAACCAATATGGGAAATAAAATTTATACAACAGAGCTCTGCTTTTTTCATTAGATGCTTAAATATGAAGCAATCCATCAGTTTAATTGCTGAGCTTATAAAATGCAAACTTTTATATCAAGAGTGAATCCAATGGTTTCTTTCAAAACAGAGCTCTGAACATGGAACATACAAAATCTTAAAATTAAATTTTGACCATGAAATCCTTAATATTTTTGATGAGTTTATTTTATATTCAAAACACACTCTAAAATATGTGTGTGCTTTATTCACTAGTCTGGAAGAATGCAAAATGAAGGGAGAATTGTGAACTGGAAGCTGATCTTGCATGGAACCTCTTCTCAACCAGAGCACATGAAACAACCTCGTGTGTACACATCCTACAACACCGTCCAGAATGACAGAAGAGGGGTGGAGAAGATGGTGGACGTGGAGGAGGTCTGTGTGGCTATGCTCTTGCTGCGCTGTCTTCTAAACTGTGATAGACAATGCAGTGAGTGAAGCTGCATCTAACTTTTAGGCAGGGTATAAGTCAAATATGCATAGGGAGGAAGCAGTGGTAGCAGTAAACTATATTTTCCCCAGTAGATGAAAGAAACATTATTCTTTTCTTTTGTGCTTTCATTTAGAATTTATTATAGTTAAAAATTCATAAGTTATTTTTAAATTTCTTAACATGAAGTTTGACCATTTATGACAGATAGCAAATTGTAACAAACTTCTTTATACAAGGTCTCATTTTAACCTATAATCCTTGTAACCTTGATAAACATTACATTATGTCCACTTTGCAGAAGGAAAACCAAAGTAGCTAAATCACTTATGTTTCTCTTGACACTGTTTAGTAAGTGCCATTTAGTTTGCACATCCTAGCCACACCAAGAAAAACTATGGAATCACAATTTCTGTCAGAAAATTTCAGAAGATAGCCAAAGTCATTCTCACTCCTGAGTCTCAGGAGCTGCAGGCTTCTCCTTTATTGGCTAGTGACCAGAAACCATATTTGCTCTATCTCTGTTCCCCCACCATCTAGCACAATGCCCCAGATGTAGTACATAGGTTTTCAGAATTTCCAGAATGACCTTCCCTGAATAGGTCCAGCTCTGTGCTGGATGTTTTGGAAGATATAGAAACATAGTATTTACGTTTATTCAAGAAACTAGCTTTGTGGAGGCCTTAGCTCAGATTCTGGCCCCTTTTATCCTGTTAAGCAACTTCCCCTTCAGGACCCAATTCCTGGGGCCTTTTCTTCACAGTCTCTAAACCAGGTTCACCTTGTGAGTGGTTCTCCCTCTGAGATTCCTTGGAAAGTATGAATGGGATCCTTCCATTGTTAAAACATTGAAATGCAGTCAGCCCTCCATATCCATGGATTCTATACCCTTGGACTACCCAACTGTGAACCAAAAATATTTGAAAAAAATTATGTTTACACTTAAACATGTTTAAATTTTTTTCTCATCATTATTCCCTATACAGTAAACAACCATTTGCATGGCATTTACATTGTATGTGGTACTACAGATAATATGAAAATGATTTAATATGTACAGAAGCATGTACATGGGTTATATACAAACCCTATGTCATCTTCTATAAAGGCTTAAGCATTCTCAGATTTTGATATCTGTGGAAGGTCCTAGGGAACATCTGTGCACAATGGTTGACAAAGAACTGTTTCTCTGATCTTTCCGGTTCCTTCCTACCTGACCCCTTCTTATAATTTGGTAGTTTCTCACAGAGCAAGAAGCTGCTCCTATATTGCAGCAACCAGTTGGTGCCTTACAAATGAGTTGTTAAATATTTTATATCACCTTCTTCCCAAAATGGATTCCACGAGAACAGACTAGCAAGAGAAGGAAACCAACACATACTGAACATTTTCCTGTATTATCTCATTCAGTCTTCAATACCACCAGAAATGGAAATAATCTTATTCCTATTTTACATGTGAAATTCAGGGAGATTAAAAAGGTTATCAAAAGTACATCAGTGAATGGAAAAATGAGGGTTGAAACTGAAGTCTGTGACTGCAAGCCTTGTGCTCTTTCCTCTCCCCAAATTGGCTCTCCATGGACACACAGTGGGCTTGTGCTAAGGCTTCAACTAGGTTGCCTGACTGGAAATAATGTTTTTTTTTTTTTTTTTTTTTCCCTTTGTTGGTGGAATTCTGTATTTTAGGAGCAGCCCACACAAAAGAACCCCAATGAGAAGCCCCTGGTGTCCAAGAGCCCTAGCAGCAGCAATGTGGGGCTAAGAAGAGATGAGCTGGCAGAGGCGGGGCCTTCTGAGGCCATGCTGCGACTCCTACAAAGTGCTTTTAGCAAAATCCCACCTTCAGAGCAATCACCAAAGAAGTCTCCAAGTACAAAACTCAACATCCCTTATGAAAATTTCTATGAAGCCTTGGAAAAGTTGAACAAACCCTCTCAGCTTAAAGACTCTGAGGACAGTTTGTATAATGACTATGTTGATGTTTTCTATAACACAAAACCTTATAAGCACAGAGATGACCGGCTGCTGCAAGCTCTGGTGGACATTCTGAATGAGGAAAATTAAAATAATTGTGTGGTCCTGAGATGGAAATATTCACACATCTTCCTTTCCCTTAGATTCTGCCTGTGTCTGAAGTGGTTGTTTTGGCATTGATTCCTATGCTTATAATATCCTTTATGGCAACTTTTTCTTTGTCTCCCCAAATTGTACATTTAAAGGGGATGAGCTCAAATAGGAAATCCAGCTTCCAGAATTGATCATAGCTCTTTCAAAACATGTCTTCCCTGCCAGCACGAGTGAAGTGTATTCTTTAGAGAATTGACAATGCCCCCGTGCCAGACTAGAATGTCTCCTTGAGCCTGTCCATTTCATTTCTCATAAGAAATGGAAAACCTGGGAAACTCATTCATTTCAAAAGTAATCTGCAAAACTAAGGAAGGGGAAGCACTGTTTCTATAGCTAGCTCTCTGTCTTTGTCATCTGGTTCTTTGAATTTTGCTGCCAAGGAAGCATGCGGAAAGCATCTAATGAATAAGTTACTATTAAGCCCATAGTTTAGGTCTTTTTATTCCAAAATACCATGCATTCCAGGAGGGGCAATCTGGTCATTGCAGGAAAAGAATGGATTTTTTTTTAGTCCCAGAAACTGACCTTGGAAAGTGTCTCATGTATTTAGAGTGGTTCTGGAGCATTCCTCTTTGCTCGATGTGCCACACAGAGGTCTTTATGGATTGAAAGGTGATTGTGATTCATGCTGTGCACCATGGTCTTCCTATTTCTCCTTCTTCAAGTTTTCCTTATCTGTTTCCTTTCTCAGCCACAAACTCAATATTCAGAGGACTAATTTACACCATTTCCTCAGAACAAACTTTCACTCAGGACTCAACGAACTCCTAGTCATAATAAATTTGTTTAATAATAATAGGTAACCACTCAACATGGTGAACCAATGTAATAACAGAAAAACATTCATAGTGGAGAGAGTCAATGGAAGGTTTGTTTGTTTATTTAATTTAAATTGTGTTTATTAGAACTTTTGTTGTTGTTGTTACCAGGGATTGAACTTAGGATCACTCAACCACTGAACCACATCCTCAGCACTATTTTGTATTTTATTTAGAGACAGGGTCTCACTGAGTTGCTTAACAGCTTGCTTTTGTTGAGTCTGGCTTTGAACTCGAGATCTTCCTGCCTCAGCTTCCCAAACCACTGGGATTACAGGCAAGCCACTGTGCCTGGCTCATGAGAACATATTTTTCTGGATCTTTGAAACTGAGTGTCAACTAGGCAAAACAGAATCTTCTCAATGGTTATAGCTGGTAGTATCCAAATTCTCACCAAATTCCTTCCATGCTTCAAATCAGGAGACATAGACTGACAATCTATAGATCTCACTTGTAGCTCTGATAAGTTTTGTTTGGTATGCAGAATGTTTTAAAAGTCAGAGTAATTATTGGAAATATGAGATTTCACATAAAACCTGATTCTCAAGCCCACCTTCTCTTATGGTGAGAGTTGGTTAGAGCTAACAGCTGCCCAGTTAGAGTTGAGATCCAAGAACCCCATCGTGTTCCACACTATCTACAAGGGCCACCTTACTCATTAGTGTTCAATATCCAGTACTTGATTTTGTCCACTCATGTGGTGAATGAACATGTACAAAGTGTGAATGAATTAGGACAAAAGCTACATTTGACTTTTTCCAGGGAGAATTTATCATTGATATCATGAGTTTGCTATGATTTAATTAATTTGTTACATTTATAGGCAAAAATGTATTTCAGACCCTGAAAATGTCCCTGAAATCTAGTTTGACATATTCATTTAATCTCATCTCACTTGCGTGTTCGTTTCTACTATTCACTGATTGCCAACCTCCTAGCCTCTCCCTATCAATATGCTCAGTCTCCAGTCACCTACAACGCTATAGCCTCCTGTTAAGTTGCTGTTTGCAAACCTTCCACAGAGTTTGAACATAGGGCTACCCGTAACATTGAACTAGTTCAGGAAGACAACTCCTATGCTTTGGAATGGGCTTATTAAGACAAACTTGGACCCTCCGTTCCACCATTTGCATTCGTGCAGAACAAAGCTATTTTCAGAGCGAAACCCACTATGCCTGGAGGCTGCTCTCCTAAAACACTTGCAGTATCACTTTGTTTCTGGAAGTGTCACATGTTTTCTGATACATGGGATTAGATCAAATTTGAATATTACAGCACATCACAAAGTATTAAGTTTTAAAAGGAACTAGTAATTACTAGATTAAATTTCAACAACAACAAACCCATGAAAGCTAAGATCCAGAGAAGCCAGTGAGTGGTAATAAATTAAAGAGTTGGAATTACAGCTCATCCTTTCCCCATTCCTAATCTAGTGCTAAATGTATGCAGCTTTCTTTTAATCCTTCCCAATATTATCTTTTCTGGTTAAAACCCCAACCAACTCATTGAGTTATAGCCAAAGGTTCACTCTTAGACAAGCTTTAATATTTAGATAAAATCATGTTTGAATGTTTCCAACCTGGAATTTATTGTTCAGACATAAAATATTTTTGTCAGTCTCTCTTAGTGCCTGTGTGGATTTTTGTGACAATGTTAAAGAGGAAACTTATGTAAAATTTCCCTTGGAATTTTAAGGTATATTTTCTTTACAGGCATTTATAATGTACTGATGCTTTTATCAAACAGAATTTTAAAAGGCAAATAAATTATATTGAAGAACCAAAAGTTTTCCTGAGAAAAAGAAAGTTTCATCCAATAAAATATTTTTGAAAGGCATGTTCCTCTATCAATGAAAAAAGTATAATATGTATGTGTTGTAATATTAAAAATGACATTTGTCTTATATCTTAATATAATGTATAACTGAGTTTAACATGTGTGGTCTTAGAATTCTTAAGGGAACTCCCACATTATACACTTGATGTATTAACCAGAATATGTAAAATATATAAATCAGAAGAATAAATGGTTTCTTACTAAGTAAAAACAGAAAAGAGCTCATGTTTCCAACAGAAACAGAAACTCCCCTTATACTGTGTTTCCTAATTGGAATATAAAAAAGAAAAGTTGAACATTTACATTAAAAAATAAATTAATTTCCTTTCAGGAAAGCAGGCTTTTTAGGAGGCAAATTAAGCATCCACTTGAATAAAACCTGTTTCATTATCCTTCTTAGGCCAGGCTTTCACTTTCTTGATAACACACAAGGTTGTATGACTGAGCCTTAATTGAAATGTTGAGGGACTGGGGATACAGCTCAGTTTACGGTAGAGTGCTTGCCTCACAGGCACAAGGCCCTGAGTTCAATCTCCAGCACCACAAAAAAAAAAAAAAAAAGCAAACAAAACTAAAGTGACTTACTACCTGTAAGAGAAATGATTTACAACAGTTCAGTAAACATGATTTGGTTCATAGACCAGAGGAAAGTAGCCAAGCATTAAATCCCTCCCTGAGGTCCTCTCATCAGAACCCCCAATACCCATTTTTGGACCGTCCATCCTCAGGCCTAATCTTCTTCAGGTTTCAAATCTCCATTACTGGTATCTCCACCCACCATCTCAGAATCTGGTCTTTCCAACTATGAGGATGCATCCCCCCAACCCCCCGAATACATTCCTTTCTCCTAACTTAGAGACATCAATTAAACTAAAATACTGTTTCAGGAACTGCAGAAGATGAACATAATGGGGTTTTGTCCTTCAGATCCATATATCTCCAAAGTTTTCCCCTCAGGATAGGTTGGTAATATGACTCTTTTCTACCTATGTATTTATCTATTTAATACATTTATGATGCACAACATGATGTCTCAGTATACATAGACATAAAGAAGTTGGCATTGCAGCCAAGAAAATTAACTTACCTGCCTCCTTCACTTAGGTACCTCCTCTTCTACCTTCTCTTTTTCCTCCTCCTCCTTTTCCTCCTTCTTATTTGTCATAAAAGCACCTAAACTCTACTCCCTTAGCAAATTTCCCCATACACAATACAATATTATTAGCCCTAGTTCTCATGCTATTTGGTACATCTTATTCATCTATGTAACTAACTCCATACCCCTTTGATGTATACCTTTTCTTTCCTGCTCCTGTAACCACTATTCTACTCTGATTGATGTAGTTGAAGTTCCATATGTGAGAGATCTTGCAATATTCTTTCTGTCTGACTTTTTCACTTATCATAATGTCCTCCTGTTTCATTTATGTTGTTGAAAGTAGTAGGATATTCTTCTCCTTAAAAGGTTGCATATTATTCATTACACACACACACACACACACACACACACACAGCTATGTGACATTTTATATATATATATATACATATATATATATAGCATCTATCACTACATCTCACAATTTAGTTGTTCGTCCACTGATAGTCTGCTTTCTTTTGAATGTTCATTCAATAACTATTGAATTAACCTTGTGAAAGCTGTGAGTACAAAAACACATATCCCAACAACAAACATTGATTTTTTGTGTGTGTGGCGATGGTGAGTGAACACAGTGCTTTGTGAAAGTTTGGTAAATGCTCTAGCACTGAGCTACACCCCCAGCCCACATTAATTCTTAAATACAGATTTAAACCTGTTATGAAGGATGGAAACATTTTCTTAACTGCCTTGTAATTTATAGCGCTATAATATTAATCATAGTTTGGATAATTCAGTCTGCTCCTTCTGCCCTGTGAACAGTGTACACTGTCCTGAACAATTGTAGTTGAACTAGGCATGTGATTTACTTTGGTTCATGGAATATTAGTGAAAACAATGCAAGCAGGGGTCTGAAATGTGCATACCCAGTTTGGCTTGGCTCTTGATTTACCCCAGGGAGCTACTGCCCATTCAGCTTGGTTCTGGAACAAATATATATGGAACAGATCTAAAATCAAATCTGCATTCTAGAACCAAGTCCAGCTCAGCCAACTCACAGCATAAAGTAGAGCTGTCCTGATGAGTGCAGCCTAAATAAGCTGAACTTGTCCCTTGGTCAACTTGTTAACATGAGAATAGATGCTTGCTGTTTCAAACCAATCAGTTCGGGATAATTTGTTACACAACCTTACTGTGGTAACAAAACTGACTAATACAATAAAAGTAACTGGTTCATTTCACCAGTACCACCCCTTTCAAATTGTGTTTTCTGTAACCCAAATATTCCAGATCAACTCACTCCTAACATTTGAGGAACAGACTAAAGGTATGGTGATGCCAAACAGAAGCAGACAGGTATAGGATTGCACTGAATGAAGTTTACTGGTGACATACTGACAGAAACATGGTCCTGGGTGGCAGAAAAATCAGTTGGATCCCTGAAGTTTGGATCAGAATGATGCATGTTTATAGAGGTTATGACAAAAGTGACCATCCTAGCTAGAATGTACCTGGTTTACCTTAAATTAATACCAAAGAATCAGGCACATCCTTGGAGCCAGAGTTCAGTTGAAAAGTGCATCATAACACTCTGTTTTGTCTATTTATAGTATGTTAGGAAACTATGCAGGAAAATCCTACTAGGATTACTCTTGTTAGGACTCAAGGTGGCTGTAGTCATGTCAGCCTCAATTCATATACTAGAGTATGGAAAAACAGCTAATATTAAACAGTATACCTCTTAATGCTGATCCCATAACTTGACTTGGACCCTGCCCAAACTTTGAAATTCTTTTTTAAAGAATTGGCTTAGCTAAATTTCTTCTGAAAGCAGAGCCTCAGATAATGATTTGTGTTTAGTTAATTTTTTTAGGAGATAATAGCAGACCGTGGAAGTGACTCACACAGAACCAAGAACAGCATGGGGGTGATGATCCATGCCCATCAGTAGACAGAAGACTGCAATGGATATTTCTACTGATACCAGCATTGATAGACAGTGATACAGAAAAGACCTCTACACTACCTGATCCCTACCTCATCCAGTGCCTTGACATTTGCACTGTCTTCTCTCAGAACTTCAATGTGATCTTAGGGCAAGGGGAGAAACATAATTTACTGAGAAAAAGTTCTCATCATTTATTGGAAAGGCAACTAATCAGAAACAAATTTCTGATATAAAGAATAAAGTAACTTTTGCTCTTCTAGGTGTTTGACTTGCAATTTGTACACGAGGCCTGCATGTTGCTATGTAGAGATATTTTCAAGCATTGCTGTATCATCAATGCATGATCAAGGAGGTGACTACAGTCATCATGTATCCATCTTTCTTCTGCTATGTGCCAAAAAGGCAAAGTCCATTTTCCTGGTTTCTATACTATGTCTCCACAATTTGTGCAATTTTCATTCAATTTACCTGGAATGTTACAAAGCAATTTTACTCTCCTCCCCACCCCATACTGTGGGTATTTTCATTAAATATTTATCTACAGAAAGGGCCACAGCTCTAAAGGAATTCTTGTTCTTAGAAAGAGATAGGGAAAATGTTCTTAGGTTTGTCCCTGCGGGCTTATTACAATTGTTTCCTTCAATTCCTTTATTCCTGTCCCTAATATTCCCAGTGGAAGGTGAGTGACAAAGCTAGATGATGTTTCAATGTGAGAAGAGTATGCTCCAGTCTTGATTCTGCCCCGAATACTTTACAGTTCCTTCCTGCATCATCATTCCAGACCCACCAGTGCCCAGTCCCAAACTCATTCTTGCAAGGTCCAATGCTCCCCTTACCTCATGCACAAATTTCAGTTTACAGTCACTTTTACATAAATGATTGTCACTTTCAAGGTGGAGTACACGATGCCATGATGAGAAAAGCTTCTTGGGTGGGATAAATTCTGAACCAAAAATGATGAGAGATTTGTAATGAAAAAAATATGAGTTGTTTCAAGTTCTCTTGATAAAGAGATCAAAAGGAATAAACTCACCTGTGAGATTCTCTACATTATATCAGGCTTCCTGAAGTGGATCAAAGCCACATTGCTCATCAGGGCATTCATTCCAGGTGGATGCTTATCATCTGGTCTGAGCATACAGACGTTAACTTTGTTCACTCTCTACTAGTACTCACTAAACTTCAGGGATATGAATGAATCACCGTCTTCTTATGATTCTATTTTTCCTTACAAAAATCAAAAAACCACTGAACATGGTGTTGCACACGTATCATCCCAGCAGCTTGGGTGACAGAGACAGGAGGATCATGAGTTACAAAGTCAGCCTCAGCAACTGAGTGAGGCCCTAAGTAACTCAGTGAGACCCTGTCTCTAAATAAAATATAAGAAGGGCTGGGGATGTGACTCAGTGGTTGAGTGCCCCTGGAGTCAATCCCTGGTCCAAAAAAAAAAAAAAAATTCATAAACCATAAGCCTTAGGTTGTTTCAATAAATTGTTGCAAATTATTCTGTTCTAATTCCTAAAGGGCAAATAAAAAAGTCTAAAAATGAAACAGCAGTACAGAGTGTCTAGAAGTGTAGACTTTGGAGTGAGTCTGAATCTTGGCTCTACCACCTCCTTGTTGTGTGCCCTTGAACAGGTTACTTTACCTTCTGGGTCTTATTTTCTGATATACAATAATGACATCCACCTCTTAAACATTTGCAGTTGGGATTAAATAAGATAATGAAGAGAAATAATTTAGTGTGGTACATAGCAAATATTCAACACATTAGTTTTTGTCATTAGTGCAATTGTAGCTCTTATTATTACTGTGGTGGTATGAAAAAAATGAATTTAGAGTCAAACATTTGTATCTAATGAAGATTTGTAAATATCAGAATCAATGAAGAAGATGGAAATACCCTGGCTAAGATTATGTTGCCTTGGAGATTGTAATTCCAATGTGAATCTACGAACCACATTGGAAACAATTTAATTTAAGCCAGTGTAGACTAGACTGCAATGGTAAGAGAGTGCTCACAGTGATAGCTGAGACTCAAAAACCAATACCCTAAGACCAAAGAAAGCCAGAGGCAACAGGTGAAAGGGACTGGTGAATAAAGGACATCATTTATTTAATTTCATCTTATGTTTAATTATTTTTGTGTAAGAGTTGGAGTACCCATTTTCAAATTTAAAAATTTTATAAAGCATTAAGGGGTTCTAATAATTACAGTGAAAAACAATTAGTTCTTCACTATATTTAAAGCCTATTGTTTTGTTTAATTGAATTCCATAAACATGAGATAAATAATATTAGTGTCCCTGTTTCATAGAATAGGAAACCAAGGTACTGAGAGATAATTTGGTTGGATCAAGCCCACACAAATGTTAAGTTGTAGAATAGAGATTTTAAATTTCTATTCCTAGGTTATGCCTTAATCATTAGCAAGACCTGAAGGTCACAAACATTTTAGAAGATATTTATAGTATGAGAATCAACTGAGAACTGTGTGTCTTCTGCTATTAATTCTCTTCTATACTTAAAATCATAATAGAAATAATTCAATTGAATGTTTATTAAATGTTAAGCACATACATTCTACATTTTTACAATGATGATATAATAATTATGGAGAATATTATTTCTAATGCTTGCATTATCTTGCAAGTGAGGTACTTTTACTAATTTGGAAACCGAGAGAGGTTAAGTCAGTTGTCCAAGGTAACACAGCTTAGCCAAGATTTTAAAGCTGATCCATTGAACTCCATTTTTTTTACTGTTTCACTTTTTAGCTTTACTTCCACATTTGCCTTACTAGGCATTCTCATGATTCCAGGAACACCTACATAGATTTTATACTTCATTTTTACTTCAAATTTTGGAAATTTCAACAAATTTAAAAGTGAGGGAAATTATCCTGATCCATCACCACCCCTTGACCTATCTTGAAATGAACCAAATCTCTCAGGGCAGTAACGGTTCAACTCAATGGCTCAGAAAACCCTTGGATCAAGAGTCCATTTGTATTTATGTGTAATTCAGACCCAGGGTGGCCAAAACATTGAGAATCAGGCCACTGACTCTAGGAGTACTCTACTATGTAGAGACATTTTATTTCTCACCCCATTCATTGTGTCTTTCTTGTGCATTCTTAAGCATATTGATCAGTGGTGAGTATGCAATGTACCTGTAAGTTTTAAAGGGTTTTCTTGGTTTTGTACATTTGTAGAAAAACTTGAGGATGTTTTTTTTTCAATCTTATCATTGTAAGATTTCTCAGAGGGCCACTTCATATCCTGATGTGTACTATAACTACTTAAGATGGTATATACTTCTCAGCATTTCGCCAGACAGAATCTACTTTTCCTGGAGCATGTACCAGGAGCAGTGTTCTCTCAATTCACTCCAGGAGATATGATCTTCCAGTCAACTATCTCCAGATACTAATCCCCCAGCTTGATTCTAGGTTCTGAAGGGTGAGAAAGCTTACACCACATGCCTTATTATTTCTGGAATCTTAGAGCTCATGTCTTCTTGCCTCAGCAAAAATGTAGCATCACCAGCCAGCAGACAGAAAGCAGGTGCCAACTGTGGTCTGTAAGGAGGGAGGATGATTCAGCGCACAGGAGGGACCATGAAAGAGGATAGTAGGAATTCACCTACTGAAGGGACTCAGATGTGGGGATCAGAGAGGGAACCCACACAGTCACTTGGGTCCCTAGTAGAGGGAGTGACCATTGTCCTAATTTGTTGAGGACTACCTCAGTTAATCCCTGTTGTTCCAGCATAATTATCATTTCATTAAGTGTCTTTTTGGACAATAACTATATCTAGTTACCAGAGGACAAGTTTTGACTACCTTCCTGGTTTACAGATGCTGATACACTTCTTAAAATGTTTTATTTCCACTACAATCATTGAGTCTCAAAAACAGAAAGAATTATATATTTTTCTGCCCAATTTCCTACACTTGAGACAGATGCTAGGAGTATTCTGGGGAAAGTGCTGCTTCTTCATAAAGAGGTACTGAGAAGGAAAGACGTCCCGTGTTTTATCCGGACCTCACTCTGTCTGTATGGAACATCTGGGACTTTGTCAACCACCTTGGAACCTTCCTCACAGCATTGAAGAGCTCTCGGACTCCATAAGCATCAGGTCCCATTAAACTGGATCTACTTCCTACTCATCTCCCCAATTTAAGTCATGGTGTCCATGAACTCTCTTTCCTGAGTGTTTTTCAAGTCTTCACATTTGTCAGCCTCCAATGCCATTGTCCTGGTCCACATTGCTATCTCCTTCTAATCTCCTCTTATTCTGCAATGTCTGCCAAATTGTGACTTATCACATCACTCCTTTCTTAAAAACCCACCCTACCAGGATAAACCCCAAATGCTTAATCCTGGTGGAAGCCTGGAGAAGCTGGCCCTAACCTGACCCTATAGTGCACATTATCTTATATAATTCACTCTCCAGGGATAGCACACTGACCTTCTAGCTACTCTAATAATCCAAGTTATCTATGAGGACATACCATTCTGTCAAAATGTCTTTACTTCATTTCTTTTCTAGTTAATTCTTTCCTACTCACCCTTCAGAGCTCAATTTACAAATCCTTTCCTCAGGGAAGACTTTCTGACTATTGAGCCAACAAAGTCAGAATCTCTGCTCTAAGTTCCCATACGGCATTTATTATGAAGGCAACAGCATACACAATTAATTATTTACTGTCTGTCTCTCTGGTTAGAATGTAAGCTTCCCTAACATCCCTCAGATTAACTACTACATCCCCAAATACATGTACAATATCTTATACAAGATATCAGATCCTCAATAAATACTTACGGAATATTTTATTGAGCACTTGATTTATCAACCCGGCCATGGTACACTTTGGAAATTACGAATTGCAAAGCTAACTCATGCCTTTCAAGCAGCATGAATCAGCAGTAGGAGCATTTTTCTTCCTAGGGATGTAGCACAGAAACTGGCTCTAAATACAGACTCCAGAGTCAAGCTGAAGTGAGTTTTGATTTTGGTTCTTTAACTTACTATCTGGGTGACACCAGATGACTTTTTCTTTCTTTAGGAGTCTCAGTTTCTTCATCCACAAAATGGGAAGAGTAACTATACTTAACCCCATAAAGTTGGTTATTTGTTTATTCAATGCATAGTTATTAAACACCTATATGTCAAGCACTCTGCTAAAGACTACATGGACACAGCCTCCCTTCTTGAGCACTGTTCTTATTCATCTCTGTATCTCCAGCCTAGCACAGCGCCTGGTTCAAAATGACTGCTTAACAGATGTTCGTTGAATGAACTCATATAGATCTTTGTCCTCCCACTGATTTAATGTGCAGTGGACATGTAAGTACCAATGAGTAAAAGTAAAGAGAACAGCTGATGCTCACAGTCCCTGGGTAGTGGGCAAAATGCTGAGCCCAGTATAGAGACAGCTTCACTTAATCTTCAATCAGCGATGTAGATCCACTTGTCATTATCCCCAATCTACCGAGAGGGAAATGCAACACTAGCAATTGAAGTCACTCGGTCAAAGTCACACAGCCAGTAAGTGGAGAAGCTTCATGAGCTCAGACAATTTAATTACACTGACAGCACCCTTACATTCTATCAAACTCTCGTTGAGAGTCCAGAGTCCCACGGAGAGAGGAAATGAGGAGAGAGATTCAGAGTTCAGAAGAGGAAACCAACATCAGAAAAGCAGCAGGGAAATATCTTTCTCTGGCTATTTTCATCCAGCTGCTTAGTTATCTCTGAAGACATCATGCACCTTTCTTCCTTTTTTGTCTTTATGTTCTATGTTGGGTAATAATAGGCTTAACTCTGTCAGGTTGTAGTTTTATTCAACTCTACATTCTATGTCATCAGATGAAGCACTGAATCATAGAATGCCATATAATTTTATGCATTTGATAAAGAACAGCACTTAAAGCTCAAATGTCGTCTGCTGATTTTTCCTTGGACTGATTTCAAAGTAGTCTGATGAAGTAACATAATAAAAGGCAAAGAAACAAGATATGAAAGATGTATTACACAAGGAAGCCAGACAGAAGACTAATATCTGAGATCAAAACTCATGTGTGACATGGCAGAGCAAACAGCCTCCCCCAGAGACCAAGAGGTGCACTCACCAATGTGCGTCAACCCAGCCAAGTCTCAGTGCATCTGAGTATTCAAGAGGCTTTTTAAACTTTTGTTTTTCTTTGTGACTTCTCTTACCTGATTATTAATTTAACTGTTATTGTTTATAACACACATTTTATGTTCAAACCCCAAAGTCATCCTAATCTAATTGCTGAATACATTGACATCCATATACAAAATTCCCTAAGAATAATTTATTGGGGTAATAGTTCTTGAAATGTTTGGACTTAGATTCCCTTCACACTCAACAGTATTGAGGAATTCAAGAAGCTTTTGTTTATGTAGGTTATAGCTTTTGAAACATTATGTATTGAAAATTAAAACTGAAAATTTGAAAATCTATTGATTCAAAATTATAATGATAAACCCATTGCATATTAACATATACAAGTTTAATGAAAAAATTATAAATTTGTATTATTATTTATTAATTATTTATTATAATTATTTATATAAATTACAAATAAACAAAATAATCATATTTCCAAAACAAATTATCAGAAGAATGGCTTCGGCTAAGAGTTTGCAAATCTCTCTAAGGTCTGGCTTAACAAAAGAAAGCTGGATTCTACTCTCTTTACTTTTGCATTCAATCTGCTATAATATGATATTTTGGTGAATGTCCTCAGAAGAAAACACAGCCTGTCACATGACTATAGCTCAAAAAGGAAGGAATATTGTTCTGGATATTCTTTGACACCACACCAAGACTCAAGTAGCTTCTTAAAAAGATACCATATGATGAAATCTTAGAGTAGTTTTGATTTGCATTCCTCTAATTGCTAGAGATGTTGAACATTTTTTCATATATTTGTTCATCAATTATATTTCTTTTTCTGTGAAGTGTCTGTTCAATTCCTTGGCCCATTTTTGATGGGTTTTGTTTTTTTTTTTTTGGTGTTAAGTTTTTGAGTTCTTTATATATCCTGGAGATTATGCTCTATCTGAGGTACATGAGGTAAAGATTTTCTCCCATTCTGTAGGCTCTCTCTTCATGTTATTGATTGTTTCCTTTGCTGAGAAGTTTTTTAGTTTGAATCCATCCTGTTTATTGATTTTTGATTTTACTTCTTGTACTTCAGAAGACCTGTTAAGTAAGTCAGATCCTAAGCTGACATGGTGAAGAATTTGGCCTACGTTTTCTTCTATCAGGTACAGAGTCTCTGTCCTTACTTGTCAGAATGACAATTATTAAGAATATAAGTAACAATAAATTACTTATTGTTGGAGAGGATGTAGGGAAAAAGGTACACTCATACATTGCTGGTGAGACTGCAAATTGGTGCAACTACTATGGAAAGCAGTGTGGATATTCCTTAGAAAATATGGACAGGAACCACCATTTGATCCAGCTATCCCACTCCTTGGTTTATACCCAAAGGTCTTAAAATCAGCATACTATAGTGACACAGCCAAAGCAATATTTATAGCAGCTCAACTCACAATAACTAAACTATGGAACTAACTTAGTTGTTCGTCAACAGATGAATGAATAAAAAAATGTGGTGTATACATACAATGGAATATTACTCAGCCTTAAAGAAGAATGAAATTATGGCATTTGTCAGCAAATAGATGGAGTTGGAGATCACACTAAGTGAAATAAGCCAATCCCAGAAAACCAAAGGCCAAATGTTCTCTCTGATATGTGGATCCTAATTCACAATAAGGGGGATAGGTGGCTGGGGATAGGCAGACGGGATTGAAGGGAGGGGAGGGGTAAAGGGGTAGGAAGGATAGTAGAATGAATCAGACATTATTCTCCTCTGTGCATATATGACTACATGACCATTGTAATCCTACATCATGAAGAACCAGAAGAATGAGAAGTTATACTCCTTTTATGTATAATGAGTCAAAAGTGCATTCTATTGTCATGTATAACTAATTAGAACAAATAAAATAAAGTACAATGGGGATTCTGACCATATCAATAAAAATTTGTATTCTTTCAAATTAGAATTCATTGTTCTATCTTGAACTTTTAATAGAGCTTTTATTCATGTATAATTGCACAAATGTTTTTCTCAAGACAATCAAGATGATTCGGCACACAGAAAAGTACTGTTTATTAGCTTCTTGTTTTGTCGCCCAACTTACCCAGCACATATTCAAAGACCATTTTAGTCTTTCCTGCTTCAATTAGGGCATTTTTAAATTACCTGTTTTTTTGTTTTTTGTTTTTTTTTTTTAAGAAGTACAAGATGAATGAAAGTTGAGGAAGGGGTGGGGGGAAAGAAAGATAATGGAATGAGACAAACATCATTACATGTATGATTACACAAACGTGACTCTACATCGTGTACAACTAGAGAAATAAAAAGTTGTACCCCATTTGTGTACAATGAATCAAGAAAAATAAAATTTTTTAAAAAGTGCATGATGGTAAAACATACACTAACTACTAGTAAAATTTGGTGTCACTGCCTCGAGTGCTGCTAAGGTAACCACGGCTATTGCACCATCTTTGCAAATGTCAACCAAGTAAAAAAGACAGATGAAGTGATGGCTGTTATAAAATTAGCTTTAACTTTACAGATATCTTCAAAGGATATTGGGACTCCCAGAGGTAAGGGACTATGTTTTGAGAGCTGCTGTATTTGAGAATTTTCAATTTTAATTGATACTGTTCATTTTATATAAACCATTAAAGTAAGACTGACACCCAAAGAGGAGACACTGAAACAGAAATTGCTCTGTTGGAACACCATGATGTTCAGCCTTCAGGCCAGGCTGCTGTTTGCCTGATCTGTCCAATCTTGGCACTTGGATGATGGCAATTGCCATTATAGGTATAGCCAACCAGCTTCATACACTTTTCCTTAATGCACCTCTGACCTTTAAAAAAAACATGTCAGAAGGGCTGGTTGAGAAGAACTTGTGCCATAAAATCAATATGTCAATACAAGTATGCTGTGCAGGAGAGAGAGAAAAAAAATTCATTTAGAAATGAGTTCAATTTGGAAATTCTTCCGCTGCTAACTCCCAATTCTTGCACACTAGGGAAGTAGCATCTTGGATGGTAGTAGTAGCTACTCTTTTGATCCTAAAAGCCTTATTTTCCAATTTCCTTATAATGATTCAGCTTTATCTGGCCTCCATGAGCCATGGTAGCTCCTTCCCACTGAGTCATTCCAGTGTGAGTTACAGGTAATTATGAAATTATATCCAGCATCAATATTAAGGTAATTATAAAAGGTCTTTAAATACACATTTGGAATTCATCAAAGTTTAGTATTTAAAATGTATGTACTTCATCATGGTGATTTTACTGCTATTTATGTTGCCAGGTAAGTTAACACAAATGTGGCGACTTGAGAGATGTCTTTTCTGACATCAATGGACTTATTAAATGCTCACTTCAAATGCCACATGCTGGGAAAAGGATGTAGTTCAGTGCTGAGTGTTTACCTACATACACGTGGCCCCAGGTTCAATGTGCGGCACTGCAAAACAACAACAACAAAATCAAATGTCCCATTCTCATTTATTAAAACAATTAAAACTCAGTAATATTTTAAATGCAATACCTGTCTCACTTTTGCCCTTCACATTGTTAAGGTTTTTCTGATTTTTAACCCAATAGTAAAGATCAACCAGGATATGGTGACACAGATTATTCATTATTAATGAAATCATTTACTTTTACAAGGATTACATGAAAGTTTCTCATTTTTGATCCTATAATCCCACTCTAAGAAAATATTCTATGAAGATAGAAATTTGGTCTAACTGGAAGACTCTAAATGGATAATGCACAAATAAGTTAGGGTACCTATGTGCAGTAGAATGATATTAACATTAAAATGCAACACAAATTTTATAATAAATTTTTCATAGTAATATAGCATTAAGTGAAAGTATATGCAAACTTTCTTATATGATTACCATTGTCTTCTCTCTCTCTCTCTTTCCTTCATTGTGTGGTAAGAATACTTAAGATTTGTCTTCACAGCAACAATGTTTGTTAACTGTGGACATATGTTGTATCTTAAATCTCCAGAACTGAAACTCTGTACCCTTTGATCTTCATCTCCCCATTTCCCCTTCCTTCTGACCTCTGGAAACCACGGTTCCACTCTCTGCTACTTAAAATTCCACATGTGAGTGAGATTATGCAATATTTTTATTTTTGTGTCTAACTTATTTCACTTAGCATAATGTCCTGTAGGCTTATCTGTGTTGTCACAAATGATAATATTGCCTTCCTTTTTAAGGCTGAAAAATACTACATACATATTATATAAATAATACAATATAAATACCACATTTGGTTTTTATTCATTCATCAGTTGACAAACATTTAGGTTCTTTTTCCCTATCTTACTAGAAATAATACTGTAATGAATGAAAATTATGTTTTTATTGATTTGAAAATGTATGTGTGTGTGTGTGTGTGTGTAGGGGAGACAGAGAAGGAGAAATTTTAAGGAATTATTTCACAGGTTTGTGGGGACTAGCAAGTCCAAAATCCATAGAATAGATCCATAGACCTGAAACTCTCTAGTCCTTAACCCCTTTAACTGTTTAGATGAAGCCCACATACATTATCCAAGGTAATCTTTGTAATATCCAAAAATATCCTCACAGCAATACCTAGATTAAGTTGGATTAAATCAGTGAGCACTATAGTCCAGCATAGTTTACACATAAAATTAACCACCAAGAGGAATTTTTCCCTTTTATTTTTTTCATATTTCTAAACTTTTTTTAATGAACCTAAATTATGTAATCAAATTCATAAGAGTAAATGCATATGCATAGTAGAAAATGAAAGAAATATATCAGAAAACAAATAATGAGTAATTGAAAAAAAAAAAAACTTTTCTTCATTCTATTTTCTGAACTCTTGAAAATACTCAAGACTTTTCCTCTTCATGTCTTTCCTTATATAGCTGTGGGAAAAGTTGAGGAAAATTTTTCCTGTATTTAAGCAAGGAAAGAACTTCTGTATATAAACACCTCTAAAAACCTCTCTGTCTTTTATTCTATGGTCAATTCTCATCCTCCACTTCCATAAACTTCCTGACCAGTATAGCTGTGGTTAAACTGCCTTTCAGTTACTATTTTTCATATCCATTGTTCTGATCAGGTCTCTTAGTTGCAAATTATAGGCTCATTTCTAATTTAAGGAAAATAGGAATTAGTATTGTAGAAACTTTGTCAGGATTTCAAGGAAAGACAGAACTAGACTTAAAAAGCTAAGGCTAGGAAAAAAAGCCCACAGAGATTTTAGTCCATGGTCCACTGGCTCCATTGCTTTAGCCTGAAATGAGACAGAACGTCATGGCAGAAGGGTGTGGTAAAGGGATAAGAGAGATAAAGGTACCAGGGACAAGATATCCCCAAGTGCATGCCCCTGGTGACCTACTTTCTCCAACCCACCTGCCTGTAGTTTCCACCACTTCCCAGTAGCCCATTCAGCTATCAATGGACTAATCCATTGATGAGATCAGAGCCCTCATGAGCCAATCACTTCACAAGAACTCCACCCCTGAACATTATTACCTTGGGCACCAAATCTTCAACACATGAGTCCTTACAGGATACTTCATATACAAACCATAACTAATGCCCATATACTTGTGGGATGATGTGTTGGTGGAAACAGCCCTGCTGCCACCACCCACAAATTAACCCTGATCTGACCTGGGACTGGATATGAGAGACACCACCACTGAGACCCAGAAGAAGCAGTGTCTCTCTGCCACCACACTTGCCAGAATAGTAATCTGTCTGTAACTGTATCCTAATGTAGTTCCCTTTCTCATCCGTATCTTGTAGGGATGGAACTGACTGAGGAAACTTAAGTCATGTGCCTGTACTTCAAACATCAAGAGTTTTTAATGAAGCTTTTGAATCATATTTTGACAAGAAAGGACTCGAAAGCTATCAAATCATAAAAGTATTTTCAAAAGATATTGAGCAGCCACAGGGGCATAGTGTATCTATCAACTCATGAATTATTCAGATAGATGTAGATAGATAATAAGCCATAAAAAGGGCCCTAAGTAACATTCTCTTCGTTTCTCAGTCCTACCTTTCCACCTTGAGCCTGTAGATTTGATGTCAGACCACTATTTCAGTCCAGGATATTTTCTGTTACACGTTCTCTATGTTAAGTTTCAGAATAGAACAAGTGTCCATTGGTATATAAAGGTTGTTTCTGGGATGTCCTTTTCTAAAGGATTTGCTTGCTTTCTGGAAATGGTTCTATATTTCAAGGTCCTAAATATGTTCTGCTGCTTTTTCACTTGTCATACCAGCAAGAATCAGATAAAGAGGAGGTGGACATTAAAAAAAAAGAAAACCTGCATTTGGATTGAAAAACATATGGCTCAGGCAGACATTTCTTTGGTGCTATGGAAACTCATCTTTTCTCTACCAAGTATATTTGAGTAGTTGGCAATTATCCAATTTTTAGTGGTATGGAACAGGTTTTCTACATAAGGTACTCAATTTTAATGTTTTTATACATGTTTTATACCAACCGCACATGCTAAATGGAACAGCAACTTCTGCTGCCCACATATAAAATAGGCAAAATATCAAGTTTTCAGCTGAAACAATCAAAGCAGGAAAAACAGTACAGGAGGTGAAAGTTTTCTGGACTCCCAGTAGGTTGGAACTTTGGTCAGTTTCTTTCTACCACTCAAATTGTTGGAAAAATCATCTGTTAAGGTCCTTCCTCCAGTGATCAAAGAACAACAAACTTATGGTTCTAACAACTCAGATTCTACCAATGACATTTCATGCTCCATATCCAGCACAACAGTCTCATAGACGACAAAACTGCCCATGTTGTACCTTAAATGTGAAGGTTCACTTTCTTAAATGTGAAGTTATTCATGGAATTGTCTACAATGCTCCCAAAATATTAAGTGATTTTCTGAAAACCTATTCCTTAGTGAGACAGAAAAACTGGCTATTGCTGAAAAAGAAAAATGGCTACATTTTTGGAATATACTTGGCAAAAGCAGAAACAGTTAAGTTGATCTCCCAGGGTTAGAGGATTCTATTGCATTTGTCTACCTATTTTGGCAGAGAAAAATAACGCATTGTTACAGAACCTAAGATACTTCATGTCCAACCCTATGCCTTACACAAAGAGCCTATTATCCATTATAAGCACTCCCTTAGTGCCCTTGCCACCTCATTCCCAGCTCACAAGTAAAAATAATTCTGAAGCCTTAATTGCTTTTCACAGGTCACCATCCCTGTCATCCAGTGTTCTTGAGGAGCAAAGCACTATGTTGCATGTACTGTAATCAGATGTCAGGGTGCTCAGCTTTGCTTTGTAAGACAATCCTGCCTGTCAAATGGAGAAAAAGTATTATAGCAGAAAGATATGCATGCTTGAATTCAAGAAGATGCTAAAGATTCTTTCTTGAGAAATAAAGCAAAGAAAATGGAGGATCAGCACAAAAGACAAAGGGGTGTATGTCCTAATTAGCTGTTTCCTTTCCAACTAGGACTGTACATCATACTAAATAAACTCAAAACTAAAACCAGGACCAACAAGGAAAGAAACACTGAAGTTTAGCTTGGGAGCATAAGAACAAATAGTAGGTTATAGTCACAGGTGAAAGTGGGGTTTCTATGATGATGAGTATCTCAGAATTATCATATACAGCTTATAGGGAGCATCAAATAGTAGCAGTGTTCTTGTCCCCCAAAAGTTGGTCAGACAAACAGATTGTAAGAACGTCTATTAGTCTCTGCTTCACTGGTTAAGCATAAATTGGTGCAAGAGATATAAGGAGCTGATTTTCCAAGATGGTCCAGAAGGTACTCTCTTCAGTCTTCACTGAGGTGGCTCAGGATGAGGATGTCCATTAAGCAAGGAAAGAGGGTCACAGAAGAAAACGGAGATGAGAGTGGTTTCCAGGCTACAGTCAGGAAAGGCAGAAATCTGACAGCCTTCATTCAGAAGGGTTTATTGCTTTTGTTGAGATGGGGACAGAATTAAAATTTGGAAATAGCTGGGCTCTCCTGGCTACCCTTATCCCTGGCATCAGACTTGCTCATCCTCTGCACAAGTCTCATGGGATTCACATTTGTGTTCACTCCCTGGTAGGTTCTGATCTCTCTCTAGGGGTGTTCAATTGCTTCCTTGGGCCAGTGGAGTTCATCTTCCTAAAGTCTTTCTCCTGCATGTTCTCATAACTTCCCAGGACAATGCCACAGTACCCATTGGTTTGCAAAATCAACTCTGATCAAGGTCAGAGTTTATCAGAGTTGGCCTAGTCAAATTTTGAAGGTCATGGGTATATCTTATGTGTTATCAAATTCCTGAGAAAAAGAAAAAATAAAGAATTGAAAACAAAGCTCACAGGAAATTCTATACCAAGTAGAATTCAAAAGGATGCAGTAAAAACAGGAGCATTGAAGGCACTATCTAAAATTTAATAAAGTATGCTACAGCTGTCAAACACATCTGGGTTCCACTCCTAATCTTCCACTCAAGACCTATGGGATAATTACTTCAACTCCCAGAGCCTCTATTTTTTTTTCATCTCCAAAACAAGGATGATCTCTGGTTCACAGAATAGACAGGAGAAAACAAATGCAAAGTGGCTCTGAGCAATATGGGTAATAAATGTTGTTAACACTTAAAAAAAAAGAGAAAATCAAGGGTAGTTAATTAGAAGAGAAAATCAGAAATGAGCTACAGTAGTTTATATTAGTGATTAAGAAGATAGCTAAATATACTACCTTAATATTAGAATATAAAGTGCTTTTATATTCTCTACCTACATTTGTATCAATTTTAAATCCTGCCATCATGGAGTTTTTCCCTTTGTCTTTGTTTTGTATCCCATTTTCAGTCTATAGACCTTTAAGACTAGTATAGACTGGCCATCTAAGTTTATGACCAAAATTCCTACTGAGGCAAGAATATAATTTATTAATTATATGCCAATAAATACCAATGGGTGATTATTGAGTACCTATTATGTGCTAGATGGTTTGATAGGCAATGAGAACCCAAAACCTAGAATGGTTCCTTCCTTTCTTCAATTTACAATTTAACAAGTTAGACACAGAACCTCCTACTGGAAGATAAGTGGATGAGAAGTGCTGTTTTACACCCTGTGATTCCATTCACCTTATAAAATATTTCATCCCCATGTCGCTGGCTATAAATGTTTCTGGAAAAAAGAAGGAAGGAAGAGAGGTGAAGAGAAGTGAGCTGATGAGAAAATAAGTGTGAATATGCTAAGCCTCTTCCCCATTCCTCACTGACGTCTAACAATAAGTACCCTCCCCTTTGGGCTCCTCAGGATTAGTACAATATCTACAGGAGGTGGGGAGTTTATTGACCAACCTTGTTAATGACGACCTTCCTGGAAACTGCCAGAACATCTGAGTTGCTTTTTTTTTTTTTTTTTTTTTTTTTTTTTGGCCCCTCCTTGGAGCAATCATGCTTTATCAGCTCTCTACATAACAACCTATGGAAATGAGTCAACTATGGAAAAATTACTCCATTTACTTAGCTGTGAACTACAGATGGCCTGGTGAACACTGTGAGCTAATGGAAAGCTAACACATGCTTGCCCAGGTCAACAGCTGTTTCCATTGTCACTGTGGCCTGCAAGAAACAGGTGTACTTCATGGGCCCTTATGTACACTGCCATCTGCTCAATGAAAGTTCTTTATTTCCTTCAAATATGAGGATAGATACCAGAAATTGAAAGTGAGAGGGAGTGTATAGGGACATTAACTTGACTTATTTCAGGCCTGCACAGTTGGAGGGCCCCCAATTTGATTTGTATCATGAATAGATAAAGTTGGAAGATGGCAGCTCAAGCTTTCTCACCACTCTGCTGTGAGGCACAGAGGCAAGACATGTGCCTTTTGGTGTTGCTTACAGATTTGATATTTAGCTGCTCTCATAATTCCACCACATTAACTTCCTCTGGAATAATAGTTGAGCCCTGTAGTCATGGCAATCAGGCTGGGCACCTACAATCTAAACTCTGCCATATCCCCACCCTGAAAACAGGAAGGGGGGGGGGGGCGATAAAGCAACAGCACTCTTGACTCCTTCCTCCTTACTATGAACCATTGCTCCTTTTCCTATGAATTTCAGTGTTCTGTGTACATAGGTTTAATGCCATTGTGTGGATAAGAATTAAAGGACCAACCTGGCTCTGAAGGGATATATGGCAGTTCCCCATTACTCTCTGTAAAGGGGTTCATATGGCCCTCAGTTTGGGACCTTCAGCAGAAATTTCAAGAAAATTAGAACAATTCCATTCAATGTCCTATTAGAGGTATTTTTCTTGTCTTTTGTCTTTCTTATTCCCAGAAATATTTAGCTGCCTATCTAGTCACTGTTTTATCTGCAAAGCTTCTAATAGTGACTGGTACATACAAGATTCTGGTCGTGGTCATACTACTGCCTAACATTGTGTGATTCTGAGAAAGTCAGCAAGTCCTTTAACATCTCTAGACTTGTGTTTCCCCACTTAGTATTTATTAGATCATTCAATACTTCCTATGATTAATTTCATATCAGAAAAGTAGTGATATTCCTTAGCCATTCGGATCCTTTTTTATTTAATTTAACCTACTTGAAATCACCATTCAGAAGGCCAAAAGCAGTTGAAGAACAGAAATTTCACATGATTTCACCTGTTGTTATGTATAGTTTATTGAGCATCTGCTATGTGTAAGGCCTTGTTGTCATTCATGAGGATAAAACTGAACCAAAAAGGATGAAACCTCATTTTCTTATCCTCACTTTGTAACTAGAGAAGACAAATAATAAACAAATTAACAATTGAAAATATAATGGGTGGTTCAGTGAAGAGAGCCTAGAAGGAAAATAAAAGAAGACAGAGACCCTCAAGGATAGAGGCAAATACTAAAAAGAGGGAGGTTGTGTGAAATTAGTCTGAGTGTCTGAGCCTGCCATCTTTCCTGTGGTGGCTCCCAGATGAGAAGTGGGGTGATAAGACATCAGAAAGATTAGGAGATGCTTTTCTAAAGAGTGTGATCACCTCACAACATTTGCATACTTATAAATTTCCAAAATAAATGTAAACAGTTCCAAGAAGTTTTTAAAAAATGGAAACAAAATTAATAGGAAAACAAGTAAGAGATATAAAACTCTATGGAAAAGCAAAGATATGAAAATTTAGGAATAGGAATAAATTTGAAATATATACTTTTTTTAAAAGACAGTAGTTCATCAGGTCACCATTCAAATGACAAAAGTCTAAGAAGAGAGAAAGGAGAATGTTGGCAGGGACAGAGGATCATCAGTTAAATAGTTCAAGGAATCACTGACAAATTATTGTAAAGTTTCAGAATTCTAGCCACCAAGAATACTTCCAAAAAGGGAAGAAAAGAGACTTCACCCAACAGTTGTACTCGATTTTAGGGGGAAAATGAACCAGCATTTCTAAGCACTAGGAGGAAAAAGACACGGGGGGCAGAAAGCCAGGAGCTCTGATATCCAGGGACAGGAGATGGCACCCCAGCTCCAAAGGGGCTTTCACCTTTTTGTTCTATGCAGTCCAGCAATGGATTTAATGATGCCTGTCCACACCAGTGAGGGTGGATCTTTTTCACTTGGTCTACAGATTGAGATGTTAATCTTTTCTGTAAATTATGCTTATGAACACACCTAGAAATAATGTTTTATCAGCGCTCTCGCTGTCACTTTATCCAGTCAATTTTACACATAAAATTAATCCTCACAGCAGGCTGAGGAAGGGGGAAGGTCACATAAGTTGAAAGTCTATTCGTCACTTAAATGGAAGTTGTTGGTGAGCTAAATTATACACATAGGTCTGGAGCTTCATCCTCGCTAAGCTAAAGATGAAATTGGGGTTTGTTACTTTATTTCCTTCTCTCCCCCTGCCAAACACTAGGATCATTTTGATGTCATTTTTATAGGCAGTAATTATGTCTGGTTTTCTGTTTATATACTTGTTCAAAGAGGAATCTTTGTTTTGTTTTGTTTTGTTTGTTATCATTTGATATTTGCAAACAGTTGCTTTCCTCTGGGATTGTCAGCAAATGTTGACCATGGCCATATGAGATGCCATACCGGTATAGAAAACTTAAGCACTCCTTACCAAGATTCTGATTCCTATATGTAGACTTAATTCTAGTCTCAGAATTGTGTTAAAAGGGATATTATAACCCCTGTTAGAGGGAACAGATATTTCCTACATGGAGAGAAAACTGAAGCCAGATCTCCTATTGCACTGAACCATGATGCCAAATTTCTCAAATAATGCATTTATACCAGCCCTCTGAACTCCCTAGAAACAATTGTCTGACTCATTTCCAGTCAATAATACCATGCTCAGTTTCTCAGAGCTACACACACATACCCTAAAGCAATTAAAGACAAACAAATCTGATGATTCAGAAGAGGCAACTTGTGCTTAATTTTTCCAAAGTAACACTTGAGTAAGGTCCCGATTGTAGCCTCTCATTAGACTTTTTAGTTCACATTACCTATTTCTCTGTGAAGAACATTGCAAGAAACACAAAATAAATCCTTCCTTTCCAACCACGACGATATACAAAGTAACATGATAAAGTCTTAAACACATTGGAGAAAGGTTCTTCAAGAACTTATTTTTCGAGTTGCATTCAATCTTTGGCCATCACACTTTGCCCACTTTGTGGGGGATTTGTGGATATGATAGACCCTTCCAGTATTCCAAGTGTCAGGATGGTCCTTTAAGAAGTGATTTGCAGCTAAGGGCATACCCACTGACTAATTCCAGATGAAGAGGCAGGAAACATCCACCTGACAGCTGTTTTGGTTCTGTGAATAGAAACATTTCTGTTGGTTTACTCTTCTTTAATCCTTTTAGAAAATCTGGGGAACTTTCCATTTATTTGTACATTTACTATTTTGTTATTTCCAACTCCTCCACCTCCTTGTCTAACCTCAAGCACTTAGAACAAAATATTTAATCATTTTATAGCCGTATATAAATATAAAAGAATGGATAATTTTCATCTATTTCTAGTGACAATTTAAAGACTATTTTCTGCCAGTTTTTTCTTGTCACACCCACACTACCTTTTCGTCCAATATTCCTTTCTTCTAAAAATGGCTCCAAATAAAATACAGGTGTACAGTAGACATATACACACTTTATCAATCAAGATAGGTTGATTATACTGTGATAACAAACATCCCCAAATCTCAGTTGCTTAAAGCAACAAAGCTTTATTCTTTGCTCATAATTTATTTTTCTCATGTGCCAGCTGAGGGCTCTGCTTTATGTCCCTTGGTCCTTGCCAAGGGACCCAGCCTGAGAGAGCACCTATTGTCCACATTATCTGTTGTCAAGGTAGAGACATCACAGCAAGAAATGCACTGATTTCTAGACTTCTACCAGGAAGGCGTGTGGATTAAGTTTCTTTGGCTGCAGCAACTCACCTAGCCAGATCTAACTTCAAAGGGTCAGATAAATACAATTTTTTGTAAGTAAAGTACTAAATAATAGGAAACAGGTATACAGTTTATTGTATATACTGAACTACAGAGTTATAATGTATCTGCTTTAACATCAAAATCCTAAAATCAGAAATTTCTGCTCATTTTGCCTAGATGTTGTTTAGAAAATCATCTAAAACCTAAGATTCAAAGTCCCAAGCCACTGTCTTAACCTCACTCTGTATGTTTGGTTAACAGCTAATGGTGTCACATTTTGTAGATAAATAAAGGTCATCATCTCATTAAATGAGTGTGTTTCAGACCACAGGAAAATGTGTGACATGGTTACCAAGGTTCTTCACTTATAATGAAGCTCTGAAAAATGTCACCAGGGGAACCAAGGGCCAATTTCAGGCAGGGAGAATCCATTGCAATTGTGATTGTGCAATGGTAATTAGGCAATTGTTTTCATCCCTCTTCCCTAGTTTTATAGATGTCAGGAAATGTGCTATTTCTTTTAACACAAATTCTGTGTGGCTCAGAAAGATATTTAGGGACACATGAGAAGAATGAAATTAGAGTGGGAGTAGTAAAAGAAAAACTTGAGGTCAGGAATTATAAATTTTCCAGTGTAATTTGACAAATCAAGCAGTTTAGTCGGTTGCCAATTGTGGGTGAGTTGTACATCCAGTTTTCTCCAGTACTACCCTTCTATTCCTGGTTATTTTCACAGCTGAGATTCACATTATTACTTAGACTATTGCACTACTTTTCTTCTTACCTCTAACTCCACTCTCTACTCCAACTTCTGAGTTATCTTACTTCAGTCCAGTTCTGATGATAAAGGGTGTGTCATTAGAAAAGTGTTTACTGACTCCTACCACTTACCGAATGAAGTTCAACCTTCTTTCAATAACCTGAGGTCAACCTGCTTTTCAGTTTTTATTTTCCCATGCACCTGCTAAGGTTCAATAACATAAGTAATTGATACTAGTAAAATTTTCCCAGCTGCAAACATCCTCTTATTTTGAAAAATATAGAAGCATCCATCTTCCCCATGAATTTATGTCTCTCAGATTTCAAATGATCCTTGATAAACTCAAACTACAGTTAGGCTACCTGAAAGAAATGAAAGACAAAAACATTGGTAGTCACGTCTTGATGAAGAGTTAATGTGTTGCATGCAAAGAAAAAGAGGTGATCTCTTAAAATTTATGGCAAAACATCAAGTCTCATGTCAGAGTGAAGCCAAAGAAAGAGGAGATGATCATATGTTTCTACAATCACAGCAAAGTGGGTGAAATGTGAACATCAGTGAAACTTCAGTGCCCAAACATGAACATATCCTTAAAAGCAATACCTCAGTTTAAACCACAGCAAGAAATCAACTTCAATTCCATTTAATATTTATTTAAATTCAGTCTTACCAAATTGTCTCAATTGACTTGTCTTAAGTAAGGAACAGTTTATACTAATGATTAGGAAAAAATGGTGTTCTCACTGATTTAAAAGAAAATGAGAGACCATTAAAAATAATCATAGCAGATTATTTTGTCTATGTAATGCTTCATGTCTTCTCCCCTCAATCTGCTCTAGTTCTTGTTCCCACACTTTTCATTTCACTCCCCAGAAACCCCGGCTCTATAACAAACAAATCTGTATTTTCAAACTTATTTTCCTGTACTTCTTGCACCAAATTTAATTTCCTGTACCAAATTTAACTTCCCTGTGATCATTTCCTTTACAGCTCCTTTCATCCAACTTGCATATTTTCTAATTTCCCAAGTACCCTAGTATTGGAAGAAGGTCTATTTCCAGACAGGTGTTTTCCCACCCTCTGTAAATCCTGGAGCTGCTTGGCCTCATGTCATCTAGCTTTTCCCCACTCAACCCTCCTCATTGCTGTTGTAATCTGCCAACCTTCTGTAGACCATCTGTGCTTTCCATCAGACATTGTCTACCATCTTCAAACCTCTTACTTTCTGCAACCCACAAACTCTTAGTAAATGACCTTACCTTCTACTTGGGGAAAGTAAACCATCTTATTCTTATTTAACCTCAATCTCTACTACCAAATCCCTAATCTATTCCTTTCTCTCCTTTGTTTTTCAATATGGAGAGTGTCCTTTACCATAAAGAACAATTTCTCCATCCACACTGAGGTTCATCTCCTTTGAAGTCTCCTTAGGGGTCATACACTATGAACTGACTTGCTCTCAGTCTCCCTCCCTCTCCCTCTACCTACTTTACTCTAGAACTTAACCATACTCACATCTTTCCTCTCCAAACTTAAAAACAAAGCAAACAAACAAACAAAAAAAAAAACCAGAATAAAACACTCCCTTAACCAATAGTCCTTTCCATCATCATGCTATTTTCTCCCCTCCCTTCCACTGTTAAAATTCTTTCTTTTCTTTCTTTCTTCTCTTTCCTGTCTTCTCTTTTTTCTCTTGGCTTTATTATTTCCCTCCTATTCTTCATTCTAAACATGGCACCTGGGCCCACCATCCCATTGATATTGCTCTTTTCAGAGACATCATTGATCTCTATGATAATAAATCCAATGAATGCATTTGCATTCTCAGTTTATGCAATGACTCGGCATCTGTCTATGGTTACCTAGCAAACACACCTGATGATCTGCACAGGTCCCCTTAAATCACCTTTCTCAGTCTGTGTGTCTTTCCCCTGGTTCTGGTCTGTTTTTAGCTTTCAAGGGCCATTCAGAGGTCATCCTGTAGGACTTTGGAGTTGGTCCTTTTGAATCTCAGAGATGACTCTTAAGAACATGGAAAGAAAAAAACTGACTCACATTAAGTGAGGGGGTAATGTCAAAACAGCCTCATCAGATGTCTAAGGAAAAGATTTAAAGGCCCAGAGATGTGGGTATGCTAAAATGGTACTATATAAAATCTGAGAACTTGCTCAATAATGAAGGTGGAAACTCATAGGTAGACACAAACTAAAATAAGTTGCTGTTGCACTATAGTCCACCTATTAGGGTTCTAGTTTCAAACAGTTAGCAGGCCTGATGTTTACTTTGTGTGAAGAAAGCAATGACTTGAAGAAAGGATATACATGAACTCCTGAGCAGTGAAGAAAGTCTCATTTGAAACTGGATCATTTGGAAGATTGGCAACAAAGAGGACTGGAGTTGAGACAGATGCATGGAATGGCCACACAGTGTGTATCATGTGTTAATGTCCTTCAGCAAGTATCCATTCAGAAGAGGCCCTGCAAAACTGGTCAGACAGAATGACTCAGTTGATTAGTAACCTTGGCCATACCAGGACTGAAACACAGGTCTTTTCACAGAATATCATGGGAGTACAAAGATAAGCTGTCCTTTCCACCAGTGCAAAACTAGTTATTGCCATTGCTACCTGTCCATCCTATCAAAAATAAACATGATGAGAAATATAATACTATGTTACTACTATCTCAAATGAAGATAAACACACTATTTAGTTGAAAATCATTTTCTTTTTACCTTGGAAAGGGTAATGATTTTTTTTTTTTTTTTTTGTAGGAATGACATGTTTTCTGGTTATAGGTTTGCGTTCCCTCCCACAGGGCCTTGGCCAGTACCCAACATCCAAAGAATCACACACTACTTGACATACAGTCATGGAGTCCCGAATAATACTCCCGAAGACCAAAGGGCTAAATTTATAACACAATGTATTCATGAACCTACATCCACTGGTTCCCACATATTGAATAACCCAAACATTACTGTCCTGAGAGAGATTGAAATAACCTCTTGAAGGCACATCTAAGGTGCCAGCTTGGAGAAGATACACGATGAGGTTGGGATGTTGTGTTAATTGCGGTTCATACGTTATATCTATGGTTACTTTGTGGTGCTGCATATCCAGTGGTAGATTATATGAATCCAGGAGCCAATGGGCACGATTAGAAAGAAATCATTCACCTTATGCCCAGAGATCCACCTTCACTTAGAAATTTGTGCTTCTTGGAATTCAGACCTAAGAAATAGTTTTAGTTAGCTTTTTTGCCATTGTGACTTAAAAACCCAACCAGCACAATTATAGAGGAGGAAAAATTTATTTGGGGTCTCACAGTTTCAGAGGTCTCAGTCCAAAGACAGCAGGCTCCATTCCTCAGGGTTGGAGGTGAGGTAGAACAACATGGCAGAAGAAAGCAGAGCGAGATCTCCAGTTGCCAGATACAAATATATACCCCAAAGCCATGCCCCCAATTCCCACCTCCTTCAGCCACACCTACCTCTTCAGTTATTACTCAGGTAATCTATCAGGGGATTAATACACTGATTGGGTTAAGAATCTCACAACCCAATCATTTCTCTCTGAACCTTCTTATATTATTGTCACATGTGAGCTTTGGGGGGACACCTCACATCCAAACCAGAACAATAGGTAATTATTTACTCTATGTGATAAATTCCAAATCTATTGTCTGAATCATAACTTTTCCATGAGTTCCAAATCCTAGTATCTAATCACTACCTTATATTCAAATTGGATAACTCACAGGCACCTGAAACCTAATATGTCTAAATTGGCACTTAACCATCTCTCTCTACAAATGTCAATATAAGGTTGTCATCCACTCAGGACTCAAACCAGAAACTTGGATTCCTCTTTAAAATCTCTCACTTCTTTTTTGTTTTTTAATTTTTTTTTTTTTTTTTTACAGACAACATTTTGATTCATTGTACACAAATGGGGTACAACTTTTTGTTTCTCTGGTTGTGCATGATATAGATTCATGCCATTCATGTGATAATACATGTACATAGGGTAATGATGTCTTTTTTCATACCCCTGCCCCCTCCCCCTTCTCATTTCCCTCACATAATCTAAAGTTCCCCCCATTCTTCTCTTACCTCCCACCCCCACCCCCATTATGTATCATCATCCACTTATCAGGGAAAACATTCAGCCTTTGGTTTTTGGGGATTGGCTTATTTTACTTAGCATGATATTCTCCAATTCCATCCATTTACATGCAAATGCCATAATTTTATTATTCTTTATGGCTGAATAATATTCCTCACTTCTTTATCATATCCATTCAACTATCATATTTTACCAAAATTCTATTCTTCTACATATTACTTCTACTTTACAATAAAAGGGATATTATTAGCATTTCAGACCAATCCTACTGCTACCTCCCAATCTTATTGCTGCCTTTTCTCCATTGAATCATTGGAATAGTTTCCATGGTACAGCCTCTTAAATGATCTCCAATTATTCCATCTTTGGATATGCATGCTGTTGTGTAACCTCCCTTTTTTATTCTAATAAATAGCAACCAGAAAAATCATGGGATTTTATTTCCAAAAAAAGTTACTGAAAGTCATCTTACTTTCATGTTGCTTTCAGTCTCATTGGCTTGTTCTGAGAGAAGCCAGATACTGTGTTGTGAATGAATTCTTTCTAATTGTACCCATGACTACAAACTGAGGGAAACCTCCAGTAACAGCCAACAAAGAACTGCAGCTCCCAATTCAGTAGTCCACGAGGAACCAAATCCCGCCAAGAGCCACATGAGTATGGAGCCTTCCCCACTTGAGCCTTCAGATGTGATAGCAAATACTGATGAGATCCTGAGCCAGTGGCACCAGCTGGGCTGTGCACGTACTCCTAAACCCCAGAAGCTGTGAGATGGGTGTCTGTTGTGGGTTTGGGGGTAGTTACACAGTAATAGATTCTGAACACAGTTTCCTAACTGGTCTTCATTTATGTATTCATTATCTTCTCCAATCAATTTCCTCACAGAAACCAAAGATTTATTTATTTATCTATCTATTTATTTATTTATTTATTTATTTATTTATTTATTTATATTTATTTATTGCAGTGCTGGGGATTGAACCCAGGGCCTTATGCTTGACAGGCAAGCACTCTACAAACTGAACTATATCCCCAAGCCCCCCAAAAATTTATTTTTAAAGTGAAAATATAATTGTGTCATTTCCTATTTCAAATTTTCTTATGACCTCCATTGCTGTTGGAATTAAGACCAAAATCCCTACTCTGGCTTTGAAAACCCCCATCTTCTAGCCCCTGATTGCTTTGAGCCTCATTTCCCAGAGTTCATCCCTCATCTACCTTGCTCCAACCACATAGTCCTTTTTCCAATTTTTGGTGTCCATTGTGTCTTCCTTCCTTAAACACACTGTTCCCTGTGCCTGGCGTGTGCATCCCCTTATTCTCTATCTGTCTCAATGCTAATTTTCTTTTAGATCCCTCTCAGATGTCAACAGCTTCTGTAGGTTTTACTGAGCTATCCCAGATTCAGGGAGCCCACCCACCAATCCCATAATACTAACATGCATGGACATTATTATCACCTGTGCTGATTGACTTTCCTGATAGCCTGAAAGCTCCCTGAGGACAGAGGACCTAACTCTCTTTTTCACATCTGTATTACTAGGGCTAGCTCCATGTCTGCCTCATGAAAAGAGCTTTATAAGTATATTACGAAGAAAGGGAAGAAGTGAATAGAATTAATGATAAAAATATAATACTAAACACTGCATTATAAATATGGTCATTTGTTTCAAGTCACTTAAAAAAAAAAAAAACTAGGAATCATACTGAAAGGCATCCAATGTTTTATCTGCCAAAGGTAAGAGACAGATTGTTCTTGTTAAAGCTTTTCTAACCTGTGACATGAATGCTGTATGGATTACAGATTTTAGATATTCAATGCACGTATTTATTCAATAATTCTTTCTCTCAGTAAGTATTTATTGAAAGTTGTTGACAGGGACTTTCCTAGACCTTGAATATCAAGGGAGTAAGAAAGTTTCTGGCCTGAGCAACAGAGTGGATGGTGGTGCCATTATTTGGGATAGGAGAGACAAGGGAGGGGCAGATTTATGGCAAATGCAAAAATACTTTTAACAAATAAGAAACATTATAAAAGCACACATTGTTGTTTAACAATCATCCTTTTTATTTCTATTATTGAACCAAAATTATTATTTATCAATGCTAAGAAATTAAATTCAGAGTCCTGGAAATAATGTCATGTCCAAAGACCAGACATCTAGTTGTGACTGGTTAGCTAAATGTCTTTGATCAAACTCCCTCCTTTCTCTTGGTCTCACATTGTTCATTTATAAGGTAAGGTCTACATGTCATATTAGTTTTCTTCTGACTTAAAATTCTATTTGTGTGAACGTTCTCAAAGGGCAGGAATCTAAATTCTATACATGTATTCATTGGATTTTGAAGAGAATGACTGAGCAGTTGCAAATACAGAGTGCCGGTGTCCTGTATTATGCAAGAGAGAAGAAAACTAATGCTAAAAACCTGCATGTGAATGCTTATACCTGCTTTATTAGTAATCATCAAAAACTGGAAACAACTCAACTGTCCTTCAACCTGTGAATGGATAAACAGACTGTGGCACATTCACAGGATGGAACACGAACCAGCAGTTCAAATAGCAAATTATTGATATGTGAAACAACATGGATGAGTTTCAAATGCAGGATGCTAAGTGAAGGAATCCAGACTCAAAAGGTTACACGTTGTATATTTTATTTATTTCATGTTCCAGAAAAGGCAAAATCTTAAGGACAGAGAACAAATAAATAGTTCTCTGTCCTTAGCCAGGGGATGGGATAGGGGCAGTAGTTTTCTACAAAGGTATAGCACAAAGGAACATTTTGGGGTGATGGAACTTAACTAGATTGTGATGGTTTTATACAACTCCATTCATTTGTTAAAACTCAATGAACTGTTCACCAAAAGGAATGAATTTTACTGAATACAATATTTTTAATAATGAAAAAAAGATACAGTGTGTCCTGAGAGATGTTGCACTGAGTTAGGAAGAGTAAGTGAAATGGAAGATCAAAGAGAACAATTACAATGGAGCCAGATGCTAAGGAAAAAAAAAACCCAATAGACCCTGAATCAATATACAATCTCATTCACCCTGTAGTCCCTTTTCCTGGCAGATTTCATCAATAAAATGGTAAATCCCAGGAAGTCACCCAATACATTTATTACGCAACCATAGATTAAGGACCATACAGGTTAAGAAACTCTTTGGGGAGAAGGACATCTGTGCAAATCTGGAGATCACTGAAGCTGTCAAAACCAACAGAGCCAGTGAGACTAGAACAACTCATTGTTCCATATCATCTCCCACAGCAATAGCAGGTTAATTGAATCTAAAAGGGAGATGTCAGAATTCTAAACTGGGAAAGAAAGTAATTTGCAAAAGACAAAATTGCATCTCATTTCTCTGTCCTCATGTACACAAGCACATCAGAATAGAAAAGCACAGCAGAACAGAACAAGGCTGTTGAACTGAGCATCTGTGTTGAAATGCTGACCCCTTGTGTCTGAAAGACATTGAATCATGGGATTCAGCTTCATCTGATTTTTCAGCAGTTTGTGTAAACGATAATGAAAGAACCAATACAGATTTCCAATGTAATTCCACCTGGAAAATTGTGCATGGCTCAGAAAATATATGTTGGTTTTACTTCCATTGACTTCAGCCTGCCTGCCACCCACTTCTTAGGTTTTAGTCACCTGTTCCATTTCTCCCAGGACAAAATATAGTCATCAAAAGCAAATTAAGTCAGCTATCAACCCCAAGCAAAAATAAATGAGAACAGAAAGAAGAAGTAGAATATGCTTAACTTCTCATTAGGTCACAGTCCAATTGTTAGAATATTTACTCAGCCTGCAACCTGATTCTCATTCATTCTAATCTGATTTTTTTTTTCATGGCATAGAGCAGCTCTTTGCTTTCATGGTTCATACATGAATTTACATCTCATACCACTTGATTGATATTTTATTTGGTCTTGGAAAGGAAATGAGATTAACATTCAAAAAAGAGAACCATTGTACATGAGGAAAATCATATTGGGAGAAATTGTCCAATCTTGCATTTGTGCATACATTGGTTTGGATTATGTGCTGTAGGAGAATAATTGTCCATTGTCTTTCCACCCTAATACTGACTTCCTTCCTAGATATATTAGTTCAGCACCAGAAAGTGTCTACATGACTCCTCTTTATTGTTTTAGGGTGTTGTTCTGGCCTTAATCTTGTCCCCTGGTCTCATTCCAAAACACTTGAAATGTGGTTTTGTCTTAAAGCTACTACCCTGACAAAGGCAGAGCTACTAGTTCTGTAGCTGATTCAGCAGGCCTGGGTTGAGACCTGAGAATCTACATTTCAAGGTAAACTGTAAAGTGACATTCACAAGGGTAGATTGTAAAGTGACATTCAAGTGCAGGTTTCAATCCAAGTCCTCAATCAGTCATTAATTCATTTAATGAATATGTATTGAGCACTGGTTCCTCTAGATGCTAGGATTTATAAAAAGAAACCCCTGCCTTCTCAGAGCTCACAATCCAGCTGGAAAGGATGGTAATAAACTTAGAGCAAATTTGTAGATTATATAGCACAATACAACAAGATAAGGAAGGTCAGCAGGAAGAGTTGCACTTTTTAAATAAAGCATTGGATTAAAAATAAGATATTGACATATGTAAATCAAGCAATTATTTTGGGGACCATTAGGAAAATTAATGTCAATTAAGTTGTACTACAGCCCCTAAAATGATAATCATGCTGCTTTGAGATATTAATTTCTTCTCAGGGACTGACAGTTTCTTCTTCTGCTTTCAATTTCAATGTTTAGCAAATTGTAGGCCATACTTGTGTGTCTCTCTAGCAAAACGAAACAGCTTTTGCTACTGCGGGGTAGTCTCCTTATGTAAAGCACCAAGTTGTTGCTTTAAAAGGAAGTCAAGAAAGGGAAGGCTGTTTGGTATTAGCATCATAATTTTTAAAGCGAAATGATATTTTAACTCTCCCCTCCACCCTACCAAAAAAAAAAAAAAAAAAAAAAAAAAACTAGAAAGAACCTAATTTCAAAATATAGGACAAAGCCTTAACAGATAACATTTCATATCATTTAAAAAAAATCAATAAATTATCCTAATTTTCTTGTCTTACCATGAATAATTATAGAATTTATTTTGTCCAGGTGCTTGTATTGTGAAATACACTTGACAAATTACAATCCAGATCTGAGGCCTTCAAATTATTTGCTGGCTTACCTCCAAAAGAAATTTAAAAATCTGTGTGTGTCTTATTTTTTAAATGAAGTTGAAATTTTTCATCATCATTTAAATAATTGCAAATCATGTATGGGTGTGTTGTAAATGTTGCTATCTTAAAATAAAACTGTCAGAGTTCTTTTTAGAGATATGGAATTGTGGTCATTCTTCTACTGACAAAATATTTGCTTCAAAACCAAATGTAAGATCATTGCCCTATTCCCACGCCTTTCTTCACACACAATAACTTTTTGTCTCAATGCTTACAATATTATAATTTTAAGGTCATTTTAAGTGGTAATGAAATCAACTCGTACAGTGCCCAAAATGCACTTAACTCAGTGAAGCAATGATAATATGAGCAACTACAACCAGGTTACTGTGGACTCAGGGTATTAGTAGGTAGCATGGCTAACATGACTGGAAACACATTCTGTTTTCAGAGATGTGAGAATATGGCAATTGCACAGCTTAGCATTAAGGAGACATTGTTGGTTGACTCAATGAGAAAGAAAAACATGGATAGCTATGATAATCTATGCCAGAGAGAGGAAGAGAGATATAAATTTGGTCTTTTGATGTGTCTAGCTGCCTTTCTGTTCTAGAATTAGAAATTATCCCTTAACAAGTCTCCCAACATACCTGAAATTTGGGGCTGGCTTAAAGGAAGGCAGATAGTGCAAAGTCAGGCCACAATGGGTCTCCTAAGACTGGAGGTTCTGAAGCTGGCTTCCCAGGTCAGCAGCATTAGCCTCATCTGGACACTTGTTTGAAATGTTGATTCTCAGGTCTCAACCCAGGCCTGCTGAATCAGAAGGTTTGGGTATGGGCTCAGCATTCAGTATCTAACAAGAGCTTGCAGATCAATTCAGTTATTTTGTTCATTGCTGTTATCCTATTTGTCCATATCTAATATCTAAATGTCCAGCAGGCTCTTCTCAGGTGTATTCAGTGGAGTTGAGGAAGGAGCCCTGTGTTCCTGATTGAGTCATAATGTTCAGAACAGCACTCTTCAAGGCCATTCCAGTGGCAGTGACAGCAATAGTTCCAACTAGCAAGTATTCCTAAGGGGAAGATAAATCCTGGAAAATGAGAACCCTGGGTTCAGCTCAGTCTCACAAGGACAGTTACACTACCACCCTTGTTGTTAAACTTAGGGGACTTGAGTTGGTTTTATTGAGGTATTATTTTCTAAGAGGAGGATAACTTGGGGTGGGGACAAGGTATTAATACCACTATATCCCACATAATACCAGACCTTAAATTATACTACAGAGACACACATAATGGAATATTACTCAGCCATAAAGAAGAATAAAATTATGGCATTTGGTAATTATTATAAAATTATGATAAATGCATGAAGTTGGAAAACATCATGCTAGGTGAAATAGGCCAAGTCCAAACAATCAAAGGCCAAATGTTTTCTGATAAGTGGATGACGATATATAATGAGGGGGCGTGCAGTGGGGGAAGAGAAGAATGAAGGAACTTTGGATGGTGTAGAGGAAAATGGGGTGGGAGGGGGTGGGGCATGGAAAGATACTAGAATGAAACAGACAGTATTACCCTAGGTGTATGTATGATTATACGAATGGTGTGAATCTACATTGTGTACAACCATAGAAATCAAAAGTTGTACCCCATTTGTGTACAATGAATCAAAATGCAGTCTGTAAAAATAAAAAAAAAAGTAATAAAAAAAGATGGTATAGCATTGGCACAAAAATAGAATTGAAGACAAATGAAACAGAAGACACAGCGACATACCCACATAAATATAGTTATCTCATGCTAGACAAAGGCGCCATAAACATACATTGGAGAAAAGATGACCTCTTAAAAAAGGTGCTGGAAAAACTAGAAATCTATATGTAGTAGATTGAAATTGAACCCCTATATTTCACACTGCACAACACTCAACTCAAAGGGGATCAAGGACCTTGGCATTAGATTCAGAGACCCTGCGCGTACTAGAAGGAAAAGCAGGCCCAAATGTCCATCATATTGGCTCCAGAACAGACTTCCTCAATAAGATTCCTAAAGCACAAGAAGTAAAATCAAGAACCAATAAGTGAGATGGCATCAAACTAAAAATGTTTCTTCCCAACAAAGGAAACAATCAAGAACCTACAGGATGGGAGAAAATCTTTACCACCTGCAGCTCAGATAGAGTGTTAATCTCCAGAATATACAAAGAACTCAAAAAACTTAACACCAAAAAACAAGTACCCAATGAATAAATGGGCAAAGGAACTGAACATGCACTTCACAGAAGAAAATATACAAATGGTCAAAAATATATTTTAAAAAATGTTCAACATCTCTAGCAATGAGAGAAATTAAAACTATACTGAGATTTCATCTCACACCATCAGAATGGCAATTATTGAGAATATAAGCAACAATAAGTGTTGGCAAGGACGTGAGGAAAAATGTCCACTCATATATTGCTGGTGGTACTACAAAGTGGTGCAACTACTATGAAAAGCAGTGTGGAGGTTCCTTAGAAAACCTGGAATGGAACCACCATTTGACCCAGTCATCCCACTCCTCAACTTATATCCAAAGAACTTAAAATCAGTGATTTAGCCACATCAATGTTTATAGCAGTCAATTCACAATAGCCAAGCTATGAAACCAACCTAGATGCCCTTTGACAGTTGAATGGATAAAGAAAATGTGATCTGTATGCACAATGGAATGTTACTCAGCCTTAAAGGAGAATAAAATTATGACATTTGCAGGTAAATGGATGGAGTTCGAGAATATCATGCTAAGTGAAATAAGCCAATCCCCAAAAACCAAAGTCCAAATGTTCTCTCTGATATGTCAATCCTAACCCATAACAAGGGAGAGTAAGGAGAGGCAGTATAGAAGTTGGTTGTATTAGACAAAAGGGAATGAAAGGAAGGGAGGGGTATAGGAATAGGAAAGACAGTAGAATGAATTGGACATAAGTTCCTATGCTCATATATGAATACACAATCAGTGTAACTCCACATCATGTTCGACCGTAAGAACGGGATCAAAATTGTAATGGGTTGTACCCCATGTATGAATAACATGTCAAAATACACCCTACTGTCACGTATATCTAAAAACAACAATAGCAACAACAAAAAATACCACTACATCATATTGTAAGAAACTTCTTCCTAATTCCCCCATATATCTTATGATACCTGGAGAAAGTCACCATTCAGTGTCTTTAATACACTGAGCCAAAAAAGAGCAAAACAAAGAGAAAGTCATTTAGCCTTAGTTCTTGGCAGTCTCAAATTTCTAGCTAGAACTGAATATTAATTGCTTTGTTTTGCCATTATTTCTTTTTGTGGTTATCATCTACTATGGCAGAACACACTGGTTTTCCATTTGAAGTTATTATCTAACAGTTCCTTTTATATAAAGTCTATTTAAGTGAAAGATGTATCATTTGAAAGGAAGACATTCAGAAAATTATAGTAGAGGTTGTCTGAGGATGTGGTATGTAAATGGGAACCACTATATTAAGGAAGATTGTGGGTTGTTACCTAGGCATTTACACTAAAGAGACTTCAAATCAAAAAGAAAATTGTTATTCCTAATTTAACCTTCAAACTCTCTTTCAGGAAAACATATAGATAGTACTTGGTGTGACTTAATCTTTTATAATCACTTATCTCTTTTTTCCATATTGTCTATTGGTACATTATAATCATACATAATGATGGGATTTGTTGTTACATGTTCATGACATGCACACAATCTAAAAATATAATTTGGCCAATATCATTCCCCAGTTTCCCCTTTCCCTCTCCTTTTCCCTTCCCCTGATCCATTTTCTCTATTCCTGCAATTTGCTTGAGATTACCCCCCTTTTATTTTTCCTTTTTCCTAACTTCCACAAATGAGTGAAAACATACAACCTTTGCCTTTGTGACTTTGGTTTAGCTTAACATAATACTCTCAAGTTCCATTCATTTTCCTGCAAATGACATAATTTCATTTTTCATTATGGCCAAGTAGAACTCCATTGTGTACACATTTTCTTTATCCATTCATCCATTGATATATACCTAGGTTGGTTCCATAGTTTGGCCACTGTGAATTATGCTACTATAAACATGGATATGCATGTATCATTGCAGTATGCTGACTTTAATTCTTTAGGATAAATTCTAAGGAGTATAACACTAATCTTAAACTAAAAAACAAATGAACCAAACAGAGAGAAATATAACAAAGATTTTTATGATAACAACTTGAAGATAAAAACTTAAATGCACAGTAAGTCATCTTTCTAATGACAAGACAAATTTAAAAATTTCTCTCCATTACTAGTAGCAATAATTCCCGCTGATAATTGTGATTATTTGATATGCTGTACACAAATAATACTTCTGTATATAATCTTATAGAATTTGGATTTAAGAAAATACTTATTTATTAGACCTGGGGACAAAAATTTTCTACTAAACTATTTCCATTACATCCACCCACTCCATCATTTTTAATGTACCTCAAGACTACTCACTGATGTTTCCCTGGGCATAAAAAGTGATGGTAGATTTGGGATATAAATTACAACCATTCAGTTATTTTCCTCTATTATTTTTTCAGTAATAAACCATAAATTTAGCATGTAGATTTATAGGTATAATGTAAGTGCATTTCTAATTTGAAAATGGTCATGGCATATACTTCCTAGAGTTTGGAGCAAGTCCTCTCTGCTTCCTGACTGTTTACTGGTTTTGGAAGACATGAAAGTTTCTTATATACCAAGCAAATGTTAATAAAAGGGGCAGTAGTTCCATCTTCCTTTGAAGGGTGATGTTTCAATGAGGAAAGGTCATGCAACCAAGGTAGACACCTTCGGCCCTCAGTAAACAGAGTGACTGGATTTTCCTGTTTCTCCTACTGAGACCAGAGTGTTACTTGAGTGAGGAAACTCATCATGAATGTCACTGGATTTAGAGACTATTACGAGTCTTCTTGCTGATTCAGTCCTTATTAACAACCCCACAGTCCCAGAGATTCATAGCCAAGCTCATTGAGTTACTAACTCACTACAAATTAACAGAAATAAAAGTTGAACAAACTGATGTTATTCACGACAAAGATGAAAAACATGCTAACCAGCAGGGGGGTGTTGAGGGCAGAGGGGCTCATTGTTTTCAGAATCAAGCTTCTTCTACACAAGAACCTGAGCTGAAATGGAGCTGTTGGCCCCAGGCATCTAGAGATAAATGTACACTTCTGCAGAAAATGTTCCAGATCCTGAGTAACAACAGCACAAATTAGATAATACTCTGTCCTTGTTTAATTCTGTACATAATTTGTGTTGCAAAATATAACCTTGAGGCAAATAGCAAAAACATAGCTTGGCTGTATTTCCTTCTTTCTCTTAATACTGACAAAAAAAAAAAAAAGTCTTCATGAGTGGTCTCTTCCTGTGCCTTAAAGTCTTTTTGTCTTTCCACCCCCTCCGCAGTACTGAAGATTGAACCCAGGGGTGTTCTATCACTAAGCTATATCCCCAGCCCTTTTGTTTTTAATTTTAAGACAAGGTCTTGCTAAGGCCAAGGCTGGCCTCAAACTTGTGATCCTCCTGCCTCAGCCTCCTGAGTCACTGGGATTAAGGGCATGTGGCACACCCTAAAGTCTTTCATGTGATAAGGTCATGTTAAATGATCATGAGTGTACCCAGTCTTTGGAGGTTGAAGGTGCCCACTCCACAGAACTGAAGCCCTTTGTCCCTTTTCATCTACACCTTTCTCCAGCAGGACCCTGGGAAGACTTTCAGAAAGTCATGCTAGGGAGCTTCCCACACTCAATTTCCTGGTTTTCCTTGGTTCTCTGTAGTGCTGAGCCCAGCAGGTCACCTATCAGCTGTATCTGCAAATCAAACACAGCGGTGTTAGTCCTGGAAGCACTTAGTCCTCCTCCAGGGATGAGGACTGGTATGTATTGTCTGCATTTAAACAAGAGTATCTTGTATTGCTTGCCTACGTACCTGTAACTTCAAATTTTATGTTAAGTGCTTTCGTCATTTAAACTTTGGGGCTTTGCCCGAATATGACTGTGTTTCTCTGATAAAACAAATCCGAGTCTTTCTGTACTTTTGGGTTTTCTCCTGCTCACTGTATAATTCACATTTAGTCACTTAACTCCCCTGCTCATTTCTGATCTATCATGTGCAGTGTTAGGACCAATAACCAGTAAATAATAATATCTTGATTTTACAAAATGCTATCCTTCCAGGAAGACTTCCTGAGGCATGTGGGTGTGGTTCACAAACCCCAGGGAGAAAGGTTTGTTATGCATTCAGTTTTTACATTTAAGTTCTACCTAATAAATGCAGCTACAGAGTACAAGACTTTTAAATAATTTATTGGGATTGTATGTTACATTTTCTTTAAAGCATGTTATCCAAAACCTCTGGTTGTTCTCTTCTGACACATGCTATCCAAATCAAGTTGCATGGCTAATACTTCATGGTAGCCTCTGGAAGCAGTCAACAATGTTAATAATCACCAGTACAGCCAGAGACCTGACTTTAGCAGGTATCAGGAAAGATATTTTGTTACTTTTTAACTGACATAATTTTTATATCCAGGTCAAATGCAGGTTCTGTCCCTTTTAATGAAGTTTAGTAGTTTCCGCAGCACATGCCTGACAGGCCACTAAAAACAGCTTCCACTGCCACAACACAAAAAACGAAACTGCCCAAAGAACTGGGTGGCACAGAGATCATCAGGACAGGAACACGAGAACTGGCCTTGCCAGGGTTCAAAGGTCTGAGTGAGAACTCCAGGAGCCAAGTCTGAGTCTCTATAGTACAAACAGCCAGGCAGAAGGTCTCCCTGGAACATAGTGTTCTGTTGCATTTCCAATAATCCTGTATCTGGGCATCTGGGCAGGGCCTCCACTGCTCACAAAGCACCTCTTCCCCAGGGCTTACCTCTAGGAAGACGACAGAATAGACGCAGGGAAAAGCAGCCAGACCATCACCAAGTCACATTCCTACTGACTGAAACTGAATCTCTGGAGACTAAAGTCTCAGAGCAGTTGTTTTTGAGGGAGCAGTGATATGATGGACATTTCCTCCTCTAGACTCAGAGTCCAGAACTTTTTATTATCTAAATATTCCTATTAGGCACTGAGATTTTCCCATGCTGTAGTCATGCCCAGTGAAATTTATAAGTTCTATAATATAATAAACAAGAGTTATAAAGGAAGAAGAATAATCAGTGACGCAAAGCATGAAGAGAGCAGAAATAAAACAGCATATGAGGGCATACAGCATCATGTCATAAAAGAAAGAACTACAAAAAAACAAGCAGAATATTACCCTCAAATATTTAAAACTGAAGTTTGAAATGCTCAAATGTAACACAACTAGCACACATAGGATCAATCACTATTATATAGATAAACAGAGATTGTATTTGGTTCTTAGCAAATGAAAGACTTCCATTTTCTTGTTTTGGTTGAAAATAGGAGAAGGGGAATCAGGGTAAATGGATAGGGTTTGCACCAGAGCTTAACAGCAAATAAAAATATGTGTGTGTGTGTGTGTGTGTTTCACACACACATTTCTGCTCATTTCTGCTTTCACATTGGAACAGACTCTTGGAAACCTCAGAATAAATTTTAATTTTCTTTTAACTCAGTTTTATTTTTAGGTTTTTATGGTATCAGGTTTAAATTCATCCATTTAAATTGCAACCACAAGATTTTGTATATACTTTTCATTTAACATTGTAGAGACAAATGTAAATTCATAACGTCTGCAAAACAGCCCTTAACTTCGTATACCATATTTACTGAATTAATGAAACTCTTCCCATCTTTCTTCCTGAATATGCTTTCTGAGTATCCTGAGCAGCTTCCCTCTGCCATGCCTTTCCACAACAATGTTCTGCCTCACTATGGGCCCAGAGCAACAGTCTGCACCCCCTGGACTAAACCTCTGAAACTGTGAGCAAATTTTGGGGTGATATTTTCCACTCCTTGATCAATAGTTGACAGATCTAAGTCCTCAGATAACTTGAGGACCAGGACCACAACTAGTCTCTGAACTCCAGATGGAGTGCTCTTTGAGATATATCATTCGCTTCCTTCTAAAGTGCTACTCTTTTTTTCTAAAACACTACTCTTGAAGTAAATAAAAATGTATTGATCATTCAAAGTCAGTTTGGAACAAATAGCAGTAATGGTAAAGTTTTTATAGTAAAATCTCACGTGAGAAACTGCAGAACTCCTTGCAGTGTGGCTGGATGTGCGTCTTCCAGTGGAAGGCACTAGAGGGCAGTGCACTCTTCAGAACACCGTCCTTCTGGGTTTGGATGAACTTCTGGGAGTGAGGACCTATAATGTTAGGCATACTTATTAACAGCTTTAAATCTAACAGGACGCATAAATAATACTGGCCTACTGCCCCTTTTGACTTCAGTTGCTGAAGTGGGAATTTAGCTGTGGGCCTTTTCTTCCCTCCCTCCCCAAGCATAAAGACACTAATATTTAACACAACAGGAACTTGAAACTCACATTTTAATATCAACTTCATACTTTGAAGCAAAAAAAAAAAAAAAAAAAAACTACATATTTATCAATTGACTGGGGATGTAGCTCAATGGTAGAGCCCCTGCATGTGTGAGACTCTGGGCTCAATCCCCAGTACCACTACCAAAAAAGAAAATTAGTAAAAGTAGAAGCAAAGAACAGAGAGAGAGCAGAATGCTATCAGAAAATTACTGCTGCATGAGTCTTGCTGAAGTTTAAATGAGTGGTGAGGAATAGAAGGAACCAAGGAATCAGAGTGAGCAAGGGACAGTCACAGAGGGTGTGCATGCTGGGAAAGAGGTTACACTTCTGTAAGTAGATTTAGAATAGCTTTAGCAGAGAGGGACAGAGACAGATTGACACTTTATACATATCATTCAGGTAGCTATGGGAGGTGGCTAATCTAGAAACAGGAGCCATTTAGGACCCTGCTATACTGGTTCAAACAAAAGAAGGTGCATTTGAGATAGGATATTGGTGGTAGGAGTGGAGTCATTTGAGAAACACATAAGAGGGAAAACCGTCAGGATCTAGTAGTCATTTGGATGAAGGGATTGAGGAAGAGAAAAAGTCAAGGCTGACATTTCACAACTTAGGTTACTGAGTAGAAAACAAAGTAACACATAAATAGAGATTGGAGGGAAATGCTACATTTGGGTTTTGAGGAATAGATTCAGAAATATCTGAGGAGTACCAAAGCAAAGATAACTAGCAGGTGATAGAATTGGTGAGTCTGAAGTTTGCAAGAACAGTCTGAGTTGGGGGATTGAATGAGAGTCATTAGCATACAGGTGGCAGTTGAAATGCTGAGAGTGGATAAATTTGCCCTAGAAGAGTATCAGTACTGAGAAGAGCAGTGGGCTTGTGGGCTGACAGCAGACACCTGGGTACCCCAGTATGTAACTGGTGGGTGCAGGAAGAGGAGCCCATGGTTTAAGATGAACAGAAACAAACAAGACAAACAGAGAGAGTAATAACACTGCTAGGGGCAGCAGAACTCATAATGAACACTGCCAAATGCCCTAGAAATGCACAACAAGACCACGTCTGGAAAATGTTCGTTGGATTTTAGAATTAGAAGAATTCAGGTGAGCTTAACAAAAACAGCAGCCAGATTGTGTGGTGGTGCAGAGTGAATGAATGGCACATAAAGTGGTTACTCTTTCAAGATGTTTGGGTGAAATAAGAGGTGGGACACTCTCAAGGGGACAGGATGTCAAAGGTAGATTTACATTTTTTTTTTTTCTTGCAGCGCTGGAGATTGAACGCAGGGCATTGTGCTTGCAAGGCAAGCACTCTACCAACCAAGCTATATACCCAGCCCCTAGATTTACTTTTTAACGAATGAGAGGGAAACCAGTAAGTTTAGTCTGAAGGGTACCTATCCCTGCAAGAGGAAAGTTGATGTTTCAAGAGGCAGGGTGACTGGAGCCTGGTCTTGGCATACGTAACTGAAGTCAGCGTGGAACAAAAGAGGGCACCACATCTTTTAAAACTGGAGCAAGATGATGAGGGGTTATGGCTGCATCTCAGATTTCCGGTATGGGGGAGGCAAGAAAGAGGAGTACCCTATTGTCTCTGTAGCAGGATACCTTATTGAGATATCATTTTCGATTACTCTTATTATCATAGTCTAATATAATGGTAATCCTACTATAACATACTACAGTAGAATGGACAAGCCAGATTTTGTGCTTGTGAGCTCCTGGTCTTAAATCTAAAAGTAAAGATAACCTTTGTGTTTCTAGACAAAAAATGAGTTGGGGGATACCAGAGTAGCAATTCCCTCCTTGGCTTTTGTTTAAAGTATTGTTTAATCAGAAACCTATAAATAGTCCCTATTATACCTACAACATGACTATGTTCATACCTACCCAAGGAGACAGAGTAGGTGTTGAGGTTGAAGGAGGTGAATGACAGGACCCCAGGTTGACTTTTCTGAGACAGAGAAAGTGACCAATGATCACAAGCTGTTTAAGTGATGCAGTGCCAGCTCTTCCTAGGCATTTCCCTGAAGATGGCAGCATCTCTGATGGACTGGCATGTGAATTTGAGGGGTACTGAGTTCCTGGTCATGAGCACCAGGCCACCTTGCCCAAGTTGCACCAGGGATGAAATGGGGATGAGTGGATTTGGGAATGGAGCCTCCAGCCTTTGAATGGACATTCTAGTCTGGACAATAAACAGTTTAGCAGTGACTGTGACAAGCTGCAGAAGGGAGGTCTCTCCCCTGATTTTCTGATCTGAGTCCTCCTCTCTGGATGCCTACCAGTCCCTGGAGAGCAGAGCCTATAATAATGACTACTGAGCATTGGCACTCTGAAGAAGGAAATTTGAATTAAAAAAAAAAAAAGATGAGATATGACATTTCTTGCACCTGAGTATGTTGAAGAAACTTCATCCTTAATACATGTCAATTTTCTTTCTGAGGCTCAGATGCACACCCTTCTCACATATCTTACAGACAAGTATAAATAAGGTTCAGAGAGGCTGAGTGTTGCAACTAAAACCACACAGCTCAGCAGAGCTTCAATCTGTTCTCTCTTATTCTATATTAGTTAAAATAGGTGCCCTTTCCAGCAGTTGCCCACCTGAGCAATCACAACAAGGTGTCCACTTCTTCCCCATCTGCTGTTGCTCCACACAGAGGCTGCCTTCACTTCAGGCCTCACCACAAAAAGCTTGGGCTGTCCAGCTGCCTCCCCACAGCTGACCTTTGGTCATAGGAGGAAAACATCTCAGCTATGAGCCATTCCCTGGCCCTACCTGACACCTGGCAGCCCTAGCCAGAACCAGAAGGTTGTGCCCTGTGCAGCTAATAAGACAGCAGAAACTGAAGGACTCAGAAGACCCATGGGCTCTCCTTCCTTACCATCCCTCCACTTAAGCAAAAGGGAGTGGAGTCTTCCCAGCAGGCCAGGGGTGGACCCAGCCCCCTAGTGCACTTCATTAACAGTAAAAGGCTGCTCCTTCTAGTTTCTCTAAGTCTTTTCCAAATACACAGCTCCTTATCTGACTGTTCAGAGAACAGCAGAAGCTTCCCCTGTTAAAGCCCCCACCAAGAACACCCTGTATGGGTCATTCTAACTCTGGCACACACTGAGTCCTGGAAGTAAAGACAGAGGCAGAGGAGCCCTGAACTCTTGTCCCCTGTTAACTAGGTCACCACTTCATGCAGAGGGAGGAGGAGGGGACAAGAAACATTTGCACTTAGCTGATGGGATATTAATGGAATCAGGGAATGTCAAGAAGAGAAGCTATAAAAACACAAGGGCTTCCCCTATAAAATTGGCAGCCCAAACCCCAGAACCTTCAGGAGAGAAAGGCAAACAACAAAGAAAACAGAAATCAACACATTGAGTGATAATGGCCAAAAGCAAACCACATGACTGGTGCTCAAGGTACAGGTATTGTCCAAATCAGGATCCCAAGTCAGGTAGGGAAGGAGAGCCTGGGTGGCTGTTCACACACCTTTATAGCAAACTCTAGACCCTGTAGGGGAGGCTGTGGGGCAGCTCAGCAGGTGCCTATGGAAACCCTCAGGAGCTTAAACAGTGTCAACAGTTGGAAGTGTGAGCTAAACCATTTTCTTCAAGAAAACTATCCCCTTTCGCATCTCATTTCTAGATTTTCATGCCATTGTTGCTCTGTCCCCAAATCTGGCACACACACTCTGCAAATTGATTTTAAGAGTACATAATCATCTTCACTTTAGCAGTTATATGTTAATTTGTATCCTCACCCACTACTGACAATAAGCAATTGTAGTTGTCTAATTTATGATTAAACAATTTGCTCAGGTCAGACAAAAAAGTCCAAATTGATTTAAAGAAAACCATCCCAGAAAAATTAACCAAGACATATGCAATAACCATCCATCTGGGAAACACCACCCAGGATACTTCCAAATAAGAAGCAAATTCACCTGCAGTCAATTCTGTCTCAATATGAGAATGAAGGAGAAATGGAAGCTTGAAACACTGTGTTATGATAAACCGAGCTCTCCTTCCCTGCGTGGGTACCCTGAAGGTTTGTGGTTTGGGTTTGTGGGGGAAGGAGTGTTTTGAATTGATCTCTTGGCTAAATTTTTCTGACAGGTATCTTTTATTTTCTTACCTTACATTTGGGGGACTCTCAGCCTCCTTTTTCCCAGCTCATTGCCAGGGTCAGTGATTAGGTGAGCTTCGAAGGGCTTCTCGTTCCTAACAGAGACCTCCTACATAAGGACCCGCAAACCGACAAGAGTGATTCTAGCACCTTCTGTCAATGACCTGTTGACAATGTGACAACAAACAAATTTTAGCCCATGAATGAGTGTATTCCCATCTTTCCTCTTCATCTCGTCATCATTTAAGTCTGAAAAAGCAAAACCAGTCAGACAAGGATTTAATCCATAGTAATCTCTACATTGAAAACCCTTCCAAATCAGTGACATTTCTGTCTACAAACCCACCAGGCAGTAACTTGACTCAGTACCAGGATAAAGTTGAGATTCAGTAAATATTTAATATTGTCAATGAAATAATTTCTTTAAATTTTGACCTTTGATTCAGCTAGTTTCTTGCAGAAGGTAAATAGAAGCAAGAAGAGGTAGGACTATTTTTGTCCTGGTGAGCATATAGAAACAAGAGGAATAAGCCACAATAAAACACAAGCAGTGATCAAGCTGAAAAACAAGAATGACTTGGCAATTTGTTTAAAAGAAATGAAGTTTTTTTTTTTTTTTTTTCAATTGATCAAGTTTATTAATGCTATTTGTGTAGTCTATGCCTGTCTGTTTGTTGCATAATTAAGAAGTAGGGGATCCCACATAATTGCCCTTCAGTCAACTCCCACCTCCCCCTTTGGTTTGTTTTTATGGTGTTCTGCACATAAACAAGAGAACAAGAATGGGACATATTTCCAGTAGCAAGGAAAGAGAAAAGAGAAGTAAAAGTGGAGTCACTGGAACTAGGTTTGAGTCTTCCTCCAATTTAAAACCAGAAGTTTTTGCAATCTGGGGCAAGCCACTTCATCTCCCCAGCCCTCAGTTTTTCAGTATAAAATAAGATCATAGAACTCTTGAGTCATGATTTCCTAGCCATGAGTCCACAGCTTCTGTAAGGGTCTTACATAAAACTTCTAAAATTGAATATAGCATGTGGAATGTGGGGTATATATATATGTGTGTGTGTATATATATATATATATATATATACGTACTTTTCTGGGAAAAAAAGTTCATAATTTTTATCTGATTTGCAAGTGTCAACAATGATTATTCTAGATGACATTTAAGGTCATTTCCTGGACTTTCATTTTATTATTTAATAGATCAAAAAATCACAGGAGGCAGTAAAGACACATGAATGTGAGTGATGGAAAATAAGTAGAGGAAAAAAAAAAAAAAAAAGAAGAAGTGATTTCTTTCTTTATTCTGTACCAATGCTGGGCACCCATGGGTTCTTTATCTTCTCCCAAAGTCACTCCAGGCTCTACACAGCCATGAATAATGGGCCAGCTCCACAGAAGACAGGAACCCTGCATACAGCATATAGGACATATCACCTCTGTTGTTATGAAGTCAATAAAGAATTCTTGAACTTTCACAGACTCGATTTACCAACTCCCATCACATCTTATTTCATTAACTTTGACTGAAAGGAAGATCTTTCATGACACTATCAAGGGAAGCTTGAGAATGATGGAAGCCATATGATGATTGTTAGTGGCTTCTCAAAAGCATGGCTTCAGTGCTTTCTAAAGGGACATAGTCAGTAAACTGAGTAGTAACTGAAGAAGAAGGGGGTGAGAAGAAGCAATCATGAAATAATAAACTACTGACAGGATATAACATTTAAAAATCCAAAGCTGGCATATTTGTCCATCAAGTGAGGACCCTCTGGAGATATCATCATGATTACTTTGTATTTACTAGGATAGAGAGGAGCAGGCACTAAACCTTCCTACTTTCTGTGGGCACAGGGTCAGGGCAAAGGGTGTCTGAGGAAAGGACCTCTCTTCTGTCCATGCCCTAAAGCCCAGCTAACTCTTCACAAATAAAGGAGAAAAGATGCCTTAGGTGAATCATATAAAATTGTTGTCTTTGTAAATTAAAAAATGGTCAAATATCAACAATTCATATGGATCAACCTAATATACACAATACTCCCAGAGAGGACATTCTAACCATTTTGGCATTGACAAGGTGTTCCTGACTCATCGTTCTTTGGCAGAAATAATCAACACTCAGGAGGAAAAGACAAAGGATGGGTAATTCACTGCAAAATCAAGTTGGACCATTCTTTGTGATTAAAATAATATTTTAAAAAGGAAAATATTCAAATTTCAAGTTCTCTTTTAAGTCAATCCAGAAAATAAAGGTATGCTTCTTACAGAATTCACTTTAACAAGTCTATATCCGGAGCCTCATTCACACATCAATATAGACTGCTGAGTAGAGGGATATTTGCAGGGTTTCTTGAGATTAATCTGATAAGAAAGGAGAAATCCTTCACTAAACGGGGAATAGCTAACCCATAGGAAATTCTTGCTAACAAAGCAAGGCACTGGGGTCCTCACTACCATGCCTGAGCTTGTTAGATCTGACAGTAACTATCATGGCTATGTTAAAAACAGGAAAATGTTAGGGGCATGAAAAGTAGACCGTGACTTATTGTGCCCACGTTCCTGGGTGTTGAGCTTCCTAAAAACTAGCTCTGGTTTGGCTATTTCTAGCTGCACCTCCCTAGGGAAACCGGGCAGGGGAGCCTGCATTCTAGCAGGGTCACCAGTGAATTTACAGCTTCTGTCAGCAGGAATAGGGCTCTTCTCAGTTGACATTCCAAGCAAGGTCCATCTGTTTGTTCAGCTTTTTCCTGAGGGGGCCAGAAAGAACCTACATTAATCTTGCAATAAGGTAAAATTTCTAATTTAAAAAAAAAAAAAAAAAGTTGAGTTTGAGTCAAAATAGTAAAGCAAGCATCGTGATATTTTAAAATTCATAATTTTCATCAATTTAAACCTGCATGTCTTGCTATCATTTTCTGAGAGGTTTTCTTCCACATAATGAGGTTACTTGCACACTCACCCATATACATGTGGTTCAGGGAGGACTCATAGTCTCAACTGGACTTTCAGTTATTATCAATGAATCCACAAATATTGATAATAATAATAGTACATAATAGATTATAATAAAAGTTAGAATATTAATTATAATAATAAATTCAAATACTGATAAAATTCTTTATCAAGAAAGAAGTCAGACATATTCTTGCCAAATAGGTTGGGAAAGTAAGAATTAATAAAATTACTTTAAAGATACCAAATACAACATAGTAAGGTTTTTAGCAATAATTCCCAAAATGCCTAAAATATTTCATAACTAGTATAGGGGTAAAGAGAGGATTTCAAATGGGAGCTGGAGAAGTCCAGGGTGATTTGAGGAGTCAGAACTTTTAGGTGATGGCTTTTTGTTTTGCTTCATTTTTCCATGATTACAGAGGGAAGAAAAGTTATATTAAGTAGGGAGTGAGGAGAAGAAACAGGACAGGGCATGTTTGGCAGTTAGTAACTATAAAGCAGCTTGGCTGGAAGTGGTGGGTCAGATCTTTTCTGACAGAAGCTAGGACCTAGCTCAAGTCTTAAGTCAGAGGTTCTGAAACACTGTTGGAGGTCATGCAACTTTTTTTCCAGCAGTGTATTTGTGAGGAAGACTGATGATGTGTTAACCTCTCACTCTAGTAAGATCATTAACATAGAATCTCCCTTGGTTTCTGCTGCTCTGAACAGAGAAGATACACAAATGTCCAGAAGTAGGAAAATCTAACAGCAAAGACTCAATTTTGTAGCTAATTCACATCCAACAAAGTGGGGTATGGAGGATGAATGGGAGAAAGGAAGGAAGGGAAGGAAGGAAGGAAGGAAGGGAGGAAGGAAGGAAGGAAGGAAGGAAGGAAGGAAGGAAGGAAGGAAGGAAGGAAGGAAGGAAGGAAGGAAGGAAGGAAGGAAGGAAGGAAGGAACGGAGGGAGGGAGGGTAGGAAGGGAGGGAGGGACAGACTAAATTCATGCTTCATGATTCCGACCTACAAAGAAAAATCAGAAGACAACTCCATTCAGCAGTTTAAAAAATTCATCCAGGCCTTCTGGGCAATCTCTGTGGTCTGGGAGCTCAGCATGTGGCCTTACAAAGTTGATCTAAACTTTGAGTTTTTAGCATTTTTCAGAACAGCAGTTACAAATAGCAACTGTGATCATAGGAATAACTATTTCATAGCCAATGGAAAGGTTGAGACAAGGCCTGCAGCACAGGATAAAAGAAAATAATAAACAAAAGTCAGTAATTTTATCTGAAGTCATGCCTTTCTTCATTCTAAATCAGTTGAGTTGCTGGTGAAGATTGGACTTATTGGGATCACCTTATGGAGACAGCAGAATGGCAGTAAAGCAGAGTACCACCTTCACAGTACCTAAGATTTGTACAGCATCTTATGAACTGTAAAGCTTTGGGGGGGGAATTATTATTATTATTATTATTATTATTATTATTATTATTATTATTGGTACCAGGGTTTGAACCCCGAGGCACTCTACCACTGAGCCACATACCGAGCCATTTTTATTTTTTTATTTTGAGAAGGGGGTGTCGCTAAATTGCTTAGGGCCTCACTGAGTTGCTGAGGCTGGTCTTGAACTTGTGATCCTCCTGCCTCAGTGTCCGGAGCCACTGGAATCACAGGCATGCACCACTGCACTGCCCTGTGAAGTAACTTCGAGTATTTAAAACTCTCATGAGTAGGGAAAGCCAACAGCATGGTTTTGTTTCTCAAAACGGAAATTTCAAAGTTCTCGAAACATCAGGGGCTGCCCTAAGTCATCCCCAGAGTAGTCACTGAATCAATCTTCGGACCTCCAGTCCAATGGTCTCTCCACCACAAAATTGTTTCCTCTGCCTTAGAAGCACAACACCATTCAAAATCATTATAAAGAGAACCTGCTCTTTTATTCTGTGCTAATCCAGAAGGCCCCTACGTGTCTTGAAAACTTTATTTCTGATTCCAAAAATACATTTCTCTTTCACTACTTTACCCAGATAAGGTCACAATCTGGGGGGTCACTGTACCTTTCCCAAAGGAAAAGAATTAATGCTCTCAGAGATCCTTTGTATAAAATTAATGCTTGTATCTCCTATGCAAAGGATGGTGCTGTTTACCTACCATTATTAAAACTGAGAAAATAGTTACACAAATAGTTTTTCATGTCCTATGGATCAGATGAGGAATCCCTTAGTTACCAGAGGTATCACACTAATTCCTTCCTTTGCTTTCTAGAGGTTAAAGCAGTGAAAGTGATGATCATGGTAATGACTGTCCCTCACTGAGAAGGTGCCATATGCTGAGAACTCTAGGAAGTCCTTCAGACGTGCTACCTGCTTTAATCCTCACAGCAAAGCAGGGGGTTAGGTGTTATTATTATAAACAATAACAACTGTCTTTATTAATTATTGCTAATAAATTTGAGACTCAGAAAACGCAATGAATTCTGTCCAAAGTCACACATGGAATTCATCAGAGTGAAATGTAAAGTAGGGTTAGTTTTCCTCCAAAACCATCCCCTACCCATTACATTATACAGAAGGCACATTCTACCACCTTCATGGTTGCTCAGGTATTTGCTTCTCCTTCATCCAGCCCTCAACTGTGTCAGAGAAGAACAGTTACCACTCACAAATACAAACAATGTTGGGCAATAAATTTTGGTCCCTAAACATTTAAATCAATGTTGACACTAACATAAGTATAAAATCAGATAAGATGGAAAAATGGAATTTGAAGGACTTTTAAAAGATCATGGGCTCCATTAATATTCACTGGAAATCTATGTGCTACGTAATGCACATAGCTAGAAGCTGAAGATGGAAAAAATGAAAAGTCCTAATTCCTATCTTTGAAGTACTCACATTCTTAAGGAAAATACAGGCATATAAACAAAAGGTAAGAATACAATTAACTAGTATTATAATGAGGTAGACCTACACTAATAAGAATAATCAACCCTGTTATGGATCCTGGGGAGGTTTTCCAGAATAATATGCTTGGGCTGGGTCTTGAAGTATATATAGAAGTTTTACAAATAAAATTATGTGGGAATGACACTCCAAACAAAGAAAAAGAGAACACAGGAAAGGGATGGTATAAAACCACGTGCAATTTTTGCAGATTTTGAATAGTTCAGTATGGTTGAAATGCAGGATAGGAGAAAGGCAGTAGAGATACGATTAACCAGGCTGTTCATGGAAGGCTTTGTAAGTCATTCAGTGGAAGATAAGATACCACCAAAGTCAGGAAAGAGATTATTACGGTCGATTGGAAAAGATAGAATGTGGGACTGAACTGAAGCAAGAGCACTGGAAAAAATGGGTCAAAGAGGAAAGGTACTGTTTAATAGGTGAAGGGGTGGGGAGAGAACTGAGGATCACGTCCAGATTCTTAGTTCAGGTTGGATAAATGAACAATCAAGTCACCAGAAAAGGTAAGGAGTTCAGTTGGGAATAGCTTCAGAGAGAGCATCCCTACAAGCCTGTGCTGACTGTTCTGCAGGTGCCGAGATGCCTGGAGAGACTCAGTCATGTACATCATCAAATTAGGTCCTTGTGTCCCAGTCACAAAGTCTCCATGCCCATTGGAGGTATCCAGGTGACCTTTCTCACCGTGAAATATATTTGCATATTGGATTTATGTTGCTTCCTTCATTCTAAGAAATTGGAGCTGATTTTCCCCCCGCTTCAAATAAACTCACATAGGAATTGCCTAATCCACTATTTTTTTTTTCATAGAGGCTCTAGTCTTGAACTTTAATTTCCTACCAATCAACCATTTCTCAAACATATTCACAAAGGATTGTATGGAGCAACGACCTACTTTATATACAAGAAACTGTTTATTCTTGTCACTTCATAAAAGTTAAGTAGGACCTAGGGGAAAATGTGGCATTCATAGTAGTGTACTTTGTCATGAAAAAAAAAAAAAATAAATGAGTTCTTAAATAACACACATTAAGAGACAATATGTGAAAAACTTGACAAGTTTTTTATTGTTTAATTGGGTACCGGCCAAATAGGGTACAGTGTCATGTTTTTCTCTATAATTGCTTTGATTTCAAATGAAGGATTACTACAAGATGACATGGCAGAGGTAGGGGGAAGAATTCCTTCTGTTTTAAAGATTAAAGTGTAAAGGTGGGGTAGAAATGAAATGATAAGACTGATGTGTGTCTGAGTAAGCAAGAAAGGCTAATAGAGAATTGTTAGAAGATGCTGTAATTATGATTAGGATAAAGGCCAGTTCAGTTAAGCGGTCACATCTGGCTCCTAGTGGTATCAGTCTGCATAATGGAAATAATGAGTTAATAAGATTGCTGGAATCTCCTGTGAATATTAGACTTATTTCCTCAGTGAGTCAGACTTAGAATGTCAGAGAGATCAATTTATGTGATTACAATTAATAAGGTAATTAAGAAATAGAGACAGCTCAAGAGGATGTTGCCTGATAATTAATAACCAGCTGGAAAGGATGAGGGTCCTAGGAAACAGTGAATTAAATAAAAATCAGCTTGGAGAATGTCTATCAATAGGATAGGGGCTACACTTTAAGGCAGTCGAGGTTAGCCAATCCCAAAAAACCAAAGGCCAAATGTTTTCCCTGATAAGTGGATGATGATGTATAATGGGGGGACGGGGATCAGGGGGTGGGAGGTGAGAAAAGAATGGAGGAACTTTAGATTATGTAGAAGGACATGGGGGGGGTATGAAAAATCGTGGAATGAGACAGACATCATTACCCTATGTACATGTATGATTACATGAATGGTATGAATCAACATTAATGCACAACCATAAAAATGAAATGATGTACCCCATTTGTGTACAGTGAATCAAAATGCAGTCTGTAAAAAATAATAAATAAATAATTAAAAATAAATAAATAAAACACCATTAACTTTAAAAAAAATCTCAAACAGGGTTTTTGGAATTTCATGTCCTATAACATTTTAGAGTGCTTGAAGAAAGATCAGAAACAGCAGGAAAAAGAAAAAGGGGAATAGAGTCATCTGTGGAAAATAGCAGCCAATCTGCATTAAGGGTCCTGGTCCTGCTCCTGCCTCCCCCACTGCTAGGAATGAAGCACTTCCCTTTGAACCCTCTGTCTCCTCATTTATAAGATGAGATGATTGAACTGTGGCCTCTGTGGGTCCATGCATCTCTGAAATTTCTATTATAAACACTGTCCTTCAACAATGAGAACACAAAAAAACTGCAAATGAACACTTGGACCAGACCAGTGAGTGGTCACTGTCTGCTATTGTTGTTGACTAGGTACCAACAAGTATTGAGGCCCTAGATTTTAAGTATAAAAACGAAAAAGATAAAAGAAAAAGAAAACATGAAAAGAAAGGAACCATCCTATTTCTTCATGTCAAGTCACTGAAAATAAAAAAATGAGACAAAAGAAGGGACTGTAATTGACTTTTCTTTGTGGTTCCTGATACTGATAATTTACTGTTAGTAGAGGTCCAGCTGCTATAAAAAAAAAAGTGGCACGGAGCACTCACCTCACAGGTCAATGCTCCGTTCTGTAAAACAAAGCTTAAAAAATCCTAGGAATTTGTCAAACTAGAAAGTGTTTTTGCTAATTAGACACTCCAGTGGGTGGGTGAGAACATCTTTGAAGGTAATCATCAAATATCTGTGTCTGCAGGGGCAAGTGGCAGAACAGCCAGCCTCCTGCAAGGACCTCACTTCACCCCCCCCGCCCCCACTTCTCCAAAGCATTTAGAAACCTGCAAATCCACAAGTTTCTAGGCAGAAATTTGGCCACTGGACTTGGACTGAAGGATCAGAGCAGGGAGCTGCAGAAGTTCTCTTTCTTCAGACCAAAAAGCAAGGTGGAGTGGTCAAAAGGAAGGGGATTAAGGCTCTCAGACCAACATGCAGGCACCAGAAACAAACAATATGCAGGCAGAATAAAGGCAGTAGCAAACCGAGAGTCCCTTTCTGCTGGTAAATCCACCTGCTGGGAAAATACAAGGTAATGGTGGGTTTCTAACTAGAGTATTGGAGCTGGAGAAAAGTACACATTCTACAAAATGTGGTAAATTTCTTGATAGTTTGAAGCCACATGAGGGTTTTTCAGAAGCAGATATAAAGACACCAGTAGTAGCAGCAAGAAAACAAACCATCCAAACAAGGGAGTGAAACAGTAGAGACATTTTCAAAATTTCTGCCTGCCACGTGGACTGAGCCCTGCCTTCTTCCCTGGGCCTGAGGCTGCTACGCGTTGTCTGACTGGATATAAAGGTCAGAAATGTCTGAATACTGGATCCTCCCCAAGGGTTTCAGATGGCAAGTTCTCCTTTGCAACAAGCACCCAGGCACCTGTCAAACAGAATCTGAATGAACACCATGGCCAGTTCTCAAAGGGGAAAATGAATCACTAAGGGAGAGGAAGCTTACCGAGTAGGTGTAAATAGCTGAGAGCTGTGGTCCAGGCCCAGAGGGGTGAAGAACCAACTGTGAGGCAGAAGGTGAGGCTGATTGCTGGTGTCCCTACAAATGACCTTGTCAGCTTTTGGTTCTCTGGCAAGGCTATCTCTTCTCCCTAACCTGCTGTGTGGCCTGCCAACTTCAGTGCCAACTAGGGTCCCCCAAACTGTGGTTGAGGACTCCTCCTTTCCAACCCTGGGATCCCTCTGCATCTTTGTTTCCCAGGTGAAGCCCTGGCATATGTGTTAAGTGCCGACGCAAATTCCACAAGTAGACTATCAAATAGAGTAAATTGTCCCTGTCAGGTTCTTTCCTATGCAGCCAGTATCCCAAAGGAAGCTCACTTTTTCGGGTCCCCAAGTGGTGGAAAGATGTTTTTGGTAGTTGGTGGTTTGAAAAGATTGTCATTTGTGATTAATTATTTAAGACTATGTGTTTAGCATAAGACATCTGGATAGGTAATCAATGAATCATGAATTTGTTGTTAGGTTTTATATTGTTTTGTTTTTAGCAAAGTGGCATATTTGGACAAATGAGATCATGGCAAAACAGAAACAGCTACAATGGACCTGAAGTCACCTAGAAGAGTGGTCAGGATAAACACAGTTAAATACTCTCACCAGGGTATCTGTAGGTCATACTAAAATTTTCTTTACAGTTTAGGTGTTTGATATAGTAGAAAGAATAGTGAGCTAGAAATTTGAATCCACCAAATTTGAAGTGTCTTCCAAAGACTCATGTGTTGAAGGTTTGGTCCCCAATGTAGCAAAGTTTAGAGGTGGGGCTTTTTGGAAGTAATTGGATCACGAGGATCACAAGGACTCTGACCTCATAAGTGGATTAATCCATTGATTAAATAATGGACTACAGGGAGATGGTGGAGTCTGTGGGAGGTGGGACCATTGGAGGAAGTAGATTACTGGTATCATGCTCTGGAAGAATGTTTCTTGTCCTGAGCCCCCTACCCCTGCTTCCTGTCTTCCTTAAGCTGAGCACCTTTTCTTTATAACACCCTTGTACCATCATGTTCTACTGTGCCTCAGGTCCAAAGCAGTGAAGATGGCTAATCATGGACTGACACCTCTGAGACCATGAGCCCAAATTAATTTTTTTCTCATTTATGTCAGGTATTTTGGTCACAGCAATGAAAAGCTAACACAGTGGCCTTGGCCAATTCAACTCTTTGAATTCAGTTTTTTCATCTGTAAAATGAGGACATTTGTGAGTTGTAAAATTCCTTCCAGTGTCAATTAATGGTCTAATAATCTGGCATTGAGATGATAAGAAAGCTCAGTTGGAAGGAAAGAGTGCTCCAACATTGTCAGAAATTTTTTTCTTTCTTTTTTCTTTCTTTCTTTCTTTCTTTTTTTTTTTTTTTTTTTTTTTTTTAAACCAGGGCACTTAATCACTGAGCCACATCCCTAGCCCTTTTGTATATTTTACTTTAGAGACCCAGTCTCAATGTGTTGCTTAGGGCCTTGCTAAGTTGCTGAGACTCACAATCCTCCTGTCTCAGCCTCCAAGTCACTGGGATGGTAGGTGTGTGCCCAGCTTGTCAGGAATTTCAAGACAACCATAAGGTTCAAGAAGTCTTTGCCAATTATTCACAGTATGGCACTGAGCCTACGGAAGCAGCAATGTTCACATATGAACATACAATCCTATTGTATTAATTCGCAGGCTCTAAGGCAATGGTTATCAACTGAAGGCCATTGCCATTCCCACCACTCCCCTAGGAGACTTGACAATGCCTGGAGACATTTTTGGTTATCACAAATGGAGTGAGGTTGATAGCATTAGGGGCTAAGGGGCAGAGGGGTGCTACTGGCCTCTGCTGATTAGAGGCCAGGGCTACTGCTAAACATCCTTACCACAAAGAATTATCTGGCTACAAATGTCACTAGCTCCAAAGTGGAGGTCTATGAATACAAGAGCTAGGCAGGTAGCTGAGTGAAGAAATAGGCAGGTGACCTGGAAAGACAGCCACCTCTTTAGGTTATGACTGTATAGGACTGTGAAGGAATGGGGGCCTACTGTTGTTGCACTCTTTCAATTCATCCAAAGTTGCAAATCTAGATTTTTATACGAGCTCACTTCCCTTTTAAATCATAGTGATAGCTTATTTAATTCCTTCAAAATACTAAACTTCTGGAGGGAAAAGGTGAGATTTGGACAGAAGACCTCCAGTGTACCTCCATATTAAATCTTAGACAGCAAAACCAACTGTGTCCCAGCATCCAAGAGGGATTGTTCAAAAGAAGCATGACTGACTATCTCAGCTACTGTGAAATTCTCTAAGATTAGTTTCAACAGTGTTGGGTTGGGGACTGTTCTGTTATACAACCAGGAGGAGAACTGCATTTAGCCTATATTAATGTTTGTTTTATTTTAATGAAAATTTGATTTCGTCTTCTTTCATGTCAGTTTTAATCTGAAAGACCCAAGCACACGTAGTGGTGATAAAGCAAAGGCCTTACCCAAACTCTCCACACCCTTTAATGAGTCACCCCAGCCTCAGTTCCATGGGTGCCGTGACTTTCTTGGGAGGAGTGGTAACTACTCAGACTTCCTGTTTCACCAGGGGATGAAATCTGGAGACTCCAGAATCTTTTGTTTAACAGGGGGCCAGAGGGAGCCTGCAAGGATTCTGCCCATGCCTAATACAGAAGAAAGATGTTGACACTCTTCATACCTAGTTGGACTCCTTGGAAGGATTTTACCCTTCTCTGGACCTGGGTTTTTCATTGCACATTGATGGAACCTTCATTGGGCCTTTTCCTAGCTTCAGACATCTGACTCAGATGCTAGACACCAGCACTTTGGAACAGTTGGCATGGACTCTCTCAAGTGACTAAACCCTGATGCAATGTTTCCATTTTCTATCACTTAATATCAGCTGGACAGTTCTGGAACCCAAAGGTTGTTTACTAGGAACTTTTCGTGGAAGGTCAAAATGCATTATGGTTTCTAAAGCGTCTTAAGGTCTTTTCACGTTGCTGCCACACCTATTGTGACTGTGCTACATAAAACACCCCTGTGAAGTCGGTATGGTTGGTCTGACAGCACTACAGGTTGTTAGGTTCTAAGATCTAGGGTTGATCAATTTCATAGATAGTGCAGCAACCTACATAGCAGCCTGGAGTCATTTCCTGGGTTCAAATCCTACCGTTTTCTGTACAAGCTTGGACAAGTTACTTTATTTCCCTATCCTTCAGTTCTATCTTCTATAAAATGAGAATAATGTTACCCACATCATGGGGTTGTTGTGAGAACCATATGAGCTAATATATAAATAAAACACTTAGAAAATCCCCTGGTACAGAGTAACAGTACAGGTTAGCTATTAATATTATTTTTCCAGATGAGAAAACCACAGCACAGAGTAACTCTGGCGTCCTATGAGGCAAGGGCTCCTAATCATTTTACTGTAGTCCAACGAGGAAACCAGAAAACAAAGTGCTGAGTGACATCTCAGTCCCCTGACATACATCTGGGAGGTTGAGAGTTGGAAATCCTGGTCTCTTGACTCCAGAAACAGTGTCTTTCCATCTCACCATGTGGCTTAGGTATCATAGCAGTTCTGAGAGAACAAGCCATGAAGGTATAATATGTCTGCAACACAGCAATTGTTCATGTTTTGAACAGAGTCAAGAATATTTCCATTAAATAGTGCTGAAGTATATGAAGACAATGGCCCTGTGCAACCTACAGGGGCAAGTGGGAGAAAAGAGTCCATCAGTCCAGAAACACAGTTCCTGAAAATCCACGGAACCATTGCCATTAAGTTGTCTCTGATATGTGTGTTCCCACACATCAGTAAAGCACTCATTCCCTACAGAAAGTTGAGTTAAGCCAAATATGCCAAGTTGAGCTTGAAGTCAAAATAATTGCCCACTCCTGCCCTGGAGAGCTTCAAATATACAGCAACTTGCTAGGTGTCCAGAAATTGATCACTTCATCATCAAATGATCCAGCCAGGGGAGCAGTTGCTCCAGCAAGAAGGTTAACAGGCAAGAAAATGAATCAGCATCTTATGGTTACAAATATGTTTCTGCTGCTCTGCCAAAAAATTGCTGTGATTTTTTTTAAGTTCAGATGCCTAGATATTTTATTGCTGAAAATGTCAAGCCACTGAAGTATTGTTATAATAACTGGCTATGCCATGATAGCATTTCATGACTGTTTTTCTGTTGTTATGTGGTCAGCATTATGGATTCTGAATAAATTTGAGCTATTGCTGATCTGCTTTCCAGCATGCAGCATTATTGGTTCTGAAGAAAGCATTAGCTTTGTAGGCTGTGAATGCATTAAGAATAATACCAGGGTACATGTATTACCAAACTTTTATATATGCTCTTTGTGTCCTAATAAAATACTTACAAGGTCCTCCAAGGGGCCCACCTCAACTAACCTAGGAGTTCACCCCACCTATGAAGTTAATATAGGAGCATGCCAAGTCAGGGCTTTTCTGTTCCTATATATAATAGCATGTGATGATTTTTAGAAGTGGCTTATTTAAAAGCTTTGCACTTTCTTGGAAGAAGGGTTCATATGATATGACTGAATAATTATTATAATCATTGTACATATTCATTAGAGAAAATTATTTTTCAAGTGTATACAGAACAAAATATGCTAAGTCTTGATTCTAAAGGAGGCTGACATCTTTCTCCTGCAGGTGTGCCTCACTTTACATATACCTGTGTTTTTCTGAAAAGTCAAATGTGCATGAAAGTGTACCTAGGCAATGTACAAGCTGAGTAAGTCTCTCCTTGGGTGTGTCATCAACTAACATCTAGCAGTTACACAGGGACCTTGCTGACTCAAGTCAAATCTCTCCATTGGCGTTGAGAACATAGCTAGATAATCTTTTGTGATCACCCAGGCTCATATACTTCTCATTTAACAACATCTACACAGAGATCTTGTATGTAAGACTTTTTAAAACAAAAGACCTTATTTGAGAAGAACCAAAGTAAAACTAGAAATGGACTTACTCAACAATTAAGATAGATGAATATCAGTAATTAAAGCCTATATAACCCAGGTGTGGTCTTATTTAATCTTTCCTCACAAAGGAATTAGTAAAGTCTTTTAGCCCTGGGTGGCTTGGGTCAGAGTCTCACTGTCCTTCTTACATCATTCTCCTTTGGGGTTCCTGATGATCACACTCCCTGTGGGGGTTCCCAGATTCCCACTGCATTCTCTCAGCCTTCCTCTCACCCTGCAGAGAGCTGCTTTGTTACAGGTACAGCTATTGGTGTTTTCAGTCCTGATTTCCTGCTCTCTCTGCACATTTCTGGCTGATATTTACCTGATGCTTATAGTTTTCCTGAGCTTTCCTCTCATGCTTTCCTCTGCATTTAGTCCCAAGTTTGCACATTTTCTTGATCTACCCCTTAGGTTAGGTCTGACATAGCTCACAATCTTTCTCAGTTGGGCTACAGAGCATCTTCTGGCTTCTGAGGAGCCTGGACTGGGGACAGAAGAGATGTGACTATGTTGTAACTAAGCTTCAGATGTGGCAATTTGGCTCTGCGCTCTATCTTGTGGAGCATTCTAGGTAAGATTGTCTTCCAAGCAAGATTTCCTTGGCAAACAAACAAGGAAATGGAGAAGTTTGAATTCTCAATGATTGGAAGCAGTTTTATTTATTTTTTTTTTTTAAGTCATCATAGTCAGAAATTTAGGCAAGTCTCTACTGTATGATTCTTTTACTCCACATGGTGGTTCACTAAGGTGGGTATGTAGCAAACCAACTTCTTCATGTCACTTGGTAATGGCAGAGAGGCTGGGCTTAGCAGAATCTGTCCACCAAGGGCCTATACATGGCCTCTCCAACATGGCAGTCTCAGGGAAGCTGGACTTCTGAGCTGGAAGCTCAGGACTCCCCAATTGTTCTAAGAGTCAGAAATGGAAATTGACAGGTTTTAGGGCCTAGGCTCAAAAACTGCCAACAAGTCACTTCTGCATTGTTCTATTGATCAAAGAAGATACAGAGTCCGCCCACATTCAAAGGAAAGGCAATAGACCTTTACTCTCAATGAGAAAAGTAGCAAAGAATTGTGGCATCTTTAATCTACCACAGTTTAAATGCTGCCATCCTTGGTTTAAATGGCCACAGAATGACTTTCTTCTCCCACTTCTCTTTCTGACCTGTTCCCTTCCTGCTCTTGCACTCTACCCTGGCTAAAATGGTCATCAGCTGAGTCAACCTATATTGAAATGTGTGGTGCGAAAAATAGCTTCACATTGTCCACTGTATATTTCTAAACTGGATTCCAAGAGCACTGTCGGTATTCCTCATTTGAGCTTCCACTGTGTGAGGTGAAGAGGTTTCTCTGGGTTAGGATTGCCTGATAAACATAAAGGCCATGTAGCTAAATTTGAATTTCAGATAAAATAATAAACTTTTTAATAGTGTATCTCAAATACTGCATGAGATAGACTTACACTAAAAATTATTGTTTAGTGCCATAGTCCTAATATTTTACTGATATGATCAAAGAAATTGTATGTGTGCATACAGATGTGTGTGTGTCTGTGTGTGTATCACAGTCCAACAGTGGCAACAAGAGTCAGAGAATCCTTTCAATTCCTTGACTTTTCTCTCCCAGGACATGAGGCTCATAACCAGATTGGGTGAACGTGAAAGAAATTCAATGCTATCTGAGATCAATCAAATCTTACAACTACCACTTTGCCAAACTGCAAATGAGTGGTTTTTAATAAACATTCCTGTTTAGCAAATGCTTCTACAATTTCTTTTCTAGTTTGAAGACAATCTCTGCAATTAACTATATTGTAAATTTGAAAGGTCAGTCAAAAAACCCTTATTGAGTATGTAATATGTGTTAAGTGAACAATGATTCACAGGTGGTTTTTGCCTGGGAGGAGTTCAGAGACATGGAAGATATGAGATGTGAACAGACCATCACAAAGCAATGTGATACATCTTAAAATACAAAGAGCAAAGTTCGGTAGATGTGACTAACAGGGCTCAGGGAATTTGGCATTACAGTGGATGACATTTGATCTGATCTTGAAGGATAAGTAAAATTTCCATGTGAGAGAAGGAGGACAAAGTCATTCTCAGCAGAAAGAAAAGAAAAAAATACAGCAAAAATAAATACAAAATTGTGCAAAGTAACAGAGAAGATTTGGGTGCAAAGTTAGCACGGAGGAACTGGAGCCCAATTTGTCAGCCTTACCCACACTCCAACAGCATAGAAAAGACCAGGGAGTGCCTCGCTCTAGACTAAAAGATAACAAACTCTAGAGGAGTAGATAAAACTCTAGAGGAGGAGGAGTGAAGCAAGTGATCACAGGGCCTAGCAAACAACTAAAAGAAATGCAATTGGAAAGATGCCTAATTTCTGCAAAGACTTATAAAAAGCAATTAATACTGTAACTCTAGCAAATTTTATACTCTCATTATGGCAAGTACCACCTTTCTATGTGAGCCTTGCTTGGAGGACTGCATAAAAGAACTGGCTACTTTTCAGTTTTGGAGATGATGAGCAGGCATATTTTCCTGGTAGGCAGTTCCCAAATATATTACGTGAAAAAAGGGGCAAAAACTTCTGATGATTCTATAAATTCTGTAATATCAAGATTTCCAGCTGGCCAGAAAGCAGTTCCTGTGTCTGCTAAAACTTTATATGCTTACATATGGCATAATTATAATTTATGAATGGTATATACAGCCCAGTGGTCCAACATGGGTAGAAGAACAAATAGTCAATGACTTTGTTAAGAAAATAACAGAACCTATATTTTTTATGCTCTGACACACCTTCAAATATCAGATGTGTCCTTCACAACTTTATAAATTTATCTGTTAAAATTGAAAGACACAATGAGTTACCACTACAGTTTTATGAGAATGACTCAATTAAAAGTAAACAATAAGTCAAAAGATAATGCTAAATGCAGAAGAGGACATAAAGTAGTTAAAATGCTTGTATATATCTGGTAGGAATTCCACTCTGGAAAAAGGTTTTGCAGTTTCTTATGAAGCTAAGTTGAATGTAGCTATTTAACCTAGAGAAATAAAATCCTATGTCCACACAAAAACTTGCATATGGATGTTTATAGGACTTATTCATAAAAACTAAAATCTGAAAATAATTCAAATGTCCATCAACCAGTGAATAGATGGAATTATAGCCACATAGCATAGGAAAAATCTACAGATGCAAACAACAGGACATTACACCAAGAAAAAGAAGCCAAACTCAAAAGAGTAGAATGATTCAATTTATTTGATATGTTGTAAAAGAAAAATGCCAGAGGAACAGAAAACAGATTTCATGGGAGGGTGGGTTGCCAGCAGCTAGAGGTAGGGGAGGGGACCTACTGATAAGCACTATAAGGAAATATCCTATCATCTTATTTTTGGTGATTGTTACATAGCTATATAAGCTTGTCAAAAGTCATTGAACTCTACACCAAAAAAATGTGCAAGTTATATCTCAATAAACAACAGTAATAATTTTGTGTATAAAATTGATGAAAAAAAACTTGATGGAGGCATTATCGTGAATTTTAGTTTGAATATTGGTTTGACCATTTTTAGTTATAAAGGCTTTTAATCCTTAGCTGTTTTGTTTTATTTGAAGTGTTAGGGGTTGAACCCAGGGTCTCCCACATGCTAGGCAAGCACTCTGCCACTGAGCTACTCCAGTTCTGAGAAACTAGCAACTGTGGCATTCATCATATATACTGAACAAATTTCTCTCCTCTGTAGCTAGAAAAGTCTTAGTTATATACTACATTTGAAAGACTTGGGAAAACTATCACTTAAATCATTTTCTGTGTGTTAGTTTATATTTAGAGCTCTGATTGAAACTCTACCTGCCATATTAGCAAAAGAGAGGGGTGGGGGGAACTCCTGCACACTCACACAATGTAGTCAAGTCAGTCATGGTTTTGAGCACTTCTTCATATTTTATGAAGCAGTTCTGCATACTAAAGGGAAGGTAGGGAGAGATTTCTTTGACTAGATTCTGTCTGCACCAACCCTTTGTTTCTTAGAACACTGAGAAAGACAAGTCTCAAACCACCAAAGAAAGACTAATTTCACCAGGTAGCAAGGCTTTCTTCCCCAAAACAGGTTTCTTATCTTTCTTGTTTTGATAATCCCAGTGATAGGATATAAAATTCCTGAGACATTCCCTAAATAGACAGGCAGTGCTTCTTTATGAATTGCTAATCTAAGTAAATAAAAATGTTTTTTTAAAAGGCAGAGGAAAAAATCAGCAGTCTTGAGAAATGCAAGGAAGGAGTAACCCTTAGACTAATTTTCTGTGGTGCCATGTAAGGTATCTCAATAGACAGCTGGCACTCATCAGAAGACCAGGAGAAAACAATCAACCTGAAAATCCACATAGCATCAGAATCACACAGAACAATCTTAGTGAGGCAAATTTCAATGAAAGCACATGCTATGAGTGCTCTTGTGAGCTGCTAGTGGTAGGCACACCTCATATCAGTGCCTTTCCTCCTGCGGTGGTGCTTTCATGAAGTGTGCAGGCTGCCACAAGCAGTGACAGGGTCTTCTGAAACAGGGAAGAGGATCACACCCAGCAGGATCCTGCAGTAAGCACGAAGTGCAACTTTTCCAAACAGGAAGGCATTTTCATGTTTTCCAATGCTGCAATCTTTCTCTCAACCACTTCAATTTGCTACTGAAAGTTGTGGCTAACCACTTTTAAATGGCATTATTAGAATATTTGTCTTTTCCACTGCCTTCTTAACTGATCTCAGATAATGATCTATTACCCCAATTAAAAGGCTTTTCTAAAAATGGAGATTTCCTCTACTCTGCCTTTAATTTTTAACACACACACACACACACACACACACACACACACACACACACACACAAGAGCTTGGCACTTTTCACAAATTCTCTCCCTAACTGAAGTTACTTGAAGTAGCTAATGGTCCCAGCAGCTGGGGAGGCTGAAGCAGAAGGATCATGAATTCAAAGTCAGCTTCAGCAAAGGTGAGGAACTAAGCAACTCAGTGAGACTCTGTCTCTAAATAAGTTACAAAATAGGGTTGGGGATGTGGCTCAGAGGTTGAGTGCCCCTGAGTTGAATCCCCAGTACCAAAAAAAAAAAAAAAAAAAAAAAAAAAAAAAACTAACTAATGACTGGACCCTTTATTCAAGTATTTAGTATTTAGTATTACAACTGCTACTTGTTTCAATTTCAATTTAAAAGGTCCTAAATGTTTACTTACAGACTGAATTTTCTCATCATTCAACCCAAAGTAAGTGGTTTCCAGAAGATTGTGTATATGTCTGGAATGGTTTGGAGTTGTCCTCAGACACTAGAAAATTGCATTAATATCCTTAAATTATAGAAATAATTATGATAGCTAAGCTTTGCAAGTGCCAGATCCTTTCCAAAGCACTATACTTGGAGCAAATTATTTGGACTTCACAGCAATCCACAGAAGTAAGTATAATTCCTTCAGCAAAGAGAAATGAAGTCATACGCTCTTCCTACATCCACAATCCTGCCTCTGCCATCTAATTCACCAATTACACTTATCCCGAGTTAAACAATGACTGCCAAAGAGAAATTTGGAACAGATTAATTTATTGGGTTGCTTAGACATAAGAAGTTCTCTTCAAGCAGCAACTGGAAGGACTAGATTTCAAACCAAAGAAGGAGAAAAGGTGAAAATATGAGTCCAGTTCACTGGATTGTTTATGTCCTTTCTTTGCAAATGGTGACCTTCAGGTTTCATGTCACTGATATAGAGATGTCTGGTTTCCAGGATGAGTTGTGCAAGATCCCTGTGGGCCAAGGGTCATCAGCAATGGACTGAACGCACATGCTTGATGTTTAGCAAGATTCCTATTTAGGCTCAAGTCAATACCGTGTGGCAGCAGATCTGTATGTTGTTGGGGGGACTAGAGTTTGGCTGAATTAATATGGACATATATCATATACTTTTATATTTCTCTATTCTCTGAAAGCACTGGCACACTTGCCACAGAAAGGCCCATAAGAGCTGAGCTCCAGTTATTTCTAATCTTCTCTCAAACATTACATTTGGAAGCTACTCTGCACATAATGCTTCCAAGACTTCTATGGGAGACAATATACATTGGGAGAAAAGTTTTCTTGATGCTACTAGTATTTTGACATCTTGAAGCCAGGGATAACTATTCCATCATTCAAAAAAATAGAGAAAACAAAATAACAAAAGTGATAGATATTTTGGATTACCTGTGTCTAGTCCATCTTTGGTTCTTTTGTCACTAGTAAATAATGCTTTTTGTAGGGGGAATAGTGGGGATTGAACTCAGGGGCATTTGGTCACTGAGCCACATCCCCAGCCCTATTTTGTATTTTTATTTAAAGACAGGGTCTCATTGAGTGGCTTAGTGCCTCGATCTTGCTGAGGCTGGTTTTGAACTCGCAATCCTTCTTGAACCCAGGGTTGCTTAACCACTTGAACCACCACATCCTCAGCCCCTTTTCCGTTTTTTTTTTTTTTGTTTTTTTTTTTTTTTTTTTTTTTTTTTTTTTTTTGAGACAGGATCTCACTAAATTGCTGAAACTGGGCTTGAACTTGTGATCCTTCTGCCTCAGCCTACCAAGTTGCTGGGATTACATGCTTGTACTACCATGCCTGGCTAGTACACATTTTTAATTTCCATTTTTTCAGATATCTTCCTGCTCAGTTATCAGAACATGAAAGGAATGTAAGAAATTGGCCATCAGCCAATAGAGCTGCTAAAATCCCAAGAACTGTGTTTCACATCAGACCTCTAGGTTGGGATGAGGGAAAGGCTGACATTGTTCCCGCTCTCTCCCTCAACTCTAGCAGAGTACCGTAGCCATCAGACACAAGCACAAGTACATCTGACTGGATATATGAAAAACCTTACTCAGGTAGAAACAAGAAATTCTGTCAGGTAATTTCCTTTCCTAACCCTCAGGTTTTCCCTCATATTATTCTTTCGGATAAAGCAATTATTTCCTGAATTTCCCTTTCAAACACGAATACTTGGGAAATGACAAGCACTCAGTAATATTAATTTCTTTCTCAAACTTTCAAATGGATTCTGACCATCGTCAAATGCCACAGGTCAGTAACAGACCTGTTGAAACAAGAAACTGCCTAAATATGGAAAAAGGAACTAACTTCCATTCTGTGCATTAGTCTTTCTAAGAGAATGTAAGTAATTGTTCACACTGAAAATATCTTCTAATCATAAACTCATGTGATTGCATCATACTAGTTAGAAGACATAAAAACAATTCTGAATAATGATAATCTGATTACCATACACTATCTAATGTAAGTGAGCAACAGACAGTTAGGACCTGAGACAGTGGTCAGAAAGCCATTATGAAATCTTCAGTTGAGCCAACTTCCTAGGGTTCCTGTCTCCCAAAACCAGTCCATAATGTAAAATGAGGAACAGGTACCCAAGATAGATCTTCGCCTAAACCCATAGTATTGCAGTATCTTGGATATAACCAATATAACTAAGTAGACATCAGTAGAGAATTAAATCAACCCACAACCAAGAGTCAGAAGTTTACCTAAATACCTCTGCTTTGTTTTTCTTACAGGATTCTCAGCTTACCTGGTACTATTTTTAGCCACCCAGTTAGTATGGACTTATTCTTCCAATTGTTTTGCAGAAAACAAAAACAGCAAAGACCTAGCCCCTGTTATCTGAGATTGTATCTTCTAGATACAGGATGTTTCAACTGAAAGTAATTTGCAGAAGATTATAAAACAATATGAAAACCACCATAAAATGTTTTAGAAAGTTATTATACAAAAGCTACAGATTTAAATTAAAAAGTAGAATAGGTTTAATCAGAAAGATCTCCTGAATGACGTAGGTTTAAAACACATTTAAAAGATACTTATACACTTTCATTTTCAGTAAGAAGAGAGAAAGACACCAGCAAAGGAAGGATATTGCACTGTTTCTAGTGGGAAGAAAGTGGTATGTAGAAATTAGAAGATTTAACTAGACCTAAAAATGTAGCAAGCACTTCAGAAGGAAAGGAGGAAGGAAAGGCAGACCCTGAACTTCTATTAGAGTTTTGAATGTTGACTAGTTCTGCACTTGAAATATAACTCCTCTTAAATAGAAAGTGCTATGGAAAACTTCAGATATGTTATGTTTATTGTCCCACAAATTATAAAACTATTTCTAGTGGAACATTGGAAAATATAGTAAAACATGAAGAAATGGTTTAAATTTTTCCATAATGCAACTGTCTAAAAATAACCTCTGTTAACACCTAGATTGTGTGTGTGTTCATCTATGACATACTTTATTGTATTGTAATTTGATATGCTACTGAACATGGAGTTTTGTATATTTTTGCTTTTAATATTTTAAAACGTTTGGTATTTTAATAGTCATCCACTTTTGATATTTTATTAATGTGACATTACTTATAGGACTTTTTCTGTTCCTCTCATTTCATTGACGCTTTCTTTATTTTTTTTTTCAATTTCCATTATGTTTGGCAAATAGAAGCAACTACAAATAAAATCCCCAGTTATATTGCCTGAAAGAAATAATCATTATCTTAGGTTTATAATTAGCATATTTTAATTTTTCTAGAGTAAAATATTCAGAGTTAGCTTAGTTAAAATCTGATACATCTTGATCTTTTGAACAATACAGGATTTATCTGTCACTACTTATTTCAAATTTCTTGTGGGTTCTTAGAATATGTTTCTGATTCAATTTGGAAATTAGATGTCTTCAAATGAGTGAGGAGACACTTTATCATTGTTGATGTCATTATGAAATCCCACTGATGAAAGAAGTGAATCAAGCCTAGGGCATAGAGTCCTCAGTGAGTTCATAGGTTCAAAATGTTACATTGTCCTATTCTTCCCTCACCTAAATAGTGTGACATGGACCAAAGTCAAGCATGCCCTTTCCAAAATCAGCTTATCCTACTCAGGCACAAAAGCAGTAGTTCATTTTTACTACATCTCCATGGGGGCCATTTAATTCAAGAGAGAGATTTAAAAAGCACTATTTTATTAAATGTACCTATTCGAAATGACAATTCTTTTTCTTCCTGAAAAAAAAAAAAGAGTCATATCCATTGTGCATTTGAGACTCTTATTAGAAATTTCTATCAAGTTGCTTGCTTCAGTAAGCGGATGATGACACATAATGGGGGGTGGGAGGGGGCAAGAATGGAGGAAGGAGGGACTGTATAGAGGGAAAAGAGGGGTGGGAGGGGTGGGGGGAAGGAAAAGAAATAACAAAATGAATCAAAAACTATTACCATAGGTAAATGTATGATTACACAAATGGTATGCCTCTACTTCATGTACAGAGAAACAATACATATGTCTACAATACAAATAAATTTTTAAAAAAAGAAATCTCTATCAAGTTTGCTTGCTTCAGTATTCTCCACAGTAACAAACATGGGGAAACAGCTTTCCCATTTATAGTCCATGGTCCACCAATAGAGGAACACAACATTAGAGAAAGAGTTCTTATTGAATGATGAAGCTTTTCTCTGGAGATGCTCTTGTGCCCAGCATTCTTGGCAAGGTGATAGGAGCAAACAACTCTTCTATGCCTTGCTCTTCTTCTATTTCTAAAAGCTGAAGGTGTCACAAGAAATAGAGCACTTCAATGAAGGGCGAAAAGAACAGAGGGTGAGAAGGCATCCGTGGTGGCAGCTCCACTGAACTATTAACCTCACATCTCCACTTGCAGAGTACAGTGAGCCTTCCAGGGCCTGGCGGCTGCAAATGGCCAAGACAAAGCTGGCGATCTTGGCTGACAACTTAGGGCCGTGTGTATGTGTGTGCTGAGTGAGAAAATATGTATAAACCTGTTGTTTAGGTTTAGTCTCCTGTAAAAATATTATAAGATAAAATATTTTCACAATCTACAAGAATACTTTCAGATCACTATATTAGGCACTGAAGAGGAAAATTCTGAGACTGGCGATTTCTTTCTCTTCAGAGCAACAAGCATTCCCTCTAAGCAGATGCGGGAAAACACCTTCCCAGGTATTACTGTGAGAACCGGTTCAGCCAGGCCTATGCTAGTCAAACCAAAGCAAAACTTGACAGCACCAGATTCACAGAATTCCAGGAGAAAACTTCTAAGCCCCTGAGGTGAGCGATGTTGAGGTAGCTCAGTGCAAAACTTAAAAACAAGAACAAGAGACCAGTTTTCATCTTCAGGTTTTCTTCCTTGTGTCTCTTCAAACCATCGTGACATTAAGTGGATGGCTACATAAAAGCCTTAGATACAGGAATGAGATGAACACAAAGGAAGTAGAAAAAACTTAACTGAAGTCAATGCATGAAGGTTGAGCAAGCATTCCCCTAACGTGTTTCTACGTTGTAGCTAGTTGCACATTTTAGAGTGCAATAGACTAATCAAGCATGAGTTGACTCAGCAAAATGACTATTTAGCAGAACTAAACAGTGAAAATAATCTGACAGCTGCTTAAATTACATAAACTATGTATCAGTGTTTAATGATGAGACCTAAGCTTCAGTAACACACATGACATATCATAATACTATCTCAGCATAGCCAAATTAAGTGCTCTGGAATCCTCAGAAAGAAAGAAAAGAAGAAACTGGAAACTCTGAAGACTAATGGACCCATAACACAAAAAAATCTGGAGAACTAGGCCTGCCCACTTCTGGGAAGTAGGAATCCATGGTCTAAATGTTCAAGAACCAGGAACCACAGATTGTCTCTCATCCCAGTTACGGTCCCTCAAGGATCCCTTGTCGCAAGGATGGCACAGTTCATACTGTAGACCATGTGAATGGAGGCCACTGGAGTGGCACAGCCTGACAGAGATGTGTTCTGGACAGAAAACAATGTCAGGAGGAGCAGGCTACTGCTGGCATGCTCCACCCCCAACTGTGCTTCAATCTTTCATGTGACTATTTATTCAATAACTATTTGTGGAGAACTCTGTCAGGTCTCTTTTGGTTTAAGGTGTCAGGAAACCCAAGTCAAACTGGTTTCATCACAAAATGGAGTTTTTTGTTTTGTGTAATCGTCCAGGGGGATACAGGCTTCAAGCAAACTCTCTGTCTCCCTTCCCTTGGAAGGAGACACTCCATTTCCTCTGTGTTAACTATTCTTTGATAGTATTTTATAAATTGTTCAGTGCTTTTAGTAGTTGTTTAAACTACTAAAAGAAAAAAGATCCTCCCAGATAATGATCACCATTTTCTCCTGCCTTTATTATTAATTTCAGACTCAACATAATCATCTTTTGAGAACATTAACATATTAGTCAATAGTGAATAAGTATCCTCAGGAATAGAAATGGGCACACTTGTAAAAGAAACAGAGCTAATGTGGTCTGAATCAGAACTGTGGGTGGGGCTCGGGCACCTGTGTTTTTAACAACTCTCTGGTTATACTTGTACATGAGACCACTGACCATCACAGTCAACAAACAACACTGAGAACTGGTTCTGTATTTAGGAAACATTTAAAGCAATTCAATAGATATTGTGATATTAAAATATATCTAAATTAGACTACTACGTACCTTTTTACTGGGATGTTAGGGTTTTCCAAAACATTTAAGACCCACAGAAGATTTTAAGCTTTCCTTGAATTTCATTCCTGATGCCTACAGCCACCCTCAGATAACTTCCATTACCCTACAGGGCAGTATCAGGGTAAAACTTGAAGCCCCTGTTTGAATTGTTGCAAAGATGTTTGGATTACATCTTTGAGATATTAATGTGTGTTCCTTTATTTCTCCCCCGGTTGTTTCTCCCTTCCCTTTCAATAATTCAGAGAGAATGGCTAAGCAGAGGAATGAAACAAGGCAAAACCAGAGTAGTCTAAGCCCTTCCGGTTCTGGTTGTCAAATGCCTAGGAACTTAAACAGAAAATATCTGGGGTGGAGACAAGATATTTGGAAGAATCAAGAAAGAAAGATTGGACATTTATCATCTCCACATTCTACCACCACCATCACTACTATTGCATGCACAATGATTAGGACTAAGTCTTCTAGCTAGTGATAATAGCAGAGATTTGGAATTCCTATAGAAAGAACCTAAGGGACTATGAGTCCTAGAGGTAAGAAGAATTGTGGTAGACCTAAGCAGATGGGACTATAAAAAGCTGGGCGTCTCTCATGCTCCCTCCCCGACCCAATGTGGCACAAAAATAGCAAAAGTTTTCCTGAGCTCCGCCCATCTTCACCAAGATTGGCACAGAAATAAGAGAGGGAATTAAAGAAACTAAGTGAGCCATATGACACAGACAGAATACTGGGCTATCTTGCTTCAAAAGACTGAAATTCTTGGTCATTTGACATGTGCTAATATTTTTCTTGGGGGACAAATGGGCTTGACAAAGATGGACTGTCATTTGGAGCATGCATAACCACAAAACTTGAGCCATTCTATAACCCAGAGATAATCTGTATACAATACCAAAGGAGGGAGAAAAGCAGGGGATTACTGACAAAAACTTTGCAACTATTCATAAGAATTTTCATATGCTAGTATGCAGTTGTTTATTGCTGCATAACAAATTATCCCAAGACCCACCAACTTAAATTATTATAATTAGTATCTCAAGAAGTTCCTGTGGATCAAGAATTTGGGAGTGGCTTAGCTATGTTGTTTGGTTCTCAAATGCTCATGAACCAAGATGTGGTCCTCCAAAAGCTTGACTTAACTTGGAAGATCTGTTTCCAAAATGATTCATTCACATGGTTGGCAAGTTCACCTTGATTGTTGGCAGGAGGCCTCAGTTCCTCTCCAAAGAAGAACTTGAGGATCCTTACCACATGGTGACTGGTTTCCCTTCAAAGTGAGAGATTCAAGAGAAGTCAAGACAGAAGCCACATTGTCTTTTATGATAAGAGTTTCAGAAGTTGTACACTGCCCTTTTCCCCGCACCAAGATTTGATTGGTTTACGGGTGATGCCTGTGGGGGAGGGTCCCATCCAAGAGGAAGACTAACAGAAGCTGAGGCTCAGGAGTTACCATCTCAGAGGCTGACCACCCCAGCTTGCAATTTTGTGATATTTCCACTAGAGAATATATAACACTTGACTTGATAAAGGAAACATTCTAATGTCCATTATCTCAGATGGAAAAGGCAGAGGCAGCTTATCTTGCTTTCAAAGGGAAAAGGTGTACAAGTTGTGTTCTTTAAGCCAAAGTGGAATAAACTCCTTTGTCCCAGAAACAAGACCAAAAGAAGAAATTGCATTCTCATAGCTTAGACCAAAGAAAACAAAACATTAAAAAAAAAAAAAAGTGTGCCTAATATTTAATTTTATTTACTCTTTTGATAGTTTCTTAAAATCATGACCCTTTTACTCATTGTAGCTTGTGAAAACAGCCAACTTAAGACCTGGTAAGGAGAATTGAGTTTTTCCAGATATTTGCCCAAGATTTTCCAGTAGTAACTAGAGTATACCAATGACTAAGGGAGATTTCCTCCTATACCTTCACATTTTATAAGTCTCCCCAAACCTTTATATAAACCCCTTGGGAAGGTGGGTAAATCACAAACAGCAGAATGAGGATTTGAGCTAAAATTAAGATGCAGAAAAGTAATGTAGGCTGTTTTTATCACAACATAGAGTTTTTAGATTCATGTACAGAATTCCCACTGCCCAAGTATTCTGATAAAAATTAAATCAATGCTCAAAGCAAAAATATCACTTCTTTAATTTATATAAAACAAAATATTTAGTGACACAATTCATTGGGTCTTTCAGTCAAAACAGCTTAAAAAATTTGAAGAAGTTTTTAAGCAAAATTAAGTAATATTCCTGCCTCTGTTAAGAATAGCAACAATAAGAGAATAATTAGTATGCCAAACTCCACATTAGGCACAATTTCATATCATTTGTATCCCAGAAAAGCTGAAAATTGTGCATTATGACTTCCAATTTTCAGAGGAGATATCTGAGAGTCAGAAAGCTTAAATTACTTGCTCAATCATAGTAGTAAAGCCCAGTTTAGAACTCCTAATTCCACACCCTGTGTTCACTTCCACTAAGCACTGTCTCCAATAAAGTGGTCTTCTTTTTTTAATGTAAGGCAAATTCAAACACTTTGAGGAAAATATGTACAACATAAACATCATTCGAACATCTTATATGCAACATAAGACCATCATTTTCAATTTCAAGTACCCACTGTGCCCAAAGTACTTCAAAGATTTCTTTTTGAATCATATAAGCTCCAAAATTGAGCAGTGTGTCATAGCAGCCCAGCAGGATGGAATGTAACACTGGAAATGAAAAATTCCTTACCCCACAGTGGGCCTTGCAGTCTGAGCTATTGATGAAAAATTGCTCAGGCCAAATGTGAGACAAAAGTCTTGCTCATTGACCAGCTCACCTAAGAGAAAACCTCAGAATCCTTCATTTGATAGTGCATTCTTCATCCACTATATTTCTTCATTCCTATCCAGTTGCAAATTCAGAAGGAAAATTTTGGAACTTCTGAACTGTCCTTGTTAGATGAAGATATACAAGTTTTTAATGGAGAAACTGAGGCACAGGAATTCAACTTTTTAGACCATATAAATGGAAACAGTTCAAGAATGTTGCCTCATGACTTCAGATGCAGTACTTGCCTTGTTCTTACAACATAGTCATATGCTCGAAGATTCCCAGTCTTTCTGAAAAATAGCATAGTTGATATAAAAAATCTATTTTAAGGTTAAAAAATGCAGAAGTTTATTATTATTTTAGTACTTTGACTTGGAGTTCATATTAATCTAGTTCAGATTATGAAATTATTATTTTATCCCTTCATTCTTTGTTGCTGTATCATTGCTCAGAAATGTTCTGAAATGACTTTTTGCAAGTCTGAGGAAAGGCAGATAACTGCAGGAAAAAAAATTTTAAGAGGTAGTTAAAATTCAGTTCTCAGATGACTCCTTTACAGTATTCATGTACCTCACCAATAGCATGCTGGCATGGGTAAGAAGAAAAATTATGCAATTATTATGAAACTTCGTGTTCAACAGTAATTTTTACTTTCCAAATGGGGGGAGAAAAAAAGCAGTCCCCTCATTTCACGTAGTTTCCTCCAGAGTATTTGCTTAGAAAAACAAATGAGGAAATTTACAGCATTAATTCAAATCTGTTCATGATTTTCTTGCAGCTGAGGGTCAGAGTCACTGTGCGATTTAAAAGCCCAATTCTTCCCGCAAAATCAGAAAAAGACTGAAATTCCATAGGAAGCCCAAAACAGTTTTTTAAAAAGTGAAATGTTTAAAAGTGTAGCATATTTATGTTTCATTTTAATCTTTTCATATAGCGTTTAGGAAAATACTAAGGCAGAATTAGTGTTCACAAGTTCCACCATACAAAAAGCTTTTCTGTTTCTGGGGCTATAGAAAATACTGAAATTCTCTTTGTAGGAAGACTTCCATCAGTTTTAAGGAGACAGCTGATATAAGTGCACTTCAGATGCTAATCACACAAATTCCTCAGTTATTTGAATGTCTGATCTCTTAGAAATGTGCCTCTACCTATATAAATGTGATTTCATTTTAGTAGATATGTCTGGACTTTCAATAGAAACTAGAAGCAGATAAAGTTTCAATTTTCTTATTGAAAGTATTTTCTATAGGTCTTATATTCAACAGAGGACTAATGTAAATAGAACTAAGGGATACATGGGACCTGCTAATACTTGGGAGAAGAATCTCCTGGGTGTGCTTATTGGTTTTTCCCAACCATTTTCTTTGAGGGTTCATTTTACATCGATCTCACACCTTGGAAAAATACAGATCTGAAGGGTCACTTGAATGTGAAATTTTCCTCTTTATAACATGGAATAGAAATTGAGGGCTTTTCATATTGTCATGGAAATGACTCTTTGTAAATACCGTTCAAAGGCTATTTCAAGCCAGAATGAGCTAGAACAATGTTTTCTTTTTCTTTTCAATTATTGAAGTAGGGGTTGATAGAGGCTCTGGTCAAGACTGGGAGGAGGAGGCAGGGGGTGCGGGGGTGTTGGGGGGCGGGGGGAAGTGTGCCTGAAAGAATTCCTCTCTTAGGCCAGTGAACTGTGTGGCATATTTTCATTCTTCAGGTCAGGTCAAAAAAGTTGCTTGTCACATATCAGATTCACAAATACACAGCCTATCGAGAAATGGAGAGATAAAGTAGGAAAAATGAGAAAGGGGAAATGAGATGGAACATTGACTGTGATCCATAGTTAAACAGAAATGTTGAGTTTTATACTGGAAATTATAGCTCAAATATACTACTTTTCAACATAGGTGATTGACTTATTGTTTAAACTAGAACTTGAAAAAGAATTCAACAAATAACTAAATACCTAATTAAATCACTTTTAATATTTGTACCTCTAGGACCTTATTTTCCTCTAACAAACTGCAAAGGGATTAAACCTTTAGGTCAAGTTAGTAAATTTAAAAAAGAAAAATAGAATGAATTGAAGATGGGGAAATGATAATGACTTTTACTTTTAAAAATACCCTCATGCTGAGACTATTAAATTGAATTTCAAGTTGTATGATCTCAATGTTATTTTAATCTCTAGCCTTCTTAGCAATTTTTTTATTTTCTTTTTTTATAAGTGCAGTATAGTTATACATAATAGTAGAATTTGTTGCTACATATTTGTACATGCACACAATATAACAATAAAAAATAAAAACACAAGAGTCTTTTCTACTTTGAACAAGTTAAGAAATTTAGGGAAACAAATTTAGGGAACAATCCTGGATTTGTTAAGCTTACGGACAGTTGTGAGCTTTACTGTTGCAAAGCTAGGCTTTTCATGTCACAACACAGTTTCATATCCTGTCCCTCCCAGTAGGGGCTCATCCTTTTACAAAACCATCAATCCCTATAACATTTGTTCATTGAGTCCAGGAAGCAGTTGAAGGCTCTGTTTGCAGCAACCATCCCATGACTACTCCTTTTCCTTCGAAAGAAAGGTAATGTCTTGCCTCTGCTAACTAGACTTGGGGAGCATTTGGGCAAGTCAGTTACCTTGTGGCAACCAGCAGATGTCTGGAGAGTACTTAAAGCATCTTAGAATAGAGATAATGAACTGTTAATACTAAATGTTAACATAGGAAACACCATTTAAAAAGGACCTAGCTTAATGGAAAGAATATCTAAATTAATTTGAATTCCATTACCTTGATTTTGTGGAACTGGCACCCTAATGCCCAAGGGTGACTCTTACATCTTAGCCTTCCTTCCAGTTGAATTTGGTAGCACTCAATCTTTAGGTGAGACTGCTGTTTCTATGCTAAAATAAAATCTGCAGCTGGCTTCTAAGCCTTACTTTGTAATTCAATTGTGTCCAACCCAGTGGGAGAATGGAGTGATTTTCTCCTCTCTCTATTCAATGACATGCCTTCCATTTAGAGGAACATTCATAAATGTTTGAGAAGTGTGCTTTTAACATTAATCAAGAAATTACATAAAATGAACTGAGTATAACCACTATTAAAGATTAATATTTAATACGTAGCACTTATAAAGATAGCATGATTCCATTTTCATCACCCTGAGAGGAAAAAAAAAAATCTCCGAGAAATTCACATAAAAAGATAGTTCCCAGTTCCAGAATGGAGAGGAAAAAAAAAAAAAATCTCCGAGAAATTCACATAAAAAGATAGTTCCCAGTTCCAGAATGGAATTAAGGTCATAAAAAAATTTTTTTTTTAAAGGCAAAGAAAAAGGAATACTGGAATTAGGATTGAGAAATACTCAGATCCTGAATACTTGTGGCACTGACTTAAGAATTTCTTTCTGTTTTAAAGTAGGTGGTTCCTTTCTCAGCAGCATCATGCCAATCTGAGGACTTAGGAGAAGGTAGAAACATGAAGGCTTTTTAAAGAAGGCCGATCTTATAATGAATGATAATGGAAATTCCTCTTATTTGAAAGAATCAAATACATTCTCCAATGCCAAGTATTTTTAGCTTACTTCTACTAATCAGTTAAGCCTGAAGGTAAAATCTTAAATGTGTATAGTTCTTCACATTTTATGAAACTTTCTGGTATACTCTCTTAGCTATATATTTTCTTCATAGCACTTACCCACACCTGATAGGGTTATTAGTCTATTTCTTTATCATCTTTCTCCTAGTGCCGCAATGCAAGCTCCATAAAAGCAGAACCTTTGGTCTTCATTGCTCATCCCTCTATCCCAGCATGTGGAACAGTGGTACATAGTAAACAATAAGTATTTGTTAAATGAACAGACAAGGTATATAAATGTGTAAATTATATTTCATTTCATTTGAACCTTAAAAATCCCTGAGAAAAAGGAAGACAGGTATTTCTCACCCTTTTTACAGATGAGAAAACCAAGACCTTAAAACACCAAATTATTTTACGACAATTTAAACACTTAATGGAGGTTAGCGCTATTAGAAGGGTGGGAGCTACGAGAGGTCCCTTCTAGTAAGGTTTTGCTGACTTGTGCAGAGGGTTTGAGCTATGGCTTAACAAAGATTCATCATAATCAGAATCAGTCCATTTTCACTTTGCATAAAGATTCATGCAAATAAAAAAGGGAATAAATTCATGTCCTTATAACTATAGTTGTCAACCTTCCCCAGCCTTTTCTCTTTAATTACTTTCCTATATTAAATTGTCCTGGGAAGGTATCTGTTGTCTCCTCACCCACCTTGTGCTTTTGATTTCTCTCTTGGTATTTTTTTCTTTCTCTGTATAATTAACATGACAATATAGATGTCATTTATTGAGCCCTCTTTACACAATGCTAGACATTTTCTGTTTGTTCAATCACAATAAAGAAGATGTAGATCTTCCAAAGTCCAACTCTTTGCATTTCTCCACACTGCACTCACAGAAGTCATGGCTTCTTGGAACAGTACCAGGGAGTACATTATCCCTCAACCTATGATGGTTAGCTCCAGGGTGTCATGGAGTTCTATCTGTATGTGCAACTGGAGGCCTTATTATTAGTATCCTAGCATTCATGATACTGTGAGTTATATTGAAGTAACCCAGGACTTCATTTAGAATTGGAATGAGAAAGAACATAATGATCAGCCAATAGTTATTCTGAGAACACTCAGTCCCTGTTGGTAATCATTGGATCAGACTTATCTTTTCTTTCTTTCATCAGTCACACCAAAACAATTTTGTAAAGATAATCTGCTTTATTTGCTTACTTTTATTTCTACCTGCTGCTCCTTTTCCCCTTTCTTTTACATCTTGGTAAACAGAGTTTCATGAGCATTTGTAGAAGGTGACCCCTAAGGATTCTCATGTCCCTCCCAGCATTCCGTGCTAATGCTGCCTCTACACTGGTACACAAGTGTGTTTTATCTCCACCACAGCCTCCTGCTAGAGCAAGGCTGACGTGGAAGGTTGCGGGGACCCAAATGGGTTTCTTCTATTGAGAATGCTGACCATGAAAATAAATTCTTCCTTAACTTGACCCTAGGGTACTAAGAGTTTGTGAAATTATTTGAGAAAGGAACCAAGTTAAATAAACATGGTTTCATTGGTGAATTTATGACACTTTACAACCAAGATAAATTTTCTTGGTATCAAGTCAAGTTCTGACCTCTGCCAGACATCTGCACATATTAGATGGGAGCCTCACCAGAGTATCTTAGGTCTGAGCAGGTGCAGGCTATTCCTTCCAATTGTTAAACAGTATGTGCCATGTTGACCTTTAGCCCAGACAAGACAGAAATGATTCTGAGAATGTTCATCAGTAAAGATGAATGTCAGGGTTCAAGCAGTAGAAGAAAGAAGGCTTGCCAGTCAAAGTGTCAGGGAGGTGGGAAGGATAGGGAGTTTGGATCTTTTTTGTAAGGTTCCTGCATTTCCAGATGACAGAGATATCTGAGAAAATCCAGTCCTGTATGTGCTGGGATATAAGTCAAAGAACCACTTTATATTTAAGTCTTTATGAAGTCTATCATATTCCATTTTGGACAAATATTATTTAGGGAAGACCAATTAATTCACATAGGCCTCAATCAATTTTAATTCTAGTTGTTCATAGGGACCAATCTGATGAAATTTGTGTTAAAGATAAAAAAAAGGACCCCTGCCCCCAATCCCTAGATAACTGATTTAATTACTTGACAAGCAAACCTTAGAGTTGATTTATTTTTGACAAATAATCAGGCTATTTCAGAGTACAGTCAAGGTTGAAAAGTACTAACTTGATAAAATAAGCAATTTTTATAATAGCATATTTAGTAATTCTTCCAGAGGTTATGATAACCACACAGTGACAGATGTTGACCTTCACTGTTAGTCATTAATAGTTAACTATTGAAAATGCTACAAATACAATATGTGGTTAGATTGTGGTGATTATGAATATTTACTTACAAGAGTCATAGAAATAAAAATCTTCCTAGTATTATTCCAATGGGTGACTGAGGCTTGGATAAATTTCCAATGATAGCAGCTGGAGATGTCTCATAAGGTTATTTAAGTTGTGCACTGCACACCAAGGAGTTGTGAATGCATAATGCATTCACAACTTATTGGGTGCATAGGAACTGACTAATATTTAGTCTTTTTTGTTCTTAGACATATATGGTGAACTATTACTCTATTTCATACAGCAATTGAGTGGAAATGGATTTTTAAACTCAGTGAAGAAACCAAATTTTGATTCAGTCGACATAGGATAAAACCGAATGTTCTCAAGCTGAAGTTGAAGACAAGACAAGCTCAGATGGACTACTGTTCTTTATAGCCATCCAGCATTTCTTTCTCCTTTTCTTTGGTATTAGATACCCTCCACCTACACTGCTTCTCTCCTGGAGAAGCCCATTCCAAATGGCCTGTATGTGACTGGCCTGACTCCCCCAACACACACACCACCACCATCATAGGAGTAGGCATAGGACTAGGCCTGGTCAGTCATCTCACCAGTGACAGTGATTGTTTCATCAAAGTTCATGTGACTTGAGATAAGCCTATCAGAGTGCTACCAGGAATGTTGTTGTTGTTTTGATCATACCTACCTCAGAAAATGCTTTCTTTCCATCAAGTCTACAAAGTTACTTAGATGTCTGTTGGGCTATGTGACAGAAGTCTTTAATTGTTCTCCCATATCTATTCTCTACTGTCCCAGAATAGCAAGGTTTAAAGTGGAATGGAAGTTAATACACAGAATGAGTCTACATTTCCCAGCATTTCTTTTTAATCTGTTCTAATTTGTTGTACATGAGAGTAGAAGCCAGCATTTCTTGAAGGCTACATCAGTGGCCACATCAATGGTAAATGTCATGTGAGAGCTTTCAGAAATCTTCCTTTGCTGAAAGAAAGCTTTTTAGTTTGAATCTATCCCAGTTATTGATTCTTGCTTTTATTTCTTATGCTATGGGAGTCCTGTTAAGGAAGTCTGATCCTGGGCCGATATATTAAAGATTTGGACCTACTTTTACTTCTATAAGATGAAGAGTCTCTGGTATGATTCCAAGGTCCTTGATCCATTTTGAGTTGAGTTTTATGCAGGGTGAGAGATAGGGGTTTAATTTCATTTTGTTGCATATGGATTTCCAGTTTTCCCAGTACCATTTGTTGAAGAGGCCATCTTTTCTCCATTGCATATTTTTAGCACCTGTGTCTAGTATGAGAAAATTGTATTTATTTGGGTTTGTGTCCATGTTCTCTATTCTGTACCATTGATCTACCTGTCTATTTTGGTACCAATACCATGTCGTTTTCTTACTATTACTTTGTAGTATAGTTGAAGATCTGGTATTGCGATACCCCCTGCTTCACTCTTCCTGCTAAGGATTGCTTTAGCTATTCTGGGTTCCTTATTATCAGCAGTGTGAAGAGAGAGCCTATAGAGTGGGAGAAAATCTTTGCCACTCATACTTCAGATAGAGCCCTAATCTCCAGAATCTATAAAAACTCAAAAAACTCTACACCAATAATACAAATAATCCAATCAACAAATGGGCTAAGGAAATGAACAGACACTTCACAGAAGAACATCTACAAGCAATCAACAGATATATGAAAAAATGTTCAACTTCTCTAGTAATAAGAGAAATGCAAATCAAAACTACCCTAAGATTCCATCTCACCCCAATCAGAATGGCAATTATCAAGAATACAAGCAACAATAGGTGTTGGAGAGGATGTGGGGAAAAAGGTACACTCATACATTACTGGTGGGGTTGCAAATTAGTGCAGCCACTCTGGAAAGCAGTGTGGAGATTCCTCAGAAAGCTTGGAATGGAACCACCATTTGACCCAGCTATCCCACTCCTCGGCCTATACCCAAAAGACTTAAAATCAGCATACTACAGAGATGCAGCCACATCAATGTTCATAGCTGCTCAATTCACAATAGCCAGATTGTGGAACCAACCTAGATGTCCTTCAATTGATGAATAGATAAAGAAACTGTGGTATATTTATACAATGGAATATTACTCAGCCATAAGGAATAATAAAATTATGGCATTTGTAGGCAAATGGATGAAATTAGAGAATATCAAGCTAAGTGAGATAAGCCAATCTCAAAAAACCAAAGGAAGAATGATCTTGCTGATAAGCGGATGATGACACATAATGGAGGTAGGAGAGGGCAAGAATGGAAGAAGGAGGGACTATATAGAGGGAAAAGAGGGATGGGAGGGGTGGGAAGAAGGGAAAAATTACAGAATGAATCAAACACCATTACCATATATAAATGTATGATTACACAAATGGTATGCCTTTACTTCATGTACAAACAGAGAAACAACATGTATCCCATTTGTTTACAATAAAAATAAATTTAAAAGAAAAAGAAATCTTTCTTTTCTTTTTGTAAGAGACAGTTGCTTTGTAGCCATTATCATCACTTTTACCCTTCTTGTGTCTGGCTGCTTGCAACATGAATTTCATGGCTAAAGCTCCAATTTGAACTTTAAGCAATGTGCCTACTCCAGAGATGGCAGTGCAGGAAGCTGTAAAGATAGGTTGCTTAAGATTTCACAGAAAGTAACTGTCTTACTGGCCCAGGGTTATTTATCACCAAAACCATAAATAAGAGAGAGATGAATTCACTTATTTTATCTATCATCTATCTATCTATCTATCTATCTATCTATCTATCTATCTATCTATCTATCTTACTATTTGCAAAAAGTAGTTAACTGCTAGCTAACTAGCAGTTAGTTGACTAGTTTAGTTGATTCAGGCTGCCTTCATTAGCATGGCCACCACATACAGAAAGACGAAGTGTGAAGACAACATAGAGGCAAGCAGAAGCCAGGCTTGGCGGCCCATGCCTATAATCCCAGTTGACTGGGGAGACTGAGGCAGGAGGATCACAAGTTCAAGGCCAGTCTCAGCAACTTAGTGACACCCTGTCTCAAAATAAAAAAAAAAGAAAAGGGCCAGGGATATCGCTAGTGGTAAAGTATCCCTGGGCTCAATCCCCAGGACCAATAAACAAACAAACAAACAGAGGGAAGCAGAGTAAAAACAAAAGGAAGGGTGTTGACATAATTTGAGACATTGAAACCACATTACCTGAATTTTTCAGTTAAATAACCAACATGCTTACTTTTGTGGTTAAAGTTCCCTTTCTGTCATTTGCAATAGCAAAAAAAAAAAAAAAAAAAAATTCAAGGTGAATATAGCAATCATGAGGAAATCTGTTCTCAATAATGTGTGTGAAATCATTTTGACCAGTTATGAACTATGGAATTGAGAAAGTTGGAATCCATTTATCTTGAAGTCTCTACATTCTCAAGAGACGTAAAAAGGTCTAAACTGAACTGAGTCACATAAACATACACCTTACTCATTTGCCATGGGGTTTTTATTATTTTAAACTACTTCATGGGGCTCCAATGGCTTATAAGACTTCAGAAGACATTTTCTTGGAAGGATTTAAGAAGTTTCACCTATCTTCAAAGTATAGGAAAGACTAAAAGGATTTTGAAGGATGGAATTAGATACCAAGACCAAATAGGAATAGGAACTAAGAAGACAGGAGCTTAGTGACAGTGTGAATAAATAGAAAGGAACAAAAGATAAGGGCAACAATTCAATCTCTAGCTTTAACACATATTTTGTCCAACTAGTACTTTATATTAATGAAGTCCTTAGTAGTTGGTGAAGTGTTTTCACATGTATCATTTTATTTGACAATCATCCTTTTTTTTAAGTTTTTTATTTTTTTTATTTATCTTCTAATTTTTTACAGACTGCATTTTGATTCATTGTACACAAATGGGGTACATCATTTGGTTTCTATGGTTTGAATCCCCCTGGCCTCAGAGGGAAAGCAAAAAACGACAAAAAAAATCTTAATCATTCTTTAGAGTAGACAAAGTGGATAACTAGTTTTACCATTTTATGGAAATGGAAACTGAGGCTTAGTGTGGTGATGAATCTTGCCCCAAATCTCATGGATCAGAGCAAGGGCAGAATCCAGATTGATTAGCAGTTTCGTCTGGACACAGTGGCTCTGTATACCCAGACCCACCTATAAAGAAAGAGTATTTTTCAGCAACCTCATTCAGTGTTGTTTGTGAATTCTATTTCGTTGTTAGTCATTTCATTGTTCTTTTCTTACTCATGACCTTTCATCAGCAGTGATGTAGGCTAAAAGACAGAACTTTATCCTAAGATGAATCATCTTTATAATGTAATGTTGGAACCAAGGAGCATGTGTGGGGGAAAGAGGGGGAGGAAAGAGGAACTACCAAACACTCTCTCTCTCTTCTCTCTTCTCTCTCTCTCTCTCTCTCTCTCTCTCTCTCTCTCTCTCTCTCTCTCTCACACACACACACACTCACACACACACGCACACACACACCACAACCTTGAATCTCATAGAATAGATTTATGTTAATTTTTAAAAATCTTTTCCTTTGCTCAGTGCCTTCAATAAGATGAGATCACTTCTCATTCATTATGTTACCAGTAGCCCTGGTGATTTTAATAATTTACCATTTCAAGGAGCCATGCAATGAGAAAGGAAATTGCTTTTAGACAGTGTCTTATTCAAGCAAACGGAAATGGTTTCTGAACCACAGAAAACAAATAAACATGGCTCTACCTGGAATTTCATTAGTGTTTGCCTGTTGTCTGGCAGTAAAAGATGTGCTTTCAAACAATGAAGCAGTGTGTTCCTGGAGACTCCGAATGCTCATGGGGCTGTATGAACTCTAGAAGGGGATGCTGACTACGTCTCTAGTACCACTGAGCTTAGAGGAACTCCTAAATGCTGGGTGTGAAACCACATGCTAAATGTCATTCCATACAGCAAAATGAAATGCCAAATCCTTAATCGTCAGTTCAGCTTTCAGAACTTCCAAAGAAGCATGTTTTATTATTATTCAAAAAACAATACAGGCCTATTATATATGGCTGTAGTGTACAACAACCCTCATGATATTGATACTTGACACTCTGGTGACTGTGTAAGGTTTCTAAGAAATATGCTCACTTTATATTCTCTCCATTGATGTACTTTTCATCTTCTGCTTGTGAATTAAAAAATACATTGTTTGGAATTCTGTGGGATCCTGTTGAATTCCTTAGGATCATGGTCAAACACAGCTAAATGGTTATCCTTTCCCAGAACATTATTCTTGGGCATGGAAAGGAGTATCTTTTTAATAAAGGAAAATTGGCAGGGGGACTTCTTGCAGTGAAGTCCTGGTTTGGCACAAAATGTGAGGCGCCAGAGATGCAAACATCTCATCTTCAGATCCTTACTTGGCGAAGACACAAGAGGACACACTTCCCTGGCAAGGTTCAACAATCTGCAGCACCACAGTGGGTCTCAGGTCTTTGGACTGACCCTCGATGAAATGGTAGAAATCCAAAGTAAAGCAATGTGAGCTGGCAAACACCGGGTCCTGGAGCAGAGTGTGTGATTTCTTCCATTCCTATGGAGATCCTCATTTGGCCGAACGTCCACTCCAAGGACAAAGTGTTTCCAGATCTTTGGCAGAAATAGAAATGCCCTCTTTTCAACTTTCTAAAATTCAGAAAAGTAGAATGCTGACAAGGAAATGTGAGTATAATCTATACTTTTGCTTTAAGAATAATAGTTGCATAGATGTTAGTGTCTAAACAATAATGATGTTAATGGTGACTGGTTTTGAAATTGTTCTAAGAATATGTCATTTGTGTTTTTTCTAAGCCATAAGATATGAGATAGTACATGAAGTATGTATATGTATATATATATATGTATGTATATATAAGTATGTGTATATACATATATATGAAATGGGATATGATAAAGTATATATGTATATTTTATGAATATGAAGCATATTTGTATAATGTGTGTGGGGCATATGCATGTTTACATATACACAATGGTATATTGAAGCAGGACTCATGAGGTATACTCAGGTAAGTTCATTTTACTTTGTTTTCTATCCTCTCCTGCCTTTGTTTGTCAGGGAACATTTTCCTCTGCTCGCGATAGAAACACAGGCAATCCCATGCAATCTGAGCACATTCAGGACATATAAAATCTTGCAATCACTTGGAGTTGTAAAACATAATCTTGATTCAGAAATTTAAAATTTCAGTTCAATACAATTCAGTATAGGAGAATCTAGCATATTCTGCACCCCATACCCTCTTTGGCTCTCAGACTGTCTCTGAGTGGCTCCCTGAGGATATTTTCAGAATTGCCCTTGGCTGACAGGTGCCAGCTTGCATGGGAAATCTTGATCCCTAGCCACCAAACATACATCAACAACTGACTATCAAGATACAAGAGCCAGCCTATGGTTCCAGGTGAAAGAGTTCTTATGTGACTTACATTGCCAATCTCTTCCCTTTAGATGAGACCCAGGCTGGACAGCATCTGAAATTACATCCTTACTCAACTTTTCCCCTTCCTTATCCTTACTGACTTTTTCCTGAAGAGTTTTCTTCAAGAATTTGCCCAGGAATCTCACTCTCAGGTTCTACTCCTAGAAAGTCCAAACTGAGACAAAAACAAAATAGGAAACTTTCTATTTTCATTCCAAGTTAAGATTTCCCACCCTTCATGGTAGGTAGCTCTATCTACTGGAAGGTTGCCAGCCTTCAAAGAAGGGGGAGTAGTTAGTATTAGATTACCTACCCTCCATCCACCATCCCACATTCTGCCAGCTACCTACTTTTGTCAAATCATTATCCTGCAATCTATTGAAATGACCTACTTTTGTCAAATCATTATCCTGCAATCTATTGAAATGAAGATGTGATTTTTATTTTTAACACCACAAACATATTTAAATCCACTGAGAAGTTCTGATGCTAACCATCTGGTAAAAAAAAAAAAAAAAAAAAAGTAAACTTTTCTTAATCATGATGCCTTGTATATATTGAGGCTATATGTGTGTGTATGTGTTCTCTCTCTCTCTCTCTCTCTCTCTCTCTCTCTCTCTCTCTCTCTCTCTCTCTCTCTCTCTCTCCCCCCCCCATTCCTCTTTTCCCCATGCTGATATTATGTAGAATTTTAGTTCCAGATTGTTGTTAGTTTTGCCATCCCCTGCCTTTGACCTTTGAATATTTTTTGGACAAATTAAGCATTAGAACACTTATTTAGTCATCTTTATTTTTCATAACTTTGGTTACATCTCCTAAATTTCTTCTTATTATTATTGGAGCACTTCCTGTAAGAGGTTTTGCAAAATGGTACTTTGTATAGCAAACTCCATACTGCAACAATGTGTTTTTCAGTTGACCTCTTGGATTCTCCCTCCAAGGTCTTGATTAAAGAAGGGTATATCCAAACTCACTTAACTGCTAGGATCTTCTTGCCTAAGAGGAAGCTGGTGGGGAAGGTTCCTTGAAGACAACTCAAGCCTGGTTGCCTTCATGTGACCCACAGGAAACTCATGTACTCTTGTTCTTCCAAATTGCAGCTATTCTCCTCATTAGGGCCCTGAGGGTGTCTCCTGACCTCCTTCCCAAGGAAGGAAGAAGATACTCCTGAGCACACACATCAGATTGTTCCAAATGCTTTCTCTCTGCTACTCTCCACTCTTGAAGTTAGTTGGAGATGCATGCTCTGCAGCCCAGGAAACCTTCAGTTTAGGAATGAGACAACAGTCTTCCCTCTTATAGACACCAGCATGGAAATAGTAAGTGAAATATAAAAAGTTCAATTTAAAAAAACAGAACAAGAAAATAATATAATCAGATAATTTGCAGAAGAAGAGATCACAATAACCAATTAGCATGGAAAGATAAACTCACCAGTGGTCAAATTAAAACAAGGAAGAATCTTTACACACCAGATGAATTGCAAGGAAGAACAATGTAAAAGTCCTAACACCACTTGACGGAATGTGGGAAAAGGGAATATAATTATGGAAGAACTAGCTGGTATACCTATCTTGGAGAACAATACTTTACCCACAAAAGTTGAAAATATCCATAGCACTTCAGTTACTATTCTAGGTTTATCCTTTAGGCTTAGATAAATTCTTATACCTGTGACCGAGAAGGACTGTACAAAGATGTTTTGTACTGCATTGTTTTGAAATAGGAGGAAATGGAAAATAATCTAATATTTATAGATAAGGAATGAATGAATAAACTGTGGCTTATTCATATAATGGAGTACTACTATGCAGCTGTTGAAATGAACTAGATCTACATGCATAAATCTCAGAAAGATAAAACTGAAGTTGCAAAATCCTACATATGATTCCATGTGTGGACAAATTTAAAGCATAAAACAATACTACATATAGTCATGGGCATATACCTGTAGAGCAAAAGTATGAACACCTTCATGAAAATATTACAAACATATTAAGGGGATTGGAAACTTCTGAGGATGGATAGGAGGGGTGAGAAGGAAATGGGGGAAGGACAGTATTAGATGCATGCAAGATACTAAGTTATAAATACCCAAGCAGAAGTGATCTGAAGCACAAAAAAAGAAGACTATCATTTGTTAAATATAAGGAAGTGAACGTTTGAGTATCTGTTATGTTTATTTCTTTATTTTTAAAATAGTTGGCAACAGGAGTATAAAGAGTATGTGCCAGGCTTGTTTCTGGTTTCCCCTGGGAAGTTGTGTGTTCTAGGACAGTCCCTTAACACCTTTCAGTCTCAGTTTGTTTATTTATAAATGGAAGGTAATGATATTGTGCCCAGCCTGTTAAGATGTTTGGAAGATGATTAAATGAAATAACAAATTCAAAAAGCCACCTTGTAAACCATTAAAAGATAAATTCTTTTCTTTTCTTTTTAAAAATTTTTTGTGGTGCTGAAGACAAAAACCAGAGCTTTGCACATGCTAAGCAAGTGCTCTGTCACTGAGCTCTGCACCCTAGTCCCAGAACTTAGTGATTCTAAACAAAAACAATTATTTTTCATGCATGCATGTTGACACATAAGAAAAGATATTTATAAAATAATAATATTAGTTCAGGGAACTGGTATCAACTTACTGCACATCTTTACAATCTCTTTTTGTATTACTCTTCTGATTTGCAAAATTACTTACCATCTATTCTATCCTGCTCTGATTGTTTAACAAGGTGAGGGAGAAAATTGGACCCTTTCATTCCTTTCGAATCTATCCCCTAAATAGAATAAGAATTGGAAAGAGTTAAAGTACAAAAATCTACCAGTAACCACTGGGAAAAGAACATATTACATGTAGATATAGTGTTTTAAGAAATGTCAGTTTAGCAAGGAAGACCACTGGTAAAGAAGAACAAGGTATGTTCCACTGAGAGCTCTAAAATATGATTCTAAATGATAGCCTTGAAAAAAGAATGTAAAGTGAAGGGAGAACAAAAGGAGCTTTTATCATATGTACTCTTCCCAGTTGTACTCTTCTTAATAAATGAACTCTCCTCGAAAACATTTGTTAGATAGAAGCAATTAAGGCTGAGGCTCTATCCTCTCTCCACTAATTAATTATAGCAAATGAGCTTGTAATGTGCATCATAACAACTTAATAAGCTGGGCCAAACTATTTTAGATTCTGCCTTGCTAGTATTTCATCATTGTTGAGCTATCTAAATTAGGTAAGTAATATCTGAACATAAATAGCTTTTGAATTACCTGTGTCCTTCAAAATAAACTCTATGCCTTGAGCAGATGTGCTATTTACATGCAAGGGGTGAGAGCAGAGAATGGCATAGAAGACGTAAAGACAAGGAAAGGAGGAGGAGAGAGGACAAAGGTGAGAGTTTACACAAACTACCATCTCAGTGATTTAACACTCATCTCCTCTGCAACATGTCACACTGACCAAGTGGATTCCATTCCAACAGCTCCTTCACATTTTTTTAGTATGTGTTAGATGTGAACAGTAAAGAACAACTAATACACAGCTGCACAAGCCTTTATTTTTTGACATCATTGGTTATATTATCAATTCTTGCCTCAAATGTCTAACTGAACCAGGATCAAATTATGACTAATACAAGCTCTTCGGTAATGTCTCTGCTTTTAATGAAACTTTAAAGGCAATTAGTGACTCATTGAGTCAATGAATAGACCTTGTACATTAGGGATGAGTTAAAATATGACTGACTGTCAATGAAAGGACCAAGGGCCCAAGACCAGCTGTGAATTACCTCAGACACAATTATCTGAAACTTTAAAGCACAGGTTTCTTTAAAATCAAAGGTCAATGTGTCTCCCGGGTGATAGCATCTGCTACTACCTCAAGGTGTTAATTGACGAACTTCAGCAGAAGTCAAGCAGATCTTCACCTCCCTCTCCTTGAGGCACAAATTGTTCACTGCCCACACAGGTATAATTCAAGCATTTCCAAATTAGAAGGAAGCTGGAGGGAGAGGGGATAGGAGTGCAGACCTGGAGGCTATGGAAGTAGATCAGATGATCTTTTTCATTGCCTCTCCTTTCCTGTTAATTATTATTTCTATCAGTTTTCTCCATCCAGAACATATAAAAAGGAATTTCCAGTATAGAGGAACCAACAGTGGAACAATTATATTGAAAGATTTTTGAAACATGAGCTACTTAGGGGCAGAGGGGAACATACCAGTTTTACAGACCAGCAAAAATATTATTTTTTCTGTGACAATATTATTATTCCTGTGACAAGGAAATAATTAATCATCTCCCTTCTTCTCTTTTCATTGTTGGACCCATCATCCCTTGGAGGTAATGGATGAAAATGGAGACACACACACAAGATCTGTTTTTGTGTCAAGCATCTTTGATAGGGTATAAACTATATTTAAACACATTTCTTGATGTCTGTTTCAAAAGATATTTCATTCTTAAATTCATGATCCTAGGAAAAGTAGTAAATATATATATATATATATATATATCTTTCAAGCATGATAGTTTTGATAATGTTTTTATACAGAATCAAGACAGGCCTATAAAACTGGGGCTCCAACCAATTTCTTCTCCACAATTTCCTCCCATTTCCTCCTTTTTTCTATGCAAGATTTAATTTTAGCATGCTCTTACTAAGATGTCGAATGATGAAAATTTTAGGTATATCCCCTCCCAAGTTACATGCCTTTTTAAAGAGAAGACCCTATGCCCTGAAGTCTTCAAAATCAGAGAAATGGCAGGCACAAGGCTAGGTTGGTAGATGGTTCAGCCCCCATCAGTGCCTCACTGATCCACTTTCTGCTAAGGCCCACCTAGGTAACACTGGAGCCAAAAGAACTAACAGGTATCTACTCTGTGCTGTCTTTTGACCAGTGAAGTATAAAGTTCAAAGAATTGCATCTATGAGAAAACTATACCCTCAATTAGATATTTTCATAAAAATATTTCTCTGTATAGAAAAATATCTAAGCAAGTAACTTGGAAAAACTTGGAATCAGTTTAAATCCTACGGATGCCCCAAAGGATAATAATGTTTAGTCAGCAATATCTGACAAACTAAAACATTTTTCTTCCAGAAGGAAAGCCAGCACTTTTTATACACCTTTGTCACTTACTGACAGGCTATAAATCCTTGGTATATTTGCTTAGAATGGAAAAAATTGAGATACAGCCACACAATCTTACTTATATTTCTGTGCCTCCCACTATTCCCGAGATTTTTTTCTGAGCTCTCACATTGCCCATGTGATGTTGAGCAAAGCCCCAAATACCCTAATCTCCACTAGGTTAATGAGCTTATCCAACTTACCTCACTTAACCAACTTACACTGCCTCCTCTGAACTTCCATGATTGCATGTCACAGAACAGCAGGGTAGCCCTGAATTCCAATAAAAGAAAAGGGATCTTAAAAAATAGCTCACTTTTTTTAATTGAATATATCAATATCTTATCCCCTCTAGAACAGTGTTCTCATTTAAGAAACAAACTCCACTGGGACAATTTCTTCTTTAGCTTGTTTTTACCTCTTAGAATTAAGGTTATTCTTTGAGCAAGATGTAATTGGTATAAAATATTTCATCTGATCTAAAGATTTATATCATGTATTCAAATTCCAAAAATACAATGCATAATTTTCCTTGCATGTGTTCACACGTATTAAATCATTTGATTTTCATGAACCCTTCCTCTGCTTGGGAGAAGGTTGCTCCCTTTACTAACAGGAAACCAAACCATTTTAGAAAATAACTATTAGGTTAGTTTATACGAAGGGAATTTTTTTCTCATGACATTATAACAATGTAAAAAAAGCCAAGAAAAATCACTAAGTGAAAAAGTAGAAGAAATTTGTTTGGCTGGTTGTGTAATCCCAACTACTCAGGAAGCTGAGGCAGGAGGATCACAAGTTTGAGATCAGCCTCAGCTACTTAGCAAGCTCCTGTTTCAAAATAAAAATAAAAAGGGGCTGTAGATGTAGCTCAGTGGTAGAGTGCCTCTTTAATCAATCCCCAGTACCACAGACACACACAAAAAAATTGTGTGTGTTATTGGGATAACCATATTAAAACAAGAACCAAAAATATTTGTTGGTGGCCAATAAACATGACAAGTGCTCAACTTCAATAGGAGCCAAGAAAATATAAATTAAAACCACAATGTGACACTTACCCGTGATGTTTAATTTTATGCATCAACTTGACTGGACTAATGAATAACCAGATAGCTGGGGAAATATTTCTGGGTGTGTCCGTGAGAGCGTTTCTGGAAAAGATTAGTATTTGAATTAGAGACTGAATAAAGATCTGCCCTCACAATGTGGGTAAGCTTTCATCTCATCTGTTAAGAGGGTCTGGTAGAACAAAAAGATGGAGGAAGAATAAGTTCATACTCTCTCCTTGAGCAGGGATGTCTATCTTCTCTTTTCCTCAGACATCAGAGCTCCCGATTCTCTAGGACCTTCAGTCTTCAGGATTTATACCAGTAAGTCTTCCCCACATGCTGAACCTGTGATTCTCAGGCCTTTGGACTCAGATTGAATTACATCACCAGTTTTCCCTTGGTTCCTGCTTATGGATGGCAGATGGTGGGACTTCTCAGCCTCCAAAGCTGCATGAGCCAATCCTATTGATTGTGCTTCTGTGAATACCCTAATATATTAACATGTAATAGAATACCTAAAATGAAAAAGATGGGAAAGGCTAAGTGGAGGCACAGGAGCTCTGAGATGCTCCTGGTGGACAGTTTCCTCCCATTTCCTCCTTTGAAAATCTGTTCCACAATATCTATTTAAAATGAACAAAATACATATCATACTGCCAGACAACTTCACTTTTACATATATTCTCAACAGAAATTCAAATGCATATTTACCTAAATACATGTACCGGAATGTTCACAGCAGCAATTTTAATAGCCTCAAACTGAACTACATCAAGAGTCCAATGGACCAGTAGGGGGGACATTTACACAAGGGATACTGTACAGCTGTATAGGTAAGTCATCTACAACTATACAAAACAATATGAATGGATCTCACAACATAGTAAGAAGACAGGCACAAAAGAATACACGCGTATGATTCCACTCCTAAAGTACAAAAATATGTAATACCCATTAACATTATACTTATTTATTTTATGAAGATCAAAGAGGAGTCAAGTCCTACAAGACAGAAGTCTTTGTCTTCAACATTCCACTTTCCCAGGTGGAAGGTTCCCATCTGGAGCATGGCCCCATAACAAGACTAAAACTGCTTTCAGTTGAATGTTCATGTGAAACCCAGGATGACTCAGCACAAAGCTATGGAGATATACTTGATGCTGCTCTAGTGGAGAGAAGGACATTGGACTGACTGTTCCTACAAACACAGCCACAGCATAGTCCTACGACTCTGGTTATCAAGAAAGAGATTCGGGACGATCCAAGATGGTGGACTAGAGGGTCCACCCCTTCAAGAAGGGGAGGCATTGAGAGACTCAGACTAAAATAGAGCCACAGGGTGAGTCTCCCCCACCCGGTGAAGCTTGGCCTGGGCGGCAGGCCCGGATTCGGGCGGCTTATTAGAATAAGGCAGGGCAGCTAGAGACTTCCCCAGGCAGCCCTGCGCACTCCGGCAGTGGGCTCCTCCCACACAGCCAGCTTCTCAGAGCAGGCCCCCCACTGAGAGCCTTTCCACACAGAGCCAGCTCCAAGTCCTGGAACCAGTAGCAGGCTAGGGGCAGCTTTCTTTGGAACCACTGCATTATCAAGTTACTCCAAGACTTCAGGCCACTGAAGGCTGGGAGGTGATACACTGGAAATCTCAGGGACACTATAAGCCAATAGAGGAAATCTGCAATATCACAGAGTCCCACTGACATCTGACCAATATGAGAAAACAAGGGAAGAAAATGTCCCAAACAAACCGAGATACTATATCAATAAAACCCAAAGACAGCACAGCAGAAGAAACGTCAGAAAGGGAGTTCAGAATGTACATAATTAAAACAATCAGGAAAGCAAACGAAAAGATGAAAGAGCAAATGCAGGCATTGAAGGAGGAGATGAAAGAGCAAATGCAGGCATTAAATGATTGTACCAATCAACAGTTAAAAGAACAAATATGGGAAGCAAGAGATCATTTCAATAAAGAGTTAGAGATACTGAATTAAAAAAAAAAAAAAAAACCAGAAATCCTTGAAATGAAGGAAACAATAAACCAAGTTAAAAACTCCATAGAAAGCATAACCAATAGGATAGAACACCTGGAAGACAGAACCTCAGATATTGAAGACAAAATATTTAATCTTGAAAACAAGGTTGACCAAACAGAGAAGATAGTAAGAAATCATGAACAGAATCTATAAGAATTATGGGATATCATGAAAAGGTCAAATTTAAGAATTATTGGGATTGAGGAAGGCTTAGAGAAACAAACCAAAGGAATGAACAATCTATTCAATGAAATAATATCAGAAAATTTCCCAAATCTGAAGAATGAAATGGAAAATCAAGTACAAGAGGCTTCTAGGACTCCAAATATACAAAATTACAAGAGACCCACACCAAGGCACATTATCATGAAAATACCTAACATACAAAATAAAGACAGAATTTTAAAGGCCGCGAGAGAAAAGAATCAAATTACATTCAGGGGGAAACCAATAAAAATATCAGTAGATTTTTCAATGCAGACCCTAAAAGCTAAAAGGGCCTGGAACAACATTTACCAAGCCCTGAAAGAAAACGGATGCCAACCAAGAATCTTATACCCAGCAAAATTTACTTTCAGATTTGACGATGAAATAAGATCCTTCCTTGATAAACAAAAGCTAAAGGAATTTACAAAAAGAAAGCCGGCATTAAAGAACATTCTCAGCAAAATATTCCATGAGGAAGAGATGAAAAACAACGATGCAAATCAGCAATGGGAGGAACTAGCCTAAAGGAATAGCCAAATAAAGGAGAAATCAAATCATGTCAAAAAACAAAAATGAGTCAAATGACTGGGAATACAAATCATATCACAATAATAACCCTGAATGTTAATGGCCTGAACTCATCAATCAAAAGACATAGACTGGCAGATTGGATTAAAAAGAAAGACCCAACAATATGTTGCCTGCAAGAGACTCACCTCATAGAAAAAGATACCCATAGACTAAAGGTGAAAGGATGGGGCAAATTATACCATGCACATGGATTCAGCAAAAAAGCTGGAGTATCCATCCTCATTTCAGATAATGTGGACTTCAAGCCAAAACTAGTCAGAAGGGATAGAGAAGGACATTACATACTGCTTAAAGGAAGCATAAATCATCAAGACATAACAATCATGAATATCTATGCCCCAAACATTGGCTCATCTATATACGTCAAACAAATCCTTCTCAATTCCAGAAATCAAATAGACCACAACACAATAATACTAGGCAGTTTTAAAACACCTCTCTCACTGCTGGATAGATCGTCCAAACAAAAATTGAATAAAGAAACCATAGATCTCAATAACACAATCAACAATTTAGATTTAACCGACTTATATGGAATATACCATCCAACAAAGAACGAATACACTTTCTTCTCAGCAGCACATGGATCCTTCTCTAAAATAGACCATGTTTTATGCCACCAAGCTATTGTTAGCAAATACAAGAAGATAGAGATACTACCTTGTACTCTATCAGATCATAATGGATTGAAATTAGAAATAAATGACAGAATAAAAAACAGAAACTTCTCCAATACCTGGAGATTAAATAATACACTATTATATGATGAATGGATAACAGAAGACATCAGGAGGGAAATTAAAAAATATTCTTAAAAGTAAATGAGAACAAAGACACATCATATCAAAATCTCTGGGACACTATGAAAGCAGTACTTAGAGGAAGATTTATTTCATGGGGCACATTCAACAAAAGAAGTAGAAATCAACAAATAAACGACTTAACACTGCAGCTCAAAGCCCTAGAAAAAGAAGAGCAGACCAACACCAAAAGTAGTAGAAGACAGGAAATAGTTAAAATCAGAGCTGAAATCAACAAAATTGAAACAAAAGAAACAATCAGAAAAATTAACAAAATAAATAGTTGGTTCTTTGAAAAATAAACAAAATTGATAAACCCTTAGCCACACTAACAAAGAGAAAGAGGGAGAAAACTCAAATTACTAAAATTTGGAATGAACAAGGAAATATCACTACAGACATGAGTGAAATACAAAACATAATTAGCTATTTTGAAAATCTATACTCCAACAAAACAGAAAACCTCGAAGACATCAACAAGTTTCTAGAGACATATGAATTACTTAAACTGAACGAGGAGGACATACACAACTTAAATAAATCAATTTCAAGCAATGAAATACAAGAGGTCATCAAAAGCCTACCAACAAAGAAAAGTCCGGGACCAGATGGGTTCTCAGCCGAGTTCTACAAAACCTTTAAAGAAGAGCTCATTCCAATACCCCTCAAAGTATTCCATAAAATAGAAGAGGAGGGAACCCTCCCAAACTCATTCTATGAAGCCAATGTCACCCTGATACCCAAACCAGACAGAGACACATCGAGGAAAGAAAATTTCAGACCAATATCCTTAATGAACATTGACACAAAAATTCTCAACAAAATTTTAGCAATTCGCATACAAATATATATTAAAAAGATAGTGCACCACGATCAAGTGGGTTTTATCCCAGGGATGCAAGGTTGGTTCAACATCCGGAAATCAATAAATGTCATTCACCATATCAACAGACTAAAAGTTAAGAATCACATGATTATTTTAATAGATACAGAAAAAGCATTCGATAAAATACAGCATCCCTTCATGCTCAAAACACTAGAAAAAATCGGGGTAGTGGGAACATTCCTTAACATTGTAAAGGCCATCTATGCTAAGCCTATGGCCAATATCATTCTAAATGGTGAAAAACTGAAAGCATTCCCCCTAAAAACTGGAACAAGGCAGGAATGCCCTCTTTTACCACTTCTATTCAACATCGTTCTTGAGACTCTAGCCAGAGCAATTAGACAAACCAAAGAAATTAAAGGGATACGAATTGGAAAAGAACTCAAACTATCCCTGTTTACTGATGACATGATTATATATTTAGAGGAACCTGGAAATTCCGCCAGAAAACTCTTAGAACTCATAAGTGAATTCAGTAAAGTAGCAGGTTACAAGATCAATGCTCATAAATCCAATGCATTTTTATACATAAGTGATGAATCTTCAGAAAGAGAAATTAGGAAAACTACCCCATTCACAATAGCATCGAAAAAAATAAAATACTTGGGAATCAATCTCACAAAAGAGGTGAAAGACCTCTACAATGAGAACTACAGAACACTAAAGAAAGAAATTAAAGAAAACCTTAGAAGATGAAAAGATCTCCCATGTTCTTGGATAGGCAGAATTAATATTGTCAAAATGGCCATACTACCAAAAGTGCTATACAGATTCAATGCAATTCCAATTAAAATCCCAACGATGTACCTTACAGAAATAGAGCAAGCAATTATGAAATTCATCAGGAAGAATAAGAAACCCAGAATAGCTAAAGCAATCCTCAGTAGAAAGAGCGAAGCAGGGGATACCGCAATACCAGATCTTCAACTCTATTACAAAGCAATAGTTAACAAAAATGGCATGGTATTGGTACCAAAATAGAAAGGTAGATCAATGGTACAGAATAGAGGACATGGACACAAACCCAAATAAATACAATTTTCTCATACTAGACAAAGGTGCCAAAAATATGCAATGGAGAAAAGATAGCCTCTTCAACAAATGGTGCTGGGAAAACTGGAAAACCATATGCAAAAGAATGAAATTAAACCCCTATCTCTTACCCTGCACAAAACTCAACTCACAATGGATCAAGGACTTCGGAATCAGACCAGAGATCCTGCATCTTATAGAAGAAAAAGTAGGTCCAAACCTTCAACTTGTTGGCTTAGGATCAGACTTCCTTAACAGGACTCCCATAGCCCAAGAAATAAAAGCAAGAATCAATAACTGGGATAGATTCAAACTAAAAAGCTTTCTCTCAGCAAAGGAAACTATCAGTAATGTGAAGAGAGAGCTTACAGAGTGGGAGAATATCTTTGCCACTCATACTTCAGATAGAGCGCTAATTTCCAAAATCTATAAAGAACTCAAAAAACTCTACACCAAGAATACAAATAATCCAATCAACAAATGGGCTATGAAAATGAACAGACACTTCACAGAAAAAGATGTACAAGCAATCAACGGATATATGAAAAAATGTTCAACTTCTCTAGTAATAAGAGAAATGCAAATCAAAACTACACTAAGATTCCATCTTACCCCAAATTAGAATGGCGATTATCAAGAACACAAGCAACAATAGGTGTTGGAGAGGATGTGGGGAAAAAGGTACACTCATACATTGCTGGTGGGGTTGCAAATTAGTGCAGCCACTCTGGAAAGCAGTATGGAGATTCCTCAGAAAGCTTGGAATGGAACCACCATTTGACCCAGCTATCCCACTCCTTGGCCTACACCCAAAGGACTTAAAATCAGCATACTACAGAGATACAGCCACATCAATGTTCATAGCTACTCAATTCACCATAGCCAGATTGTGGAACCACCCTAGATGCCCTTCAGTTGATGAATGGATAAAGAAACTGTGGCATATATATACAATGGAATATTACTCCGTCATGAAGAATGATGAAATTATGGCATTTGCAGGCAAATGGATGAAATTGAAGAATATCATGCTAAGTGAGATAAGCCAATCTCAAAAAACTAAAGGACGAATGATCTTGCTGATAAGCGGATGATGACATATAATGGGGGGTAGGAGGGGTTAGCGTTAGGGTTAGGGTTAGGTTTAGGGTTAGGGATAAGGAGGGTGGTAAGAATGGAGAAAGGAAGGACTGTATAGAGGGAAAAGAGGGGTGGGAAGGGTGGGGGGAAGGTAAAAAAATAACAGAATGAATCAAACAACATTGCCCTATGTAAATTTATGATTTTTAATTAAAAATAAATAAATAAAACAAAAAGGGATGGGGATGTTACTCAGTGGTTAAGTGCCCCTGGGTTCAATCCCTGGTACCAAAACAAAAAACAAAAAACAAAAAAAAAAAAGGGATTTTTTCCATAATTTCTCTTTTATATTCCCATCAAATCACAGAAAATATTTTGATTTAGGCTTTCATTATAAATGGTCACATTTTAGATGTGAGGTGGTAGAGGAGTGGGTTGGCAAGAGGGGTGTTAAGTTGGTGGACGTGTTTAATGAAGTTTATATACCAGGTCATTTGCACAAATTATTGGAAACATTTATTTTATACATAAACCTTATGAGAAAAATTGCAGGTGGATATTGCACTAATACTGTAATTTGTTTAAACTGTGCACAAACAGACCACATAAAGACTAAGATGACGTGAAACAGAGGATACTGCTGCGCTTGAATACAAGTTACAGCAAACATAATCTAACACATGCTTAACAATGTCTGTGAGAGCTAATCATACTAGTAAGTGGCAAGTGTAACATATAAGTAGTTAAATGAAGGTTATTCTCAGTCATCCAAGTTCTAAAAATCTCTTTCTTTCTCTCTGTTAGTTCCCTACCCTACAACTTTTTCCATGGAAGGGACCTTTCTTTTCTTTCTCCCCTACAGCAGGAACTGGTGCAAATCATTCTTAACAAACAATTATTAATTAGGAGACATGTCAATATTGATGATTCATTCTGAAGCTCTCCTCTTCTTGAGCTCCACTCATCTGTAATGGCTTTTCACCATCTCTGGGGTCTTTCCGATGTCTCTTTTGTTTTCTACACTTTCAGATTTCCTGGGCCACTTGTCCAATTACTTATCACCCACTGCCCACAATACCCACCCTCCTTTCCTCACAGGGTAGAGCCCTGGGTTCAAGAAGCCTGGACACACAACATATCCAACAGAAGCTGTGACTATCAGCCTAGCCTGCCCATCAGAATTACTTGGCCACTTTAGAAACATAATGATGGCTATACCTACTCATGAATTCCAACACCATTTATCTGGGTTGGATCCTAGCAGCCATAGTTTTTAAAGCACGCCAGTTAATTTTAATACAGCCAGGCTAAGAATTACTGCATAGAGGATGCCTGCATATGCACTGGATGTTAGAAAGAACCACAAATACAGTCAGACATAGGAGAAGGCGCTATAAATGTGGACTCAGGACATTTTAGGCATAAAGAAAGAAGAGTACAGGTGGGGAAGGAACCAGTTGAGCAGGACTTCATGTTCCTGGCCAGAGCTTGTCCTCTAATGAGAAGCTGATAACTTCCAGACAACCTCTACTCAGTCTGAGCAGCTACTAATACGTGAGCTTCTGGTGGTTCTATCCAGGGTACCAAAGCCTAGCTTTAGTCTGATGAAAAATGCATATAATAAGACAGAACACTAACTCTGGGCATGTGAAAAGTTGGGGAGGTGTTGATGAGGGTAACCTGTTTCCACCAGGGCAGGGGCTTCAGCACCCCCTCTTACCCCTACCACTCAGTTCTAGTACCACCCTCCTGTCTGCTAAGCATATTGCTTCTGCCTGGGACCACCACACATTCTTTTTCACTCCCTGTCTGGTAAAAGTTCTATTTTTACCATAGAGTAACATTGGATGAGAGTACGTTAGTAGCTGTTATTATTGTTGTCATTATTATTAATTTAGCATCTAACTTCTCACAGTGAAGACCACTTCCTACAAATGCAGACTTTAGAATCAGAAGAATCTAAATTTTAAAGGTAATTTGTCCATTTACTAACCATAGGACCTTGTGCAGTTGATTCTCTGAGTTGAAGTTATTTTCAGTCCATAAAATGGAAATAATAATACCTACCTTGAAAGGTATTGTGAAGATTAAATAGGACCATAAAAAGAATGTTCCTGAAAATTGAAAGGTGCATAACAAATATGAGCTTTCTTCCCCTCTGACCTATCTTTCAGACCTGTGCTGTCCAGTGTGCTAGCTATTAACTGTGTGTTATTTAAATTGAGATTAATGGAAAGTATTTAAAATTAAAAATCAAGTTCCTTTTATCAGCCATATCTCAAGTGCCTGTTTTCAATGCCTACTACATACAGCTAGTGCATACTTTATTAAACAGCACATATAATAGAACATTTCCTTTGCTGCAGAAAATTCCAGTGGTCAGTGCTGCTGTCCCACCAGAGCCTGCTTACATACAGCTATGTAAAGATGGGGAACATCTGGGGAACCTGCTAACTAGGAGGTGAGGTGAAGGACTGAATCCTTTAATCAGAATATCCCATGAATAGAACACGTGCTTCTTTGTCCACATTCAGATCTACAGAAAGTTCCAAAAAAGAAGATGCTGAGAAATCTCAAAATAAGTCCAGCTAACTCAGCAATTTTGCTGAGACTGGACAGGTTCTGTCAGTTTTCAGCTCTGTGTAAGCAAATAAAACCATCCAAGGTTGTCAAGCAAAGATCTATTTTCCACAGATTTTATTTATTATTTATTCACAGCTTCTAGACACTGATTTGGTCAACTTTAAATTCATTTCCCCACAACTTGGACTAAGTTAAGCAACATGGGAGGGCCATGAGGTGGGGAACCTTTTGAGAACATCTAACCCATCATCTTACACTTTGAAGTTGACTTTTATCTCAATTGCTATGCCTAGGTCAGCTTGTAGACAATTGTCATCTGAGGCCTACAGTCTCCAGGTCACTAGTTCAGGTCATGACTTGTTTAAGCAGGAAAAACAAGAATATGATGGGACACAGGGTGTGGCTGAGCAGTCTGTATACTGCATAACTCCATAAGGCACTGCTTACAATGTTATCACCATAGGTTTGTACATTTATTCAGAAAATTTCCCAAAAAAACTACAATAAATATCTTAAGGAAGAAGTGTTGTTGTTTTATTTTCTAACTTTTACAAAGGTTTGTATGTTAGCTAGAAGAACTGTAGTATGGTTTATTTGGAAGTAGGTAGAAAACAAAGATGTTGAAATCCTTAATCTAGGGAGATTCAACATTGGGACCCAAGAATATTCTGGATATCCAGAGCAGTCTTTTTTTATAACAGCTGCTGAGGAAATTTTCTCTCATGATTTAGCTTTGATCTCTGGATTTGGAGATATCCACCAGTTCTGAGCAGGTTCCAATAACAACAGAGTTTTCAAGCCTGATTCTCCACTCTCCTGGGGAGTATTCGAAACTACCTTATTCTGATCCCGACCTCAGACCAGTAAATACTGGAGCCCTAATATGCAGCAGGGTTGACACTGCTCCTCTACCACATGAAACGAATAGAAAGAAAGGGATACTAAAGCTCTAAGCCTGCTGCTTATGGAAGATGTCTTAGATGTATTTGTATTCACATAGGATTTTTAGTCATTAGGACCAAAGATGAACTGAATAGAAACTAAATAATAATAATAATAATAGTAATAATAACATGATCTGGTGTTCAAGATTGTGCGGTAGAGTTTCATTATGTAATTCAGAAGTTTAAAATTGCAATACAAATGTAAAAAAATAATATCAAACTTAACGATACATTTTCTGGAATGCTCAAATTGAGTTTTAAAGGTGATGGAGGAAGAAGTGAGGGAGGAAATGAAGGAGAGGAAAAGGGGAGGGCAGGCCCATTTAAGAATGAAAACCTGCCCTCAACTAAGTCCTGTGTGAAGCATGGCATCTCAAGGCCCCCATCTCAGGAAGAACAGGGCACACAGTGATACAAAGCATATACAAAGCAAACAGAGTTTGAGGTTATCTTCCAAGTGTCTTGTTTATTGAGAAGACCCCCAAATTGCTGCTAAATAAACCAAGTATCTCCTGCTCTTGCTTGCTTTAGATGAGATCTTCATAGTCACATTACACAGTTCAAGAGGGCTCTCTGAGTCATGGTTTATGCTCAATTCACATTCAGGTCCAAGATAGCAAGCAAGTCCTCTTAAAGCCTCTCTAGAGTTAAATCTTCTCGACTGATCCTTCTGTGCCATCTTAAATATGGGTCACTGTTTTTTATCTTCTTTGCCAACCAAATTTAGTGATAAGTGTTCAGAATTCCCAGAATAACAGATATCTAACTGTTTCTTAATAAAAAGAAAAGCCAGTCTCATAAATGTATACTATATTTTCTAAATCTAAAAATATACATATACTTTGAATACATCTATGGTTATCTACTGAAGGCAGATGGTTAAAAAAAAGTAGGGAGAAAACCATTTATTCCTCTTCCCCCGTTTTTATTCATCCATATCTCTGAAGTTTTCAAAGGCTAGTTCCAATCCTAATGTCTTCCATTAACTTCCTCCAGCCCAAAGTAACCTCTTCTCACTCAGGATTTTTATTGTTTGGCCCTCTCACTGCTTAGTCATATATTATATTATGACACCTTTCAAAGTCACCTAGCCCATCATCTGGGAGTGGTTTTTTACCTGATCATCTTTAACTGTGCCTATTGTACATAGTGGAGGAGCATATACTTTGCAGTATCACAGAAAGTGAGATGAATTCATTATGAAACCATCGAAATTCATGAAGCAGTTTTACATCATATCTATTCATGCTATTAAGAGAGGACATAATAAGATGTCAAAATACACTGTAAGGTGCTCTGGTTTTCCCACAGCTATAGGACCCAAATGGCATGAATCCCTGGATTCCTTTAATGTAACATGTGCCAGAAATATGGGGAGTCTCCCATGCTCCTGTAGTAGAGATGTGTCCCTGTAAAGAAAAAAATTTAAAGAGTAAGTAGGAATGCTGCCAACTAAACTATGACATGTCAATGGTTGCAAAACACTTCCCAATTTAGAAGATGTTCAAATGTGAAAAAAAAAAAAACAATATGATCTTTCCAATTAAAAACAACATATAATACAAGTTAGAAACCTTCATCAAAACATTAAAATATTATCATAAATCATGGAAAATTTTGCTTGAAATAGTGATATATCTTAGACCTGCCTCTGCAACACTGAGTACCAGGCTAGACCCATGATTGTGTTGGGTTCTGGTGGTGGCCTTTAATACACTAAGTACCCATTTATGTTCCTACAAGGTGAGTTATCCAAAAGGAGCAAAAAACTATGATGTCATAGTCTTTTATTTTCAAGAATGCAAAACGAGTCCTGAAATAACACAGTGAAGTGTGCTTCATGTTTAAAACATAATGAGGTTGATGGATTGTTGTTCGCCATTGGCCCTTCTGCAGCGTAGTTACAGGCTGGTTTACACTGACCCAGCCTTCAGTGAGACTACTTACTTATAATCATATTCTACACAGCTGTTACAACTTCCTTTGTCCTACTTTGTACTGAGTTGATCATGTCTCTTAGAGTCTGTTTAACCATGTACATTTTAGTGGATGTAGAGAGTGTTCCAACTGTACTACCGTGTTCCCCCAGGTGCCTTGCACAATAACAGACATGCGTTGAATAAGCCTTCAGGGAATTACGAAGAATAAATGGGTAAAGAACTAATCAAGAGAAAAGCAGCATTATCACTTAGTTCTGGAGCTGGCTGTTACCCATGAATCAATACAAACAATGCATGAGACTGTTAGGTCAAAGAGTGTTAACCAGAAGAAGGGTGCATAATAGAGTTCTTAGGAGAAGGTCCATGGAGTATGTCTTCTATTCACAGTGCCTGTCTGACTGTAAATTCAGAGCAATTCCCAATGTTCTTTTGAGCAACTGGTGTCAATATCAACAGCAAATTCAGCACATTCACCTTTTATCCTTCCCATCCCAAGATATTCCAACTTTCTTCAATTAGGAAGTAGAATCCAATACATATACTTAAATGCCCAGGTGGGAACATTTAATTTTTTAAACCCAGATGAATGGATGGATCTTTTTTAAACCCAGTATGTTCAACCCTGCAAGTATACCTTCATATAATTTACAGCATTTAATCAGAACCCAAGAGAATGACAGTCATCTCTCTACCTATGCACACTGGCAATGCTGAGAAAGTTTAAGATGACTCTTTAACTGCCTAGAGATATATTGAGCCATGAGTCCAGGGTCCTTCTAAATTTGAATCAGAAAACAAATTAATTTTCCTTTAACCCTGAACTCTCTTCATCAAGACTTGCACCAGAGGACTGGGAGGAACAGCCCGGAAGCAGCAAAGATCCACACTACTGCTACAGATTCATTTTTTCTATCAAGGCTGGGGTTGCTGCTGCATTCTCCCTTTCCTGCCCCACAATGAGTCATGGAGCCATTTGGGCTCCTGTCCTGAGAATGCATAAGGTAAAAATATGACATCATTCAGGCCTGTGCTATGTCTCGTGCATGGTAAAGAGACCAGAATCTGCCAGTGTCATCAATTAAATGAACAGGTACTGGATTTCTAGTGTCCCATTCCTGTGCCAGTTTACACAGGGGATACCATTACATTGAGACAAAAAAATAAGAATAGGAAAATTTCCTATTCAAATAAGAATAGGAAAATAACAAGGGAGAGAAAAATAACATGTAGAAAAGTAATTGGTGATATAAATATATATCACCATATATATATATATACACATACTGGTAATATAGCAGCCAGTATATCACCTATGCTGACTTTTAAAAGTGAAACTACTACTTTTATATTTGAATAATATTTTATGAAGCAACAAGAACAATCTTTATATGAACTGCTTAAATAACTGGTAGTTGCTTGAGTACCAGGAAGATGTCACATCGTACTCATGTGATTAATATGGTACTCAATACTTAATAGGTATTCAGAAATGCTTGCTAAGTAAGTGAATGAGTGAGTATCCTACATGAAGATGGATGTCACGTAAAACAGTCCTTAAAAACTCTATTACTTGTCATAGACTCCATCCAAGGAAAAACAGCACTAAATCTCTATGACTTGAGTCATTTCATACTACTACCCTGCTACAGATAATTGGTCCAGGAACTCATGCTGAGGCAAAAGGATTATGTATTAGGAAGACCAAACTGCTATGTGACATCTTGGTTTAAGATGAACCAGCAGCAGTGCCCCATCTTGGATAGTGGTCAATCAACTCCTCTGAATGCTTTCTCTCAGGACATACAAGTACAAGAGGGGAAGGTCACAAGCCCTGTTGTCAAATAAGGCAAGTTATGCATTTTTAGAAGACCCAGAGCTCAGAGGGGCTGACTGACAGTCATGGACCTATAAGGAACCATATCACTCCAGGCTGGTTCTCCTTAACCACGTTCTGAGAAATAGAATTCTGAGAGATGAAAATAGATACTACTTGATAATAATCTGGACAAACTGCATGTCATGACCTTCTCAGTTAGTCACAATGTTCACATGCACATTTAAGTTTCTCAAAAATCTTCCTAGAAAAAAGTTAACCCTATTCAGCAGAAGATTCTGAAGTCTTTGTTTTATAGCAAAACATAACCACAAAAGTATAGCATAGGACTCCTGAGATGAGAAATGAAGCCCTAAAGTGGCCTTGATGTATTTTCTTTGCTCACAATTCAAGTCTAAAGTACTGCCTTAATTATGGGCTTATAAATATTATCCCCAGGAAATGAGCCTCAAACTTGTGATAATTAAGCCACAGGATCAAAATTAGACCAGGTCCTTTCCTATAAAGCAGTTACTCGAATTGTAACATGAGTCAAAACTTTGGGTTCAAAATTCTGAAGACTTTATGACTTCATTCAGGAATCCTAAAAACAACTGTGGTCATCACCCATTAAAAATGCAACTTTCAGAGTGTTCCACAGACAGAGATAAAAGTCCTTTGGACTGTTCTATTTTCATTAAAGTTCTGCCAGTAAATATGTAAACAATTTTGAAGCAGGCAAACACACATGCTGAGCATAATAAAATCCATCTTAATTGCTGCCCTACCAAGGAAAAGAACTCTGAGTAACTTGTCAAATAATAAATGATCTATGCCTTCTCTTGTCACTTTTCTTCTCTTCAGTAAGTTTAATAAGTAAAATTGATAGCTTTGGGAAAAGTTTTGGGTCAGTTGTTCCAACTGTAACATTCCTTCACTTAAATATCAGTTACCAGGACATTCTAAACTTGGAAGAAAAAACTGTTTCCTGCATTTATTTTTTGACACATGTCATAAAGCAGCATTGATAAAGTTCAGTCCAACAATCCTGGCTGGAGTTCTTCCTGATACATACCTTCCTTTTACCTCTTAGTTTTCTTTACCTTCCTTCTTCTTCCTGCCAACCCCCATTCTGACCCAGAATATGACTCATCCAGTTCATGGTAGGAAAATGAATTCTTTTTGTTTCCTAATCATTCAGTGCTTGCCACATAGCTCCAACTTTTAGTCCATGTAAAATTCTAATGAGAAATAACTGAAAAGACTTGAACAAATATGACTAATAGAAGAGAGAAAAGGTGAAATGTACTCTAACAGTTAACAGAAATATAAAATTACATCTCTGTGTAGAGATAAAAATTAGTATTCTAGTAGAGAACTCATAAAGATAGAAGAGTCTTCAATTCTCATCTGCTCCCAAATAAAATATTCCTGACATCAGAAACTCTTCTTTTATTGTATGTCAATCAATATCTATGGTTGTAACTAACAGCATAGCCCTGGGCAAGAATTCAAACGCAGTCCTAGGAGCAAAATGCAGAGCAAATTTCATGAAAATTCACATACATGGCCAGCTTCCACCCTGAAGAGATAAGTAGTAAATTTTTTTTTGTACACAGAAATAGCTATTAAAGAGTACACATGAGGGAGGGATTAAATAAGAGAGGGGTATGGCAAAGATCGACATAAATTGCAATGACCTATGAGCATCAGTAAGGACAGAAAAATAAAAGCTACCAGGAGGGAAGAATATTAGAAAGCAAAAGATTTTCCATTCCTGCTCTTTGAGGTTTGTTTTAATCTTTAGATTAAGCCCTTTATTGTTTCTGTTTGTATTTTGTTTCTGAAATGGGAGATAACATGAAATCTCCTTAATAATGTTACTAAGATAGAGAAGAAAAAGTACGAGGGAGACCTGTGCTCTGGAAAGGTGATGAAAGTAGGTCTGCATATGGACATTTCCACAAAGTAACTGGAAGATCATGATTATCTGTATGATTATCCAGAGTTTGTCTATTGTCCTAAATTAATTCAGAGATAAATCCTTCTATTAACATTCAAATAAGGGTTGGAAATCATGTTTTAAAAAGACTGAGAGTTTGCAGCAATGCTTTACTTTGATCAGATCCTACCCTACCCTACTCCACCCCGTTCCCAAGGAATGCCTAGCACTTGCCAAGAAGAGCATGAATTTCTCTCCTTCTCTTAGGTGCATGGTCCCAAGTCTGTCCTACAAAATGCTGGAGACAGACAAAAGGACTTTGGTAAAGCATATGCCAAAACAGATGAAATTGTGTGACTGTCCTTTGAAATAAAATATGCTATGTCATATTCCTTAATTTCAGATTTCAGATGCTCAAATTATATTTCAAATACTTTCAGTAAAAGCAAAGGCAACTTTTTCCATTAAACAATTCTTAATCTCCAAAGCAATTATTCATTTCCCTTCTACCTTTTTGGTCAAAGAATTTAATAACAATAAAAGAAATATCAGTAACAATATTTAGTGCTTACGTTGTAGGTATTATGCCATATGTTTATATGAATTATTTTATAAACTCCACAATGAGCTTTAAGAACCAGGAACAGATAAGGAAAATGAGTCTCAGACTAACAATTTTCCCAAAGTTACACAGCTGGTAAGGAAGCCAAACCAGGACACAAAGTCTGTTCTGTTTGACCCTATTGTGCACACACCTTATTACAGGAGGATTTGACAAATGCTTGTCACAGGCATGAGAACTTGCCCATAAAAGAAGAGTGTAGATACTCTAATTATGAATGTTTAAATGTTGAGGTTAATATTCAGAAAAATTTAATGGCGAGGAAGATACACTCTACGTATCTAAAAAGTCTGAGCAATATATGGATAATTTGATACTCAGTCCTTCTATACTGGCCAAAAATACCTTTTAAACAATACCTTTAAAAAAACCTTAGAAAGCAACAATGCTTTAAATGCTCTAATATTCACCTGATTTTTTAGGGTCTCTATTTTATTCTCACTTGTCAGCATAGCTCCAACTCTAAAGGCACAAAGATAGATGTACAATCAAAGGTCTGGGCAATCAAATGTATTTATATTCTTACAAATTTCAGTTTCACAAATATTCTGCTCAAAGACAAACATCAGATAAATGTTTAACACATCTGACTTTAGGAAACTGAATTCAAAGCTAGACCCACATAAGAGCAGAGCAGTTGTCTAGCTGAATGGGAGAAGTTTTGTTACACTTAATCACACTGATCAGATTCTGTACTAGGTACTAATTTGGAAAATGTGAATATTAGAAACCTTTCACTCTTTAGTAACAATTAGCTTAGTTACCTTGCTTTCCAAGAGGAGTTTCTAGCAATCCTCAACCCAAGATGCACATTAGAATCACCTAGGGGTATTTTACACAGTGTCCTTGCCTGGGTCCTACCCCTAGAGAGGCTGTGGCTCTGGGGTACCCTACTTTACAAGCTCCCCAGTTGATATTGATATATACCAGGTGTGATAACCACCTCCAGTGAAGAGAAATGTTATGGTTTGGGTGTGAGATGTCCCCCAAAAGGTCATGTAGCTCACATGTGAGATACTGTGGAGAAGTTTAGAGGTGAAATGATTGGGTCATGAGAATTTTAATCTAATAAATACATTAATTCATTGATAAGAAATAAATGGGTAATAACTATAGGCAGGTAGGGTGTGGCAGGTAGGATGGGTCATTGGCAGGTGGGCCTTCGGGATGTATATTTTGTTCTCCGGAACAGAACTCTCTCTCTGCTTTCTGGTTTCATTTCCTGAGCAGCTACTCTCTACCACACCCTTCCACCATGGTGTTCTGCCTCACCTTAGTCCCACAGCAATGAAGTCAGCTTTCTATGGACTGAGCCATCTGAAACCTTGAGCACCCAAATAAACTAATTGTTCTTGTCAGGTCTTTTTGTCATAGCAGTGAAAAAAATCTGAGTAAAACAAGAAACAAGTATGAATCATTTCCTGACCATGTCCATACTTCTGGGTTAACCCTGGATAGATTAAATTCTCTTTTAACAGGCTATGCTAAGAGAGATTACAGCCACAGAAAAGCCATGTTAAGATAACTCAAAGCTGTATGGAAAAAAAAAAAAAACATTAAAAAAAAAAAGAAGAAAAAATGTCTCTCTTTTTGGTTATTTAAAAAAGAAAAAAATGTTATATGATTTCTTTAGTACCTGGGAGACACCATTTAATTTTCTTAAGTAATCCTTTAAATACAAGTGGATGCTTTGCAATATACACTTCCTAACAGCCCTTATATCTTTATTAAGTCCTTAACAGTTGGCAAATGATAGAAACCAAACCTTAGCTGTCAGATTCTTGTCATTCTGTAGCATTAGAGGAATTTGACAAGCAACAATGTCAATTCCCAATTTTTTCTATCCCAGTTTATCAGTAGTTCAGATCTGCAATGCATGAATCAACTTGGATGAACTACCTGTATTTCAGGAAACTAGGTCAGAACATTATTATCACTGAAAGATGTCAAAATACAGACATCAAACTTTACCTAATGTTCTTATATAAAATTTCATATGTAGATAACTTCATCATACTAAGATGTGAAACTTATAAAGAATTGACATCTAATTATCTTTGCTATTACTTACTGTGCATTCTAGCTAGGTTGCTTAACTGCTGTGAGCATTCATTTCTTCATTTTTAAAATGGAACTATCAATGCATACTTTAACTCATTTGAGATTTTGCTATGCATACTTGAAGAACTTGAAGAACTCTAAAATATGATGTAAAAGTAAGTCGTAGTCACTTAACCATAAGTTTTATGAAGCAAGAACAGTTTCTCATAGATCTAGGAGTCTTTGGAACTAAGCATGTGAAACATATGGTTCTGTATTATATGAATGACTAATGTTCATTAAACATATGAAAGAATAGTAGTAATTGTAACTCATAGAAAACATGGTTTTTGATTATAATGCAAAAGCAAAATATATTCTTGGATTTTTTTTCCTCCTACCATTACCAAAGTTACCATAGCATTTAGGTAATCAGTGACATATTTTGTACCATATTTTTGGTACAAAATTTTGATGGATAAAATTCCATCAGAATCAAGTAAGAGTAATATACAACCTGTGTGTACCCCCAGTTCCTGGATTGTGGTTTTAAATTCCATTCTATTATATTTCAGAAAGATGGGCATTTGGGAAACAAGGTAGTTAAGAATTTATAGGGCTTCAACTCTAGCATGAACATAAAGATGGAGAAATAACAGCAGGAAGGGTATTTGTTAAACTAACCTTGAAAGTGATGCTAATCATCAGTCTTTTTCCCCCAATACTTGGGATTAAATCCAGAAGCACTTTACCCCTGAGCCACATCCCTAGCCCTTTTTGCTTTTTATTGTGAGACAAGGTATCAATAGTTGCTTAGAGCCTCACTAAGATGCCAAGACTGCTCTCGAACTTGAAATCATCTTGCCTCGGCCTTCCCAGTTGCTGGGATTACAGGCAGGCACCACCACACCCAGCCATAATTGCCAGCATTTAGTGCTGAGACCATTCCTTTTCTAAAGAGCCCAGAAAAGCAATCCACTGAGTTCCTTTAGGCTTTGTTGGGATAAAGTCAGTTAATCACATTTCCTGTATTCACAAGACTAGGCCAGAAGAAAGCCCTGATTTGTTCCTTTCACTGATATCTGGCCATCAACCACAGTGGAGCTAACCTGGTCCAGGCTTCTCTGTGGCCACATGTATAAACTGGTTGATATCTGTTACATATCAACTGCTCTTCTTATCTCACCTTTAATTTTCAGAGACCAGGTACAAATTGACAGAACTCTTTAAAGAGTAAGCATGCATTTTCTTTGGTTTTATTAATAGTTACTCCTAAAGGGTACCACTATGTTATTTTGTAGGGTAAAGGGTTGGGAGGTGGGGATCCCTGTCCTTTCAGTGATATCTGGAATTCTTTGGGAAAGAAAGAGAAAGAGAAGTTAACAGCAAAGTGGTTATGTGAACTTACTAGGTATCATCCATCCCAGCAAGACTCTGCACTCTTGAATAATTTCTTAAATATCAATGGCACTAACACACATACCAAAAAGACCTCGATTCACTAACTTGTACTTCTTAAAATCTACAACTATGCCACTTACTCATGTGCATTTTATTAGGTCTCATTCTTATGAAGAAATCAGCTTAACTGGAGGCTGTTTATGGATCTACTATGTTCATATCTAAGTAACAACACAGAATAAAAAAAAAAAACACACACAGAGCAGGCAAAGGCAGGCTTTCAACTTTCAACAGGTGGGAAACTTTGGTAAGCATTAAGATTGTTGGTTCTTAGCTAAAATGAGTTAGATAAGTAAAGCTTTGCCCAAGAAATTATGGTTGTGTACACTTTCCTCTGATATTTTAATTATGGGTACCATTTTCTAAAAGCCAAGTTTTCAGAGACAGGGTCATTCCAAATTTAGTCTGTTGGTAAAGTAGGGAGACACCATTTCAAAAGGGGGTAGTTTAAGAGGATAGCCTGTCCACCTTTTTTCTTGTGTACTTTTTTTTTTTCTAAATCAAAAGAACATCACTTTTATTCAGAGTAGCAGCAACGCCTTGCTTAAAAAACTTCCATTAGGGTTGAGCAGGTGATTTGATTATGGCCAATGGTAAGGAAGAGTTTCTGCTAAGGTATCCAGAAGAGCTCCTTAGAGGAAGAAGCAACCCAGGAGGTTGCACCTGCTGTTTTCTGCCCATACCATCTTTTTCCTGCCTGGAACAGGAACACAAATGGCTATAATGTTCACCTCTACTACATGAGGATAAGAATCACACTTTCGAGATGGCTGAGAAGACTTTTCAAAGATCTTGGGTCCCTGATGAATTTGCCGAGTTACCATATCGTCTCTGGCCTGCCCACGGCACGATTTCTCTTTTTATAAGAGAAAAATAATCCTCTGTCTTTTTAGGCCTCTAGTTTGTTGGTTCCTGTTGCAGCTAAATGCAATTTCTAACTGAAATAAGTTCAGTTCCAAAGTTCATAGATTGCAACACAAGAGGACTTGAAATCATGTTGTTTGAGAAAGTTTGAAAGAACTGATGTTTTATGTTTGGAAAGGGAAGAGAATGAAAATACTTGAAAATAGCTATATTGAAATGTATAAGCCACTAACACTTGGAGAAGCCACAGAAGAGAAGGAAGGTGAAAGCAAGAGAAGCAGATTTCAACCCAGCCGAAGAGGTCTTTCTGTTCATCTGAACTGGCTCTTTTTGCATCACTGGAAAAGTTCAAGTATAGAATAATTGTTACACATGGAAACATAGCAGAATAGGGCAGTTGAAGAAGGTGCCATTTACTTAAATTTCCATGCCCAATTCAGAGAGCTTTTAAGTCTGTGAGTTCCTAATGCCTAAAATCCAATCCTCATTAATGCAGCAAATATTTACCGAGTGACTATCAAGTGAAATTTATTGCTTTGCTTTGTTTATTGTGTTTAATCTGGCTAACTTTAATATCACTCATAGGCCTCTTTCAAAGACAATGAACTTCTCTTTTGAAAAAGTCTTCAATTTGTCAGAATTTGTGCAGAAATGGTGGGCCCGTTTGCAGTTGGAACACTCTATGCAGTTATTAGAGACAGGTGTTAAATCTTAACCATTCACCAGGCACTGAGCTCTGGGCTTTAATTGATTGTGTATAGATTTTCAAAAATCCTATAAGAAAAATCCCATTATATCCCCTTTGTAAAAGCAGAAAATAAGGCACAGAGAATTTAAATAATTTTCAAGATCATATGACTAAAGGTGATGTTAAAATTGGAACATAGTATTCAGACTCCTGACCACCTTATTGAGCAAACTGTATTTTCTATGCCTGTTCTGTATCAGGCTTCATAACAGCATATTCACCTAATAATCTTAATAAAATTACAAATGAATTGAAGGTACTGTTATTAGTCAGTTTGTTGCCACTGTAACCAAATACCTGACAAGAACAGCTTAGAGGAGGAAAAGTTTATTTGGACATCATGGTTTCAGAGATACCATAGTCAGTCCATAGGTGGCCAACTCTATTGCTCTGGGCCCAAGGTGAGGCATCATGGCCAAAGGGTACAGCAGAGGAAAGCTGCTCACCTCATGGCAGTCAGGAAGCAAAGAGAAGAGAAGATAGTAAGGGGGTGCAGGGAAAGATGCACTCTTCCAGGGCACACCCACAGTGACCCACCTCCTCCAGCCATGCCCCAGATGCCTACAATGACTACCCGGTCAGTCCATTTAAACTAGGATGGGCTGATTATGTTACAGCTTTTGTAATCTAATCATTTTACCTCTGAACATCCCTGCATTAGCACAGGTGGTTTGGAGGTATGTCTCATATCCAAATCATAACAGATACCATACAATTAATCAATAAATGATGAAGGCAGATGTCTTATGTATTTTGAATATTTCTTCAGTGTTTTCTTCTTTTATGTTCAATATACATTTTTTGCTTTTTTATTTTTTTATTTTTATTTTTTACCATCTCTAATTACTACTCCATGAAAACCAAATCTGGAATAATACAAGGCAAAATGGTATATGGCAACTATGTGACAAAGATCAACTTTTAGTCCCTGGACAAACTGGTGATGGGTTATGAGACCAATCTTTCTCCATAAAGAGCTATAATTACTTTTACAAAGAAGGGATGCTCCAACAGAAGTTCAAGTCTTCTCCCACCAATAAATGAGTAGAAGCATGCCCACAGATTAGAAAATCTTAACATTACTAACAGGCAATATTTTTTCCTAAAAAACATGACATCAAAATAAAAAAGTCATAAGGGCTGGGTTTGTAATTCAGTGGTAGAATGCTTGCCTAGCATGTGTAAGGCACTGGGTTCAATCCCAGTACCACATAAAAATAAATAAATAAATAAAATAAAGATGGATTGTGTCCATCTACAACTAAAAAAAAATTAAAAAGCCACAAATTGATCAATATTTGAAAAAAAAAAAAACATTTCTTTTGCAAAAAAATCCAAACTTTTTTCTCTTAGAACATTGCTAATACAACAATTCAAATATGTTGGCACATTGTAATTCTTTCATTGTGAATCATTATCTCAAGTCTTGTTAGGATTCAAAACTCATCCCTTAAAAGCTGAAATAACTCCTTATTTTTTAAAGTCACTGACATTACAACAAATAAATTAAATATTAATTATTAAGCATTTTATTAATTCTAGCCCATTTCTATCTGGTTTTAATTTTACATCTTTTGGAGCTTCATCCCACTTTGCCACTTGCTTTTATATGTTATTATTCTGTCTTGCAAGCTGATTAGTAATAATGAACTCAGGATCAGAATTTTGAAATCAGTGCCTTTAAACACATCCAAATATACAGCACGTGTTTCATATCCCTTTGGCACAAAGGCCTGGTGCATTCCACCTCTCTCACCATGGATACTATGCTATTTAACTCAGCCTGAACTGTGCTGACTGCAGACACTGAAAGCCTGATGGGTCATTAAAACTGTTTTCCCTCTCTTTATACCCAGCCAATGTGCATCAAGTGTTCTAAGTAAAATACACTTTCAGAAAGAGCCCAAAATGGACAAGGAGCAAAGAAGAGAAAGAGAGACTCAGAAGAAGGTGGGAGAGAGAACAGGTAGATTTGAAGAAATAAATAAAGGAGAAGCCAAGAATGGTGACAGCTCTCATCTTTGACTGGTGTATTTATGTTGTTCATGACAAAAAGCAGAAATTCAAGATGAAGTCCTTCTCACAGACCACAAAGACATACAGATGTATAAGGTGCCTGACTAAATATGACCCTGCCTGAACCCCCAAATGGCTACTGTAGACTGTAGACAACAGGTGTAACGGGAATGCATTTCCTCTTGTACTCTGCCATTGAGTCTCTATATCCAGCTGCTCTGTGGCATCTAATGCCTTGCTTTCCCTGGGACAGCAGCCAGCAGGGTGGCGACTTTCTTTGGAGATTAGGCATTAATTAGTTCTCCTTTGCTTCCTTACGATAACCCCACTGATGCTTTTCTTTGCTCTGATTATCAGCACATAAAAAAGGGTTGCATTTTTCTAAGCTACTAAGCAGCCAAGGGTTTGTGTGACTATGACAGCTGCTAAGTGATTTTCTGGTGGAGAAATAAAATGACAGAAAGGAGAAGTCAAGTTCCCTTCCTACTGCAACCAAAGATTCAGCATTGCTGATATCCTGAGAGGAAAAAAAATCAATGTTCTGACTTGAATTTCTTCCCTCTTCCAGCTGGGCACTGCCTCTTTGCTCATTAGCTTGGGCACACTCTACTGGAATATGCTGACACACATGAATTCATGCTCACTCCAAGTTTTGTGCTAAAGACAAAAACTCCTCAGTTATTCTAAACTAACCACTTCACCAACTCTGAGTCCTCGGTAACAAACTGTGTGCCAGTAAACACAATAAACACGTAAACAAAACCTTCCAAGCAGGCAGAATACACACCAGGGCATTCAGATCCCAAAGCTGGAACAGTTACTCCCAGGAGAGATTGCCAGACCTCTGTCCAGAATCCAGTTCACTCTAATTAAGACCTTGTTCTGAGCAGCTTGGCTCTTTGGTACTGCAGTCCACAAAGATCAGAAACAAAAACGAAGGATGTACATCCCCAGGCAACTCACTGACAGCAGCACGGAGACAGCGGCCTTCAAAGAGGAGACAGCACCAAAGCCAAAGCCAACACAAAATGAAAATCATAGAAAAAATGATCTGCTTACACAATAACTTCCTTAATATATTGTAGCTCATGTAAAATAAATGATATTTGTAACAAGAATTCTGAATCATCAAAAAAAAATACATGTTTTAAAAAGTTTTGACACCTCAGTAGGTAAATTTCCATTTTCTGAAAACTCCAATGAGTGAAATTATTATTCTTCAATATTTATCTGTAAGGTCACTTATCCAGCTGCCTAATATTTGTCCAGGACAAAGCCAAACCAGAAAATGGGAAAGTGAATGAAATATGTCAAATGAAATATGTTCCTGGGAGGTGAAGTTAGCAATTTTGGAGCGGGCAGGGGTCTCTTTATAAAGGTGAATATACTGAGAAACTTGACCCAAACTTCTTACCCTTCAAGAACACAGTGGTGCCAGTTCATGAAACTGGCAAGCTAGCAATTGTGTCAATGGAGTGAGAAACCGTTCTTCACAAAAACCTTAGAATGGTAGCTCAGAATCGTCCCTGATCCTCAGAATTGCATGTTAAGAAGGCAGGTTTCCAGGATCCTCTCTTGTTGGGGACCCTTGAGTCTGTATTTTTTAAGCCTCTACCCTGTTTAGAACCACTGACCTGGAATGCTATAGTTTGGGAATGTTCCCTGGGTGTCTGCACTTCTTGGTTCAGCCATCCCTACCTTGGAGGCTCTACAATCTCCTGTCTGCACAATCCAGAGGGCAGCTGGTGCGGCTTCTGAGATCTCTTCCTGTTCAGCCTGGTTCTCCACTAGGGACACACAGAGCGCATGTTCTCCCATATAACACCATTCTTCTCCTAGCCATCACCCCAAGGAGTGCAAAGAGGTTAGAACAAAATGAGAAAGGATAAAATTAGACATATGTTGTTTCTTTATAAAGAAACTGATCTCTACCTGCTGCCACCAGCAAAAATGCTTGAAAAAATATAAAAAGGAGGCAGGATATTTTACTGTGTCAAAACCAGTTTTGAGAAAATCAGCTGAGGTGGGTGGTTGTTTGCTTCTTTGTTGTTTTTTAAGTTTCTTTAGGAGACGGACACTGAAGTTCATAATGTTCCAGCTCTAACCACTTTCTAATCGTCTGCCACTCTGCTTAGTAATAACAAAAGCTCACACTTATGTACTGCCTACCCTATTTTGTCCTGAATTGTTTATTCTGGCATTTGTGCTCTGTATTTAGCTTTGTTCTTTTCTTCAGTTTAATTTTCCAGAAATCTTATGTTCCCTTCCCCCACTGAATAGATTTTATAATTTCCCATAGACCAAGTCTTAAAAAATAAAATGAATTAATAATAATGAATCTGAATATGCAGAACCTTCCTGCCTAGCTGAGTTGTGCTTCTTTGGTAGCTGCCAGAGTGTCTACTCATTACCTTTATGGGTTTCTTTTTCCATTACATGGAAAGCAAACATTGGTATCTCTGAACACACAGAAAATTTCTTCTGCACAAAGTAAACTCTGCTGTCAATAGGGCAACTTGTTAAACCTCTTTCCTTCTATTGCCAAACTGGGATAATATATTGTATGAAATAGAGGGGAGGGAAAAGGTTAAAACATAATTTTTTGTATGATCTTGCAAGATTCCTTCATGAGTGCTAGAAAAGGTAAGGGTAAGTGGTTGTCAGCTTTAACTGTAGATATTGTAAAAGTTTCTGCATAATCATTGCATTCTAGCTCCCTGGAGGCTGGGATTGTGGCTACTCATTTCTGACCTTATGCAGGTGTGTCTAAAACCTTAATAGCAGTATTGGCATACTTGGGACTCTATCCAGTTTCTCTTTAGCAAATGATAGCCTTCCTATTCTTGCTGCATAGCAAGATCCTAAAATTAAGTGAACTAAAATTCTCTAGAACTTAGAAAGTTTCCTAAACACACTACAGTATGAATGTATGTTAGAATAATAGAATGGATTGGAGTTAGGGGCACAAGGAAGAAATAAGTTAATTTTTGTAGTCTATTGAAATAAATTACAAGTGGATTACCTGGGACAAAATAAGAAGTAGTTACGGTTATTGTCTTTGAATAATAAACATATTTTAATTTAATCTACAAAATTTTTTCTTTTGCATGCAATTTGCCATTGCTATGTCTTTTTAAATTTTTTAAAATTTGTTCTAATTTGTTAAATATAATTTGGGGGGGGGATATTACTTAATTGCAATGTTCAGAGCTTTATTAAGATCTTCCCTTTATCCACCACGATTCTTTTGCAAGAAGCAGAGAGTTGAGCCGTTTACTGAGTGAATTTATTGGAAGGATACAAGATAATTCATAGAACTGGAGAAAATGCCTTATAATTAGATTTTGGGAAGGATAAGAATCAGGTTGCTTTTGGGAACAAAGTAGAGGAACTAAGGGAGTGTCTTAGGCATTGTGGCCAGAAGGTTCCAACTCTAAGCACTTTATAATCTGTGTCTGTGTTTGAGAACAATGAAAGTCCATACTATGTACCACTTACCCTGTACTGGTAATACTTCTAAAGACTTTGTAAGCAGCAACTCATTTAATCCTTCAACAATTTTATGAGGTAAGCAATTCTCAGGAAAACACAAAAGTCTCATGGGTATAGCTTGAACCATGTGGTCATGCTTTGGGTAAGGGATACTTCATTTGATAGTCCTTGAAGACAAGATAGAACACCAAAAAAAGTTAGGGCAGTTTTACCAAAAGAAGGCTTAAGTGAGTCTGAGACTGGGCAAACAAAATCCTCTACATTTGATAAGACCCATATGCCTGCCTCTGAGGAAAGATAATCTTTATTTCTGGTTAGCAAAATATTTTTAATTAGTGGCATGCATTGACTAGAATGTAGAAAGTTCAGAAATAAAATGTGTCTTCTCCAGGAACTGAAGTTGTATTCTGTCTCCTGTTCTATAGGTGGATAGGAATATTATAACAGTACTTAAAATAAATGTGTGATTGCAATTGATACCAGTTATTAACAAAGTGAAAAATCATATGTATTTAGCAAAAAAACACTTAAAGTGTAAATTCAGTCAAATTTAACTTTTCTGACTCCAGTGAGTCTAGGAATCACAGAAGAAAGGAAATTCTTCCTCCATTACCCCAGGATTAGTGAGATAAACATTCTCCCAATCTTTCTTCAATCTCTTATAAGCCCCTAGTAAAATAATTCTTTCATTGATTTGCTTCAATCAACAAGATTTTCACTGCCAGAAAAAAAAAAAAAAAAAAAAAGAAGATAATTCATTATCCTGAATACTTCCATTTTCAAGAAACAGGTCTGCTGTTTGACCTGGAAAAAAAGAAGGAAGCAGTTGCTGCCACTATATATTATTATAATGTGAGACTCCTTGAAGAGGTTAGAAGCCATTCTTTATTCATCCTTACGTCTATTGTGCCTATAAGGATTGCAGACAAAATTTATTTTATGAATTAAATAATAAGTACTTGATCTTATTTCAAGAATACTACTGTTTTTTTTCTGTTGAGAACTTTCTTATCAGTATTTCATTTGAAATATCTAGCATAGAAATATGAAGAAATACCATAGACAAGAAAAATATGAAAGTCACAAAAAACAACCAATATCACTTCAGTTCAGAATGATGTCCATCCTTCATTCAGTCATTAACTATTCTATGAACATCTGTTATGGTCAACAGGCTAATGTTAAAAGGACCAGAAATGTGAATCAAAGCACAGGAGTCTCACATCCTCTATTCTCAAATTTCTACTCAAATGTTCAAAAGTGATAAAAGACAAGAGAAAAACCACCTCCAAATTTATAAACTAAGCACACAACATCCACAAAGCAAAAACTGAGAAAAGTTTCAACTATAAATAAAACAAATTAGATAAAAAGCAAATAAAACCAGTCACCAAGGCACAACTCTCATATTCTCCAGGACATAATCTCCTATTGGGAGTGACAAGATGCTATGGTTGTAGGTTTTAAGACAGCAGAGTGCAAAAATGCCCCTTTGGCTTTGTTTTTCTCAGGCTGAGTTCTAGCACTTGGAGGGAGTGTTTCAGGCCATACCATGCAGTACCAATGCAGTTGTGAAGGCAGCTAGGCTCCGCTGCAGGCTGTGTAAAGCCTGAGGCAAGCTGGCTAAGGAACAAGCAGTAGAGAAAACTGGACCCAGAAACCTGACACCTGCATGGCAGCTTCACCAAATATGGAGAGAAAATCCACACAGTCAACATTCCTCTGTTGGTGTACCCAGGTGTCCACCTTCTTTCTTTCGCTCCACAGGCTGTGGGAGGCAGATCTGTGAACTGAGGACATTTTTGATAATGAACTGTTGTCAAGCTCCACAGAAGAAAGCAGAAGTCTAAACTACCCAGTTTATGAGTGAGTAGGTAGCCCACTGCTCACTCAAAAACTACTGGAGATAGAGGTTTGAAAATATTCTATGGTATAAGAAATAATGATACCACTCAAGATTTTAAAAAACAAAACTTAAAAGTTACTCACTAAATAGGAAACAGAGGTAAATAATAGAAGCATGAGTCTCATGTTCCCATAAAATCATGAAAACATGTACTATAAAAGTTAGAATGAGCTAAATTACATACTAAAATAAAAGTTTGTGTAAAAGATAGCAAATATAAAATGGGAAGGTAAATAGATAAAAAGAAATGAAGTATTATAACTTTAATCTAGAATGGAGGCAGTAAAGATAGAACTAATGCTGCAGAAAATGAAATGAGTGATATGAAGAATAAACTTAAACATTTCTTTCAGAATGCAGAGGAAAAGGGCAGAGATTTAAAAGATGACAGAAATAATATCACAAGTATATTATACAAATAATAAAAAACCTAATGTTATTAAATAGTATGCCAGACAATAACAGAAGAAAATGGGACAGAAACAATAACCTAAGATATAAAAAAAGAAAATTACAAGATGTTAGAATAAAAAGACTTCATAATATGGCAGATTAGTGAAAAGAGGTCTCTTGAAGTTTTAATATTTCATGGGTAAATAATGAATACTATATGCATCCAAGCAGGGAAAAAAAAGATAAAAAATTAAGGTAGAAAGCTAATAAAATTTATATAAGGAAAAAAATCTCAAATGTCACACTCCTAATTAACTCCGGGGTCTAAGTGAACTCAAAAAAATCCTTTTAAAAGACAATTTAAAAATAAACATCAAGCCAGGTGTAGTGGATTACACAGCTCAGGAGGCTGAGGCAGGAGGATCACAAGTTCAAAGCCAACCTCAGCAACTTTTCAGCTACATAAGCACATTAGCAAGACCCTGTCTCAAAACAAAAAAATAAAAGGATTGGGGAAGTGGCTCCGTGGTTGAGTGCCTCTGGGTTCAATCCCTGGCACCCTCCCAAAATAAAAAATAAAAAATAAATAGAAAATAAAGAAAGGATCATTGCAGACAATTTAGAAAACAAAACTGAAATAAAGAAATAGTAGTCACTTAGCACTTATTTTGTGCCAGGTGCTGTTTAAATTACTTAAATATATACATATGCTTACATATAAGTCATATTAATATATGTTAATTAGTCAATAAATGTATCAAATCTTTAACCTCACCAGTACTTAAAGAAATAGAAATTAAAACAACAAAAACAACAATGAGTCTATCAGGTTGGCAACGACTACATTACTGATAGCCAGAGGTGCTGAAAGGTATGGAATTCTCTCACACATGCTGGTGGGAGTGTAAATGACATAACAAATTTGGAAGGAAGCCTGGTACAACTTATGAAAACTTAACATGCCCATTTCCAGTAACCCCCCCCCAAAACAATTCTGTACTTAGAAGTACACAATAAATAAATTAGGAGACACACACAATCATTTCCAATGAAACACTTTTTAGTCCCCATTTTATGAATTACTTAAGTCCTCATTATATAATAAATATAAAACAGAAAATTGCTTTAATTCATCAATAATGGATAGTTTACATAAATTATGGTATATCACATAAAGTAATGATAATTGTTTGAGGAGACACATGAGTTTATCCTGATTTGAAAATTGAATACAATGTGAACAAGTATCAGAATATTACATGGTACCCCATAAATACATTAAATGTTTACATGTAACTTAAAATTGTTTAAAATTTTTAAATCATTGCATATCCAAGTATATATGATGTATAAATACAGCTATCAAAAATGGTGATATAGATTTTAAAATTTTTGGCACTAATATATTATCCAAAAAGTGAAGAAATACAAATTGCATATGTAGTATGATGACATTTTATATGTATAAAAGATAAGAGGCAAGAAAGAAAGAAAATGCTGAAGAAGTTAAAATTTATTAAACCTGATACTTAGATTACAAATTGTCTTCATTTTCTTGTTTTTATTTTTCTAAAGATAATTTGAAAAAAATTATATCATATTTAACTTTTTCAAATTATAAGAAATGATTAAAACCATTGTAGGGAATAAATAGTTTCTCATTACTAATCAACAAATACTGAAAATCTGAACTAAGAATGCAACTTCAATAAATTACAGATGATGTAAACCTAAAGAAAGTAAAAAGAGTAATTAAAGGTAAAATATTTGCAATAAATCAAAAATAAATTTATTTTAATAAATTAGAACAGTATTAAAAATGAGAATTAGGAAAAATTAGCAGTGCATAAGGAGAGTAATCAACACAGATAGGAGAGCATTTTTTCTTTACATTTTTTTTTTTTTTTTTTTTTTTTGGTGATGCTGGGGATTGAACCCAGGGCCTTAGACTTGCAAGGCAAGCACTCTACCAACTGAGCCATCCCCAGCCTGCATTTTTCCAATTGTTAAAAATTACAAGATGTGGGGCTGTGGTTGTGGCTCAGTGGTAGAGCACTTGTTTAGTGCATGTGAGACACTGAGTTTAATCACTAGCAAACATAAAAATAAATAAAATATAGTATTGTGTCCATGTACAACTAATTTTTTTTAATTACAAGATGTTAGAATGAAAGACTCCAATTTTATACAAATAACCTTAATGTTATTAAATGATAACAATTTAAATGATATATTTGTAGAAAAAAAATACATTTTCAAAAACTGAATCAAGAATATAGACAAACTGAATATATCAATGATAGTGAAAATAATTTAGAGCTTTGTCAAAGGTCATTTCCAGAATATTTTCCAGGGCCTTTTAGTATTTATATACAATGTATATATGCAGCTATCAAAAATGGTGATATAGTTTTGAAATTTCTGGCACTAAACTTTGCAAGGAATTGGAGGTTTTCAAATGATTACTACCACTCCCACAGGTTCAAAAAGAATATAAAACATACACCATTTTAAGAAATTAATATAACTCTAATTTTCATATTAGAAAAAATTAGAATGCAGAAATACAAACAAAAAAACAAAAAAAAGAAGCTCAAGATCACCTTTGAATAAAGATTTGTGTAAGTAAAAATCTAGCAGAGACAAGCCACAAAATACCAACTCAAATACTAAGGTTCTGGGATGTCTCAACATTCCAGAACCCTCCTCTCAGTTCATATTCTCTCCTGTGGAACTAGCTCGCTTAGGACCACCTCAGTTCCTGCAATTATGTTAACCCCTATGTGGACATACCTCCACCCATTTTAACTGCTGTGAAACATTAGCGGTTTCAAATCATTTAAAGGGAGAGAACTGAGTCAGCTCTGGTAGCACACACGTATAATCCCAGGTATTGGGGAGGCTGAGACAGGAAGATCACGAGTATGAAGCCAGCCTAGACAATTCAGCAAGACCCTGTCTCCAAATAAAATAAAAATGTCTGGGGATATAATTTATTTGTAGAGCACTTGCCTAGCATGTGTGTAGCCCAGGGTTCAATCCTTGGCAACATGCACACACACACGCAGCCCTAACTTCATTACTGAAGCTTCTGATGCTTCTCGTTCTCAGTTTCTTCTCTTTGAGAAATGCTAACACAGTTATAATTCAAGACTTCAAACAAAACAAGGGACAGGCTAGAGGAGTCAGAAGATATGACATTCACTTGAGGAACAAGGATTAGGAAAAAGGCGGCGTTTATCGGTTTCTTCAAAGACAGAGTTTGGATATTCTGTATCCTTATAGGACATGTGGAGAGGAATTGAACATTTTGTGTCATTTCGTAGTCAAAGATGAAGAATAAGAATCAAGGTCCAGTTTCTCATGATAGTAATAAATATATTGTCTAATTTAGGGCTGCCAGATAAAATACAGACCACTCAGTTAAATTTGAATATTAGACTAATTTTGAGTATAACTATGTCTAAAATAGGTAATAGTTGGGAGAAACCACCTTAGGGCCAAGAGCGGATTATAGGAAAGTTCAGCAGGAATGACTTCCACATGCATTTTGGACATGCATAGAGTGCTTTCTTTTGCCTTACTTCCATTCTTTATTTACCCCTCAATCTTCTTAAAAATTCAGAGGGTTTCACTGCAAATGTCCATCCAAGCACATTTCAGACACAACTAACACTGAACAGAGAAAAGGGAAAGACTTCAGAGTCCCTGAGGGAGGCAATCCTGCAAAGGAGTGTTAGCTGCGAGCCCTGCTCCTGTCTGTACCAGGGCAAAGCATGCCCCAAGCTCTGCAAACTGGCTGATTCACAGGAGGCCAACCCAAGGAGCAATAGCCAGTGTAGAGGCAGAGAATCCAGGAGCCTGGCAAAGATAGACACTTTTCCTGGACACATCACTGAATTCTCAGTTTTAAAAGGGAAATAGAGCTGACCATTATGGTATTTGGGATTTCCACAAAACTGTTTCTGAAGACAGCTGTGATAAATATTTCCCAAGAGAAAGCAATTCCAGAAACAGCCACAGTATAGCATCATGGTTAAGAAAGTGGAGTCTGAAGTTAGACAGAGCTGGGTGTAAATTTCATCTCCACCCATTGTGAATTGAGTGACCTTGAGCAGAAAGCACATCCTCCTGCAGACTTAGTTTCCTTTGCGTAAAACTGGGAATAATTATGTAGTAATTAAAGAATAATCAATAATTATTTATAAATTAACAAAAGAATATTTATAAAATAATTATTTACAAATTAATAAAATTAGTGAGTAATTATATAAGTATAAAGTAATTAAAATATTTAGTGCCTGGATCACAATAATTACTCAGTAAAAGGTAATCATTATAATATACTTTCGATATTATACAAAGGCAAAAGAAATGGCAAGAACAGTTAACTTTCACAGCATTTCCTCATACCCCTGGGAGAAATCAGGGCACCTGTGGTCTAGAATCAGGATCATCATGGTCTAGGATTAGTTCCAGCATCTCTGGGCAGCTCTGATGTCTCCCTGACGCCAGGATCATTCCCAAGGTTCCTACCGCTCAGTTATTCACGCAGGAGTGAGCAGGGAGGAGGTGGGACTGATATGCTCCAGCACCTGAATATCTACAAAATAGAAGAACTTTCAGCAAGGAATTTCTCAGATTCCAAGAAGATACTTGAGAACTTTCTTTTCCCAGAGGGAAGAAACTAGTTCATGTGCTCTTAACCCAATGAGGCTTACGGTCATAGTAGAGGGAGAGAGAAGATAGTTGGCCTTAATTAGCTCCAAAAAAAGCCCAGAACTCCTGGGATTAATCCAAAATCAAGCAGAACTTCTAGTGGAGAGATCCAAGTTCCCAAATTTCAGCATTAGTAAATGAAGCCAAATGTAGGGCAGCTTCTGAACAATTCCCATGAAACCAATATTTACGTGTTATAAGAGCTAAAGTTATCTTCACCACAATTCCTATGTATGGGAATGGCTCAGCCACCCCAAGATAGTAAGCTCTGTGAAGGGAGGGACTGTGTACATGTCCACATGGTGTATGCTCAGGGAATGTCAGAGTGGCTCTCATGTAGTTGGTAATAAGTAAATATTAATTTCACAGAATTGTTCAAAATCAGTAATGGGAGCTGGGATTGAATGGGAGCTTGATCTGACTCTAAAGGTCACATTCATACTCCCTGCCAGGCTAGAAGCAATCCCAAGGCAAAATCCTTCCTTTTCTCTCCCTAAAGTTCTCTTGGAGTCCACCAAATTGAAGGAAGAGAACCACTTGGAGGAGCACCTTCAGAGAATTTATGAATATAAAAATTATGACAGATACTATTTTTTCCCAGTTGTTTTGATAAAAAAAAAAAACCTTAATTCATTCAGATGATAAATTTCCCATTTAGATATATTCATCTCCTAAAATATTTGGTATCTTAATTATGATAATGATTTCATAAGTACACACATGTCAAAACTCATCAAACTGTACAATTGATATACATGCAATTTTTTGTATATAAAGTATACATCAATAAATAATATGGTAGAACACTCACACACAGGCACACAACATACACTGCCTGGACTTCCTGGTAATCCATTTCTGGCCCAAAATATGTGTACATATGTCTACTGAAGAGGGCTCCCATAAAAGTTGTCATATAACTGTCAAAAAGCAAAAAAGGCTTGCCTGGAATGAACATTTTATCTTCTGAAAGTCTCTTTTCTTTCTGCCTAGAGTTGAAACAGACATTTTGAGAGAATGAAGACAAAAGCTCTGAGCTAATGCGGACGAAACAGAAAGCTAAAAGGAACCCGAGTCCTTGATGACCCTGGAGAAGCTCCCTCAGCTTTTGGCCTGTCTACATTCTTAATTCTTATTTTGTGAGGGGGAAAAAAAAAGCCCCTATCTGGTTTGATACAGTATGATTTCTTCATATGTCACAATTGGCAATAACTGAACGACAATATTCTCATGCAAATTATAAGGCAGATAATACTATGTCATTCCTCAAAGGTCTTCAGTAGTTCCAGAGTAAAATCCAAAGTCTCTCCAGCCTCATCTCCCACTATGGCCTACTGGGAATACTTACTTCCAGCCCCAGCTAGCCTTTAGCTGTTCAAGGAATGCACTTTTTTTTTTTTTTTTCTTCTTTTTTGCGGTACTGGAGATCGAACTCAGAGCCTTGTGCTTGTGAGGCAAGCACTCTACCAGCTGAGCTATCTCCCCAGCCCAAGGAATGAATTTGATGCTATTGTCTTAATCTGATAGATTTTTTTCTTCCAGAAACTTTTACAGACCATAGAAGAGTCAAAGAATTTTCTGAGTACAAAGCCAATGAAAAGTGAAAAGAAAATTTATGTCTCCTGAACATAAGTCAGGTGCTCTTCGTGTGAATACCCACTTCCAAAGCAGAAAAATCAAATGCTGTGGTAAGGAACCTGACTTATTCTTGATTTTGACTTAACTTCTAAGTTCTCACTTTAAAAAATGATTAATAAAATATCATTTTGGATGAATTATGTCAAGATGGAAAAGCTCATTTACAACAGAAGCATAAGAAAATCTAAAATTTTAAGAAAATTGTGTCTTCCTATTCTACAGTGTCTACTTATATATGATGATACAGAGTTTGTTTTATATTTGTAATAGAACATATATGTAAATTTGTTATGTTGTCTCAAACAGTAACTATAAAGGCTGATATGCTTGCTGTGTGGTAGCTAAAACTCCAAGTTACTGACCAAAATATTTTGTTACCAGAACTACTAATTTTGTAACTAGGAGAAAGTAATTAAACCTTCCAGTTTATCCATCTGTCAAAGAGGGACAATATTATATTTGCCATCTGTTCAACTTTAAGGTACAGCAGATATTGATGAAAGGATCTAAACCAATATGGGGCTTTATGTCAACTCATTTGAAAGAGCTGATTGGTATTGAAAGCCCTGCAAATCAATTTTTGTTTATTGATTTTTTTTAAATGATTCAAAGATATAAAAAGTAATACAGCAGCAGCTAATTGCAGGCTACACAGATCTAACAGATGTTAATATTACTCCATCTTTGTTCCATATTTACTCACTCTTTTAATAAAGAATTTAGATATATATAAAGCTCTAATCCTATCCCTGGGCCTTTTCTTCTCTTTTTTTCAAGAGGTATCCTAAAATTTTAGGGAGTCAATTCCATGCAAGACTGTATGATTTTATAACATTTGTATGCATGAAATAATATGATATTATTTTAGTTTTTTTCATTTCATTTATTTGCTATCACATGTAAATATCATTTAGCAATTTGCTTTTCCTATTGAATATTTTATGTTTCACATTTATTCATATGGATACATGAAAACTGATGCAAATGATTCATTTTACTATCAAATAACAATAACCCAATTTATTCATTCCCTTACTAGTAGGAAGTTAGGTTGTTTACCATCCTTTTTTTTAATATTCTAAGTAATGCTACATAAATATTTATGTATACATATACAAGTATTTCTCTAAAATATATAACTGTATTTTAAGGGAGAATTGCTATGTACTTTTGTATATTTTTCTAAAAGCCTGTAGAAATTTTGATTGAAATTGTACCAAATTTCTTCATACTTTGAGGGAATTTTAACATTTTCATGTTTTCTATTCATGAACATGGTATGTTTCCTTAATTGCTTAGGAGATCATCTCTTTTATGTCTTTAAATAAAGTTTCATAATTTCATGCATGAAGAAAAGTTTTTGTGAGATTTTTCCCTATTTTATACTTTTTCTCTTCTACTTCCCCACTCCTTTCCCTTTCTCTTTAATTGCTTTTAAAAATTATACAGTTTTTAATACATTGCATTTCTGCAACATCTACAAGATTGTGCTGTTAAACATAAGCACTACTAAATATTTTAATATTGAGGGGTTTGTTGTTGTTGTTGTTTTGGTGAAGAGGATTGAACCCAGAGGCACTTTACCACCTAGCTACATACCCAGATCTCCCCCACACCCTGGCAATTTTTTTTTTATTTTTTAAATTTTGAGACAAGTTCTTGCTAAGTTGCCCAGACTGGCTTGGAACTTGCAATCCTTCTGCCTCAGCCTCCCAAGCTGCTGTGATTACACGCTTGTGTCACTGCACCTAGCTAAACACTATATATTCTAAATATTCTTTTATCAATAGATTTTCTTGTATTTTTAAAACAACCTAACCATCAGATTACTACAGATTTTTTTTTTAGGCAAACATATTTTTTTTTATTTTATTGTAAACAAATGGGATACATGTTGCTTCTCTATTTGTACATGGCGTAAAGGCATACCATTTGTGTAATCATAAGTTTACATAGAGTAATGTTGTTTGATTCATTCTGTTATTTTTTCCCTTCCCCCCATCCCTCCCACCCCTCTTTTCCCTCTATACAGTGCTTCCTTCCTCCATACTTGCCCCCTCCCTAACCCTAACTCTAACCCTAACACTAACCCTTCCCTCCCCCCATTATGTGTCATCATCCACTTATTAGCGATATCATTCTTCCTTTGGCTTTTTGAGATTGGTTTATCTCACTTAGCATGATATTCTCCAATTTCATCCATTTGCCTGCAAATGCCATAATTTTATCATTCTTTATGGCTGAGTAATATTCCATTGTATATATATACCACAGCTTCTTTATCCACTCATCAATTGAAGGGCATCTAGGTTGGTTCCACAGTCTGGCTATTGTGAATTGAGCAGCTATGAACATTGATGTGGCTGTATCTCTGTAGTATGCTGATTTTAAGTCCTCTGGGTATAGGCCAAGGAGTGGGATAGCTGGGTCAAATGGAGGGTCCATTCCAAGTTTTCTAAGGAATCCCCACACTGCTTTCCAGAGTGGCTGCACTAATTTGCAGCCCCACCAGCAGTGTATGAGTGTACCTTTCTCCCCACATCCTCGCCAACACCTGTTGTTGCTTGTATTCTTGATAATCGCCATTCTAATTGGGGTGAGATGGAATCTTAGGGTGGTTTTGATTTGCATTTCTCTTATTACTAGAGATGTTGAGCATTTTTCCATATGTTTGTTGATTGCTTGTAGATCTTCTGTGAAGTGTCTATTCATTTCCTTAGCCCATTTGTCGACTGGAGTATTTGAATTCTTGGAGTAGAGTTTTTTGAGTTCTTTATAGATTCTGGAGATTAGTGCTCTATCTGAAGTATGATTGGCAAAGATTTTCTCCCACTCTGTAGGCTCTTTCTTCGCATTGCTGATGGTTTCCTTTGCTGAGAGAAAGCTTTTTAGTTTGAATCTATCCCAGTTGTTGATTCTTGCTTTTATTTCTTGTGCTATGGGAGTCCTGTTGAGGAAGTCTGGTCCTAAACTGACATGTTGCAGATCTGGACCTACTTTTTCTTCTATAATCTGCAGGGTCTCTGGTCTGATTCCGAAGTCCTTAATCCATTTTCAGTTTAGTTTCGTGCATGGTGAGAGATATGGGTTTAGTTTCATTCTGTTGCATATGAATTTCCAATTCTCCCAGCACCATTTGTTGAAGAGGCTATCTTTTCTCCATTGCATATTTTTGGCCCCTTTGTCTAGTATGAGAAAATTGTATTTATTTAGGTTTGTGTCCGTGTCCTCTATTCTGTACCATTGATCTACCTTTCTATTTTGGTACCAATACCATGCCATTTTTGTTACTATTGCTTTGTAGTAGAGTTGAAGATCTGGTATTGCAATACCCCCCCGCTTCGCTCTTCCTGCTAAGGATTGCTTTAGCTATTCTGGGTTTCTTATTCTTCCAGATGAATTTCATAATTGCTTGCTCTATTTCTGTAAAGTACATCGTTGGGATTTTAATTGGAATTGCATTGAATCTGTATAGCACTTTTGGTAGTATGGCCATTTTGACAATATTAATTCTGCCTATCCAAGAACATGGGAGATCTTTTCATCTTCTAAGGTGTTCTTTAATTTCTTTCTTTAGTGTTGTATAGTTCTCATTGTAGAGGTCTTTCACCTCTTTTGTGAGATCGATTCCCAAGTATTTTATTTTTTTTTTGAGGCTATTGTGAATGGGGTAGTTTTCCTAATTTCTCTTTCTGAAGATTCATCACTTATGTATAAAAATGCATTGGATTTATGAGCATTGATCTTGTAACCTGCTACTTTACTGAATTCACTTATGAGTTCTAAGAGTTTTCTGGTGGAATTTCCTGGTTCCTCTAAATATATAATCATGTCATCAGCGAACAGGGATAGTTTGAGTTCTTCTTTTCCAATTCGTATCCCTTTAATTTCTTTGGTTTGTCTCATTGCTCTGGCTAGAGTCTCAAGAACGACGTTGAATAGAAGTGGTGAAAGAGGGCATCCCTGCCTTGTTCCAGTTTTTAGGTGGAATGCTATCAGTTTTTCACCATTTAGAATGATATTAGCCATGGGCTTAGCATAAATGGCCTTTACAATGTTAAGTAATATTCCCACTATCCCTATTTTTTCTAGTGTTTTGAGCATGAAGGGGTGCTGTATTTTATCAAATGCTTTTTCTGCATCTATTGAAATAATCATGTGATTCTTGACTTTAAGTCTATTGATATGGTGAATGACATTTATTGATTTCCTGATGTTGAACCAACCTTGCATCCCTGGGATGAAACCCACTTGATCATGGTGCACTATCTTTTTAATATGTTTTTGTATGCGATTTGCTAAAATTTTGTTGAGAATTTTTGCGTCGATGTTCATTAAGGATATTGGTCTGAAATTTTCTTTCCTTGATGAGTCTCTGTCTGGTTTAGGTATCAGTGTGATATTGGCTTCATAGAATGAGTTTGGGAGGGTTCCCTCCTCTTCTATTTTATGGAATACTTTGAGAAGTATTGGAATGAGCTCTTCCTTAAAGGTTTTGTAGAACTCGGCTGAGAACCCATCTGGTCCCGGACTTTTCTTTGTTGGTAGGCTTTTGATGACTTCTTCTATTTCAGTTCTTGAAATTGGTCTATTTAAATTGTGTATGTCCTCCTCGTTCAGTTTAGGCAATTCATATGTCTCTAGAAACTTGTTGATGTCTTCGAGGTTTTCTGTTTTTTTGGAGTATAGATTTTCAAAATAGCTTCTAATTATATTTTGTATTTCAATCCTGTCTGTTGTGATATTTCCTTGTTCATTCCGAATTTTAGTGATTTGGGTTTTCTCTCGTCTTCTCTTTGTTAGTGTGGCTAAAGGTTTATCAATTTTGTTTATTTTTTCGAAGAACCAACTATTTATTTTGTCAATTTTTTGTATTGTTTCTTTTGTTTCAATTTCATTGATTTCAGCTCTGAGTTTAACTATTTCCTGTCTTCTACTACTTTTGGTGCTGATCTGTTCTTCTTTTTCTAGGGCTTTGAGCTGTAGTGTTAGGTCGTTTATTTGTTGAGTTTTACTTCTTTTATTAAATGCGCTCCATGAAATAAATTTCCCTCTAAGTACTGCTTTCATAGTGTCCCAGAGATTTTGATATGATGTTTCTTTGTTCTCATTTACCTCTAAGAATTTTTTCATTTCCTTCCTAATATCTTCTGTTATCCATTCATCATATAATAGCATATTGTTTAATCTCCAGATGTTGGAATAGTTTCTGTGTTTTACTCTTTCATTTATTTCTAACTTCAATCCATTATGATCTGATAGAATACATGCTAGTGTCTCTATCTTCTTGTATTTGCTAACATTAGCTTTGTGGCATAATATATGGTCTATTTTAGAGAAGGATCCATGTGCTGCTGAGAAGAAAGTGTATTCACTCTTGGTTGGATGGTATATTCTATAAATGTCCGTTAAGTCTAAATTATTGATTGTGTTATTGAGATCTATGGTTTCTTTGTTCAATTTTTGTCTGGAAGATCTGTCCAGTGGTGAGAGAGGTGTGCTAAAATCACCTAGTATTATTGTGTTATGGTCTATTTGGTTTCTGAAATTGAGAAGGATTTGTTCGACATACATGGATGAGCCACTGTTTGGGGCATAGATGTTTATGATTGTTATATCTTGCTGATTTATGCTTCCCTTAAGCAGTATGAAATGTCCTTCTTTATCCCTTCTGACTAACTTTGGCTTGAAGTCCACATTATCTGAAATGAGGATGGATACTCCAGCTTTTTTGCTGAGTCCATGTGCATGGTATAATTTGCCCCATCCTTTCACCTTTAGTCTATGGGTATCTTTTTCTATGAGGTGAGTCTCTTGCAGGCAACATATTGTTGGGTCTTTCTTTTTAATCCAATCTGCCAGTCTATGTCTTTTGATTGATGAATTCTGGCCATTAACATTCAGGGTTATTATTGAGATATGATTTGGTTTCCTGGTCATTTGGTTCATTTTTTAAATTTTATTTATTTATTTCTTTGACACAACTTGGCTCCTCCTTTATTTGACAATTCCTTTAGGATAATTCCTCCCTTTGTTGATTTGCTTCTTTGTTTTTCATCTCTTCCTCATGGAATATTTTGCTGAGAATGTTCTGTAATGCTGGCTTTCTTTTTGTAAATTCTTTTAGCTTTTGTTTATCATGGAAGGATTTTATTTCATCATCAAATTTGAAGGTAAGTTTTGCTGGGTATAAGATTCTTGGTTGGCATCCATTTTCTTTCAGGGCTTGAAAAATGTTGTTCCAGGCCCTTCTAGCTTTTAGGGTCGGGATTGAAAAATCTGCTGATATCCGTATTGGTTTCCCCCTGAATGTAATTTGGTTCTTTTCTCTCACAGCCTTTAAAATTCTGTCTTTATTTTGTATGTTAGGCATTTTCATTATAATGTGCCTTGGTGTGGGTCTGTTGTAATTTTGTGTATTTGGAGTCCTATAAGCCTCTTGAACTTGATTTTCCATTTCATTCTTCAGATTTGGGAAATTTTCTGATATTATTTCATTGAATAGATTGTTCATTCCTTTGGTTTGTTTCTCTAAGCCTTCCTCAATCCCAATAATTCTTAAATTTGGCCTTTTCATGATATCCCATAGTTCTTGTAGATTCTGTTCATGATTTCTTACCATCTTCTCTGTTTGTTCAACTTTGTTTTCAAGGTTAAATATTTTGTCTTCAATGTCTGAGGTTCTATCTTCCAGGTGTTCTATCCTACTGGATATACTTTCTATGGAGTTCTTAATTTGGTTTATTGTTTCCTTCATGTCAAGGATTTCTGTTTGGTTTTTTTTCAATATCTCTAACTCTTTATTGAAATGATCTTTTGCTTCCTGTATTTGCTCTTTTAACTGTCGATTGGTGCGATCATTCAATGCCTGCATTTGCTCTTTCATCTCATCGTTTGCTTCCCTGATCATTTTAATTATGTACAATCTGAACTCCTTTTCTGTCATTTCTTCTGCCATGCTGTCATTGGGTTTTATTGATGTAACATCGAGATTTGTTTGCAGCATTTTCTTTCCTTGTTTTCTCATATTGTTCAGGTATCAGTGGACTGCTGAGATATTGCAGATTTCCTCTATTGACTTACAATGTCCCTGAAGATTTCTATATATATATCCCCTCTTTGCCTTCAGTAGGCTGAAGTCTTGGAGGAATTTGATAATGCGGTGCTCCACAAGGAATCTGCCTCTCTAGGAGTGGTGGCCTTCAGGTGGTGTATATTCCCTGCTAGTGGGCAGAGGTGCCTCCACTTCTTGACCAATGGTCATCCAAAGGGGAACTAGGCTGCGGGCTGAGGCAAGGCCTGTTTGGGCCTGAGTCTCTGGTTTTACCGTCCTTGTGGGGAAACCTCACCCGGCAGGGAAGACTCACCCGGTGGGGAGGTCTCGCTGGTCAGTTTCCTCCTAGAGGTTCCCCTCAATTTACAGCTACTGCCTGGGCTGGGCTGCCTTCCTCTGCAAAGTTCCCAGGGGCCCGGCCCTACCTCCTGGGCCTGCGAGCCTCACCCTTCGCAGATGAATCTCCTTAGGCTGCCCCTCCTCAGAGAATCTGCCCACAGTCCTGGAACCTTCGCTCCGCCCCTAAGCCTGTCTCTGTGCGGCTCTTCCACCAAGAAGCCTCCTAGATCCTGGGACCCTGCTCTGCACCTAATCGCCTGGCTATGCGGCCCCTCCTCTGAGCAGCCACCTGGGGCCCCGTACAATCGCTCTGAGTCCCAGAGACCTGCCACACGCCTCTTCCTCCAGACAGCCGCCCAGTATTCCGGTGCGGTCACTAGGAGTCCAAGCAACTCTCTGCGTGCGTCCTCCTCCCACCAACCACCCGTAGCCTGGGGCAATCAATCACTCCAAGTCGAAATGACCCTCCCTGTTCCTCCTCCTCCTCCTGGTAATCCCCCGGGTGTTCAGGAGCATCGCTCTGAGTGACTCTGAATCCACGTGACCCGCTGCACGCGTCCTCTGGGCAACTGCTGGGAGCTCTGGTGCGGCCACTTGAGACCAAGCGACCCACCGCGCTTCTCCTCCAGGCAGCCCCCCTGTGTTCAGGAGCGGTCGCTTTAAGTCCAAACAACTCACCAATCGCCTCCTCCTCTGAGCAGTCTCCTGGAGCTCTAATGCAGTCACTGCGGGTCCAAAGGCCCCGCCGCGCTCCTCCTCCTCCTGCTCCTTCTCCTCTGGGCAGGCCCCGGTGTTCAGAAGTGGTCTGAGTCCAAACAGCTCGCCACGCAGCCCCTTCAGCCCCGCCGGAAGCTCTGGTGTAGTCACTCCGAATCCAAGCGGCCGCGCTCCTCCTCCTCCTCCTCAGGGCAGGCCCAGGTGTCCTGAGTCCACACAGCTCTCCTTGCCGCTCCTCCCCTAGGCAGCCTCCGGAGCCCCAGTGGTTGCTCTGAGTCCCAGCGCTATGCTGAGCAGCCTCCTTTACTGCACTCCCAGTTGTCCGAGTTCACCGCTCCAGCGGGGGGAGGGGCGTCGCGCCGGCAGCTCTCCTTCACAAAGTTCCCTGCGTTCCGGGACTACTGTCCCATCCGGGACGCCTCCCCAATGGGAGAGACTCACACAGCTGCTTTGAGTTGGTCCCAAGTCTCTCAATTTCTCCTCTTTTGAATCCTGAGTCCTGGAGCAACATGAAATGCAGCCACCCTCTAGGCCGCCATCTTGAAACCGCAAACATATTTTTGGATAAGGACAATGTCACTTCTTTCAATCCTTGTAGCTCTTATTTTTCCTATGTTATTTTGCCAACTGGGACTTCTGTAACACATATCACAAAAATTGTGAACATGTACACCTTTCTACTCTGTATCAGTGTTCTCTAATTTACTTGCATAAGAATCACCTTATGGCATTTTTAAAAATTTCAGATCCCTGGCTTCCAAAGATTGTAACAAATAGGTCTATGGTAGAATTGATAAATTTGAAAAATTTACTTTTTCTTTTGGGGGGGGGGTGCTGGGGATCAAACCCAGGTCCTTGTGCTTACAAGGCAAGCACTCTGCTGACTGAGCTATCTCCCCAGCCCCCAATTTTCACTTTAATAAATATGCTTCCTGCAAAATTCTGATGTGAGTTGATCCCCATATAACACTTTGGTATGTGATTCTCTAAAGTATGCATGTAAAGTGGATTGTGTTCTACACTAAATCTCTGAACTTTTTAGCCTTTTTATTACCATCATATGCTATATTTTCTTTAAAGTACCATAGTCCTATTAGCATTCCCTACTTTCCACTAATCCAACCCTGATCAGCAACAACACTTTAGGCATCCACTTGTTATTGGGATTGACATGCATATACCAAATCCCTAGTTTACATTACCTTCTGGTTATCTCTTCTGTCCTGACATCTACTAAAACAGTATGGTATATTTTGGTGATAATAGGATATAAATAACTGAGTCACTGCCAGTGATATGCATTTGTTTTGCTTTTTTCTTTTAATGTTTTCATTTCTAGTCTAATCATTTTTATTCCACAATGAAACTGACAAATCATAAAATATTACCCAATGTCATTGTTTTCATGTCATTATATTGTAATTTTAAAAGAATTTAGTTGTAGATGGACACAATACCTTTATTTTGTTTATTTATTTTATGTGGTGCTGAAGATCAAACCCAGTGCCCCACATATGCTAGGCAGACACTCCACCACTGAACTACAACTTCAGCCCTCATAATTATTTTAATAGCATAATTAAGATACAACTCACACCACAAACTTTACCTGTTTAAAGGTATTTAAGTGTACAATTCAAAGTATTTAGAATATTTACAGTAGTGCAACATCATCATAATGTACTTTTAAATATTTCTGTCATCCTAAAGAGAATCCTCACGCCCATTAGACGTTACTTCTCACTCTCTTCTCTTTCCCACCACAATAAACCCTAGTCAACTATTAGTTTATTTTCTTTCTCTATAAATTTGTTTATTCCATATTTTTGTATTAATGGAATCATACAATATGTGGTCTTTCACTCAGCATAATGTTTTTTAGATTCATCCATGTTTTAGCACATATCAATACTTCACTGCTTCTTATTGCCAAACACTATTCTATTGTATGGCTATACAGCATTCTGTCTATTCATTTATCAGTTCATGGGCAGTTGGCTTGTTTCCACTTTTTTGGCTATTATGACTTATACTTCTATGAAAGCTTATGCACATTATTTTAGACATCTGTTTTCAATTCTTTTGTGTATATTCCTAAAATAATTACTGGGTCATATAATAACTCTATGTGTAACATTTTGAAACACTGCCAAACTGTTCCAGATGCAGCATTTAACATCCCCACCAACAAGGTATGAGGGTTTCATTTTCTCCATACCCTGTCAACACTTTTCATTGTCTTTTTGATTATAGCTATTCTTGTAAATGTGACTTAGTATCTCACTGTGGTTTTGCATTTTCTTAATGGCTAATGATTTTGAGGGTGTTTTCATGTGCTTGCTGGTCATTTGTATACCTTTTTTGGAGAAATGTCTAGTCTCACCCTATGTCCATTTTTAAAAACAGGGTTGTCTTTTTAATAGAAGTTTTTTATATAGTCTGGGTACAAGAACATTTTCAGACATATATTTATAAATACTATCTCCCAGTCTTTCACCTGCATTTTCACTGGGTTGATGTTGTACTTTGAAGCACAACAGTTCTTAATTTGGTGAAAGACCAAATTGTCTTAAAAGAAAAATTATCTGCTCTTTTATTACTTACGCTTTTGGAGCTACATCTAAGAAATCATTCCTTAACCCAAGATAGTGAAAATTTACTTCTGTGTTTTCTTCTCAGAGTTTTATTACCACAATTATTTTTATAGATGTGAATGAATAGAAAGTAAGATTTAAAGTGGTATAATCAGAGAGCTATCAAGGGGAAAAGTTTCAATTATTTAATTTTACAGATAATAATTATTAGGATTATCGGGTGGTTTATGAGCATTAATACAAATGACTGATAAAATGGTAGAAAGAGAATATATTACCCAATGAAGAGAGAGTGCAAAGTCCTGGTATCACCAACGCCCTTTCAGACCCAATGGCTGCATAGCCAGCATCACCAGTCATTTGCTCTTATACTCCAGGAAGGAGAAGAACCAGAAGATACTATTGTTTTATAACAGAGGGAACATAGGTGGGGATAAAAGAAGAATTTATTGGTGGTCTATTGGAGTGATTTCACAAAAGAAACAAATAATTAACTCTTATCATAGAAAATCTAAGTCCAGTTTTCTCCTTCACATTTCCTACATTATGTGAAGAAGAAATGTTTCCAACTAATTCAAAAATAGATTACCTGATGAAAAACAGAGCACACTGAATTGACCCATTATTTCTTCCTTTCAAAACACAAAACAGAATAATCACGCATAATGTTCACTCAGAACAACTTGATATGCTGAACTATTCATTCAATAAAGTTAGGACTCTCTACAACTTTCAAAAGAATCCCTTCTATAAACAACTCCCCTGCAGTACTGCCATGGTTACCAGGCTCAGGAAGGTACCACTGTTTAACATTTGCATCTCTCTCGGCTTCCCCAAGCTTCCTTATCTTGTTGTTAACATTATGTTGCAACCATTGTCTTTGAAATCATGTCTCTTTTTCCAAGGAACAATCTTTAAACTAAGTTACTGCACTGTGAAAGCATGTGGAAGGCATTGATGATGGAAAACAAACTTAGTCATAGCATAAGGGCAAAATGTGCAGGGTCATTTGGTGGCTTAGTAGAAAACGAATGTCTTCCAAGGACTTGAAGGAGAAAGAAGCAAAGTGTCCTTCGTATTACAAATTAGAAGTCATCATAGAACATGATTTGACTTGTGTTTGTGATACCTCATTATTTGACACAGAAACTTCCAGCTTTCTTTTATGTTAAATTTTTGGAAGGTCATCCATTTTCACCCGAGTGGAATGGTTTGGTAGGTCCTTTCTTAAAGCTAGGTAATGATAACCTAAATTTTTTAGTCTTCTCAACCCACGAATTCTATGGTGCCATAAATTATTATTTACCAATCAGGTTAAGTCTTTGTCATGGAAAAATAATTGGTACACGAACATAGCTCAACTTTTCAAATAATTTTGGCCTAATATTTCCTGTATTTTGAGCTACTGTTACCTACATATTTTTTTACTCTGACTTTTTCTAAATATTTACTTACACTTTTTTCATTTTTGATATAATTGTATTTACTTATTCCTTAAAACAATTTACAATATAGGAATTTGAGGTTTTGAAATAATATCAACTTTGCAAGCATAATGACACATTAAATTCACTCAGTAGTCATATGACTCAAAATGGTTACCTCTTCTTCTCAAATCAAAACTTTTAATATGAAAATGAATCATCCCACAATCCTGAACTTATTTCATCAAACCATTCTATGCAAAGACAGGTTATAAAATTTATGAAATTTCCTTTAGCCGAAAGTATTGCAATGCAGGCAGTATTCTAGGAGACAAACACAATTTATTACACTTAAAAACAGGTTTACTCAAGAAAATAAACCATTTATTCATGCAGAGACTAATGTGGTGATAGAACAATGAAAAAGATATGAAAAAAAGTATTGAACAAAATGTCAGAAGACCTGAATTCCAGCTGAGACTATAGTACAATAGTACTACGTCTTTTATAAACTTGGGTTGATTAATTTCTCAAGATGTATTCATTAGGAAGGTACAAACATATGAGGTACAGAAAAACTGACTAAGAGATAAAAAAAGAAGTAAAGACCATTAATTGTCCCACATAGGAAGAAATCCAGAGGCACAATGATTCAGATTTGGTACAGTGGCTGGTTACCACCATAAAGGAACCAAACTCTCCATCCTCTTATTCTGTCATCTCTCCTTGCCACCTCATACCAAGACAGCTAAGCTCCAGGTGTCATATTCCCATCCAAAGGTACAAAGCCAGAGAAACTAAGTATATTTTCATCAAGTTATTTTCTCTTAGTAACAACAAAGTAATCCACCAGATTCCCCTTTTATAATTGTTGATCAACACTTAGTCACATGGTCAACCCTTGTATGTATATACCTGAGAGTCTGGGAAAGTGAGCACCAGGTTTATCCAGCTTCTACCAAGAGAGAGACTCACAGAGAAGAGAGCCTCCTGGCTTTGACTCTCATTTATAGGAACTGAGTAAACTGATCTCTCAAGTATAGTTTCAGGCTAATACATAATCTTTAAAAATTAAAAAGTAACAAACAAACCAAAAAAAACAAGCTGAGTTTTACTTTACATTTTTTTTATAGGAGCCTCTCTCTGAGTCAAACTTCCTATGATGGCACTTCATGCCCCTCTCTAAAAACAAAAACAAGACAAAACAAACTTCCTTCATCCATGATTCTGAATTTCTAAAGTGACCAGTTTCTCCCCTCCCCTAACTAGAAAAAAAACTTCTGAGTCGTCCAGACACTGAGTCATTCAATTCAACTTTGATGGGGCTGCATCTATTTTTGAGGTTTAGCCATCATGGTTTAAAGAACATTGACTGTCTGTGGACACTTTGGATATTTTTCTTAGCACCTCTCTAAGTTTATGTGGTACTAAATTTAAATGGAAAAATTAAAGATGTAAAAGGCTAAGTAAGTAATTATATTGAAAAAAGCATGAGTGATCATCTTTTTAAAAAAATCCAAAGAATTCAAAATGTGTTGCATTTGTCCAACTAACATTCCATTTGTGATATCTCATAATCCCATGTAATATTACAATGTACCTCTGCTTCATTTTTAAAGAAAATTACACAGCTGCCCCTTATTATTAAAAGCACCCTCCTCCTCACTCCCTGAATAAATGTGTGTTCTGAAATTAAAACAAGACACTACACGAGAACCACTTGGAAGCCAGAATGTCGCCAGCTTTGTATGCCAGATGTGATTATAGAGCAACAGTGGACAATGCTGCAATCAGTCTATTGGTTAGCCAGAAACTGTGGACAACCAGAAGAGGTTCAGTCTGAATACACGGCCATGGTACGTTAAAAGCTACCATGCAAAAAAATGCTTGTTTTACCAAGATACTCTATGGGAATATTTAGCTGTTACATTGTAAATGCTGTTATTTTGGTTTCTAAAAATGTCATGACAGGAAATGATTCGAGGGAGGAGTTGCCAAGATGGCTGTTGGACAGAAGGAAGGGGGAAGGAAGCTAAACCTCGAAAACAAGAAGTTAGAAAAGGTGAAAACGTGAATACAATTTGCAATAAAATGGATTCTTAAAATCCCAAATAAACCTGACTCGTTTCCCCCTATTTGCCCACTCCCAGAAAGCTGGTTATGTTTGATGAGGGAGTTCCTACTGCTCATTGTCACAAAGGTTAGAAGGTCCTGCTCTTCTGATTTTGTTTCAGTCACCAGGTTGAAATAGCCGACAAAGGAAGACATCCAGTTAACATGGTGCCAGAGATAAGTCTCCACTCTCAGGTCCCAGCAGCTATAGACAGCAGGCAATTGCAGACCTCTGGAAAGCATTTCTGCAGGTTCAGAAAAGGTGATGTTCAGGCTTCACTTGCTTCTCTCTGTGTCTCAGAAGTGCAGGTAAGAGTAGGGCTGATCAGGAAGTAGCTATAGTTAGTGATTTTGGGAGAGGGACCTTCCTCAGAGTGATGCTCACAGAAGGAACTCAGTACCTGATGAACTTTAGAAATTTAGAGATTTAGAAAGAGAGACAAAGGAGGGAAGGAAGGAAGGAAGGAGGAAGGAAGGAAGGAAGGAAGGAAGGAAGGAAGGAAGGAAGGAAGGAAGGAAGGGGAATTAGGAGGTGAAACTAAACTGGTGTTGCTCCCTCAATATGTTCCTGTATAGAGATCTCTCCATGTATGGAGTCTCTGGTTTAACCAACTTACTTCTCATAGATGATATTTACTGCTTATGTGCTTTCAGTAGTAATGTGTCTTCTTTTACTATAGTTTCTCTTAGATCTACATAGAATCAGAAATCATAGCTTACCCTCAAGAAAATCACTCCAGAGAGATAAATATCTACATATATATGTAGATATATATATACACCATATTAATATCTTATGTTATACATTATATATGATATATATGTAAAGTTGGTATAATATAGCTCACCAATAAAAACTTTTCAAAAAACTTCTAACATACCTATAATTATACTTTCACTCTTTTTCATATGAACTCATAACGCTCCCCCTTCTTTGGCAACAGAAAAGAGCTTTTCCACCTTTTATTTTTAGACTCCCACTTCTTTACTATTTAGTATATTTCTCATGCATTTTAAAAGTAGAAGATACATACAATTTTAAAACTCAAACTCTTAAATATCTATATTCCTCCATATTACACAGTGCCTTGAGCACAAGTACAAATATGTATATATCATTGTAAAATTCCATAAACCTGCATTTTTTTTTTAAACCAAACATAGTAGAGAGAAAGTGAACGGGAAGGAAGGAAGGAAGGAAGGAAGGAAGGAAGGAAGGAAGGAAGGAAGGAAGGAAGGAAGGAAGGAAGGAAGGAAGGAAGAAAGGAAGGAAGGAAGGAAAGAAGGAAGGGAGGGAGGGAGGGAGGGAAAGCCAGGTCAATAAAGACTTATTCAACACCATTCCTGGCTAATGGTACACAGGTGATACAATACCTATATATTCATGTTCATGAGTGGACTAATTTTAGTTTCAGGCATATTACAATATGATTTTAAGCTTGGAGTCTGAGGTAAGAGTGAAGCTAGGAGAGTGGTCTCTGGCCTCTGTGCCTTCAATATGTAAGGCCAACAGCTTCCCCAGGCCCCTGCAGCCCCTGGGCAGTTAGAGCAGAGCCCTCCTGAAGGGGAGGATTTCCTCTCTTCTTCTTTGTGCCTTCCTCTCCACAGAGGTGCGAGTTTAAGTTTAACATAAGTCCCACTCCAGTTCAGTTAGGGAAAAGAAAGTGCTCTTGATTACTGACAAGGCACTCTACACTTGGATAAGCATGCTTCATCTAATTATTCATTCATTTATATATAAAAATTAACTTCATAAAAATATTTCAGCAAGTAGATAATCTCAACTATCAGGAAATTATACTACAATTACCCCTCATTACTGTGATGATACATACTAAATTTTAGATTTGTTTACATTTCTCTCACCTGTTCCAAAAGCATTACTTCTGAATAAGCAGATTAATAGAAGATTTTTAAACTTTTTTATTGTGTTAAAATTAAAGAACACAAAACAACTAAAGGTAAACTGATATAAGATGTTTTCATATTATCTTTTAAGTCAATATTTAAAATATGACTATTGCTTGTTTTGATTACAACAAATGGGTGAAAGAAAATTGCTTTTTTACATTCCATATTTAAAAATTAAGACCACTACTTGCCTTGATTACTTCAAATGGGTAAAAGAAAATTTCCTTTTTACACTCCATTTCACAATAGATGAGAGAATATAATTTAAGTATAACTGCAACATGATTTTTTATTTCTCCACTGAGTTAGTATTGATTCTTTAATTCTTTTTAGTCATTTATGATTCATCTGATATTGTTCCATTTTTCAGATCTAAGGCATCCCATATAAAGATGAATTCCCTCTCAGCCAACAATTTAGATAAATGTCAAATTCATGTAGAAAAAAAGGTTTTCACACATCTTCCTTTGTCACTGAGGACAGAATTTGTCACCATTTAAAGACTGAATAGCATAAATGCAATTACCTGAGGGGTCTTGAAAAAAAATTTGTTTCCTAAGTCTCCTATAACAAACATCAGAGGTCAGAAATAGAAAAATAGAGATTCTAAAGATAGATGACAGCATAGCTGTCGTTTTTCAGAAATTAAGAAAAACTTGGGGTGTGGTGGGTAAATGAAAAGTTAATTATGTGGAGGAGAAAGAAGAAAGAAAATGTGTAGAAAATATGTAATAGAAAAAATATAGAGCTGAGGTTACATGGCACTGAATGAACCTGAAAGTATTCTAAATATATTCTTGGCTAATTTTGTGAGATACATAGCTTTATAACTCTATAACTGTCAATTATTCATTAAAATTTAAATGAATGTTGAATTTTAAAAAATTTAACAATACTAACAAGAAAATATTATGTACAATTTGAGTCACCACCTAAAACTAAAACATAGTCATTAACCTCTAGGAATTTACCACATGAGAAAGAAACCACATAAATAGAAAACTAACCATAATGTAATATTTTCATGAAATAATCTATAAATCAAAGTAAAAAGGCTTGAGACAAGAGCCATCATAACAGTAAAAAGCTTTTTTTGGTGGATTCTTGGACTTTGGTCAAATGACCATCTTCCTTAAGGAAACCAGGCCTGGCCCACCCCGTGGATGGGGGGCCTTTACTCTTGCATGAGAGAGAGGAGCACTTGATCCAGGTGGATCCAGTTAAAACACCTAATTCCCCAGGCACAATGATTGATTCAGAGTAGCTCATATAAGCCAAGTCAATTACTTCAGACTGAATCCTGAAACTTTCATGTAAGCACAATAAGAAACCCTGTCTTTTCCAGTTTTCTTGAACTTCATAGGGAGCTTCTGGTAACCATCTTGCCAGCATACATCATTTGAGAAAGTAAATTCATATCCTGGAACTGCTATAGCAACTCTCCACAAATTTGGAGATTTAACACAAGAGAACTTCATTCTCTCATAGTTCTAGGGGCCAGAAGTTCAACATCAGTTTCAGTGGCTGAACCCAGGAAGTTGGCCAGACCTCACTTCCTCCATGTGCTCTAAAGGAGATCTGTCCCTTGCATCTTCCAGCTTCTGATGGTGGCCAATATTTATTTGCTTGTGGCTGCATCATTCCACTCTTTCCCATGTCTATGAGTCTTTCTTCTCTGCCTCACTCCTCTGTTTTGCTTTTCATTTGTTTTCAGTGCTGGGGGTTTTGCCACCATCTTACAAAGACACTTAGATGGAGTAGATTTGGGGTCTTCTGGGTTAATACAGAATAAGCTCCCCATGTCAAAAATCTTAACTTATTCCCATCCACAAAGACCCTTTGTCCTTAAAAATAGTACTCACAGGTTCCAGGGATTAGTATTTGATTCCTCTGGTTATTAAATTATTCAGTTTAGTGAAGGTAATTATACAGAGAAAAGCAGAGATTTGAGATGGGGAGATACTGAATTATGACAACATCATTCAAATGCCTGGTTGATCTTCACCTCACTTTTCAGTTGTAAACCCAAAGATTTAGAACTGTAAAACTCATTGTTGGTCTGAGTTTTCAGCTACTCTGACCCAAGATAGTTCTGACTGATTTAGGATCTCTAGTTAAGACTCCCAAGTCTGTCTTTTCCTGCTGAGTAATATTACCCACATTCCCTTTCTCCTTCCTTGGGTCAGAAGTTCCACCTGCTTTCTTTATCTTTTTATCATCATCATAAAATTTTTCTATCTACCCAGAATCCACTCTGCCCAGACTCATTGCTTAGCTCACTACTTTTTTCTTTGCCAACTATCTGTACATGATTGCATCTTGTTATAAATCTGCTTGTTAATTCCATGAAGACAGAAAAGGTGGAAAAATTTTAAGGTTTTCAAACAGTTCTTATGATGGTTATTTTCTGGTCCATTACATTTATTAAATATGAAAATGTGAGTTCAGGACACTTACTGTCTCTCAAGAGATAAATTCAAATATGGACAAAAAGGAGCAGAGGCAATAGCACACAGGAACACCTGAGGCTGTGTTAGTTCCCAGGGCTGTCATAACAACGTGCTACAAACTGGATGGTCCTAGTTCTGGAAACTTTTGAAAGTCTGATGTCTGAAATCAAAGCCATACTCCCCTCACAGACTCCAAGGAAGGGTTCTCCTTACCTCTTCCTTGCTTCTGATGGTTGCTGGGAATACTTGAAATTACTTGGTCTAAAGATGCATCGTTCCAACCTCAGCCCCTGTCTTCTCATGGTTTTGTCCCTTGGTCTCCTTAGTACCTCTGTGTCTCTGTGTACAAATCTCCCTTTGTTTATGAGGACACTGGTCATTGTACTAGGGTCCACCTTAATCCAGTGCGACACAATCTTCACTTGATTACATTTGCATAGAACTTATTTCCAAATAGAGTTACATTTGCAGGTCCCAGAAATTCAAATGTAAGTGAATTTTCTCAGGGAATACGAATCAACCCACAGCAGGCCCAGGGAGGACACCAGGGCATTCAGATCATCCGTCCTGAACCCAGGCTGCTGCACAAACATTGAAAATACATGCTGAGAATGAAATCAATTGTGATTTCATTTGGTGAAGCATGTAATTATAAATAATGACACTGGGAAGTGAAGCAACCCTTCGCTCTCAGTCATAACAAGAAAGGGCATCGAGATGGTTTCTCTGCCACAGAATGAAATGTAATAATTTTATTTCAAATAATTTATTAAAAAGGAAGAATCTAGCAAAATGAATGTCAGATAATCTCACTATGTAGCCAACTAAGCTCAGAACTATTTAGAGACAAAATGAACCAAACAAGTTGAATCATTTCAGTTGGCCACTTACTGGTCACAACTATTTTAAATAACTTAGCTACATCTGAGTGATGTGTTATTTATCAATAAATATCTTACAAAATTAACTTTTAAAATAGTCAGAAGGCCTTGTTTGTATGCCAAACTTTGTCATTAACCAACTATAAATTGGAAAGGACTTTGAATTGCTTTGGGTCTCAGTAACTTCTCAATTACTTCTGTAAAATGAATGATTAAAAATTTAGGCATCATTACCCTATGTATATGTATGATTACATGGATGGTATGAATCTACATGGTGTACAACCATGGAAACGAAATGATGTATCCCATTTGTATACAATGAATCAAAATGAAGTTTGTAAAAAAATTTTTTAAATTTATTTTTTTAAATTCAGGTAATTGTAAAGGTTCCTTTTTCCTCAAAAATGTTTTCATAAAAATATTATATTCTTTTGCATGATCATTTTAACATTTGTGTATTGTGTTCTGCATAGTTTGATAAAAGAAATTAATGATAGGAAAATCCTAGTGTGCCTGAGAATATATTTACAATTTTTTTGGGGGGGGAGGGAAAAGTAACCAGGGACTGAACTCAGGGGCACTCAACCAATGAATCACAACCCCAGCCCTGTTTTGTATTTTATTTAGAGACAGGGTCTCACTGAGTTGCTTAGTGCCTCGCTGTTGCTGAGACTGACTTTGAACTCATAAGCCTCCTGCCTCAGCCTCCTGGACCTCTGGGATACAGGCATGTGCCACTGCACCCAGTATATCTTTAAAATCTTAAAAAGAAATGTTGAGAGCATCTCAAAACTTCATGGATACAAGATAGCTACCATGGCTCCAAGTATCACATCTTCACAAAGCAATGTTCAAAACAGGATGGGTGGAAAGGATAGCCATTCTTCTTTATCTGTCTTTGTACCAAAGAGGTTAAACTTTCCCAGAAGCCTCTGACAAAATTTATCTTATAGCCAATATGGCATCACAGATCTTAGAGCATCTTATGCCATAAGAACAGAGAAGGCAGGGAGAATTGCTATTTAGCGTGTTTAGCCCTCTGCCAAGGGAGATAGACTCTAACAGCAACAAACAAAAGAGAGGGAGATGGCTATTCATCATCAGCATACAAACAGGGACCATTAGAGATCCTCTGATTCAAAAGAAAGTGGCCTGAGAACCTGTATAGAGGCTCTGATAGTCCCCTAGCAGGAGACTGAGCCGGGTTTTCAGAGGGAAGAGTGAGAGATAAGGAATTTGAAAGATACTGATTTTTTGTTAGTCATGTTAACAACACTGAAATGGCGTAGGCAATGCCACTGACTAGCTATATGACCCTGGACAAATTATTTAGTGTTCTCTCCAGAGTTCAATTTCCTTACCTGTAAAATGAGTAAATATGTGTCTCAGTTTATTCTGAAAATTAAATGAGAAAACATGCTTAAAATGCCTTGTAGAATCTGAGATATGGACAGGCAATAAATACTAGATTTCTCTCTCCCCCTTCCTTCTTCCTAACTTACTCTTCCTCTCTCCTTTCATAAGAAAGAAAATCCCCACTCCCTGTACATCCCATCCCTCCACTGTGGCACCCTCTCTCAATCACCGTCTTTTTCCTAACCATCTACTTCTTGGAAAAAGGTTATGGTTGAGCAACTTTAAAAGTGGGTTATTAAGAGCCTGGCAGAGCACATACTGTACCCTCAGGAATAGCTGTGTAGCCCCTCTGATGAGGAAAGGTGTCTTGGGGACCTGGTCATGGTGGGAAGAGAAGCTCCCTGGGGCTGTAAATCTGATTGTATTGTCCCAAAGCAATCATTACTGGAGAATTTTGGTTGATGATCAAGGATAACTAAAGGTGATCAAGGGATTTGGAGCCCTAAATGATATCCATCATTTGTAAAACTCCTCCCTGCTTCCTCACCTCCCACCCCAAGAGGATAATGGGCACTGACACAAGCAGCTAAAAGAAACTCAATCAAGAAAAAACATTCAAAGAGAATCTACTATTTATAATGACTAAGTTAGATAACCTCCACATTTATTGTCCCTAGCTAAAATTAAAGCATTCTCCACTCATTTGATGGCCATTTTGGGGTCATGGAACAATAATCACATGGAAGAGAACCAATAACTCATTTTAACTTAACAGTCTTAGGAAGAAAGGTAAGGATCCAGTTCCTGAATGTACCATGGAATTAGATGGGGAAGAAGAAATAAAATTCTCTGAGGTGATTGTATGATGTTATAGTTTGGATCTGGAATGTCTCCCAAAGGCTCATCTGCTGAAGGCTTAGTCCTCATCTGATGGTGCTAGTGGGAAGTGGACACTTTGGGAGTGGAGTGAGTTAAAGGACGTGAGTAACTAAAGCATACCTTTGAAAGGTAAGTTTGGACTCTGACTCCTTTCTTTCCCTCTCACCTCCCAGCCACATGAGGTGGAATTCACCCTCCCCACCATGATGCTCTCACCACAGCCCCAGACACAACAGAGTCAAGTGGCCAGAACCAAAACCTCTGAAACCATGAACCAAAATAAATCTCTCCTCCTTTACACTACCTTTCTCAGGTATTTTGTCACAGTAACAGAAAACTGACTAACATTTGTTGAACCTACCCCTTTATGAGTTCAAGAAATATAATTTAAAATTTTGAGTTTGAAATTACGTATTTGCCATTGTAATATAGCTCAAACAATCAACCATATAGTCTTTGGCATTATAAGCATTTTTAAACTAGAGATAATATTCCATACCCCTTGAATACTTATCCTGTGCCAGGCATATACTATGTGATACACACACAACTTCATTTACTCCTCACAATGCCTCTAAGACAGAAATATCTATTATCTCCATTTTCCACTTGAGGAAACTTAGATTTAAGTAACTTAACAACGACCTCCCAAAGCATGTGACAGAGCAAAGGCTCAGCGGAGTTCTGTCTACCAATAGTCTAACTCTGAAGTTCAACTGATACCATGTCAATCAGTGCCTCACCAATGTATTGTCCCCACCTCCTGTGCTTCTTCTAGTGTCAGATTTACCAGACCATATTGAAGTGAACTTTCAACTTGTCTTTCTTGCCAGGTAGTTTGAATCATTTTTCATTAGATGATGAAGATGTTAAATAAATATACAAGCATAGATTGAATCAGTGAATAAATAAACTAAAATAGGCAACATACAAAGGGGTGCTGAATATAGGAGTGGGAGTGGAGGTGACCACAGGCTGCAGAGGTTGGGAAAGTCTTTGTGGGTAAGACAGGACCTGAGCCAAGCCTGGAGGAAGGAGAGAACTCAAATGAGTAGGGAAGGTGAGAGGGGATTCTGAGAAGGGAATACTATTTTAGAAAAGGCCAAATACCTAATACGGGTTTTTGTTTTTTGTTTTTTGTTTTTTTTTTTTTTTTTGGTCCTAATTCTACCTCTCCAATAGAATATTTTTAGTTGCATAGTTCAATATGCCATAGCATGAATAAGAATCTTACATTATTTTCACATTAGCCAGCCCCTTATGCTGGACCACAGGCATGAAATACAGCCTCCACTTCATTATGATCTTCCAAAGACAATAATCCATTTAAAGCATTGAAGATCATAAGCCCCATGAGCAGCTTACATCCAACCACAAACACTACATAAAAATGTTCAGTAGGGAAAGATAATCAAGATTCACACATTAATTTATTAATCAACACAGATAAGTATGCAGAAAAGTATACCAAATGACCAAATGGCATAAATTCTGAAGTGTGAGTCACCTAGTATCCAGAAAATGATAAATTCAAATTTGAATCATGGTAGTCTTTGATTAACTGATTTTGCTGGCATTTTAAAAAGCAAAAGTCACTTGCTCTTAGTTATCATCACTGAAATCCAACCATCCATAAACTTCAATTAGAATCAAAGAAACAAAACACAAAAAAACTCTTATTTTATTTTCTGAAAATTTTTTCAAAATAGAATATACACGCAAGAAAGTAGACATGTTAAAAACAAAGAACTTGAAATCTTGAGTCTCAACACATCCATACAACCAATGCCAAACTTAAAACCAGAGCATTTCAACACTCCTGAGGATCACTTCCTGCCTCCTTCCACCTAGAACCCTAACTGTAACCATTCCACTCATTTCTAACACCATCAGTAAGTTTCACTTGTCTTTATATTTTACATAATAAAGGATATGGCATGTGTTATTTGGGGTTTGGCTTCCTCAGCTTTGTATTTATGAGACTCATCTATATTTTTGTGTGCAGTTATAGATCATTGTCTCATTTTTTCCAACAGCAGTTCTCAAAGTGTGGTTCAGACATGTGATCCAGAAGTACTGTTTCCATAAATACAGTCAGATAAAATCTGCATTTTTCAATGTGTTGATAACACAAAGGCAACAGTAGGTAAAATTGCTAGAACCTCACCACAAATCAAGGCAACACCACAAAACTGTTCTAGTCATCTGTGTATTATTGTTCAACATTGAGCATTGCCAATTTACAAAAACAAGATAAAAAATGCCATGAAGCCTAGTGTACTCAGTTAAAAATATCTAGCATTTGTTTATATACAAATACTTACATTTATAATTTATATTAGATGTAAATTAATATTGATTTTTATTCATTATTAACACGTATATATCTGTAAAATATTTCCTATGCTATGTAATCTTAACCATGCACAATATACTTCTGTATACTAAAGTACAACGAATGAAAAAAAAAAAAAAAACTCATGAGGAAAAACAACAATTTGAGAAACTACAGTTACTGAGAAGTGGGTATCTGACTAACATTTTGTCAAAAATAAATGAAGTGAGTCTATAACTTCAAGGAAAACAATAGGCAGAAAATAGATGCCCATGATATAACTTCAGCTTTTAAATAAAAATTAGAATTTTTTAGGAGGCTGAGGCAGGAGGTGTACAAGTTTGAGTTCAACTGGGGACACTATCTCAAAAATAAAATAAGAATATACACACAGAAAGTGGACATGTTATAAGCAAAGAACTTGAAATCTTGAGTCTCAACACATCCATACAACCAATGCCAAACTTAAAACCAGACCCTATCAGACCCTGTCTCAAAAATGAAATAGGAAACAGGCTGGAGATGTAGCTAAGTGGTAGAGGGCTAGCCTAGCATGTGTGAAGTGTCTGGATTCAACCCTTGGCATCGAAAGAAAGAAAGAAGAAAAAGAAGGAGAAGGAAGAGGAGGAGGTAAAGGAGAGGAAGGGGGAGAAGGAGAATCAAAACTTTGAAAAACATATTCGTCATCATGAACTTGACAGCTTCCCAACGTAAAAGACTTTAATGTATGTGATTCTTTTACAAATATTGTATAAGGAAATATTTAAAGAATCTGAGCAAATCAAAAAACTATTATAACCCAAATAACCAATGCAGGATACAAACTTTTTCATAAGTAAAAGATCCACTTGCAACACAAATATGAAAAGTTCACTGACATGGTTTCAGAATCCAGATTGCAACTAACCTTTCAGAAATTATCAACTGTCAAATTCTGGTGTACTATCAAAGCATATATCCACATTTATTCTTTAAAAAAATGAAATTACTTACCTGTATGAGGCTGGATTTTCTTAATATATCTTAAATAGGACATGTAGCAACTAATTAAATCAGATGTATAGATGAGAACTCCAACTATCTTCTCATAAGTCAAAGATTAAGAGATTGCAGAAATGTAAAACAATGCCTCTATCCTCATGACATTTTGGTTGGAAAATAAAGTGATTTTGTCTAAAAAAGAAATATGCAACAAGTTTATTTTTAAAATTGTTTTATAAATAAATATTTTAAAATTTGTTTTAAGTTATAATATGAGAAATATCAACAGCTATAATCCACATAATTAAAAGTCCTTTGGAGTCCTCAATGTTTAAAAGGCATAAAGGGCCTTGAGACCAAAAAGTTTGAGAACGCCTGCTGTACAGTATTTCATTGTGAGCAAGGATATAATTTTAACAGTAACTTCTGTGAATATTCTTGAGATAGTATATATTTAGCTTAATTTCCTCATCTGGCCTTTCCACTGTGGTTTTTTCTTTGCTCCAATCCTTTTGCACTGAGCCAATCAGATTATTCTCCAGTCCAGGACTTACAGTTTCTGTTACATCAGGTGCACTTTCTTCTTCCTGGCAGGAATGTTCCAGAAGGCTTTACCAGGAATGTAGAACTGTGCTGTGGCTTTAAGGATTTAGCCAAAAAAAGGTCAGAGGAGGACAGAGTAAACTAGAGTAATATAAGCAGAAGACTTTTTCTTGGATTATGGATATGGTTTCCTGGGCTTCTCAGCTTAACATCATCGTCTAACACCAAATATAGAACAATCTTTTTGTGTCCCTATAACACAAAAACCTGCTTTGTTTTCACCTAATATCAATCACTCCCTAGTTCCCCTCCCCCCTGGTTTTTATGTCTTAATTTTCTTTCTTCCCCACTGCCTTCCCAGAACACGATTGCCAAGAGTGCAAAAAATTTGCTATCATGTTCATTGACTAGAACTGTGCCTTGTACATTTATGAAGCCCTCCATCTGACAGCATCAGAATTCACATTTTTTCTCAAAAGTGCAACAATAGACAAATCCTGGATCATAAATTCAGTCTCAACAAATGTAAAGCAATTGGAACCACACAGTATATCTCTGACACAATGGAATTAAGCTAGAAATCAATACCAAAAAGATAAAATATATACTGAATAATTCATGAATGAAAGGAAGATCTCAAGAGAAATTAAAAAATGACCATAAGCTGCTTAAAAATGAAAATATAGTATACAAAAATTTGTGATACACTGAATCAGTACTTAGAGAGTAGTTTATAGCACCAAATGTTGCACTGGAACAGAGGAAAAGCCTCAAATCAGTAATCTAAGCTCCCACCTCAAGAACCTAGGAAAAGAAGAGAAAAATAAGTTCAAAATAAATAGAAGGAAGTAAATACAAAAGAGCCAAAATCAATGAATTTGAAAACAAGAACAATAGAGAAAATCAATAAACTAAGAAACACAATTTAAAAAAAGAAAAAGATCAATAAAATTGGCCAACATCTAGCAAGACTAACAAAGAAAAAAAAAGAAGAAGAAGAAGAAGCACAGATCACCAATACCAATAACCAAGCATGAAATAAGGGATATCATGACAGACATTTAAAGGATTGCATGGGAATACTGTAACAATTCTACACACAGAAGTCTGGCAACTTAGATGAAATGAAGTAACTCCTTGAAAGTCACCATCACCACAACTAACCTGAGATGAAACAGAAAATTTGTATAATATAATAACTATTAAAGAAATTGAGTTTATAATGTAAAACTCCCCCAAGAGAAGTCTCCAGACCCAGATTTCAATGGAGAATTCTTCCAATTAACACAGAAGAGTTAATACTAATTATATACAATCTCCTCCAGAATATATGAGACCACTTCAAGTTCATTTTATGAAGTTTGTGTTGCCTGGATACCAAAAACAAACAGACATGATACAAAACTAGAAAACTGAAGACCAATATCACTCATGAAAATGCATGTCAAAATCCTTAAGAAAACATTAGCAAGTAGAATGGAGCAATATATAAAAGAAATTATAGGATTGGGAATGTCACTCATTTTACTCAGTGGTAAAGTGCTTGCCTAGCATGTCCAAGGACCTGGATTCAGTACCCAAAACTGCAAAAAATAAAATAAGAAAAAATAAAGAAGAAAATTATATACCATTGCCAACTGGGGTTTACTGCAGTGACAGAAAGTTTGGATATATGAAAACCAAGGTAATCCACCATATTAACAGGTTAAGGGGAAAAAAAATCACACGATCACATCGCTTGAAGAGAAAAAGCACTTGGCAAAATTCAACACTCATTTACATAAAAGACTCTCAGAAAACTAGGAAAGAAGGAAATGTATTCAACTTGATAAAGATTTTGTTACATTTAATGATGAAATACTGAATGCATGGTGTTGGAGGGTTTAGCCAGTATGATAAAGCAAGTAAAGGAAATAAAGGCAAACTGGTTAGAAAGGAAGAAAAAACTACCTCTGTCTGCAAGTGACATAACTGTCTGCATAGAAAACCTCAAGGAATCTGCAAGAAAACTAGAAAAGCTAAATGAATTTAGCAGTGTCACATGAATATGTATATTGCATCACATGACCCAATACACACACACACACACACACACACACACACACACACACACACACACACACACACATATATACTGCTAAATATATATACACACACGACACTACTTAAAATCATTCAAAAATACTTAATTGTAAATCTATCAAAATACATAGGATTTGTATGTTGAAAACTACAAAATGCTGAGGAAAGAAAGCTCTAAATAATTGGAGGAACAAACTATGCTCATGAACTGGAAGACTCAATATAGTAAAAATCTTAATTCTCCCTAAATTAATAAATAATTTTAATCCAATTTCTCCCAAAATCCCAGCCAGAATTTTTCTACATAAAGAATGCTCTTTCTAAAATTTATGTGGAAAAGCAAAGGAATGGAATAGCTTTAAATTTTTTTTTTAAAGAAGAGTAAATTGGGAGTAAGAGTCTACCTGATTTTAACACTTATTATGTAGTGTCAACAATTAAAACTATATGTTAGTGGTGGATTAGAGACATATGGATCAATGGAACAGATTAGAAAATCTAAAAATAGAACCACACGAAAATGCCCAAATTACTTTTTAAATTTTTTTTATTTATTCTAATTAGTCATACATGACAATAGAATGCTTTTATGCACTTTGATGTATCATACATAAATGGGGTATAATTTCTCATTTTTCTGCTTGTTTATGTTGTAGAATCACATTTATCATGTAGTCATATATATACATGAGATAATAATGTCTGTTTCACTCTACTATCCTTCCTATCCCCATATCTCTTCCCCTCCCTCACTCCCCTCTACCTAATATAAAATAACTCTATTCTTCCCTGGTGCCCCACCCTCTTATTGTGAATTAGCATCTGAAAATCAGAGAAAATATTCAGTCTTTGTTTTTTTGGGAATTGGTTTATTTCCCTTAACATGATATTCTCCAACTCCATCCATTTTGCCAACAAATGCCAGAATTTCATTCTTCTTTAAAGCTGAGTAATATTCCATCAGATATATATACCACATTTTCTTTATCCATTCATCTATTGAAGGGCATCTAAGTTGGCTCCATAGTTCAGCTATTATGAATTGAGCTGTATAAACATTGACATGTCTGTGTCACTGTAGTGTGCTGATTTTAAGTCCTTTGGTATAAACCAAGGAGTGGAATAGCTGGGTCAAATAGTGGTTCCAAAAATGACTTTTGATGAAAGTTCAAAAGTAATTCAAAGGAAGAAAGATAGCCTTTTCAATATATAGTACAAAAGCAATTGAATGTCCCACAGGAAAAATAAATAAGAATCTGATGTAAAGCTCACATCTGGCACAAAAATTAACCCAAAATGGATCACAGTTTTAATTTCAAAATGTAAAATTGCACCATGTTCCAGGTAAAAGTCATAGGAAAATACCTTTGGGATTGAAGTCTAAGCAAAGCATCCTTAGAATTGACAACCAAAACTACAGTCCCTAGAAGAGAAAATTGACAAACTAGATTTCATCAAATGAAAATGTTTGCAAAAGACGGTACAGAGGATAAAAGACAAGCTCCAAACTGGGAGAAAATACTTGAAAACCACATATCCAACAGAGAGTTTCTAGGATGTATAAAAGATTCAAAAATTAAACAAAGAAAAAAACCAAAACATCCGATTAGAAAACGGGCAAAAGATGTGAAGATGCATTTATCCTTGTCAAAGCAGTTGTTTGCAAGACTTGAATTTAAAGACTAGTGAAAGAATATGCAGATATGAACTGCACTGCATGCTTGTAGAGAAACATGCACACACTCAAAGAGCCAGGCTAGGCTTAGGTCATGGTTCTGTTTAGGACTGACTTAGTCCTCAACTAATCCAGAGTGTATAGATGCTAGACAAATACATTCTGGTACAAAGTACATGTTGCCCTGAAGATGATAAACCCAACTTCATGGGTAGAGCTGGAATCTTCCCCCTTAGCATTCACACTATCAATCTAGGAGGATTCAGTACTGGTGAGTCTCTGGGGGATGGGACTTTCACTGGAGAGAAGAAAAACTCCCTTTGATCTAGGGGTTTCTGGGGGATGATTTAAACACACCCATGAGTGGTCCCTTAAGCAACCATAAGACAGGGTTGGTCCTAGAGGCTTTGTCCTGGAAGTAATTTATTCCCTATGGCACTGCCCAATATTATTACCCCTGCCCATCCACCATGTGCAGTCAAGTTTTATGGGAACTTGCAGCCTAGTCTCTACTGAGTGGAATTAAGAGAGAAACTATTTTTCTTTGGTTGGAGTAGTAAGAGTACAGAGAAGACCCTTACCCTCCAACCCCTTCATAACTTGCATGACAGCTAGTCATTAAAAGGGTAAAAATATCTTTGTGTTTCAAGGCAGCAAGCAAACTCATAAAGGTAACTAACAACAGAGGCAATTTCATAGTGACTTTTCAGAAAGTTCAGATGGAAGGATATGGAAGACATGCTCCATTCTTCCAGTCCTGGAGAAGCAACCTGAGGAATGCAGGAAAATCAAGGAAAACTGAGGGGAGGGCTGTTGTGTGAGCCTGAACCCCACATCACTTGGGTATTAAGAGGAAATAAGACAATATTTTGTAGTTATTGGTTGTTCAGGCTGGGACATTTGGGTCTCAATAAGTTAAGAGAAAATGTCATTCATTCTCCCCTTTTCAAATAACACACAATGTCTTTTCATTAGAAGCCTGAAATAGCAGGGTTTTTCTCTGCTCTTCCATTCCTTTGAATGCGTACTCATAATTAGCTTCCCACAGCCTCTCCTAGGCTTCTTCCACCATTACTCACCAGACTGGTCTATTTGTGTTACAGATTATGCTTTCTCAACCTCACCAAGGTTAGTATTTTTGGTGATCTGTTATTTTAAGTCCATATTGCTGATCTTTGGGGAATATAGATACTTCTCCCTTATTACTATTTGCAAATATTTCCAAACTAATCTCTTATGTTCACAGAGGTTCATATTTGAGGTCTGTGGTTATTGACAGTTGGTGGATAAAATGTGAGTGACTGATTTCATACCTTCATTTTTATTAACCTTTAATTTATCTTTAGTATTTCCTTATATAATTAATGTAAGCAGAAATCACAATGAAACAAATGAAACAGAGAAACTACTTTCTTATTGCATTCTAATTGTTTCAGGTATCTCAAAATTCACTTATGCTTATTGATGGTTAAAATTATGGAGCTGTTAAATGTGCCAGGAGATCAAATGTTTATAAATAAACACATACTACATAAATCTAAAAAATATTTTGATAACACTTTCAACATAAATTTTTTTGTAACTTCGCATTTTTATGCAAAAAATATTCTGAGATGGGATCAATAGGCTTAATTAAACTGTCTAGGGGAATAATAGCATAAAAGAGAAAAGATTCTTGAAATAGCCAAAAGTTTCTATACCACAATAGAAAAAAAGACTAAAAGAAACCCAAATGCCAACAATAGATCAGTGAAATAAATCATCACGTTTTATAGTAGAATATCATGCAATCACTAAACAGTGTTGTAGAAGACTTCAGTGGCATATATGGAAAGATGATCACCACATTTTATGTAAAAATTCTGTGCATGATAGATTTTTTTTATAAACTAAATGTATAAACACACATATATATGCACTTTCAATACACATATATAGAAAATGAACACACAAAAATGTTAATGATGGTCATTTACATGTGATGGGAAAAATGGGTAAACTTTTTGCTTATCTCATTTGCAAAAAGCATCATGAGCTTAAAATTATTTTTATAAGAAAAATAAATGCAAATTAGCTTTGTAGTTAAAAGTAATGAAATTCAAAGAAGGATCCAAAAGGATATATAATTTTAACTGTACTCATTTATTCAGCCCATAAACCTTAAACAGTCAATATTATAGGCTACAGTAATGCTATCTATAGGATCCACTATCATTATGGAATAAAAAAAATCTACTGCCGTTCATACAAATGACTTAGCAGCTGAGTCAGTAAAAATTTTACTTAAGCATCATTCATCAACTTTCTAGATTGTTGTACCCAAAGTCAACGTTGTATTTAACAAAAGTACCTGATACTCAGTTCAAAACTGTGTTTCACCAATCAGTAAATCAGTAATTTTGTCTTCATAAATTCCTTCCTATTTTGTATTTGTGCAGTCATCTGTTTTTATTTGTTGTAACTTTTTTTGCATTTACACATTTTGAGAGATTACATAGTGTAATCTCTCATTTTTCTGATTGTACATATAATAGGATCACATCAGTCATGCAGTCATATATGTACATGAGATAATAATGTCTGTTTCACTCTACTGTCCTTCCTTCCCCCATACCCCTTCCTCTCCCTTCACTCCCCTCTACCTAATATAAAGTAACTCTATTCTTCCCTATATTCTCCTCCCTTATTTTGAATCAGCTTCCACATATCAGAGAAAACATTCGGCCTTTGGTTTTTTGGGTTTGGCTTATTTCACTTAGCATGATATTCTCTAACTCCATCCATTTACCAGCAAATGCCAGAATTTCATTCTTCTTTAAAGCTGAGTAATATTCCATCATATACCACATTTTTTTTTTATCCATTCATCTGTTGAAGGGCATCTAGGTTGGTTCCATAATTTAGCTATTGTGAATTGAGCTGTTATAAACATGGATGTGGCTATGTCACTGTAGTATGTTGATTTTAAGTCCTTTGGGTATAAACCAAGGAGTGGGATAACTGAGTCGAATGGTGGTTAAAATCCTTTTTGTTTTATTTTGATGATTTGTATTTTATTTTATGACTTTCCTATAACAAGTAAAAATAAATTTATATCCCCTTATCCTATAAAATACTTTTGTGAATATATATTCCCTATGACAAAAACCTGTTTCCTTCATAATTTTGCCATACATTAAAATTTATGTAATTCTCAATTACATTATCACTAGAAAAGTATTCACTTCTTTTTTTTTATATCTAGGTATTAGGAATTCCATAATGCTATTGGAATAATGTTTATCATGCCTCTTATATGCTAATAACATTTCATTTGGTGAAAAAACTACACTAGATTTTAAGAAACTTCCAAAATAAAGGTTTTATAAATTTAAAATATAATTTTGCCATACTTTACAATGCTTTTTGAATTATTACATGATTTTAAAAAGCCACAAGCAGATGTGAATCTGCCTTTAACTCCTTGAAGTTTCTAGTATTTTTAGCCCAAAAGAACCTTTCTTTAAATAGCTTAGACTTGAGGCTTTCCTGAGGCTGGCTACTATGTTGCGGCTGCTAGCAACACCTTTGAGAGTTGAAGAACCTGAGCCACAGAGGAGCCAAACAACTTCACATCTACAAAGTAAGTGATGAAGATAATTTTGAATGAAAGTAATTCAGTTCAAGACCTGATTATCCTGGAGGAACACCATATAAGGAGTTGGAGCTTCTTTACCTTTGATTAATCTGTAGAGTAGGAACTGAAGGATTTCCTGTAGCTATAAGTACCTTACAGTTCCTGTTACACTTACATTCAGAGGCCATGTGTGAGCAGGAAGGTGTCACTGTATATTTATCCTGGAAGTGCTTATGTTGTTCCAGCTACCCTTAAGTTTTGGGAGCACAGAAGAAGCCATAATCTCTTTCTGATCAGTAAACATAACATCTAGAGACTTACTCAAGTCTCTGGGATTCTTTTTACTCAAATGGGGGTAAAACTGAACTTTTCCCTGTGATCAGTTTGAATTCTGGATCCTAAGCAATAATCCTTGACAAATCTCAAAATAGATCTATCTGTAAAAGAGATCTATTGCTTTCTTCCTTCTCGATTCTCCTAAGAGAGCATTTCATCTCCTCTGACATCCTGTCCTCATAAGGATAACAACAAAGGGGGAGGGGGAGACAGGTTAGGAGTAAAGCATACAGACCTATTAGAGCACAGGTATCATATAAACATCATATAAACTATAATAAATGCCCCAAACAAGCTGAGAGATAAAAACACTTTTTTTTACCATAAAATGATGTAACCTGTGTTGAAATGTTTGCTGTATAAGTGGAGTTGGTAACCCCATTCTATCCCTGTTCCACTAAGATTTGAAGGTAAAAATAGGGTTTATAAACAATAACAACATATTAAAGTGTTTCGTCCCCTTTTCTCTGAAATTCAAATTGCCAATATTTAAGTCATCCTAATGTTCTCAATTTCTTTTTTTTTTTTTTTTGGGGGGGTGCGGTTATACCTGGGATTGAAGTCAGGGGCACCAGGCCACTGAGCCACATCCCCAGCCCTATTTTGTATTTTATTTAAAGACAGGGTCTTACTGAGTTGCGTAGTACCTTGCTTAGTACCACCACCACACCCTGCCTCAATTACTTACTTTTAAATTTATTTTCTTATATGGTATGTTGCCTGAAACCCCCTTTTTGGAAAGTACAATATAGAGAAAAAGAAACAAATACAGAGATTAAAAACTGGAAGATCTTTCTTTCACTTAAAGATTTGATCTATGTGAAACTACAACTTACGTGGTGAAAGTTCGTATTTTAGGTTGTGTTTGCTCATTTTCACTTTGGTGTAAATGAATAGTTGAGTCTTTCTTAAAAACAGATTTTGCTAGAAGATTAAAAAGAGAGAGAGATCTTTACCCTTTATTTGGAGAGGCAAATGTTCCCAGAACTTTCCCTTGTCTATTTTCCCTGGTTCTTAGCCCAAAATAGGACCACACTATCTATAAAACCAAACACTAAAATCTTTCTCTCTCAAAACTAAAATACTGAGGTGTGCCTGTCTTCTATATTACGAGAAATCATATTTAAATCTCAATGTTTAAAGGAAACTTCTTACTTACACTCCCTCATCATATTCAGGGAAAAACAATCAAGTTAACCATACTGTAGTTATATACGAGTTGAGAATAAAATGTTAAAAGGTTTGGTCAAAGGTATTGCAGATAACCAGTTCCTTTGGCTTACAGAGTATTTCAAATTTTTCTGGGAACTTTCGTCTCTTCTGTGTTTAAGTTCTCAAATCAATAGCACATGATGCTCAACAATTGTAGACTCAGGAATGATACGAAGCATGCAAAATGCACATCACAGCGTGTAATGTTCTGGGGAAGACGATGGCATAACATTGAAAAACAGCTTCAAGTCTTAAAAATGCAACTGACTGAACCTTGCAGAGGATTGTCTCTACAGTCCCGGAACGGTGTCTTGTTGTCCAACACCCTCCCTCCACGTCTGAGCCTTTTCACTCCGTGTGGTTTTTCCCTTAGGGATCATTATTGGGTTTCATAATGATTAGTTTGTGTATGAAAAAGGAAAGCTCAAGACTATAATTTCATACGTACTTAGAAAAAAAACACATGAAGAAAATTCAGTAGCAAGACAAGTCATCTCCTGGAGTCTGCTATGACCAAGAGTACACCCGTGAGAAGGACAAGCTAATAAATGAACGTGCTCATCACCTAAGTGGACAAACCACGGGGAGGAAAGCTTTGTCTCCCTCACGCTTAGGGACCTCCACTGTCCTGTCCTTCAAAACAATACCTGGATCCTCAGAAAAGCGAACCATAGCTGTTCAAGCAAAGAATAGTGAACAATCCAAGTCAGAAACTTAATGACAAAGACAGGGATAATAAGAGAGGGTGTATTTATTTTAATTTTGGCAACAAAAATTAATAGAGACAATTATTAATAAAGGCTCCAGTGAGGGGGAGATTGAGGCAAAGTGGATGCCCAGAAGCAAAACCAGATTGAGTACTGAGTAAATGGAGTCTAGAGAGAAATGGCCTCCTCAGGAGGCAGGGAGGCCAGACACATAGATCAAGCAGAGAGTTCTTCAGCCCAGCCCTGCAAAGTTTCCTCTGTATGGATTGTCAGGTCCTCTTGCTTAGAGGGGCAGTGTTGCCTAGAAAAGAGAAAGAAACTCAATTTAAATCTTTGGTTGGTCCATCACTGTCTGTGGGACTTTGACCCAAATACTTTAATGGCTCTGTGCCTCAGTTTCCTCTTCTGCAAAAAGGATATACTTCATTTTGAAAACACTAACAACAGTGCTTATTGCATACCAATGGCTCAATAAATGTTAAGCTTTATTATACTGCTGTCAACAACCATGCCAACATGAGTTTCCTTCAAAAAAAAAATGTTTTAAAAATGTGTATAACCCCTTCCCACTGTGCTTAAGGTTCAACAGAAAGGAATGGTAGTGTCCCATACTTTCTCTTCCCTGAGTAAAATAAGTTAAGTAGTGTTCTAAATGTTTCTTTAATTTTTAATTTTTATTCATCTTTATAGTCTCCTGTGGTGGTGGGGGGCGGTGCTTAAAACAGCATAAAAATTAAGATTTTTCAAAGCAGACAGCTAAATAGGGAAGAAGGCCACACACCATAACCTGTGTTCGTCTCCAGAGAAAATTGAAGTTAAAAACTAGGAAAGAGAAACCTATGGAAAGAAAAACAATAATGGCAGAAATAACTAAGAAGTGGTCTTGAATTTTAACTGAGACATATGCCCTGACAGTGAAGAAGTCCTCCTGACCTACCCTAACCCACTGATTACCATGAAGGAGATGGAGGGGCTAAGACCAGGAAGAAACGAAACTAATGATAATGCTGGACATATGGACCTTAAGGCTTAAAAATACAGGTTCAAAACTCACATTGTAGCCATACTTGGTGTTGCATGCTTGTAATGCCAGCTACCTGGGAGGCTGAGGCAGAAGAAGCATATGTTTGAACCAGCATGGATAATTTAGCAAGATGCAGTTTCAAAAGAAGAGAAAAGGCTCTCTTCTCTCTAACACATGTTTTCGGAAACTTGGCCAAAAAATCAGACAACTATAGCTCTGTGTTTGTTTCTGGAGCTTTTTTTCCATTTCAATGATCTGCTTAGCTGTTTTTATGCTAGTATCATGCTGTTTTTGTTACTATGTCTTGGTAATCTATAGAACAATTTGAAATCTGGTATTATGATGCCTCTAGCAATGCTCTTTTTGCTCAGAATTATTTTGGTTATTCTGGATCTTTTATGAATAAAATTCATCTGGATATGAATTTTAGGATTATTTTTCTAGTTTTTTGAAGAATGTCATCATTGGAATTTTCATGGGGATTACACAAATATATAGATTATTTTGGGTCATATGACCATTTTAATGATATTAATTTCACATACCCATAAATGGGAGATCTTTCCACCTTCTAGTGCATCTTCCAGTGTCCTCTACTTCTTTAGTGTTCCACAATTTTCACTGTAGAGGACTTTAACCTCCTTGTTTAGTTTTTTTCCTAGGTTGTTTTTGTTTTTGATCTTTTTTTTTCTTTTGAAGCTATGGAATTATTTTCCTGATTTACTTCTCCATAGATTCATTATTGGTGTATTGAAAAGCTTTGATTTTTGTGTATTGATTTTGTATCCTGCTACTTTGCTGAACGTGTTTATCAATTCTAGAAAGTCTTCTCATGGAGACTTTTGTATCTTATCTACAGTGATAATTTCACTTCTTTCTATTTTCATCCCTTTTATTTCTTCATCCTGGTTAAGTAAAAGTTCTGACTAAAATTTTAAGTACTATATTGAATAGGAGTATTAAGAATGAACATTCATGTCTTGTTCCTAATTCTAGAGGAAATGCTTTTAGTTTTTTTCCCCATATGATGTTGGCTTTAGGTTTGTCATATATAACCTTTATTGTGTTGAGTGAGTTCCTTCATTCCCAAGTTTCTTCATGAAGGAATGTTGAGTTTGTCAAAGGATTTTTCTTCATCTATTGATATGCTCATGTGATTTCTGTCCTTGGTTCTATTTATGTGGTGAATTACATTTATTGATTTGCAAATGTTGATCCATCCTTGCATCTCTGGAATGAAACCAACTTGATCATGGTGTATGAACTTTTTAATGTGTTGCTGAATTCAATTTGCAACTATTTTATTTTATTAAGGATTTTTACAAGGATATTGGTTTATAATTTTCTTTCCTTGCTGTGTCTTTATCTGGTTTTGGTATCAGGGTGGCTTCATAGAATGTGTTTAAAAGCACTCCCTGCCTTTCTATCTCATAGAATAATTTGAGACACATCGGTATTAGTACTTTAAAGATTTGATCAAATTCAGCTATAAATACATCTGGTCCTGGGTTTTTCTTCATTGGGAGGCTTTTTATTATTATTTTGATCTCCTTGTTTGTAATTGGTCTATTTAGGTTTTCTGTATCCTCTTGGTTCAATTTTTGTAGATTGTATTTATCTAGAAATAATCCCTTTCTTCTAGATTTTCTGTTTTACTGACATATAAGTTTTCAAAATAGTCCCTAATTTGTCTCTAAATATCAGTTGTGCCTGTATAATATTTCCTTTTTATTAATTTGAGTCTTTTTCCATCCTCCCACTCTATTAGTTCACCTAATGATTTATTAATCTTGTTTATCTTTATAAAGAAGCAACTCTTTGTTTCATTGATCTTTGCAGTTTTATTTCATTCTCTGTTCATTAAATTCAACTATGATTTCTGTTATTTCTTTCGTTCTACTGGTTTTGGAATTTTTTTTCTTACTTGTTCTCAACAAAGGTGTTAAAAACATACATTGGAGAAAAGACACTCACAAATGTTGCTGGGGAAAATGTTGCTGGAAAACTGTATGTAGAAAAATTTAATTACATTAAAATGAATCAAAGCCTTAAGTATAAGAACAGAAATTTTGCAACTACAAGAAGAAAACAGAGGAAACACTCCAATATATAGGCACAGGAAACAACTTTCTGAATAGGACTCCTATAGCTCAGGAAATAAAACCAGAAAAATTAATGAATGGGGTAGAATCAAATCAAAAAGTTTCTGTACAGCAAAGGAAACAACAGAGTGGGAGAACACTCTGTACCAACTACTTTTCAAACAGAGGATTAATATTCAGAATATATAAAGAATTCAAAAAACTCAACACCAAAGAACAAAAGTAAAAACAATCCATTCAATAAGTGAGCAAATGAACTAAACAGACACTTCTCAAAAGAAATACAAATAGCCAACAATTCTATGAAAGATAAAAAAGATCAACATCTTTGGCCATCAGGGAAATGCAAATTAAGACGACATTGAGATTCCTTCTCACTCCAGTCAGAATGACAATCAATAATATAAATAACAGTAAATGCTGGCAAGAATGCAGAGAAAAAAGAACTCCTATACACTGCTAGTGGGATTTCAAATTAGTACAACCACTATGGAAATAAGTATAGAGGTTTCTAAAAAAAAAAACTAAAAATTAAGGTGTCATAGGATCCAGCTATACCATTCTTCAGTATTTATCCAGAAGAATAAAGTTAGCAGACTTTAGAGGCACATGCATGCCCCAGTTTATAACAGCACAATTCACAATAGCCAAATTATAGAATCAGGCAATGTGTCCATAAACAGACGAATGGATAAAGAGAACGTGAATGTATATGCAATGGTATTTTATTCAGCCATAAGGAAGAACAAAATTATGCCCTTTGAAGAAAAATGGATGGATCTGGAGCACATGGTGTTAAGCAAAATAGGTCAGACTTGAAAAGACAAGTATATGTTTCTCCTCATAAGTAGAAGCTAGAGGGGAAAAAGGGGCGCGGGGGAAGGATGGCATGAAAATAGAAGGGAGACCAATGGGGTAGAGAAAGAGGATTATTGGGAGGGAGGAGGGGAGGAACTGGGGAGTGAAACAGATTAAATTATGTTACACACACGTACAAGTATGCCACGATGAAACTGACCACTGTGTATAATGAATGTGCACCAATAAAAAAAAAAAAAGAGCTTGGGATATAGCTCAGAGGTAGAACACTTGTCTAGCACATGTGAGGACCTGGCACACACACATGTATACACACATGCACACACACACACAATCATCACAATCATTTTGTGAGAGTCATTATGTGTGTCCTTCTTCATTGAGAATGTCTGTTTAAAGGAGTATATATACAATTTTCATCAACATTCTCAATTAAAACACTGCTCCATCAGGCAGATGTCAACTCTAGACTTGTGGCATCTTCCAGCAAGTCCTCTTCATTCCCTCTTACCTTACTATGGTCCATTTTCTACACAGAGCCTGATTGAATTTGATAACAAACAAAGATATATCACTCCCAGATTAGAATATATAAATGTGTGTGTGTGTGTGTGTGTGTGTGTGTGTAATATATTCAAATTCTACCATAGCCTATAAAATCCTATCTTATCTGGCCTTGCTTTCTTTTTGGTCCCATCTTATGTCCCCAGTTTTTCATTATAAAGACACTAAACTGACCTTTCTGCTCCTCAGCTGATTCCTGCCTAAGTGCTTTTGCACTATTTTTCTCATGGCTAATCAGTGCTGAAGTCTTGGCTCAAATATCACTAACTTTCCTAAACTATCCTCTGTAAAGGAGGCTCTCCCAACAATTCTCTGACACCATTAATTTTCTTTACAACCAAAATTCCTATGTATTTGTTTGCATGTTATTGTAATTTCCCTTTATTAAACATGGCTTTGAAAGAGCGAGGATTATGTTTATACAGTACCCAACATTGAACCTGGCATCATTTGCTCCCACTAGGTATCTGATGGTTATGTAAATGAATAATAACCAAACAGAACCTAGAACATAAAGAAGAAAAGGAAAATGTTTTATGACAATGTATTTCTTTAGCAGTTGGATGGCTCAAAGTGTACTAGAAAAAATTTCTCTGGAGTTAGAAATTTAAAATGTTTCCATCAATGATACTATATATTCAGTTGATCAATGCTTCTGTCTAGTTTCTTCTGGCCTGTAATTCAGGTGCTAGCCTTTCTCCATGGTTGAAAACTGCTCAAATAACCTACATAGAGAGTTTCAGAATAGAAACTCAACAAAGACAACTTCAGACTCTAGAACTAGTGAGAGGGCCTTTAGGCCCACTCTGCCTTTCTTCCTAATAACTCAATTATTGGGACACTCAAGCTATAACAGAATGACACATTTATGAAAATGAAAAATTATTTCAAAAAAACAAAAGATCCAATAAATGTTCTCTTTGTAGGAATAAACATGTATTTAATATCATCAATATGCAACTTGAGATTGGAAGAAATGAATCATGGATTTTGTACATAAAAAATTTGGGAACAAACATTATGTTAGGCAGTTTAACACATCTATATTTCAAAATTAGTACCATGGACTTCTTTTTATCATGTGAAACTAATTCCTCTTTCAAGCTTGATGTAAACCTTCATTTAAAAACGAATGAATGCTTTCAGATTGTGTGGATGTTCAGATAACTGGATGTTTCAAATAACTTTTGAGGAACCAATAATAAAATATGTTAAGTAGATATTCAAATATTGATACCATAATAACATACTGTGTTTATATGAATCATAGAATCTGTCATCACAGATGCTTCAAGTTGTTAGAGTTCATTTCATCTGGTTATTTTCCAAAGATGTAGACAATTCTAACAATTTCCTGGGAGTTTATTAAACATACAAATTCTTGGGCCCTGTTTAAGGTGATTCTGTTCCTATGGATCCAAGTTGAGGTCCAGGAACCCATATTTGTTGGAAAGGCTCCCCAAGAGACTGCAGGGGTTAGAAAACAGTAGTTTTAGTCATTTTCAACTCAGTCCAGAACCCCTTCATCCGCATCCTAACAAATTGTTACTCAACTGTACCTTGAGCTCTTACAGATGGGGCAAACCCATCTTTACATAGTATGTTAACCTTTAGGAAAAATCTGATTGTCGTAAGCTTTTGCCTATATTAAACTGAAATTGGTCTTCTAGTGACTTCCTTTAGTAGGTCTAGTTCAGCCCTCTATTACAGTAAAGTTATACATGACAGCCCTTTATGTATTTTAATAGGACTTTCAGATTCCCCACAAGTTTTTTCTGCAGGTAAACAGATTGTATCCACAAATAATCTCTCATAAATCCTTTATCAGTTAAAGTATCTGTGTACCCCAACCACACCATCCAGGTACTCTTTCCAGAGCTTTCCCCTCCATCACTGCAGGAACTAGAATCCCTATACTGGCTTATGAGCCACTTGGTCCTATAGAGCAATGGAGTGGTATGCTGTCAAAGGCCATATTGAAGTGTATATAACCTATCCTGGTGGCTCTCAAATGCTAACACATCATGTGACACCACATTATGAAGAAAGTGTCACCAATCCATGGTGAAATGAGAAAAAGAAGTAAAAATGACAAGACTAAACATATTTGAGCTAAGAGAATTTTATTTTCTTCCCTATACTATGATTCTTCAGTTGAATTTCTTTTTCTTTTTTTTTAAATGAAACTATAAGGATAATAGATAATTTGTTTGGTTGGTTTGTTATCATAAAAAGACAGCAATTCTATGTTGATGGACATTTATTTCTTTTTAAAATTATACTGGTCTTTAAAGACCAAAATCTGGGACCACTGCCCTAGACTTGCCTCACTTGTTGATATGCCAGTGTTCTCAGATCCAACCCTTGCCTCTAAAACATCCAGCACAGCACGTGATACTGTGACTCACGTATCATTATCCTTAGATCTTGGAACCAACTGAACAAGACCCATCATCAGAAATTATGGTTCAGTAGGGCTGGGGTTAACTCTCAGTATCTGCCTTTTAAAAAAAAAAAAAATTTAGATGTTGATGGACCTTTACTTTATTCATTTATTTACATTTGCTGAGAATCGAACCCAGTGCCTCCCACTTGCTAGTCAAGTGCTCTACTACTGAACCACAACCACAGTCCAGCATCTGCCTTTTTAAAAAGCCCTGAAATAATTGTGATGGTCATTCAGGGTCAGAAAGACTTTCATGATGTGTATTTATTCAGTGTGTCTTTTCTCTACCTTTATAACATTATCTTCAGGGAACAGGGTTAATTGGAGGAGCAGGCATCTGCTCAGGTATGAGAGAGCAGTCAGGAAGATCTTGTATATTGATGTTCAGCATTCTGCCTTCCTTAGATATGAACATGTCTGTGATTGTTACCCTTGGCTCCCCTTAAATCCTTTCTCTTATCAGGCCAGGCATCTTTCGTTTTAAATTCAGACACACTTATTTTTTCTGTACAACTCCATTTTTGCTCTTCCTTCATAGATTAAATAACCCTATAAACTGATTTCAAAACTCTTGATTTTGGGATCAGTTTATTGATCTCTACTAAAGGACAGTGGCCAGAACTATATGTTTATGTATTAATACAAAACTAGTATATAAAAATCCTCTCATCTGGATTTAAGAATCCATTAATAAGCTTGAGATCACCCTCACTTTTATAGAGTTACCCTCACACTGAGGTTTGGACCTATCCAAGCTATCTGACTTTACCTAAACTCCAACATGTGGATATTCACACAAACCTACTGACATTTTAAAATACAATTTCCAATTATGCATTTATTCAAGTTATATGGCCTCAAGTTATAAATTTTATCACATTGGTTTCAGTATCTTTTCAATAGATAGCATCATTTCTTATTCTACTTTTGCCATCCAACATATTGCATCTCTTTTCCAGAGAGTATCTTATACAATGGGTCACATGTTATGAAAACATGACATACATAATATATGTGGTATTATTCAAATAACTGATAACATATTTTTAAACAGATTAAGACACAAGGATTATTTCCTAAAGCTTTCTCTCCAAGTCTCTTGTCCATCCAGCATGATATCGCCTACCTATACTCATCCATAGCACATTTCTCCATGTTTTCCAGTAGGGCATAATACACACTGTCACAGCAAATATAGGGTGATATCACTGTGAATGTTTATCAATTTACCTTTAAAAAAATAATATGACATAATTCTTCAAACACAATGTTTAATATATATTTCATTGTATCTGTAGAATTACATATACCCCTAAGAATATTATCAGAAAACAAAACCAAATGAAAAAAAGAGGAATAAAAGCGGTTTGACATACACTGACATAAATTACACTGGCAGTATATTTTTCATTTTCTATAAGCTCTCACACTTTCTAATTAAAAATGTATTATTTTTTTCCTGAAAATATCAACATTAAGATTAGTTAGTAGTTTTCAGAACCTACTGTTTATATCCTAAAGAGTCAGAATAGGCGAGAATGTGCTAATAATAACCCTAAATAACCCTAAAATCTCATGGCTTATAAGATAATATTGTTACTTGTGTGTTTGCTATTACACTGATTCATATCACATTTATTCCAGAACCCAGCTGAAAGAGCAGCTGCTATCTGAACTACACTGCTGATCTTGTGGCAGATGCAGGAGAGAGATGGCAGAAAACAGGAGTTCTCCTGAGAAGTGGCTTCTGCTTGGCAAGCCACTTCTCCTGTTCCATTAGTTGTAGCAAGACACATGGCCAAGTCTGACACTGATAGGGTAAGAAATACATTCTTCCTGTAAAAGGGGTCCCATGTAAAGTGACTGCAGGAAAAGGTACTTAGTACAACCTATCACATCCATCCTTTTGGAAATTGGGGCCTCCATTCTTTTGAAATTTTCCCCTGTTCTATAAAATTTCTCAAAAGAATATGATAGTTCTATGATTCTGTCAGTGACATTGTTTATTGCGTAAGTGGAATTCTCTATCCAGGGGATTTGAATTCTTCTAAAATATTTAAGCCATTGTTAACCTCTTATCATGGATGTCAATGACATCTTAATTCATTGATCTCTCAGTTTTGCCAGCTTAACCATCATTATTCTTGGTATAGACAGAAGAAAAGCGGAAGTGCAGTGTTTTCTTTTAACATGATACCATCATTCTAAAGCAATGGACCTATAATTTTCATCTATTGTTCTGAAAATAGCTATAAAAATTGCTGCTGCTGTCTCTGGTGGTTTTTGCCAGCCTCAGCGAATCCTTGGCTTTAACTCTCTTGAAATTCTTGTCCTATTACTTGTATTCTCCTTGTTTTATGTTTTCTCATCCATAATTTACATGGATGTCCTCCAGTCTTATCAAGCAGGTGGCAGAGTCTTTTACCTGTCTGCCTATTTTCTTTCTTTAAAATATTTTTAACTGTGTAGTCAGAATTTCACAATTCAGCCCTCCTCATAACCATGGAATTAGACTCATTTTTTTGATCTTGAAATGTATTGATTTTTAAAAGAATATATTCCACCAGGTATTATTTGGTGCTCTACCCTTTTGATATACTTGTGGTTTATTTTCTAACAGCATGTGAGAAAAAAATATAACATAAAAGTTAAGAGCTCAGAATTGGGAGATGAAATTTGAATCTTGATCCTTTTCTTATGACATATGTGACTTTGTACAAGTTATTTAGTTACCTGTGCCTCAGTTTCCTCATCTGTAAAATGAGGACAGAGTGTTTTCCTATTATTTCTGTTGCTAGGGAGGATTGAGTGTGCATCGTGTATATGTGTGTGTGTGTGTGTGTGTGTGTGTGTGTGCGCGCGATACTTAAAACAATACCTGACTTATAAGTACCTCGTATGCCTGTTGATATTGGATCTTATAATTTAAAGTGAGTCAGAAGTAGTTTTTCTGCTTCTGCTGAGATTCAGAAGTTACAATTTCTTACACTCATGTGGGGTAGCCTTCTTCCTTCCAAGAAACACTCTCTCCAAAGCTTGCTAAAGCACTCATCAGCCTGGGAACTAGCATCCCACGGGTCAAGTACGGGAAAGGAGCTGCAGTTCAAGATAGTGAGCAGAGACTACAAAGAGGACCCAAAGAAATCCAAAAGGGAATGAAGCCTAACAGCAAAGGGAAAAGAGGTAGATCGACAATTTCCTAAGAATAGAAACTAGACAGAATCCTTTGGATTTGCAAAATGGGGCACTGTAGGCAGCCACACAGACAGCAGAATGGGATACAACAAAGTTGGTACCTAATTGCCAGTGGAGTACTATAGAGGTCCCTAGCTCCAAGTGCAGGTGGAATAGGGGACAGTGAAAACAGGCTCATCACAAATCTTCAGGAAACTTCCCCTATCTATGATTGACCCTGCTTCCCACATGTCCTCACATCCTGGGACCACTGGTGCAGAGGAAAAGCAGCCCAGCAATCACTACTCCAGATAAGCAAGCACAGGTGACTGAAGTCACTGCATAAACTGCCTGGGCAAAGTACAGGCTGCTAGAACTCCAGTTTCTCAGTCCCCTGCCTACTCCCTGTACAAAACCTGAAGATTATAAGCTGTCCCTATATACATAGCCTTCAATTCAAGGGAGAAGTAATCTGGGAAAAGAACTCACTTTCATATCAACCAAGGAAACCTATGTGCCCCACCCTTGGAATAATTGACCTAAACATTCATTCTAAAACAAGAACTAATAGGCAAGCATCACGAGACTTATAAGAAATACCAAGAGAATTAAAGAGAAATATTAAGATAAAAACTGAGCAACAGACCCAGGATAACACATTAGAAATGCAAAGAACAGAGGTAAACCTTAAAATTTTTCCCAATTAAATTCTTCAGGATTTTAAATAACGTTGTGACCATAAAAACAAGAACATGCATCTATAAAAATGGGATAGAGCACAATAAAAGTTAGCTCAAAAAATTTAATGAAAAAAATAAAAAGTTCATAGAATGGATGCAAAATAAAAAAATCAGAACCTAGAATCGAAAAACAAAAAATTAAAACAGATGAGAGAAGATAAGAGCCATAAAGTATCAATCCACAAAGTTCACATACAATCAGTTGTGGTTCCAGATAGAGAATGGAGAAAATAGAGGAACGTGAAGTGAATTATTTTAAAAAGAAAGAAAGAAAATATCTTGGAGCTGAAAAAATGCACAAGTCATCAAACTGAAAGAGCTAGTGAATATTGGCCTAGCAGGATGAAACTAAAGGGACTCATTCTAGACAGATACTGACAAAGACAAGAGAGCCCTGAGAAATATCATATGTGTTCCAGGAAAATGATTTTGAACCTAGAAGTATTTGCCCAATGAATAAGCAAATGTGAGGATGTGTAAAAACATTTTTGGATATGCAAAGAAGACCACTACCCATGCAGCCCTCCTCCTCACCAAATCCTTTTGATGAAAATAATTGTAAACATACTCCAACAAAGTAAAGGTAAAAACCAGAAAGGTGAGGAGGTAGATACACAAAACAGTGGAAAAGATCCAAAAAAGAAAGAAACCCCAGGGTAATAGTTCATAGAAGGCATGGAAGGCAACACCCAAACTAAACTACAAAGTAGAAGGCTGCGAGATCCTCTGAAGAACATACGGTTTTAATTGGGGAAATGAATACAAATCTGAAAATTTTATTGATATAGTGAAGAAACTGTTTCTTTTCTCAACAAGAAAAAAGAAATAGTGATTATAATCTACAAAAAAATTTTACTACACAGAAACAAGTTCCAAATATGAAGCAACCAGTGTGGTATTCTTTTTAACAAGTGCAGTGAAAGACAATCTAGTTGGCTTCAATAACAAAATCTCTGTCATCCAAGTAATCAGGATCATAACATTGAATCCATGGGGGGGAAAACAGAGCAGAAAGTAGCAGTCTACTTGAATCTATAGTACTAAATATTTACATAGTTTGGATGGAAAACTCTGAATTGGTTTTAGAATAAATCTATAAAAATTTAATTACATTTACAGAAAAACCATAAAATGAAAAAGAAAAGGTTTAGCTGATGGATATTAAAGGTGGGTTGAGAACAAGACAAGGTAGAGGGAAAGAAGCAGGAATTATTATGGCCATCTTACACGATATTCATTCAAGAGATAAATCTAAAGTTGATGGAACAATAAAAAGAATCTACTTATCACAGACATAGAAAAATTACAAAAGTAAGCAGAAAAACTAAAATTAACAATATCGGATATTGAGAATAAAAACAAAAGCTGAGTAGTGTTTCACTAAGTCAAATCCACAGCATTCATAGCAGAAAGTCAGATTCAGAGCAGAAAATATTTAAAATAGGCAGTCAAGAAATCTCAATATAAGCACATTACCAGATTTATAGAAAAAAATTGAAGTTAAAAGTGATTCTGAGAGAATGAGATCTACAAAAAAGGAAAGCAGTCTATGTTACTAGTAAATCATTTTTTAAATTTGTTATCTCACTCCTCAGGTTAGCACCTCTTTTTGCAATATAAAGACATAGGCCTATATAGACAGCAAGTCATAAATACCAGGGCATAGTATAATGCATAGCCAGGCTTTGTGGGAGAATGTGCAAGACCTTAGGTGGGAGAATGGCTCACTGACTGACAGGAGAGAATGCCATTTCTTGAGTAACCACAAAGGTATTTGGAGTCCCTTCAGAGAACCCCAGGCAAAAATCTACTTTCCTGTTGAGTGAACTGCCTAGATTCCCATAGCTTAATAGAGGGGGGGACTCCTCATGAGAAACCAACCACATGGCCACCACAAAGCTCAGTTTTCCGTGTGCCCTGGAGTCTCTAACCTTGCACTGGGACTTGAGAAGAAAAAAGATGACTCTTTTATAGTTATTTTTAAGTTCAGTAGTTTCAGATACTGACTGAACTATCTAACAAAAATTTCTACATGCCTACTCTGTGGGAGGCACTATAGCAAGCACAAACATAAACAAGACACAGTCCTTTCTCCCAGGAAGCTTACAAACCACCCAGCAAGAGAGAGTTGTACACGGTTAATTTTAATCCCAGACTGAACATAGGAGAATTGGAGCATAAAGAAGAGAGTGCTTCCAACTCAGGGAGGGATCTAGAAAGACTGAGAGGGGAGGTGTCAGAAGGGAGTTGGGATCCCAGGCCTTGCGTCAGCAGGATGCCTGCAGGCTAGTGCTGTGATGCAGTTGCACTTAATCTGAGTGATATTATCAGAGCTGCACCTGCCCTGGCCAAGGACAGTGTCATTATCTATGGCTTGGGATGGCCCTAAATTTCTGTGATTAAATGCTGTGTTTATCATAAAGGCCTCACTAACCCATACATATGCATTTATCCCTGGAAAAGATGAGTTGGTAAAATATAAATCTAGTAGAACACAGAAGTCTGTATTGTGGTATAAGCAAACCAGAACTCATTCATAACTCCAACTAAATCCAAAATTCCGGGTTGTTTGTATTTTTAATAACATATTTCAACATATGTTCATGTCTATGTGTCTACATTCTACCCTCAAATCCAAAAGATTAAAGAACCAGAGAATGTTAAAATTGGAAGGGACCATAACTATTTTTCAATATAATCCTATCATTTTACAGATGAAGAAACGAGGCCAAAAGAGGATAAATGTAACTTCCCAAGGTTGCACAACCACGAAGAACAGAGCCAGGATGGGAGCCAAATTTTCAATGCATCAATGCAGATCCAGAAGCTCTTTCTTCTGGATACTATGCCGAAAAAAAGGTGAGAGGACAGAAGAAAATACAAGACAATAAAAAATAATAAAAGTAATGTTTAACAGTAAATTGTTATTAATAATAGAACTAAAATTTTCAGTTTATGAAACAAAATCCAAATGTCTCTTTGGAGATGTCTTGTCTCTTTGGAGATGTCTTCTTCTGAAAATCTTTTCTACGTGGCCAAAGTATATCAGCTAAGCTATTTTGATTAATACATTATATAAATTATTGAAGAATTATTTATATAGCTTTTCATTCTTTTACATTAAGTAGTTAGAGAACTAGTAAATAGTCAGTTATCTACCTATATACAATTTTCATCAAAACAGAAATAGTAATATTTTAAAAGTAGGTACTTTCTTTTACTTAATATTGTATATACACAGATATATTTTTAAATTAGACTATTTTATAACAGAGACTATAGTGTGTTTGCTTAAAATTTTTTCAATGTCCCATAGCATCTAGCTTATACTCAATAAATTGTTGAACAAATAAATGATTTAATCTACACTGTATTGGAATTCCACATTAACCTTTGTATATCACATGCGGTATCCAATATTTATACAATAAATGTGACATCTATCATTATTTGGATGAACACAAACTTTACCTACATTTGCTTTAACATTCAATACATCTTTTCCCAAATCATGCTCCATGATTAAATGCTTTCCTTTATACTCACCCTGCAATTGCATCCTAGGGTACAATAAACTCTTGTTCCCTAAAGAATACTTAATCCTCCTCTCCCTTCTATACTCAATTCATGGGTGGATTCAAGAGGTGAAACCCACAGCTTACCCAGGACCTTACTTCCAAATCTATCAGTCAAAAGTCTCCAGTTCAAATCACCAGAAGCCTTATCAACAGTGTTCTGAGCACAACAAGGAGACACCTTAGGAAATCTGAGAGAAACTTCTAATCCCAAGGGCTATTTTTGAAGGCATAAAACATGAAAATAGCTATCAGGAAGAGAAAACAGAAATTTAGAAAGATTTTATTGTTAAGACCCTCATTAAAGAAGTTAAAGATGGCTACTAAATGTGAAAGACAATTTTTAAATTCTGAGAACTTTATTTAAACATTATACCTATAAATAAGAAGTTAACATAACCCTTGCTGTCTTCTTTCATGTTATTAAAATTTTTTAAATGCTGTGCTTTGAAAACTCTGGCCACTAAGGTTTTCCAATTCTTTAAAAAGTAACAAATAACACTTCCACTTCTAATGTTCCTTTAGTACGTTTATATAACAACAAAAATCACTGTTAGAATAACCTCTAACTTGTCTATTTTGATAGCTGCATGTTTATGCAACTAAGTACAAATGAAAAGTTGAAGAGTTATTTGTATATAAAGTACACTTAATATCTAAAATGACATTTATTCCTGTTCCCCTAAAGAACAGATAACCATAAACCAAATATTGGGAAAAATAAAAACACAGGTGAAAGAGTTAAGGAAGTTGTGTTCTTCCTAAATTGATGTCTACCACTAAATCACTGTGATGACCCATCTACCTGCACCTGTTTTCTTCTTCTCAGAAACAAAGATCTGAGTCAGTTATGCAGTGAAGAGAGAAAAGTGGCAAACAGCAGTTTGCAAGTCTTGCTAGCCTCCTTGAAAGTTTAACTGAGGCTCTTCGAGACCTTTTGCCACCCTGTGTTCCAAGTCCACATCAGAAAGTGACAGCAGCCCTAGGAAGGAGGCCGAGAAGGAGGCAAGGACAAAGGCAGGCCTTGATGCACAGGCTCTGGAAACTCACCAGGTCCCGGTCACACCCTAGGAAGGAAAGTTTTGCACTGACTCTAGAGGGAAAAAATCCTGATACATAAATTTTGTACTCTTCTAACAAAAGCAAATCAGGAACTAAAATAATCTGGAAAATTTTGATCCAAATGAGGATTTCAAATGATTATCAGAGAAAAGAAAAATAACAGATTGATCATTTTATAAAGATAACAGAAACTCTCATGCCTTCTTCTTCTTCTTCTTATCTGATGGCAAGTAAAGAAAACATGCAGAATGGTTTTTTTAAGTATTCAATAATAACTTTGTATATAAGCATATTAATCAGCATATAGAAAAATTATCTTAAATGAATTGATCATTTTCTTTGGGGCTTGGTTCTACATGCAGTTTGAACTTTTCCAGCAGTCCAAAGGAAAATATAATTGAACCTTCTGGCAAGGTCAGGAAGTCTGTTTGCTCACTAACTTGCTCCAAGTTTGTCTTACTTGTTCCTGAATCTTTTGTTTGCACACAAAAAATCACACTTAAACAATTTGCTGCAACTCCGGTAGTTAATTATTTCCTTTACACTAATAACCTGTTTTACCTAAAACTGTATATGTGGTTTTTGGTACTTCTTAAACATTCTTTACCATAGTAGTTATAGTCCTTTTTTTAAACTTTTTTTTTTCAAAGTATCCATCCCTTTCTATTCTGTTTTTCAAATTTTCCCTTTTCTCATTTTTATATTGAATTTCTTTGACGTTAGAAGATATTTTCAAGCAGTTAAAAGCAAAAATGGAAATAAGAAGCTCACTAGAAATAAAAGCTCACTAGAGTAAACACTTCAGCACAACATCCCTACTGAAGAATTTCACAGGCAGGATCCGTGAGAAGGAAACAAGGAGATGAGGGCGCGAGGAGCCATTTGGCTCCCAGTTCATACTCTTAACATTAGACTTGATGCTACTTCCAAGGAAGTTCTACACATGGTCCCGGGATATGCTGGTGATATTAAAAGAAGACATGTTTACCCCACTGCCTGACTGCAAGTCTCATGGTCTACTATGAACAAATATTCTTGTATCAATTCCATAATTTTTCATAAGTATCAAAATTAAACTGCATTGTAAATCTTGTGTCAAAAGGGCTAATTTGGAAATGTAAGTACCCACTGTGGAATTCTATTTGGACATTTCTTCTTTTTAAAATTTTTTTTATTATTTTTTTTAATTTAGCTTTTAATTTTTTTGCAGACTGCATTTTGATTCATTGTATACAAATGGGGTACATCATTTCATTTCTATGGTTGAACACAATATAGAGTCATACCATTCATGTAATCATATATGTACATAGGGTAATGATGTCTGTCTCATTCCACCATTTTCCCTACAGCCTCCAAAAGCTTTTCCAGCCATTGAGAGAAGCTGGTTGCCGATTATAACAAACATGGAACTCCTGAACATAGCTCACCACAGGATCCTGCACCGCAACCTTTGTAATGTTGCAGTTCTGAGCCACTTGTAGTTCTCTAAACATGGCAAACTCTCTCATGCTCCCATACATGTTGTGTTATTCTTTCTGCCTTAAATACCATTCTCTATCTTGCTGATTATTCCCTCGAGTGTGAGTCACCTCAACTCCACCTTCTCTGTGTGACTTTCTCTGATTAATCCCTAAACCCAGGTATTCATTTACTTACCATGTGCCAAGCACTGTGCTGGCTGCTGTATTGGGAAAATGAAAACACTTAACTTACCCTCAAGATGCACAATGTACTAGCACAGTGATCATAATGAGATCCTTCAGGAACATTTTGTGAGATAGGATCAGGGGAAGCCTTCCAGGAGGAGATAACTGGATCAAAATGTGAAAGACAAGTAGGAATTATCCAGGAGAAAAAGGGGAAGGAGAGGGCATCCAATACAGAACCTATGGAGAGGCGGGATGGGAGAGATTGCTGATTGAAAGGTCAACATTCCGTTCAAGGGAGCTTAGTTTTGTTTTGTTTTGTTTTGTTTTGTTTCCTTAAAGGCAATGGGAAGCCTTTTAGGCAAAAGCACGAGATTATCAGATATGTATTTTAGAAAGTGTAGATATCAAGCCCATCATGGTGTAGTATGCCTGTAATCCAGTAACTCAAGAGACTGAGGCAGAAGAATTGCAAGTTCAAGGTCAGTGCTGGCAACATGGCATGCCCATGTATCAAAATAAAAAGGGGCTGCTGGTGTAGTTCAGTGATACAGTGCCGCCAGATTCAATTCCCAAGGAAGGAAGGAAGGAGATCAGACTAGAGCAAACAATACTGGGGAAGTTAGGAGACTTATTTGTAAAGGAGACAACATGTGGACTTAGTATGAAAATGAACAACATGGAGCAAATTTGAAAATTTGAGAGATTAAGTTAAACAGTAATCAGTGATTAATTGTCTATGGGACAAAGCCACAAGAGACATAATGGAGTCAAAAGGGAACCCCAGGTTTCTCTATTTTCCTGCCAGGGTGGAAGGTGGGAGTTTTTATTGAGATCACAAACACAGGAGGAGGTGCAGAAAGTAATCAGTTGAGTTTTAAATTTGTTGAATAGGATAGGCTTGTGGAACATCCAAAATGAGAAGTACTGCTTGCTCCTCTGTGTACCCATGACCACATGGAATTACCCTGCGTTACCATGCTGGGATTATCTATGTCCAGCACCAACATTTCCCGGACAGGAGGGGCTCTCCAATTTGAAAACCTTCTCTTCAGATTGTCCTCAACCAATCCAGGCTCCCCCTGACAAACACAGTTTGTCCATCCTTCCTTGTTCTCTCTCATGGCTACCATTAGAGCAGTGCAGACTTGGAAGAAACGGCCTGCAAGGGTTGAAGTCCATTACCTTTTCTAGAGAAAGCAATACTCGGACTGGAGAAAGAAGTTATTTCCCATCTATTTTAAAAGGTCCCATTTTCAAAGAGATCATTGCTTCAGGAGAAGTAAGAGCTCTCTAAAATAAATAAGAAGTGAATAATAATTTTGTTGAATATTTTACTTTTAACAGAAAGCATGTGTACATGTGAGAATTAAAAATAAATGTACTTTAAAGATGACCTCAAAAACTTTTTACCTGCCAAGAGCAGTTGAAGATCTCACAAGGTCATGTTTTCCCAGAAACAGTAGATCATTTTGTTAATGATAGGCAAAGGCATTAAATCATGCAGGGCTTTCCTCTGTAATTTTGGTATTATTTAGGTGAATTTTCAAATGGACTGAAATAATGGAAGAAATCTCAAAACTGATCTTGGGTTGTGGATATTGTATCTATGATTTCATCCTTTGGATAAATGCTTCCAGTTCCTGCTTTTCTTTTGAGGCATATATATTTAGGGTGAGCTCTTCTCATATTTGAATTATATTTTAGCAATGTTGATTATATCAGTATGCCCAAATATTAAACTAAGTTTTAATGCATATCCCATCATATATATTTAACTAAATTGAGCATTTCTAATGAAGAATATAGTTCTTCCATTGATATTTTTATTTATTCTAAATTAAAGGAAGATTTCTGAAAGTCATTGTGAATCATCATGCAATTACCAGTGGCAGAAAGTCTTCAAATAGACCATAGCAAGTGATGGAACCAGAATCTAGTCAGCTTGCTGAGGAGAAATTGATGCTATCCTAAGCATTCACTGACTTTCTGGTTTCATATGACAAAGAGCAAATGAGTCAGTTTCTCCTTTTGCTAAGGGACTTTACATGCTTAGGATCAAAAACTAATCAAAGAAACCCCTAGTTTTATGAGTATGAGCTGATGAGATGCCAGTGATTCATTTCAAAGATGCTGGCTATTTTCAAACAACTGCTGAGACCTTGTCGTTCCCTGAACTTGGGAAGCTTGTTCTAGCTCATGCACAAATTCAGCTTGCCATATGAGCAAAAGTGAGATCATACTGGTTGATCCTGGCAGCGTCTCTGAGAGTGCAGTAATTCATGCTGTCAGTTACTATCAGCAGCAATTTGCTTCTGGATTGGTTCCTGTAAGCATTCATGTGAGCATTCTGCACAAAGGACCAGAGTCCAATATTCCCTTGGATTTCAGGGACTTAGTGTGGTTTCAACATATAATCAAAAGTGCCACGTAGCTCACCACCTCACATTTTGTTTTAAAGAGACAGAGGCTTAACACTGGATTACGTTCTTCTCTCCCCAAATAGAAAGTAGGTGGTAATTTGGAACTTATCTTTAGGACAATTTGTTGGTATTTCAGTGAAATTTACGCTGTTGGTAAAATGCAAAGCAGTTTTTTTTTTAAACTAAGTGTAATTATACCTCCTCCACAATAATAATAATAATCAAAAATTGCTTAACCACAAAACTGCATTCCTTAGATTCAACTCATATATGTGATCAACTTTTAATTACTATAGGGCAAATACATTGGGAAATAAAAAGTATTATAATAGCATATTCCCCCAATTTTAGTACAATTTCTGAAAAGTTCTGTGATAGAAAAGTTTAGATGCTGCAACCTTCAGCCTACAGGCACATTATTAAAGCATCACTGCTATACAATAGAATTTCATTGAGCTCCAAATAATTTAAGAAATCAATAGCATTCCTGCTACCAAATTATCTATTATTCTTTCTATTGAACTAGCACTTCCTATTGAGAACCCATGAGATAGAGAGTTGTGAAGCAGTCCTAATCAGAATGGGATCAAACAAAGTAAAATGCAGTTCTTTTGTCTAAGAAACAGCTTAGTTCACTCAGCAAGGTAAAGGAATGTCAAAATATCAAGTGCAATTATTAAATATATATGTACACATATATATAGTAGATATATTTTATAAATATATAAAACCTGTTACATAAATAACAGGTTAACACCAAAGAATGAAAATATAAAAAGTATATATATTTTAAATATATGTATTTTTTTCATTATTTGGTGAATTATATAAACTATATATATTTTAAATATATATATTTTTTTTCATTCTTTGATGTTAACCTGTGACCTGTTTGATATCCCTAGCTGGAGAACTGTTTCCTTATTGTATCAAACTCAGAAATCTAAAATACCTTGGCATCTTACTTAATTAGGCTTTTTTTTTTTATGGTATTGGGAATTGAACCTGTAGGATCTTAACCATTGAGCCACATCCCCAGCCTTTTCTATTTTTTATTTTGAAGACAGGGTCTCATTAAGTTACTTAGGGCCTCATTAAATTGCTGAGGCTGCCTTTGAACTTGAGATTCTCCTGCCCCAGTCTCCCAAGCTGCTGGGATTATAGGTGTGTGCCATAGTACCAAGCACATAAATGTTTCAGACATATTTTTCAGAACTTCTTGTAGTGGTACTTAAGGATATTCCAATTAGACTACTGTATTATGTTTTACTTCAAATAATAAACTTTCAAGTTCCAAATAAATCCCCTTTATCATTAATCTGGTAATAATACTTGTACTTTTTGTAAATTGTTCATGTTATGTGTCATAATACAGAAAACCTTTGATGTTCATGAGGACTATACCCTTGCAAAACCCATAACTGCGTAATATTACAGCATTGAATTCCTACCCCTTTACATGTCAAATTATTTAGAGTTTAACATCTTATTCTTTCTTGTTCTTGAATAGTAAATCTTTTTCACCTTTTGTAGCCATCTGTATCTTTTGAATATCTTTCCTGTACCTTGGGGGCTCTCAACCTTTGCTATCACACCTCCACAAAGCAACCAGAAATCCACTGACTCAGCCAGTCGGCACCTGTGCAACAGATAGGATGTTAGATTCATCCATAAGAAAAATCCACATGCAATTCGGTTTATAAGAGAACACAGGTTCATAAGCAGGAACCACCCAAAATGCATCTTATGATCAGCACAGTAGCATCTGCCCGGCATCTAGGAGCAGCAGAGGAAGGAATTCTGGTATCCAGTGTCTGGACTCAGCAGTGGAAGTTATGGTATCTGTGTCCAGAAGTAGTGGCAGGAGGGCTTTTTGTTGGAGCAAAAGTCACAATGACACAAAATCATTAGTGTTATTTAGGCTTTATACCTTGGTTACATGTCTTCTAAGTCTATGCCCTCAGTCTCCCAAAGAACCTGTGAACTACACAGTATCATACAACAAATTTCTTTTCTGCTTAACAACAGCAGAACCTGTTGTTTACGATTCTAAACACTAATAAACCCAAGAATTATTGTTCTCTCTCTGACTTTTGATTTATTCTGAAATATTTAAGACAAGCACAAGGAAATTTCTTTCTCAGTCCTGGAACTTTTCCACATATATCCAACACTAGAAGTAGCTGCCCGCCTTATTTGTCTGGAAAGTTATTCATACTTTAGACAAACTGCATATTATCACAACTGCACATTTCCACAATCATGTGCAATCAGGATCACTCCTGAATAATCTAGAATGTTATATTCAATACTCCCAATGGCCTAGATTATTTGTAAAATACCATTATGTCTACTAATTTCTTAGAAATTTGAATTCATGAAGTTTGGATCTTGTATGATTCAACTTCCTATATGCACTGTTCAAATCAGTCCTGTGATTGGTAATGTTACTCTTCCATTAAGTGTCTAAAGAGAGATCAATGGAGTAGATGAAGGGATTGATGGAGAGGAAGGAGGAATGAGATTCGGTAAGAACCGTGGAATTAACCCCAATTAAATTTCCTATATACATGTATAATTACACACAGTGAATCTTACTGTCATGTATATCCACAAGACACAAATTAAAAAAAAAAACTATAAGAGTAGAAAGATAAGTAAAGTAGAGGAAAGGGAACAGGGGAAGGGACAAGAGGAAGGAATAGGAACAAATTATATTTCATGCTTTTATAACAATGTCAAAATGAATCCTAACGCTTTATGTAACTAAAAAGAACCAATAAAAATATATTTTTAAAATTTTTAAATTATCTAAACTTAGTCAATAAACATTTTTCTCTACATTTTTCCAAAATAAAAATAATTATAAATTTGATAATTAAATTCAACCATAATTAAGAAGTTTCCTTTCTAAGAAAAGATACCTTTAAAAAACCACTTGCTTTGGTGGCCCCTGGAAAATCTGTCAGATCAGAGAGCCATTCTAGGACAAAGAAGTCAGGACATCACCTGAAGGCCACACACTCTTATAGGGATGGGCAGATATACTGAGGCTCCAAAGCAGGCTCATTCTAGTCCACATTAAAATTTTCAGATATTTTGCAAGCCATTTATTGAATACCACCATTATTTAAAACTAAATTATATAAACTTACAATCCCATTCATTATATTAAAAACAAAGATAATAAATTTTCAAAACACGATTAAAATAAAGGTAATACATATGCAAATATCATCACTTTCTAATTATTTTACTACATTTACCATTGTCTATGCTCCTGGGGTTACTTATGTCTATTCCCAATGACATATTCAGTGGCACCATGGTGGAAGTATTTACACCACAGAAACTGGTAAATGCTAACAATCAGGGCTTGACTTACTATTTTATGTGTAGACTTAAGAAGGTGATGAAATATTAATTAATAATGAAAGTGAGGAAATATTAATAATGCAGAATTAAAGTTTTAAGTGTATCCTATTTGTGACTGTTTCATTGTGAATAAATTTTGGAATGGGACTTATTCTTCCAATATCAAAAATTATCTGATTTAGCAAAGAAGTCATTTACATCATTGATAAATGAGTGAAGTTCTGACAATACCCTCACTGATTTTACTTTCATTTGTTAATATAAATTAAAATGCATCTGACATTTGTGTCAGAACTATGGTTTCCACCAATTGCCACCACAGGCTGCCTAGGAATAGAGGAATTTAGCAAAAGTCAGTAAAAGTAGTCTGTGTGAACAATCAGTTCTAAATTTTACAAAATAGAATATTGTATATTTTATTATTTTTGAATTTTCTGATATGCATTTTTTATATCAGAAAAGTTTATAATGCTTCTTGGTACATATATAACCATTTTTTCTTCACCAGCATAACTGGTACAATTATTTAGCAGGAAAAATAAATTAAATACTCTTATCAATACTTTGAAAAGAAAAAATAATGGAAGGAAGGGAAGGGAAGGATAGAGAACAAATTTGAAATATGGAATTCAATTGATTCTTTCATTATGTAACTCTTTAAAGGTCTGAACCCATTTTCATTTAGACTTTCTTGGTTTAAACTGTCCTATGAATCCTCTTTCCCTCTTCACACTAATGTCCTCCTTAGAGTGAGGGCACGAGGTGGAACTGCTCTGGACCCTGCTCTCTCTTCCATCTGTCTTTGCTTAACACCAACCCAAAGACAGACTGTATTTCAGCTTGTGGATGATTGAAGACTGCACTGAGTGGTCAGAACCCCCCGCCCTGCATTCTCTCTCCCATTACCCACTTGCCTGACCTCTCCTATAGCCCTCACTTCCTTCTTGGCCTCTTCTACTCAGCTTAAAACTAAACTATTTATAATATGTCACCATTAAAAGGCAGCCTTATCCGCAAAGAACCATATATACGCAACCTTCTCTTCCCAGAATTCCTGTTCTTCATGTTCTACCCTATTACCCCTGCTCAATTCTTAATACTTCTGCCTAACTCACAGACTCAATTTTAAAAGACAGAGAGAAAAGGAAAATATCAGATCATTTGGTTTAACCAAGACATAACTGTAACCAGCTAAGTTACCTTTTTTTTTTTTTTTTTTTTTTTTTTTTTAGCAGTTTTCACTTTATTCTTTCTGCCTACTCTCTTTCTCATTCTGGGTGTTCACACTCTTCATTAACACAACTTCCAGACTGCTGGAGGGGAGAAACCAGGTCTGTCCTGTTCTTTGTACCTACATTGCCCAATACAAAGTGGATATCCAATAAATATTTAAAAATAGATTTTGACAATCAGTCAACTATCTTCCCAATCTTACTCTGAAATATTTCCTCCAGGAAATCTTACTCTTTCTGGGCTCCATTGCTTCAGATTCTGCCAGAAGACAGGCTAACCAGAGCAACTATCTGTACTGCAACCAAAATGGATTTGCACCCAGAACATCAATTCATTTTAAACCAAAGAAAAGAACTCTTTTGCTCTGACCCTTTTATGGCAGTTAACCCTTTCTACTTTATATTACATTTATAAGTGAATATAGCTCATCTTTTACATGTTTCTGTGAGCAAAGAAACTGATTGACATTTATTTTTTATCATCTACTTATCTTGCACATAAATGTACTCAATGCCTTTTTATCAGTTGAATCAATCTCTCCACACACATGTGTGGGCATATATGTATACAAGTTCTCCCCAAACATGTATGTAAGAGAAAGATTAGAGGAAAGAATGAGAAATACATATCTTTCAGCTAATGTTTATCAAATACTTAATCTCAGAGTCAGGCACTAGTCTAAATATTTTTTGTTTATTTATTCATTTCATCCTTCTAACAATACTATGAGTGAATGTCATCATGCCCATGTAACAGATGATAAAACAGAAAATATGTAATTTGCCCACAGTTAAACAGCTTATAAGCAGCAGAGCTGAAATTTAAACACACAGAGTTGACTTCAAGTGAGTCCACTTAGTGACCCTGCTGTTCATATTATAGCTAATCCTAACAACCATTCATGTATAGTACTGTGGATTGAATCCAGGGACATTCTACCACTGAGCTACATCCCCAACCCTTTTATTTTGAGACAGGGTCTCACTAAGTTGTTCAAGCTGAACTTGAAATTGTGACCCTCCTGCCTCAGCCCCCTAAGTAGCTATGATTACAGGCATGCAACCACCACACCCAGATCAATCCCCAAAGAAATTTTATGAGGCAGGCAAAAGCCATTCTGCCAAAGGAAAAAAAGGGGCTAGGAAAGTTAAGAAACTTATCTAAAATTGCACAGTAAGTAAAGAATGTTCCAATAATCAATCATAAGTATAATGACCCCAAATTAAGTGCTAAGGATCTTCCTAATGTGATCCTTAATTCCTGTGTAGACTTTAGGCCCAATGACCAGCTGGTCCAAGTAAATTGCTAGCAACAATGTTTTTTTTACATTTCCAAGAGCAAGTAAGTAATATAGCAATATCTGTTAAAATAAAAAGGTACAACGATACTGCTTTACAAATCTGTTTTGAAGAATTTTAAATGCACTGGAAAGTAAGAATTTACAAGCAAGTATATTTGTTAAGATTTTAATTATAATGAAGAGATTAGAAACAGTCTGAATGTCAATCAATAGTTAAATAGTTATACAAGATAGGAAAACAATAAAAAACAACACAATCAAGATCCCTTCTTTAAAAGTGTCAACAAAATTGACAAAATTTTAGCTAGATTGACAAAAAGAAAAAGAAGATGCAAATTATTAAAATTGGGAATGAGAGAAGACATCACTATGAAATTAGAAATGAAAATAATTATAAGAGAAGAAAATGAACGCTTGTATGCTAACAAATGAAACAACCTAGATAAAATAGACAAATTCCTAGAAGACACATACTACCAAAACTCACTCAAGAAGAAATAGAAAATCTAAATAAACCTAGAAAGGGGAAAATATTGAATTAGTAATTTAAAAATTACCCTCAAGGAAAGCCCAGGTGCAGATGGTTTCACTGCTGAATTTTATTAAATGTTGAAAGAATGCAAACCAAAACATTTCTAAAATATAGGAAAGAAAGCAACATTTCCTAACTCATGGTAAGAGGTTAGTATTATACGTGTAACAAAACTAGGTGAAACATAATGAGGAAAGAAAACTATAGACCAAAACTCTTTATCAGTATAGACAAAACAATCCTCCACAAATACTAGCAAATCAAATGACAATATATTTAAAAAATTACACACCATGATCAACTATCCTAGAAAGAGGAAGTTGATTTAACATATGAAAATCGAGTAATATATTACACCACATAATTACAATGAAGTTTAGAAGTCACATTTTCAACTCAAAAGATGCATAAAAATGCATTTTACAAAAATTTAACATCTTTCATGATAAAAATACTCAACAAAGTAGTAATAGAGAAGACTTTCTTGGCATGAAAAGGACACCTATGGAAAACCTACCCTAACTGTAACAAAAATTCTAGTTTCGACTTCCAATACAGTGTTTAATAAATTATATAATTTATATATTTAACCCTAATTAATGGTACAAGACGTTTTACCCCAAAGATCAACAAGAAGACAAGGACATTGGCTCTTGCCATTTCTAGTCTATGTTGTACTAAACGTTCTAGCAAAGCAATCAATCAAGGGGAAAAAAATAATCTCCTTTGGAAAAGAAGTGGTGCACATATTTGCGGATAACATGACATTGTACATAGAAACTAAAACTAAATGAATTCAGTAAGACTGCAGTATACAAGCTCAATTAATGGAAATTATATTTATATACAGATGTGCCTTAATTTTTATTGTTATCCTGATAACAGGATATAAAACCATTATAAGTTGAAAATATTTATAAGCCAAAAATGCAATGAATGGACTTAACCTACTGAACACCATAATTTAGTTTGGTCTGCCTTAGTGTGCTCAATATGTTCATTAACCTACAGTTGGGCAAAAGCATCTAACACAAAATATATTTTGAATATCTTATATTTTTGAATATCTTATATAATTTATTAAACATGGTATTGAAAGTCAAAACCAGAATTTTTATTTCTTACAAGAAACACAGATGAGCATTCTGTTGAAACCATAAGATGAGAAAATGTAAAGCTTAATATTCAAAATACACTGGCAACACGGTGCACCATAGAGTATAGTTGTTTGTCCTCGTGATCTTTGGCTGTTTGGGAGCTAGAGTGTACTGCCCAGAGTCATAAGGGAGTATCACACCATATATCACTAGCTCAGAAGAGATCAAAATTCAAAGTACAGTTCCTACTGAATGTGCATTGCTTTCACATCATCATAAAACCAAAAAAAAAAAGTAAGTAGAACCATTTGTAAACCAGGCATCATCTATCTCTACTAGCAATGAACAATTGAAAAGTGAAATTAAGAAAATGATTCTATTCACAATAGCATCCCAAAGAATAAAATATCTAGGAATAAACTTACAAGTGAGACATGTACACTGATCACTACAAAACTGTATGGAAGCAATTAAAGACATAGATAAGTGGAAAGACATCCCATGTTCAAAGATCAGAAAGTTAATATTGTTAGGTTAGCAATACTTCAATTAAAACCTCAGCTGCCTTTCTGTAGAAATTGGCAAGTTGATCCTAAACTTCATATGAAAATACAAGCACAGGCAAAATAATCTTGGAAAAGAACAAAGAGGATTCACACTTCCCAATCTCAAAATTTACAAAGTTATAATGACCAAAACAGTGTGGTACTAGCATAAAGACATACCTAATTTAATGGTCAATAGAATAGAATTGAGAATTCAAAAGTAAATCTTTGCATTAATGGCCAATTAGATTTCAGTAATGCTGCCAAAACAACTCAAAGGGGATAAAAATAATCTTTTCAACAAATGGTTCTGGAACAATATATGAAGAACTTTCACAAGTGAACATTGTCTGCAAGCAAAAGAATGAAGTTGGACACTACTTCACACCACATACAAAATTTAATTCTAAATAGGTCAGCAATCTAAATATAAGAGCTAAAGCTATAAAACTCATAGGAAAAAATCATGACTTTAGGCAATGATGTCTTAGGTATGACATCAAAAGCAAAGTGGTAAGAGAAAAAATAAATTGGTCCTCATAAAAAAAAAATTTAGTTTAAAAGACACCATCAAGAAAGTGAAGACAACACAGAGAATTTTAAAAATATTTGCAAACCATATATCGGAGAAGAAACTTACATTCAGAATACATAAAGGATTCAAAACAATGATAAAAAGTCAACACAAGATAAAGATGAGTGAACGATGTCAATAGACAGCTTTCCAAAGAAAATATATGAATGGCCAATAAGGACATGATGTGATGCTCAACATCATTAGTTACTGGAGAAATGCAAACCAAAACCACAATGAAATACTGATTTGTACCCACCAGGAAGTCTTATTAAAAAAAAAAAAAAAAAAAAAAAAAAAAAGACAAGAACATGTATTGGTAAGAATATGGAGAAATTAGAACCCTCACACATTGCTGGCAGGATTATAAAAATGTTGCATCCACAAAGGAAAATGGCTGGGTAGTTCCTCAAAATGTTAAACACTGAGCTACCTACCATATGGTTCATCAATTCCACTCCAAGGTATATACCAAAAAGAATTGAAAACACATCAAAAAAAAAAAGAAAAACTTGTACCCAAATGTTCATAGTGATATTTTTCATAATAGCCCAAAAGTAGAAACAATCCCAAAACCCATCAACTGATGAATGAATGGACAAAATGTTGTATATTCATACCATGAAATATTATTTATCCCTAATAAGGAAAAAAGTACTGATACATGCAATGAAACAGAGGAACCTTGAAATCATTATGATAAATGAATAAAGTCAGACACCAGAACCTATGTATTGTATGACTCTACTTACAACAAATGTCCACAACATTTAACATACAAACAGAAATCTATACAAAAAGAAAGCAATTTTAGTGGTCACCAGGGGCTGAAGAAAAATGAAGAGTGCCTGCTAGTAGGTGTGGGTTTTATTTTGGGATGGGAGAGATGTCCTAAAATGGCACTGTGGTGATGGCTTCACAACTCTGTGAATATACTAAAAGTCCCCCTACATTTTAAAATCCTCAATTGTATGGTATGTGAATTGCAGATCAATTTATGATATATGAATAAAGCTGCTATTTTTTTTAAAAATTCCATGTTAAAAAAAATATGGGGATGGGGTGGGGAACAGATAACAGTGGCCTAAACTGTGATAAAGAGAGTGAAGTGTATCTTTATCTACCGGCATAAAGAAAGGTTAAATTGTGGTCAAAAATAATTTAATGTGCATTTTGTCTTACTTTTGTAAAGTACTAAACAAAAATCTGCATGTGTATGTTCACCTGCATGAGACTATGTGAGTGGTAAAGGACTGAGTAAACAAGGCTGTACGGGAGGTTATTAGCTTTATGCATCTTTTCATTGCTCTGCTTTATACAACAAACAATTGTTTTGCTTAATAAAATTAGTTATTTCCATAATTTAAAACCTCTAATACAGACGAATTGGTAGGGAGAAGGTAACATTTTAAGAAAAGTTACCTACCGTCCCCACATGCAAGGTCAGTCCTTCTCGTCTTGGTGCCTCCAGGTAGGAGGGGGAGAGGCAGCCAAGGAGAGGGTGCTGGTTCCTGCCTCCCAAGTATTCAGACTATAGGGAATTCCTTTACTATCTGCATTCTCTCTGTTAATTTAGTCTTGCATGTGCCAGGGGCATTTCATTGGCATAAAGAAGGACAGTATATTCCCCAGAGTGGAATTTCATGATCCAGATTTTTTCTTTGTTAGCTTAAAGGGAAATCTACATCAGACTCTAGCTAGCTTCTAGATCTTTGCCTTTTTCTAGTTTGAGTACACCATGCAAGCAAAACAGCTGTCTGGAATAACTGGAGGGTCACATAATACAAGATCATTACTGCTACTAAGTCAATTTAAATATTAATCAGTTAATAAGGGTAATTAAATTAACATAACACACAAATCATGGCACAAAATTTTTAATACCTGACATGTATTGTGCATTCTTGTTAAGAATCACAATACTCTCCACTTACAGCAGTGCTGACAATCATTTTCATAAATAGACATTTATCAATTTTTCATGGGAAATCTCTCCTTCTGCTTAACTGTACCATCTACATCTGCCCACATATTAGATGCCAATGTTTACAGCACATTAACATTTTCTATAATGCAAATATAAAGCATCTTTTATACCAAATGTCAAATGTGTTGTCACCAATGTTTTCATAACCAAACTCCCACAGGAAAGAGGACCTGCTGTGATAGAGTTGTAATCTGTGATACTTGCCTGGGACAGAAATACAACATTCTTGATTTTTCATTTCCTGCATAATTACTCCTCACTTTAATTATATCATTATAGATAAAACGTATCCTTAAACATCATATCTTGTGAGTAAAGAACTCTGGTACTGAATGTAAATGAAATGATGGTGAGGGTGGCACAGAGATGCAGTCATTAAAAACTGGTTAAACAAGGATCCTCCTCACATTTCAGATTGGCTAAAGAAGCAATCAGAAGACTGTGCTGACAGACCCAGATTAGACGATTTAAAAAAACACCAATAAAAGGCATTAGAATAAAAATTTGCTGTAAGTCTTCCCTGGATCAGTCTGTGCTTACAAATTAAAAATCCATGACTGACTCTTTTCATGGTTTTTCCTCTTTGCTTAGTCATAAGTCTTTCCAGGACAGACTGGATATGGGTGGTTGCCTAGGTGTGGTAGAACCTTATTAAATTGTAGTTTGCATTGTTAGGCCAGTTTTTGTGTAAAGGTTTTGTTATGTTTGGTTTTGTGTTTGTTTTTTATTTGGTTTGGTTTTGTTATCTTACTGATATTATATTTCAAGAGCTGTGATTTATTTCTTTTGTGCAATTTTTGCCCTGGGAAAACTAACAGAATAAAGATTATATATGGAACCAATGGGAGACTTCCTTGATCAAAATCTATTCTTTAGAGGAATGCTTATTATTAAAGTCATGTCCTAAATCCACCTTCCTAACTAAAGAAAACATTTAACACAATTAGTTTATGGTATGTTTACAGGAAGTGACATTTTTATTTATATTTAATGTATCTATTTTTGTAAACACCACAGCTTGCACAGTTTCAGAAAAATAAAGATTTTTAACATAATGTAACCAGGAAGAGTGAGAAGGGCAAATTCTGATTAATTTGCTAAAAATCATTGCATTCACTTCTCAACTGAGTAATGTGGTTGCTGACAGTTTCAGGATTGTAATATGTAGCCACCCCCACCCCACCCCCAGCAGCGGTGTTGCCCGAGTGGCATTCCACAGAGGCACTCCTAGAACACCCTAAGGGAGAGCTATGCTTCAGAAAGATACCCTTACGGCAAGTGAGTATGCTTTCCTCTTTGGAGAGTTTCCTAAAAGAAGCCCTTCCAAATCCATAATATCTGTGGTCAAATTAGGTAAGTCTTTGCAAACTCAGAGAACATCCTTTTGGGAGATGGGCCAAGTTAAATCCCATCATCCAAACTATAAAGCTGAAGGGATCTTAGAAATCATCTAGCCCAATCACTTCCTTTATAGATAAGATAACCAAAATCCATAGAAGTTTAATGGTTCACTGTTATCACACAGATAGGCAAAATCAGACAAGACTGTTTTTCTGGTTAAAAAAAAAAAAATCATTAAAGTGAGAGTCTCTGTTGTAAACTTTTTTTTTAATTCTAAACTTGAGCAGTTTTATAAATCATATTTAGAGAAAAAAATAACCTATGAGGGGGCTGAGGTTGTGGCTCAGTGGTAGAATGCTCACCTGGCATGGGTGAGGAACTGGGTTCAATCCTCAGCACCACATAAAAATAAAATAAAGGTATTGTTTCCACTCACAACTAAAAATATGTATATATTTTTTAAATAATAACCTATGAAAAGGTAAATCATAATTAACTATTGAAAAAAATAATTCAAGATACAATAGATGGTTTGCTGCAGGGTAAAATACAAGAAATTTTCAAATGAACAATATAAATAATTTCATAATGTAAATAATTTATTATTTTAAAGGAAATGAATTAAAGTATATTAGTAGTTCAATAATTTTTATGAATAGGAAAGTTTTATTAAAAAATATCTAGAAACCTTTGCAGGCAGTTTAAAGGCACCCTAGAAACTGGGTTTAGAAGGATTTGGTCCCTCAGGGGGAACTTTGAAAAGATCTCCACGAAACTCCAGTCAATTCATCAAGTAGCATATCCAGATGGTGACTAATAAACTCATTTATCCAGCCCATCATTATGTTTAATTTTTGAACTTTGAAAAAAGAGACATGACAAAGATCAGAGAGTGATTTGAAATATTTTGCTTCTTCAGTGCCAACATGCTTAATTGTTTCTCCCTAATTGGAGCTCAAATTCAAGGAGTTTTTGGAAGATTATTCATCTTCTAAATTATATATAACGTTTTTTCCTCAGAAGTTTGTATCATTTTCTAACTTTCCGCATTATTCTTTTAAATTAGGTAGAAGAGATAGGATTACCCATCTTAAACCAAAGAGATCTCTGTCATTGTAGGCAAAGAAGTCATAGGCTGAAGAAAGATAATGTGGAGTGTGTAGAAGATACTTTCCTATTGGCTCCTTAGAAGACAGAAGCAGGAAAAACTTCAAGTACATTCCTGTCAGCCAATTCTTCACAATCCTGGTGCTGCTCAGGGCTCACCATACCTTGTGAGTCAGATGTCAGTCCACAATGGCACAGGCTGTTAGGTTTCAGCAGGACATTTAAACCACAACGGATTAATAGTAGGATCACATAGTGGCCCTATTTTAAAAGAAAGTTTTCTTGGGGTTCCAGTGACAGACTTCACAAGTGAGAAAGTCAATCCTGACAGTGTATAAGAAACATGCCAGTAATTACTGTGAAGGGTGAGGGCTTAACTCTGAGATGTTCTAGTGACCAATATGATACAAAATACATATGATAATGATTTCCTTTCCCCATATGTTAATCCATCAAAAGACTCCTCTTCAGGTTGCAAACACCTCCTGTCCTCAGTCATTCTGATCTCCTCTGTGTGCCTAAATGAGACCCTTCCCTTTGAACCCGCTGTACCCAAAAGACAGTGCCTGGCAAAGGCTCAGCTATGGCCTTATGGCACAGATTGCCAGGTACTTGGAATATTATTCCTGGATATAAGCAAACTTCAGAAACCATACAAAGACCATAGAGGAGCTAGGATTGGACAATAAAAATTCTAAGAATCTCACACAGCTGGGAGGGAAGCAAGGAAAGAAGAGGTGAGGAGAAAGAGACTGAGCCTGAAATACATGGCAAGTAGAGCTACCCCAGACCAGGAACAGGGAACCTCACAGGAGGTGGGAATGTAGGAGAGTGCAATGGGAAGAGACCGTTTGTGTCCTGGGAAAAACCACCTAGCTTTCTATACACATTCTTCCCAGTCCTGATTAATGCCAGTTCAAGAATTTCTATGAAAGCACATGTTTTAAAAGGCTTGATAAATGCATGAAAAGGAAAATTTGTCTTGTCTTATTGAAAATATGTTTGTAATTCAGTGATCCACCACCATATTTCCAGCATTTCCCTTCAGGCTGAATTTTTTTATGAAGGTGTAGAAGCACCCAAAGTACTTCTTGTTCTGGAATGTCCAGTCATGTGCAAGGGGTGAGACCAGCCAGGGCTCTGTCTGCTGTTATCCTTTCCTACCTACCCTCTGTCATTCTTCCCTTAAGGAATGGCCACTCTGATACTTCTGTCACCAAAGGGAAACAGCTGGTGGAAACATGTTGTGATACAACCATTTGAATTTAGATATAATGCTGGTCTGGTCTATACTCCCCTATACACAATGCCAAAACTTTAAAAAAAAAAAAAAAAAAAAAGACGTCTTAACCTATTTAGTAGCAAAACCCAATTCATGGGGAAAAGAGACTGATCTCCCACGCAGAATTTCAAATTGCAGAGTTCCTCCACCTCGGAGGCAGAGCATAAGGCCCAATGCTCAAGTGTGGTTGGGGCATAGTGACTTCCTCCCAAAAGATACAATAGAAGAGGAGAGGAAAAAAGTTGATAGTGGGGAAAATGGATAAACACCACCTCAGCCAGACGTTCAAAGTCATCAACAGTGATATCATGTTGAAAGCACATTCCCTTAATACGTATTAATATGTGTTCCCTTGATATGTATTCCCTTGTCTCCACCCAAGGAAGCTATAGCCCCAGTCTAATGGTGAGATTGAAACACCACACAACCTATCCCAATTGAGAGGAATTCTATGAAATATCTGAACGGTATTCCTCAAACTGTCAAGGCCAGCAAAAACAAGAAATGTTTGAGAAATCATCATGGCCAGTAGGGCGTAAGAGGAGGTGACAGTTAAAAGTAATAGGGTGTCCTGGATAGGATCCTAGAACAAAAAGGACATTAAGTAAAAACTAAGAAAATCTGAAAACAGTATAGACTTCAGTTAATGTATCAATATTGGTTCATTAATTGTGACAAATGTGCTGTATTAATATAAGACATTAATAAGAAAGACTGTGTACAGGATTTATAGAAACTCTCTATACTGTTTTTGTAATTTTTTTGTAAATCTAAAACTATTGTAAAATTTTAAAAATTATTTTTAAAAAACTGACCAGAATTGACATGAACATTTTTATGGCCTTTACTTGCCATGTGTATTCATTCAATAGGTTTTACCATGGAAATACTCATATATTTGCAAACCTTAAATAACAATATGTTGAAACCCTGCTTCAAATATTCCAGGTGTAATGCAAGATATCGTTCATGCAAATCTTTAGAAGTACTCGTTCTCTAAAACATTCTGAATTTTGAAAACATCTGACCCTAAATGTTCCAGTTAAGGAACTATATGCCTAAGATGTCACTAATGCTAGCAATATGATTAGTAATGCATTTCAGTTTTTCTAAATTTTTTATTTATTTTTTGTTCATATATGGTGCTGAGAATAGAACCCAGTGCCCCTCTACCAGTGAGCTACCCTACCCCCTGCATTTCAGTTTTACACTGACTTTAATAGATATTTTCAATTTGGTCAGAGACTGTAGCAAAGATTGATATTGGTGAGTATTGTTTACTCTGATGGGTACAATTGTTTCTGTAATAATCTAATTAGGTCCTTAAAATCTGTAATATAAGAATTATTATAAACATTTTCTAAAGGAAAAAAATGAGCTTCAGAAAAGTCAAGTTACTTTCAAGCAGTGTAACCCAGAGTCAGATGAGAGGGACCCACCTCTGGTTATTTTTTTAACCCAAATGGAGTTTCCCCACTTCACACCTTCCTGTCTCTCTCGACCCCCATCAGGCCATAAGAGTGCCAAAGAGTGGACAGCCCAGCCAGCTTTCCCAGGTCCAGGAAGCTAGAAGAGCCCTTCCAGGGACCACTTGGGCAGGGAGTTTGAGAATCCTGTGAGCACAGGGGCAGAGGTTTCAGGTAAGCATTTTTCCTGACCCCTTGGACATCTTTCTCGGTGAGAATGGTTATAATATACCTCTCTGAGGGTTCAACTGTGCCCCTTCAAAGCAGGAATTCAGAGTAGGATTTTAAGACTGGAGTTCTGGCAAAGGTTTATTTGACCCAAATGTCTGTTCTTTCTACTGTCATGTGCCACCAAGGAAAAAATAAATTCAAAGATCACAATATCAACATAGAGACTGAGAAGTGAAATTTTTGACAAATGTTTTACTTGCTATTTGTTTTTTTTTTAATTTCTCCCTTTTTAAAAAAAATTTAACTTGTTCTAATTTGTTGTACATGACAGTAGAATGCATTTATACATTTTGATAGATTAAGAGATATCAAAAAGCATATATTAAGGTCCGATATCCATGTATGATGCTGGAGAGGCCAACTAGTTACAATGCACTCTAATTCAAAATTCTTTTAAAATTTTGAAATTCTTAGATTAGCTCCTCTCTGAAAGGTGCATGTTCTAAAGGCAAATTAGTGCTCCCCACCAAAGGGAAAAGAGGAAAGACTGCCCAAAATTTCCTCTGACATACAAAGTTTCTTCTCTATTTACAAAATATTCTTTAAAGGGAAGATAATTGACCTTTTACACTGTACTTGCCAGTTGCTCTGATGAGCATATGTTGTTGGGAAAGCAAATAGTTAACAGCTAGAGGCATGGGGAGCTGGAGTTGCAGCTCAGTGGTAGAGTGCTTGCCTGTGAGCTTGCTTGTGAGGCCCTGGATTTGATCCTCAGCACCATATAAAAATGAATAAATAAAATAAACGTATTGTATCCATCTACAACTAAAAAAAAAAAAATTAAGAAAAAAAAAGCTAGAGATGTGGAATCTCTGGTAGGTGAGACAGTACTGTCTTTCCTGGTATTCCTGGGAAGCGTATTTTATCTCTCTTTACCTCCTAGGGGTAGTTCTGCATATGTGACTGCCAGATGTGCGGTTCTTTCTCCCAATCAGACAGAGTTTCTTCAAAGCTGAACTGACAGCTAGTCTGTCTCTCCTGGAAGCCCTCACAAGCCTTGGTGCATTGCTCCCTGCCTCAAGGACTCCATCCCCTGGTAGAGACTGATTGCCAACTGGAAATCCATCGGGACCTGGGAAAGTGCCACCTGCACAGATGCAGACTGAGGTCACTGTCTATCCATGATATAAGTTTTAAATAGATGAGTCCACATTGCAGCAGAGCCTCTCCCCAGGCATTTACCAGGCCACTAATTCTTTTGCTCTTTTGATTTCCTTTTTCAGTGTGTCAGTGCAAGAAGTTACACCTGTCTCTCCCAACAGAGTTGTTGACATTTTACTGCTCATTATTTTGGAGGGCATGTCTCCAACAAGTAGTCTTCTCTAAGCCTAACACATAAACAGTACCCTAGAACACATGAAGAAGTCATCCATCCCTCCCTCCTGGAAGCTCTGTGTTTCTTTACCTGCTATCCCTACCCTTTGTAAAAGGTAGGCAGTACCTTAAGAGAGGCTGCCAGGGTCATAGCAATACTCAGAAAAAAATATTATCTGGGACCATCAGGAGCTTGGAGCTGACAGCAGAAGCTTCCTTGTTCTTTATAGTCTATAGATATTATCTTTTATCGAAGTGCTCCTCCCCCACAATGTTAATCAATTAAATCTTATGCTTCAGTGAAGGAGGTATTTAACCTGTTTATAAGATATAGCATTTAACTCAGCTATTTGCAAAACGTCAAAGATTGGAAACATCCTTGGATGAAGCTAATCAAATAATTATTGGATATAGTAATTCAAATCCTCATAAACCTCATAAACAATGCTGTTCCCTCTGCCTGTGCCCTGGAGATGCCCCTTTCCCGTACCTCACCAAACACAGCACAGCTAGCTCCTGCTTGTTTCGTTGGTCAAATATTATTTCCCTGTGACCCTATCTGAATAGACTCTCTGCCATTCTTTAAGAGCACAGTTTTATAATTCTATATATGATTTATTAATCATATTATACTAGCAAAGAAACCAGGGTTAGTATGGCCCAAACAGAAAGGAATTTGTCCTTTCTGTCCTCTGCCCCATTGAATCTGCCACTTGTGAATTCTCTTCCCAGTCTCCAGATGAAAGTCTCCCACCAGTCCCTCAGCTGTCCCAGTCACTTTCAGGTCCTGAATATTAGTCCTTTTCCTTGGATGAAATCTGGAAGCTTGTTTGGAAGGCACTCTTGTCAGCTTTTTCCTCCCATTTTTCAGCCATGGATGCAGGCCCCTTCAGCAAGCACTTAGTGCAGACGGAAGATAGATCTAACCTGCTGCAAATAGCTGTAATCTGAGGTGAGTGCCTCTGCACCCGGTGGGAACAAATGAGCCTTCCAGGACTGCTCCTCGTGGGGTTTTTGGAGCCACCACCTCCATGACAGCAGATCCCTTATCTACAGCTGCCTTGCCAGGCCACAGTCTTTCTGGTTGGCTCTTAAAGAATTTTCCCACCTTCCCACTTGCCACTCCATTCCAGGGGCCCACCTCTTCCAGAGTCACCTCACTCCTCCACACATTCCTCCCCATCTAGTTGCTTCCAAGTTGAACTTGTCTGCCTCCTCTTGGAGTCAATTCTTGCCAATCAACTCTGAAGGTGCTGGGCATTCTCAAAGCAGCATGTCTTCTCTTTGAACCCTTGTCTCTGCCTTGGATGCCTAGCATATTGTCCCAGTCCCTGAAACTCCATGAAACCCAGGACAGTGCTCTCTTTGTGTAGTTGCTTAGAAGCCTCCTCTCTACTAGGTTTGAGGGAGGGGGACACACAGCCCCTCAGTGCTGTGAGGGACCACACAGCACAGTGACAATTCTCAAGAAATCCTCCTTAACAGTGCTTGAACCTCTGAGAACACCCAGCCTTCTCTCTAATGCCCTCAAGGCAGATGATGGGTTCAGACTGGCAGAACAAGTTCTGAGGTACCCTTTCTGAAAATCCTGCAGAGGCAGTCAATTGGCACCTCAATTTAGAAAGCCAAGGAACTCGACACCTACTGCTTTGTTCTTTGGTGCCTCAGCCGAAACTGAGACAGAAAGATCCTGTTACTCTAGTTTGTGGTCAATCTCCCCTATTAAACCATAAACCTCAGGAGGTAGGGACCTTGGTTCTTTTATTCCCCAATGTATTAGCAGAGCCTAGCAAAAAGGCCTACATAGAATGCCAGTGGGCACTTATATTTCAAGAAATATATAATAGAATGACATTGGTAATCAAACCACCATTTTACTGAAGAAAATAAAAGATGAAATTTTCATAGTTATGAATAAAATATCTAATCTCGAAATAAAGTACTTTGTGATTTCTTCTCTTTAAAAACATCCTGAAAGATCTAGGTCTAAATCTTAGAGCTAAAGTTTTTATTTAAAGCCCCAAAATGCCTGGGGCACACACAGACAGCAAATGCTTACACAAGAGTTAACAGATTGGATGCTGGCTGATGATGCTAATATCAATTCTTTGTCTAGACATGCAATGCCGGTTCTGCTGACACATTCTCTTAGACAGTTTTTGCAGGATGTGAAACTGGCCTCTGGGTCAGTGATATTCAGAAATAAACCTGGACCTCTGTAGAGAAAGAGTCCAACTCCCAGACTTTGCCCTTGGTGAGCCTCATCATCAGACTTCCTTCCATAAGGACAGACTTGGAGAAATAGGGAGGCACCATCACATGCCAATGAGGCTGATGCCATGTTCATCTCATTTGACAAGAGTGGGAAGAGAGAAATGAGCTGAAAAAGCAAATTCCCCAGACTCATTCCATGACAAACTGACCAAGTGCATAAGGATGGGGTAGATGCAGGAACTGCTAGCAAAATAGCCTGGTAAACATCCTCCCCATGCAAAATTTCTTCTGTTCATCAATGAGGCGCTGTGGGGTTGGAGGAGATGGGTTAGAACTCAGCCTTCAGCCTTGGGAAGAGTGGGAAGCAGGGTCATGGAGAGAGCCTTGCCCTACAAATTTGTGCCTGCTCTGTATACCCAGCATTCTTATAGAGAAACCTCATTCCGCAGTTCATCTCTGTGCTCCCCAGCAGAGCTGATGACCGAGAGAAGATTCCATATGCTAAGTCAGAGACACAGAAATGTCTCTCATAACAATTGCCACTTAGACGTAAATCTTCAAAATCATGCAAATTTGGGTTGGGTGAAAATTCATCTAAAAAGGATCTTTACAGACACAAATACAAAAAGTTTGGAAACTTTACGATAGAAATTTAGACCATTGGGAATATCTACTCTGATTCCTCACACTTTACGAGGAGACTCTGAGGTTCTTGAGAGGTTACATGACATGTCCAAGCTCTCACTGGAGAATGCTACGTCCAACTCTATCTTCTTGCTCTTTCCACTATATCATGTAGCCTTCTGTGGATATTCAAGCATTTCTTCACCCAGCCCAGGAAAGGCATTGCAGCCACGATGTCAAAATGGACCAGATGACTTGATTTAAATAGTCTCCAGTTTTTATAACTGCATGTCATTCTATTGTTCTAGCAAATATTAAACTAAAAGCATTCTTGCCTCCAGAAATTTACCTTTGGAGTTACATAAGGTAACTCTGGTCTAAGCATATAAACTGCAGTTTAATCCTAACTCTGCCCCTGACTCACCAGGACGCGCTGGGCTAGTCATGAAATTATCTCAGTTTCTTCATCTGTTCAGTGGGAAGAGTAATGCTGATCTGTCACTTACTTATTCATTTAAAGAAGCTGCCTGTCTGGTAACTACTAAATATTTGAAGGATAAATCCTATGAATATTCTAAGTGTAAACTGAGACCATGTAACTCAGGCAGCAAAACATAACTCAGAAGCTTTCTAATAATTGTGATATTAGTTTAGCAAAGTCAGGTGGCTGCTACCAGTCAAGCACGTTTCTACAGAAAACCTCTCATCATCATATTGTTTCAACATATCAGAGGTGTTGATTAAACCTGCAGAATTCAAGAATAAAATTGAAATGGAAATTTGACTCAAAGCTGATGCAACTGGGTGTATACCATGTTCCTGAGGTTTTACCTGCCAAACAACGTATTCTCATGAGCAGAGGAAAACCAAGAACTGATTTCCCAAGACCGAAGTATCTCTATTGGCCAGTAACAGTATCAATTTTAATGAAGACCACACAACAAGAATTCCTAACAAAGGCAGGCAGCAGCAATAAAAAGAAATTCAATGAATTAAACCAAAGTCATGTTTTGTTCCTCACTGACAACTTTTTGTACTGCCTATTCTAATACTGAGCTAACAGTGGAATGTATGTGCATGGGATGAAAATGAATTTCATTCTTTTGTTTTCAAAAACACCCACAAGATGGTTTTAAAGTCCTGATAATGCCCTGTCGCCCATTGTCACAGGCTGTCTAGACTCTGGCAGTCTAAGTAATTACTTCGACAATTACATCATGTGGTTGGAAAAATCAGAAAAGAGAAAGAGATGGTGCCTTATTAACCACTATTTAACAGAGCAACTACTAAGACCTGATAACAAGGTCTTACCAAATTATTTGTGTCAGGGGGAAAACATGGCAGATTTCCCACAGTGATGTCATTAGACACTCAGTATAATGAAAATAGGAATAAAATCATAAACTACTCATAGAAGATAATACCTTTAAATAATAATAATATTAGAATAATTATAAGCACAGGTGTGTATATAGTTCTGAGGGCTTATGAAATCCATTCCACTTCCAGCTATGCCTAATCACAGAACATATGGTACTAATGATAGATAGGTGTTAAGATAGACAGAGTTAGGGCTACTAACTATCCATATGCTCCCCTGCATTTCCTAGTATCCTTTACTATGATTGGAGTCATGTGACTGGTTCTGACTAACAGACTCTGAGCTAATGTAATGTGTGTCACTTCCAGGCTGAGGCAGTTAAGACCTGGTATGCCTGTCTCATCTCTCTCTTCTCTTTTCTTCTCCTGCCTTGGTAATATTGAAGACTACATGTTCCAGATGATATGGTGCCATAGAACTACCTTGACCTTCACATAAGTAAGGAGAAACCTTTGCTGTAATAAGCTAAAGATACCTCAGGGGTTGATGAGGTGGTACAGGATTAATTACCCTCACAAACATAAGAGCCCTATGTTAATGCATTTGCTGTAGCCTGAAACTTAAATTTAAACTACTAATACTAGGCTTTTCAAAATACCATTGAAGAAAAAATTATATTTCCCTCTTTTTTTCTTTTTTTCTATCTTTGCTGTTTCTGGTCTTGCACATTCTAAAATAGTAATGGTCAAGGTGTGGTTCCTAAAAACTGGAGCCTTCACATCATCTTTAGATTTGATAGAAATGTAAACTCCCAGGCCTTACCTGAGGGTTGCTGAGTCAGAAGCACTGAGAGCAGGTCCCCGAAATCTATACTTTAGCAAGTCCTCCTAATAATTCTGATGAAGACTCAAGTTTGAGAATAACTGGACTAAGGTGACCTTTCCTTGAGCCCAACTACATGTGATCATCATGCAGCACATTCCCTTTTTTATATCACAGGCACTCAAGAGAGAGCATAAGAGCAGAAATTTCTGTTCTTGTCATGCCCCTTTCTTTTTTCAAACATTAGCTTTGATACTAATTAATTACATCTAGGTTTACTATAATAGATTTTTTAAAAAATACAAATTCTGTCACTGTCCCACCTTGAGAAGTGGAGTCTATTGCTCTACTTCCTCAAATATAAGTCTTCCCTGTAACTCCCTGGACCTATAGAATATGGCAGAAGGGAAGTGGTGCCAGTTCTAGGCCTAGTGTTTAAGAAAGCTGGAGGCTTTTACATGTTGCTTTTGGAAATCCAGTCACCCTGACATGAGGAAGCCTAAGCAACCATATGAGGAACACAGGAAGCTACTGAGAGAATCATGGAATCCAGTTGACAGCTATAGCTAAGCCACCAGCTGACAGCAGCATCAACTGTCCATTGTCTAAATGTGCCATCTTGGACAACTCTAGCCCATATGAACTCCAAGGTAGCTGCAGCCACAGATGACTTTATGTGAAGCAGAGTCACCCAGCTGAACCCAGTCAGCCCAGAGAATTAGAAGATGGCTATTGTTTTAAGCCACCAAGTTTGGAGGGTAAAGGAAAGATAAACAGTAAGAAAGAATCAAAACATTTGCTTTCATTGCTTTTGAAAAGTACTATCAAAATCAAATTTTAATAAGTTCTAATTATCCAAAACTCCTCTTTGTCTCAAAATGATTTCTCCTGCATCTTAAGAAGGCATATTCCTAATATTTACCTCCTTTGACCTAGAGACACCAATAACCATTAAGTTGCTTCTCCACCCTCAACTCTGGGAATTTGTAATAATTTCCCTACTAATCACTCCTTTGGTTTCAAATGATCACCCAAGCTCATTGTCTCTCACAACAATAAGTGTAAAAGAGAAAGAAAAAGAAATTGAAGCAAGAAGTACATAACCTCATCAGAGGATTTCAATAGAGTTTAGTTGGGAGAGGAGTCAGACTCTTCAACCTAAATAAAAATTTTCCTCTCCATACCTTTCCCTAATGGCAATAACCAAACAAGATTAGGAACACCATTATTAAAAATCCAAAAGAACTGAATCAGCGTACTATAGCAATGCCTACATTACAATTTTTACAGCAGTGCAATTCATAATATCCAAGTTATGGAACCAGTCTAGGTGCTCATCAACAGAGGAATGGATAAAGAAAATGTGGTACATATATACAATGGAGTTCTAATTATCCATGAAGAAGAATAAAAATATATCATTTGCTGGTAAATGAATAAAAATGGAGCATATCAGGTTTACTGAATTAAGCCAGACTCTGAAAGTTAAGGTTTAAATGTTTTCTCTCATATGCAGAAGCTAGAGATAAATAAAAACAGGGAGGGGGGAATATCATGAAAATAGAAAGGAGAACAGTAGAGTAGAGGAAGGGAATTGAGGGGGGAAAAGAAGAAGAGAGACAAAGGAGGAACTGCAGGATGCAATTGACCTAAGTATGCTATGTGCATATATAAATCTATCACAGAAATTTCCACTTTAATGTATAATTATTTTGCACTAACAAAGGTATAATAAAAAAGAAAATGTAAAGCTGCAAAGGCATTATTCTAGTTTTGATTTTTTTTTTTTTTTTTTTTTTTTGTAAAACAGACACTTGTAAAATAGAGATAAACTCATAATGTGGGTATATCTATTAATTGATGACTAAAGACAACTTAAGCTCGTTGACCTCCCATAGGTATTCAAAGAATTTAGGACTCTATTATTTAAAGATAAGAGCCAAAAGCTAAAAATTTAAAAATATAAATATATGTCCAGAGGCTACAACCAGCAAAGAACCAATCCTACAAAGAACCTATACCCCCAAAAAATGATACTGGGAAGGAAGATTTTAGAGGGTATAGTATATATTTTTATCTATCTCCAGAATCTAATATGGTGTTTGGGGTATAAAAAGTGTTCAGTATATATTTACAAATAAATGAAAAAATGAGGGTCGTGACAAAGAAGCAAAGAAGCCAAAGTGAAAATGAAGGAAAGATAAGGAAGAGTTTCAAATATAAATGCCTCCAAGAGCAGGCATCATCAAACATTTCCAACGTGCTTTCTCAAGGAAAGTGTTCTGATACATAAGTAACTAGGCTATGAGCCTTGGTGAGCAGATTGAAGAGCTATAGCTAAACAGGCCCTACAGTTTTGCACTCCCCGAGGAAGGCAAACCTTCAAGGAGAAGAAGCAAGCTTCAGTTACTTAGAAGGCCCTAAAAGAGGAAGGCCTCATGCTCCTTCCTGGAGTCCTTCATATCTTTAAAAGAATGGAGTCAGTAGACCAATCATAATAAAAGGGATCATCAGGTATTAAGAAAAAGTCATATGTACAGAACTCACTCTCAACCTGAATTTTTTTTTTTTTTTCGGTGCTGGGGATTTGAACCCAGGGCCTTGTGCTTGCGAGGCAAGCACTCTACCAGCTGAGCTATATCCCCAACTCTCAATCTGAATTTTTTTTTAATTTTATTTTTACAGACTGCATTTTGAATTTTTAATACCCAAAGTATCTTTTTTCTTTCTTTCTTTTTTTTTTTTTTGCTACAGGACTATTAAAAACTTTTAATGTGCTCATGCACACTCTGAAAGCTTTATAACAAAAAGTGTTTCTTAAACATAATGAACTATAAAACTAAGGAGTTCATAGACACCTTGATTCCAATGTACAAGCTCTGGGAAGTGCTGCTCCAGGGTGAGCCCACAGGATCCTGAAAAAAGAAGTAAGACCCCAAACTAGCTCTCACTACTAGTCTTCAGCTACTAGCTTCAAAACTGCAGTGCTATATCAAACAAGGTTGTCATTCTGCATTTTCTCCTGTTTCTACTTCAGTGAGGGTTGATGGTATTTTTCCACTTGCTGGTCAAAGCTTCTGGAAGAGAACCCCGCCTGGAAAAAGTTCACTGGAGTCAGACAGTACTTTAGCAGCAAGCTCCTGATCTCAGTAACTAGAAGAGGGGCAACCTTGCTGCTGTGAGATGGGGGAGAATCATGGCTTATTCAGGCTCTCTTGTTCCCTGTGGCTGCCAGGCCATCATTGTCTCCCCTAGGTATCAAGGTGGTTATAAGTCAATTTCCTCCCTGGGTTTTAAAGAGGTAAACTTCTCATCTGGAGGTTTTAACTGCACTGAAAATCCCAAGAGGGGTAGTCAACACAGTCACCATCTTCTGGGATTCACAGAAAGGACTGCCTCATCCCATTCTTTACCATAGAGGTCTGAAAACAGCTGCTTCTTGACCCTCAAAGGAGGAGAGGAATACTGTTTCTCAAGGTCCCTTGGCCAGGGAGAAAAGTTTTCTTTCTTGGTCTTCTTGGAGTCTCTGTCAGCTTGAGATTGATCAGCGTTTTCCTCAGGGGACTCAAACACAACACCCTGGATTCTCAACCTCTTTAGCCTCCTTTCTAACAGCTAGAGAAGGCTCGGTTTTCTAGAGGAGGAACTCGTGTATTGCTGCACGGAGTCTGGAATCAGGAGCATAGAGAGCCTGGGGCTCAGGCTGTCCTGAAAGTAGTCTCCACAGGGCCATCGACTGACAATGGGCACCACCTGACAAGGCTTCAGTGCAGCAACAAATGCACGAAGCTCAGAGTAGGAGGAATGGTCAGAGTAAGGAACAATAAGGATATCACGGTAGGAAATGTGAATTTTTCAGCTTTGTGGGAAGAATAGCTAGGCTAGGGTGGTACTGTTTCCAATGCAGCATGGAGGAATGGCAGATCTCTGTGTAGTCCACAGCATGGATGCAGCCAGCCTTCTCTTCTACTGTGAACACATCTGCCAGGCTCAGCAGCTGTACCAACTCCAAATGCCAGGGACTCAATACCACGCAGGTCCAAAACTCTAGGGCCAGTTGCTCCAGCAATGATTCCTTCTCTAGATTATAGAGTCCAATATTATGTTCTGTTGTGGGTACTTTTGAATGAGCTGGACGATCGGTTGGGCAGTTTCTTGTTGAGAAGGAAGAACCAATGCTGGGTTGCAATTGGTGTTGTCTAGGTATAAAATATGGATCTATTTCCCCAATGTCAGGGCCAGCTCCTTCAGCATAGATGATGTATATCCAAAATCACCTGTATAAAGGATGGTTCCAAAGTATCCTTCAAAGAGAAACATGAAGGAGCCAGGGCAATGATCGGCATCAATGAGGGTTACAGTCATGGTCTCTCTTCCAATTTCATCTAGAGGCAATACATGGCTCTCGTCAAATTCCAAGGTTTGGTTCCACTGCTTAGACACCTGTAGGTGATGGTGCAAGAGGTGGGCGGTGATGGGCCAGCAGTAGAGGGGCCGGGCCCAAGTGCTAGCTAGGCCTATGGTGTGGTTCAAGTGCATGTGGGACAAGAAGAAGAGCTGAGCACAAATAGCCTGGCGCAGGCTCCAGTAGTCCACAGCAATGGGTGTATGAGGAATCAGGACCCCACACATGGTGGAGGAGATATGAGCTCTACCTGCATGAGGATTCCACAATGGCGCCCTGGTAGAAGACTTCGGCCAAGTACAAGGCCAGAGGCCCTAAGGAAAAGCCAATCCAGCAGAGGAGAAAGTTACTAGAATGAGCACAAAGGAGAAAATAATCGTGTTCGCAGGAGTCAGGGTGGGAACCCACATCACGTAAGTTGCTCTCCTGAGTGCCACTCCCACCCACGCCCAAAATATCTTGATGATACCTTTTAAATATTAAAATTTCCACCAAAAGGGATGAATTTTTATTTAGGTCAGCAGTTATCTGCTCACAGGTATAGTTGATGTTTGCTGATCACTAAGACACCTACTATGTTTTATTGGTTCAATTTCCTTTCATTATTGAATTTAATATACTTAATGTAAGTATATTATTTATGTCTTTGATCATTTCCTTGATGAAATCCTCAGGGCCATCCTACCAAACATATGTAATAATAAATACTCCCACCACCACCAAAATCTGATGACCTAATTGCTTTTCATAATTTAGTAATGCTTTCTGAAATACAAACATATAAAAATACACCACAGTTAATGGGTAGATTCAGCCATTCAATAATTATGCAGTTGGAGACCAGGTATTCTCCTGCTCTAGGTGCAGAGGAGGATGAAAAAGTTGCAGCCTGCCCTCAAGGGACTCAGTTTAAGGATAGTCCACATGAAAATTAAAAATGCAATTTGGGGATCACAGTTTCTATAGGAATAGAAAAACAGTAGAATGAATCAGATATAACTTTCCTATGTTCATATATTAATACATCACCTTTGAAACTATACATCACATGCAACCACAGGAATGGGATCCTAATTGGAATAAGTTATACTCTATATATGTATAATATGTCAAAATACACTCTGGTGTCATGTATATCTAAAAAAGAACAAATAATAAATAAATAAATAGAAAAGTTAAGTGATATCACCAAGAAAGCAAGTCCAACTGGATCAGGGATTAGAGAGGAGAATGTTTGAAAAATGTAACACATAGAAGGATAGTTCAGACACTTATTAAAAACATATACCTGTGGGGAACTAGCGCCCCTCCACCCCACCAAAAGTGTGGTCAGAGTTAACACAGTGAGCCCATTTCACAAGTCAGGTGATAAGACTGTGAGTGTTGCTGCTTATTTAAGAAAGACCATGCATGTGTTTGAGTTACATGGGGATAAATATTGAGTCACTCTGTTATTACATTATCTTATAAAAATTGTCTATACACACATCTAATTATGTCTTACTGTACTCATTGAAATGTGTTATTTTCTTTTATAGCAGTTTGCCTTTAAGTTGTTACAATGTCGGTGTTTTGAAGGTGGGGGAAATAAAACCATTATCCCTCACTGAAATTAGATACTGCATGTTCACTGATATTCTCAAGAATATGGTAAGTGAGAAGCACTAGTGAGTCAAACTTCAGGGTCTGTACCTAATCTCCTGAATCATAAGCCTCTTTTTTGAATGTCTGACTGGACAAGATTAGGTAATAATGCAATAACTAGCAAACACCAAAAGCCAATTAGTAAATGCCTTATAAAGGTGTTTCAGATGTGGTTTATTTTGAAAGAGAGATGGAAAGTTGCCAAGTCTCACACAAACCATGTTTATTTCCATACTTGAGCTAAATGATACTAAAACTTCTTAGGTAACTTTTAAATATTTTCCCACTACACCTCCCCCACATCTCTTCCCAAAATGCTGTTGAAAGCTCACTTAGGACTTCAGAAGAAGAACACATAGTCAATGACAAGTAAAAACAGGAAGTGCCAACCTAGTATAATTTAACTTTACAGGTTTTGAAGTCTGATAAGAACCTCAAATTCCCACACTCTGCCCAGAGGAAAATGCTATCTCCTTGCTTAATCTATTTTATGTTGTATCTAGAAAACAGAATAAAATGATCTGGCAATTTTATGCTCTATTTAGTCAATGTAAACAATAAAAACTGCACAAATGCAAGTTAAAAACAGAATATCATATAGTCAATTGGGGTATCCCAATTGACCAAGTTAATGAGATTAAATAACTCAAATTCAGCTTCACAAACTCAGAAGAGCAAAGAAGAAAATAAGCAATAGCAATTTTGAATATAAATTTCAATAGCAGACTATACATAGCAATAGACCATGTAGACTTCAGTAAGATAGAAAATGCTTAAGAACATTTGGTTTAGGCAGACAGGGATGTAGTGTGGGCATTTACTTTTGCTTCTTTGGTTATATCCCTCCTACCAGAGAATTGATAAAGAGCAGTGCTTTTTCTCATCCTGATTTTTCAAATCAACTTTTTCTGGAGGAAAGAATGAATTTTTTGTGGGTGGCCACAAAAAGGGCCACTAATGTAGACTGTGTTGCTTACCATTCAAATAGAAAATGAATCTAATAAGAGAACACCAACCATTTCTGTACAGCAATGGGGGTTTAGTGATGTCAGGTCTTCAACCTTGTCAAGGGAAGCCAGAAATTCAGACTTTTGTTGCAAATTCCCCTGGCTTAATTTAACATCAAGAAACTAGACAAACAAGTTCATATATTTAAGTTGGCCCACTGGTCATCAGTATATTATGTCTTATACAGACAGAAATTTTCATTTGCAGAATCATTAATACACTGAATGTGTATTTTTTTACCAATTATTATATATTTATGATAATCCCTGTATTGGTTTAATTCTACATATTTTAAATTTTCTTGGGTCAACTAGTTATAGTCCCACTATACATTAATCAAAGAGGATCCAGCTCTGAATAAGCTAACATTTGTAACATCAAAGAAATACCATCAATGGTGGATAAAAGCCAGAAGATAAGTGAGGTACACTATAATAGAGGAGTGTATTCAGGATCAAAAAGAGGTGAATTTATGGGGATAATGATGGCAGATGAGGTTGTAAAGCCAGATAGCAAAGGCCTTATTTGCCATAGTAACATGGATATCAGCAGCTAGCAGCTACTGAACGCATAAAATGCACCACGTGTAGAGTTTGCACTGTACATTGCCCAATATAACTTTCATGCCAATTCTTATGAGGGACTATCACTCTCTTCATCTTACAGATAAGGAAACTGAAACTTAGGTCAAGAAAATTTCCAAGGCCATGGCTGTGCATGGCAGTCAGAATCTGGGCTCACAACATGTGTCTGACTCCAAAACCTGTACTTTTAGCCACTATGAGATTGCTAAGGAATTTGGACTTCAGCCTGAAAGTAATGAAAAACAAATGAAGAATCTTAGACCCACATTATTCTATTCTGTTCACACATCATGCTGTGAACTAAATAATGGAAAGTATGATTACTGTTTTATAACTGGAGAAACCAGGAAAAGTTAGGAAATTTAAGGCAAGGGAAACAATGGGCTCCTAGCACCCAAATAGCTCAATCTCTAGCCCAAGACTTGTGCTGGTTTTACATGGTCGGCACACATTACTTTCTGAATACTTGGTGTGCTTTCAACAATCATATTGCTTCAAATTCAGAAATTCCAAGAGTACATTTCCAATTAAATCCTCCTCCCAGCAGAACCTTAGCTATTTCTAGCCAAGTAACTCCTAATTTGTGATGTCAATCTGAGAAATACAAAATATCTACTGGGACAAAGAAGTATAGCCATCATCAATTTCTTCCCCAAAGCTAACTGTACATGCTGAACTACAAACCCTATTTGAATGTCAATTATGAAATAATAATTCTCTTTCGTGTACTAATAACTTTTTAATAACATTCCTTACATTGACTTACAATTGCTGTAAATCATTTAAGCAAATTTCTAACTTATAACCACATTTATTTATAGCTGATGAAAGTTTACATACTCTTCCTCAAGTTTTCCTACAACAAACATTTAATGCCACTTATATTGTTCAGGTCAAGACCGATAATCAGAAGGGAATTACTTCTTTATAAGTTATTTAATATAGCCGAACCTAGAGTATAACAAAGATAGTTTTCTACACACAGAGAAAAAGAGTTCCATAAATGAAGCTATGTTCTGGTTGCTTTTGTTGTGCCACAAAAGCACATTAAGGTGGACTGTGTCACCTTAATGCCTTCCAGAATAAAAAACAAATGAAGTAACTTTCACCATAAAACATAAAGATAGCAGCAACCACTTGTTGAACACTAAAGTTTATGTCACAAGAACCCTCTGAGGAGGTTTTATATCCAAACTTTTTCATAGGAAGAAACTGAAGCTCAGAGAAATTAATTTTTTTCCAAGATTATAAAACTAGTAAACAGAGATCTATGAATCGATCTCAGAAAAATTTGACCCCACGTTCATATGACACTAAATCCTAAGATAGTATAAGAATCTTAGGAATTGGTGAGAAAAATAAAAGAATAGAAATGAGACAAAGAATCTGGAAGTCTGAGACTTAATATAGAAAGATCTTGGGGAATGGATGTCATTAAAATACAAGCATAAAATGCAAAAAGAAAAGAAATAGAATGAAATATAACAAACATTACAGAATGGAGATAATATTTGTAAAATATATGGCTAACAATAAACTGGGAATAGAGGGAAACTTCCTCAAATTGATGAAGAACATCAAAAGACCCACGTTTGCATACAGGTGAGAACCTGGATGCTTTCCCTCTAAGATCAGGAACAAGACAAGGTGCCCCTCTTGCCACTCCTACTGACCATTGGACTAGGCATTCTAATTGGCATTATAAGACAAGCAGAGGAAAGAAGAGATAAATGGTTGAAAAGGATGAAGTAAAACTCTCATTTTTGCAGATGGCATGATTTTCTACATAAGAAATAAAAACAAAAACAAAAACTTTTAGGACTGGTAACCAAGTATGCCAAGGTCACAAGATACCAGTTGATATACAAGAGTTAATTGCTTTTCTGTATACCAGGAATAAACAATTATAATTTGAAACTAAAAAAATAATTCCTTTTATAATAGTATCAAAAATTCTTGTATATGCATATGTGTATACATGTATGTATACATATTACTATATATATGGACCATATGTGGGAAAACAAAGCTTTAATGAAAGAAAGAAAAAACATCTAAATAAATGGAGAAACATTCTGTGCTCATGGACTGAAACACTCAACAGTGTCAATTTTTGCCAGGTTTGGCACACACCTGTATCCCAGAGCCCTGGGAGGCTGAGGCAGGAGGATAGTTCAAGTTCAGCCTCTACAACTTAGCAAGAATCTGTCTCAAAAAAAAAAAGGCAAAGGATGTAGCTCAGTAGTAAAATACCCCTGGATTGGATCCCCAGTATCTCTCCCCCGTGTAAAATGTCAGTTCTTCCCAAGATGGCTGGCCTATTACTTCAATGCAATCCCAACCAAAATTTCATCGAGTTATTCCATAGAAATTAAAAGACTGACTCTAAAGTGCATATGGAAAGGTAAAAGACCCAGAACTGCCAGTAAAACACTGTTGACTCACACAAAAAATTCAAGTCTTAATATAAAGCTTTATGATCATGGCAATGTGGCATTGGCAAATAATAGACATTGGAACAGAAAGGAGAGTGCAGCAGCAAATTCATCCAGATATAGTCATCTGATCTTTGATGAAAGAGCAAGAGCAATTCATTGAAAGAAAAAGATAGTCTTTACAATAATTAGTGCTAGAACAATTGGATGTTCAAATACAAAGAAACTGGAGCTTATACTTTTCATAAAAAATAGCTCAATGCATTACAGACTTAAGTGTAAAATTCAAAACTATAAAAATCCTAGAAAAATACAGGAAAACATGTGTACTTGGTTTTAATAATTAATTATTTACAACACATAAAGAACAGAACACAGAGATTTATAAGTTGAAATTAATTAAGTTTTAAGTTAAAACTTCTCCGTAAAAAACACTGCTAAGAGAATAAAATGACAAGTCATATATTGGGAGAAAAAATGCAAAATATGCAAAATACATATCCAATAAAGGACTTTTATCCAAAAAATATACAGAACACTTAAAAATCAATAGGATTTTTCAGTGGACAGATCCACTGAAGAGTAGCCAAAAGATCTAAATGAACACCTCAGAAAGATGCCATTCAGATGACAAATAAATGTATGAAAAGATTCTCAACATAATTCATCACTAGGGAATTGCAAATTAAAATGAGAAGACATCACCATGCATCTACTAAAAGTGGTTAAATTCTAAAAACTGATTACATCAACCACAGGCAAGGATGCAAAGCAACAGCTACTCTCATTCCTTGCTGGTGGATTCAACCACTTTGGAAGATATTTTGGAAGCTTTATATAAAGTTAAACATGGTCTTACCATAAGATCCAATAACTGCACTCCTAATTACATACCTAACTGAAATCTCATGTCCATTCTAAAACATGCACATGAATGTTTATAGCAGCTGTATTTATAACCACCAAAAAAGTCAAAGCAACTAAAAAAAAATCTTTCAATAAGTGAATAGGTAAGCAAACTGTGATATATCCATATATGGCATATTATTTAGCAAGTAAAAATATGAACTATAAGCACATGAAAATATATATATTAAGCCTATATACATTTTGCCAAGTGAAATAAAACAGTCTAAAGAAACTACTTATTCTGTAGCTCACATTTTGTAAAAGATGAAATAACTTAGGATGGTAAAAAGATCAGTGGCTATGGGGGAAGAGGAAGGAGGAGCTGAAAAGGTGAAGCACTTGGGATATTTTAGGATACTGAAACTATTCTATAGGTTATTAAAAGGTGGATACATGACTATCAATTTGTCAAAACATATCTTTTACAGCACCTTAGAGTGAACCTTAAGTTAAAAATTTTTAAAAACATAATTAGGAGGTCAGGAGATCCCAGAATGGAATACAGAATGTGACAAAACTATCTAATTATATTTAAAATGTATGAAACAACTTCATAGAAGGGAGTGGGGCAAAAGATGCTGACCTAAATAACTTTAGAATCTGGAAAACTAAAGGGAAAAGTCCTCTGGTAAATACTGGACTCTTATTGCCTTCCCTGGACATATAAATGGGTTAGTAATTATGATACCACTGAACATAATGGAACAATTAAGGAAATGAATGACAGTTGAGGGGAGCCAGGCTTCTTGCTGTTAAGGGCAGTTACAGATAAGCAAGAAGAGGAGACTAGAATTATCAAATGTGGTTATAGTCTGAATTTGGAGACATCAGTATAAATTTAGGTTCAGCATACTATAGACACAGATAGTTAAATATACAAATGAAACATGCATTTCCTTCTTCCATAATTTGAGAGGGCTTGAAGCAATGATGTTCCCATAGCAACAAGCATATGTATACTGTCCAGGGGTGTTTTTTTTTTCCCCCCCTAATATATTGCCCAATGAAAGGAGTCAGAGTTCCTTGGGGAAATGGTTGATTCTGGAACTGGGACAGTTGGTGCCTGGAGCATCTTATAGTCCCATAAAGCAAAGAAGCATTAAGAGAGAAAGTAAAAGAAAAGAACAAAAAAGAATAATGATGAGGTACATGTCAAAAGGGCACAAGAGCCCACTGAAGTGTCTTAATACTAATGGATACACAGAAACCCTGGGCAAAAAAACAAACAAAAGAATATCAGATTATGACCTCAAATACAGAGTTAATATCCGTGAGTCCATACTGACATAAACAAGTGATAGAATAAGTACATAAGTAGGCAGAAGACACTAATCTCCCTGGCAGAAAAATTACAAATAATTCTGCACATTCAAAAAAGGCTGAAGTCCCCGCTTTTTGTTTGAGCTACACTTCCTTCCAGAGATGATAGGATGGAAAGTAGGATGTGGGGAGAGTGACTTAGAAGAAACATCGTCATCACCAACAATGATAAATTGTGTTGATAGATTGCATCTTTGACACGATGCAATAAAAAAGGGCACATTAGCTCTGGGATCTTCCTCCCAAATACCCATCGCCCATTGCCTAATCATGAGAAAAAAAAGTCAGACGAATCCCAGTTTAGGAGCATTCTATAAAATATCAAATGAGTGTTCCACAAAACTGTCAAGATAATAAAAAACAAGGAGTGGCTGAGAAACTGTCACAGCATATAATATTAAAGACAAATGACAAAGAAATGTAATGTGATCTTCTGGGTGGCAGAGAAAAGACATCAGAAAAAGAACTGAGAATATCTCAGTAAAGTATGGGCCTTATTTAATAATAAGGTATTATATTGGTTCAATAATTATGACAAATGTACTATGCTGGTGTAATGTTCAAATAATAGGAGAAAAGGTATGAAGGGGGAGAGGGACGATGGCATCACAGGAATCCTTGTGCAGGCTTCACAATAGCTCTGTGAATCTGAAACTGTTCTAAATTTAGAAGTTTATTTTTAAAAATTACACATATAAGATTACTAGTTCTGAAATATAAAGCACAACAAATTTAAAAAGGAAAACAAACAAATTGAAATAAGAATAGGAAAAAGCTATGAACAGGATATAGTCACAGAAGAAAAAATCCAAATGACCATAAAAATTAACAAAGCAACCAAAAGAAGATACTGACCTTATCAGTGGACAAAGGGACCTAGAAATTCAAACATGATACTGTTTTTAACCATCTATTTGGCCTACAATTAGAAGAGTAAAATATACAGCATTTACAAGGATGTGAAAAAATGGAAGCCTTTCTACATTGTTGATGGAAACATGTTAACTACATTTTGCAAAGTATAGAGCAATATTTCTTATGCTAATAAACATATACACTTTGACCTAGCAATTGTACTTTGGGGCATCTGTCCTATAGCAATAAAAGCATCACAATGAGAAGATACATGTTGTGAAATAACATTTTTAGTGATGAAAACCTGGAAACAATCTCAATGTCCATCAATGAGATAATGGTTACATTATTATGCTATATACAGACCATAGAAAATTATGTAGCCGATACAAAAAGCATATTTGTCTGTTAACCTGGAAGGGTACTATGTTGTTATTTTAAATGGTAAAAGAAATTTGCAGAGTAATATGTAGAGTGTGGTAGTATTTTGAAAACTCTCTGTATGTGCCTCTATGTTTGCATAATTTTGGAAGCCTGCCTACACACCTGGTCAACATCAGTTTTCATAGGACAGCAGGATGCAGCTACACATTGAATCTCTTGATACTCCTTACATATGTATTGTTATGGTTTAGATCTGGAACATCTCCCAGTCTCGTGTGTTCAGAGGTGGGAGTGATTGGATGGCGAGGGCTCTGACCTCTTCAGGGGATTAATGCTTTGTGGTTAAATGAACTGCAGGGAGGTGGAGGAAATCGTACAAGGTGGAACCTAGCTAATGGAAATAGGCCACTAACGCCATGTCCTGGAAGGGTTTATCTTCTCCTCCACCCCTTCTTTCTTCCCCCTCTCTCTCTCTCTCTCACCTTCCTTCCCAGATGCCACAAGTTGAACAGTTTCCTCGGCCACACCCTTTTACCATGATTGTTTCTGCAACAGAGTCAGCCGACCATGGACTTAAATCTCTGAAATCATGAGACAAAATAAAATTTTCCTCCTCTAAGTTATTCTTGTAGGGCATTTTAGTCACAGTGACACAGAACTGACTAATACATGTATACACAAAAATAAAATAAACTTCAAGTATGTTTGTCATATGCTATATTTAAGAGTGGGATTTTCAGAAAAAAAAGAATTTCAAAGCTGAAACAACTGAATTAACATGATCACCATCTAGCAGAATCACTGTAACACAGTGAGACAAAAAGATATTTTCCATGGGACCACAGTAAACTACTTACTATATCAAGAGAAAAAACACCAAGTTGTTTATTTTTGCCAGTGACTGACATGAGAGAAATGAGTCCTTCAGTCTGTATTTGGACCCATGTGAGTGAGATTGCTAATTTCCTAGAAGTTCAGAAGAGTTCAATTCAGTGCAATAGTGTTTTGCAAAATAAAATGAAGTTCTGTGTGTATACGCACCAAATCATACACAGAAGAACCAAAAATAATAAATTCAATTCCAGAGATGTCAGCAATCATGGGAGATGTCTGAAACCAGAAGTTCAGTCAGCAAGAGTAATAGGGTACTCTAGAATAGATACAAACTTAATGGGGACTAGAAAGAAAAAAACAGAAAAGAAAAATTCAGCAGAATATTTAAAAACTGCTCCATTTCTTCCACATATAGCACAGTCAAAGCTTCATTCAGCAACACAAATGAAATATGGCATCAGAAAATAATGTAATTTTTAGCATTTAGCCCTATACTCTATGACTTAAGCAGTATTAATGGATGTTTTTTGAAGGAATGGAGGAAGGAAGAAAAAGTGATAATTTGATAAAAGTAAGAGAAGGTTGAAACTCTTCATAGAGAAATAGCTATCTTAAGCTAGCGAGACTAAACATATAGAACTTCTGGAGTTTTCATTGAGTACAAATTCTTCCACTAAAGAATTTTTGTAGCCAATCTGGTTAACACAAATCTTGAAAATGGAATGAAAAGATGTCCCAGTTGTAGTAAACCTACAGAATGTGAGTTTTTTGAGCTAGCTTGAAGGATACCCAGTAGACTTTATAGTAAATTCTGTAGACATGTGGCCCAAAGAAAACATGTTTTTAAAAAAATGAGCAAAAAAGAAATTTTAAATACCAAATAAGTATATCAGTGCATTTCAGATAAGAACTTCAGAAATACTAAAAAGACAGAAATCAAGAGTCAAGTCCCAGAGGTAGCAAAATTATAGTACTTTCTTTTGTAATAAGCTCTGTGACATAAGGGGTACACCTTAACTCCAAAGACCTCACAGAAAACAGAATATGTATGAAAAGTTTTACTTATGCCAAGGCTTTCACTGTAACAAAAAAGAATAAAATAGAAAAAAATACACTATGACCAGACAGAAGAAAAAAATAATATAAAGATGTGTCTATACTTGTACATATTTGAGACATTTTGGGTTCTTGTCATGGACTCCTAAAAACACTCCAAAAAAAAAATTTTTCTCTAGATGTCTTAAGTCTCCTTAATAAGGCAATTTTGAGGAAAAAAGGGATGTAAGGAAGAGGCAGAATAATAGGAAAAGTACTAGGACAAGAGTTAGGAAGCATGGCTTCTGGTCTTGGCTCTGTCTCTGACGCACTGTGGTCCCCTGGTATCTCCTCCACCATGTTCTATTACGTGAAAGGGACAAAGGATTCCACTCTGATGTGCACTGCTATAACTGAAATGTGTTTTCTTTTGTTTTGCTTTGAATGGACATTCACTTGTGCTTATGGTTCTGAGTTTGAGCCAGTTTCCCATATTTTGCTTCTGAAAATGAGGGTATAATCAAACCTTAGCCAATTGTTTTGATTACACATTCTTGAAATATTTGAAATTTTCACCTGGAACTGCAATGGTCTAGACCAGTAGTTTATAACAAGTTTTGCAATATCCTTTTGTCAACAGCTTTGTTAAACAGAAGATTTATGTACAAAATAGAAAAGGGAACTGCTTTGCTAAAGACAAGAAGGGCCAGAGGATACAGAGCAAGGGGTAGAGGGACAGAGTTCTGCTCACTTAATTTCTCTGATGTTTCCTCAGGGTTCTCTGAGGGTTCCTGCTGAAACCCTGAGTCTCCTTAGACTGTGAAAATGGAGGCTTGGTGACAGCTTACCACAAAGAGTAACATGTGCATACATATTTGGAAACAAAGGTTGAAGAATGCAACTCTGTTTAAAGTATAGCAAAACTTTGGTTTCTACAGTGGGGGAACTTACCTTCACTTGGTACCAAGTAATCATGAACACAGATGCATGGGCACTGGGAAGACTATGACCCTCTGTTTTAAAGTGGGTTTCCAAAGGATCCAAAATATACTCATATGGATTCTTTGTTTAGAGTATAAACAAACTATAAAAAGGTAAATACAAACATAAAACCAAAACCGTATCAGAATTGCAGACTCCTAAGAACATGTAACTCCCCTCACAGAGTTCTTCTAAGTACTCTGACTAAAATTGATTTCAAGAAGGGAAACACAATCTCAATGTTCCTTCTCAGAAGTCTGCAAGGTATGTTGATGCACGTGTTTAAAGTCACTTTACTTTGGAGGTAAATGAAAAATGGACACAGACTTCAATGAAGGATTCATCAGGAATCCAGGCTCAACCCATCCTGTACCTCTACTGGGTGTCAGTCATGACTTCTGGGAGGACCCTAAAGATTATCCATATGCAAGCAGCCTCCAGAGGCCTATAAGAATGAGTTAATTTGTAGGAGATTTGTTGGTGTACAAAGCAGGAAAGAGCTATATGAAAGTGGAAATATGTGGTAGCAAGGCTTGTGGGATTCTCTAAACCACAGGAAAAGAGAGGTGGTAGGTCAATGATTCCCAAAGACACAGGAGGACATCTGCTATGGTTTGGTTATGGTTTGAGTGTGTCCCCCAAAGTTGCATGTGTTATAAGCTTGGTCCTCAGTGTGACTATATGGGAGGTGTTAGAACTTCAAGAGATAATGGGAGAGCCTTAGGTCACTGGGGAAGCTGCCTCTTCAGATGGAGTTAAAGTCACTCTCACGGAACTTATGATTTCTCATGAGTTGAGATGTTGTAAGAGCCAACCGGTCCCTGGATTTCTGTTTGATGATAGGATCTCTTCCTCCCACATACACTCCCACCATGACCATCTACTTTGAGGCCACATGGGCAAGCAGCACACTCACCAGAGACTACACCATGCTGTTTGGACTTTCAGTCTCTAAAACTGTGAGCTAAACAAATCATTTTCTTTATAAAGGCCTGCCTTGGCTATTGCATTATAATACTTATGCAAAACTGACTATTGCAACATCTCAATATTCTTAATTTTTACCCAACCAATTTTGATGGAGTGATTGCTATATATTCCACATATTTTTCTAGGCAATAGGAATACAGCAGTGAAAAATTCACAAGTTCCTACCTCTTTAAGGAATGGAAATAGTCTACAAATAAGCTGTAGATCATAACAAGTGCTATGAAGGAAGTAAAGCAATGTGGTAAATGGGGACAACTTTGGACAGGATAAAAGGAGAAAGCCTCCACAAGAAGGGACATTGACGATGACATGGAAAGAAGAGGAAATGGGGATGGGATGAGAAAAAGAAAGGCAGGTTAGTCCAAGAAATAGCAAGAACAAAAGCTCTGAGGCAGGAGAAATCACAGCACCACTGAGGACAAAAGGCAGGCAGTGTGCCTGGACCTATGGAGAGTGTGTGGCACAGCCAGGTTCCCTCCAGCACCGCAGGGGTTTGTGTTCTGTCCTCAGAGTTACAAAAACCACTGGAGGATTTTAAACAAAGAAGAGAGTTTTATGTACTGCTTTAAAATATCATTCTGCTGTGAAAGAGAAGAATGTAGCATGCAAGAGTTCAAAAATGGTGATTAGAAAGATTAGAATTCTCTAGCTGTTGGCCAGGAAGGAAATGGTGGTGGCTTGGGATCAGGGGTGGCAGTGAGGAGACAAGCCAATAGTTTCAAAGTTTATTTTGGAAGTAGAACTACAGAATTGCTCATGGGTTGGTTATGGGAGGTAAGTGAAAAGGTTAAAGCAAGAATGACTCCTAGATTTTGGCTTCGGTAATTATAAGTCTGGTGGTGGTTGGAGCAGGAAGTTGGCACAGTTCTTGGGGAATAACTCAAGATGCTGACTAATGTTATCCAGACATCAGCTGGAGGCTATCTAATCTTGAGAACCTAGGAAGGCTACCCTTGAACCTCTATAGCTAATTCTCTATAAGAGAACTAGATCTTCCCAGGACTTCTCTTTTCTTCCAAAGGTTGAGGATCTCATCATTACCCTGTTTCTGTCTTCTGTATCCTTCCTTCCTCCATTCACCCCATCAACTTTTTACCCTTTTTCTTTTTTTCCTTTAATTTAAAAATGTATGTGCATGCATTTTCTTACCTGCTGCCTTTATTCATAAAAACACCAGTGGAATTTTATATAGTATCACAAGATTGGTATACTGATTTCAATAAAGTACAATTAATTTTAAGGGAACTCTTATAATACCACACTCTGAATTTTTATCAAAGGTAATCAAGACCATGCTACTATAATTATTAACAGTCTCACAGCATTTGAAACTGTATACATTTTTCTGCTTGCCAAAGCTTTATTACATTTTCTAAGTGATTTCATATTTTCACTGGAATCCCTGTCACCAAAATCACATTGTTCTTTGTACATGTAATGGAGAGAAACATTTCTAATTTCACTTTAAAAATAATTATCTTTGACTGGATCTAGTAATGGTACCAAGGTCTTCATGAGACATATTCTTGTGCCAGTTATGGTCACTTTTGTAACAAAAGTCTTCGTATTACTGAACAATTTCTTCCCAATAAAAGCAGTGACTCATGACAGTTCCTGATGGGGAGCATGTCGTTATTGTGATCATGTTTTATCTCATTTAGTCAGCATTAGCCAGTGACACAAGGAACAAGGACATCCTAGCTTTTCTTGTGACAATCTTTCAGTGGAAAATACTTGCTCCTATTGATGACTGCCTCTCATTCCCACCATATTCACAGAACAAATCCACTTAAGCTTAGCATTCTCTTAATTTTGACTTACTTGAATGAAGATCAGGGGGCTCAGCAAGAGCATAACCAGAACTTACATCTGATTTACAATTTCGTTGATTTTAAATAGAAGTATGAAAAACTATCCTGGAGGAGATTAAAAACTAATACATGCACTTTATCTATATAACTAGATTATATTGTTATTGGTCAGACTATATGGGCTATGACCAAACAGACTCCATTTTTCCCTGAGATTCCATGTCATGTAGGAAATGTTTCTCCCATGGGAACACCCCACCTCTGTACCCATCAACAGTTGCATATACAATGTAAACTTGTTCTCTTTTTGGTTCTCATTTTTCTTGGACAATGTACCTGGTCAGAGAATGATTGTCTAGACGTTAGTAACCATTCTTTAACTTGTACTCAACTAGGGTCATTTTGACCCCCTTCCCCTTTTGCTTATGATTTTAGATTTCATGATGTTTGTTTGTAGTTCTGAATCATAGTAACAGTCCCTTATGATTAATGTACTGACATGCTTTAGTTATGGTGTAAAAGGTATGCTCTCACCCCTGGAGGGTGCAGACTTACAGCCTGCCCCTTCATCCCACCAGCTGGTGAATAAAGATGGTTCCATCTCCTGCTTTAAGATTGACTCAGTGATTTATTGGGATCTCACTATAACAACATTTATTTTTATCAAAAGCTATTAATCATATACCTATAATAGGCCAGAAACTCTAGGTGCTAAGGATAAAGAGTGGTACAAAATGGACTTAGCCCCTACTGCCAGGTAGCTCAAGGATCTCAAAATCTGTTTTATCATTCCAGCTGCAAGATGAACCAACATACTTGACCTATCCTGCTGTAAGGCTTTAAAATAAAAAATGAAAGGTTGTATTAGCTTTGCATTACTACAACAAAATACCTAAGGCAACTAACTTAATAAAGAGAAAAAGTTTACTTAACTCACATTTTGAGAGGTTCAAAGTCCCAAGATCAAATGAGGGCCCTAGGTATTTGGCCTGTGGTGAGGACAGTGGAAGGGGGTGCATCATGGTGAGAGTGTGTGTAGGAGCAAAAAATCACATCTCAAACAAGAGCAGAGAGGAAGATGGGTGGGGCCAAGTTCTTCACAGAGCAACTCTCTTCTGAGAACAACTAAAGAGGCTGCACAAGAACTACCAACGGAGTCACAAAGAAATACCTACACCCCAAGACCTAAGGATGCCCCATTGGACCCACCTCCTAACAGTGCTATCCTGGGCACCAAGCTTTTACCCACAATGGACTCTTGAGGAACACTCAAACCACAGCAAAGGTTGAACTGAAGCTCCATTTGAGGTCCTAACTATTGCCTCAATTTTCAAGTAAGTTCCCATATTAAAGGAGAAAATCCATCTAAAGGTGTCTTATATGTTACCTGGTGCAATGTAGGCACTGAGAAAGCATTGGTCATCCTGCCCCTCCCTTTTGTATACATTTAAAGTAAGTTTTACTGTCCTTCTAAGCTGGGGTTCTATAGGAGAATTAAGCTCTAATTGCCAAAGGACTCAATGGGTATAATGAATTAAATTCTCCCCTTTGCATCCAGAAGGAAATACCTATGTGTCACTCTTAGGAGACTTATGAAAACACCCAGTTTGATCATTTTCAGTCAGACTTACTTCTCCCATGCAAACCTCAACTGAAGGTGAGAAAAGTTGGGGGACAATATCACTTTCACCACCTATTTTTAAAAAGCAAGGCTAAATTGGGGAGGAAATCTAATTTGGTAAAGGCACAGAACCTAGAACAACAATAAAAAATAAACCAGAAACCAAAAAGTCTCTAGAGAACTAAGGAAGCAAAGAGAAAAGTCAGACTCACTGAAGGTGAATGCTCTAAGCAAAACAACCATGCGGAGGCCAGGGCCAAGGAAACACTGGTCAAGACTAAAATCAAATACAGTGCAGCTAAAACCAAAACAAATGCCCCATTCATTCAGAGAAAGAGACAGACCAGAAACGCTTAGAAAATATTTTGATTCTCTGTGTTCCTCAGGGGATCTCAAAACACTTGAGATAAACTGCTAAATGCTCATACATCCTACAATGTTCTAGCACATGAAGAGGACTGGGATGCCACTAAAATATCTCAAGGCGAGAGGTTACTCAGATATGTCAGAAGCTAATCTGAAATTCCAAAAAGTGTTTAAAATCTTTTATTTTAATGACTCAGTGTCTCTTTCCCAGACAGGAAATTACCTAACTCAAGGACATAGAAATTCATCATGGCTTTATTCAAAGCTAACAAAGACACAACAAAAATGAATTTGTAGGGACTCACTAAAACTTCTTAAATTAACATGTAATTGCCTACATTCATATGCAATAATTCATAAGACAAATCTATCATTAACAACAAATTTTTATCACAAATCAACTTTAAGCAAGTGATATAAAATTAAATTTACATTTAATGCACCATTGTAAATTGCACCAAGTGCCAGAGTTAACACTGGCAACATTACATGCCAAAAAAGCTTTTAAATGCCTGGAAGGAAAACGCTCTCCAAAACTGTTAGGAAAAAATGTCTTAAAGGGAGCTGGGAACAAAAATGAGAGAGAGAAAAACAACTTTCCTCTCATCATTTAATATTCCATAGGAAGACCATAAAGTGTATTCTAAAGTAAAGACTGGATTTCTCAATCAAGGGCAGAAGAAAACACACTGTCCTTTTTTCTTCTCCTTTACAATTCATCAGTACAACTAGAAGGTATGACTGGAATCACTTCAGTTTTCAGGCCCAGCAGGGTGCAACACTCAATGATATTAGTTCATTTTCAGATACATTTACAATTCACTTTTTTTATTGGTTCTTTTTGGTTATACATGACAGAATTCATTTTGACATAATTATACAAGCATGGAATATATCTTGTTCTAATTCAGACCAGTACCTGTCCTAGGCAAGCACTGTACCAGTGGTCTACATCCCCATCCCCTCTATAAATTTAAATCAACTAAGGAAAAATTATCTTGGGGATGATAGCACATACATTGGTCTATTATGACTGAGTATATGGCACATGCCTATACTCCCAGTGTTTGTAGAGGCTGAGTCAAGAGGATCACAAGTTCAAGGCCAGTCTGGGCAGCTTTGTAAGATCCTGACTCAAAATAAATAAATTAATTAATTAAAGGGGTTGGGAATGTAGCTAAATGGTAGAACATCCCTGCATTCATTCCCTAGCACTGCACATAAAAATAATGTCCATTATACTCTCCTTGATCTGTAATTTGACATTTGATATTAATGATAAATTATTCCAACCTATTTCAAAGGCTTAGGTCATTGAACTGTTCAAATGCCATTGCTAATGAAGTTTTGTATAGCAAACATACTCATTCCCCTAACATAAAAAGAAGTAAGTCAATATGCCTTCAAAACATGGAGGATCAATCCACTTCATCACATTTTTCAAGTAATTAGAGGTTAAAGTCCAAGCTTTAGGTCCAAATGATTTCAAAATATGACTTCCTAGTTTATTAAGGTTATGACCTTAGCCTCTTTATTAGTTTTCTCATCTATAAATGGGAAATATTCTCTGTACAGTGTTATTATGGAAGCTAACAGATTATTTACAAAGTATTTTTGCACAATCTGTAGTACATAGAGATAAACAAATGATACCTGTCGTTATTGTGAGGAATAAATGATTGTAGGTTGTTATAAGTTGAATACTCACAAATATAAAAGATTTCAGAGACTATCATGGTTTCAGAAAATATTTAAGGAAGTTTACAAAAATACTTAAAATATAAACTTGCTAAACAAATGCAAAATCAAAAGAGAAAGAAGAAACAAGCTAAAGGGGCAAAATGTCAAAAAGATGAGCTTCAACAGTTATGTACAGCATACATAAGATAACCCTAAGATAAAACAGAACAATCACTTAGGAAAATGAATCAATAATCACTGATCCTAAAGCATGGCAGGAAATGTTTTCTAAGACTCCTTCAAAAGAGGACAAGAAACAGAATGAAAACATTTTCAACAACATCTTCAGAGAAGATAAATTCCATAGGCTATATTTCAATACACTTTCCCCACAAATTGCAGTGACAATTTTTTTGTAAAATTAGAAATTCTATAGTAAGCGACCAAAAACACTGTCTCAATTTGAGAATTTAATAATTTATCAGATTTTGTGCTGAGTATGCAAATGAATTACCAGACGGAACTTTCCTGGATGAAATAGGAATCAATAAAAATCAACCCCATCAAACAAGCCCACCACACTCTGCACTGATCCTTTTGAAAGTCATTCTTCATTGAGAAAAGAGAAAGCAGTTATTTTTGAATAGAATGAATAGAGAGCATCTCTGTAAGGAAAACAAGTGGGATCATAAATGTAAGACCTCTATAGAATTACATTTTATCCTCTCCCTATGCCTGTTAAACTTTTTTTTCTCTTACTAAGTAATATCAAAATTCTAAAAATGAAAGGGACAACAAATTAGGAAGATTGCATTCCATACCACTGCCAATTTGGAAAGGGAAGAAGGGAAAAGGAGGGAGAGTCCTTGGGAGGAGAATAGTCCTCTGGGCCAGGTAATTCCTGGCAAATGCAAGCAAATGACTTTAAAAAAAGATATAGTGATATCTCATAGAAAGGGAGGGAGGAGGAGAGAAGGAGTGGGAGGAGGAGGGGGAGGAGGAGAAGGAGGAGGCAGCGACAACTACCTGACTTTTATTGAGTGCTAACTGAGCATTTTAAACTGAGTATCTCATTTCAAGTTCACAATGACCTTATGAGGGAAGTACTATTATTATTCTCTTTTTGCAAAGAAGAAAACAGACTCAAAAATGTCAAAATCATTCACTTGCTATTCCATAGAGCCTGCAAATGGCAGAACCAGGATTCAAAGTCAGGCAATCTAGAAGCCCTCTCACAATGTCCCCCAGTAGATGAAGAATCCACTCACACATCAGATCCAGTGTCACCACTACGCTAGCTTCAACTTTTGAAAACCTAACCTTTAGATGCCTGCCCCATCACGGAGAAAAGTCATTGAGGTCACTGGAAATCAAAAGTCAGAATTATTCATTCCACCATGAAATATGACATTCATGTAGTCTTTAATCATTGAACTAGCAACCCAAAAGTTCACTCTTTAAATATAAGGGCACTTTATACACCATTTAAAATGTTAAGTAAAATCCTATCATTAATTTTGGAGAGTACAGTCCATGATTGTTTTGCTCTTAAAGACTGCAGAATAAATAACAGACTCGGAATTATCTGTACAGTAACAAGGCATAATTTGGTAAAATATGGGCACTTGCAATAAATATAAACTGTCTCCTTGGGCTAAGATACCTTTGCACCCAGCAAATAGTAACACTGGGATCTAAAGATAGGGATAGTCTTACAATTTAAATGGAGGGAGTAAGACTAGTCATTAAAGTCAACTGATGTCCTATCCAAACATCAAAGATCAGAGTAAATAAGGTGACAGGGCATAAAGTGAAATGACACTGAGATAACTTTACTGTTACCTTCAGTACACATTATTGTTATGCATTAATAGTTGCCTTAACCTTCATTTCTGTAAAACAATTTGCATTGTTTTCTTACCATTATTACAAATTTATCTCACTTTGACATGAGATCAATGCTTAAAGTATTTGTTGTCAACAGTAAGAAGTATAGGTATGGACCACTAACACCTTGCTCATTAAGCAACTACACATGTATGAAGTTCTTCCTGTGGCTATACCAGATACTCCCTACAGAATAAGAATGTAAGCATAGTAAGATTCTTACTCTAAGGGGTTAACACATTTAGATGAAAAATTTGAAAGTTATAATAAATTGCAATTAAATCTGAGTCAAGTATATGGTCGGGGGCAGAGTTCAAGATACTTAAAATCAGAGAATAAAGGAAAAGTATAAAACAATAAGAAGAAAAGATGTTTAAAGATTTGGAATGAGATCATTAGAGAAAAACAGAAGACTAAAAATTAATGATCAGGATGATTACACTTTAGTACAAAAACAATTCTATATCTAAAATTCTGAAAAGTAAATCAATCAAATAAATATTGACTATCTTATTCATAGAGCCAAATACAAAATTTGTGGAAAGAGGAGGCAACTGAAAAGGACTTCAGGTTTTGCAATCCTGAGAAGAGAATCAGAGTGGACTTCCCATCATGCTAAACTTCAATTGGAAAAATAGCCACTTAAAATAAAACCTTAAAACTCACGCCAGGGATAGAGAGGTTTCAGAAGTATTATTTTTGAGTTCCCCATCATTATTTTAACCCCTACCACTACTTTAGAATGAAACTATTTTATTAAAAGTAAATAATGTGAGCCACCATATGGTTAGTAAAAAGTAGGCGACTGGCCTAGATGTCAGAATAAATAATGACCAAGAAAAACCACTTCACCTCTAGGATTATGGACTTCACAGAGATGATACAAAGGTGCTAAAATAATGGGTATGAGTGTTCCTTGTAAAGTTTCTCAAATTTAGGCAACTATTATTAGAAGCTTAATATGTGTAACCTAAAAACCTCTAAATGGTATATCATTTGAATAGAACACACCAGAGAACATTTAGAAAAGAAAAAAATAGATTTAAAAATGTTGATGCCATTTCTAAGCATCAAAAAACTAGATCACAGTAAAAAATCATCTCTTTAATTGAGCTAACTCACATTAAGCATGTGTGGATCACCTACCATTCTCAAGTGCTATGCTAGACTCTGGAAAGCAAAGTTAATAGGAATAGTGCCTGTTCTCTAGAGCCTCCAGTTGCGACATTGACTACACATTATTGGATGAGTAGTGGAAATGATCACACTGTCCAAGCTGGACAGTTACTTTATTTTACCTTATCTGTACAAAAACACTTATTGAAACATACAAAATAAAATAAAAATGGAAACTTGATTCTGTCATCTGAATATCCATTAACAACCTGCAAAACAAATTCCACTTCCATAAAACACTGAATTCCTGGTGGGAAGTCCTGGATAGTTATCTTATTTTGTCAACTGTCACGTGTGCGAGAAATCTGAGTCGATTCTCTATCCCCACTAAGGGGGCTCCTTGCTTGTTTCCTCAGACACCTTGATACAAGGAAACCATCTCTGGCCCCAGGTGATTTTGATTTGAACAGCAGGTGTGAAAGGAGTTGAATTTACCTTAGCTGGGATTTATCTAACTCAAATATTGCCAGTGCCATTTATTATTTTTTATTAAGAAGAAAAAGAGACTCAGAAAAAAAAAAACTTGGACTATGCTCTTAGGGTTTGGGAATTCACAATCCAAGGAAGAAATTCTTGGTTCCAGAGTTGAGTTATAACAGAAAAATGAAAGTATCTCAGCATTTCAAAATTGCTGAAGATCAGAAAGGAAAAGGTCTTTTCATGTTACAAAGTTAGTTCTTCTTTAGCAGTATTCTCTCAAATTTATAATAAAATCTTTCTACTACTTCTGATAAGAACAACACAAATTAGTGTTTCAAGCTTAAAAGGGAAGTTTCTCAAAACTTACATTTTCGCCTTTGTGATTTTTTTCTAACTAAATCGAAACTGACCAATGAGATCTTGAAAGAAAACTCATTTTTCAACAGCATCCTATAATCATAGACATTCTCATTAATCACTGAAATAGCTTAAATAATTAGAAATTATGATTAAAACCATTTGAAGCCCTGCCAACCTAAAAGACACAATTTGGGAACAGGATAAGAAAATTAGAATGCTTAATTACAGAAGGAAGAAAAAAAATCTTCTGATTGAAAGAATGGACTAAATTTGGATTAAAATTATATTTATCTTTTCATCACAAAACCACACTATTTGGTTTAATTCACGGGGAAGGCAGTAGAGAGAATAAAGGGATAGATCAAAATGTCACACTTAGTAATAGTCCCTTGTTATATCCTTCATTTCTCTCCAAGGAGTGTCCCTGAGAACTTCACTGACAGCCCATCTCTCACTGGCTGGGCAAGCACACACATATTTTCCTCTCCTGGAAATCTTTGCTTCTAAAAGAACTAATGACATGATCCCCTTCCACTTACACTTCAATTGAACTTACAAATGAAATTTGCAGACTAGAATGATCAATTGTATTTCTTGGCTTAATTCAACCTCAGAGCTTTACCTCCAAAATGCTGACTGTAAACTTGCTGAAACTAATCTGAGCCTTTCTTTAAGCAAGTTCTGTCCTGATTGGAGTTGTATTCTGCTACCCCCATGAAAGTGAACACAAGCTCAAATACTGGGTGGAGTTAGTTTCTGTGACTACTATAGACCATTTAACCAAAAGGAAACCATGAAAGGATTAGATCCTGATGCCTCTGTTCTCCTTTACAGTCATAGTAGCTATGGGGAACAACAAAACCAAAATGTATTGTGTGCCTATTCTGCAACATGCACTGTGCTAGATCATATGAAGATAAGAAAAGATAATAATAATAATAACAATAATAATAGTAATAATAATAATAATAACTCCCTCAAGGCCTCATCATGTGTTCAACAAAACAGTGTGCCACACACTATTGCATATGCTGGAATGCAGCCGAGATCACCATCTGTCCTTTTGAAAGTTATGTTGCAGTGCGCATGGATAGGCAGTCTTTTAAAAATCACTAAAAAAGGACTGGATGAGTAGCTCAGAGGTAGAGCACTTGCCGAGCATGCATGAGGCCCTGGGTTGGATCCCCAGCACTGGAAGGAAGGAAGGAAAAAAGAAAGGAACTCAACAAGAAAATAATATGATATTCCAGATGGTGATAAAGTTCTATTAAATAAAAGTTGAAATAAGCTGAGGAATGAGTAGAAAATGCCTGTGGTGGGAAAGTCTTGACATTTTGAACAGAATTATCAGGGAAAGTCTCACCAAGCAGGTGATATAACGAGAGTGACTGTCACCTGGGATATGAAGGTGAAGGTGAGGGAGTAAGCAAGACTGCTGCCTCTAAGACAAAGTAATTGAGGCAGAGGGAAGAGCCAGAGAAAAGTGGGAAGAGTACTCCTGGCATTAGAGGACCAGCAAGGATATCTGGCAGGTAAGGAAGAAGAGAGTAGTCAAGAGTTGAGGTCACAAAAGGAATAGGGGCCAGGTCATGAGAAGGCTTGTTAAGCACTGTAAAGCTTCCAGTATTTACTCAGAGTTAAACCAGGGAACTGAGTAGTGACTTGATATGACTTATAAATGTTTTAGTGGGTACATAAGTTTATCCCCTTTGATCAGTGAAGAGGCTACTATGGTATTCAGGCACAGATTCTGGGGAGTGGACCAACATGGTAGCCTTGGAGGTGGTGAGACAGGGTCAGAACTTGGATATATCAGTTAGAGTACTTGGGTTGCATGCAACAGAAAACACTCTACCAAAACAAAAAGCGGATTAGGGAATCTCATGAAATTGACAGAGAACATGGAAAATCATATTCGGAAATAGGATAAGAACAAGACCAAAACTACCTGATCATCAAGGCAATACCCCTGGAATGCATGAACTATTGCTTCGACTTCATATCATTATGCTCAAGAGTCAATCAAATAGGAAAGTTCAGCTTTCCAAGCTAAGATCATTCGCCCTTTTATTGCCCATTTATGGTTTTGTTTGCATTTTGGTATTTAAATAGGGTGCTAGAATCTTTAAAAGAAAAAAAAAATGTTTTGACCACAATGAACACACACGCAGAAGAGGGTAGGAACCCAGTGCTTCTCCAGTAGGAATGCAAGGTGGCTTGATTTGCCACCCCCAATTCCCCAGGATTACTTTGGACAGAAGAAAGATAACACCCAAAAAGGAAATCCAGATGATGATGGAAAGGAGAATAAATGCCAGAAAACTAGGGAGCTACTTGTGTCCACTATGAACTAGGTACAATCTAGTGGATAGTGGTAGGATTATACGTGAAAACTATCAGAGAATAAAGGTTCTTTCAAAAATTAAGCCATACTTTTTCACTAAAGAGATATTGGTATTGGTGGTGTCTGGATGTCATTTTACCTCTTTCTAGGTCTGAATATAATCCTAGCATTTTCGAGGCTGCTGTGCTGATTGATTTATTTTGTAATCAAGTAGTCACGTTTACAAAGTTTTCATTTAAAAGGCTCTAAATCTCTAGATATGCCATTTTGCAATAAAAACATTAAATTTGCTTTTTAAGTCTACGTAATGTTAACACATCCACTTCACTGTACCCTCCTCTGAGACAAAGCTACAGAAGTACATGTGAATTAGTTCATGTAAGGATAATCTTGTGAACTTCTATCAACAGCTGAAAAAAAGCCCAAATATTTCATTTGAAATCATTCTTTTCCCTCTCTATAGATAGTTCTTTTCTTTGGAAGGAAAATAGATAACATGATAATCACTCATTCTTTTAGTAACGAGAGTATGCAAACATTACAGATCATAGTGCCAGGGGACATGTTGGGAACATAGTCTTCAGAACTTCTAAAAGAGCATCTGCTGCTCCAATCTAGTCAATTTTGCCACTTACAAATGCAGATTCAGGAATGGCAGATCTTTCAAGGTTTCAAAAGAAGCTGAGATTCCAGATCTTTATGTGAAATCTCTAGATTTTAAATCCTATAAACTTTGGGGTTTAGGATCACTTATGGTTTTCTTTGCATTTTAATATTTAAATACTCTGCTAGAATCTTTAAAAGAAAAAAAAATGTTTTGAGCACAATGTAGACCAAATAAAAGACGTAAATGTGACCTCTGATCTCCATTCCAAATATCTTCCAGGTATGATCAGACTCCAATAGAGATGACTATTACCCTTGATTTCTTTCATGTCTCCAATAACCCAACCCCGTCTTTTCCCACATGGGAACAAAAGGAAGTCTAAGTCAAACACATATGATTCTTTGAGAATTCCCTTCATACTCCATCCACAAGCAAAGTGATGAATGCTTTTGGAGTGATTTCAAAATGACAGTTTCCAGTGAAGATATGGAAATGTCCTGGCTTGCTGCTCCCTGTATACTATTTAAAACCACAATGGGAATTTTGCGAAACTGTTTAGGGAAAGACTACCAAGCTGACTGAGGCAGGTGATGTGCAACACATGAACTCACCTAAATGAAGCACTTAAGCAATGACTTAAAGGAAGAACTACTATGATGAAAGGGGCAGGGGGTGGTGCAGTTAGAAAGGAGCCCACACTCCTTTTTATTTATTTTTATATATACATACATATATATATATATATATATATATATTTTTTTTTTTTTTTTTTTTTTTTTTTTTTTTGAGACAGGGTCTTGCTGTGTTGCCCAGGCTGGCCTCAAATATTTGCTCCTTCTCAGCTTCTTGAGTCACTGGATTATAGGCAAGCACCACCATGCCAGCCTATGAAGTCCCTTATTAATTTCTCAGGTTCAACTTTCTTCCACATCCCACCTTCCTAGTTATTTTAGTTGTATGGTTTGGCTTCTTTAAGTCAACTGAGCACCATTAACATGAGGCCTCAAGTAAGACAAAATGGACAAAAAAAATTATGTACGTGTGAATTTCCAAAGCAATTGAGAAGAAATTTTTACAGAATATGCTCAGAGAATTGGTTAGTCAGTGGAGATTTATGTAAATATTTTTAAAGGTATTTATAAGTGACCTAATCCAGACAACTGGGCTTCCTTTTGCATTTTCCCCTCCAAACAGTGAAAGCTTTATTCACAATCTCTGCATAAAAGAAACATGTTTTTTCTATCCCATGGTTAGGGAACTGTAGGATCATTTCCTTTCTACAATGCAAATGCACTTACTTCATGTGAATAGCAAACCACAATCATGAGAGGGAACAATAGGGCATGCCCTGAGAAAGTACATTTCATCTTCTCAAAACTTTTACAAATGTTAACCAATTAATTGATAGGTGAAGTTAACCTTTAAAACAAAATGTGAAAACTAAAGCTGAAGATATTTAAAAGCTTTCCCTACAAAGAGATTCAGTGTTTGAGTCTGAATTAGAACTTGGAACTTCCTAACAGGAGTTTAGAGATTCAACTCATGTAAACATTTGAAAGGTCAGCTGTTCATCAAAAACTTTTCCAACTACAGCAAAGTATCCTTATTAAGTTTCTTTTGCAAGAGTTCCAAGGTGCTGAACACTCATCCATTGCCACCAATAATTAACAATCCCCAAAAGCCCAAATACAGAGAATTTTTTGTTGGCATTTTGAAACTTCAGACTATCTTAGCATCAAAGCATGTGGGGATGGGAAAAAGGAAGGCTAGGAAAAGAGAACTTCATGCTGAAAATTCTTGAGATTGGTCCTTCCCTGTTTCAATCAGGTTTTCAGCAATAAGAAATGAAGGCCCTCCAATAAGGACTTTGTGCTTCCTGGAAATGGGAGGAAAACTTTTTAAAAAAGCAAAACGATACAACTGGAGTACTATTTAAAACATCAAACCAAACTTGGAATTAAAAGTAGGCACAATAGCCATTCCTTATTCTATCTAGTAAACTTTGATTTAAATATATCTATCTGCTCAGAGTTTAATGACCAGAAAATTACCTGAGCTCCTCATCTTACCATGAATTTTTTCCCTCACATTCTTTCTGCACATCCCACATGAAAAATCACAAGCCTAATTTAAACAATACCATTTATTGTGGGACTTGAGACCTGAACAGCTACTAGCTCTAAAAGGTTTCCCTGAGTCTCACACCCACACGCTCTGTTATAACTAGTTTCTACATGGCTATGTTTAATCCGACAGGGTTACATGATGAGTTATGTGGCACATCAGCAAGAAGACAGGACTACAGCAGGATTTAACCTCTATGTCAAACAGAAGATAAACTTAGAACAAATGATATGTCTAAATGTAAAAAGTTATTAAACTTCTAAAGAAAATCTTTGTGACATTGGGTTAGGGGAAATTTTTCTTAAGACAAAAAGCACAAAAAAATAAAAATATAATACTTTTGCTTTCCAAAAGACACAATTAAGACAACAAAAATGCAATCCATGAACTGTGAGAAAATACTTGCAAAACATATATTTGATAAAGGGCTTATATCCAGGGTTGTTATACACCCTCAAATGTTATATGTTCATATGTTAAGTATATTACATTCAATAAGAAGCTACACAATCCACAATCCAACTTTATGTGCAAAAAATTCAAATTGACTATCCCAGAAGAGGGTATGCAAATGGTTGATGAGTTCAGGAAAGAGCCTCAACATCATTAGTCATCAAGAAATTGCAAATTAAAATCACAGAGTTACTCACTGTAGTTTTAGAATAGCTAAAGTTAAAAAGTATTGCAGTACCAGGTATTGTCGGGGATGGAAGCAACCAGAACTCTAATACATAGCTGGAGGAATGCAACACAGTAAAGCCATATGGAAAAACAGAATGACAGTGTCCTGCAAAGTTAAACATAGATTTAGCATATGTCTCAGGAAACCTACTCCTATATGTTTACCCAAGAGAAATTAAAGCATATTTCCACACAAAGATTGCACATGCATAGTCACAGCAGGACTATTCATATCGCCAAAAATGAGAAACAGCCAAATGCCCATCAACTGATAAATGCATAAACAACCAAAGTGTAGCTATAAATGAAATACTACTTATAATTAAAAAAAAACTATGGATAAAAGTGATTGCAGATAAATCTTAAAGAGTTTACATTAAGCAAAACAATCTAGACTCAAAAGATATACCATACTATAGAATTCAGAATTCTACTGTAGGACATTCTGGAAAACGCAAAACTATAATGACAGAAAGCAAATCAATGGCTTTCTGTCACCATCTTTAGACACCATTTTTTTTTTTTTCCAAGAGGGAAGGCCTCTCCTGAAATTGATAAATAAACTCACTATGGACAAACAATTCATACAATCATTCATTGAGTGTCTGCTGCCTGAACTCTGGAACCAGACTGTTGGGTTCCAATTAAGGCCTATCACTTCATAGTGTGACCTTGCTGTACATCTGTTTCTCCATCTAGGAAACCTCATAGGGTTGTCCTGAGGATTCAAATGACCTAATACGTTACAAGTGTTGAGAACAGGGCTTTGCACATGATCAGCTTGCCTTTATTATAATGTGAGAGATGCTAAGACTACAGAGGGATAAAATAGGGTTCGCTTTTGTTGTTTGTTTTGATGAGCTCACAGTTTGATAGAGAGAGAACAAACTAATAACAACATGTCAAAAGGGACACAAAGAAAGGAATGTTTTAAGTACTATGAGAGAACAGCTGTGTGAGCAGTTCATGGCAGTGGCAAGGGGAGATTGTCAAGGAATCCTACAAAGAACAACTAAGTTTCAGAGGAAAAAAAAAGTAGTTCTTCAACCTGAAAAGAGTACAAACCATGCCTGCTACGTGCTGTATACTATGCTACATATTTTACACAGGCCATTTCTCTTGTAATTGTGGCAATAACCCCAAAAAGCACGTACTGCAGGACCTATTTTGCACATGAGGAATCTGAGTGTGAGAGATAGTGAATCGCTTGCCTGAGGTCATAAAACTAGTACTGTACATGCCATACACAATGATCCAAATTCAGCCCTTCTGACTCTGAAATCAGAGCAGAAAAAACAAAATAGCAAAGCATGGGATGAGTTTGGGGAAAGCACAAAGAGCTCAGCATGACTAGAACATAAAGTTGGAAAAGGGAGGACCTAGAGTCCTCCCTGGACTGGGTCTCAGACAGGGGACTCAGTTTCTGTACTGTGAGCAGGAAGGCTTTTAAGGCCTTCTGTTTCAAGAGATTTTATTTAATAAGCATAGTCCTCCTTTGCCAGATCTTGATAATCCATGGCACAAGTTGTTAAAGTGTTGTCAGTGACCACATGTGTTCTGAAACCCTGAGAAATTTATTAGAAATTTCAAATTTTTGAGGTACACACAAGTCCATGGAAACAGAATCTTTTTGATCTGGGCCCTGAACTTGCCTGTTTAAGAACTTCCCCCAGGTATTTTTCATATATAGAAAAGCTTGAAAACCCGATAGATTGCAGATTTTCTCAGTTCCCTGTCTCTCTAGTCTCCAAGAGCCAACTAAGCTCTCAAACCTCAGTGTGAATATAAATCACCAGAGAATTCTCTTAACAATCAAATTCTGATTCAGTCAGGGGAATGAGAGGGACTGGAATTCTGCCAAGGGCCTGTGCTCCACAGACCACACTTGGAGAAACAGGGTTGAAGAATATCCTGGTCCAGATTTCCTTCTCCTTTTCAAACCATCCCTCTTGCTCTGTATTTATCTCCAGACTACTTCTCCAGGTGGACTGCACTTTAAAAAACCTTCTATTTATTTACTGTCTAAAATGTTGTACCTTTGCCGAGAGGCAATGATCAAGCTATTTTATTCATTTACTTGATGCTGAAAAAATAATACTTACTTTAATGTTTTTTTCTTTGATACTGGAATTGTGTCCTGAAATTCTGGAGGGCCTAAGATGTCAGGCTGATAGTACATAAAACAAAGGGATTGAAGATAACGCAAGGTGTGCAAAATTGACCTTTTCTTAAGTATAATGCATATCATCCATATCATCAGTCATGGGGACCTATTAATATTTTCTTCAACATGTTCTTTTAAATAATATCATGAAATCAACAGGGTGCCATCTCTGGACTCATCAAGGATTGACTAAGGAGGATTCTTAGTCAGAATGAATCTCCTTATTTAGAACCCAAGGAGCCTGAGCATTCAGGTCTCCTGTGCAGACATGCTCTGGAAGCCTCTCCTTGCTGGCACTCCTGCCGGGAAAGAAGCTGTGTGCAATTGACTGCCAAGGCTTCAGCTCCCTGGCACCAGGCAGTGGCAAAAGTCACTACAGCAGAAAGGCGTCCTTTGCACTCAGGGTGAGAATGGATGCTTTAGAAAATGGCTATAAGTTCCCAATACTTTTTTCCCTGTGCTATCATGTTTTTAAAGCACTAATCCTTTGCAAGTTCCCTAACTTCACATCTTTGCAGTGCCTTTTCTAATGTGTGTCTATTAACCTGAACTCATTCTTGGCTTTGCAATTCAGTTACTTTACCTCTGTGGTTAAAACTTTTCTGTTATTTCCACTTAATTCAGATGAACTAAATAGGCACTTTCAGAAAGGGACTACATTACCCACTCTATATCAAATGGACAGTACTACATGCCACAGTTTCCCTAGAGGCAATAGTCTTATTTGATTCGATGCGTTTTTTGGTGATTCAAATATATTTTGGTGTGAAATTCTACATCTTTTCCATGAAGTCTTAGTTCTGAGACTAAAAAAGAACCTACCAATCAAACATCTAACATTGTTTTTAAGATACATGTTGTCAATGGAAAGACAAATCTACACTTTGAAAACTGAAATTAAGACACTCTTTGTTACTTAATATGTCATCCTAGATGGAGTCACCCATGCCAAGGATGATTCTAGGAAATTTGGTAAATAATTATAATTCACTCTTCTCCATTTTCTGTTTCCCTCCATTCTCTCCCTTTCTCCCTTTCTACTTTTCTCCCATCACCAAGTTATTCTTTCATTGAATATTTTTCTTGAACACCAAACTATGTGTCATATGGCTCTAGATTCTAGATACATAACTTAAGTCAAACATAGTTTCCTGCTCTCAAATGAATGAAGAGAAGTAAGAACTTATAACATAATGTGTTCCATTCTTGATTTAAAGTGGTTACCAACCAATTTCCGCCACAATTTCATGTTTAGTGTCACCTAGTAGGTTTGGATTTGCAAGGCTGATTATTTCTTTGCACACAATATCACTATGCCTACAATTTGTATAGCTGCCACTAGGAGACACAAGAGAGTCTTAGATTAAGTAATATGTAGTAACCCCCTTATCTGTCACTCTATTTCAGTGTGTGTGTTCAATAACACTCATTTTGCTTAATAATGGCCCCACAAGAGTAGTGATGATGGTAATTCAAATATGCCAAAGAGAAACTGTGAAGTGCTTTCTTTAAGTGAAAAGGTGTAAGTACAATAAGATATTTCAAGAAAGAGAGGAAGAGAGAGAACATTCACCTAACTTTTCTTATAATCGTTATTTTGTTATGAGTTATGATTGTTAATCTCTTACTATGGTTATTATAAATTAAACCAAATAAATTTGTTTGTATGTATAGGGAAAAATATAGTTCTCAATGTAATTTCCAAGCATAAGGTGGGGGGCAGAGAACTGCTGTATTCCCACTGGCTTTCCCCAAACACACTTCTCAGAATATTTAGCATGCAATTCAGTATTTCTTTTTGTATAAAGAAGTTTTCACTAAACTTAATGATATAAATAGAAAATACCAACTGACATTATTTATCATATAAAAATTTCAATAACTATATAACACTATTACTACTGTTTTGACAGAGTCTCACTGTGTTAACTCTATCCAGGCTGGTCTCAAACTCCTGATTCAGGCGATCCTCTGGCCTCAAGGCCTTCCTGGCTGCTGCTTCTTTTGTGGTTGTCATTGTTTGTTGTTTGTGTGTTTTGATTTTGTGGTGCTGGAAATTGAACCCAGGACCTCACGCTGCTATGCAGGTGCTCTACCACTGAGCTAGATCTCTAGGCCTGAAATTCAGGTTAAAAGAAAGTTAAATCCATACAAATAAATTGGTCCCTTCAAACACATGATCCTGTCAGTACTTATTCAATTTAATGCAGTTTTGCTTCTTAGACATTTTTATGATATATGATATAATATGAAATATATATCTGGTCCTTTTCTCCAGATCCTGAAACAGCTTCTAAATAAAACAAATAGGAATTTCCCAAGGAAATAAGAGTGAGAACAACATCTTTTTGTCATTCATACCAACCATTTCTAACCATACCTGAGTTTATGCTGAGGACACTCGGGGGATGGGGGCTGGTTGTTAGAGGAATCAACCAGGTGATTGGAAAGGTAGACCTTTCAACCCCATTCTCAGGGACAGAAGTGGGACTGGAGGTTAAGTCAAACACCAGAAGCCAGTTAATTAATCATGCCTACAAATTGGAACTCACATAAAAACCCTAAACAAAGAGGTTGGGAGATCACTTAGGATAGATGAATACATCCACTTGCCAGTAGGGTGACACATCCAAAACTCAATGGGTCCAAAACGTTCTGAACCCTTCCAGGTATTTCCCTGTGTGCCTGTTCCTCTGTTTGTATCCTTTATAAAATCCCTTATAATAAATGAGTATAGTGTTTCCCTGAGTTCTGAGAGCAGTTACAGCAAATTTTTGAACCAGAAGAGGGGAGTGGGTCAGAGCGAAAATTGGGGACAGAAGTGGGTCAGAGTGAAATCTAAACTGGGGGACGGTCCTTGTGGGATTGAACCCCAACCTATGGGGTATGCAATAGATCTGGAAAATTAGAATTGAATTGAACCACTGAAGTGCAGTTAGTGTCTGAAAAGAATACGAGAATTTCCTGGTGTGGAAAACCCACACATTCGGTGCCTAAGTGTTGTGAATAGAGAAGCAGTATTCCATTAGGCCTGACAAAAGATTTTCCCTGACTTAACTTAATTAGAAACTCTGGTCTTACCCACTGATTGTGCTTTAGAGCTACTGAGTGACATTTTACCTTTGACCTTCTCCCTGGGATCAGTCATCATTTTAACCGTCGGGACCCCTGATAGACTAGATGGGCCCCATTTTCCCAGCCCTTGCACTCACCTCCCCACCTGGAAGGGTGCTCCATCTTCTCAGATGCCCTCTCTTCCCAGTCCTGGCCTAATTCTTCATACCTCAGCTGGAATTAAAAGAATAGGAGGTTAAGTGACATGACTGTAAGGAAATTATCAAGTTTCATCTCTTCAAATCAGGAGAAACCTGACCCCTGCCCACCACTCCAGATCACTCCAAGCCTTTTTCTCTGAATAGCCCGTTCTTAAGAGGTGGTTTTATAAATTAATCATAAAATTTGTATAGTAATAGCAATATTACTACCAACTATGATTTGTGTATTAAAATCTTATTTTATCAGAGTTTGTTGGTTTTTTTTTTGTTTTTTTGTTTTTTGTTTTTTTTGTTTTTTTTTTGTACCAGGGTTTGAACGAAGGGGCTCTTAACCATGGAACCATATCCCCAGCCCTTTTAGTTTTATTATTTTGAAATAGGGTCTCACTAACTTGCTCAGGGCCTCACTAAATTGCTGAGTCTGACTTTGGACTTGTGATCCTCCTGCGTCAGCCTCCTGAGCTACTGACGTTTCGGCTATGGCACCACCATTCCTGGCTTTTTACTGATTTTTTTAGACTACATCTTATACTTCTCAAAAGGATTTGAGATGATTTACACACACACACACAACACACACACACACACACACACAAATACACATTTATACTGTAATATCACCAAAAATATCATAAAGGTAAATAGATGAAAGATATAAACCTGATAATACTGAGAACCAGCTACCCTCCACCACTGAAATTTGAGTAAATTAGCCTTATAAATCATCTGTAACCTTGAAAAGTATTTATTTGGTGTTTTGTATGATGATCCCCACCCCCTACCCCTGTCTTTTAGTATATTGTTTGTTCTTTGGGAACTAGAAATGGACCTTAGCCAACTCTTTTATTCAAGGGGTCTTTGCAAAGTGTTGGACATAAGCTGGATTTTCAATAGCAGTTTGCTGAATTCACTCTGGATTTCTAAATTCCCTCTCTATCTTTTAAGAGCTGTGCTTTATTTTTTTCTTTCTAGCATTTTAATATGTAATTTAAATATACTAAAATAGAACCATTTTTAAGATACAGCTTTAGGTGGCTTTCTTTCCTATGATATCAAGATGTTAGTTTATAGAACATTTCTGAAAGTCATTTGCATTTTTAAAGGTTGAGGGAAATACCCTCTCCTTTCTGTACCTTTTATCAATTTTCTGCCCCAGAATGTCCTCACATAACCTCTCCACCCACCAGACAACCATGTCACATAGGTGTGTGAAGAGCACCATCTTCAAACCAGAGTTAAGCTCCTTTACCCCTCCTGCCACTGCTCCCTCTAACTCTTCGTAAAGACATCACTCCTGCTCCACTAAGAAATAGCAACAATGAAGGATGGTGGAATGAGACAGACATTCATTACCCGATGCACATGTATGATTACACGAATGGTATGAATCTACATTGTGCACAACAATAGAAATGAAAAGATGTACCCCATTTGTGTACAATGAATCAAAATGCAGTCTGTAAAAATAAAAAAAAAAAAAATTCAAAAAAGAAAATTTCCATTCCTTCTTGGAGGATGAGTACTGTCAAATAATACTTGTAAATTTTATCACATACAATTTATCTTAGACCTCAAACTTATCAACATTTTCTAGAAAATTTCAAACTACAAGGAAAAATTTAATGCTTTCAATATTCAGTTATCTTTGAAAATGTAAACTTTATATCAAAGCCAAAGCTAATTACATTTACTCCTTTTTTAAAGTCCTATAGCTTGTTCTTTTCTATTTTTAATATCAAAACCAGAGTTATTCTTTTTCCACATTTTCATTGGTGCATCATAGCTGTACATAACGATGGAATTTGTTGTTATATATTCATATGTGCACACAATGCAACAACACAATTTGGCCAATATCACTCCCCAGCACCTCCTCTCTCCTCCTCCACCTCCCATCCCTTGGTCTCTTTCCTAATTCAAATATCACTAACATCTGTACTTGACCAAGTATGCTATAAAATGTCATAATTCCTAATCCTTGATTGGTTTAATCATTAACACATCTTAAAATATTTCTGCCCTTCAAATTTTAACAAAAATATTTTTATTGAAAAAAAAATTGATTTTATGTCTACCTTTGATGGGAACTTCCTACAATACAGATTTTTTTCTGTTTTATTTATGCATATTCTTCTAAGCATCTAGACCAGTGCTTTTCACAAAGAAAGGAGACTAATTAAATATTTGTAATAAAAAGCAATACTCTTTTTCTTTTCTTTTTTTTTTTTTTTTTTTTTTTTTTCTTTTTTGAGTACTGGGGATTGAACTCAGGGCACTCGACCACTGAGCCACCTCCTCAGCCCTATTTTGTATTTTATTTAGGTTGCTTTGCACCTTACAGACATGGATGTTGCCCACAAATTTCAGTCAGTGCAGCTAATTCATAAGGGCTAGTCATAGAACTAATTCAGAGCCCTCTGATGCCCTGTAAAAGAATGCATTTTAGATAGATCAATAAACTATTAAAGCTCAAAACCCTCCCCATTTATTCAGGATAAATCAGTCCTTTGGGAAGGATCAACTGTTTAGGTCAAAGTCTCCTGCAATTGCCTACAAAAGCTTTAAAAAAAAATATTCCTGGGTGCCCCCTGCCAAACTTATAGGATTAGAATATCAGGTGAGAGGGCACAGGAAATTGTATTTTTTAAAAGCATTTTGGAGAATTTTGACGATCTGTATGACTCATCTGCATGAACAAAGGCTGTGAGTAGCATTCACTGATGAGAATATTCCCCAAGAGAGGCATTTTTATTCCAGTTTCGACAGGGGTGATGCCACTGCCCTGTTCAGAGCACTCAGGTGGAATTGTCACCTCATTTCATGTGATCAGGTACCTGGGACCCAACCAGCTAGAGCCCATCACTCAGACAGTACATGCTGTTGTTGCATGGTAATGGAATAGGGTCTTAAACTGGGGCCTTCGAACAAAGAGGATTTGCAAATGATGCAGTCAACCATGGATAAGCAGGAAACAGCTTACTAAGTGTTTGGATGAAATGGAAACAACACAGCAGCTGTTACACAGAGGTAGGTTTGGGTAGTGACTAAGTGTCCTCTCCCCTAAAGTGCTCAGCAGAAGTAGCTAGGCCAATAACTGGATTTGCTCCTATCCCCTGGGTCTTGTCTACCACTTTCCATTGTCCTTTTCTGTGAGACAGGGATTGAGACAGTGGAGGGCTGACTTGAAGTTATGGGAATAGTTTTCCCACAAAGAATACACTTAGAACTGTTGGGGTTTGTTCTAAATTTTTTACAAGCACTATTTCATTGATAAACAACTTTAAAAAACTTGAAAAATATCTTTTTCAAGATACCTTAGCAGCAAAGGAATCTCTCATTATTTATTCCAAGGATCCACAGGTTTTAGTCCTTATCTCCCAGCAAGTTGGATGTTTCTTACATAGTTAATGGCAAGAAGCTATTTCCACCCCCACTTGGGGCAGCTTCAGAGGAGGTTAACTTAAATTATACCCTCAAGGGCTGAGATTAGGTCAAGGATGAAGTTACTGATAATGAGGCTGGGTCCTTCCCTGTGACTTGAGTTCTTCATAATCCACTCTGCTGTCTTCCTCCTACTGAATAGCTCATGTCTCTGCCATCAACTTGACTGGAGACAGAATGGTCAAAACAAGCAGGAAGATGCTTCAGAGTTCAACCAACTTTGCTATCATCTGCCTTTTTCTGATATTTAAACACAATCTAAGTTGCCGAACACTAGAATCAATTAAAAAAAGAGATTGGGCTCTTGTTAGGAATTTAAGAAAAATGTGATAACTTTTCTGGAGACATTTTAAATGGGTCCATGTCAAGAAGATAGGGGCAAGAAGGAAGGACTTAGCACAGATTCAAGCAGAGAATATACTACCTTTCAGAGGATGGTGGTCTATAGCAATCAGTGGTCCAAAGACAAGCTGATCAAGAAACCCTACTGGGGAGAAACATAGCAAACCACACCAAGAGTGTTTGAAAATCAGCACTTCCTACAGCCATGTGGCTGTATTTTCCTCAAAATGCTGTCCTTGTCAAAATGGCTGACATAAGATACAGCCTAAATCCAGCCACTTCCCCCTTCTCTTGCACAACAGCTTTGGCTTTGAACCAATGTCTCAAAGATCAGGTAGAAGTCACCGTCCCAGGCAGCTAAATATAGTGAGAGAAATGGAACGCCCATTTTTTTTTTCAAGGCAAGCAGGACCTTGCAAGAAGCAAAACAAGAATTTGAATTTGCTGGATAATTTAAACAGCTAAATGGATGAATTTTGTAGCCTAATTTGCTCACAAGCTAATAGCCAAGGGAGAATGATATACAACCCTCAGAATTGCTTGTGTTAACAGACAAATCCAAACAATTCATAAAGAACCAGTGTCACATAATGGAAAAATAAAACATGTAAACAAGTTGGCAGCTTCTCTGAGCCCTGACTTCTTGCCCAAGTTCTGTACAGTGCAGTAAGGAAAAAGTCAGGATTTAAAGTTGAATGGCCAGGGTTCAACCACCAGCTTGCTTTACCTCACTTTACCTCTCTCAGCCTGTTTCTTTATGTCACATGCAAATGATAATCATATGGACCGCACAGGGTTACTGTGAAGATTCAGTAATAACAATAACACTTTTATTACTTAAATGTTTGCTGACATCAGGAAAACTTGTAGCACAACGCTCTTGGAGAGTATCCTCTTTTCAACCGCTTAGGATGAAGGCAACGTGGCAGAAATGGAATAGAATGTCCCTTAGATCAGAAAACAAAAATGTCCCTCTGTTGTAAAAGGTCTGCAGGCCTCTGTGCCTGCTAAACTTTTCAAGTATCATCAGTCTCCTAGTGAGTATTACCAAGGCCCCCCAACTGGCTCCCTTAGTCATGTATGTGAATCAAACCATTTCTAATGCTGCTCTCTCAATGCCAAAAGCTTTGGGAACTCACAGGTATACAGGGTGGATTAACATGACTACATTATTAGTCAGAGAACAAACATTCCAGGTAAGCAATTTTGTTTTCTCCCAAAGATTAAATTCATTCCCACCTGTGGAGATTAATGGGCTCCAGGGATCTTTCTCTATATATTTAACAATGAGATAACTAAGTGGCAAAGTCAACAATAATCAGAAAGCAGGTGCAAGGAACCAACCAACTTTCTTACAAATATTATTTTTCCTTAAGGGAAATAAGACACACCTTTAATACAACAGCCCTGTAACCTGAAACACAAGGAGAGGAAGGTTGCCAACCAGGAATAGTTTCTATTAGAGCCATCTGCTTAAACTCTGGTCTTTGCAGGAAATGGAGTTCAGGACACAGTTACCTAGGCTAAAATCCTTGAACCTAACTTCGATTAATTTCTTCTCTTATTCTACCAAAGCTAAACCCTTACCGTGGTGATTATTCCTTTGAAACATCTTCATATTTTTTCCTTCTTTTTGGTTTCCACTTAACTCTACCATCTTACCTCTTTCTACCTTAACTCTCAAGTGCCCCCAAAGTAGTCCTCTAGACCCTTCAAACCCATACTGCCAACAACCACCCAACTGTCAAAATCAAATAGGCCTCTACGAAAGCATGTCTTAGCCCAAAACATAAGTTGAGCTCCCATATTCCTTAAGTCTGACCTCTTCCCCTCTTTAGGTCCTTTATAATCTGACCACACCCTACCAACTTGGCCTTATTTTCTAGTCCGACTGGCTTCCTCACCAGGCTCACATGAACACATACGACACACCCCCACAACACTTGCTCCCCTGCCCTCCACTACTTCACACATGCCTCTCATTGGCTCTCATCTAGAATGTTCTGCTTCTCCAAATGCTTACCCAAACCATGCTTATTTTTCAGGACCCAGGGTTAACCTCTGTTCACTCCTGCACAGCTCAAGAAACATTTTCCCTGTACCATTAAAATTCTACCACTTAATGAAACAGTTGTATATTTTTCTTCATTCATTTCATACATGTACAAGAATTTTGTCCACAAGTGGATAATAAATCAGGTCAGAAAATGCTGGTCCCACACGAATGGTATGCCTTTACTCCATGTACAGAGAATCAAAATGTATCCCATTTGTTTACAATAAAAAAAAAAAATGCTGGTCCTTGTACTAAATATGATCCCAAACACATTTAGTTGATCCCTCTTTTTTTTTCTCTTTGGCACACCCCCATTACTGCCTATGGGATTTCCTCAATGAAATCAATCTTCTGTCATGGATCTTATAATCATTTAAATTAAGAATACAATACGGGGCTGGGGTTGTAGCTCAGTAGTAGAGTGCTTGCCTCAAATGCATGAGGCACTGGATTTGATCCTCAGCACCACATAAATAAATTTAATAAAGGTATTGTGTCCATCTAAAACTAAAAACAAAAACAAAATTTTAAAAAAGAATACGACATCAGAATATGCATCAATAAAACCTCTACATTTTCAGTGTAGGAGAAAAGGCAGTAGATGAATTGGAAAAATCACTGAACAATGATCTAGGAAATGGCTTCTAGGCCTCACCCTGCCACTGATTATCGCTATGATCCTGGTTCAGCCTCCCAGTGTCTCTGCAAAAGGGTGGGGTTGGACTGGGTGACCTCTGAGGGCTCTTCCAGCTCTCTTTTTCAATGATTCTGAAGCTGCTAACAGGACATTAGAGCCTAGTTTTGTCATCACTGCATAGTAGAAGCTTAGAGGTTTCTCTCCAGGAAGTAGAAAATCTCTGGGGCCTTCCTGTTATAATCACAATATTAATTTGGAAAGTTGGTATCAAATTATACTCCTTTATTAAATAGTATGCCATAGGGCTGGGGAGATAGCTCGGTTGGTAGAGTGCTTTCCTTGCGTGCACAAGGCCCTGGGTTCAATCCCTAGCACCGCCAAAAAAAAAAAAAAATAGTATGCCATGGTAATCTTGTAGGTCAAATACAAAAGAGATGAGTGGTTAAATCTCATTCTTTGAAATTATTTATACATATTGAACCAACTGAGTAATGGTCTATCTTGAATTTGAGTGTCATGGAACTATAAAAATAAGCCAAACTCAAGTTTGGATGGGAAAGAGTCTAAGCATGAATATTGAATGCCACAGTGTAAACCTAAGAGAATTTTATGCATGAATTCTGAAAAGCAAATATTTCTCCTGCATATTTTAAGTAATAAGAAATAATAACAAAGTCTGCTATAAATCCCTGAGATCTTTTTTTCCTTTCCTTTTATTTTCTATTGATCTTGAAGATGAGAGAGTTTCTTTAAAGGAAAAAACAGAAAAACCAAATTATAATAAAATACTTGTGAATGATACTTTTGAAAACAATACACAGAGGCAGAGAAGTTTTCTGAGAGAGAAGTAGACAAGAAGGAAATGATGTCAAAAGGGGCAGGAGGGGTCTTCCAAAGATAACAGTCAAATGAGAATGGTAAATGTGTCATAAAATCAGAAACATTGTGATTCTGCTTTGGAGATTCCATTCCTTCATTCACCATTCATTTACTCCAGCAGTACTTAGAATATGTAGTGGGCACTTAGGATCTAATAAAGGGCAGGACACAATGTCTGCTTGGCAAGAACCAAATATCAGGTTTAAAGACGGTGGCATCCTCATACACACACCACTGACTGGGCACTTGCTCTGTGCCAGGCACTGTGCTGAGGATACCAGCCCCAGCAGGCAATTACCATCTTCATCCCTGTATAATAAATGAAGAAACTAAGGTTTTGGAAAATTTAGTAACTTGCTCAAAGCTACAAAGTAGCTAGACTGATTTTCAAGTCTAAGTCTGTCTAATTTCAGAGGCAGCACCTTCCCCCCACAACCCCACCCTAGAAAGAGTGACCTGCAGTGCAGCAAGTGATAACAGAGATAGGAGCAAGTTCCTGTGCCCTCTGTTACTGGTAGACATCTCTCACCAGAGCTCAGAAGTCCGTCCTCCTCTGCGCTCTGTTCTTGGGCTTCAGTACCTTCTGAAGTTGGTGTGTGTAAAACTACCCATCATGTGGTTTAGAGCAACTGCACCAAGGCCACCAGGGGATCAAGGCAAAACACTTCAGTTGCTTCCCATTCTTTGCTGATCCTCAAAGAGAAACATATACTCACGCGCACACACACACACACACACACACACACACACACACTTTATTACCACAAAATTCCCTCAGAGTCTTTTATTTAAAAAGCACCTTTTTCTTCCCACCAAAACGAAAATGATTTTTCATACATGTTCAAAAAGTGAAAATAAAAAGAATATTTTTTTAAAAATCCTCTTCCAGAGAATGAAAGGCCCCTGGAGACTTTGGGGAAAATGACTCTAGGTAGCTCCCTGGCTGTTTGGTTCTTCTGGGTTGAGCAGCTGTCAGAACTAAGGGGACCCCAGAGGGGCCTAAGGGTCACAGTCACAGAGAATTGTGAAGCTTTGGGCCCTGGGGAGGATGCTAGGAGCTCAATGGGAGCTCAGCCCCACCTGCTGTGACCCTGCCTGGGGGCCCTCATGGAGACCTGTTTTGAATCACAACACTGGTAAGGAGGTTTTGTTTATGTGCCTGTGTTTTGTTTTGTTTTTTTTTTTGGTTTTTGGTTTTGTTTTTTTTTTTTGCCTTAATATGTGTGTGTGTGTGTGTGTGTGTGTGTGTGTGTGTCTGTGTGTGTTCCTTGTAAACCATAAAACCTTCAGTCAATCATAGCAAGAAGACTTCAAAGAAGAGCAAAGAAAAGGTTTGGGGCTATAGTGAGGTGTTGCAGATACCAACCTTACCTCTGAGAGCCCAACAGCAGAAGGGAATTAGCTTTCACCTTATTAAGTATTACAGCCTAGGTATTATGCTAGGACCCTGATTTCATCTTCACAATAACTCTTGAGATATTAATACCTTCTTTAACAGGAAGGAAAGAAAAGGATGAAGCTCTGGACAACACTAAATAACTTGCAGAGATCACATAGTAGTCAGCAGGGGCTAGAACTAAAGACCTGCGCCCAGTGAGAGACTTCTTTCTGTGAAAAGTAAGCAATAAGAAGAAATCTCAAAGAGGAGATGAAAAATTAACATCTTAAATTTATTCATATCTATTTAACTAGATACTCATTTGATTAGGAATTGTAAGCACGAGAAAAACATTTTAAACTTTATCAAAGGCATACTGTAAAAAATAAGACTCCTCTTAACTTTCAGTTCCCTTCATCAGAGGTAACTGCTGCTAATAGTATATCAAGAAAGACTACACATATGCAAACGTACACATGGGCACACAGTCCTTTTAAAAATTTTTTAGACAAATGGCAGTATTGGTCTTTGATATCTAGCATATCTTAGAAAATTTCTATATTAGTACATTTAAACCAACCTCAGTCTTTTACCAATTGTTAAAAATAATCTATTTCGTATATGTAAGAAAATTTATTTAACTATTCCCCTATGAAGTAGACATTCATTAAGTCATTTCCAATCTTTCGCTATCACAAACAATGCTATATCCTTGTGCACTCCTCATGGAACACATATGCTAGTATACTTGTGGGATATAATCTTAAAAAAGCAAAATTCCTTGATTGAGAGTATGTACGTTTTGAATCTTAAGATACAAAGCCAAACTGCCTCCAGTTTATTAACCTAGCGCAGTTTATAAACCTAAATTCTTAGGGTTTCCACAACAGTGTTCTAATCTGTGTTTAAAAGAAAAGCACCCATGTATCCACCTATTCCTTTGAAAATTGCATGCTTCCTTCAGAGTGCATTGGGGAAAACTATTTTTTAAGGCCTGGACATTACATTCCTGAAGTAAAGCAAAATTTTTGAGTTCTTTACACTGCAGAAGATGTTGACTAAAAGCATCTGATCATTAGTTGGATGATGTTGATATAATAAGAAAATGGAATAAATCTCTGAAAACAAGCAGTTGGCTGTAATTAATCAACTTAACCCACCAGAGTAGTATCAGAATCACCCTGGGTATCCCAGTAACTCCATCAACCTACTATATACAACAAAGCCAAGGCATTCTGTGAACTCTGTGAACTAGAAAGGGAACATCTGCCCCAAGTTTAAATATTCAAAAATCTAAGCTAGGCACAGAAGCACTTGCCTGTTATCCTAGAAACTTTGGAGGCTGAGGCAGGAGGATTACAAATTGGAGGTCAGCCTCAGCAATTTAGCAAGTCCTATACAATTTAGTGAGACACTGCATCAAAATAGAAAAGGATGGGGGATATAGCTCAGTGACAAAGCACTCCTGGGTTCAATCCTCAGTACAAAAAAAAAAAAAAAAAAAAAAAAAAAAAAAAAAAATATATATATATATATATATATATATATAGCCTGTCCCTGTTGATTGGGGTAAAAGGTCATGGAGGAGGGGCAACATGTCAGAAACAAAGACTAAAGAAAGACTGAAAACAATTGGGCCGTGTTTCCTAACTGAAAGAAAGGGTGAAACCAATTTAATAGAAAAGGAAAAACCCTATAGTTATATTTTCTAACATAAAACCTCTCCGAAGTAAGTAAATCCTTAATGAATCTGCAATATTAGTATACTCAACCAGCGTTGCAGCCCAAGCAAAACCATAGGGTCCAAGCAGGAATGCTGAGCTTCGGAGACCATCCTAGCCTTGCTTACTTGAATCTGCTAAAAGTCTGAGTGTCATCTTCCCAGCACGCACTTTTAAAATATTCCTCTTCTACATGGCAATCACCTTACTGAAATGTTGGTGTTTTACATCTGTGGAAAAGAGCAAACTGGCAGCCATGGCCTGGAGAGGACAAAGACAAGTGACTTAGATGGGCCCTGAGTGTTAATTAACATGAGAGGGAATTTGTCTGTGGAGCAGGTGATGAGGTCCCAGTCATGTCATATTAACGATCGTCTGTAGCTTGGCTTTGTTTTTGAGCTTGTGCTCAGATATTACATGATTAAAACAACAAGTAAATGTGCATTGCTGATACCATCTGTCAAAGATTTTTAAACCAGGTGGCACCCTATAGAGCTGCATATTTTAACCATTTAGGGAAAGAGCCCTCCAGCAAGCAACAGAATGCCTTCGAATTAATTATTACTTGTGGGATTTTTCCCATTAGCAACCAACAGCATATTGTCAAGCAGGCATTGTTGGGAGTCGTTTGCCTCTATGCAGATGCACTTGGATTCTTGAGTATAGTTTACTGGACCTGATATGTTGTTATAAAAATCACAGGACTGAAAAAATGATTTTAGATGGACATATTTCAATCCATAAGTTCTGAGCATCTGGGTCAACTGCACAGGCAGGAGGAAGTTGTTGGGTAGAAATGTTCTGTTGTCCAGTCCACATCTGTCAGCTACATATACAAGTTAACCTGATTTGACATTGTTACTTCTACTCTTCTGAAATTTCCTCCAAGTTGGTCACTAATTCATACTAGAGTACCATCCATCACCACTCAGATAAGCTTTGCTCCATTCTCATTGACTGGATTTGATTGAGTGATTGATCAATTTCTTATTATTCTGTATTCTGGGCAGAGAAAAATAATTTGAAACACTCATCGTCAAATTGCATTTCAGGGTTCATTTAGCTCAATGTGGGTTTCTATGATTTATTTCTCTTTCTCCATGCCATTGATTGAGCCTTTTCTCTATCATGTACTTCTAGTATAGAGGAGGTTTTCATGGCAAGGTTGAACAATCTATGAAAAATAGAATGATGGAGAAAATTTAGAATTCTAAGAAAAGGAAATAATTAAACAAATTCAAAGATTTGTCTTTTAAGTTTTAGGTAGAACAGATAAAAAATAAATGAACATACACTCTTGGCTCTCTTTTTCTTTTAATTTTTTTGTTCTAATTAGTTATACGTGACAATAGAATGCATTTATGCATTTTGATAAATCATGTATAAATGGAGTATAATTTATTATTTTTCTGATTATACATATTGTAAGATCACATCTGTCATGCAGTCATATATGTACATGAGGTAATAATGTCTGTTTCACTCTACTATCTTTCCTACCCCCATAACCCTTTCCCTCCCTTCATTCCCCTTTATCCAAAATAACTCTATTCTTCCCTAGTGCACTGCCCTTATTGTGAATTAGGATCCGCATATCAGAGAAAACATTTGGTCTTTGGTTTTTTGGGTTGGTTTATTTTACTTAGCATGATATTCTCCAACTCCATCCATTTACCAGCAAATGCCACAATTTCATTTTTCTTTAAAGTTGAGTAATATTCCAACATAAATATATGCCACATTTTCTTCATTTATTCATCTGTTGAAGGACACCTAGGTTGGTTCCATAGTTTAGCTATTGTGAGTTGAGCTGCTATAAACATTGATGTGACTGCCTCACTGTAGTATGCTGATTTTAAGTCCTTTGGGTATAAACTGAGGAGTAGGATAGCTGTGTCAAATGGTGATTCCATCCCAAGTTTTCTGAGGAATCTCCATACTGCTTTCCATACTGGTTGCACCAATTTGCATTCCCACCAGCAATGCATGAGTGTTCCTTTTTCCCCACATCCTCACCAACATTTATTGTTGTTTATATTCTTGATAATTGCCATTCTGATTGGAGTGAGATGAAATCTTAGTTTTGATTTGCATTTCTCTAATCGCTAGAGATGTTGAATGTGTTACATACTTCTATCATGTAATTTGTGAAAAATAGAAATAAAACCTCTGATGATAAAATAATCCAACATGTAAATTTAATTTACCCAAATTTCATGCAAGAGAATTTCTCCCCACCAACACTTAAGGGATACTATCTATTATGGGAGTTATATGAAAGCTAGTCATGTAACTATTGAGCACTTGTTCTATGTTCCTACAAACAGGAAATCTATAGGTAAGCTAGAATCTATTCCTCCCTACCAAAAGCCCTAAAAGGTATTTTTGCCTGATCTGTTTTAACCAAAATAAATCATAGGAATGTTTACTAAAATGAAAAGGAAACTGCAAAGAAATATGTTATACTGATATCTCACAGATTATATGAGTTTGGTAGATTTATTTTGAGTAGTTTATAATGTTTGAGGTAAATTGATAACTTATAAGGCATTTGGGAAGAGTAGGGCTAACTCACACATAAGTGACCAGGGAGGTCAGCTACACACAGGGGCCATGCCAGTATCTTACCTAGACTTACACAGGCAGGTAGAAGCAGAGCCAAGACAAAAACTCAGATCTTGCAACTCCTCCTTTATCTGGGGCAAAGAATGGTGTCAAAGGAACCATTTCTGGAACTCTATACAGTTCTCATTAACTCAAATTAGATAATTAATGCAATTCTTAAAATAGATTTTGTTTTTTAAGGTTTTTAATTTATCTATTTATTCATTCATTCACTTCCTCTTTGCTTCCCACCTTCGTCTAAAGACTGATATAAGGCAGCTTACAGAAAAATGTGCAATGCAACAGGTAAAACATTTATATCAAGAAAACAAATTGTTTCTCAAACTTTAGAAATATCCAGTTGCCATAGGAAAACATGTTCTCATTATAATAAATTCTGAAAATATTTTTTCAATTGAGAATAATCTGCTAATTGGTGAGGCTTTGCCAACTTCTTTTGTGATTCATTTCTTCTTAGCTAAACTAATTTTCAGAAATGTATTACTACTCTGGTCCTTACTCTGCTCTTTAAGTTTTCTAGTACAGCTTGAAATCCAGACACATTGCTAACACACAGGCACATTATAAATCAGTTCTAGCCAAAACGTGAATATTAGGCACAGAAGTAGCCCCTGTACCAAGACCAAAAGCTGACCCAGACCCCTGTCCAACCCAGCAAAGGCTCAGACCTTCAATCTCATGAGTGGCAGCTGCTAATGGATTTGACAAGTCCTGGAAGGACCTGGCACAGTTTATACCTACATAAGTTCATAAGACCACAGTTATTATGACTAGAGCATTGTTTACAAATTGTTTTAATTTAGAAGTGTGGCAATTTATTTATTCCTCACTTTTCTGACTTACGAGGTATTATTTACAAATTCACTTTTAGGCCCTGGGAGACAGAAGAACAATATTTATGCTGCCAGTGGATGAAATTGGTATTGCTGACAGTAGTGTGAAGAATGTTTATAATTTGAGGTCACAATTTTGTTTTTATAATAAATGTCTCAATCTAAAATTATACATGCTCATTCATTTTTCAAGAACTGGTTAAATGTCATATTCACCAAGTCCCAAGGCAGCGTTAGCTACAATTTTTTTTCCTTTATTCTTTCTGTCTTTCTTCTTTCTCTATTATACTACTTTCACTCTGCATTATAGTTGTGTAATTTATTTGTTTTAGTTTATAGGCCTGTTTTGCTTCCTTGATTAAATTTCTGAAAAGCAGAGGATACACCGTTTGGGGTTTTTGTCGTTAACCATTGTTTAAATGGTTTGGGCAGTTTATTGTCCATATTTGAGTTTTTATTTTTATTTCTTTGTTGTTGTTTTGCTTCTTTCTCTTATTGCTAGAATAAGTATCTAATAAAGTATATAATTGAATAAATATCATCACCTTAATAAAAATCCTTACAATGTTTTAAGTTGTCTTTTTAAAAGTAGACTTAGGATTAGAAAATTCCATCAGAGGCTTGGGACTCCTCCTGGAGTGAATCCAAGCTGAGTCTAAAAGTTCAGAGAAACAGGCAACTGGGGCGGGGAAAAAAGATTTAAAATCTAATTTTTAGGGCCTTCTTAACTCCTTATACCTTTTGTCTTCCTTATCGGTTGCTTGAAGCAATATAGAGTAGAAAGGTGATTATTTGTTTATTTTTGTTCCCTCTTCTCTCTTCCTTCTGGTAGTAGCTCCCCCTCAAGTACAGTCAAGTACGGTTGCCAATCAAGATGCCCTGTCTCCTCTCACAGAGGAATGGGCACCTGACTCATGCTGGGCCAATTAAGTCTTCTTTGGAGAATATGAACTTGGAGCAGAAGGACAGAGTGCTGATTGGCCCATCTAACAAACAGTTCATTCCTAGATCTTCTAAATTTCTTTCCTTGCCTTTCCTGAGGGTGTTTGAACGTCACCATTTCCAATAAATTACTTCTCTGATCCAGTTAGGCAGAAGTGGTTTCTGCTTACCACCAATAAATGGTAACTGATAGAATCAGTGAAGTCAAAGATTCAAATTCTATCTGATTTATCAACAAACCTAGCAAGAAGAATAAACTCTGGACAGCTCCAATCTGCTTCCTGGCCTCATTTTGTCTCTTCTAACTCACCCCACAATCCAGGTAAATAATCTGAGAAATGCCAGTCTCACTTCAAAAATCATCCAATTCCTAAAGTTATTCAGTCTTCCATATTCATCCCCCTGGCTAACACCAACACACTTTGCCTGTAAAAGAAACCTACGGGGTTTCAAGCCTCCTGCAGTATTCAACCCTAACCTGCTTATTTCTCACTTAACCACCCACCCACTCTGTCATAAAAGCATTGGCAGTTTATTTTAGTACTATTATGAGATGTCCAAGTCAGCCATATGTCATTAGTCCACTCCCAGCTAGTTGTTTTACCTCTGGCTCACCAGCAATCACCAATGGGAAACCTAATTATAATGTTTTATTTAACACTCTAACAGTTTTCGGTATGCACCAGGCATTGTTCTAAACACTTTGTACATCTTAACTCTTTAATCCCTATAAAAACTCTATGAGATAGGCACAAATGAGGAAAATCAGGCACAAAGGTTTTTAGTATTTTGCTCAAAGTCTCTCACAGCCTACAAACAACAGAATCAGGGTTTAAATGCAGGCAGTCTGTCTCCAGGTCTGTGCTCTGCACCACCAAACTATGGCTTGAGATGATGAGTTTATTACATGGCCAATTAAAAGGAAGGGCTAATTATATTTTAATCTGCAGCAGCTGACAGGGTACACTGACATGAAAATGAGATTAGTTCCCACATGTCAAAAACCTAAAAACATCAAGTCAATTTAGTGTGCCCTCCAGGTCTCCTACTTTCTTAAACGCCATGGAAATAAGCCAAAACAATTCTACAGTGGTTTCTATTCACCTTGAGAAGATTTTAATGCCCTGGTGGAAGGTGCTTTCCTTTTTTAAGTGGTCTAAAATAAACATGTTAATTTTCTAGAAAGTTTGAAATGTAAATCTAGTGCTAAATTTTTACTCCTGGTCTAAGTTCAATGTTTTGGCCCCTTTGGGGAAGGGATAGAAAATGTTGCTGCACTTACACAATCAGTGTTGTGCCCCATGACTGACTTTCTAACTTCTCTCTTCAGTCCAAGGAAACAGATGAAGTGGCAAATCCCTGTCCATGTGCATGGATGAGCAGAGGCCAGGATATGAAATCTCTCCTGGACCTCATGTCCCTCCTCTCTCTGGGTTTGTTAAGCCATTCCTAAACTATGCTTCAGAGTATTTTTATTATCAGGTTGGTATTTTAACTTGCTATCAAAGATTATTGTAGTCATTAATAGTCTTGCTGCATTATCTGAACACTTTTTATTTTCCTTGAATCTTCAAAAGTTTTCTGGAAGAGTACATAAAACAATAATTTGCATATTGAATACTAAATTTAACTGTTAAGCCCTAACTACAATAATTTCTCCTCCCACTGAGCACAACAATCTAAATAGATAGTTCTTGGTTCCATGAACATTAAGCATCCTGTGCCATGTGAAACTCCTGTGATATAAACAGCATATAGACAAAGTATTACTACCAATTTTCTAATGTTTCTAAAATTGGAGTGAATTATAACTGAAAGATAACATGGATATCTGTAGGAAGTAGAATTATTAGTGAACTTTAACATCTGTCTTTTACTCATATTACAGATCTTCTACAAAGAACATTTTTTAAATAAATGAGCAAGGCAGTATCATAAAGAAGTTTTGTCCATACCTTGATCATACTTGTGGGATCACTATCATATTGCACCAAGTATTTTTTTAAAAATTGTCATTAACAATAAAAATGAAATGAACAAACCAATCTGAATTTTAAAAGAAATATATTAAAATATTTATTCATGTAAGTGAAAAACTAATTTTTCTTCTTATTCCATAGTTATATTCTGACCATAAAAGAAAAGAATAATTTTTCTCTAATGGCAATGTGTCATCAGAGGGATAACAGTGTGAGAGACATCTGATTTCTGCTGCCCATGAATGGACTCTATCAGTTCCCTGGGCCTTGGTTTTCTCAACTGCAAAATGGAAATAATAATGCCCAGTTCACAGGACTGTGAAAACCCCTAGGGTAGTTCATGACACAGAATAGCCAACCAATAAATGTCCATTTATTCATTCAAAAAAACTTACTGCCAGCCTCCTCTGTGGCACTTGTAAGGTATGGGAACAAGTAAAACAGAAAACAAAGACTTCAAACCTCTGCTCAAAGTGATTGTAACCCAGAGAAAAAGACAAAGAATCTAACCCATACAATACAATGAACGAATATTTAGAGGGGCTGGAAATTAACCATTTAAAAAATTCTCACAAACTAATTTTTAACTTCTACTATGGAGTTCCCATTTTTCCAGGCTGTGGAAACTTAACCAGCCAATTTGAGATTCTTCCATTTCTTTGGAATAGGCTGGGAGTGGGTGAGCATCTGGTTCAAGTTATGTGCTGGGCTATCCTCCATCTGGTTTTCAGTAGTTGGTCCAGGCAGGTCACTGCTGATTCTCTTCATGTTCCATATCAGAAGTACCTTGGGGTCCAATTCTTTTTAACCCAATTATCTTTAAGATACATGAAAACACTCTGTTGGTCCCACACCATACTGGGCCCCAGTAAATGAAACAGAACCATCCTCAGTCCTTCACCAATTCCATGTTCCTCTTCAAGACAAGAATATCATCATTTGCTCCCATGCCACAGAGGCTCTCTGGGACTTGCACAAGCTCCCCAAAACCTAATGATGCCCTGTGCTGCCATTTCTACCCTGGTTTCTTACCATCTCCCTGGGTTTTCCCTGGACGCTCAAGATTCCACAGAGCTTTCAACAAGCTCAGTCATTCTTCTTCTCCCTGTACTGAGCTGGGGAGAAGGAGAATGACTGGAAGAGTACATAAAACAATAATTTGCATATTGAGTACTCAATTTACCTGTTAAACCCTAACTGTAAGGTAGAGCATCTCACTTCTTTGTCAGGGACCGATAGTGTCCACTCTTACTTATTCCTGTCTGGAAAACTTTCTCTCTTCCGGAGTATGGAAGCTTTATTGGGCATGGTTTCTCCCAGTGATTGTTTTATCCAGACACATATGTGTTTCATTCCCTGCAGACTCCTGACTTACGGAACTCACAATCCAAGGAAAGACCAGGGCATCTCTTCCTAGATGAATCAAGAACACAATATTGAGACCAAATCTAAGGTAACAGAAGAAATGATCAGTTACAAACTTATCCCACCTCATAGTTCAGGGGGCTAAAACAGCTCAATGGGAAACAAACTAACTCACCTGGGGTACTCAGAGACGTCTTCACAGAGAAGGCCTGGCCAAAGCTGAGTCTCTAGAAGGAGTCAGAGCTCCACTCAACAAGCAGATGGGGTGGAGGTGGGGTGTAATTCCATACAGAGGGAACAACATGAGCAAAATCACACTTTTAGATAAGTCAGAATTTAAAATGTATCTCCCACAATTGTCAGAGCTATATAAATCACATCTCATTTTGAGAATAGAATAATTGTTGGAGCTGGAAAGTACCTAAGGGATCATCTAATCTAATTACTGCATGTAACAGAAAAGGACATTAAGGTCCAACAAGACAACCTTTAAGCTGATGTTAAAAGCCTTTTGCTCCCTACAGTCAGGATCTCCTACTCCCAATGTATCCTATCAAACACAAGCTTAGGGTTCTTCATAAAGGTTAGGGGGGAAAAAAAAACTATTCTCTAAGAACTGCATTGATGTTTTTAAAGGAGAAAATCCTGGATTCTAGGAAATTATCCTAATAAATAATTTATGGAGAATATTTTATACACAGATGTCAGAATGCTATACTTATATTAGCTTCTTTGATACACATATCATCTCTTCAAGGTATATACTATTGTGCATACCCATTTTATAGATGAAGAAACTGAAGAATTGAAGGCTAAATAAGTGATTCTAGATTTTTGACTAATAAATGGTAGGTGGGTAGTGGGTAGTCAAACATAATATCCATATTTTTTTACAAGTACAATGTCATATTTCTGCTCATGATATTATTGAGCCTATAGATATACTACAGACTTGTTAAAATTCATACTAGACTTTTCATACAGTGGAGTTTGCTTTTTAAAAGACTAGAAATAACCTAAATACCTATTAATAGAGAACTACTTTAATAAGTTAGGGCATATCTTCATTATCTAGCCATTAAAAAGAATTCAATAAAGCAATTTATGCTGATACAAAACAACTTCCAAGAAACAAATATGGTAAAAGTAAAAATGAAAAAATAAAAATAACCAAGGTATATACATTATGTGCCAATAGGTTTTCTTAGAGAGGTGTAGAGAATGTTTCTGGAAGGACACTAGCAAGAAATGAGTTGTGGCTGTCTCTGCAGAGAGGAAACAACAGAAGAATCAAGGATGTGAGGTGGGAATGAAATCCATCTTTTACTATATCACTTTTTCATAATATTTTTATTATTTACTATGAGCAAAAAAAGTTATTCAGACTTTACAAACTACTTACATTTTTTAAAATTATCAATTAAGGGGCTTTTAAAAAATCCTAAGATAACTTTTCAAGCTTAAGGATCATATAAGTAATATACTTGCTTAAAATGTTTTTGAACACTCAAGTCATCATAATTGTATTTACCTACAAAACATCCTTCTTATCTCCTTGCCAAGATATTGATTAATTTCTGACTCACAAGAGCACATAAATAGCCAGATGTGTCACTAGCCCAGTGCCTGTTGGTACATGGGAGCCTAGGTCAAAGAATGTGGGAAGGGGAGTGAAATGAAGGGGTTTGGAATACCACAAAGGTAGGAGTACCACTAAGATCTCTGCATCAAGGTGCTGCATCCCTCCATCCTTACATGATGTTCAAAACAGAGACTCAAAATTCAGAGTGCATGAAGTACAAAATATTTCCTATCACTGAATGGATTCTTAAATCCCAACACACACAATATGGCTCCCTCACTACCCACAAGACAAACCATGCCTAGTGATTGATTGATTTAATTCAACATAAAATTCTCCAACTACTTACTTTCCACCTGTTCTTTTTTGTTTAATTTTGTTCCACATCTACTAATCAGATTTTTTCAAAGTTCAGATATTCATAAATACTTACCACTTAAGAGTCACCCCTTAGGAAGGTCAGTACTTGGGTTAAGGCTGGTGTGGGGAAAAGGGGAGTGTTAGGGACTGAATGTTTGTGTCCTCCTCCCCAAATTCATATGTTGATGCCCTATCCCACCCTCAAAGGGATGATATTTGGAGGTGGGGTTTCTGAAAGCAATTAGGGTTAGATGAGGTCATGAGGGTAGGCCTCTCCATAATGGGATTAATGGGATAAACCACCTTATAAGTAGACACCAAAAAGTTTTATTACGTTCCTCTCTCTCTCTCTCTCTGTCTCTCTCTCTCTCTCTCTGTCTCTCCCCACCACCACCCAGTGCCTCATCACCCCATGTGAGGACATAGCAAGAGACAGGATGATTTCTTCATAGAACTAATTTAATACTAATAACACCTAAAAGGTAGTAAGATTGATTCAGACAAATTAATCTGAGAAAGAATTCTTCTGATGCTCTTGGCCTGAAGATCATAATAGAATAGACTGTCAAGTATCCAGAAATCAAAGCCAATAGTTCACATCAAAACAAGTACAACTGACAGAAACAATACGATCAGTCCACAAAGAAAAGTGTTTCTCCTGCTAATAATCAAAGAAATGCAAACTAAAGCAAACAAATGATAATGGCCAAATTACAAAACACTGCAAAGGAAGATACACAGAGGGTTCCAACTTATGATTGGAACCCAAATTTTTCAGTTTCACAATGGTACAAAAGTGATACACATTCAGTAGAAACTATACTCAGATTTTCTATTTTGATCTTTTCCTGGTTAGCAATATGTGATCAATATTCTCTTACAATACTGGGCAGTAACAGCAAGCTGCCGCTCCCAGTGGGCCTGGGAATCGCAAGGGTAAACAACTAACACTTCACAGCATACTGAATCAACCAACACTTCACAGCATACTGAATTGCTAGGCTATTATTTTTGGTACGTTAGGGTATTAAGAGCATTTTCAACTTGAGATATTTTCAACTTGCAATGGGTTTAGCCAGACACAACCCTCTCATGAGCTGATCATCTCTATGGCCATATTATATAAATACTTTAGAAAGCACTTGGTAAATATACAGCAAGAACCATAAAAATGTTCATAATTTTTAACCTTTATGCTAATTCCGGGAATTTGTTATGAGAACGTTCAACTAAACAATAAGAAAAAAGCTATCTATGTGAAGATACCAATAAAATGTTCTTTATAATATACATTTATATTTCTATAATGGAATTTAATACATTGAAAGCTAAGTGGCCAACAGTAGAAGTCAGCAAATTGTGATAAATACTGTGAAATATTATTCCATTGTTTAAAATGGCAATTGTTGATGTAACATGAAAACATGGAAATTTTAATATTGACAGACTATCACATGAAAAATAGTATAATATGAAATATTCTGACTATAAATACTATAAAACATATAGGCCTGTGGAAAGTACTACTATGCAAAAGGGTGTAACATTACCTTGGGAAGATGCAACTGTGAATTAATTTAAAATGTTTGTTCATATTATTATTGACCTTTATTAAACATCTGGGGATATAGGACTTGAAGGTTTGTAAGTCAAATCTAAGCACAAGAGTTAAAATGATTTTCAAAAAAACAACCAATTTCAATTATTGAACTAGCTATTTATTATTTTGTTTTCTGTTTGTTTTTAAAAACTCACTAAATATTCTTATGACACAGCAAATTCTTATGATACAGTAAGTGTTTTCAACCACAGAGACTGACTTCCTAAAACCCTGCCCTAAAATTCTCTAGCTACTAACTGATCAACTTCGGCAGCCCATTGTGGTGAGGATGACTGGAAGATATTTTCCTCACTAAAATATACACTTGATTATTGTCTTATATTTTTACATAAAGGTACTGGAGAGCCCAGACCTAGTGCTTAAACCCATGAGGTTATCAAGAAATAGTTCTTAATTCAGAAAGCAGCATATAAATTTCATCTGTTCTATTCTTTTTTGATATTTGCTTTCATTGTCTAGAGGAAAAGATAGGATTCTGTGTTTTCACTCACTATGATATCATCATATGTTGTTTAGAGAAGTATGTTTAAAGTCAGGATGCTAAAGAACATTGAAGATAGATTTTCTCAGTTTTCAGACAAAAAGTAGATAATCCAACAAAATGTCATTTGACCTTTCCCTTTATTCTTTTATCCTCAGGCTGTTGCCTTAGGGTCCAAAATTGTGCTTTCCAACCCTGAAAAAGCGATCCTGGAACAGCTGGCCCTATACTGAAAACAAACCATCCTGACCCAGGGTGTGGTTGTCCACGTAGACCCTGGACGTTAACTCTGCAGCTGGAACAGGAGCAGGGTGCCCAGACAGCATCCACCTCTCCAAAGACAAGAAGGCACAGATGCCAATTAGAGAAATGCAATGAGTGCCAGTTCCCCTTAGCCCGTTTTCAACATCAATGCTCAAACCAAGTAGAGTTAATGTGAGAAATTCCCAAGAGGAAAAAAAAATCTTTTTAAAATTTTTGTTCACAAGAAAATGAGACAGTGTTTCATTCACCTTAAAGGGATCATTTAACCCATGAAATAAACATGCAGGCACATGCCCTGGGAGTAAAGCAATCTGGCAGAAAACTTAAAAGCAATGTTTCCAAAAAGCATTACTTCTCTGCCTCTTTCATCCACATGGCTCCAAATCTTCCCCTTTTGCTCAGTGAAACTCAATACTTTGAAAACCCTATTTTTTCTTATTTTCCATATTTTTCTTTAGTTCTAATTGAAGGGGAATTGATTTTATTCCCTTGGCTTGATCAATTGGTTGGCCATTTGTGGAAGTAGAACAAAAGCTGAACTGGAACTCCAAAAACCAGGGTTTGAGTCCCTTCTCAGACACAAATTGACTACGTAATTATTGACAAGCCAGACATTTCTCTAGGCCCCTAATTCCTCATCTCTAAGAGGGTGAACTATATGATTGCTAGGACATCATCAAACTCAAATTATTCTATATCTAATAGGAAAAAATACAGATGATGCCAAGAAATATTGGTAGGAGGGTGTATATCTTTATGAAACCTGACAGTTCTTCTTTGCCTGACTTGATCTTAGAACTGACTCATTTGATGGAATGCACTACATTGAGAGCTAAAGACATACAGGTCAAAACAGAGCTCTAGAAATAAAAGGTGAACTTATAATAGGAAGTAGAAACTAGGAGCCAGAGAAGAAATTCCTACAGGAGGAATATTTTACATTCTTTAAGGCCAAAGCAATCAAGTAGGAAGGAAAGATCCAGTGCCGTCTCAGTGTAGCTTTTCATCCTGGCACACCACTTTCTGGGGATAAGCTTTCATTTCACCAGTTCTGCAGCCTGAAGGTAAAGTTCTCCTGGGACAATTTATTTTCTAACTCTCCATTGGTTTATCCACAATATAGTGCTAAATCATGATCAAGTTGGAAATCACAAATGTGCAAACAAGATACAGGAGAGTGAGAATAATACATAAATAATTCAAAAAATTCACACTATGAAATAGTTTCAAACCTCTCCCTTATCCATGAAGTTTCTTTTTTTCTATCTAGAGGTGATAACAAGTCACTAAAATTGTTATTTCAAACTTTATTCTTTTTTTCTTCTGTTTTGAAGCCAAGGTACTATAAGTTAAAATATGTCTTCTCTCTAGTCATTTTGTATAGTAATCAGATATTTTGGTGTTAAGCAAAGGACACTAATTTCCTGTATTGATCAGCTCAGGTTTCCGTCACAAAATATCATAGACTAGGTTCCTTAAAGAACACAAATCTATTCGCTTGTGGTTTGGGGGCTAGAAATCCAAGACCACGGTACTAGCATGGTTGGTTTCTGGTAAGAGCTCCCTTTAGCTCACAGATGGCCATCTTCTTGTTATGTCTTCACATGGAATTAAAAAAGAGAGTAATAGCAAACTCCCAGGTGTTTCTTCTATGTGATAAGAGTACTCATCCCATCATGAGGTCCTAAGTATAGGACCTCATTTAAACCTAATTACCTGTGAAAGCCCCAATTTCCACATATCATTACACTTGGGGTTTGGGCTTCAACAGATTAATTTCGGGAGACACAATTCAGTCCCTAACACTATTTAACTCAGTAAAGACATTAATTATTAAGTGACATGGAATAGTTCACAGAATCAAAAGAAGCCAAGAGAACTAGCAGTGTAGCTCAGGGAGTCTAGCTAGCAGGCACCAGTGGTTGGCTCAGTCATGGTGTTAATACTAAAAGAATTTGTTTCAACAAGATCCTTATCTTTGAGTCTCCCCATGCAAAATTCAAACAAATCCAAGAAAAGCCTCTCAGGGAATCTTGATTAATAGTTTCAGGAACACTCCATAAAATGGAGAGTGGAAATGTGAGAGTGATAGGAGGATAATTCTTCAAAAAGGAGGAAAGACATAGACACAAGGAAGTCCAAAAGCAACAAACACCAGTGTTCTCTGTTAAGCTCAGAAGACAAATCTATCTAGGTTTCAGAGCTGGCTCAGCTACTCATTGACTCGTCATCTGGGACAATTTATTATACTTTCTGAGATTCAGTTTTTGCATATTTCAAATAGGAAAAGTAGTGCAAAAAATGATGTCTTTTTGTCTAAAGGCAATCCTGTATTAACTAAATAGGTTATAGATGCTATACTAAGTACTCAACTAGTTCCCTCTCTTCATCCTCCGGAATGTGGCAGAACAGCTGCTTATTTGTTGTGTTAGTCTGTGTACACACAGAATTTACTTAGAAAACACAAAATACAACTTATACTGTGTACACGTGTCATACTGTTAGAAGTGTTTTATATATAAGTCAATTATTTGGCATCAAAGGATAACAGACTTTGAGTTCAACTTAAATGAATAACTTCTGGTAAATCCTCAGAGCTATGGTAAGAAGGTCAAGTTTTGACCTTAGAGGTCTGAAAATTATCTCAGTGACAGAATGGCTCATCATTTCTGAGTTCTTTGTTTGCTAGACATAAATGGGCATGTTCCTGATAAGTCCCCTTACCTCATGACTTTTAACTGGAATCTCTGAGCTTTGAACCTCTTTAAATTACATGCAAAATTATCTATCAAAATGTATAAATGCATTCTACTGTCAAGTACAACAATTAGAACAAATTTTAAAAATTAAAAATAAATAAGAAAAAAATTACATGAGTGTCTAAGTTGGAAAATCCACTGCATTAGCTAATCAGAGAACACAAACCCCTACGAGCCACTCCAAATAGCAATAGCTTACTTTGAAAATTTCTTCCCTTTAAGACTGACTGAAATCCATCATCCAAGAATATGTCCTACTAACATCCACAACAAAAGTAGCAGGAAGTGTGTAAACTCCAAAAAGTACACAGCTGTGCCAGAGCTAATCCTTATTTGTCCGCACCTCCTTTGGAACCCATCATGCCATCCTCTGTGCTTTACAGATACCTCTACTGTTGCACTGACTTTAATCCTTTGGAGTTATTTTTTTACATCACTGTTTTGTCCATCAGCTGGAAGTTAAGGCAATGTGGCTTAGTAGAAAGAGCACAGGTTTTGACATCAAACAGTGACAGGTTGAGCCTCAACCTGTTTTGGAATTTTGAAATACTCTCTAAGTCACTCTTTGGGATGAGACTTTTTACTTTCATGGAAGTAATTCTTGCAAATAATTAAAAACAGGACTACCACAGATCCTATTCCCCTGGGTATAGATACCTCAAGCTTCCATTTACACCAGAATAGCTATAGAATCACCTGGGATGCAAGTGAAGTTTGGGCCCAAGGCCTGCATGCCCCAGACCTAGGTCAGCAATGAAAATATTAGTCTTCTGCGCTAGCCTCCCTGGAATAAGCTCAGTAGAGCCCTCACCAAGCATGGACAGAATTCTATGCTGACTGAGCATCATCACTGAAAACTTCTCCCACAGGGTGTTGGGACAATCACTGAGATAATGGATCTAAACACTGACCACAGTGCTTGACACAGGCAAGCAGAACTCAGCAAGTTGTAACCATTATTATTCAATCACAGCAGCAATGCATCATTGCATTTCAACTGCACTTAAAACAGTAAGATGCATGGGGATTACATTCAATTAAGCTATGGAGGAATAAGTGAGCTCCTGAAGCAAATTCTAGTGTATGTGCTGAGAAGCAAGCACTCATAAGCAAATTCTGTTTTAACTGGATGCAGGATGTTTTCTGCTCTCCCAGCCCTTACTCCATTGAGCAAACTCCTACATAGCTTTCAACATCTACTTCAAGTTTTCTGAAGCTTTTCTGACTATCTCCAGTTCTCTGGATTCCCAAAGCTGTTTGCTTACAGCTGCTATGAAACCCACTCCAAGGCTCATAAATTAATTTATAGTTATTTACTTATGTGGCCGTCTTATCTCCTTAACTAACCATATATTCATTGAAGGAACCCTTATTATTTTCCTTTGTAGGATCCATAGTATCTGCGATGATTGACCCATATATTTGGTCACACTCCAGTCAAGACATTGCTGTGAAGGTATTTTAAAATCCAATTAGCATTTAAACCACTAGACTTTGAATAAAGTGTATTATTCTTCATAATGTTGGTAGCCTCATCCAACTAACCGAAGGCCTTAGAAAATTGACCGCCCTTCCCCAAGGAAGGGAGAATTCTGTCTCCAGACTGCCTTTGACTTCAACACCGACTCTTCCACAGGTTTCCCACCTGCCAAGCTACCTGCACACTTGAGACTTGCCAGTCTCCACAATGGCATGAGCCAATTCCTTAAAATAAGTCTAGATACATAGGTACTGTTGGAGCACATGTGTGTGTGTGCATATATACACACATATATAGCCTACTGGTTCTGTACTGGAGTGTGTATTATACATGTACATGTGTATACATATATACACACAGGTACAATCCTGCAGGTTCTGGTTTTCTGGAGAAGCCTACACAGGGCTCCTATATTAGTCCAGCATGTTCCTTCTCACAGCAGATGTTCAATAACTGTTGAATGAATGGATGCAGCTAGAAGTAAATGTTGGGTAGAAGATGAAAAATGCTGAAGAATGTGAAGCAGTCAAGTACAGGGACTAGGAAGGTGGGGATGGGACACATTCCTGAAGATAAGGCCTCAGGAATCCCACATTTTTTTTTTTTTTTTTTTTTTTTAGTTTTCCTAGACAAGGCCCAAGGCAGACACTGCTCATTCATTAATAAAGTTTGGCTGAATCTCTAAGAGACCAGGGTTCAGACAAGGTAATGGTGAAAAACTCCCAAGCAGTGAGTCAGTGCCCAGTAAATGCTCCTGCCTGACCAAAACGATGACAGGATTGTGATCTAGCTGTGTGTGTAGATTCAGCAGTACAGGCCAGCCGTAACCCTGGTCCTTCCCACACTGACACCCCAAGGCTGGCAGAACCCGTTGTGCTGCCTGTCTCCCTCACGCTCTCCCTGACACCTTGATTCCCAGAAGGGCCCCTTATCTCTGATTGCTAGCTAGGGGAGCTGTCAGCTGCTTTGGGTTCCCAGTAATGTCCAGGCAGGGCTACATTTAAAAGCCATTTCACTTTCTAGTGTGTGCAAATACAAGAACTGTGTAAGCAAGTTTTTTTAAAGGGAAAACTATAAAATGTGGACAGTAAATTACATTGCTGTTTTTCCCTTCCTGGTGAAAAATGTCAGGCTGCTAAGTGGTCTGGAGCTCAGTCAGTGTTTCAGATTAAAGGGAGTCAAATCTAAACCTCACATTACTTCAAGAGCATGAAAAAGACATAACTTTAAATAGTCCCCATAACTGATGGGGGCAGGGGAGGGGGAGAAGGAGACTGACTGTCAGTTGTTACTGATATTTTTTTATTTGCAGATAGGTAGAAGTTTTCTGGATCTTTTTAAGCACAGATATGCCCATTTTAAAGTAAGGCAAATTAGGGAAATCCAGTCTAGCGAAACAGATGACTTAGCAAGTGATTCTTCACATCACAAAGAATGCTTCACTTCAAAAGCAATTAAGACAGTCTCTGTAATCATTAATGGTTTAAAAGTCTTCCACAAATGTGTTTCTAATGATCCATCAAAGAAATACTTCCCTTATTAAGGGTCCTGGTAATTATTTAGAGACTATAATGAGCCGTATCCATATTGCATTATTTAAAACCTGTATTTACTGGAAGTCTATATTGGGCAAAGGATTTACTACACGTACAAAATTGGCCCCTCTTGTCAGATTGAATTGTAAAAGGAAAATGAAAAACAAATAAAGAATATAATTTTAAGAACAAAATTGCTTGGGATTCAAGATAAAATCCTTATGTACACATTTTTACATGACATTAATTTTAACCAAAAGATTGAGTACTTGGTATTACAGGAAGGTTGAATACATAGCTTGTCCATCACACAGGTGCATTTTTAAACTGTAGTATGTGTGAGGAGCCGTGTTATCCCCCAAAGTGAGCATGATATGAAGGTGATGCTTTGCTTCCAAGAAAATTAGAGAATTAAGGAACAAATACAAACCACTGCAGAAATAAGGTTGGAAATTATATGATTAAGTGCCAGGTTGAAAGACACAGGCAATAAGTAAGCAGGAAAGGGGAGGCCAACATGTGGTGAAGTAATGAAAGATGCAAAACCTGATCCAGCTGTCAAGAAGTAAAGGAGGGGAGCAGAGGCAAGAATGTGCACCCACAATGGCTTAAAGCTAGCTAGGGAAAGGACTTTAGAGGGGAGAGAAAAGGTGGAAGGTACAGATGAATATAAATAGAAACAGAAGTAGTTAGAAAAGTTATCAACAAACAGCAAGCAGTGGTAACAAATGGAGCAGTTCAGAGTCACTGGGGAAGACAGGCAGAATCATATGAGAAAAAACTGTGCAATAGCAAAAGCAGCCAAGCTGGCTCTCAGAGCACTATTGTTTGGGCTAACTCCATCAGCAACATTCATGCTAAAAGGATCTACTGTACTGTAACTTGTCAGTGTCCTCAGTACTGGCTTGCCAGTGACGTTTAACCCTGTTTTAATGATGGACTTAGTTTGGAACTCGGAGTGGTTTTTCATCTTCTCTTTTCGTTAACCTGCCAGCACTAGTAGTTTTCCATCACGAAATGCTTAACAAAGTGCAAATATGAATGAAAGTCTTCTAGTCTGTTCTCGTTCTCATTACATTCTTTCAAGGTGCTATCTCTGCCCCTATAATAGTTACCCTTCATACATTCCCTGACTCCACTGAATTCCCATGGACACTCTGTCCATGATCACACCAGGAACAGTATGTACTATTTCACAGTCATAATATGGTGACAGGCTTTGAGAAGGATCTATAGGCTAATTGCCCTAAAATTAAACCTTTAATGCCCACAGCAGGGCAGAGCTAGCTCATCACAAAAGAACTCTTTCTTTGGCACCAGGCTCAGGGGCTAACGTATGGGGTTTTGTTTGCTTTTTTTTTTTGGTATTAGGGATTGAACCCAGGGGTGCTTTACCACTGAGCTACATCCCCAGACATTTATTTTATTTTATTTTATTTTTATTTTACTATTTTATTTTACTTTTTGAGACAGAATTTTGCTAAGTTGCTAAATTGCTGAAGCTGGCCTCCAACTTGTAATCTTCCTGCCTCAGCCTCCTGAGTCTTTGGGATTACAGGTATGTACCACTGTCCAGCTTAAAGCAGGGTTGGGAGGACAACCCACTTTATATACTAAACACACTAGTTGTATTTTGAGATTGTGACATCTTTAAATTGCAAATCACTTTATACTTAAAAATTCTCTCACCTTATCTTATATTCTAAATTCTTTAAAATAAAAGTGCCTTGAAAACTAGAGAATGTTATTTGGCTTACTGTGGTAAATATACATACAGAATAGTAGTCTTAAGCATACAGCTTCTACAAATAAATACATGTGTATGTATGTATGTGTGTGTGAATATATATACATACATGTACAAACACACGCACACAAAAAAAAACATACATACCACTTACCTACCACTCCGCATCAGGATATAAAGCATTTACAGTCTCCCAAAAGGTTCTCTTATATACCCCGTCTCAGTATTTTTTCTTCACATCGATGTTTTTTTTTTAAATCAAAATGTAAAATTGTTAATTTAAACAATAATTCCCAGATATGTTTACTCCACTGAGATTTGGAGAAGCCAATTTGACTCATTAGTGTCCTTTCAAAATTTCAAGAAACTGCTAGGGTGGGGAACCCCCAACATTACCTGCATTTAGAGGTTACACCAAGAAGAAATGTACTATTTCTCTCATCAAACCCCAGGCTTTTGAATTGACTTGTCAGGAACTTTTAAAAAATATTTTAGAAGAAATTTATGTCTAAGAAATATTGGTAATATCAATTCCAAAAGATAATTATTGGTCTTTAATTTTTTTCAGTCCAGAAATATACTCATATGCATATCCACCAGCAACATGTGAAGTCAGTGGTAAGAAGATAAAGGGATTGAGCAAGGAGGACATCTGGCCTGGCTATTTTTTGTTCAGTATTTTTGTTTCAATTTTCATGGTTTGGCTTTATCTCACTTAACATGGAAATAACATATCCATGTAGATGTCACTGAGGGCAAGGATCTGAAGCAAAAAACAATTCCCAGAAAGGGAATTTCACAGTTTTCTGAGAAAGTTAGAATAGGTTATTTCAGGAAATTATGGACTTATGACTATTTAAATAGATAAGCAGGTGTTTTCCCCCCTGTTGGCCACATAACACAAACCAGAGACAATAAATATCACTTATGAAGAGAAGTATCACAAAGGCAATAAACTATAGACGGCACCAAGAGACTTCACCACAATAACTGACCCCATAGTTAGAGTCCAAGGCATGTACTGTAGTTAGTGAAGACTGTCATCCTTAAATGTAATCACCAATTTACTGAGAGTACAAAAATTAAATCTTTAAGAGGCTGCAATTGCATAATTTTGCCCATCAATCAACAGTTACTCATCAGTATTCTAATGCCAACTTTATCTGCAACGGAATGTGACCAAAGTTAGCTTTTCACTAAAGCATCTTAGATAAAGCCTGGGGAACCTTGGTTTATCAGAACTGTGGACTTTCTCTATTTCCTAATAACTCTGTTCAACCTTCACTATTGTACAAGGCAACAACAGGTAAGAGAAACAAGTCTGGCTTTCAACTACTACATGCTCAATAGTGTAAAGGTATATCAGAATTAAAATAGAAAAAAGGTTCTCTCCCTTTGCTACCATTTACATTCTCATTTTTATGGTCAAAACGACACATAAATCTAAGTCACTTAAAATTCTTTAATAGCTAAATGCACTTTTAGCAAGCAACCAAGTTAAATTTCCCTATATCCATCTGAGAAAGCCAAATGACTGCTAGATTAGCTTTCCCACAGGAAAACTTATAAATGGATCGTGTACCTCATGTGAGACCCTTACCCAACATTTCACATTCTCAGGTTTAAGAGTGAATTAGGAGCCTCCAACAAACACACCCATTCTTCACTTTTTTTTGGTGGTGCTGCAGATTGAACCCATTCTTAGGTTCCCACATCATAGCATAGGAGGAGGCAGAATGATGAACCTCAAATCCCAGCTTTTGCACTACTTGTGTAAATTCAGGAAGGCACCTTACTTCTTTATGCCCCAGTTTCCTTGTCCTGTAAATTGGGAGTGAGATGAATCTATCTCCCAGCATTGTTGAAATGATTGAATAAGACATTTAAGGACTGGGATGCTGTTAAGAGGTAGAGTGGTTTGTCTAGCATGCATGAAGCCCTCAGTTCAATCCCCAGTACTGGGAAAAAAATCATAGTAATTCCAGAAATTTGGGAGTATAAAACAGGAGGATCACAATTTAGAGGCCAGATTGAGTAATTTAGTAAGACCCTGTTGCAAGTTAAAAAATAAAAAATAAAAAGTGCCGGAGATGTAGCTCAGTGGTAAAGCACCCCCAGGTTCAATCCCCAGTACTATGCACACACACGAGACTTCTTATTTAAAGTGCTTACTACAGCTCTCAGTTAAATAAGACCACACATCAGGATTGCATGCTAAAGTACAGTTGAACATCTGTGTATAATGAGCTAGAATGATGTGGTTCTTCTTTGCTGACCTATCAGAGTAAGAAACTTCAGATACATTCCTGGGAAATCAGATTCTTAGGTGGCTACTCCAATACAGAAAACTTTTAGGGGATTGCTTTCAGGATCAACAATTATGCAGGAACCTGGGAAATAGGGATAGGCACAGAGAGGAATTAACCTATATTGCAAATGCAACAAAGGACTTCAGTCAATCCCATAAAGTTCTCTGGAGCTGGGAAGGTCCTTATCAGGTATGCCACCTGAAGCAATGGCTGAGCACAGTGACCGGTTGTTCTCCCTAGGGCAAGATCATGAGCTTGGGTGACTGCTTCCCTTCATCTGAGACCAATTTCCAGACAGAGATTCAGGTGAGAACTAAGCTAGTAGCAGTCCAATGACTGTGCGACAGAGTGCCTCAGTCCTGAAGGGAGGATCCAGGCAGCACACCAGATCTGCCTTTGTTCAGCCCTAAGCCACTGGTAGCCACTTGCTTTCTATAATAAGTTCTGAGGGAAAGACTTCCAAGATTCCAACTGGGCTCTTTTCCTAGAGAAGCTTATGAGACAGAGAGTAGTGGAACACACTTTACAGCTGATCTCAAAACTGCAACTGATTCTCACTGCTTCCCCCCTCTTTTACTTATTCTTAATTTCTCTCTCTCTCTCTCTCCCTCTCTCCCTCCCTCCCTCTTTCAATCTTCAGCTAGCACCTCTACTGCTCTAGGTAGCTTGGCTGGTGGGGTGACCAAGAGGTCATCCCTGAGGGGACTGAGTCCCTAATCATCATACCCTTCTTAGGTCATAACTCCTGTATTTTCCCATTTCCTCTCAAAATTGGGCAAAACAGTACTAAGAAATTCCCCTGGCAGATGACCTAAATGCCAAACCAGTTTCTCCATGCTCCCACTGTGTGCAAGCAATCTTACAGTTTTCCCTTCAGGGTCATTTACTCCTGCCAGGATGATGACTCCTTTTCTTGACTGCCAGTCTTAGCCTGAGGAACCTGAAGTGATGGGGCAGCAGCTGTAGCTTAAAGTTTAATAGGTCTGTTATTCTGCATTATTTCCCAGAAGAGGAGCACTTCCATTAGGGACCAGAATAACAGTACCAAGAAATGGCCATATGCAAACACAAGGAGAAGGCAGCCTATGCAAACCGGGAAAAGAGCCCTCACCAAAAACCAACTCTATTGGACCTTGATCTGGGACTTCTAACCTTTAGAACAGTGAGAAATAAATGTCTGTTGTTTCATCCATCCAGTCTATGATATTTTGTTATAACAGTCCCCATAAGACTAATACAGGAGTCTTTCCACAATCTTTACATGGTAACTTCTCCCATTACTAACACCTCTTATATCATAGGGTCTGCTTGGACAAATGAACTAAGCAGCAAGGCAACTTGTACATCTTAGAACTAGTACAGAAAACTTTCCTGCTAAGGACATCACTGAAAATCACAGCCTTGTTTGTCATTCAGTAACTGGATTGAGGAAATATTCCTAAATGTGGAATATATATAGCTGATAGAACTTGAAGAGGCCTAACAGATATTTTACTTCCTTCTTAGTAATTGCCATTCTGACTGAATCTTAGAGTAGTTTTGACTTGCATTTCTCTAATCACTAGAGATGTTGAACATTTTTCATATATTTGTTGATCAGTTGTATATCTTCTTTGAAAAATCTGTTAAGTTCCTTAGCCCATTTATTGATTGGGTTTTTTTGTTTGTTTGTTTTGTTTTGTTTTTTTTTTAGTGTTGAGTTTTTTGAGTTCTTTGTATATACTGGAGATTATGCTCTATCTGAGGTGCATGTGGTAGTAAAGATTTTCTCCCATTCTGTAGGTTCTCTCTTCATGTTATTGATTGTTTCCTTTGCTGAAAAGAAGCTTTTTAGTTTGAATCCATCCCATTTATTGATTTTTTTATTTTACTTCTTGCACTTTAGGAGTCTTGTTAAAGTTCCTAAGCTGACACAGTGAAGATTTGACCTACTTTTTCTTCTATTAGGCACAGGGTCTCTGTTCTAGCACCTAAATCTTTGATTTACTTTGAGTTGAGTTTTGTGCAGGGTGAGAGATAGGGGTTTAGTGATAGGAGGCTTGAAATGAAAGAAGTTATTCTTTATTTTTAGAGATGTCTCAGCATTTCTCAAACTAAAGGACCAATAACAGGAAAAAAATAATAACTACCTTCACTCTTATGGCAAGCATCTGACTCTTCATAAGATTTACCTTCCACCCACCATGGCACATGGATCTTACCAAAATCACCAACATATCTTTCATTTCTTGTTCATCCCAGTCCATGGGATGGCATCATTGACATAGAGGATGAAGGTGATAGACTACAGAAAGTCCAGATGGTATATGAACCTTTGGACTACACAATGTTAGTGAGTCCAAGAGTTGGTATAGCCTTGGGGTGCACTATCATCCCAGTGAACACAAACTGCTTCTGACCCTCCTTCCTGTTAGGAACGGAAAAGAGCACCAAGCTAATACTCATACACCATGTACCTAAGGCTGTGTAAGTCTGTTCTAGCAAAAGTGCCATAGCTAACACAACAACTGAAATTGGGCTACTACTTGATGAAGTTTGCCCTTAGTCCATCCTAATCCTCCAGAATCTGTATGGTTTTTGAAAAGATCAAACTAGATTGATAAATGAAATGGAGAAAGGAATTGCCTCCTTTCTTTAGATCTTAAATAAGGGTGGTACTAATCTCTACCTATTGCCTCTGGGATGGGATATGGTTTTGATTTACTCTCTTTACTGAGGTTAAGGGACTTTGCTTAAGAGACTTTGACCTTCTTTACTATAACAACTCTGACTCCACAGGCCAAAGAACCAATGTGGGGTTTATGCCAACTATCTACGTGTCCGTGCCAATTATATATTCAGCATCTATGCAGTGACCACAGAGTACATCTGTGGATCCACTGGACCCATTGTGAGCCAGTGCTGAGCCAGGATTCCAATAATTTACTAGCCTTCATACACCAGCACATCTCCTCTCCAACAAAAGGCCAGATTTCTTGAGGTATTGAAATCAACCTAGATCCTGTATCCAACAGCAGAACTCCAAATGTTTGAGTATTCTGTTTTTCCAAGCATACAATTACCTGAGTTAATGGCCTTTGGTTCTTTGGGGAAGGACTTGAATTTAGTTCCTTTCCTTCCTCAGCAAATTCATAACTCCTTAGTCCAGTACTATTTGACTTATGTTAGCTATTGGTCTGATAGTCAGAAAGTGGAAGCTGATCTCCAGGGATTAAGTATGGTTTTTGCAAGGCAAAGGCCTCTGTGATGCCTTCAGGTAAAGAGTGAACTGTTCCTCTGGAACAGAAAGAGAGGCCTACTTCTAACAAGCCCAGAAGGTTCAGAGAGAGCTGGGTACATTGATCCAGATGTTTTCTACTCAAGTGTTACAGTCTTATTCTTTTCCTAACCTTGACCTGGCACAGAAAATTTACCTGGGCTAAAGATTTAACCTTTTCTGGAGGTGTGCTGCTTATAAATTTAAACTCTGGATGTAGTCTGCAGTATTTTCTGCCTACAATCAGTAGTAGATAGAAGCCTCTTCCTGCTATTAAGGAGACCTACCTAACTTTCACACTTTAGACTTTCTAGTTTTTCTGCTATTCATCAATGACACTTAGCAATAACCATCCAATTCTGCTGTCTTTACAATGAGTACTTCCATTTCTCAGATGTCTAAGATGTTACCAACCAATTCATTCCCTTCCCTGGGTTCCCATCCCAGTTTACCACCAGTGAAAGGAGCTATCATTGGACAACTACTTCATGATAAGGATTTATTCACAATTGCTACTCAACTCCAGGGATCAGCTCCAAAAGCCCACTTTAAAACTGGTTTTCTTAGAGCACTTCTGACATCAAATCTCTTAGGACAAATTTCCCAGAAAACAAATTCTAAGGAGCTTTGCAATAGGAAGTTAATTGAGGAAAGCCCTTGAGATCCACAACTATGGGAGAGTAGAAGAAGCAAGTATGTTCCCAGAGAAGTATTAAACTTCAGTTTAGTTATAAAAGGAAAAAAACAGTTGTAACACTGGGAATCTCCGCAAAGCAATGAGATTGGGCCTTCAGTTCCTTGCCTGAACAAGTCACTGTATATAGACCACCTCTGGGAAGTGAAGTGTTGTGACCCTGCATAAGGCAACTCTTTGGCTGAAGGCAATTCCCAGAGAGGAACTCAGTTTAGGGTCCTCATCCTTCACTTTCTCCAGTTACTGGGGGAATTAGTGACTTGGTTCTGAAGGGGATATCTGAAAAGAATACCACAGTAAAAATTCTGTAGTATAAACACACACCCACACTATATATATGTTTAAAACTATTCTCCTACCCTAAGAGAAGTACACAAATGGTTTCAGTCAGGATCAGGGTCAAAAATTTAAATACTTTTACCACTATCAAGCCAAAAATATAACTTCTAACATAGATAAATATAGGTTCAAAATATTTAATTGCATAAGCATAGACTAGAGGAGACCTGACATGACAACATTTCACGCAGAAACTATCCAGGAGAGTCAGTTGTTTCCAAGGTCAATCTTTGTCAAGAATATAAGGCAACAGCCAAGAAAGCAAACACATTCTTAGTCTCTATTAATAGAAATAAAGTATCACTAGCAGATGTTATGGTTCTGCTATTGATCCCATAATGGACAACCACACCTGGAGTGATATTCAGTTCTCAGCCTCATATTTTAAAAGACACAATCTTAAAACTAGACTGGGTACTGAGAATAGCAATCAGAAATCTGAACACAGTGCTGAATGGAGAAAACCTGAAGGAGATTGGTAATTCCAGAAAAGACAGGACTTCAGGAGAGAGAAGACAATGGATTGAATATATTGGATGTGGGTTTCTCCAAAAAGAAGTACTAAGATTTGTGGGTAAAGATTACAGGGAGTAAATTTCAACTCAATATAGTGAAAAACTTCCAAATAGAGGTGTCAAAAATGGAGCTAGCAGAGATGCCTACCTGCAAGGCTGGGTACCTCTTGGAGGTTGTGGGGGAACAGCTGTCCTTCACTCTGGAGATTGGACCCGGTTTTCTCACAAATATACTATAAGCCTTATTTTTCTAAGACTAGGAGTTTAAAACTGAGACCATCTCAGGACAGGAAAGGAGTAAATCTCCAAATAAAGACTGCTTTTTCTTTATCCCTCCTTGAATATCTATAATGTATCAACATGCACACACACACACACACACACACACACACACACACACACACACACACATCAAAAAGTAAAGAAAAGAAAAGAAAAAGAACACTTCTCCCCAGTCCAGTAATAAGGAAAGAATTCTGCTTGTGATTCCATCTTACCAAGAAAATAGAATTCGGATAAGTAGGATCTAAACTGTAAAATGGCTTAAGGCTCATTAACAAACCAGTTCAACTCAGACATTTCTAGTCTCATGTCTAGTTACATACTCTTCCTCACTTTCCTAATGAAGTGAATTTTGAGCTTCTTGTCCTGCCCTATTTCATATTCAGAAACAAATGACATTGTGTTTGTGAAAGTCATAAGAGATACTAATATTTTGCTAATACTCTTCTAAAAAAAAACTGCTTATGTCATGCTGCAGTTGGTTTTACTGACCTTAAAAATTGCAAAATAAAGATCTCAGCAATAATTAGCTCAGCAATTCCTGACATGAATTTAGTAATGCAGTCTTCCTACCCATATCACACCAGGATATCTGCAATTATCCCACAATCTATCATGGGATTTTCCCAAAAGTTTAAAATAACCCTAGGGAAAAAGTTGAAAATTTTGGAGGTGACCAAAGAACGTCATAAAACAGAATAGTGCAAGCCTAAAAAGAAATCTAAAAATCATTGAATTAGACCAGTGCCTCTTAACTTTGGACATTAGAATTCCCTGGGAGTTTTTTAAAATCCTAATATCTAGGCTGCTGCACCCCAGATCAATCACATCAGAATCTCTGGAAGTAAAATACAAGCATAGGTATTTTTTCAAGCTCTCCAGGAGATTCCAGTGTATAACCAAGGTTGAGAACTCCTGGAATAGACCAATTAAAAGACCATATCTTTAAAATGGGTAGAGGAAAATGAGGAGTGGGGAGGGGGTGGGGGGAAGGAAAGATAATGGGTTGAGAAAACATCGTTACCTTATGTACATGTATGATTACACAAATGGTGTGACTCTACTTCGTGTACAATCAGAGAAATGAAAAGTTATATCCCATTTGTGTACAATGAATAAAAAAAAATGGGTGCTATCTTTTGTTAGTCTCAAGGAAAGTTCCATGTTTGAGATAAGAACATGGCTTTGAGGGTTAGAATGCTGTGGCACCACCTTCTGCATGACCAGAGCCAGGTCTTCAATTCTGAACCTCTAGACTACTTCTAGAGACCATGAAGAATAAACTCAATCAGAGAATACATGAAAGCACCTAGCCCAGTGTCTGGCACCTGCAAGCTTCAAATAATATCCCTTCCCTTATTCCCTTGCCCCTACATGTTTTATGTAAGAGCAGCGAATAATAGAATTAATCGCAGAGCACACTTGTTACCAAAGAATTTTTAGGCACATATAACTACTGCCATTATTTTGCCAATAATGGAACAGAAATATGTACACAAACATTCACTAATACCTCCCACACCAAAAGCTCATCTAGAAATGGGTTGTTTGTAGCAAAAATGAGATATAATTTTTTGCCAGTTGGCTAAGCCAAGAGATTGATAGTCACCAGTGTTGGCAAAGATGTTTTAAAAAAAAATAAGGTTCTAAAGATTAGTACAGCATTTTTTGAAGAGTAATTTGGCAGTATCCATCAAAAGTTTAAATGTACATACTCTTTCATGCAACTAATCTATTTGTGGGCACCTATCCTAGAGATAAATCTACACATTTACTCAAGCAGATACTGTTGTGTTTTGTTTTGCTTTTCATGGCACTTACCACTTCCTGAAATGCTTTGGTTGTCTATAGTCCATCTTCAAACTAGGAAATAGATATATGGGAAGTGAGAAGAGTCTCTTCAGTTTAGCTCACCAGGTGAGAAGAGCTGGGCTTGCCAACCAGGCCTATGCTACAGTCAATTTGCTGCCCACAATGTCACATGTATTGAAATATTTACTTTTAGGTAGGGGTTCTAATGTTCTAATGTTCCATTAATCAATAATCAGTGCATGACCCACTTTATTTATGTATCTTAAACAACAGACATCCATGAACACACCATCTAACCAACAATGATAGTAATAACTTACATCTATTTACATATTCTTCCTCATACTGTCCTCTACGCGACCTCCACACTTGCTGCCTTGGGGTAGCCACTACTCTGAACTTTACTTTTATTATTTCTTGGCTTTTTGTTTGAGTGTTATAAGAGCATATTTCTACCATATATACTTTTCTGGGATTTTATTTTTTTCACGAAACATTTTGTGACAAGGATGTATCTGGTTGTTGTATCATCCATCGCATCATTACATTATGAGATCCATTATGTATTTATCTATTCTTCTGTAGTCGGCATTTTAATCATTCCAATTTGTGACTACTAAGAATAGTGGTACTATGGACACTTTTCCTGACATTTTTATACCACAGGGATGGTCAATTTCTGGCAGGAAATCTGACTGCAGTCACATTAACACCATTACCCACAAAAGTCATTGATAGATTCCCCAAAAGACTAATTTCTCTCTTCCCTTACCCAACCCCAGATCAGATCAAGGAAACGTAGGCAGAGGCAGACACTCCTTTAAAAGGTAGTACTTGGTAACAAACATTTATTGACATAACTGGTCCCTTCCAGAACCATCCTGAGTATTACCTCCATCTCCAGGTTTCCACCTACCTGGCCTCCCTCCTGCAGGATTTTAAAGATATTTTACTTAAGAGACAAATTCCTGAATAGTTTGGTTTTAATATTTTCTATCAGAAAACCTCAAAGAGAATTTTAGCTGCTGATCTAAACTGATATTAACTCCCACAGATACTTTTGTTTAGAATTCAAACTTGTCATCTAATATCACAAAATGCAATAAGAGACTATTTGAATCACACACACACACACACACACACACACACACACACACACACTGAAAAACTCATGTATCAATAACTATTTATAACCCTTAAAATCCATTGCATATCATCTCACCAAGTGGACATAAAAGCATTAAGGTAAGTTAAGAAAAGAGAAAAAAGAGAATAAAGCATACATTGTTTTGCAATGACATTTTTAGTTCATTTCAAATAGAGCTCAATTTGTTTGTAATGCCCATGTAAATGTTGGCATTGTCTTGTTAGTATTGTAAGATTTATTCTGTTCTCATCATTCAAAAACCTCAAATTACATGAATCATTACTTCTTAAGTTTTTAAAAGTTGACGCCTTCTTCTAGAAAAGAAGCAATAACTTTCAGGACTCCACCAGCTAGGGGCCATTCAACTACAAAATAGCCTCTCAGATAAACATGTGCCTCACCTACTGCCTCTCTGTTCAGATGAAGTGTTAGGAGGAAGAGAAAAAGAGGCCACTTTCCAAAACAATTACCCCCAAATTCCTAAATACACACTCAGCAGTCCTACTAGATTCACCATGCCAAAAATCCTTGGGATTTGGAATTCTGACCACATTTTCAGCCAGCACACTCAGCCCTCACCCTTCACTCTACCAAGTCTCCCAATGTGCTCCTTTCAGCTATGCTCTTCCTCAGTTCTGCAACTGCAACAGGAAGAACTGATGGAGGAAATCCTGCCAACTCAGACAGCAGGACTAAAGCATTCAATGTCCCCTACCACTCACCAGTACTGGGAAATGAACCTGATCTTAAACTTAGACTCTATGTATCTAAGGGCTTCAAGCTTGCTGGGCAAGTGATCTGCCTCTGAGTCACATGTGCCGCAGCATCCAACTCAACAACCCCTTTATAAAGTCACATCCAAACAATGAGTCTCCCAAACAGCTTGGTAAACATGTCTGCTCTTTCTAATCCTCTTGTGCTATGGCCAGTACCTCTCTCTCCATAGCCTCCTCACAGACTACGGATCTGACCAGCATGAACTTCCTCAACATCTCATCACACACCCCCACCCCCACCCACATTATCTATTTTTATCTGTGCCCATCAGTGCCAACTTTCCCCTCATTCCAGAGGAAGTGACCATCCTTTTCTGGCTTCCGGCTAATTCCTTCACCTGTGCTAGCAAATTCCACCCCCTCCCACATAACCCAGAGTTCTTTCTCTCTCCAATCTGGCTACTTACCCACACATCCAACTGTTTCACTTCTTAAAACAACAAACAAAATTCCACCATCCCTGTTTCTCTCTTCCCCCCTATAGCCCAGTTCCCTGAATGAACAGAAGACAATCAAACCCCATGTCCACCTCTTACCTCTTACCTCCTGTCCACTCTTACACAGGCCTCAATCTGGATTCCAGCCCTACCATTCCAGATTCAAGTGTCCCTGGCAAAACCAGTTGCTAAATCTAATGCTTTTTTTTTCCCCAGTGCAAACCTTAGCTGTCTTCTCTGTGGCAGTTGACTATATAATAAACAACCCCCTTCATCTTAAAATGTTCTCCTTCCTTTTCTTATAACCCCTGCTTCTCCTGTTAACACTGAGCACAATTTCTCCCCTCATTCCTTCTTTTCTGTTGCCTCCATCTTAAAATGCTCCCAATGTCCCTAACTATGGTCCTCTATTCATTACTCTGAGTACACTTTCTTAGAAAGTACTACCTCCCTAATACCCATCCTGGAGCCCTAACTGCCCCTGAGCTATAACTCACAGAGACAACTGTCTCCAAGCATCTCTGTGTGTGCATTTCATGTAACAGGTCACACCCTGAATTTGTCATTTCCCTCGTTCTCAACTCCCCCATCTAGATGCCCCAACAACCCTGGACCTTCTTGTTTTCACTAAGTGAACGGTATCTGCCTAAACACAAAAGTAGGATTCCTTGGTAGTATGGCAGCTCTCTCATTCTGCCTCACCCCCACATCCACTCAGTCCCTGAGACTTGCACAACCTACCTCCTTAACATCACATCTATTCCCCCTTCTCCATTCCCTTTCTTTTAGAACTCTTTTTGTTGTTAAAATAATAAGGACTAATATTATATTATTATTATTACTGTAAGTATTAAATGCTGGGAACATAACATAGACAATTCTCACAAGAGAGAATAATATCATATATTTATAGAAGAAACAAACTGAGACACAAAGAGAGAAAATAGCTGCTTGAGGTCACATAGTTCAGAAGTGGCAGAACCATCCAAATTTAAGTCTTCCTGGCTCCAAAGTTTGCATCCTTTCTGCTGTTGCAGCAACCTTCTCTTGCAGTAGCTTCCAAATTGGTCTCCCTGCATCTTATTTCACATTCTGAATCTAATCCAATCTCTACAGCAGACAAAAATATCAGCTTTAGTCTTTTAAAAATCATTTGATTGTGAAATAACACAAATACAAAAAATCCCATATTTTCCTGTGTGCTATGCAACCATTTTAAATGTCCGAAGCATATTAGTTACTCTTTCCAAGTTTATCTTTAGATAAATACTGAATTATTTTTGAATAAATAGAGCAACTTCCAAAAAGTAGCAATCTTAATATCAATTAATATTCTGATCATATTATCATAAAAATAAGCTGGAGAGTTATTAATTGTGTGTATGTGTGTTTTCTTTTTATTTTTCCTATCACTTGGGAGCTTTTTCCATTGTAAGGGACCAAAAATTCTAAATGACACTTAAGGTAAAAAAAGGTGACTGAATTGTATAACAGAGAAAATTCCAGAGGTGAAGCTCCTGCAGACATGGATGGGCTCTGGGCTCCACAATGTCCCTCAGCTTGTTTTTTTCCTTCTTTTGGCTCTGTCCCACACGGTCATCCCATTTTGTAGGATGCTTTCTCAGACTCTGCTTGGTGATTCTTGGCATCTTCAGGTTCTGCTCTCCTGATGGAAAGATAAGGGGTAGCAGCTCCCACCTTCTATCTGCCCAAGTTCAAGGTCAGAAGAACTTTTCTAGCTGTCCCAGAATTACTCTGATTGCCCTGGCTTAAGTCACTGCCCAGTCCTGAAACTATGTGACCAAGGAGATGCAATTCTACAATTCTGATGAGAGGGATAAAATTCACTTATTGCCTTTGGCCAGTGTCACTGGCTCTACCTGTGGAACCAGAGGATGAGACTCTAGTCATGTGACCTAAAATAGGGTACAGAGGTGGAGCCTCAGAGGAAAATGAGCAGAATGGGTACTATTGTAGACAGTCCTCCAAAGCCACATCTCCTACCATTCACAACTATATGATCTAGGCTGGTCCCACAACCTTTTTTCTTTTAACAGAAATTATTTTTAGAATAGTTTTAGATTTGTAGAACAAATGATACCATAGTACAGTTCTCATATACTCCCTCACTCAATTTCTCCTATAATTAATATCCTATATTTTCTATAATTAGCACACACATATTAAAATCATTATTGACTAAAGTCCACAGTAGTTTATTTGGATTTCTTTAGTTTTTGCCTAATATCTTTTTCTGTTCCAGGATTCTACCCAGGATACCACATTATGTTTATTTGTCATGTGTCCTTAGGCTCCTTCTGGTAGTGAGGCTTTTTCAGACTTTTCTTGTTTTAGATGATCTTGACAGTTTTAAGGAGTACTACTTGAGTATTTTGTAGACTGTCCCTCTATTAGAACTTGTCTGAAGTTTTCCTCATAATTATACTGAGGTTGAGGTTTTGGGGAAGGAAGACCACAGAAGTTAAGTGCCATTTTCAACAATAATATCAAGAATATACACTGTTGGAGCCAGGCTTGGTGGCACATGTCTGTAATCCCAGCAGCTTGGGAGGCTGAAGCAAGAGGATCACAAGTTCAAAGCCAGCCTCAGCAACTTAACGAGAACCTATCACCAAAAAAAAAAAAGGGGCGGGGGAGGGACTGGGGATGTGGCTTAGTGGTTAAGTGTCCCTGAGTTCAATCCCTGATACCAAAATAAATAAATACATACATACATACTATCAATATGATTCATCACTATTAATATTGCCCTTGATACACAGCTAAGGTAGTTCTCTCTTCTTTCATACTGTACTCTTCAAAAGAAATTTACTAGTCCCACATTGAAGAAATAAGGATTTCTTCAATGAACAATGGAATATCTACATAAATTATTTTAATTCTTGTTCAAGGGGTATTTGTCTATTCTCATCCATTTATTTATTCAATCATTTATTAACATGAATGCATAGATCCCAATCTTACACTTGGGATTATAATTCAACATTATTTCTGTTGTTGTTGTTCCAGCTTCAACCATTGGGAACTTTTTAAAAATTTTTTTTATATTTTTTAATTTTTTACAGACTGCATTTTGACTCATTGTACACAAATGGGGTATATCATTTCATGTCTATGGTTGTACATGATGTAGATTCATACCATTCATGTAATCATACATGTACATAGGGCAAAGATGTCTGTCTCATTCCACCACTTTTCATACTCCCCTCATTTCCTTCTACATAATCTAAAGTTCCCCCATTCTTCTATCACTCCCCACACCCCCACCCCCATTATATAACATTCTCCACTTATCAGGGAAAATATTCGGCCTTTGGTTTTTTGGGATTGGCTTATTTCACATAGCATGATATTCTCCAATTCCATCCATTATTTGCAATGTCATAATATTATTCTTCTTTATGGCTGAATAATATTCCATTGTGTATATATACCACAGTTTTTTTATCCATTCATCTGTTGAAGGGCATCTAGGTTGGTTCCACAATCTAGCTATTGTGAACTGAGCTGCTATAAACATTAATGTGGTGTGCTACTGAAGTATGCTGATTTTAAGCCTTTGGTTATAAACTGAGGAGTGGGATAACTCGGTCAAAAGGTAGGTCCATTCCAAGTTTTCTGAGGATTCTCCACACTGCTTTCCAGAATGGCTGCACCAATTTGCAGCTCCACCAGCAATGTAAAAGTGTGCCTTTTTCCCTACATCCATACCAACATCTATTATTGTTTGTGTTCTTGATAATAGCCATTCTAATTGGAGTAAAATGAAATCTTAGTGTTGTTTTAATTTGCATTTCTCTAATTACTAGAGATGTTGAACACTTTTTCACATATTTATTAATTGCCTGTGTGTCTTCTTCTGTAAAGTGTCTGTCCAGTTCCTTGGCCCATTTATTGATTGGTTCTTTGTATTTTTGGTGTAAATGTTGTAAGTTCTTTATAAATTTTGGAGATAAGTGCTCTAGCTGAAGTGCATATGGAAAAGATTTTCTTCCACTCTCTAGGCTCTCTCTTCACATTCTTGATTGTATCCTTTGCTGAGAAAAAGCTTTTTAGTCCATCCCATTTATTGATTCTTTCCTTGGTTTCTTGTGCTTTGGGAGTCTTGTTGAGGAAGTCTGATCCTACACCAACATGATGAAGATTTCGACCTACTTTGTCTTCTGTTAGGTGCAGGGTCTCTGGTCTAATTCCTATATCCTTGATCCATTTTGAGTTCAGTTTTGTGCAGGGTGAGAGATACAGATTTAATTTCATTTTACTGCATATGGATTTCCAGTTTTGCCAGCACCATTTGTTGAAGAGGCTATCTTTTCTCCATTGTATGTTTTTGGCTCCTTTGTCTAGTATGAGGTGACTGTATTTATGTGGTTTTGTCTCTGTGTCTTCTATTCTGTACCATTGGTCTGTCTGTTTATTTTGGTGCCAATACCATGCCGTTTTTGTACTATTGCTCTGTAGCATAGTATAATGTCTGGTATTGTGATACCTCCTGTTTCACTTCTACTCAGGATTGTTTTGGCTGTTAATTCAGCAAAGTAGCAGGATATAAAATCAATACACGTAAATCTAATGCACTTCTATTCATAAGTGATGAATCCACTGAAAGAGAAATCAGGAAAACCACTCCATTCACAATAGCCTCAAAAAAAAATAAAATACTTGGAATTAATCTAACAAAAGAGGTGAAAGATCTCTATAATGAAAACTACAGAACATTAAAGAAAGAAATTGAAGAAAACCTTAGAAGATGGAAATATCTCCTGGGTTCTTGGATAGGCAGAATTAACATTGTCAAAATGGCCATACTACCAAAGGTGCTCTACAGATTCAATGCAATTCCAATTAAAATCCCAATGACATTCTTCATAGAAATAGAAAAAGCAATCATGAACTTCATCTGGAAGAACAAGAGACCTTGAATAGCCATTGGGAACTTTTGTAGTTGCCTCTTGCAATGTACTACAACAAAAGTATTCATGCATGCCCTCCTAAGCCAGGTGGTTTTAAAAAAAAAAAAAAAAAAAAAAAAAAAACAGCTTCCAGCTTCCAGGTCTCTTTCGCTCTGACTCTGGGAGATATAGCCCTTGTGTGAAAGTCACCCTCTAGTGTTTTAAGGAATCCCAAGATATCCAGATGAAGAGGCCATGTGGACATACTCCAACTCTTCCAGACAATCCAGCTAAGGAGCCAAATACATGTGGAAAAGGCATTTTAGATATCAAGCCTACAGATTACACTAGCCCCAGCAGATGAATTACTGTCTGCCTACAACCACATGAGAGGTTCCAGGCAAGAACTCCAACCTGAGAACAACCTACAAAGTCTTAATAGCAATGGCAACAATCTGTTAAAACCCACTGAAATGTGGGGTGGTTTGTGATATAGCAAAAATAACTGAAATAGATGCAAAAATCTGCCAGACTAGAGTTTTTAATATTCAACATAAAGTTAAAACATTTTGCCCAACATACATGAAAAAAATGCCAATGGCCTTTTCTTCAAGTTATTTAACCTCTGGTGTTTTAGAGGCAACATTCTTATCAAGAACATTGCTCCACACAGATAGTCTTTCTAAAGATACTACTGTCTATTTAAAACCAGTAATATTTGCCTTGAGTAACTGCTGCCTACCTAACAATTAGTCACAGCAAAGTAGACTTCTGAATAGAATTTCAAGCAGTAGAATCTTTAAGAATCCAGAAACCTGAAATATTTGCCAGCACCATGGTAGGAAATTTATTTCTGTATCTGAGCCAATCTAAACTTCTATTGGCACTTTTACAGGGACTTGGGAAACACAAGTCTCTTTTCAACCAGAGGGGAGAAGTCTGCTTTACTACATGCACTGTACATTTCCTGGAGTTAATGGGATGTGTGCAGGCCAGGGGAGGTGGAAAAACAAGCCAAAATAAACCTCCAGAAGAGATAAGATTATTAGTGTCAAGATTACATTACCAGATCCAAGGAGAAGACGTCACATCTTTCTTTTTTTCTACAGGGAAGGTAGATTAGATTTCTATTTTATTACTGATTCTTCCCTCTTCTTTATTCAAATTTCTTGTCTCTCCTTGAGAATAGTTTGCTCTCATTTTATTTACAAATATATCTAAGTTTAATTAATACATATTCATTTAACCTAGAATTTGTTAATAGTTGGATTTGGCTTGAGTTTTAAGTTTATCTTGAGATAATGAACAAAGTAATCACCTAACAAATCAGCAGAAGGGTTTATCTCAAAATAATTAAGATATAAATATCCATATGAACATAAACATTAATTACATGTATAAAAACATATCACTAATCTGCAAACAAGTTTTACATATTCACTCACGATTCATCTTGAAAAATTTTATTTATTTAAGTTGTCAAACAATAAAAGAATATTCTTTTAAGTATTCTCCTTGCAGTGCCACTAGAGTCTAGAGATACAGACTCTTTGAGGCTAGAGATAGTACCCTTGGCACCCCAACATGTAGACGGGACGTTGGGATACCTTCAATAAATGTTTACTTGGTTAATGAATCAATGATTCAGACTGCAGTGATGAACGTCAGGGATCTATTTAATACAGAGTTTCAAATTATAGCTTATAGACCCAATTCAACCACAGTCTAGTCCCATTTGGCCTTACGTACTGCTGTGTTAGGTTTTGTCTCATTAAAAAGGCAATGAATTCATTTGATACAATATCTTTTTAAAACAGTATGCAATGAAAGGGCTCATCCACACCTCTGTTGGAGTCCTTGTGTCCTCCCAACTTGCCTCAAAGGTAATCCCTTTTTTCAGTTTCCTCAGTAGTTTCTAGTTTAGGCGAATTCTTTACGCGTTGGTACTCTTGTGTTCCCCTTTTAAAAACAAAGGTAGAACATTATGTAGCCTGGTTCATATCTTGATGATTTTTAAAATATATTTAAAGACCTTCTTCTCTATCATCTTAAACCAGTTATTGCACTCATTGAGTCCCATGTCCAGGCACAGCAGACGTTTGATAAGCCACCACAGAGTAATACATCTGAAACACAGAGGGCACATCCTATGTACTTGTTACAGTGAATGAAACAGACACATTTTACACAAATGAAGCACAACTTCTCCATTCCTCTGGCTATACATGGTGCAGAGTCACACCTGTCATGTAATCATATATGTATATAGGGTAATAAATGTATATAGGGTAATAATGTCTGTTTCATTCCACCATCCTTCCAACTCCAAACTCCCTTTTCTCCCCTCACTCCCCTCTGCCCAATCCAAAGTTTCCTCCATTATTCCTCCCCCACCCCATTATGGATCAGCATCCACTTATTTATGGTAGAAATGTGAATATACACCACATTTCATTCATCAATGGGCTTCAATGGGCACCAGTGGGCACCTTGATTGATTTTATATCTTGGCTATTGTGAAAAGGGCTATAATGGACACGGGCATACAGATACCTCTTTGACATGTTGATTTCCTTTCCTTTAAATATATACCCAGTAGTGGGATTATTGGATATGGTTGTTCTAATTTTAGCTTTTTGGGGAATCTTTACACTGCTTTCCATAATGGCTATACTAGTTTACATTCCAACCAACGATGTATAAAAGTTTCCCATTCTCTGCATCCTCTCCAGCATTTGCTATTTTTTGTCTTTGATTATAGCCATTTTAAGACAAGATGATATCTCATTGTGGCTTTGATTTACATTCTGTTGATGACTAGTGAAATGAAACTTTTTTTTCGTATACTGGTTGACCATGTATCTATCTTCTTTTATAAAATGTCTACTCAAATCATTGCCCATCTTTTAATTGGATTTTTTTCTGCTGAGTTGTTTTGAGCTTCTAGATATTGAATTGTTGTCAGACGAGTAGTTTGCAAATATTTTCTCTAATTCTGCAGGTGGTCTCTTTACTGTTGGTGGCTTCCTTTGCTGTGCAGAAGTTTCTTAGTTTGATGTAGTCCAATTTGTCTAATTTTGCATCTGTCGTCTGTGCTTTTAGGGTTTTATCAAAAAATCTTTGCCTATGCCAATATTTCGAAGTGTTTCTCCTGTTTTCTTTCAGTAGTTCAATGGTTTCAGGTCTTATATTTAGGTCTTTGATCTAATTTAAGTTGATTTTTGGATATGGTAGGAGAGAGGGGTCTAGGTTCAGCTTTCTCATATGGATACTGTTTTTCCCAGTATGGTTGCTTGAAAAGACTGACCATTCTCCAATGTATCTTTTTGGTGTCTTTGTCAAAATGAGTTGGCTGAAAATGTGCACATGGAAGCTATTGTAAATAGAAATGGTTTCTTGATTTCTTTTCAGATGGTTTGCTGCTGGTATAGAAACACTACTGATTTTGTATTTTGATTTATTGCATCTTACAACTCTACTGGGTTTCTCATTAGTTCTAACAGTTTTTGGTGGAATCTCTAGAGTTTTCTAATGTAAGATCATGTTATCTACAAACAGGTAATTAATTTCTTACTTTCCAATCTGTCATTTATTTATTTCTCTTGATAATTGCTCTGTCTGCAACCTCCAATAGAATATTGAATTCTAGTGGCTATTTTAAAGAAATACTCTTCTGGAGAAGTGATACCCAATATCATTCACAATGATAAACATAAAATGTTAATATTTGTTTGGCATATTGGAGAAGGCCACTCTGAGCCAGACAGCAGACCCAGAAAAGATAGCAAGATGAAAGGTATTTTTTCATGGCAGAATGTTTGGAAATTTCACTTTGAAGTGTCTTAAGGAAAAGGAAAAGGGAAACTAACATTTCTTTAGTTCTTGTATGGCTGTCATTATCCCGAGAACTAAGGTTTTGCTGGGTGCATTGCCACATGCCTTATAATCCCAGTGACTCAGGAAGTTAAGGCAGGAGGATCGCAAATTTGAGGCCAACCTTGTCCACTAAGTGAGACCCAGTCTAAAAATAAAAAATGTTTTTAAAGGCTAAGGATGTAGCACACTAGACTGGCATGTGTGAGGCTCTGAGTTCATTCCTCAGTTGGAAAAAATAAAAAAAGAACTAAGAATTTGATCTTGATTATAATGTACTAAGCATAAATATGTATTAATTCTCCACACTGAGACAGTCATATTTGGATCAAATCTGTAGTGTCAGAAAGTAAATCTGAACTCAGGTTTCTGGCTCCCAATGTTTTGTTTTGTTTTTTGCTGTAGTCTCAAATGGTAACTAACATGTATCTGAAAGACTAAAGAATTTTCAAGAACTCAAATGACACAGCTTTCCCTGGATGCATTTTGGCTTCAATTCTAATTGCTGAATTATCTGAATATAACCCTGTTTGTGGTAACCAGTCTCCGAGCTGGATCCCAGTGATCCCTGTATTCCTCCTCCCACATTGCTTCAGTACTCACCTGTATAACCAGTAAAACATAGCAGAAGTGATGGTATGTGACCTGAAAGGTTAGGTCACTCAGCCTGTGGGGAGCCCATCATCATGCCATGGGGACACTTGAGCACCCTTATGGAGAGGCCCACTGGTGAGAATATCCAAGAGTCATGGGAGTCAGTTATTTCAGAAACAGTTCTTTCAGCATGGGTCAAACCTTCAGATGACTGTAGCTCTAGCAGATGTCTTGATTGCAAACTCATGAGACAGAAACCCCTGGCTAATCTGCTCCCAAATCCCTGATCCCCAGAAACTATGTTTGTTGTTTTAGGACACTAACAATTGTAGTAATCTATTACACATTGATATATAACTAATATAGGGTTCTAACATACAGATGAAGAAACAAAGCAAAAACAGTAAATATTTTGCCTCTTCTGTGATTGATACAGATTTCTGTGTTCTTGATATAGAACATACTCACTTAAGAGAGGTTTTAAAAAAAGGATTTTGTTGACATTTCCAAATATTACTAACTTTTAACTTTGTTTTATTAAGGACTAGTGCCAAACAGAAAAAATAGCAGGGCAAGGTCATTTCAACTACATGGTGGGGAAAAAGTATTTTTATGAATTTGATATTTGAACCAGTATGACTGAAAAATGAAATAATCTAACAAGTGGATGGAAGTGGTTTTGTAAATAGAGCTCTGTGCTGTTGCCAGACTCTGACATACTGCCTCAGATGACAAACTACTTCTGCAAGCTAAAGATGAAGCACACATTTGCCCACTGGTCTATCAAACAGACAAGGACCATCTGTTAATTACCATTAGAAGACTGAGAGAGAAAAAGTAAATGGAACTGAATTTTTCTGTGTCCAAGGTAATATCTCTTTTCTTTCCTTCCTCTTTCTTTTTTCCTTCCTTCCTTCCTTCTTTTCCTCCCTCCTTCTTCCCTTTTTCTTTCCTTCCTTTTCTTTCCTTTCTTTGTTATATTCTGAGAAAAAAGCCTCTAGTTAGGTCTGAAACAAGTTCATTTAAATCTGATCTCTTTTGATCATCCATATAAAAATATTTCCAGGAAAGCAATTAACCACCTAAATGGAAATATGGCAAGTAGGTCATAACTACATGATTAAGTTTTCAGTGTAGTATCAGGATGGTAAATATTTTCATGGCACACTGACTTTTGGGCTGACTTTTGCCGAATGCTTTATAATTATTTTTATGTATGACCCATTAAAGCAATACAATATAATAGTTTCATGCTCCAACTCACCATTTCTAAATGAGGAAACTCAAGTGAGATTAAGTACATAGATGACTTTTGTAAGCATTAAGGCTAAACCAGAGTAATATCAAGTAATATCATTTAGATCTTGGGCATTTGTCCTTACTGGGGCAAGTCCCAGGTGGTAGATGAGGAGTGGAAGGGAGAAGAAAGATAGAATACCACTTTAAAATAAACTTTTCCTTCTTACCCTCATCCAGGCTCTTTCCAGCCTGCTCTAATTCTTTTTGAGGTATTCCAAAGAGTGTTGGTGTCTATCATTATGTCATAACTTGAGGCTGTTCACAATTCCAATCTATCTAAAAGACGCTGACCTAACATGAACTTGCAGACTACTGTTCAACAGGTAGGTCCACTGCTTCTATCTAATGAATCTCTTGTGCATAAGAGAAGCAGTTCTTATATCTCTACCCTAACATTTGCAGGACTCGGCAAGATACAAATTAAGGCTCATATTTTAAAGTCATAAATCAGGCTAGCACATTGTTAGCTAAAATTGGCCTATCATCCTATCGTGAAAAATAATTCATAAAAGCAAAATTCTTCAAATATGAATAAGGCAATGGATTTTACAAGAATGAAAGTCAGCAAAATCATAGACCTACACAACTGAATTATTATTGCACTTGAGTAGTGTGTTAATGGATAGTGATATTTGGATGAGTAATATCTATAATTGATAACATACTATATATTTATTCTATAAAATATATTTTCCTTATCTTTGATTCAGCAAAATTACTAATTATATTTCTATAATCAAGATTTCTCATAATTTATGTTTGCTAACAGGAAATGCCAAATTAGACAACCTCTTTGGAACCAAAATTATTACATAGGGGGATAGTAAGATGATGGAGTAGAGAGGGAGGCATTTCCCACTTGCTTTGCTATCTGGAATTTACACAATAGGAATATGGCTTCGCAACAAGGTGGGTGTCATTATTTTTCTGTCAGAGATTTGGAGAAGCCCAGAGATACTGTTGTAGTGAAGGGAGGACATAAGGAAATATACCCAAGATCAGCAGGGATAGTGGTGCTCTGTCACCACAAAGCAAGGGGCAACACAAAGGGAAAGAGAAAACACAGCAGACAAATTTGGCACACAAATGTGTTCTATATTTCTCAACTTCCAAGTGAAGAAGAGAGAAGGAGATCCAGCTAAAGGAGTTGATGCCGAACTTTGTTCCTATGGAACCTAAGTGTACTTAGGAAATCTTTCCTCACTGTCTCACACGTGCCTACTGGGTTACCTAAAACACACCTGACAAATCATAATCCCCAAACAGTTATAGAGCATAGTGAATCCAGGGGATTCAAGACAGAGGTACAGAGAAGAGGTGCAATCTACTCTTCTTTGAGCCTGCAGCATGCAGAACAGCTAGCAGAAAGAATCTGGGAAAATTATCCAGGCAGTGTGTTACACTGGGGACAGGAGAGGGCAAGTGGATTTCCATTTGAGCTCTGTGATGTGAACACCAGTTAAGAAGGAGGAGACTGAACAGGTGGGCATGGTTACAGTCTAGAATGGAGACTTGGAAATTCATATTTGAGTGGCATACGGGCTACAGGAAACCTGCCATGCACCTTCCAGTCAGAGTGGTCTGTCACCTGGCCCTATGAGTAGAACTCTGAGGAGATACTGGAAATCCACATGCCCAGCTGAGATTAATATTTATTCAGTCCTAGGAGTGCAGGGATTTAAGAACTCCAGAGTACAAACTCCAAACAAAGGTTCAAAGTTCCATTTAGAACTTGTCTCCAGTAGCTGGTATTTCCCAACAAATCTCTGCAATACTTCCAACCAGGAAGAGCATGATGATCTAAATGTCCACACAAAATCCCAACAGAAGGTACTTCCAGTTCCATTCTCCTTGTACAGAGAAGCTGAGAACAGAGAGTTGAGAGCAATTTCAATGGGAACACTTCCAATTTACTTCAACAGGCAGACAGACTGGCAAAAACCACAAAAGGGGTTGGGTTTAGAATGACCCAGCCTGGCTCCCTCTATGAGGTGCATAGCCTAAGAAGTAAAGGGACAAAAGGACCATCTGGAATAGGATGCAACTACTCAACCTCAGGTTCCTCAAGGGAAAATTTTTAAGCATTTTAATTAAGAATTTTTCTTTCTCTTTATTATTAATATTTTAGTTATTGTTCTGCCTATATTTTCTGATTGATTCACATATATATTATATAATACGCACATATATATACACACACATTTCTTAGGGTTTTCCCCTATTTTATCATTTCTTTTCCTTTTATTAACTTTATACTATTTCTTTCAGTTTTCTAAGAATAGTAACTTTTTTGTTTCTTTGTTGTATGTTTGGGGTTTTGGGTTTTTTCTTATTTTTGAGTTTCGTTGTTTGATATTGGGGTGTAAAGTTGGTGTTTTGTCTGTTCTACTTGCTTTCTTGCTTTATACTCTAACTTTCCTCACCCCTCCCTCTAATAGCAAAAATATTTCTCTCTTCTACTTCTTTTCCTCCATCTTAGGCCCTTCATGCATGGACCTTGCTTCTACTTTGTCTTCTCTCACTTTTTAATATTCTAACCCTCCTTTTGCCTTCATACCCCAACTTCTTTACTCTTAGTGAATTATATTTTAACATCCTTTTAATCTCTGTAGTCTATCCCTTTGGGGAATGGAATAGGTCACTCAGAGGAAATACTATCATAGTGTTCCCCAGAAGTGAATCAAAACAGCAATTCACACCAACAAATTGAGTCTACAATGTTCAGAAAGGCAGAGAATTCTTTCACTTGAAACCAGTGATGTAAGCTGTGGATTGAGGGGCCTGCTAACACTGGAGAGGAGACACTGAGACCAATTAAATTCAGATCAAATCTGGTGAGCCCTGAGTAATCTCTTCCAAGCCCAGAAAGGGCTAAAGGTCGACTAATGCAATCCCTTCTCCTCACCCCAGCTCATGCTCTGAGAATCCAGAATAAGGGAACAACAAGCTGTCCAGCCAAGAAGGTGTGAAACTCTGCAGTGAAATTCTACATACAGACTGCCCTACAAGTTTGACTACTTGGGGTTAGAACTAAGAATAATGAAAATCCACAATAATCTTCTCACCCAGTGAAAAAATCTTATTGTTTTTTCTTCTCACTTAAATAAGTCCTATTCCTTTCACTCTTAGGGAAAGAATTTCAATGAGATATTCACACAGAAGAAATGAAAAATAAATATCAAAGCCAGTGTATGAATGAATCTCACTAGAAGAATATTCAAAGGAGAATCAAATCTGAATTGAGAATCAGAAATAAACTGGCAGGAAATCAAAACCATCTCTCAATAGTAACACTGCATGTAAATGGTCTAATTCTCGAATCAAAAGACATAGATTGACAAATAAGATTGAAAAACAGCAACCATATGCTATTATAAGACACTCACCTTAAGGCAAAGATAAGTACAGGCTAAATGCAAAAGGATAAAAAAATAAGTATGCAAATGGGGACTGAAAGAAAGCAGGAGTAGCTACTCTTATATCTGACAAAGTAGAATTCAAACCAAAATTAACCAGAAAAGATGAAGAAGTCACTTTATACTGGTTAAGAGAACCATCCAACAACAAGATTAATAATTGCAAATATTGTGCCCCTAATGTCAAAGCACCTACATATATAAAACAACCATACTTAATATAAAGAATCAAGGGGCTGGGACCGTAACTCAGTGGTAGAGCATTTGCCTAACACATGCAAGTCATGGGTTTCAATCCTCAGCATCATATAAAATAATAAATAAAGATATTGTGTTTATCTACAACTAAAAAATAGACCCCAATGCAATAATACTGAGTGATTTCAACAAACCTCTCCCATCAACAGATAGGTAATCCAGACATAAACTAAGTAAAGACTCTTCAGAACTAAAATATTATTAATCAAATGGACCTAACAGACATCTATAGAATATTCCACACATCAAAAACAGAATTCACTTTCTTTTCAGAAGTACATGGAACATTTACTAAAAATAGACCATATTTAGGGCACAAAACAAGTCATAGCAAATACAAAAAAATAAAGATAATTCCTTGCATCATATTGGATCATAACTGAATGAAGTTAGAAATAATAACAATATAAAAGAGAAATCATTTTAATACCTCAAGATTAAATATTACACTTGGAATGAGGAATGAGTCATAGAAGAAATCAGGGGAGAAATTTAAAAATTCCTGGAAATAAATAAGAACAGATATACAGCACATCAAAATCTCTGGGACAGTATGAAGACAGTTCTAAAGGGAAAGTTTATAGCAATGAATGCCTACATTTACATTAATGTTTATAGCAGCACAATTCACAATAGTCAAGTTATGGAGTTAGCCCAGGTACCTATCAACTGATGGATGGATAAATATGTTGTATATATACACAATGGTCTTTTACTCAGCCATAAACAAGAATGAAATCATGTCATTTGCTTGTAAATGGTGGAACGGGAGAACATCTACTTAGAAAAATAAGCCAGAATCATATAGTCAAGGGTCAGATGTTTCTCTCATATGTGGAAGCTAGAGCAAAATAAAATGAACACCATGAAAATGGAAGATCAGTGGAGTGCAGGAGGGAGGTTAAGGGAATGGGAGAGGGACAGGAAAGGGGAGGAGCAGCAGAATGATGTTGCTAAATTATGCTATTTGCATACGACTGTACCATGTGAATTCACACCTCTATGTATACTAGAAAGTACCAATTTATAATAATAAATAGATGGGGAGAGGTCAGTGGAGTAGAGGAAGAGGGATGGAAGGTAGTGGGAGAAGAAGAGGGAGGGAGGAGGTACTGGGAACTGAAATGAAGTAAATTACTACTTTGGAAACTTTTTATGAGTCTTCTTCATAGTCATGTGAACATTTTTACATCCTTTTTTACTTTCTTACTTTTTTTGGATTGTAACCTTCATTATATACTGCACATTCAGTTTCATTCTATTTATAAAAACTGTTTTCTTTAAGTTTTAAGAATTTTTAAATTCTTTTAAAGGTGAACTAGTTCTCTCTCTGCTTCCCAGCTGCCAGAGCTGAGAGGTTACCTCCACTACATCCTTCTGCCATCAAATTCTGCCTCACTTGGGCCCCAAGAAATGGAATCAGCCAACCATGGATTGAAGCTCTGAAACTAGGAGCCCAAAATAAACTTTTCCTCCAGCTTAAAAAAAAAAAAAGGAAATAACCAAACTTAGATCCATTTTCCCCTAAGTTTTTGCAAATATTAATAACACCCAAATATGTATATATTCAAAATAGATATATTCAAAATTAATTTCATTTTCTACCCAAAACCACAATTCACTATTTGAGAAATTTTGTTATTAACTGCTGTAGTAATTTTGCATTTAGTTTAAATCTTATTGCTTTAATAGCATTTAATCAGCACTCTCATTGTATAACCAAGTGTATCTATTAGGTCAATTTGTTTTTCCTCTGGATTTTCCACATTTGGACAGATCCTGAATATATTGACTATAATGTTTAAACTGTTCCAAAGAATGTCACCAATAACAGCAGAATTGAGGTCATGTCTCTTAATAAGAAAATATAATGATATATTAAGTAAAATAGAATATACTTCTAGATTTTTCACCTGACTTGTTCACCTTTGTTATCAACCATATTAGCTTTAGTATCACAGTTCTCCCTAAACAATATTTTAAATCAGAGCCAAAAATGAAGTAGAGTTTTCAATTTTCCCAAGTAAAAATCTGTACTTTTATAACAGATATGAAACCAATGAAATATTTATTAAGTTTAACTTGTTACTTTTCTCTCCTAAGAAGTTCAGTATAAATGTAAGTAAGTGGGGCTGAGGTTATGCCTCAGTGACAGAGCAATTGCCTAGTTTGTGTAAGGCACTGGGTTCAATTCTCAGCATGTAAATAAATAAATAAAATAAAGGTCCATCAACAACTAATAAAAATATTTAAAATAAATAAATAAAGTGTTATTAGCAAGACTTTTATTCCTGATGCAATCTAGGTTGAACTGAGTAATTTTTCTTTTTTAAAATTTTTAGATATATTCTTATTCTACTATTTCCTAATCATTTCATTTTAAATTCTTCTTACTGAAGAATTGTTTCATCATTTATCATCAACCTTAAGTTGTTGATCATTCTTTCATCAAATTTCAAGCTCATTTCTACAAATCCTAAACATTTTTTCATAAACTTCTATGAATATGAATACTGTGTTGTTATGCCATGAGAGACAACATTAAGCTTGACTAAGAATTGGACATACAATATTCTTTGAAGAACATTACACTATAAAAATTTTAGTTGTCAATTAAATCTTAGTAAAGCTGAAAAAGAATATGACATCCATGTACTAATTTAATGTTTCCTTTTATTTGTTGAATATCATCAATCATTTGCTATTTATTTAACCCTTTTTCAGTTCCAACAATTACATCTGCACTTTCCCGGTGGGTTTTAGTCTGTTTTGTGTTGCTTCATCAGAATATCATAGACTGGGATAACTGATAAACAGAAGTCTACTCCAGACTTACAGTTCTGGAAGCTAGGAAGTCCAAGATCTAGGGGCCTTTACTCACTAAGGGCTTTCTTACTATGTCATAAATTTGGAGTGCATCACAGGATGAAAGATTGGGCAAGAGAGAGAGAGAGAGAGAGAGAGAGAGGAGAGAAGATAACCAAACTCATCCTTTCCTCAGTAATCCACTCCTACTATAATTAACCTTCTCCCATGATAACATTAATCTAATTGCCTCTTTAAGATTCCACCCCAACACTTTTGCATTGAGGACTAAGTTCCAAATATTTACTGTGTGGGATGCATTCAAATCATAGTATTCTACCCCTGGTCCCCCAAATTCATATCCTTCTCATATGCAAAATACATTCATTCCATCCAAATAGTCCCAAACTTTTAAATTATTCTAGCACTAACTCAAAAGTCCAAAAGTTCAATTAAATCAGATATGGATAAGACTCAAGACATGATTCATCTCGAAGCAAATTCCCTCCAGCTGTGAGACTGTAAAATCAAAACAAGTTATCAATTTATAAAATACAATGGTGGGACAGACATAGGATAGACATGTCCATTCCAGAGGAGAAATAGATAAGAAAAGAGGTAACTGGTCCCAAGTAACTAAAATTCAACATGGAAAACAACATTAGATCTTTAAGTTCCAGAACAATCTTCCTTGATTCCGTGCCCCACCTTCTGGGTGCAGTGGGGCCCCAATGCCTCAGACAGGCCACCCTCATGGCTTTGCTTGGCACATACACAAAGCAGTTCTCATGTGTTGGAGTCAAATGCCTGTACCCCTCGAGGGTGAAGTTGGATGTTGGCTGGTAGTTTTACAGTTCTGGAGTTCTGCAGCTATCCTGACCCCATAGTTCCACTAGGTCTTGCTTTAGTGGGGGCTTTCTGTTTGGCTCTGCCCCATGACAAGTTTCTGCCTAGGTATCCAGGTTATTGAAGATCTAATCTGAAATCTAGGTAGAGGACATTATGTCTCCATAACTCCTAAACACTGTGCCTGCAGAATTAGCACCATGTAGACACTGCCAAGGGTCAGTGCTTGTGCCCTCTGCAATGGCAGACTGAGCTCCACTTAGGCCTGCTGGAGCCACAGCTGGTGCAGCTCAGGAGCACTGCACTAGAATCCTGGAAGCAGAGTCACAGCACAGTACCAAGGCAATGAATGCTGAGGTCTGGCACACACCTTCCTGAAAAACTCTACTCTCAAGATTCTACTATGGTCTGTGATGGGAGGGGCTGTCTTGGAGATCTCTGAAATGCCTTCAGAGTCTTTCTCCTTGTCTGGCTCCCTTCTATCCATGGTAATAAATTCTTTAGCAAAGGGTTCCTTGGCCACATCTTAAATTTGTTCTCCTAATCACACATTTCATTCTTTACATGAATTAGGCTTAAATTCTGCAAAATATTTATTTTCTGCTTCCCTTGTAATTAAAAATCCCACCTTTATTTCTCTCTTTTCTCATTTATTTTAAGCAGTTATAGAAGCCATATAGTGCCTTGAATGCTTTGCTACTTAGATACTTCTTCTGCCAGATATCCCAGTTCATTTCTCTTAATTCCACCTTCTATAAAGCCCTGGGGCATGAGTATAATTCAGCCAAGTCCTTTGGAATTGTATAACAAAGATGGCCTTTACTCCAGTTTCCAATACTTTGTTTCTCAGTTCCATCTGAGACCTTGACAAAATGGCCCTTAAAGTCCATATTTATACCAGTATTTTAGTGATTACCACATAAGCAATCTCAAAGAAATTTCAGAATTTTCCTACATCTCTCCTGAAGCAGAATCACCCTTGTTGCCTTTCATGAAATTTAACTTTGCCTGCTACTCCAATTTCTTCCAGCCTCTACTCATTAGCCAGTTCCAAAGTTACTGACACATTTTCAGGTACTTGTTATAGCAACGCCCCATCTGGCTAGCAATTCTATGTCTTAGTTTATTTTGTGCTGCTATAACAGAACGCCACAGACAGGGTATTTTTTTTAAACAATAGAAGTTTTATTTGGTTCGTGGCTACAGTGTGTCAATGTGTAAAGAAACATACTTATTTTACTGGAGGATTTAAGTGTTCCTCTCACAAATGCATTCATTGGCTGAAGTCTATCTTAATACTGGTTGTGAAATATTTAACAGTGACAACAAAATATTCTCAAATAGAAAATATAAAATCCAGCTTCTACAATCTCTTACATGAAAGTATTTGGAACAAAAATGAAATACTGAAATTCTACCTGCAGAATTTGGGGGTGTAGCTCAATGGTATAGTTTATTGCTTAACATGCACAAGCTATGGGTTCAATCCCCTGTGTGAATGCACACAATACAAACAGACAGACACATGCACACAGAAACCGAGCAAACAAAATGAATGGAAGGGAGGGATGGAAGGAAAGAGAAAGAAAAAAATGTCATGTTCATGCAATGGAAAACTTAGTTATTAATTTGCATTGAAACTATGTTTTACCAGCAACAGTCTCATACCATCAGAAGAATGTGGTGACTCCATTTCCAAAATCATCACCCAGTCAATGCCCTAGTGAATTTTTCCCCAATTTACTGATTTCAGGACAATTAATTTTCAAGCTAGAGAAACTTCTCTGTCTTCTAACAAGTAGGTCAGAGTTTCTTTTGTTGTTTCTGGCTTGTGAAATTTATATAAAGTTGATTCTCTTTTTCCTTCTCATTGTTTGTTAGTAATTAAATCTTCATTTAATAAAGCATATAAAGTTGTAAGGATTTTTTTGGCTGACCTATTTAAGTTGTGGATTTTACAAGAATAATATTCTTATTAATTTGCATTATTTTTGATCAGTAGTATTAAATCTTTATTAAATAAGAATTTGTCATTTCTTTTCTGCAAATTCTATGAGTGTCATACTCAAGTCTGCCTACTGTCATTGTTTCCAAGTTTTTATTTTTTATAAATGGATCCTCTCTGGAATTTTTCTATTTTAAATGCAATTAATCTATTAATATTTTTAATATAAAACTACTTGCATTTCTAGCATCAAGGTCCACCTAGTTGCTGATATTAAGAATTTATATGATACTTTGAACATATTTATTATATCTAGACATGGATATATACAAATTTAATATTGCAAGATATTGCTCAACCTCTGAAAGTAACAATTACAAATGCTGAACATATCTGGAATAATCCCAAAACCATGAATTGGTTTACATGAAAGAAACAAGAAAATAGATGCTCAGCAGTAGTGGGAAATGAAACTTCATTATGCAAATACCTATTGCATTCATGCTATGAGAAGGATTTGACAAGTTAATTAATTTATCTTTTATCTTACTTAAGTGCTTCTGCACTGCAAATCCTCCCTGGACTCTGAAGCACTCTCCTTTTCTCATGTTGGAAGTAGTATAATCCACAATACTTTGTGGCATTGGATGCAATTGCCTTTCATTTTCAGGAGGCAAGTTAAAAGATGTGGAAAACAATTTCCCTGGGGCCTCATGAGTGCTACACAAATGGATGAATATTTGGGGGCAATAGTATCTATGGTTTTTAAATTGGTTTTTAATTTATTTAGTATATTTGTGATTTGGGGACCCTCTGTAGCACAGGACCAGAGCCTTTCTACCAGAACTAGGAATGGTATTTGAGCTCACCTGTATACCTTTCCCTCTCTTCTTTCTTAGTCCATTTGCCCCAATATACAACAAAACCACTCTCCCACTATAGTTCAGTTTGAGTCCTACAGATTAATTTAGTCTTTTAGCAACCCCATGATTTACTGAAAATTTTGAACTGAAAAGTTCTTCAGACTCTCATATGTTGTAGAACTTTATCTGTGAGGAGAGTAAAAGCCCCTCTAGGAGGGATGGACAAACTTTCATACACAGTGTATAACAAAGATGACCTTTTCTACTGCCAGAAACACTATGCTCTCCTCTCTTTAGCTATTTAACTTTATTTAGGTTTCTTCTCAGTTACTTCCACAGAAAATCTTTCCTTTACTGTCCCAATCATAGATAGTCTGGATCTGTGATGGCTCAACTTACAATTTCTCAACTTTATGATAATTGAAAAGTGGTAGGCACTCGATAGCAACTGTACTTTGAATTTTGAATTTTGACCTTTTCCCAGGCTAGCAATCTGCAGTCCAATACTTTTGAGATACCCAGCAGTGGGCAGTAAGCCACAGCTCCCAGTGAGGCATGTCATTATGGGTAAATAATAGATACTCTTCGATGTACTGTGCTGCTAGCCAAGATGTTTGGTAGGTTAGGAATATGAAATGCATTGGTAATGGGATATTTTCTACTTATAATGGATTTATTGAGGTATAACCTCACTATAAGTCCAGGAGCATCTTTAATTTATATTCTCTTTGTATATGTTCCTATAACTTCTTGTTCTATTTAATGGAGTGAAGATTTTACTTTTATTTCTGTGATGTGCTTAATTTTTGCCTCCCTCCAGTGTGAGGAATTGACATGAGGGCCATGTCTGAGTATGTTTTGCTCACTTTGATATCACAGAGCCTAGCCCATGTAGAAGACAGGCAAAATTTAATTAACTATTTAATAGAGCTTACAATAGACTAATGTGTCTCCTCAAAATTAGTATATTGAAGACCTATCTTCCATGGAAGGGTCTCTGGAGGTGGGCTTCTGAGAGGTGATTAGGTCATGGACCTGGAGCCCTTTTGAATGGGATCAGTTTCTTCATAAAAAGAAACATGAGAGAACTTCCTCACCCTTCTCACACACACACACACACACACACCACCATCATGTGAGGAAACCAGAAAGCAACTTGCCACCAAGCCAGACCATATTAGTGCTCTGACTGCAGATTTCCAGCCTCCAAAACTGTGAGAAATAAGTGTTGGTTAAGTTCCCCAGTTTATGGTATACGTGTTATAGGAACCCAAACTAAACAAGACACAGTCATTTGGATACATCTTACATGCTGTTTTCCTCCTTGCTTTTAAATCTTGCTTAACCATCTCTGAGAATTTTTCTTAGACCTTTCTAACTAGTTCAAATCCTTTCAGAAAATCTGAAAACTCTGTTTGTTTTCCTGATGTGACTTCATATCATGTGTTTATACCTGTGCTCCAGTGAATTCTCCTCAAAATTGTCAAAAATACAAAATCAAAAACATTGTTTTCATGGTAGGCCTGTGCATTGCAGCTATCTTAGGAATATTTTCACTGGATTAGCAAAATATTAAGTGCAGTCTCAGAGCATGGCCAGTGTTAGCAAGAGATGTATTTCCCCAAAAAGCATTTTGAACACTTACTGACATGAGTACTAGGAAATAAGATGATCACATGTTTTAAAGTGGTTCAGAATGTATTCTCAGCTTTCAGTTTTACCTAGACATGAAGCAGCCAGGGAAACACAAAATTTCTGGAAAGTTTCTTGACTCCCTTTTTTGCAAATTTTAACTGCATTACCATGAAATCATTTGTTTATTAAAGAATGATTTCTATCCTGGCTCTGCTGAGAACTTGAAAAACCAGAAGAACCAACAAATGATGGTAAATGTGTTTCTACATTTTCCCACAACTCCCAGTATGTGGTGGACACAGACCAAACTTTGATTTAGCTTCCTGCCTTTTCAGCTTTTCCATACACATTTGCAGGGTATTTGTCCTCTCCTTCCTCAAAGAAAATTGGGTAGTTGGAAGGGAAAAACAGCAAACTGGACTATAATAATTGGACACTAATATCACAATCCACAAAACAACTATTGTTTAATTGAATCAGTTCTGAAAGTTCTTCAGTGGATAAATCATTTTTGTCCTGTGTCTTCATTTATTTTAAGTAATGGCATAATTCATCAAAATAGGGAGCCCAATGGGAGACAAATGCGGTACCTAGTTCTCATAAGTTAGTGGACTAGCTTTGTCTTGAATGTTTCAATTTTTTCTTTTTCTTTTTTTTTTTTTTTTTTTTTGACTTTCACTATATACTTCTTTTATTTGTTCTAATTAGTTATACATGACAGCAGAATGCCTTTTGATTCATTGTACATAAATGGAGCACAACTTTTCATTTCTCTGTTGTACATGATGTAGAGTCATACCATTCCTCTGTGTGTACCATTTCTAATCCAAATTTTCTCCATTCTATTTAGATTGGCCCAAACTCCCTAACTAAAAATTAATAAGAAGTTATACCCAAATATGCCAATGACCCATACCCAGCCATCTGTGAAATTATTGATTTGGTTGAAAACTCACAACTGGACCTAAAGGAATTTCTTTTATTTATGAGGGAGGGAGAGAAACAGCCACTGAATTTTTGACAGTGTTTCATTTCAATATTTAAAATTAGGGTCTGTAGAGGTTGATTGGTTGGTTGGTTTAGTACTTTTAGTTTTAATATTTTATATAAAAACTAAAAAAAAAATTACATTTGTTTTCTGTTATATGTAAAAATGATAAGAAGTCTAAGTCTGTATAGGAATTTTGAGATAGCATAAAGATTATAAAAATGTACCTAAGAATACTATACTTTATATACATAATGTTTCAAAGAAAACATTTTGTCCCTAACTATTTCTTCTTCATTAAAGGTTATTTTTTGGTCATGGATGTGTTGAGATGATCTTAAGGCTAGTAAACCACTGAGTCTGTGGTTCTATGTTCTAAAATTTGATTTTTTTTCTTATATTAGGAGAATAGTTCTGGTTGGTTTTCTGGTTAGCTAGCTTATATGTATGGTACAATTTAAGGATTAAATATAACTTTTAAATGATTTAACTTTTAAATTTTATTGATATGTCATAGGTTTTTTTTTTTGTTCAAGTTCATTCTGTGAAAGACAATTTCTCAATCTGAATAAACTGCATTAGGAGGAGAAGTTTATTGACATAGAACAGAAAACAGTTAGAACTAGTACAGAAAACTTTCCTGCTAAGGACATCACTGAAAATCACAGCCTTGTTTGTCATTCAGTAACTGGATTGAGGAAATATTCCTAAATGTGGAATATATATAGCTGATAGAACTTGAAGAGGCCTAACAGATATTTTACTTCCTTCTTAGTAATTGCCATTCTGACTGAATCTTAGAGTAGTTTGACTTGCATTTCTCTAATCACTAGAGATGTTGAACATTTTTCATATATTTGTTGATCAGTTGTATATTCTTTGAAAAATCTGTTAAGTTCCTTAGCCCATTTATTGATTGGGTTTTTTGTTTGTTTGTTTTGTTTTGTTTTTTTTTTAGTGTTGAGTTTTTTGAGTTCTTTGTATATACTGGAGATTATGCTCTATCTGAGGTGCATGTGGTAGTAAAGATTTTCTCCCATTCTGTAGGTTCTCTCTTCATGTTATTGATTGTTTCCTTTGCTGAAAAGAAGCTTTTTAGTTTGAATCCATCCCATTTATTGATTTTTTTATTTTACTTCTTGCACTTTAGGAGTCTTGTTAAAGTTCCTAAGCTGACACAGTGAAGATTTGACCTACTTTTTCTTCTATTAGGCACAGGGTCTCTGTTCTAGCACCTAAATCTTTGATTTACTTTGAGTTGAGTTTTGTGCAGGGTGAGAGATAGGGGTTTAGTGATAGGAGGCTTGAAATGAAAGAAGTTATTCTTTATTTTTAGAGATGTCTCAGCATTTCTCAAACTAAAGGACCAATAACAGGAAAAAAATAATAACTACCTTCACTCTTATGGCAAGCATCTGACTCTTCATAAGATTTACCTTCCACCCACCATGGCACATGGATCTTACCAAAATCACCAACATATCTTTCATTTCTTGTTCATCCCAGTCCATGGGATGGCATCATTGACATAGAGGATGAAGGTGATAGACTACAGAAAGTCCAGATGGTATATGAACCTTTGGACTACACAATGTTAGTGAGTCCAAGAGTTGGTATAGCCTTGGGGTGCACTATCATCCCAGTGAACACAAACTGCTTCTGACCCTCCTTCCTGTTAGGAACGGAAAAGAGCACCAAGCTAATACTCATACACCATGTACCTAAGGCTGTGTAAGTCTGTTCTAGCAAAAGTGCCATAGCTAACAAACAACTGAAATTGGGCTACTACTTGATGAAGTTTGCCCTTAGTCCATCCTAATCCTCCAGAATCTGTATGGTTTTTGAAAAGATCAAACTAGATTGATAAATGAAATGGAGAAAGGAATTGCCTCCTTTCTTTAGATCTTAAATAAGGGTGGTACTAATCTCTACCTATTGCCTCTGGGATGGGATATGGTTTTGATTTACTCTCTTTACTGAGGTTAAGGGACTTTGCTTAAGAGACTTTGACCTTCTTTACTATAACAACTCTGACTCCACAGGCCAAAGAACCAATGTGGGGTTTATGCCAACTATCTACGTGTCCGTGCCAATTATATATTCAGCATCTATGCAGTGACCACAGAGTACATCTGTGGATCCACTGGACCCATTGTGAGCCAGTGCTGAGCCAGGATTCCAATAATTTACTAGCCTTCATACACCAGCACATCTCCTCTCCAACAAAAGGCCAGATTTCTTGAGGTATTGAAATCAACCTAGATCCTGTATCCAACAGCAGAACTCCAAATGTTTGAGTATTCTGTTTTTCCAAGCATACAATTACCTGAGTTAATGGCCTTTGGTTCTTTGGGGAAGGACTTGAATTTAGTTCCTTTCCTTCCTCAGCAAATTCATAACTCCTTAGTCCAGTACTATTTGACTTATGTTAGCTATTGGTCTGATAGTCAGAAAGTGGAAGCTGATCTCCAGGGATTAAGTATGGTTTTGCAAGGCAAAGGCCTCTGTGATGCCTTCAGGTAAAGAGTGAACTGTTCCTCTGGAACAGAAAGAGAGGCCTACTTCTAACAAGCCCAGAAGGTTCAGAGAGAGCTGGGTACATTGATCCAGATGTTTTCTACTCAAGTGTTACAGTCTTATTCTTTTCCTAACCTTGACCTGGCACAGAAAATTTACCTGGGCTAAAGATTTAACCTTTTCTGGAGGTGTGCTGCTTATAAATTTAAACTCTGGATGTAGTCTGCAGTATTTTCTGCCTACAATCAGTAGTAGATAGAAGCCTCTTCCTGCTATTAAGGAGACCTACCTAACTTTCACACTTTAGACTTTCTAGTTTTTTCTGCTATTCATCAATGACACTTAGCAATAACCATCCAATTCTGCTGTCTTTACAATGAGTACTTCCATTTCTCAGATGTCTAAGATGTTACCAACCAATTCCCTTCCCTGGGTTCCCATCCCAGTTTACCACCAGTGAAAGGAGCTATCATTGGACAACTACTTCATGATAAGGATTTATTCACAATTGCTACTCAACTCCAGGGATCAGCTCCAAAAGCCCACTTTAAAACTGGTTTTCTTAGAGCACTTCTGACATCAAATCTCTTAGGACAAATTTCCCAGAAAACAAATTCTAAGGAGCTTTGCAATAGGAAGTTAATTGAGGAAAGCCCTTGAGATCCACAACTATGGGAGAGTAGAAGAAGCAAGTATGTTCCCAGAGAAGTATTAAACTTCAGTTTAGTTATAAAAGGAAAAAAAACAGTTGTAACACTGGGAATCTCCGCAAAGCAATGAGATTGGGCCTTCAGTTCCTTGCCTGAACAAGTCACTGTATATAGACCACCTCTGGGAAGTGAAGTGTTGTGACCCTGCATAAGGCAACTCTTTGGCTGAAGGCAATTCCCAGAGAGGAACTCAGTTTAGGGTCCTCATCCTTCACTTTCTCCAGTTACTGGGGGAATTAGTGACTTGGTTCTGAAGGGGATATCTGAAAAGAATACCACAGTAAAAATTCTGTAGTATAAACACACACCCACACTATATATGTTTAAAACTATTCTCCTACCCTAAGAGAAGTACACAAATGGTTTCAGTCAGGATCAGGGTCAAAAATTTAAATACTTTTACCACTATCAAGCCAAAAATATAACTTCTAACATAGATAAATATAGGTTCAAAATATTTAATTGCATAAGCATAGACTAGAGGAGACCTGACATGACAACATTTCACGCAGAAACTATCCAGGAGAGTCAGTTGTTTCCAAGGTCAATCTTTGTCAAGAATATAAGGCAACAGCCAAGAAAGCAAACACATTCTTAGTCTCTATTAATAGAAATAAAGTATCACTAGCAGATGTTATGGTTCTGCTATTGATCCCATAATGGACAACCACACCTGGAGTGATATTCAGTTCTCAGCCTCATATTTTAAAAGACACAATCTTAAAACTAGACTGGGTACTGAGAATAGCAATCAGAAATCTGAACACAGTGCTGAATGGAGAAAACCTGAAGGAGATTGGTAATTCCAGAAAAGACAGGACTTCAGGAGAGAGAAGACAATGGATTGAATATATTGGATGTGGGTTTCTCCAAAAAGAAGTACTAAGATTTGTGGGTAAAGATTACAGGGAGTAAATTTCAACTCAATATAGTGAAAAACTTCCAAATAGAGGTGTCAAAAATGGAGCTAGCAGAGATGCCTACCTGCAAGGCTGGGTACCTCTTGGAGGTTGTGGGGGAACAGCTGTCCTTCACTCTGGAGATTGGACCCGGTTTTCTCACAAATATACTATAAGCCTTATTTTTCTAAGACTAGGAGTTTAAAACTGAGACCATCTCAGGACAGGAAAGGAGTAAATCTCCAAATATAAGACTGCTTTTTCTTTATCCCTCCTTGAATATCTATAATGTATCAACATGCACACACACACACACACACACACACACACACACACACACACACACATCAAAAAGTAAAGAAAAGAAAAGAAAAAGAACACTTCTCCCCAGTCCAGTAATAAGGAAAGAATTCTGCTTGTGATTCCATCTTACCAAGAAAATAGAATTCGGATAAGTAGGATCTAAACTGTAAAATGGCTTAAGGCTCATTAACAAACCAGTTCAACTCAGACATTTCTAGTCTCATGTCTAGTTACATACTCTTCCTCACTTTCCTAATGAAGTGAATTTTGAGCTTCTTGTCCTGCCCTATTTCATATTCAGAAACAAATGACATTGTGTTTGTGAAAGTCATAAGAGATACTAATATTTTGCTAATACTCTTCTAAAAAAAAACTGCTTATGTCATGCTGCAGTTGGTTTTACTGACCTTAAAAATTGCAAAATAAAGATCTCAGCAATAATTAGCTCAGCAATTCCTGACATGAATTTAGTAATGCAGTCTTCCTACCCATATCACACCAGGATATCTGCAATTATCCCACAATTCTATCATGGGATTTTCCCAAAAGTTTAAAATAACCCTAGGGAAAAGTTGAAAATTTTGGAGGTGACCAAAGAACGTCATAAAACAGAATAGTGCAAGCCTAAAAAGAAATCTAAAAATCATTGAATTAGACCAGTGCCTCTTAACTTTGGACATTAGAATTCCCTGGGAGTTTTTTAAAATCCTAATATCTAGGCTGCTGCACCCCAGATCAATCACATCAGAATCTCTGGAAGTAAAATACAAGCATAGGTATTTTTTCAAGCTCTCCAGGAGATTCCAGTGTATAACCAAGGTTGAGAACTCCTGGAATAGACCAATTAAAAGACCATATCTTTAAAATGGGTAGAGGAAAATGAGGAGTGGGGAGGGGGTGGGGGGAAGGAAAGATAATGGGTTGAGAAAAACATCGTTACCTTATGTACATGTATGATTACACAAATGGTGTGACTCTACTTCGTGTACAATCAGAGAAATGAAAGTTATATCCCATGTGTGTACAATGAATAAAAAAATGGGTGCTATCTTTTGTTAGTCTCAAGGAAAGTTCCATGTTTGAGATAAGAACATGGCTTTGAGGGTTAGAATGCTGTGGCACCACCTTCTGCATGACCAGAGCCAGGTCTTCAATTCTGAACCTCTAGACTACTTCTAGAGACCATGAAGAATAAACTCAATCAGAGAATACATGAAAGCACCTAGCCCAGTGTCTGGCACCTGCAAGCTTCAAATAATATCCCTTCCCTTATTCCCTTGCCCCTACATGTTTTATGTAAGAGCAGCGAATAATAGAATTAATCGCAGAGCACACTTGTTACCAAAGAATTTTTAGGCACATATAACTACTGCCATTATTTTGCCAATAATGGAACAGAAATATGTACACAAACATTCACTAATACCTCCCACACCAAAAGCTCATCTAGAAATGGGTTGTTTGTAGCAAAAATGAGATATAATTTTTTGCCAGTTGGCTAAGCCAAGAGATTGATAGTCACCAGTGTTGGCAAAGATGTTTTAAAAAAAATAAGGTTCTAAAGATTAGTACAGCATTTTTTGAAGAGTAATTTGGCAGTATCCATCAAAAGTTTAAATGTACATACTCTTTCATGCAACTAATCTATTTGTGGGCACCTATCCTAGAGATAAATCTACACATTTACTCAAGCAGATACTGTTGTGTTTTGTTTTGCTTTTCATGGCACTTACCACTTCCTGAAATGCTTTGGTTGTCTATAGTCCATCTTCAAACTAGGAAATAGATATATGGGAAGTGAGAAGAGTCTCTTCAGTTTAGCTCACCAGGTGAGAAGAGCTGGGCTTGCCAACCAGGCCTATGCTACAGTCAATTTGCTGCCCACAATGTCACATGTATTGAAATATTTACTTTTAGGTAGGGGTTCTAATGTTCTAATGTTCCATTAATCAATAATCAGTGCATGACCCACTTTATTTTATGTATCTTAAACAACAGACATCCATGAACACACCATCTAACCAACAATGATAGTAATAACTTACATCTATTTACATATTCTTCCTCATACTGTCCTCTACGCGACCTCCACACTTGCTGCCTTGGGGTAGCCACTACTCTGAACTTTACTTTTATTATTTCTTGGCTTTTTGTTTGAGTGTTATAAGAGCATATTTCTACCATATATACTTTTCTGGGATTTTATTTTTTTCACGAAACATTTTGTGACAAGGATGTATCTGGTTGTTGTATCATCCATCGCATCATTACATTATGAGATCCATTATGTATTTATCTATTCTTCTGTAGTCGGCATTTTAATCATTCCAATTTGTGACTACTAAGAATAGTGGTACTATGGACACTTTTCCTGACATTTTTATACCACAGGGATGGTCAATTTCTGGCAGGAAATCTGACTGCAGTCACATTAACACCATTACCCACAAAAGTCATTGATAGATTCCCCAAAAGACTAATTTCTCTCTTCCCTTACCCAACCCCAGATCAGATCAAGGAAACGTAGGCAGAGGCAGACACTCCTTTAAAAGGTAGTACTTGGTAACAAACATTTATTGACATAACTGGTCCCTTCCAGAACCATCCTGAGTATTACCTCCATCTCCAGGTTTCCACCTACCTGGCCTCCCTCCTGCAGGATTTTAAAGATATTTTTACTTAAGAGACAAATTCCTGAATAGTTTGGTTTTAATATTTTCTATCAGAAAACCTCAAAGAGAATTTTAGCTGCTGATCTAAACTGATATTAACTCCCACAGATACTTTTGTTTAGAATTCAAACTTGTCATCTAATATCACAAAATGCAATAAGAGACTATTTGAATCACACACACACACACACACACACACACACACACACACACACACTGAAAAACTCATGTATCAATAACTATTTATAACCCTTAAAATCCATTGCATATCATCTCACCAAGTGGACATAAAAGCATTAAGGTAAGTTAAGAAAAGAGAAAAAAGAGAATAAAGCATACATTGTTTTGCAATGACATTTTTAGTTCATTTCAAATAGAGCTCAATTTGTTTGTAATGCCCATGTAAATGTTGGCATTGTCTTGTTAGTATTGTAAGATTTATTCTGTTCTCATCATTCAAAAACCTCAAATTACATGAATCATTACTTCTTAAGTTTTTAAAAGTTGACGCCTTCTTCTAGAAAAGAAGCAATAACTTTCAGGACTCCACCAGCTAGGGGCCATTCAACTACAAAATAGCCTCTCAGATAAACATGTGCCTCACCTACTGCCTCTCTGTTCAGATGAAGTGTTAGGAGGAAGAGAAAAAGAGGCCACTTTTCCAAAACAATTACCCCAAATTCCTAAATACACACTCAGCAGTCCTACTAGATTCACCATGCCAAAAATCCTTGGGATTTGGAATTCTGACCACATTTTTCAGCCAGCACACTCAGCCCTCACCCTTCACTCTACCAAGTCTCCCAATGTGCTCCTTTCAGCTATGCTCTTCCTCAGTTCTGCAACTGCAACAGGAAGAACTGATGGAGGAAATCCTGCCAACTCAGACAGCAGGACTAAAGCATTCAATGTCCCCTACCACTCACCAGTACTGGGAAATGAACCTGATCTTAAACTTAGACTCTATGTATCTAAGGGCTTCAAGCTTGCTGGGCAAGTGATCTGCCTCTGAGTCACATGTGCCGCAGCATCCAACTCAACAACCCCTTTATAAAGTCACATCCAAACAATGAGTCTCCCAAACAGCTTGGTAAACATGTCTGCTCTTTCTAATCCTCTTGTGCTATGGCCAGTACCTCTCTCTCCATAGCCTCCTCACAGACTACGGATCTGACCAGCATGAACTTCCTCAACATCTCATCACACACCCCCCCCCCCCACCCACATTATCTATTTTTATCTGTGCCCATCAGTGCCAACTTTCCCCTCATTCCAGAGGAAGTGACCATCCTTTTCTGGCTTCCGGCTAATTCCTTCACCTGTGCTAGCAAATTCCACCCCCTCCCACATAACCCAGAGTTCTTTCTCTCTCCAATCTGGCTACTTACCCACACATCCAACTGTTTCACTTCTTAAAACCAACAAACAAAATTCCACCATCCCTGTTTCTCTCTTTCCCCCCTATAGCCCAGTTCCCTGAATGAACAGAAGACAATCAAACCCCATGTCCACCTCTTACCTCTTACCTCCTGTCCACTCTTACACAGGCCTCAATCTGGATTCCAGCCCTACCATTCCAGATTCAAGTGTCCCTGGCAAAACCAGTTGCTAAATCTAATGCTTTTTTTTTTCCCCAGTGCAAACCTTAGCTGTCTTCTCTGTGGCAGTTGACTATATAATAAACAACCCCCTTCATCTTAAAATGTTCTCCTTCCTTTTCTTATAACCCCTGCTTCTCCTGTTAACACTGAGCACAATTTCTCCCCTCATTCCTTCTTTTCTGTTGCCTCCATCTTAAAATGCTCCCAATGTCCCTAACTATGGTCCTCTATTCATTACTCTGAGTACACTTTCTTAGAAAGTACTACCTCCCTAATACCCATCCTGGAGCCCTAACTGCCCCTGAGCTATAAACTCACAGAGACAACTGTCTCCAAGCATCTCTGTGTGTGCATTTCATGTAACAGGTCACACCCTGAATTTGTCATTTCCCTCGTTCTCAACTCCCCCATCTAGATGCCCCAACAACCCTGGACCTTCTTGTTTTCACTAAGTGAACGGTATCTGCCTAAACACAAAAGTAGGATTCCTTGGTAGTATGGCAGCTCTCTCATTCTGCCTCACCCCCACATCCACTCAGTCCCTGAGACTTGCACAACCTACCTCCTTAACATCACATCTATTCCCCCTTCTCCATTCCCTTTCTTTTAGAACTCTTTTGTTGTTAAAATAATAAGGACTAATATTATTATTATTATTATTACTGTAAGTATTAAATGCTGGGAACATAACATAGACAATTCTCACAAGAGAGAATAATATCATATATTTATAGAAGAAACAAACTGAGACACAAAGAGAGAAAATAGCTGCTTGAGGTCACATAGTTCAGAAGTGGCAGAACCATCCAAATTTAAGTCTTCCTGGCTCCAAAGTTTGCATCCTTTCTGCTGTTGCAGCAACCTTCTCTTGCAGTAGCTTCCAAATTGGTCTCCCTGCATCTTATTTCACATTCTGAATCTAATCCAATCTCTACAGCAGACAAAAATATCAGCTTTAGTCTTTTAAAAATCATTTGATTGTGAAATAACACAAATACAAAAAAATCCCATATTTTCCTGTGTGCTATGCAACCATTTTAAATGTCCGAAGCATATTAGTTACTCTTTCCAAGTTTATCTTTAGATAAATACTGAATTATTTTTGAATAAATAGAGCAACTTCCAAAAAGTAGCAATCTTAATATCAATTAATATTCTGATCATATTTATCATAAAAATAAGCTGGAGAGTTATTAATTGTGTGTATGTGTGTTTTCTTTTTATTTTTCCTATCACTTGGGAGCTTTTTCCATTGTAAGGGACCAAAAATTCTAAATGACACTTAAGGTAAAAAAAGGTGACTGAATTGTATAACAGAGAAAATTCCAGAGGTGAAGCTCCTGCAGACATGGATGGGCTCTGGGCTCCACAATGTCCCTCAGCTTGTTTTTTCCTTCTTTTGGCTCTGTCCCACACGGTCATCCCATTTTGTAGGATGCTTTCTCAGACTCTGCTTGGTGATTCTTGGCATCTTCAGGTTCTGCTCTCCTGATGGAAAGATAAGGGGTAGCAGCTCCCACCTTCTATCTGCCCAAGTTCAAGGTCAGAAGAACTTTTCTAGCTGTCCCAGAATTACTCTGATTGCCCTGGCTTAAGTCACTGCCCAGTCTGAAACTATGTGACCAAGGAGATGCAATTCTACAATTCTGATGAGAGGGATAAAATTCACTTATTGCCTTTGGCCAGTGTCACTGGCTCTACCTGTGGAACCAGAGGATGAGACTCTAGTCATGTGACCTAAAATAGGGTACAGAGGTGGAGCCTCAGAGGAAAATGAGCAGAATGGGTACTATTGTAGACAGTCCTCCAAAGCCACATCTCCTACCATTCACAACTATATGATCTAGGCTGGTCCCACAACCTTTTTTCTTTTAACAGAAATTATTTTTAGAATAGTTTTAGATTTGTAGAACAATGATACCATAGTACAGTTCTCATATACTCCCTCACTCAATTTCTCCTATAATTTAATATCCTATATTTTCTATAATTAGCACACACATATTAAAATCATTATTGACTAAAGTCCACAGTAGTTTATTTTGGATTTCTTTAGTTTTTTGCCTAATATCTTTTTCTGTTCCAGGATTCTACCCAGGATACCACATTATGTTTATTTGTCATGTGTCCTTAGGCTCCTTCTGGTAGTGAGGCTTTTTCAGACTTTTCTTGTTTTAGATGATCTTGACAGTTTTAAGGAGTACTACTTGAGTATTTTGTAGACTGTCCCTCTATTAGAACTTGTCTGAAGTTTTCCTCATAATTATACTGAGGTTGAGGTTTTGGGGAAGGAAGACCACAGAAGTTAAGTGCCATTTTCAACAATAATATCAAGAATATACACTGTTGGAGCCAGGCTTGGTGGCACATGTCTGTAATCCCAGCAGCTTGGGAGGCTGAAGCAAGAGGATCACAAGTTCAAAGCCAGCCTCAGCAACTTAACGAGAACCTATCACCAAAAAAAAAAAGGGCGGGGGAGGGACTGGGGATGTGGCTTAGTGGTTAAGTGTCCCTGAGTTCAATCCCTGATACCAAAATAAATAAATACATACATACATACTATCAATATGATTCATCACTATTAATATTGCCCTTGATACACAGCTAAGGTAGTTCTCTCTTCTTTTCATACTGTACTCTTCAAAGAAATTTACTAGTCCCACATTGAAGAAATAAGGATTTCTTCAATGAACAATGGAATATCTACATAAATTATTTTAATTCTTGTTCAAGGGGTATTTGTCTATTCTCATCCATTTATTTATTCAATCATTTATTAACATGAATGCATAGATCCCAATCTTACACTTGGGATTATATTCAACATTATTTCTGTTGTTGTTGTTCCAGCTTCAACCATTGGGAACTTTTTAAAAATTTTTTTTATATTTTTAATTTTTTACAGACTGCATTTTGACTCATGTACACAAATGGGGTATATCATTTCATGTCTATGGTTGTACATGATGTAGATTCATACCATTCATGTAATCATACATGTACATAGGGCAAAGATGTCTGTCTCATTCCACCACTTTTCATTACTCCCCTCATTTCCTTCTACATAATCTAAAGTTCCCCCATTCTTCTATCACTCCCCACACCCCCACCCCCATTATATAACATTCTCCACTTATCAGGGAAAATATTCGGCCTTTGGTTTTTTGGGATGGCTTATTTCACATAGCATGATATTCTCCAATTCCATCCATTATTTGCAATGTCATAATATTATTCTTCTTTATGGCTGAATAATATTCCATTGTGTATATATACCACAGTTTTTTTATCCATTCATCTGTTGAAGGGCATCTAGGTTGGTTCCACAATCTAGCTATTGTGAACTGAGCTGCTATAAACATTAATGTGGTGTGCTACTGAAGTATGCTGATTTTAAGCCTTTGGTTATAAACTGAGGAGTGGGATAACTCGGTCAAAAGGTAGGTCCATTCCAAGTTTTCTGAGGATTCTCCACACTGCTTTCCAGAATGGCTGCACCAATTTGCAGCTCCACCAGCAATGTAAAAGTGTGCCTTTTTCCCTACATCCATACCAACATCTATTATTGTTTGTGTTCTTGATAATAGCCATTCTAATTGGAGTAAAATGAAATCTTAGTGTTGTTTTAATTTGCATTTTCTCTAATTACTAGAGATGTTGAACACTTTTTCACATATTATTAATTGCCTGTGTGTCTTCTTCTGTAAAGTGTCTGTCCAGTTCCTTGGCCCATTTATTGATTGGTTCTTTGTATTTTTGGTGTAAATGTTGTAAGTTCTTTATAAATTTTGGAGATAAGTGCTCTAGCTGAAGTGCATATGGAAAGATTTTCTTCCACTCTCTAGGCTCTCTCTTCACATTCTTGATTGTATCCTTTGCTGAGAAAAAGCTTTTTAGTCCATCCCATTTATTGATTCTTTCCTTGGTTTCTTGTGCTTTGGGAGTCTTGTTGAGGAAGTCTGATCCTACACCAACATGATGAAGATTTCGACCTACTTTGTCTTCTGTTAGGTGCAGGGTCTCTGGTCTAATTCCTATATCCTTGATCCATTTGAGTTCAGTTTTGTGCAGGGTGAGAGATACAGATTTAATTTCATTTTACTGCATATGGATTTCCCAGTTTTGCCAGCACCAATTTGTTGAAGAGGCTATCTTTTCTCCATTGTATGTTTTTGGCTCCTTTGTCTAGTATGAGGTGACTGTATTTATGTGGTTTTGTCTCTGTGTCTTCTATTCTGTACCATTGGTCTGTCTGTTTATTTTGGTGCCAATACCATGCCGTTTTTGTACTATTGCTCTGTAGCATAGTATAATGTCTGGTATTGTGATACCTCCTGTTTCACTTCTACTCAGGATTGTTTTGGCTGTTAATTCAGCAAAGTAGCAGGATATAAAATCAATACACGTAAATCTAATGCACTTCTATTCATAAGTGATGAATCCACTGAAAGAGAAATCAGGAAAACCACTCCATTCACAATAGCCTCAAAAAAAAATAAAATACTTGGAATTAATCTAACAAAAGAGGTGAAAGATCTCTATAATGAAAACTACAGAACATTAAAGAAAGAAATTGAAGAAAACCTTAGAAGATGGAAATATCTCCTGGGTTCTTGGATAGGCAGAATTAACATTGTCAAAATGGCCATACTACCAAAGGTGCTCTACAGATTCAATGCAATTCCAATTAAAATCCCAATGACATTCTTCATAGAAATAGAAAAAAGCAATCATGAACTTCATCTGGAAGAACAAGAGACCTTGAATAGCCATTGGGAACTTTTGTAGTTGCCTCTTGCAATGTACTACAACAAAAGTATTCATGCATGCCCTCCTAAGCCAGGTGGTTTTAAAAAAAAAAAAAAAAAAAAAAAAAAAACAGCTTCCAGCTTCCAGGTCTCTTTCGCTCTGACTCTGGGAGATATAGCCCTTGTGTGAAAGTCACCCTCTAGTGTTTTAAGGAATCCCAAGATATCCAGATGAAGAGGCCATGTGGACATACTCCAACTCTTCCAGACAATCCAGCTAAGGAGCCAAATACATGTGGAAAAGGCATTTTAGATATCAAGCCTACAGATTACACTAGCCCCAGCAGATGAATTACTGTCTGCCTACAACCACATGAGAGGTTCCAGGCAAGAACTCCAACCTGAGAACAACCTACAAAGTCTTAATAGCAATGGCAACAATCTGTTAAAACCCACTGAAATGTGGGGTGGTTTGTGATATAGCAAAAATAACTGAAATAGATGCAAAAATCTGCCAGACTAGAGTTTTTAATATTCAACATAAAGTTAAAACATTTTGCCCAACATACATGAAAAAAATGCCAATGGCCTTTTCTTCAAGTTATTTAACCTCTGGTGTTTTAGAGGCAACATTCTTATCAAGAACATTGCTCCACACAGATAGTCTTTCTAAAGATACTACTGTCTATTTAAAACCAGTAATATTTGCCTTGAGTAACTGCTGCCTACCTAACAATTAGTCACAGCAAAGTAGACTTCTGAATAGAATTTCAAGCAGTAGAATCTTTAAGAATCCAGAAACCTGAAATATTTGCCAGCACCATGGTAGGAAATTTATTTCTGTATCTGAGCCAATCTAAACTTCTATTGGCACTTTTACAGGGACTTGGGAAACACAAGTCTCTTTTCAACCAGAGGGGAGAAGTCTGCTTTACTACATGCACTGTACATTTCCTGGAGTTAATGGGATGTGTGCAGGCCAGGGGAGGTGGAAAAACAAGCCAAAATAAACCTCCAGAAGAGATAAGATTATTAGTGTCAAGATTACATTACCAGATCCAAGGAGAAGACGTCACATCTTTCTTTTTTTCTACAGGGGAAGGTAGATTAGATTTCTATTTTATTACTGATTCTTCCCTCTTCTTTATTCAAATTTCTTGTCTCTCCTTGAGAATAGTTTGCTCTCATTTTATTTACAAATATATCTAAGTTTAATTAATACATATTCATTTAACCTAGAATTTGTTAATAGTTGGATTTGGCTTGAGTTTTAAGTTTATCTTGAGATAATGAACAAAGTAATCACCTAACAAATCAGCAGAAGGGTTTATCTCAAAATAATTAAGATATAAATATCCATATGAACATAAACATTAATTACATGTATAAAAACATATCACTAATCTGCAAACAAGTTTTACATATTCACTCACGATTCATCTTGAAAAATTTTATTTATTTAAGTTGTCAAACAATAAAAGAATATTCTTTTAAGTATTCTCCTTGCAGTGCCACTAGAGTCTAGAGATACAGACTCTTTGAGGCTAGAGATAGTACCCTTGGCACCCCAACATGTAGACGGGACGTTGGGATACCTTCAATAAATGTTTACTTGGTTAATGAATCAATGATTCAGACTGCAGTGATGAACGTCAGGGATCTATTTAATACAGAGTTTCAAATTATAGCTTATAGACCCAATTCAACCACAGTCTAGTCCCATTTGGCCTTACGTACTGCTGTGTTAGGTTTTGTCTCATTAAAAAGGCAATGAATTCATTTGATACAATATCTTTTTTAAAACAGTATGCAATGAAAGGGCTCATCCACACCTCTGTTGGAGTCCTTGTGTCCTCCCAACTTGCCTCAAAGGTAATCCCTTTTTTCAGTTTCCTCAGTAGTTTCTAGTTTAGGCGAATTCTTTACGCGTTGGTACTCTTGTGTTCCCCTTTTAAAAACAAAGGTAGAACATTATGTAGCCTGGTTCATATCTTGATGATTTTTAAAAATATATTTAAAGACCTTCTTCTCTATCATCTTAAACCAGTTATTGCACTCATTGAGTCCCATGTCCAGGCACAGCAGACGTTTGATAAGCCACCACAGAGTAATACATCTGAAACACAGAGGGCACATCCTATGTACTTGTTACAGTGAATGAAACAGACACATTTTACACAAATGAAGCACAACTTCTCCATTCCTCTGGCTATACATGGTGCAGAGTCACACCTGTCATGTAATCATATATGTATATAGGGTAATAAATGTATATAGGGTAATAATGTCTGTTTCATTCCACCATCCTTCCAACTCCAAACTCCCTTTTCTCCCCTCACTCCCCTCTGCCCAATCCAAAGTTCCTCCATTATTCCCTCCCCCACCCCATTATGGATCAGCATCCACTTATTTTATGGTAGAAATGTGAATATACACCACATTTCATTCATCAATGGGCTTCAATGGGCACCAGTGGGCACCTTGATTGATTTTATATCTTGGCTATTGTGAAAAGGGCTATAATGGACACGGGCATACAGATACCTCTTTGACATGTTGATTTCCTTTCCTTTAAATATATACCCAGTAGTGGGATTATTGGATATGGTTGTTCTAATTTAGCTTTTTGGGGAATCTTTACACTGCTTTCCATAATGGCTATACTAGTTTACATTCCAACCAACGATGTATAAAAGTTTCCCATTCTCTGCATCCTCTCCAGCATTTGCTATTTTTTGTCTTTGATTATAGCCATTTTAAGACAAGATGATATCTCATTGTGGCTTTGATTTACATTCTGTTGATGACTAGTGAAATGAAACTTTTTTTTCGTATACTGGTTGACCATGTATCTATCTTCTTTTATAAAATGTCTACTCAAATCATTGCCCATCTTTTAATTGGATTTTTTTCTGCTGAGTTGTTTTGAGCTTCTAGATATTGAATTGTTGTCAGACGAGTAGTTTGCAAATATTTTCTCTAATTCTGCAGGTGGTCTCTTTACTGTTGGTGGCTTCCTTTGCTGTGCAGAAGTTTCTTAGTTTGATGTAGTCCAATTTGTCTAATTTTGCATCTGTCGTCTGTGCTTTTAGGGTTTTATCAAAAAATCTTTGCCTATGCCAATATTTCGAAGTGTTTCTCCTGTTTTCTTTCAGTAGTTCAATGGTTTCAGGTCTTATATTTAGGTCTTTGATCTAATTTAAGTTGATTTTTGGATATGGTAGGAGAGAGGGGTCTAGGTTCAGCTTTCTCATATGGATACTGTTTTTCCCAGTATGGTTGCTTGAAAAGACTGACCATTCTCCAATGTATCTTTTTGGTGTCTTTGTCAAAAATGAGTTGGCTGAAAATGTGCACATGGAAGCTATTGTAAATAGAAATGGTTTCTTGATTTCTTTTTCAGATGGTTTGCTGCTGGTATATAGAAACACTACTGATTTTTGTATTTTGATTTATTGCATCTTACAACTCTACTGGGTTTTCTCATTAGTTCTAACAGTTTTTGGTGGAATCTCTAGAGTTTTCTAAATGTAAGATCATGTTATCTACAAACAGGTAATTAATTTCTTACTTTCCAATCTGTCATTTATTTATTTCTCTTGATAATTGCTCTGTCTGCAACCTCCAATAGAATATTGAATTCTAGTGGCTATTTTAAAGAAATACTCTTCTGGAGAAGTGATACCCAATATCATTCACAATGATAAACATAAAATGTTAATATTTGTTTGGCATATTGGAGAAGGCCACTCTGAGCCAGACAGCAGACCCAGAAAAGATAGCAAGATGAAAGGTATTTTTTCATGGCAGAATGTTTTGGAAATTTCACTTTGAAGTGTCTTAAGGAAAAAGGAAAAGGGAAACTAACATTTCTTTAGTTCTTGTATGGCTGTCATTATCCCGAGAACTAAGGTTTTGCTGGGTGCATTGCCACATGCCTTATAATCCCAGTGACTCAGGAAGTTAAGGCAGGAGGATCGCAAATTTGAGGCCAACCTTGTCCACTAAGTGAGACCCAGTCTAAAAATAAAAATGTTTTTAAAGGCTAAGGATGTAGCACACTAGACTGGCATGTGTGAGGCTCTGAGTTCATTCCTCAAGTTGGAAAAAATAAAAAAAGAACTAAGAATTTGATCTTGATTATAATGTACTAAGCATAAATATGTATTAATTCTCCACACTGAGACAGTCATATTTGGATCAAATCTGTAGTGTCAGAAAGTAAAATCTGAACTCAGGTTTCTGGCTCCCAATGTTTTGTTTTGTTTTTTGCTGTAGTCTCAAATGGTAACTAACATGTATCTGAAAGACTAAAGAATTTTCAAGAACTCAAATGACACAGCTTTCCCTGGATGCATTTTGGCTTCAATTCTAATTGCTGAATTATCTGAATATAACCCTGTTTGTGGTAACCAGTCTCCGAGCTGGATCCCAGTGATCCCTGTATTCCTCCTCCCACATTGCTTCAGTACTCACCTGTATAACCAGTAAAACATAGCAGAAGTGATGGTATGTGACCTGAAAGGTTAGGTCACTCAGCCTGTGGGGAGCCCATCATCATGCCATGGGGACACTTGAGCACCCTTATGGAGAGGCCCACTGGTGAGAAATATCCAAGAGTCATGGGAGTCAGTTATTTCAGAAACAGTTCTTTCAGCATGGGTCAAACCTTCAGATGACTGTAGCTCTAGCAGATGTCTTGATTGCAAACTCATGAGACAGAAACCCCTGGCTAATCTGCTCCCAAATCCCTGATCCCCAGAAACTATGTTTGTTGTTTTAGGACACTAACAATTGTAGTAATCTATTACACATTGATATATAACTAATATAGGGTTCTAACATACAGATGAAGAAAACAAAGCAAAAACAGTAAATATTTTGCCTCTTCTGTGATTGATACAGATTTCTGTGTTCTTGATATAGAACATACTCACTTAAGAGAGGTTTTAAAAAAAGGATTTTTGTTGACATTTCCAAATATTACTAACTTTTAACTTTGTTTTATTAAGGACTAGTGCCAAACAGAAAAAATAGCAGGGCAAGGTCATTTCAACTACATGGTGGGGAAAAAGTATTTTTATGAATTTGATATTTGAACCAGTATGACTGAAAAATGAAATAATCTAACAAGTGGATGGAAGTGGTTTTGTAAATAGAGCTCTGTGCTGTTGCCAGACTCTGACATACTGCCTCAGATGACAAACTACTTCTGCAAGCTAAAGATGAAGCACACATTTGCCCACTGGTCTATCAAACAGACAAGGACCATCTGTTAATTACCATTAGAAGACTGGAGAGAGAAAAAGTAAATGGAACTGAATTTTTCTGTGTCCAAGGTAATATCTCTTTTCTTTCCTTCCTCTTTCTTTTTTCCTTCCTTCCTTCCTTCTTTTCCTCCCTCCTTCTTCCCTTTTTCTTTCCTTTCCTTTTCTTTCCTTTCTTTGTTATATTCTGAGAAAAAAGCCTCTAGTTAGGTCTGAAACAAGTTCATTTAAATCTGATCTCTTTTTGATCATCCATATAAAAATATTTCCAGGAAAGCAATTAACACCTAAATGGAAATATGGCAAGTAGGTCATAACTACATGATTAAGTTTTCAGTGTAGTATCAGGATGGTAAATATTTTCATGGCACACTGACTTTTGGGCTGACTTTTGCCGAATGCTTTATAATTATTTTTATGTATGACCCATTAAAGCAATACAATATAATAGTTTCATGCTCCAACTCACAATTTCTAAATGAGGAAACTCAAGTGAGATTAAGTACATAGATGACTTTTGTAAGCATTAAGGCTAAACCAGAGTAATATCAAGTAATATCATTTAGATCTTGGGCATTTGTCCTTACTGGGGCAAGTCCCAGGTGGTAGATGAGGAGTGGAAGGGAGAAGAAAGATAGAATACCACTTTAAAATAAACTTTTCCTTCTTACCCTCATCCAGGCTCTTTCCAGCCTGCTCTAATTCTTTTTGAGGTATTCCAAAGAGTGTTGGTGTCTATCATTATGTCATAACTTGAGGCTGTTCACAATTCCAATCTATCTAAAAGACGCTGACCTAACATGAACTTGCAGACTACTGTTCAACAGGTAGGTCCACTGCTTCCTATCTAATGAATCTCTTGTGCATAAGAGAAGCAGTTCTTATATCTCTACCCCTAACATTTGCAGGACTCGGCAAGAATACAAATTAAGGCTCATATTTTAAAGTCATAAATCAGGCTAGCACATTGTTAGCTAAAATTTGGCCTATCATCCTATCGTGAAAAATAAATTCATAAAAGCAAAATTCTTCAAATATGAATAAGGCAATGGATTTTACAAGAATGAAAGTCAGCAAAATCATAGACTACACAACTGAATTATTATTGCACTTGAGTAGTGTGTTAATGGATAGTGATATTTGGATGAGTAATATCTATAATTGATAACATACTATATATTTATTCTATAAAATATATTTTCTTATCTTTGATTCAGCAAAATTACTAATTATATTTCTATAATCAAGATTTCTCATAATTTATGTTTTGCTAACAGGAAATGCCAAATTAGACAACCTCTTTGGACCAAAATTATTACATAGGGGGATAGTAAGATGATGGAGTAGAGGAGGGAGGCATTTCCCACTTGCTTTGCTATCTGGAATTTACACAATAGGAATATGGCTTCGCAACAAGGTGGGTGTCATTATTTTTCTGTCAGAGATTTGGAGAAGCCCAGAGATACTGTTGTAGTGAAGGGAGGACATAAGGAAATATACCCAAGATCAGCAGGGATAGTGGTGCTCTGTCACCACAAAGCAAGGGGCAACACAAAGGGAAAGAGAAACACAGCAGACAAATTTGGCACACAAAATGTGTTCTATATTTCTCAACTTCCAAGTGAAGAAGAGAGAAGGAGATCCAGCTAAAGGAGTTGATGCCGAACTTTGTTCCTATGGGAACCTAAGTGTACTTAGGAAATCTTTCCTCACTGTCTCACACGTGCCTACTGGGTTACCTAAAACACACCTGACAAATCATAATCCCCAAACAGTTATAGAGCATAGTGAATCCAGGGGATTCAAGACAGAGGTACAGAGAAGAGGTGCAATCTACTCTTCTTTGAGCCTGCAGCATGCAGAACAGCTAGCAGAAAAGAATCTGGGAAAATTATCCAGGCAGTGTGTTACACTGGGGACAGGAGAGGGCAAGTGGATTTCCATTTGAGCTCTGTGATGTGAACAACCAGTTAAGAAGGAGGAGACTGAACAGGTGGGCATGGTTACAGTCTAGAATGGAGACTTGGAAATTCATATTTGAGTGGCATACGGGCTACAGGAAACCTGCCATGCACCTTCCAGTCAGAGTGGTCTGTCACCTGGCCCTATGAGTAGAACTCTGAGGAGATACTGGAAATCCACATGCCCAGCTGAGATTAATATTTATTCAGTCCTAGGAGTGCAGGGATTTAAGAACTCCAGAGTACAAACTCCAAACAAAGGTTCAAAGTTCCATTTAGAACTTGTCTCCAGTAGCTGGTATTTCCCAAACAAATCTCTGCAATACTTCCAACCAGGAAGAGCATGATGATCTAAAATGTCCACACAAAATCCCAACAGAAGGTACTTCCAGTTCCATTCTCCTTGTACAGAGAAGCTGAGAACAGAGAAGTTGAGAGCAATTTCAATGGGAACACTTCCAATTTACTTCAACAGGCAGACTGGCAAAAACCACAAAAGGGGGTTGGGTTTAGAATGACCCAGCCCTGGCTCCCTCTATGAGGTGCATAGCCTAAGAAGTAAAGGGACAAAAGGACCATCTGGAATAGGATGCAACTACTCAACCTCAGGTTCCTCAAGGGAAAATTTTTAAGCATTTTTAATTAAGAATTTTTCTTTCTCTTTATTATTAATATTTTTAGTTATTGTTCTGCCTATATTTTCTGATTGATTCACATATATATTATATATATACGCACATATATATACACACACATTTCTTAGGGTTTTCCCCTATTTTATCATTTCTTTTCCTTTTATTAACTTTATACTATTTCTTTCAGTTTTCTAAGAATAGTAACTTTTTTGTTTCTTTGTTGTATGTTTGGGGTTTTGGGTTTTTTCTTATTTTTGAGTTTCGTTGTTTGATATTGGGGTGTAAAGTTGGTGTTTTTCTGTTCTACTTGCTTTCTTGCTTTATACTCTAACTTTCCTCACCCCTCCCTCTAATAGCAAAAAATATTTCTCTCTTCTACTTCTTTTCCTCCCTCTTTAGGCCCTTCATGCATGACCTTGCTTCTACTTTGTCTTCTCTCACTTTTTAAATATTCTAACCCTCCTTTTGCCTTCATACCCCAACTTCTTTACTCTTAGTGAATTATATTTTTAACATCCTTTTAATCTCTGTAGTCTATCCCTTTGGGGAATGGAATAAGGTCACTCAGAGGAAATACTATCATAGTTGTTCCCCAGAAGTGAATCAAAACAGCAATTCACACCAACAAATTGAGTCTACAATGTTAAGAAAGGCAGAGAATTCTTTCACTTGAAACCAGTGATGTAAGCTGTGGATTGAGGGGCCTGCTAACACTGGAGAGGAGACACTGAGACCAATTAAATTCAGATCAAATCTGGTGAGCCCTGAGTAATCTCTTCCAAGCCCAGAAAGGGCTAAAGGATAGACTAATGCAATCCCTTCTCCTCACCCCAGCTCATGCTCTGAGAATCCCAGAATAAAGGGAACAACAAGCTGTCCAGCCAAGAAGGTGTGAAACTCTGCAGTGAAATTCTACATACAGACTGCCCTACAAGTTTGACTACTTGGGGTTAGAACTAAGAATAATGAAAATCCACAATAATCTTCTCACCCAGTGAAAAATCTTATTGTTTTTCTTCTCACTTAAATAAGTCCTATTCCTTTCACTCTTAGGGAAAAGAATTTCAATGAGATATTTCACACAGAAGAAATGAAAAATAAATATCAAAGCCAGTGTATGAATGAATCTCACTAGAAGAATATTCAAAGGAGAATCAAATCTGAATTGAGAATCAGAAATAAACTGGCAGGAAATCAAAACCATCTCTCAATAGTAACACTGCATGTAAATGGTCTAAATTCTCGAATCAAAAGACATAGATTGACAAATAAGATTGAAAAACAGCAACCATATGCTATTTATAAGACACTCACCTTAAGGCAAAGATAAGTACAGGCTAAATGCAAAAGGATAAAAAAAATAAAGTATGCAAATGGGGACTGAAAGAAAGCAGGAGTAGCTACTCTTATATCTGACAAAGTAGAATTCAAACCAAAATTAACCAGAAAAGATGAAGAAAGTCACTTTATACTGGTTAAGAGAACCATCCAACAACAAGATTTAATAATTGCAAATATTTGTGCCCCTAATGTCAAAGCACCTACATATATAAAACAAACCATACTTAATATAAAGAATCAAGGGGCTGGGACCGTAACTCAGTGGTAGAGCATTTGCCTCACACATGCAAGTCATGGGTTCAATCCTCAGCATCATATAAAAATAAATAAATAAAGATATTGTGTTTATCTACAACTAAAAAATAGACCCCAATGCAATAATACTGAGTGATTTCAACAAACCTCTCCCATCAACAGATAGGTAATCCAGACATAAACTAAGTAAAGACTCTTCAGAACTAAAAAATATTATTAATCAAATGGACCTAACAGACATCTATAGAATATTCCACACATCAAAAACAGAATTCACTTTCTTTTCAGAAGTACATGGAACATTTACTAAAAATAGACCATATTTTAGGGCACAAAACAAGTCATAGCAAATACAAAAAAATAAAGATAATTCCTTGCATCATATTGGATCATAACTGAATGAAGTTAGAAATAATAACAATATAAAAAGAGAAATCATTTTAATACCTCAAGATTAAATATTACACTTGGAATGAGGAATGAGTCATAGAAGAAATCAGGGGAGAAATTTAAAAATTCCTGGAAATAAATAAGAACAGATATACAGCACATCAAAATCTCTGGGACAGTATGAAGACAGTTCTAAAGGGAAAGTTTATAGCAATGAATGCCTACATTTACATTAATGTTTATAGCAGCACAATTCACAATAGTCAAGTTATGGAGTTAGCCCAGGTACCTATCAACTGATGGATGGATAAATATGTTGTATATATACACAATGGTCTTTTACTCAGCCATAAACAAGAATGAAATCATGTCATTTGCTTGTAAATGGATGGAACTGGAGAACATCTTACTTAGAAAATAAGCCAGAATCATATAGTCAAGGGTCAGATGTTTTCTCTCATATGTGGAAGCTAGAGCAAAATAAAATGAACACCATGAAAATGGAAGATCAGTGGAGTGCAGGAGGGAGGTTCAAGGGAATGGGAGAGGGACAGGAAAGGGGAGGAGCAGCAGAATGATGTTGACTAAATTATGCTATTTGCATACGACTGTACCATGTTGAATTCCACCTCTATGTATACTATAAAGTACCAATTTATAAATAATAAATAGATGGGGAGAGGTCAGTGGAGTAGAGGAAGAGGGATGGAAGGTAGTGGGGAGAAGAAGAGGGAGGGAGGAGGTACTGGGAACTGAAATGAAGTAAATTACTACTTTGGAAACTTTTTATGAGTCTTCTTCATAGTCATGTGAACATTTTTACATCCTTTTTTACTTTTCTTACTTTTTTTGGATTGTAACCTTCATTATATACTGCACATTCAGTTTCATTCTATTTATAAAAACTGTTTTCTTTAAGTTTTAAGAATTTTTAAATTCTTTTAAAGGTGAACTAGTTCTCTCTCTCTGCTTCCCAGCTGCCAGAGCTGAGAGGTTACCTCCACTACATCCTTCTGCCATCAAATTCTGCCTCACTTGGGCCCCAAGAAATGGAATCAGCCAACCATGGATTGAAGCTCTGAAACTAGGAGCCCAAAATAAACTTTTCCTCCAGCTTAAAAAAAAAAAAAGGAAATAACCAAACTTAGATCCATTTTCCCCTAAGTTTTTGCAAATATTAATAACACCCAAATATGTATATATTCAAAATAGATATATTCAAAATTAATTTCATTTTCTACCCAAAACCACAATTCACTATTTGAGAAATTTTGTTATTAACTGCTGTAGTAATTTTGCATTTAGTTTAAATCTTATTGCTTTAATAGCATTTAATCAGCACTCTCATTGTATAACCAAGTGTATCTATTAGGTCAATTTGTTTTTCCTCTGGATTTTCCACATTTGGACAGATCCTGAATATATTGACTATAATGTTTAAACTGTTCCAAAGAATGTCACCAATAACAGCAGAATTGAGGTCATGTCTCTTAATAAGAAATATAATGATATATTAAGTAAAATAGAATATACTTCTAGATTTTTCACCTGACTTGTTCACCTTTGTTATCAACCATATTAGCTTTAGTATCACAGTTTCTCCCTAAACAATATTTTAAATCAGAGCCAAAAATGAAGTAGAGTTTTCAATTTTCCCAAGTAAAAATCTGTACTTTTTATAACAGATATGAAACCAATGAAATATTTATTAAGTTTAACTTGTTACTTTTCTCTCCTAAGAAGTTCAGTATAAATGTAAGTAAGTGGGGCTGAGGTTATGCCTCAGTGACAGAGCAATTGCCTAGTTTGTGTAAGGCACTGGGTTCAATTCTCAGCATGTAAATAAATAAATAAAATAAAGGTCCATCAACAACTAATAAAAATATTTAAAATAAATAAATAAAGTGTTATTAGCAAGACTTTTATTCCTGATGCAATCTAGGTTGAACTGAGTAATTTTTCTTTTTTAAAATTTTTAGATATATTCTTATTCTACTATTTCCTAATCATTTCATTTTAAATTCTTCTTACTGAAGAATTGTTTCATCATTTATCATCAACCTTAAGTTGTTGATCATTCTTTCATCAAATTTCAAGCTCATTTCTACAAATCCTAAACATTTTTTCATAAACTTCTATGAATATGAATACTGTGTTGTTATGCCATGAGAGACAACATTAAGCTTGACTAAGAATTGGACATACAATATTCTTTGAAGAACATTACACTATAAAAATTTTAGTTGTCAATTAAATCTTAGTAAAGCTGAAAAAGAATATGACATCCATGTACTAATTTAATGTTTCCTTTTATTTGTTGAATATCATCAATCATTTGCTATTTATTTAACCCTTTTTCAGTTCCAACAATTACATCTGCACTTTCCCGGTGGGTTTTAGTCTGTTTTGTGTTGCTTCATCAGAATATCATAGACTGGGATAACTGATAAACAGAAGTCTACTCCAGACTTACAGTTCTGGAAGCTAGGAAGTCCAAGATCTAGGGGCCTTTACTCACTAAGGGCTTTCTTACTATGTCATAAATGTTGGAGTGCATCACAGGATGAAAGATTGGGCAAGAGAGAGAGAGAGAGAGAGAGAGAGAGGAGAGAAGATAACCAAACTCATCCTTTCCTCAGTAATCCACTCCTACTATAATTAACCTTCTCCCATGATAACATTAATCTAATTGCCTCTTTAAGATTCCACCCCAACACTTTTGCATTGAGGACTAAGTTTCCAAAATATTTACTGTGTGGGATGCATTCAAATCATAGTATTCTACCCCTGGTCCCCCAAATTCATATCCTTCTCATATGCAAAATACATTCATTCCATCCAAATAGTCCCAAACTTTTAAATTATTCTAGCACTAACTCAAAAGTCCAAAAGTTCAATTAAATCAGATATGGATAAGACTCAAGACATGATTCATCTCGAAGCAAATTCCCTCCAGCTGTGAGACTGTAAAATCAAAACAAGTTATCAATTTATAAAATACAATGGTGGGACAGACATAGGATAGACATGTCCATTCCAGAGGAGAAATAGATAAGAAAAGAGGTAACTGGTCCCAAGTAACTAAAATTCAACATGGAAAACAACATTAGATCTTTAAGTTCCAGAACAATCTTCCTTGATTCCGTGCCCCACCTTCTGGGTGCAGTGGGGCCCCAATGCCTCAGACAGGCCCACCCTCATGGCTTTGCTTGGCACATACCACAAAGCAGTTCTCATGTGTTGGAGTCAAATGCCTGTACCCCTCGAGGGTGAAGTTGGATGTTGGCTGGTAGTTTTACAGTTCTGGAGTTCTGCAGCTATCCTGACCCCATAGTTCCACTAGGTCTTGCTTTAGTGGGGGCTTTCTGTTTGGCTCTGCCCCATGACAAGTTTCTGCCTAGGTATCCAGGTTATTGAAGATCTAATCTGAAATCTAGGTAGAGGACATTATGTCTCCATAACTCCTAAACACTGTGCCTGCAGAATTAGCACCATGTAGACACTGCCAAGGGTCAGTGCTTGTGCCCTCTGCAATGGCAGACTGAGCTCCACTTAGGCCTGCTGGAGCCACAGCTGGTGCAGCTCAGGAGCACTGCACTAGAATCCTGGAAGCAGAGTCACAGCACAGTACCAAGGCAATGAATGCTGAGGTCTGGCACACACCTTCCTGAAAAACTCACTCTCAAGATTCTACTATGGTCTGTGATGGGAGGGGCTGTCTTGGAGATCTCTGAAATGCCTTCAGAGTCTTTCTTCCCTTGTCTGGCTCCCTTCTATCCATGGTAATAAATTCTTTAGCAAAGGGTTCCTTGGCCACATCTTAAATTTGTTCTCCTAATCACACATTTTCATTCTTTACATGAATTAGGCTTAAATTCTGCAAAAATTTTATTTTCTGCTTCCCTTGTAATTAAAAATCCCACCTTTATTTCTCTCTTTTCTCATTTTATTTTAAGCAGTTAATAGAAGCCATATAGTGCCTTGAATGCTTTGCTACTTAGATACTTCTTCTGCCAGATATCCCAGTTCATTTCTCTTAAATTCCACCTTCTATAAAGCCCTAGGGCATGAGTATAATTCAGCCAAGTCCTTTGGAATTGTATAACAAAGATGGCCTTTACTCCAGTTTCCAATACTTTGTTTCTCAGTTCCATCTGAGACCTTGACAAAATGGCCCTTAAAGTCCATATTTATACCAGTATTTTAGTGATTACCACATAAGCAATCTCAAAGAAATTTCAGAATTTTCCTACATTCTCTCCTGAAGCAGAATCACCCTTGTTGCCTTTCATGAAATTTAAACTTTGCCTGCTACTCCAATTTCTTCCAGCCTCTACTCATTAGCCAGTTCCAAAGTTACTGACACATTTTCAGGTACTTGTTATAGCAACAGCCCCATCTGGCTAGCAATTCTATGTCTTAGTTTATTTTGTGCTGCTATAACAGAACGCCACAGACAGGGTATTTTTTTTAAACAATAGAAGTTTATTTGGTTCGTGGCTACAGTGTGTCAATGTGTAAAGAACACTTCATATTTTACTGGAGGATTTAAGTGTTTCCTCTCACAAATGCATTCATTGGCTGAAGTCTATCTTAAATACTGGTTGTGAAATATTTAACAGTGACAACAAAATATTCTCTAAATAGAAAATATAAAATCCAGCTTCTACAATCTCTTACATGAAAGTATTTGGAACAAAATGAAATACTGAAATTCTACCTGCAGAATTTGGGGGTGTAGCTCAATGGTATAGTTTATTGCTTAACATGCACAAAGCTATGGGTTCAATCCCCTGTGTGAATGCACACACATACAAACAGACAGACACATGCACACAGAAACCGAGCAAACAAAATGAATGGAAGGGAGGGATGGAAGGAAAGAGAAAGAAAAAAATTGTCATGTTCATGCAATGGAAAACTTAGTTATTAATTTGCATTGAAGTATGTTTTACCAGCAACAGTCTCATACCATCAGAAGAATGTGGTGACTCCATTTCCAAAATCATCACCCAGTCAAATGCCCTAGTGAATTTTTCCCCCAATTTACTGATTTCAGGACAATTAATTTTCAAGCTAGAGAAACTTCTCTGTCTTCTAACAAGTAGGTCAGAGTTTCTTTTGTTGTTTCTGGCTTGTGAAATTTATATAAAGTTGATTCTCTTTTTCCTTCTCATTGTTTTAGTTAGTAATTAAATCTTCATTTAATAAAGCATATAAAGTTGTAAGGATTTTTTTGGCTGACCTATTTAAGTTGTGGATTTTACAAGAATAATATTCTTATTAATTTGCATTATTTTTGATCAGTAGTTAAATCTTTATTAAATAAGAATTTGTCATTTCTTTTCTGCAAATTCTATGAGTGTCATACTCAAGTCTGCCTACTGTCATTGTTTCCAAGTTTTTATTTTTTATAAATGGATCCTCTCTGGAATTTTTCTATTTTAAATGCAATTAATCTATTAATATTTTTATAAATATAAAACTACTTGCATTTCTAGCATTCAAGGTCCACCTAGTTGCTGATATTAAGAATTTATATGATACTTTGAACATATTTATTATATCTAGACATGGATATATACAAATTTAATATTGCAAGATATTGCTCAACCTCTGAAAGTAACAATTACAAATGCTGAACATATCTGGAATAATCCCAAAACCATGAATTGGTTTACATGAAAAGAAACAAGAAAATAGATGCTCAGCAGTAGTGGGAAATGAAACTTCATTATGCAAATACCTATTGCATTCATGCTATGAGAAGGATTTGACAAGTTAATTAATTTATCTTTTATCTTACTTAAGTGCTTCTGCACTGCAAATCCTCCCTGGACTCTGAAGCACTCTCCTTTTCTCATGTTGGAAGTAGTATAATCCACAATACTTTGTGGCATTTGGATGCAATTGCCTTTCATTTTCAGGAGGCAAGTTAAAAGATGTGGAAAACAATTTCCCTGGGGCCTCATGAGTGCTACACAAATGGATGAATATTTGGGGGCAATAGTATCTATGGTTTTTAAATTGGTTTTTAATTTATTTAGTATATTTGTGATTTGGGGACCCTCTGTAGCACAGGACCAGAGCCTTTCTACCAGAACTAGGAATGGTATTTGAGCTCACCTGTATACCTTTCCCTCTCTTCTTTCTTAGTCCATTGCCCCAATATACAACAAAACCACTCTCCCACTATAGTTCAGTTTGAGTCCTACAGATTAATTTAGTCTTTTAGCAACCCCATGATTTACTGAAAATTTTGAACTGAAAAGTTCTTCAGACTCTCATATGTTGTAGAACTTTATCTGTGAGGAGAGTAAAAGCCCCTCTAGGAGGGATGGACAAACTTTCATACACAGTGTATAACAAAGATGACCTTTCTACTGCCAGAAACACTATGCTCTCCTCTCTTTAGCTATTTAACTTTATTTAGGTTTCTTCTCAGTTACTTCCACAGAAAATCTTTCCTTTACTGTCCCAATCATAGATAGTCTGGATCTGTGATGGCTCAACTTACAATTTCTCAACTTTATGATAATTGAAAAGTGGTAGGCACTCGATAGCAACTGTACTTTGAATTTTGAATTTTGACCTTTTCCCAGGCTAGCAATCTGCAGTCCAATACTTTTGAGATACCCAGCAGTGGCAGTAAGCCACAGCTCCCAGTGAGGCATGTCATTATGGGGTAAATAATAGATACTCTTCGATGTACTGTGCTGCTAGCCAAGATGTTTGGTAGGTTAGGAATATGAAATGCATTGGTAATGGGATATTTTCTACTTATAATGGATTTATTGAGGTATAACCTCACTATAAGTCCAGGAGCATCTTTAATTTATATTCTCTTTGTATATGTTCCTATAACTTCTTGTTCTATTTAATGGAGTGAAGATTTTACTTTTATTTCTGTGATGTGCTTAATTTTTGCCTCCCTCCAGTGTGAGGAATTGACATGAGGGCCATGTCTGAGTATGTTTTGCTCACTTTGATATCACAGAGCCTAGCCCATGTAGAAGACAGGCAAAATTTAATTAACTATTTAATAGAGCTTACAATAGACTAAATGTGTCTCCTCAAAATTAGTATATTGAAGACCTATCTTCCATGGAAGGGTCTCTGGAGGTGGGCTTCTGAGAGGTGATTAGGTCATGGACCTGGAGCCCTTTTGAATGGGATCAGTTTCTTCATAAAAAGAAACATGAGAGAACTTCCTCACCCTTCTCACACACACACACACACACACACACCCATCATGTGAGGAAACCAGAAAGCAACTTGCCACCAAGCCAGACCATATTAGTGCTCTGACTGCAGATTTCCAGCCTCCAAAACTGTGAGAAATAAGTGTTGGTTAAGTTCCCCAGTTTATGGTATACGTGTTATAGGAACCCAAACTAAACAAGACACAGTCATTTGGATACATCTTACATGCTGTTTTCCTCCTTGCTTTTAAATCTTGCTTAACCATCTCTGAGAATTTTTCTTAGACCTTTCTAACTAGTTCAAATCCTTTCAGAAAATCTGAAAACTCTGTTTGTTTTCCTGATGTGACTTCATATCATGTGTTTATACCTGTGCTCCAGTGAATTCTCCTCAAAATTGTCAAAAATACAAAATCAAAAACATTGTTTTCATGGTAGGCCTGTGCATTGCAGCTATCTTAGGAATATTTTCACTGGATTAGCAAAATATTAAGTGCAGTCTCAGAGCATGGCCAGTGTTAGCAAGAGATGTATTTTCCCCAAATGAAGCATTTTGAACACTTACTGACATGAGTACTAGGAAATAAGATGATCACATGTTTTAAAGTGGTTCAGAATGTATTCTCAGCTTTCAGTTTTACCTAGACATGAAGCAGCCAGGGAAACACAAATATTTCTGGAAAGTTTCTTGACTCCCTTTTTTGCAAATTTTAACTGCATTACCATGAAATCATTTGTTTATTAAAGAATGATTTCTATCCTGGCTCTGCTGAGAACTTGAAAAACCAGAAGAACCAACAAATGATGGTAATGTGTTTCTACATTTTCCCACAACTCCCAGTATGTGGTGGACACAGACCAAACTTTGATTTAGCTTCCTGCCTTTTCAGCTTTTCCATACACATTTGCAGGGTATTTGTCCTCTCCTTCCTCAAAGAAAATTGGGTAGTTGGAAGGGAAAAACAGCAAAACTGGACTATAATAATTGGACACTAATATCACAATCCACAAAACAACTATTGTTTAATTGAATCAGTTCTGAAAGTTCTTCAGTGGATAAATCATTTTTGTCCTGTGTCTTCATTTATTTTAAGTAATGGCATAATTCATCAAAAATAGGGAGCCCAATGGGAGACAAATGCGGTACCTAGTTCTCATAAGTTAGTGGACTAGCTTTGTCTTGAATGTTTCAATTTTTTCTTTTTCTTTTTTTTTTTTTTTTTTTGACTTTCACTATATACTTCTTTTTATTTGTTCTAATTAGTTATACATGACAGCAGAATGCCTTTTGATTCATTGTACATAAATGGAGCACAACTTTTCATTTCTCTGTTGTACATGATGTAGAGTCATACCATTCCTCTGTGTGTACCATTTCTAATCCAAAATTTTCTCCATTCTATTTAGATTGGCCCAAACTCCCTAACTAAAAATTAATAAGAAGTTATACCCAAATATGCCAATGACCCATACCCAGCCATCTGTGAAATTATTGATTTGGTTGAAAACTCACAACTGGACCTAAAGGAATTTCTTTTATTTATGAGGGAGGAGAAACAGCCACTGAATTTTTGACAGTGTTTCATTTCAATATTTAAAATTAGGGTCTGTAGAGGTTGATTGGTTGGTTGGTTTAGTACTTTTAGTTTTAATATTTTATATAAAAACTAAAAAAAAAATTACATTTGTTTTCTGTTATATGTAAAAATGATAAGAAGTCTAAGTCTGTATAGGAATTTTGAGATAGCATAAAGATTATAAAAATATGTACCTAAGAATACATATACTTTATATACATAATGTTTCATAAAGAAAACATTTTGTCCCTAACTATTTCTTCTTCATTAAAGGTTATTTTTTGGTCATGGATGTGTTGAGATGATCTTAAGGCTAGTAAACCACTGAGTCTGTGGTTCTATGTTCTAAAATTTGATTTTTTTCTTATATTAGGAGAATAGTTCTGGTTGGTTTTCTGGTTAGCTAGCTTATATGTATGGTACAATTTAAGGATTAAATATAACTTTTAAATGATTTAACTTTTAAATTTTATTGATATGTCATAGGTTTCTTTTTTTGTTCAAGTTCATTCTGTGAAAGACAATTTCTCAATCTGAATAAACTGCATTAGGAGGAGAAGTTATTGACATAGAACAGAAAACAGAAATATAATAATCCTTTTAGTTTGCAACTTTTTCTTCTCAAAGTTCCCCAAAGGAAGATGTTAGGAATTGGATGTGTCCCCCCAAAATTCATATGTTGAAATCCTAACCACTATATGACAGTATTAGAAAGTGAGACCTTTGGGAGGTAATTAGGTTATGGAGAGAGAGTCCTCCAGAATGGAATTATTACTTTAAAGAAGAGCTATGAGAAAAACTGCTTCCCCTCTCTTCTCTCCACCACGTGAGGATAAGAGAAGATAGCCATCTGTAAACCAGGATGCCACCCATGGGATCTCCTGGCACCTAGATCTTGGACTTCCCAACCTCAAAACAGTGAAAAACAAATGTTTGCTGTTTAAACCATCCATCCTATGGTAATTTCTTAGAGCAGCTGAAACAGACTAAGACAATAGGACTTTAAGAAACTCAGTCAAACAGGAGAAATACTAGAAATTATCAGAGTAATTATACTCAAACTCAAGAGAGCAAACTCTAGTTTATTGGATCAGAAATCTAAGTGACACTCAGGAACAAAAAGTTTTGTTAATGTGTTAAGAAATAAATTAGCAAAAATATGACCTAGAATACAATGCCAGAAGAACTGACCTCCATTTGGAATCAATGCAATTATCCTGGCATAAAAAGTGAACCATCAAGTTCTAAGAAAGTGAACATTGGACACTGATTCTGTAACCTTAAAAATAAAGAAGGAAGAACTATTCATTTTTTCTCATATGAAAACAAGTCCAAAATTGCATTGAGGTCTTTATTTCACATAAAATAGCATTAATCAAGATAATATAGTAGAAGTAGACAGCCCAATTCACCTGTTTTATCAGTAATACAATAGTGGAGGTCCTAATAACAATCTATTATCTTGCTCCAAGCTACAAAAAACATAATTCAGCAGTTTTGTCTATTGTGAAAAAGATATATATAGCAGATACTTCTGCTTAGATTCTGGGGAAGTTCTCTTTGGAACAAACAAAGCAGTTTTCTTTGTGGTTGAGAGGGGCAAAGGAAGAGGTCCTACAGAAGCCCATCCAATTCCAAACAGCACTGCCACACTGCTCCGCAGTTGGCCTCAACTGGGGAATGAAAGATGACTGAACTTGTAAAGTGATTTTCAAGAGACATGCAAATATGTTTTTCTCCCTCCTCTCCCTGTATTTCTTGGTTTGGGGTTATTTTTAAACCATGCCTAAAATTTAATTTACTGAGTGCTGGTCCTGATACAATATGAGTAAATTCAAATCCTTTTCTTTAAAATAATAAAATAAACTTTGCTAGTATTCTAGAAGTGGAACAAACAGAGATTACTAACTTTGTTGGGTGGGACATTGGTTGATTGTGTTTTATAAGCAAATTCTGTTTTTAACAACTATGGGGTAATACTGCTCAATCCTACTGCAGTATTTTCAGTTAGTGTCAAAGCTGAGGATTATTGTTTTTAGTTTTTTTCTGAATGTACCATTTATTGAATTTCTTGTTTTGCTGTTACTTGTTTTCCAAAGAGCATTGCAGCTAAAAGGAAAGAGTAAGTCAAGAAACTTCAGGAAAAGATACAATACCCTCAACTCCATCTTACAGTGAAGTTTCAATAGTGAATGTGTCACACGTTTTAGAAACTTTTAGGAAAGTTTCGCTAATGCATGCCACATGGAAGAAAACATCAGAAGAGATTAGGCTTCTCTAATCACATAACTATAAAGGAGGCCAGTCTAAATGAATAGAATATCAATTTTTTTCTAATTCTTTATACATGACAGTAGAATTATGGTTTTAATAAGTATTTTTTCTCCATTGGATGACAATAACTCTATGGTTTTTGTTAGCACTTTTGTTACTGGTTAGAATACTCAAGTAAGGGAAAGTCTGTGTTTATTTTGTAACTATTTCAATAATACGTTATATGTTACATTTGCTCATTGGTCTGGTTTTATTAGGAGGAGAAAAGGAAAGTCTTTTTCACAGAATTATCAACCATTCATACCTCTGAAAGTAAAAACTAGAAATGAAATTTCAAAATTTCATCCCCTTATTGTGTTATATAAATCTTATTTTTTAAAGTTCCTACTTCTCTTATTTCACAGGGCTGTCATACAGATCAGAACTGTAATCTTGTCTCATAACATTGTTATGTCCTTAAATTTTTCCAAGACCTATTTTGTGGACTATACCTTTAAAACTTTGAAGAAGTAAATAAGTTTATGCTTATTCAGACTCAATTTTTTTCATTACTGTTTTTGTTCTGTGTCCCATAAGTTCGCAGGTTTTTGTATAAAACAGCCATAAGAAGAAAACGTGCTTCAGAGGTTCTAAAGTCAAGAGAGATTTGGAAACCTTAAATCCTCCACGAGTCCTGAGACCGTCTGCTGCTCGGATAGTATTAGTCCATGACTGAAGATTATAAATCCAGTCCAAGGTAACGGAAGAGGCCAAAACAATTTCCACATGTGACATTTCAAAGTAAAACTTTATTTAGGCTCACATTAGCAAAATGAAATATAGCACATCATTTTTACCAGAAATTTGGAGTCACTCTGACTCCAAAAGAGCTATGTGTCAAAAGCCACTATAACATCATCTTGATATTGACCTATTATATCCAGTTTTCCCAGAAGTGATTGACACATCATTGTCTAGCCTATGTGGAGCACGGCTTCCCCTCTGCTCACCATCATGGCTGCACAAACAGTGGAGAAGTGAAAGAAGATATCTGGAGGAAATACAAGAGGGTACATCTGTTTTATCTTCTTTTCCAAGCCACCCTTAGGCAGGTGGGGTCATGTCTGAAAAAATTCCAGACTCCATTCTGCCAGCATGGTTACCATATAGTGATCTATGGTGGTTAGTAAATCCCAGTTACTTAATCAAACATCTATCTGGGTATTGGTGTGAACCTATATTTGTAGATGTAGTTAACATCTACAATCAGTTGACTTTAAGTAAATCAACTTACTCTTGACAATGTGGGCGGCTCATATAATCAGTTGAAGGCCTTAACAGCAAAAAACTGAAACTTCCCGGAGAAGAAGAAATTTTGCCTCAGGACTGAAATAATACTGCTTGAGCTTCTAACTGACCAGCCTGCCTGCCCTGCAAATGCTAGACTTGTTAGCTGCCACAATGGTCCAAGTCATTTCCTCAAAATCAATTTCTTTGCATATGTACATAACATACATATTGACTTTGTTTCTCTGGAGAACCTGATACAGAGTCTTATGCCATTTCAGCTCCTTCTTCATTGGATTACATATTATGCATTAAGAGAGTCATGAATAGACAAGCCTGTTCGTATTGGAGAATTATGGTTCTAAGAAGTACACTTAATCCCTGGGAAAATCCCTGGAGAAAGTCAGAACACAGTTTCCCCCTGTGTTTTACTGTACATACATGGGAGACCACTGTTCTAAGTGCCTTTACTGTATTTTTTTTGTCTTATTTTAAACACTGTTATATTTGTACTACAGGCAAGATTTCAAAATTCTGCCTTGAATTTTGGCAGATACTTATGGTGGAAGTTAGATTTTTTTGTTATAGAAATCTAAAATCGTTAACTATATGACATATATTTTGGCATCCATGTTCTTCTTTCCAATAGTGCTTAAAAATAGAAGTGTTTGATATAATTATATTTAATTAGATCATTCAAGTTAATTGAAATACAAAATTTTTGAGATAAGATCATTTCCTAGAAAATAGTCACAAAATTTCAAAAACTAATTAACTAACTTGTTGAAAATGAAAAATGTTCACCAACAAAGATCTTGCAAATAATACTAACATAAAACAACTAAATAATGGGGTTTGTAGGTACAAATTTGATTTCTTGTGGCATGCTCTTTGAATCCTAAATATTTGGATGAATCTATATAATTTTAAGTATTTTTGTGTGAAAATTTTCTATCATGTCAGATAATCACTAAATATTTAGGAACCTGAGAAAGCACCCAGGCATACCAATAAACCTTTCTCTATTCATTCCATGGTGCTAGTTTCTCATGATCCTTAGTTGAATAATGCCAGTTGTTTCCCTCTACTATGCTGGACTATGCAGTCTAGATTTGTGATAGCTTATGCAATGAAACTGGGAAAAATACCAGATTCTAACAAAATATGAAATGAAATTCTCATTTAATTAAAACTTAAATGACAAATTTTCACATTTAAACATTTAATCTTAGTATTAGCTAGAATGACTGAATTAAATATCTTTTGAAAACAATGTGAAGTAAATACAGTAAAGGCACATTTACAACCATTTTGGCATTCAAGATATGTTCTAAATCTACTGCTTATTCTTATTAGTATTTTTCTGCCTTTTGCTAAAAACCCTGGCTTTGGCTTATGATTAGATCCAAAAAAATCACATCGCTTCTGATATGATAGGCAACATATCATAGTGGTTAAGATAACCAGATCTGGGAATCCTGGCTCTGCCACTTCCCAATTGTATGACTTTGCCAAATTAATCACTCTTCAGCATTCAGTAGAGTGAAGAAGCTATCAAATTACTTGCTGTTTCATTAAAATGCCTCCAAAAATATTATGCATATATATTTTAAAATAGCTATACATATACCCATAAGTCCATATTTTTTAAAAAAGCACTTAGCATGGTACTTGGCAAGAAAGCAAATCTCAGTAAGTGTTAAGCATTATCCACATTTTAAGAGTTTAGAAACTGCACGTGAATTACAATTACCTCAGTAAAAATTCTAATTAAAAAAAAGCATAGAAATTGTACTCAGAAGCATTGGAGTTCTGATCTAGGAAAATTTATCTTCTTGTTCAATATATTAAAATTAAATGACACTCAAAATATTTATTTCTGTTAATTTTCCCTGTAAAATGTAACACATAAAAGGGTTATTGAGGGCTGGGGATATAGCTCAGTTGGTAGAGCGCTTGCCTCACAAGCACAAGGCCCTGGGTTCAAATCCCCAGCACCGCAAAAAAAAAAAAAAAAAAAAAAGGCTTATTGTACAGGAATTTCTTGGTTATAAGTCAACAGAGAAGACCTTATAGAAAGGAGTGAGGTACCCCATAAGCCCTGAGGGAGGTCAGAAATCAACTAGTCTGAGGATCTAGATAGCAAAACATAGATGGGTTATTTTTCCCTTCTGATTTTTACTGCTGCAACAATTACATTACAATGATTTCAGTCGCTCTGTCACTCAAGATTCAAATTCCAAGAAAATACACAAGTGGTCTAGATTAGTTGAATGGAATTAAGACCCTTTTATTCCCAGTCTCACCTTTATTTTGCTCCATTAGAGCAAGTCCACTGACAGTTACAAAGAAAAATGCATGTCAATGAAAAAATAAATGTCCTACATATTCAGAAGCATTGCCTTTAATTGTTTTTCAGAAATCACATGCCCAGATAGTCATCAAAAGCATACATATTACATAGGTAATAAGGATCAGAAATTGTTATTTCTTTAATGCCCCAAAACATAGACACATTAGCACAAAGAATATACTTGTAGGGAATATGGAAATATGGGTAATATTCTTGAATAAACTAATTGATCAGTACTCCTGAATTAACTAATATCACCTGGAAGTGGTATTGAAAATTTCCATTTCCACTTTTATATTAGGAGCAGACTGAGAAAATCTTCCATCTTTCCCTAGTCCGTTTTTCTACCTTACTTTGCCACCTTACTTTCTGAAAGTGGCAGGAATGGTGGCAACATCTTCCAACTTTGGGTTTGAATGTGCCTGCTAGGCAGGAAACAACAGCAATTCCCTGGACCTCCACAAGCAGCCAAGCTCGTTTGTTGACACTGAAAGCATACAAATTACATCGATCTACCTACACTTCTGGTGTAGGGTAAAATTGATGAAATACTAATACTGTGCAATTTAGATTATTAAGCTTTTCAACTATGGTGAAGTGGAAAATTTTCCAATAGTAGTAAAAGATTAGGTGGGATTCTTTCTAAAAAAAATATCGGTAGGCTAATACAAGGGAGTATAGCAATGTATACTTACCAAGTGGTCACTTACTTCAGGCTAATTTCTTTTAAATTATATAAAATTCTAACAAAACTGATTTAATTCTTCCAAAATTTGAAACAGATGGAAAACTATATATTAGGATGTCAAATGTATTTAAAAGAAAATTCTGTCAAAAATATATTGAAGTCAGTAAAGAAATAACCTAGAACAAAACTGCCATGAAAATATACAAAAAACACAAACAACATAGTAGATTCCCCACATACTTCAAAGTCTCCTTAACTATATCACATTACAGTATAGTAACTGACATTTATAGTGATGACCCTAGATTCTTAAAAATTCTACGGTAGAAAAGAATGTGATACATTTTAGAAGGATGTTCAGGAAAAATAATTCTTTAAAAAGGCTCTCTATGAAGGTAGTAAGTTTGGGGAGTTTCAGAAATATATACACTGGCCCCCATGATTATAGACAATAACAGTAACAGTAATAAATAGTAGCTGGTACTAATTAAGGATTTGTCACGTGCTAAGTGCTTTATCTGGATAAACTCATTTAGTGCTCACATCAATTCACACCATGTACTATTATTATTCCCATTATATAGAAAAGAAAACTAACAGAGGTTAAGTGCTTGCGCAAGGTCACTATTAGTGAGGATAAGTAAGATTATAATAACAAACAACCCTAAATTTTCAGTGGCTTAAAACAACAGAGTTTTATTTGTCATTTGTGCTTCCTGTCCACCAGGACATGGCTGGGGCTCTGCTCTTCATAATTCTGACTCAAGGATGCAAATTGATGGCATATCTGCTATTTGAAATGAAGTTAGTTGCCATGCAGAAAGAAGAGAAATATACCAATTTGTATCTTGACTCTTCCTTGAAGTCATGTGACCATGACTTACCTCAAGAAGTACAAACATGCTGTGTGCCCAAAGAAGACCAGAATCCAGAATATTAGGGTGCAGGCCTAAAGACTACCACAATCACATAATTAGGAAGCAGGGGAGTAGAGTTCAAACTCAGGCAACCCAACAGTAAAGTGTTTATAGTATGTACTGTAGAGGCTTCCAAGTTTTATATATAAAAGAAAGTGACACTGGGAGACAGGAGTGGGTCACATCTCTTAGAAAATTCCATCTCCTTGCAAAAAGCATTATTTTATAGCCTTATAAAATGCTGAAAATGTTGAGGAAATTAAAAAAGTTTCAAGGCAACTTTGCCCTTTGTACAAATCACAGGGTTAGCAGATACATTTATCACCAATGAGAGCTATGCAGAACAAGAGCTTTTATTTATTTTCTGAGGCTCAAATGCCCTTTTTCATGTTGTCTAGGGATAACATAAAGGGAACTCCTTTAAGAAAAGAACTTGGCTATAGTATTAATGAAGTGCTCCATAATCTTGGAAGCTCAATAGCAATAATTATTGACACCCTGCCACCATATCTATGCTTACTTAATCAAACCTCCTTATAAAGTGATTTGTAGTTGGATGTAAAAAAAAAAAAAAATTAGGTTTCTTCTTTTGATTGTTTGCATTGGATCTTCCTGATTTATATTTCAAAATATTTTTCTGCACATTTTCCTTGGTCGCCAATATTGCAAAAAGTTGAACGTATTCAACTTCATACTTTTCAGATTTGCAAACATGTTTTGGATGTTTACATATCTTCTGCATGACTCCAAGGTAAGGAAGTATTCCCTTACAAAATTCTTGCAGAAGAAAAGAAAGATTAACAAAGGGATTTAAAACTTAGATATCCACTTTTCCATAGGCAAAGTAAGCAGTGCAACATAGACAGTACCAGTAGTTAAATAACCTGGAATGAACTTTTAAAAAATCTGGGCTTTTACCCTGGTTTCAGGATTTTTCAAAATAAGATGTATGTGGCTTTACTTTCTATGTAATACAAATGTACTCTACATAACTTTAATATACGTTTTTGTATACTTAAGAAAATGAGACACATTCTACATTTTATGGCTCATATAATCTTGATCCATTTAAATAAATAAAATTAATTTTTAATTCCTAACCATATTTAAATATTTAAGTTCTAGTCTTAATTCAGATTACAGCTGATGTAAATGCTAATGGGGGTATACTATATTTATATATCATTTTCTTGGTCTTTGTGATAGCAACAATCATGTGAATCTTGCCCTGAGGCCTTTCTGTCCTGAGAAAGATCTATGTACTCATCATAATAATGACAAGTGTCATATTACTACCAATTGTTATTTGCTTTTTCATATCAGTCATGTCTCTGAGAACCTCACAAATTTGTGGCTACGATATATGAAAGTTTTAATGGAACTTATTGCAATTGGAAATGGGTGTGTTACATTTTTTTAGAAAAGACTAGGGAGAACGCCTATCTTCTTGGCAGAGCACTTACTTTGAGCCTAATTGATGTGAGATTAGAAAATGTAAAAAAAAAAATCTTACTTAAGAAATGAATTCCAAATAGAGTAAAATAGAAACATGCTCTTTTGGGATGTATTATTTAATCAACTCCTAGCATCTGCTCTTTCTTAACACTTCCACCTTAGGATTAGGGTTTATCTATAGAAAGTCACCTGTTCCTCCCATTCCAACTGTACTCATATGAACATTGAAAATTTGGGAATTTTTATTTGTCAATATTTGCTAAAGGTTCAACCATAGAAGGGCTGTAGTACAGATTAAAACAGCTGCCCAAATCATTGCCCAACACCTCCTTCATTAAGGTTTTCCATTATCCAGGACAATCTCTAACAATTAATAAGACAGGGGAGAGCAAGAGTAAGCTGTTTAAAAATGTTTAGTTTTAAGCTCTTAAAAAGGTAAAAAAAATTTAGAAAAGAAAAAATGAGAGCCTCAAATTTTGAGAAAGTACAAAAGTAATTAATACTGGCTGTGAGCAGGTGTGACAAAAATTTTGACAAAAGAGCTGTGTGTTCAGTGTACATGATACACTCCAGGAAAAATGAGATAAACAAAACCTGGTGTCTGCCTTCAAAATGTTTAACATGTTGGAGGACATAAAACATACCAAGTTAACGGTATGAGACAGGGTTTAGTAAGTATGATGTGTGACTCAAAAACATGTGGACAGGGCTATGGACTTGGGTTCAAATGTCTAATTTGCTATATACAAAGAATAGAATAGAATTCTAGTTAGTCCTTGAGCTTTGGACTTAAACAAATATGTCAGTCAAGCTTCAACCACCAAAAAGAACCAAACCAGTAGTTGATCTATATTAAGAGACTTATGGAAAAGAATTGGCTTATATGATTGTGGGGCTGACTAGGCAAATCTGAAATCTACAGACAAGCCATCGGGAAGGGCAGCTGGAACTTTCAGACAGCAGAAGCTGCAGTTCATATTTAGAGCTGCTTCTTCAAGGAGACATCAGCTCTGCTTTTACAGCCTTTCAATTGACTGAATCAAGTTCATGCAAATGATCTAATACACTATCCCTTACTTAAAGCCAACCAATTATGGACTACATCACATCTAAAAAATACATTCACAGGAATACCTAGACTTTTACAACTGCAATTTTATAATTGCCTCAAAGGGTAAAAAACAAACCAAGTGATCATCAATAGAGTATTCTCTTTCATGATGATATATAATGGCAACACTACACAGTTATAAAAAGTAAGAATGGTTTATATATACTGATGTGCAAATAAAATATATATTAAAAGGATAAAGCAAAGTGAAAACCAGTGTGTAAAAAGGCAATGGTGGGCTATATATTCATTAGGTATATTACATGTATACACTCATATTCATATCTTTGTATATGTGTTTCTATTTATAGTTACATAAAGGAACTCTAGAAGGATACAAAAGAAACCAGTAAAGTGATCATCTTGTGATAATGGAGCATTCGAAGAAACCTGTGTAAATGGGAAGTAAGCCATTTTACTATATTTCTTTTATATTTTTATTTTTGAACCAAGTGAATGTGGTATTTTTGTTTTGTTTTGTTTTGTTTTTTGTTTTTTGGTTTTTTTTTTTTTTGTACCAGGGATTGAACCCAGTGGCACTTAACCACTGAACCACATCCCCAGTTCTTTTTTATATTTTTTTTAGAGACAGGATCTCACTGAGTTACTTAGCACTTGCTAAATTGCTGAGCCTGGCTTCGAACTTGCAATCCTTTTGCCTCAGCCTCCAGGATTACAGGTGAACACCACTGCAACCTGTGTGTTTACTATTTTAAAAACACACTTTGATGAAAATAGTTCAACAGTGCCCATTTTATCAATTAATTTTTGAAAAATGTTGTCATTGGCCATAACAAGACTTAATTATTAATTCTTAAATATCTATAGATTGGCTGAAACTCAACTGTCTTCAGTGTTTCAGGTAGCTGGTTCTCACTCAGATACATATCTGTTCCCTAAATGTCTCATTCTTCCTGGGTCAGCAGAAACAGAGACAAAAGATGGCTCGTAGAATAATTCAAGACCTCTTAGGTCCTAGTCTGAAAAATGGTACAATTTCTTCCCATACACCATTAGCAAAAGCAAGTCCAAGGAGGAGGAATTACACTCTGCCCATAACAAAGTTTTGGCCAGAACGTGGATGCAGGGAGGGGCCAATGATTCAATCTATAATAGCTGTTGATCACTGCAGACATCCGGAAATATTCTAAAATAGAACTGTGAATCACAGGTCTAAGAAGTAGCAAAGTGTAGGCATAACTTTGTAAAAGATTGAGTATTCTATGAATACCACAGCTTATCTTTAGGTTAGATCATCACTGTCTATAAAGGTAATGAATGGAATGAAATGAAATGGAATACAGACTTACAAGCTCAGAGATCTAGAAGGGATCTGGGACCACGCTGCCTCACCACAGTGCCTTCTACTGATGAGGCACTAAGGGCCTGAGTAAATTAAATTAGCATTAAACAAGAAACTAAGTTAATTTGAGCAATTATAGAAAGCACTAAGAAAGAACTGCAATGCCTAAAACACATCTATTTATTTAAGGTAATGGGCAATCGTGAACAAAAAAATTAGATAAAGTCTAGGAGGCACATCATTAATTAAGTTTCCTAAAAGTATGGGTTATAGACTGACCTGGGAAACAAAGAAAGGAATTAAAGTGAGTGACATTAACTGCAAACAGCACCCACAGTCATAAACAGAACACATTTCATGTGTTCTAAATTCTGTTTTAGAAATATATTTCAAATGTACATGGATAATAGTAGTGTATATTGTTTTTTATTTTGAAATTTTTCATTAGAATTACAAGGGTATACACAAAAACAAATATCTCTCCTATACAATACAACCAGTGTACCCCTCAAGCAAAATACTTTTGTGAGTTTATTATATATTGTTCCATTAATTCTTTCTAGTTTTATTCAGATAAGTACACATGGTATTTTCATCTTATCCTAAGGATACAATTCTAAATACGTAGAATAATACAATACTTATTTTTCCATACAAGTATTTTTGCTTTAACTAGTGACTATGGCAATGGCATTAAAACCAACTTAAATTCACTAGGTTCGCCAGCTTGAACAATTATACAAGTCATACTTAATTCCTTTTAAAATGGGGAGATTCACAATATTTAACTTATTTGGAAATACAAAGAACATATAAGAGCAAACAATCTAGAAGAACAAAGTTGGCAGAGTTTTACTGCCTGATTTCTGAGACATACAACATAGCTTCAGTCATCAGGACAATGTGGTATGGGCATAAAGATAGGCAGACAGCTAATGGAATACAACATATTCACTGAGACCACGAAAACATCTTCTGGGCAACAATGTATCTATATAGTTTGTCCTCATTTTAGCCAATTGATGATTGAACCAAATATAGGACTTTACATTTTGTCACTAAAGAATTTCTTATTAGTTGTTTCCCTTTTATTTTTAGGCAAGCTCTTTTTAGATTTTGATTCTGTCATTTAATATACTATTTCTTCTTACTTCTTAATTTCTATGAACTTGGTAATAATGTTATTTAATACTCTTTAAGTCTTAATTAATAAAGACTCAATACAGTTAAACTAAAGAGGAAATTTATTGGCTCAAATAATAAGTCCAGTGTGAACTCACATACAACTGGATCAAATAATACAACAGGAACTCAAATAATGTCACCTTGATTCTCCCTCTCATTCTACTTCTCAACTTTGTTCTGTACAGGTTTGAACCTTTTGTCTCAATTACCTCAGCAAAAGTCTTGGACCTGAGAATGGTCTGAAACGAGTCACATGTTCATCTCAGAACCAATCAATATGGTTAGGAGACTGTATTTCTCTGATTGTCCTGGTTTGAAAAACACACTCAACCCCAGAGTCCTGGATGAGGTAAGCCTTCCTTCAAACACATGGACTAGGAGTAAGAAAAGGGAAAGGTAACTTTCCATGGAAAATAGGGCATTGTAATCAGTTTGTAGGGGAAATAAACACCATAGCAAACAAAAATGACATATGTTGTCAATAAATCCCAAGCACAATAAAATGGAAGGATAAATAAGGTGTTTATGAGTATAAAAACATCTCCCAAAATTATTTTTAGATTTGGTTTTAAAGTATAGTACTTGGCAAAATGAAAAAGTGGTAAGTCTAAAGGAAGTAAGAGAATATTATCAGTATTTGTATCATATTAAGTTTTGAAAATTGTCCTATTGTGTTTGTACCAAATCCAAAAACTGGAGATGCTGAAGAAGACCTGTGTCTTCTCAACCTGTGTCTTAGTCAACTCAGACTGCTAAAATAAAACAACACAGACTAGATGACTTAATGAACAGATGTTTATTTCTTGTAGTTCTGAAGACTGAGAAGGCCAAGATCAAGGTTCTGGCAGATTTGGTTCTCAGTAGGACCCTTTTCCTGGCATGGTAGGGCCATGTTCTCACTTTGTGTTCACATGACCCTTCCTCAGTATATGTATGTAGGGAGAGAGAGAGAGAGGTTTTGTTACTTCCTATAAGGACATTAATCCCACTTTGAGGGGTTACCTCCTAATCTCTTTGAAATCTAATTACCCCTCAAAGACCCTCCTCCACTGAAGGTTAGAACTTCAACGTATTACTGTTGGGGGTAGGGGAGATACAGTCAGATGTTAACATCAAAAGAGCTGTAAGCGAGTTCAGAAGTCAAGAAAAGGCCAGAGGAATGACATTTATTTAGCCATTATTCACACAGTGAAAAATCAACAGAACCAAGATGGTCAATCTGATTTTCACCCAGAAATAACATTATTCTTAGGAAAGCTTAATCTGCACATATGAGAAGAACATACTCCGTACCCCTCCAAGATTTTTTCCTTCAACTAGGAAGTAGTATTAAAGTCAACAAATCAGGAAAAAAGCCTCAAAGGGTACTATTGAAGTAAACTATGTCCCATCGGCAGGAAGTTCAAGCACAAGAGATTACACTTAATGGAAGCAAACTGGTCAATTAATTGAAGAATATGACATTAAAACCACCTTTTAAAATCCACAAGAATATCTGATAATTATGTGATTGAGGGAAACTGGAAGTACAAGATATAAAATGGGTGATGCCAAAAAAGAAAAGAAAATTATAGGTTATTATGCCAATTAGGGCTTTAAAAATATGTTTTTAAAGCTCAGATATTTAGCTATTGCAGGGCTGTCATTTTCATTGGCTGGATCTACCAAGTGAAAACAGGGTATGAGAGGAGTTTCCTGCAATGTCTAGTACTTAAAATATAAAAAGGGATTTTAAAATATAGAAAGTAATAAGGAAATAAGTAGGCCTGCCTTAAAATGTACTGGAGAGCCCGTCTGACCACTGTATGTTCACAAAGGTTGTGTTTCAAGGTCAATTCTACTGTCCTAAAGTTTCTTGCCTGTTCTGATGATAACAAGAGATCATATATCTTTGATTTCCCCACAGCAAAGTTGTACTCCTGCCTCTGACATCAGAAACATCAGAATCCTTTTATTTATTTATTTAATTTTTCTTGGTATTGCTGGGGTAAGTGTTCTACCCATTGAGCCACATCCTCAGTCCAGAAAGCTTTGATTTTTAAGTCCCACTGTGTCACTAGATGAAATCATCTAATACCTATCAAACTGAGCTACCATTTATTCAAACAGGTAAGGAGGAACAGGGGAACAACAACAATGCTCAACAAGAAGGCAACATTTTGTAGATGTGATTGAGCCCTACGTACTCACTGAGGAGCCCTGCATAATTTCTCATGTGGTTTAAGATACTGAAACAGGGTTGAAGAGGTGAAAATGAGTAGTTACAATGTAAAACAATCATAATCCACTAAGGGGAAAAAAATGTATTTGCCAACCACTTAAATATAATTGTTCATTATTTTAAGAAAAATCACAAGTTTCTGTGAAAAAATAAACTGACATTGGAAATATTGAATAGTTCAAAATTTAAAACATAGGTACAGATAATATTTATTAAAATTATATTTTGATGTTCTTTTAGCTTATTATACTGTTTAACATATTATATGCTATGTATTATATTGTAGTCTTTCATTTTCCTTGTTTCACTGTTTTAAAGACATTTTATTCTTTACAACATTCTAAGATTTATAGTCAAACTGTGAAATAGAGTTCCCATATGACCCAGGTCAGTTTCCCCTACATATTAACATTTTTAAATGGCTTATCTTTTGTTGAAATTCTCAAATTTTCCCTCAATTTTTACTTTTAATCAACATAACTGACATACTTGATAATTTAATTAAATAATACTAAAAAGCTGGTAATCAAATTCATCAGTCTCTATTGCATTCTTCCCCTGAATAATCACTTTCATATGTATAGTAAATTTTTCTGGTTATTTAACCAGTTTTTTTTTTTTTTTTTTTCAGAATTAAATTTTATTTCACATTTATAGAAACTGTGAAAAACACCAACATTTTCCCACATTACAGCACAACATTTCAACGGAATATTTCTTGCCATAAATAAGATCTTACTGATTTATATAACTGAAATTAACAGTTTATGTTCTTCAAGTTAAAGTAAGAATGACTTAGTAAATGATTGTTTAAAATTTTCAAATCCAGACATAAACATATGGCTTCATTAACATCCTATATTGACCATTACTAAATTATTTCCATTATCAATTAGCACTCATTTGTAAAGATGCATTCTTAACATTGTTTTGGTCAGTTGGAATACAGAAGAAAAATGAACAGTGCAGAAATATTAAGCATACATTTTTGTGATGTACTATACTGTGTGGGTACTACACCATACATATAGGGGTCTGATTCATCCTTATTTCCTATAAATTTGTTTTCAAATAATTTTTACCAATAATCTGGAAATTCTGATGCTATATAACCAAAGGATTGCTCTTTTTTTTTGGGGGGGGGCGGGTAGTAGGAATTGAACCCAGGGGTGCTTTAGCACTGAGATACCTCCCCAGCCCCTCTTATTTTTTATTTTGAGACAGGGTCTTGCTAAACTGCTTGGGGCCTTGAGAAGTTGCTGAGGCTGGCCTTGTCAATTGTGATCTTCCTGCTTCAGCCTCCTGAGTTGCTGGGTTTACAGATATGTGCCACTGCACTAGCTCTGCAATTTTTATGTTTGCACAGAAACACTAATTTTAAAAATCATCTGACTAAAGTAAAAATTTCAAATAAGTGCACTGGCTGATAAAAATAAAGCAACTTTTTATAATGGATAGCTCGTCTTCTGTAGTAGTTGGTTTCAAACACATGTATAGAAAAAGTAAATTTAAACTGTATGCTAAAAGAACCAATCATTTTAGAAACCAGTTTTTTAGAGTAGTCTTAAATATTTCAGAACATACCAAAATATGACCTAATTATTCTCAGTTGTTTACAGAAAAAATAAAACTATAGAATTATTCTTATTACTTGGATTTGAATATCCTAATAACTAATAGGTCTAAATTTGGATTAAGGTATAATTTTTTGAAATATGTAGTGCAGGAAGCTTAAGTAATGTTTGATTTCTTTTAAAGCATACATAGATTTTAAATATCATATGTCAGTGATTCTGAATGTCAAATTACAGTATATATCAACAGTAGGTGTAGATATTGTAGTAGCAATATCTGGTCTACTACTGAAGGACAATCAAGAAAGAAAGAACTTTTTTTTCTTGAGAGAAGAAAAGAATATTAAACAGAAATGATATCAGGGAAAAGAATAGCCTGGTCCCCTAAATAAAAGGGCCATTAACTGAAAAGAGCAACACTATTCTCTGTTGACACTTAAAAAGCATTATCCCTATTATCAGGAATAATGTAACACCATCTAATCTTATGTATTACCATCATTATGTATATATGAATATGTATATTAAAAAATACAGATATTGCATGGTGACTAAGCAATTTTGGAATAAATCCATAGACCAAGTCACAGCATGCATAAGTTGTTTATACCTTAACTGCTCATTTATACTGAAACAAATTTTTGTCAAGCATACTAGTAATTTTAAAATGATATGATAAAAAATTTGGTTGTAGTATTTTATTTTGCTGAATTACAATTAAGAAAAAGCAGCTAGCTGCTTCACTTATTTTAATACTAGTATATTCTGGATCATCTTATACAAATACATGTATAGAAACTTAAAGGGTCATAAATTTCCCATGAGGAGACATTATTTAGTCTGTATCATTGGTGTGTATCTGCAAAACATTTGAACACTGCAAACTTTAGAAGTTTTAAGATTGAGCATGGGAAAGGTTTGTACTCTACTACAACGATGCTGGTGTACTTCTACACAAGGCCTCTTAGTGATGTCAATCAACCGGAGGTAGGAGTTTATCAATGAATTGCTTAACATCCATCATTTCCTGTTGACATGAACAGTGCATCATGCCTTCATAGATCTTGAAGGTTACATTTGCTGGATTTACCAAAGTCTTTAGTTTTTCAACAGTAAGAGAACCAAACATTAGGGGAACTAAAGGATCACAATCTCCATGGCACTGTGGGAATGAAGCCCGGAGTGGAAGCCAACAACTGAGTGCAGTGACACCGGCCAGTTTCTGCTGCATGGTGAGAGCAGTGTACATAGACAAGGCTCCTCCCTGAGAAAATCCTCCCAAAATAATTCTGTTAGAAGGAATGCCATTCTTCACCTCTTGATCTATCAAAGCTTTTACACTTTCTGCTGCTTGTTTAATTCCAGGCTCATCCTCCTGAGAATCTGGTGAAAGTCCAATAATATCAAACCAAGAAGGCATAGCCATTTTCATATTCAATGTAACAGGCATAATTGGCGCATGCGGGCAGATATATTTGATATGTGAACTTCTGATACCTGCAAAAGCTTCTGCCCATCCGTGCCCAGTATCTCCCAATCCATGAAGGAAAATAACCTCTGCTGGTCTCCATCGGCGTCGGGGCGGACCCAGAGGAGGCGGTGCTCTGGCCCAGGACGGCTGCTGGTCCCTGGAGCCTGGCTTCGTTCTCCTCTTTTCAAGCGTAGTCTATTTAACCAGTTTTTAAACAACATATTTATACTAAAATTTCTTCATCCATTAATACCAGAAGTCTGATAATTTTTTCCAAATACTGCATCAAATCTACCACATTAATTTCTGAGCAATCTAATGTCATTAGATAATTCATCCACTTCATTTCTTCCCTCTATTTCTATGCTGGAGCTTCCATCCACCTGCTCCCATCTGCCACTTACAGTTCTCTAGGCTTGATGTCTAGTTAAGACTTCCTTCACTGATACCTATGTTTTATCCCATCTGGGGACTTCATCTTTCTTGGGTTGTGCTTCATTTTGTTGGAATATATGCTTTTGTAGCTTCCTAAGAAAAGACTTGAGCAGGTGTTTTGTTTTGTTTTGTTTTTTTACTTTCCTGGTCTAAAACTGTCTTTATTCTGTCCTCACAATTGATTGATAGTTTGGCTGAGTATAGAAGTCTAGATTGAAAACATTTTCTCTTAGAGTGCTGATGGCATTGCCCTATTGTCTATCTCCAGTATTTTACGATGACCCAAATCATTCTATTCCCTGTGATATGTGACCTGGTCTGTCTGGAAGCTTTCAGCAGTTTTCTTTAATCCTACAGGGGGCCTGAAATTTTATGAAGATGTGCTCTATAAAGATCTCTTTGTTTCCTGTGCTAGGCACCCTGTGGACCCTTCAAACTAGGGACGGCTGTCCCAGCATCTTCCTTCGTGCTTTCTACATCCTAAAATCTTGTTGAAATCTCTCAATCATTGAGGATTCTATTCCCACATTTTACAGATATCCTTTGAAGGACTATTTCAAGTATATTGCTAGCTCTGATGGCACGTATACTGGTCTGAAATTTTGGAAAGTATAGCATCTCAAACCAAATAATAAAACCACTCGAAGAAAACCTAATTGCCTGAGTTGAAGTTACCCAGTTTTCTTAGGCCTCCACATATAATCATCAGCACTGGAGTGGTAAAATGATGGAGCACTAATATCATGTGTTATTGTCACTGTCCTAAATCACTAGGAGTATGCTGGAGAGTAAGTTGACCTTTATCATTAAATATTTCAGGGTGCATGTCCTGAGAACAAGTCATCCTCTCACATAACATTCCTGATTTTTTGACTAGGAGATTGAAAAAACAAGATACGCTCTTGCTAAAATTAACCAAAACATAGGAATTCCAGATATAATGTATCTATACTGGATATGGACCAAGAGATTTAATGATAACAATAGAACAGGGTCTTTTTGCCATATGATTACGCATGTTCTTTCATCCCATGACAGTGGGTCCCATAGAGCTCTAGAACAGGGCCCATGACATGACCTGCCAGCAATCAAAAGGTTTTCTAAAGCCAAAATCAACTTACATTTTATTACTAGTCTTTGATATACGAAGGATTCTAATGTGTTACATTTACAACAAACCATGTTGGTTTGTTCTGTATGTATGCCACCCTTTGTAAAAGCTGAAGCTGTTCTCATTTGTAAATATCAAAAAAAGATTACTATACTTGGCCTTGCTATGTAAAATACCTGAATATAATTCTCACCTTCATATGTCTTTTGAAATTTTCCTTTATCAGAAAGTTTATCAGGGTCAAGATCTGATCTGAGAATTCAAAATGTTACGTTCAAGGGAAATGCAGTTTTCCTGAAACTTACAACCATGACCACTTAAAACCTGTTTTGCAATCTTCAATGAGTCCTTAATAAAAATTTTATTTTTTTAATGCTAAGTAACTAAACATCATCAACACATCTAAATTATCAAAGAGGAAATAAATGGTCTTTCTCAACTAGGATACTTGTGATTTTTTAATTGTGAAATAAACATGGTTTGTGTGAGCAATCACAATGAGAATATTTACAAAAATTTGAAGAAATTTGAAAATGAACATTAAGAAAATGAATAACCATTCCATGAGAGGTATTAGTATCATAAGAAAGATCAAGTAGGAATGATTCAAAGAGAACTCTATGACATTTGACATGGTTTCAGAGATGAATACATAAATATTGCCATGATTTTAACAACAGCTTTTCAGTTTTGTTGCAAATGAAAGCCAGTGCTCCTTCTATTTAAAAGTGTTTTAACAACATGGGTTATGGGTGTAGCTCAGTGTTTGCCTTGGGTTTAATCGCCAGCACTACAAATTAAAAAAAAAAAAAAGTGTTTAACAACACTTTACCAAATGTAGCAGACATCTGTTATTTGTGGCTGCTCAGCATTCACCAGGGACCCCAGGTGGATACAGAGAGTTTGTCACTCAGGGGGCCTGATGCTCCCCTGCCTTCAGGAGTTGGGACAGTTGCTGGATGGTCAATCTTTATACCACCTTCTGCAGTTCACAAAGATTATTGAACAGGGTGAACATAGCACCCAAGTTGGATGAATCAGTCTCCTGATGAGCTCTACTCTATGTACCAGAAAGAGTCTCTCTTCTTCTGGTCTCAACCAATAAAGACCAGTTAAGTGTGGAACTTCCTGCCACTGGCTGCCTTTGACTACCACATGCAGAGAAGCTGCTGAGAACCACACCAGTACCTAGAGGAATGTTGAATGATGACAGAGAGACAGGAATTGTGTTGAGCCCCTGGATTCAGCTATGCTAAAGCCAATTCCACACCTATCCTTCCTAGTTAAAAGAGCCAATAAATTCTCTTTTTTGCTTAAGTTAACTTAAATTAGATTACTGTCACTTGCAACCAAGCATCCTGGCTAATGGATAAGTGAAGTCTTTTTCAAAGCACAATGTATAATTTAAGGCATATATGAGTACACTTAAACAATGGTTGCTACTAAATTGTACATCTGCCAAATATTACTCAGTTTTAAAGAATGGAATCATGGCATTTGTTGGTAAATGGATGGAGTTAGAGACTATCATACTAAGCAAAATAAACCAAACCCAAAAAACCAAAGACTGAATGTTTTCTCTGATATGCAAATGTTAATTCACAATAAGGCGGGGGATAGGGAAGAATAGAATTACTTTAGATTAGGTGGAGGAGAGTGAAGGGAGGGGAAGGGGTCTGGGGGTAAGAAGGATAGTAGAGCGAAACAGACATTATTACCTCAGGTACATATGTGACTACATGACCAGTGTGATCCTACAATATGTACAACCAGAAAAATGAGAGATTGTGTTCTATTTATATATGACCTATGAAACTGTATAAATGCATTCTACTGCCATGTACAATAAATTAGAACAAATTAAAAAATGTTTTAAATATTATAAAATTACATGAATAAAACATGTTTAATTTTCTTATAGCTTTGCAGTTCCACCACTCATATTTAAGCAGCCCCAGACTGTTGACAATCAAGAAGAGAAAATGAGTGTATGTGTGGAGAGAAACACAGCAGAACTGGAGGAGGAAGTCAAGTCAAAGACTCCCCCAGTCTGAAAAGCTTTCAAATGTCATAGGCTCACTGTCTTTGCACTGCACAAAAGACTATTAGGTTATTTAAGTTCAAGTTTGAAGGTGCTGTAGTATAAAGGAAGTTAAGAAAATGTGTTAGAGAGTGACTCGATCTAAAACTCAAGTTTTAGGAAGAGGGGCATGAGATTGATTTATAACAGATTCATGTTCTTGCAATATACTAAAAGTGAATTTCTTATTCTTAACAAAATATCTTATAGACTGGCTTTTTGGGAAAACCTGACATACAAGAAATATTTAGTATGATTTTCAATACAATAGAGAGAATTAGTATCAGCCAAGTTCATTAAAATAGTTCTAAGTGTTATAAATCTTTCCTTTTGCTTCTTTCCTTTAGGGAAGTAAATACACCTTCTTACCACAGTGAAGAAATATTGTCCGAAGGTTGGTTGCAGTTGCACAGACTGGATTCTTCATTCATGTGTCTAACACGTGAATTCTCTCCTGCAGGCACATTTTCTAAGTTGATCTTTACAGCATTTTCCTTGTTTGTCCTCCCTAATTAAATCCTTACTCAGAAAAAGGGTGTATTTCTAGACCCAGAGAATCATAGAACTAGCAAGAAATGTGTGACATTATCTTGCAATGATTTTTTTCCCCACATTTCTCTCTATAAAAACCTATGGTATCTTTGTCTTTCCTTTATTTAACAGTGCCCTAACAGTGCTTGGCACAAAGTGAGTATTCAATAAATGTTGATTGAATGAACAAATAGAACATTCAATCTGGAAAGGATCTTGGGAATGAACTTTCACTTTATACTGGGAACAAATTAAGGGTCTCAGGAGTTGTCATGTGCCAAGAGAACAAAGCTAGTTATTAGTACCCCTAAGACTACCAGTAAATAAGGATTCTTGGTAGTCTCAATTTCTAACTCAATGTTCATGCACTGAAGTAAAATTTTCAGCCATTTTTTATAAGGTTCACATGGAAGACATATTTTCAACATGTAACCTGTGGTGTTGATCAATTTTAAGATATCACTATAGTTCCCACTGTAAGCATATGAAGTGTTTAAAAAGTCATTAGCAAACATGAATATTTGAACTGTATCAATCACAAATTTTTAAGACACACTTCAAAACAGAGGCAAACTATTGAATTAAGAGATCAAAGAAATTGAGGTCATTTTACAAGACTAGGCTAACATATACAGGTCTTTTACCTGAAGATAGCAAATCCATCCTTGATTTTTACCTCAGATTCATTGTTCTTGAAGTCACCAGATCTTGAGTTTTGTATTCTGTGTTCTACCCTTCTTGATTATGTACATTACCTCCTTGTACATGAAGCTGGAAATTGTATCATTCCCCTTCATATTTCCACAAAGCCAAACACTCAACCCAGACATCAGTTTATGAGACAAATTAAGACAATTGGACATCCACATATAAAAAGATACACTTAAGTGCTTACCTCAGACCATATACAAAAATTAACATGAATTGGATCATGGTTCTAAATACAAGAGCCAAATAGAAGAAACATAGGAGAAAATATTTGAGACCTTAAACTAAGCAAAAATTTGTTAGTACAGCACCAAAAACACATTCCATAAAAAAAAAAATAGAGAAATTAGACCTCATCAAAAATTTAAAACTGTTACACTACAAAATATACCACCAAGAAGATAAAAAGAGAATAAATACACTACAAGAAAATATTTGCAAAACACACATCTGATGGAGGATTTATATCCAGAATATGCAAAGAACTCTTACATGATTAAAAAAAAAAAAGTGACCCACTCAAAAAAGTGGGCAAAATATATGAATTATATTTCGCTAAAGAAGATATGAAAATGACTAAGATCTAATAAACATACTGAAAAGATGTTCAACACCATTTAATTAAGGAAATGCAAGTTAAAGTAAGAATGAGATACAGTGTCACACCCCTAGAATACCCATAATAATTATAACAAGTTGGTGAGGATTTGGAGAAATGAGAAACTTCATACGTGGTTAGCAGAAACATAAAATGGTGCAGCAACTCTGAAAAACAATTTAGAAGATTCTCCAAGTGATCCAGCAATTCCACTCCTTATGTATTTACACAAAAGATATAAAAACTTATGACTCCTCCAAGACTAGCACAACAATGTTCTTAGCAGAATTATTCATAATATCCCCTAACTAGCAACAACTGAGTATCAACCAACCAGTGAATGGTATACTAAAGGTGGCATATTCATACAATGGAAAACTTCTCAGCAATAAATGCTACATCAAGGAAGTAAGGGAGGGAAAAGGTAGGTACTGGGGAATTAGATTGATCAAATTATGTTATATGCATGTATGAATAGGGCATAAGGAATTCCACTATTATGTATTATTATAATGCACTAATTAAAATAAATTTATAAAGTTACATTGAACTGTGAATCTTTAATTCTTTGTCAATTTAAATGCAATATAAAAAATCTTATTTTGTTATGAAAAATTATTATTAAAATCACCCTCTTCAGTGCAAAAAAATAAAATGCTGCTTCATTGACAAACTTCAAAAACATTTTGGAAAGCAAAAGAAGCCAGACACAAGAAGTAGCATATGATTTCATTTATCTTAAATATCCAAAAAAAAGGGCAAATTTATAAACAGAAAGTAGATTTGTAGTTGCCTGAGCCTGGGTATGGAAATACAAATAGTATAATGGGCATAGTTTGGAGAAGGGAAGTCTCACTGAGAGGATGAAAATGTTCTAAAACTGATTTAGGGTGATGGTGGCATTGATCAAGAAAGTTACTAAAAATCAAAAAAGTGTGCACTAGGAATGAGCTAATTTAATGATATGTAAAATATGCCTCATTAAAGTTGTTTTTTTAAAAAGACAGGTGAATAAATCATTGACACACACCCTTTGGGAAGATCATTATCATCATTGTCGATAATGTATTCCATTACATGGCCATACTACCAATTTCCAGAAGCATTCCATTCCTATTCCCCTTAAACTCTTACACTTACTACCAGTGCCCCACCCAAAGAAGTCTCTCAAAAGCCCACACTACATTTTAGCATATTTGTTCTAGTATTCCCATTCACAGCAGATAGACATGGGCCCCTTGACAGCAGTTCATTTACATTTTTCTAGAGTTCTTAATCCGCCTAGGTACCTTGCCCACAGAATGCTGAAAATCTGATGGATGAAATGATCACAGAAATCATTATCAAATAGAGGCTCTGAAATTGTCAAGATCCCATCAGAGGTGGGTAAGCAAACACCAAGAAAATTCAAAGGAGATTTCGTCTGAGCAAGACAGAGAAAAAAAGAAAAAAGAATGAAAGATGTGTAAGGGGTTCAATTAAAGTTCAATGTTTTAAAAGTGTGATCTATGACACTTGCATCACAAACACCTGCATCTGAATTCTAAGTTATTAGCATCCATAATCCTGGGCCCCACTCCAGCCCAAATGAATCTGAGTCTCTGCAAGAAGAGCCCAGGAATGTGCATGCATCTTAATGAGCTCCACAGGTAATTCTTGTGTATACCAAAGTTTGCCAATTAAACTAGTGAACTCACATCACAAGCAAATGCAACGGTGTGATAACAGACATCTCCATTTGAGTTAGTGGGTGATTATATGCCAAAGTGCCCTTCTATGATGTTCTCAGTGTTAATACTTTTTATATATATAAGCTTCAGGAATAGTCTCACAAGAAACTACTATTAAATTATCAATAGCATGAAAATAATCACCACTGTAAAAAGGCACAAAGGAAAATGAGATGGACTCACCAGAATCAAGAAAGTTATCATATAGGCAATACTTGAGTGGGGTCTTAGAACTAGATATTTAAGCTTGCTCAGCCAATTCTGAGCTGTCATCTTAGGATTTTCTCAATATCACATTCAAGAACTGGCTAAAGAAATTGCTACCACTGTTGATCCCAAAATCAGTTGCCTCCTGCCATCTAGGAGCCTGACACCAACCTCCTTCCTCCTATATCATGTTTCTGAATTGAAGTCCTCCTTGATACATCAGACTGATGTCACTTAGGTCATAACTGCACCCAAGCTACAGGGAGACTTGGAAATACATATTTTTGCCTTTGTTTGTATCCTACCTTAGGAAAGTGAAATGCAGGGAATTACAAAAACATGGAGCAAATGGTCAAAGGATTTTTAATTGCTTTGTTATTATCTGTCTACTACACAGTGTATATGCAGAACCTGGGCTTTCAGTTGCTCTGGTCTAGAGCACATCAGTATTCTCATTACCAGGATCTGGTCATGCGTAGAATGTAGGAGGTGGAAAGGGCTGAGCATTTCACAGTGCAACTTTCCGAGGCATTTAATATAACTACTTCCAAAGTTTCCTTCCTCCCCTTTACCATGACTAAATAGCCTGAACTGGATCCTGACACAGTAGATGGGAATGTGAGAATTCTCCCCTCTGCTAATGACCTGAGATTACAAGAAGTAACTGAATCTATTGATCAATTGCTTCAAAAATAAACAAGCATTAAATATCAAGTATGCCAAGAACCAAATCTTCATTTCCCACATACAAATTTCAGCAGCATTCAGATGGAAAATACTAAATAATTCAGTAGGTCAACTAATGTAATTATCTGAGATTTTAGATATCAAAGATAACTTAGCAAGACTGCAGACCATCTCAAATCAAAATATCATAAATGAACCATATGAAAGTTCAATAGAAGTAGCAGCTAACTAGTGATTGTAATAAATGGAAGTTGTCAGACCAAAGTTATTTCTTCTCTACTTGTGATTCAAAATTAGGGACTCAACAGAAAGTATATCTAGACAGTTAAACAGGGTTAGATGAGTTCCACTGGAATCAGGTGTTTGATTCTTATAAAAATGTCAACATCTACAAGCCTAATTTTTAAATCACACCTCAGACCTTCTCCACGGACCTCAACCATACCTCCTTTATTCTTGAGCTCACCTCAGTTGCTTTGGTCAGCTCACTGTCATCTGAAGTTGCTGCAGTGGGTGGAACAATAGGAAGCTATGTACTTTAGCTCCTCAGCAAAATACCGTTTGTCCATGGTCAGTCAGTTCAAGAGTTCAAGAGTTAACCACATCAGGAACATTATTATATATATATATATATATGTGTGTGTGTGTGTGTGTGTGTGTGTGTGTGTGTGTGTATTATATATGTATATATAGACATATATTTATTTATTTATTGAAGACCTTAATTTTTAAAGCGGTTTTAAATTAAACTAACAACAAATTAAATTTAAATTAAATTAACAGCAAAATTGAGAGGAAGGTACAGAGATTTTCCATACTCCCTGTCCCCATGTGGGTATGTTATTCCCCATTAGTTAGCAACATTCCCACCAGCTGGTATATTGATTGTATTTGGTGACCCTACATTGAAACATCATTGTTATGCCAAGTTCAGTGTTTACATTAGGGTTCTCTCTTGGTGATGTACTTTCTATATATTTCCATATATCTATAACAATGGGATCTGACCATGGTAGTATCATGTAGACTATTCCCTGTTCTAAAAATCCTCTGTGCTCCCCCTATTCATAAAATGTTAGAAAACCAGGAAGGTTTCTATCCTTGGTTTCCAATTACTTTGGCCTGAGATAAATTGGAACTTTTCTGTGTTCTCCAAGTGATGGTAACTGCTAAATAAAAAACATTATGATCTTTCCATAGGAACATTTTTAATTCTTTAAAAGTCCTTTAGCAAATATTGCCCAGTACGAAAACTAATGTTTTTATAGGAAGATAATCACAGAAAATGATTTTTTTCCTATTGTTAAAATGTGTAACTCTTCTATCAGTGACACACTCTTCCTTTTATGATGCAAATCAAAGTATATAGCGCATGTGGTTTTCATTTTTGTATTATCTATCAGGAATCTTGAAGTTATATTTCTTGCTTAGTGGCAATGACTATCTTTAGCTGTTTTTTAGATACAAATAAATTCTTCTTTCATTATTTGGTTTATCTTCTTTTAAGTTTATATTCTTTTGGTTTATATTTCTTTTAAGTATGTCATTAATTTCATTCTCTAATTTTTTTATATTTCTAATATAAAATTCATTCATTTTAAATATACAGTTTGAAGAATTATCAGTTACACAATGTCATGTAAACTGCACCACAATCAAATCATAGAATACTTCCATCAGTTTTAAAACTGTCCTTTTTGTAGTTGATCTTCCCCTACCACATTGACACCCAACCTTAGACAAGTATTGATCTACTTATTGTCACTACAGTTTTCTTTCTAGAATTTCATGTGAATAGAATCAAGAAGAATATAATGCTGTGTCATCCTTCAGTTGGCTTAAGGTTTTTGAAATTCATCCATGTTGCTACTGTATATCAAAATATCACTTTTTATTGCCAAATTGTATTCCATAGTACAGTTATACCACAATTATTTGTTGTGGTAATCACTTGGTGAATTAGTGAATTGTTTCACTTGAGAGAATTATGAACAATGTTGTTATTAGCTTTCACATTCAGCTCTTAATATGGACACATATTTTTCCTGGGCAAATACCTATGAAGTAGGAAAGCTGGTTGGTATGTTTTTTTACTGTGTAAGACAGTATCAAAGTATTTGGGTCATTTTGCAATCTCACCAGCAAAGTATGAGCATTTTATTTCCTTCACATCTTTGTTAACTTTGGATGTTTTCAGTTGTATTATTCTAGTGACTATGTAGTGGTATTTCATTGTGATTATAACTTGAATTTCACTAGTGATGAATAATGTTCAAAATCTTTCCATGTGCTTAACAGGCATCCTTATATGTCATGTTTTGAAGTATCTGTTCAAATCTTTTCCCAATTTTGTTTGTTGTCTTACTATTGGTTATAAAAGTTATTCATATATTCTGAAACCAAGACTTTTATCAGATACATGTTTTGAAAATACATTCTCCCAATGTGTGGTTTACCTTTTAATTTTTTTAATGTGACTTTCATAGAGCAAAATTTTTAAATTTTGGTGGCCTATTTCATCAATTGTTTTCTTATATGACACATTATTTTGTGATCTACTTAAGAAATTATTGCTTAACCCAGACTTTCTCAAACTTGGCACTATTGGCACTTGAACTTTGTTGTAGGGAATGTCCTATGCATTGCAGAATATTTAGCAGCATCCCTGGTCATAACCTGCTAGACAGCAATTATGTCACTCCAGTTATAACAATCCAAAATGTCTCCACACATTGGCAAAATCACCTGTGATTGAGAACAATGTCCTAACTCAATACTATAAGTACCCCCCACGCACTCCCTGCTGCCAGTCTGCTTCTTTTCTCTAGAAGGGTTATAGCATTAGCTCTTGAACTTAAGTCTACAATCCATATAGAGTTAACATCTATGTAAGCTATGAAGTAAGGATCAAAGTTCATATTTCCCATACAACTATTCAGTTGTTCTAGTACAATTTGTTACAAAGTCTATCCTTTTCATTATTGTATTACCTTGGCACCTTGGCACATTTGTTGAAAATTAGTTAATCATGTAAGTGGGGACTTATTTCTGAGCTCTCTATTTTGTTCCATTGCTATATATCTATCTTTATGATAGTAACACACACTCTTGATTATTGCAACTTTATAGTAAATAAGCCAATCAGATAGTCTAACTACCTTGTTCTTTTTCAAAATTGTTTTGGCTATTCTAGGTCCTTTACCTGTCCATGAACTTTAGAATAAATGTTTGAACTTTGTTTTGTAAATAAACTTTATTTGGGAATAATTTTAGATTTGCAAAAGAGTAACAAAGATAGTATAAATGGTTCCCAAATTCTCCTCACTCAGTTTCCCCTAATGCAACATCTTACGTCACAGTGGTATATTTGTCAAAACCAAGACACTAACATTGGTACATTGCTCTTAACTAAACTCCAGACTTCACTTGGGTGTCACCAGTTTTTCAATGACTATCCTCTTTAAATTCAAGATCCAATCTAGCATATCACATTTCATTTAGTCATCCTATCTCCCCAGTTTCTTCTGGTCTGTGACAGTTCTCAGATTCTTTTTGGATTTTGTGCATGACTTTAACAGTCCTGAAATGTACTGGCCAAGTACTTTGTAAAATGTCCCCAAATTTTGGTTTTTCTGAGGTTTTTCTCATGTGTATGGTTTTCTAGAATGGCACAGAGTAGTGCCCACATAATATTAAGGACTACCTCATAGTTACTTGGTAGCATCACTGATAATATCAACTTGAAGTCAATATATTTTTTAAAAATATATTTGGAATTTTAGTAGAGTTGTAGGAACACTCTCTCTCTCTCTCTCTCTCTCTCTCTCTCTCTCTCTTTCTCTCTGTGCATATGTATCAGTTGGGAGGATAATTGCCATCTTAATAACATGGAGCTCTTCAATCCATAAACATGGAATTTCTCTGTACTTATTTGGATCTTTTCTAATTTTCCTCATCTTCTCTAAGCAAGGATTTCTCACTAAGATCTGCATGTCTCTACTCACTCTCCTGTATTTCAAGTACCTGTTTATAATTTTCCAGAGACTTTGGTTATTATGTGGAGGTCAGTTAAACAAAAACTAAATCAGCTATTTCTGGAAGTAGAACCCAAAATTGCCTCAAATACTTTTTAGAGATGAACAGGAAAAACCAAATGAAAAAAATTAGATTATTACTCTTAGATACCCTTAGAGCATGGTCATAATCAAATCTATGCCAAGTCAACTTGCAATCTCCGAAGTTCATCAATAGTTGGTAGACATATAGTCTGTGACCATGAAACAGAGCTTTTCTCTGTATATAGTGAATTAATTATATGGAATTGATGGCTTTGTGCTTAGTTAAAACTTCAAATTCTAGGATACCAAACACATGAGAACCATATGTCTAGTTCTTGGTAAAATTATTCAGTGTACTCCAGATTGCAGTAAAATGGGCATCTTTGTATTGAGTAATAATTTTTATGGTAATTAATTAGCTCACTGGAAAAGCAAATGCATAAGAGCGTTAAAACTATTCATACCTTTGACCTAGTAATTACACTTCTGAGACTCTACCCTATGGAATAATGCTAGAGACAGAGAAGAGTGACCCTTATTCACAAATATTTTTAGTAAAGCATTACTTATCTGTTTTTCTCTGGTGCTGGGGATTGATCTCAGGGCTCACACATGCTGAACATACAATCTACCACTAAGGTGTGCCTCCAGACCTGTATAATTTTTAAATGATGCTGTGTAAATGTCCAACAGGAAAAACATACTTATACACACAGTCATTTTAAAATGTATATGAAAAAGTTTTAACATAATATCATGAGCTATGATATTATACTTGAGCTCAACTCTAATTTTTTTTTTAAGTGTTGAACGAAAGACTAGAAGGTAATATACCATAATCTTAATGGTAGCTAGTGGAAATTTAGATTTATTTTTCATTTTCTTGCTATGTTCTTTTTCAATAGTGAGTCAAGAACATAAGATTCTTTTTAATCTTATGAAAACTTACCTTGTTTCTGAATTTCTGAGCCAGAAAGAACTCTAGAAAACTGGCTCACCCCTGTACTTTATTGATAAGGAAGTTACCTTATCAATAAGAGACAAAATTTAAAATATTTATTTAAGCTCAAAAAGAAAATTGGCAGTACTCTAAAACTGACATTTCCTTACTGGGCATGACACATTCTGTTGATTTCTGTTGTATTCCAGATTCTATTTCTAGATTTATAGGAATGAGCATGTTTCACATCAGGATTATTTCATTAAAATTATTTTTACATTATTAAATAAAAACCTCAAACTCAATTTTAGCTTGAATGCTCTAGAACCTGGAAAATAGAAGGAATTTTAGAGCTATGTTTCCAAAGAATATTTGAAAGACTGAGTAAAAGCAGGGTTTCCAACATTGAGATTTGAAATACCGCATAAAGAACACACATTACATTTTATTTATTAAAAACTTATTGTTCCTGGAACTGGGTGTGTAGTGCAGTGGTAGAGCATTTGCCTGTCATGCACAAGGTCCTGAGTTCAATTCCTAGCACCACAAAATTTTTTTTTTAAAAAAAAACCTTATTGTTCCCTTGTTAGTGCTATTACTATTTGCAGTTGCCCAAACAGAAATGACAGGGTACAACATGATCTTGTAAATTAGGACTTTCAGTTATGAACTGGTCCATCTTTATTGTTCTATAATGGTGGCAGAGTACCAGCATAGCTGATAATTATCTACTAAATCATACATTGGACCTTTAATTTGGTTTCAAATTGCCAAACAAGTTTTCCTAAAGTCTTTCTAACTGGAAAAAACATTTTTAGTTTTACATTTCATACAACTGAAAGATAATCCAAACGGGAATGTTAGTAGTGTTTATCTTATCAAAAGTGGTCTGGTCTGTTTGGGTTACTGTTTGGCTTCCAGCTGATCAAGCCTATTTACTAGTTTAAAAATGTTCAGCAATTAACAGTGTTCAAACAACACCAATCTGCTATGTTATTTCAGCTGGGAAAGCAACTATATGAACCAACACAACTTTCCTACTAAAAATAAATGATAACACTCTCCACTCACTAGGGAGTGAGCTTTTAGTCCTTTAGGTATGTCACACTGTCACACTGCATAAGAAAATAAGAGAGTGTGAAACATCTTAGTAATTAAAAACCTAAAAGAATATGCCATGTTTTCAGGTTAAAAATTAATAATAAAGCAACTTTGCCAACAGAAACATCATTGCAGGAAGACAAAACAAATATAAAGGGATTTTAAGAGGCAAGTTGTGGTCTCTCTTCCATCAAGAACAAGTACCTTCCCTGTTTTTAAGACGGTTGGGTTATATTAGCAATTTTCAACACATGGTGCAAATCAACAATCTACCTGCTCTTCAGACTTTGACACTTCCCCAGCTGCTAGGCCTGTGCTTAACTAAACAAGTACAGTAGCACAAGTGGAACATTTATGTAACACAGGAACTATAAATGTTCTTTGAGAAACAGGCCTACTCATCCTAAAAGATATGACAAAGGGATGAGAGCATTACATTTCAAAGTAGCTTTAAAACTTCTGTGAGGAATATATACTTTTTATACTTGTTGAAGTTAAAACTGTCACATCATTTGTTTACTGACAATAAAATGTCCTTTCTTATCTTCAAATAATTTCTAGAAATTCTTTGAGCATTTACCTGGTATTAGACTGTACTTGAAGGATTTCATATAGATTGTATAATTTAATCCTTGGGTAATCCTATGAGATGTGAAGACCAACAGTAATCCCCATTTTACAGATGGAAAAATGGAGATTTTTAAAAGGTTAACTAACCTGCCCTAGGTGGCTCAGCAAGTAGATACTGGACTGAGGTCTGAACTTCAGAGCCTGTGCTCTCTTAAATACTATGGACAAATCAAATGATACTAAAGAAGTTTTAGATAGAAAAGCTATCAAAATACCTGAATTAAATATTATAGATAAAATCATAAAATATAGTCTATCTATGGCCTTTCTTTTCCCACTGACTGATATCTGTTTAGTGACGTCTATGCCAGCTCGTTCTTCCCCTTCCTGCCCCTTCCTCTTCCACTTTCCACTACAGACACACACACACACAGCAGTGGTGGTGGCAGTGGCAGCTTCACTATACAGTGCCTTTGGTAGTGACACAGGGCAGAAATAAGTTAATGTTCTACTTCAGCAAATGAACTAAATGTTAAGTATGGCCTCGGACAAGATGAGGTAAAGGAGCCCAAGAGAGGTCATAATTTGTCATAATTTGTTCAATTGATTGGATGTACCCACTGCTTGTTTACTTCTAGGTAAATTCATTTATGGATATATAGGAACAAGAAAGAAAAGCCTCTCACTAGGCGTGGTTCCTGGATTTCCTTCATTTCTCCACCCAGGCTGAACAGCCTGTTGTTTACCTAACCAAAGATAATATTGTCACTTTTTCAGAATAGAGTTAAAAATGAATTTCTGAAGTAAATGTGGGTCTCAGTGAGGAAGATTCTATAGATTAGCACCTTCCAGTCAATAGAACTTTTTGTGATGAAAGAAATGTTTGCCCTCTCTACTGTCCAATGTGGCAGCCACTATCCACATGTGAGTGTCAAGCATTTGAAATATGGTTACTGCAACTTGAGAACCAAATTTTTAACCATATCTTATTTTAACTTAAATAGTTGCATGTGACTGTTAGCTATTGCATTGGAGAGAAAAGTCATCAATTTGTCTCAAATACTATTCAATAAGCACCCATTGTGTGTTAAGGAGGGTAGAGTTTTATCCCCATTTTACAGATAAGGAAGCTATGGCTCAGAGAACTTAAGTGGCTTTTCCATGAATTCACAGCTAAGAAGGGGTAACTTCTGGAATGGAATTTGTACCTACATCTGTCCCCCACACAGCCTGACCTTTACTACCAGTGGTTCTCAACACTAGCTGCACATTAGCTGGTGTATTGTTCACAAATACTCATCCCCAGCTCCCAATCCCTAGAAATTTTAATTGTACTGTGGCTGGGCCTCAGCATATGAACATTCCAGAACTTCCACCATGCACCCCACCACTGGGGTGACTGAGGCCCCTTCTCCAGTGGTGGGAAACCATCTACAAAAAGGAGCTGTGAAGAAGCTCTACCTCCTCCTCTTCTCTGAAGTGTGGTTAACAATTTAATGCTGAAAAAGGAGACACACACCTTCATTTTGCATATGGGAGAACTGAAGTGAGGTCACAGAGATGGCGTTTGTGATAAAGCTGACACCAGGACCCAGATATTGAGTTATAGGTACAAGCTCCAACTTCTAGAATGTAGAAGCAGCAATCAATCACAGTCAGGAACACTCTGTCCAGGACTGTGGAGCCCTAGAGAGCAGTGGGAAGCCCAAGGGCAAACACAGGCTGTGAGCAGGCAGTACCTCACTATTTCTAGAGGTAGGAACACCTAGTTCTCCCACCCGGACTTTTCAGCTTCAACCTCTCCATCCCCTTTCTTCACCTCTAGAGTTGTCCTTAGAATTATAACTGAAAAGAATGAAAGCATATTTTGGAATTCAAAAAACTGAGACTACTCAGCTTCTATATGAGTTCAAACATTTGGCTATGTATTTCATAAATAACTTTTTTTAAAAAAGCAGATACAGTGCTTTTTCAGAGTCCTTTTTTGCACTTATATCACAAAAACAATTAGAGAAAATGATATCAATCTCTAGGACAGGCTTATTTTGCCTGGTCCTGGGGATGAGGATTTTTGAGAGGAAACCAGGTAATGTACAATTAGCTCTGAGAACCATTGATAGTCAAAGTCTCAGGCCGTGACGGGGACAGATGTAGGAGTAAAATACAATCCAGACTCTACCACCTTTAAGTGACTCAAAAAATCAATTAATCTCCCAGATGCACCAGGGAGGGAAAACTACTGATTCTTTGTTAGCCTTCCATTCAAACCTCCTTTATTGGCACTAACATACAGTCACTTAAGAATTTTAGTAACCACTTTTTCAAATGATTAAAAGTAGGCTTTTCTGAAGCTGAAAAGGCTTTCAAATGTTGAAATAAGAAGATAAAGAGAAAATTGAAAAAGTTGAAAAGAAAATGTTACACCATAGCCATGCATACTTCAGGAGTCCTATTTTTGTTTTATTGTAAACAAATGGGATACATGTTGTTTCTCTGTTTGTACATGGCATAAAGGCATACCATTTGTGTAATCATAAATTTACATAGGGTAATGTTGTTTGATTCATTCTGCTATTTTTCCCTTCCCCCCAACCCTCCCACCCCTCTTTTCCCTCTATACAGTCCTTCCTTCCTCCATTCTTGCCCCCCTCCCTGATCCTAACTCTAACCCTAACACTAACCCCTACCTCCCCCCATTATGTGTCATCATCCACTTATTAGCGATATCATTCGACCTTTGGTTTTTTGAGATTGGCTTATCTCACTTAGCATGATATTCTCCAATTTCATCCATTTGCCTGCAAATGCCATAATTTTATCATTCTTTATGCCTGAGTAATATTCCATTGTATATATACCACAGTTTCATTATCCATTCATCAACTGAAGGACATCTAGGTTGGTTCCACAATCTGGCTATTGTGAATTGAGCAACTATGAACATTGATGTGGCTGCATCTCTGTAGTATGCTGATTTTAAGTCCTTTGGGTATAGGCCAAGGAGTGGGATAGCTGGGTCAAATGGTGGTTCCATTCCAAGTTTTCTAAGGAATCTCCACACTGCTTTCCAGAGTGGCTGCACTAATTTGCAAACCCACCAGCAATGTATGAGTGTACCTTTTTCCCCACATCCTCACCAACACCTGTTGTTGCTTGTATTCTTGATAATCACCATTCTAATTGGGGTGAGATGGAATCTTAGGGTAATTTTGATTTGTATTTCTCTTATTACTAGAGATGTTGAACATTTTTCCATATGTTTGTTGATTGCTTGTAGATCTTCTTCTGTGAAGTGTCTGTTCATTTCCTTAGCCCATTTGTCGATTGGATTATTTGCATTCTTGGTGTAGATTTTTTTGAGTTCTTTATAGATTCTGGAGATTAGTGCTCTATCTGAAGTATGATTGGCAAAGATATTCTCCCACTCTGTAAGCTCTCTCTTCACATTACTGATAATTTTCTTTGCTGAGAGAAAGCTTTTTAGTTTGAATCTATCCCAGTTGTTGATTCTTGCTTTTATTTCTTGTGCTATGGGAGTCCTGTTGAGGAAGTCTGGTCCTAAACTGACATGTTGCAGATCTGGACCTACTTTTTCTTCTATAATCTGCAGGGTCTCTGGTCTGATTCCGAAGTCCTTAATCCATTTTGAGTTTAGTTTCGTGCATGGTGAGAGATATGGGTTTAGTTTCATTCTGTTGCATATGGATTTCCAATTCTCCCAGCACCATTTGTTGAAGAGGCTATCTTTTCTCCATTGCATATTTTTGGCCCCTTTGTCTAGTATGAGAAAATGGTATTTATTTGGGTTTGTGTCCGTGTCCTCTATTCTGTACCATTGATCTACCTTTCTATTTTGGTACCAATACCATGCCATTTTTGTTACTATTGCTTTGTAGTAGAGTTGAAGATCTGGTATTGCGATACCCCCCTGCTTCGCTCTTCCTGCTAAGGATTGCTTTAGCTATTCTGGGTTTCTTATTCTTCCAGATGAATTTCATAATTGCTTGCTCTATTTCTGTAAGGTACGTCATTGGAATTTTAATTGGAATTGCATTGAATCTGTATAGCACTTTAGGTAGTATGGCCATTATGACAATATTAATTCTTCCTATCCAAGAACATGGGAGATCTTTCCATCTTTTAAGGTTTTCTTTAATTTCTTTCTTTAGTGTTCTGTAGTTCTCATTGTAGAAGTCTTTCACCTCTTCTGTGAGATTGATTCCCAAGTATTTTATTTTTTTCGATGCTATTGTGAATGGGGTAGTTTTCCTAACTTCTCTTTCTGAAGATTCATCACTTATGTATAAAACTGCATTGGATTTATGAGCACTGATCTTGTAACCTGCCACCTTACTGAATTCACTTATGATTTCTAAAAGTTTTCCGGTGGAATTTCCTGGTTCCTCTAAGTATATAATCATATCATCAGCAAATAGGGATAGTTTGAGTTCTTCTTTTCCTGTTCGTATTCCTTTAATTTCCTTGGTCTGTCTAATTGCTCTGGCTAGAGTCTCAAGAACGATATTGAATAGGAGTGGTGAAAGAGGGCATCCCTGTCTTGTTCCAATTTTTAGGGGGAATGCTTTCAGTTTTTCACCGTTTAGAATGATATTAGCCATGGGCTTAGCATAGATGGCCTTTACAATGTTAAGGAATGTTCCCACTATCCCTATTTTTTCTAGTGTTTTGAGCATGAAGGGGTGTTGTATTTTATCAAATGCTTTTTCTGCATCTATTGAATTATCATGTGATTCTTGACTTTAAGTCCATTGATATGGTGAATTACATTTATTGATTTCCTGATGTTAAACCAACCTTGCATCCCTGGGATGAAACCCACTTGATCATGGTGCACTATCTTTTTAATATGTTTTTGTATGTGATTTGCTAAAATTTTGTTGAGAATTTTTGCGTCGATGTTCATTAAGGATATTGGTCTGAAATTTTCTTTCCTCGATGTGTCTCTGTCTGGTTTAGGTAAATGAGAACAAAGAAACATCATATCAAAATCTCTGGGACACTATTATAGCAGTACTTAGAGGGAAATTTATTTCATGGAGCGCATTTAATAAAAGAAGTAAAACTCAAAAAATAAACGACCTAACACTACAGCTCAAAACCCCTAGAAAAAGAACAGACCAGTACCAAAAGTAGTAGAAGACAGGAAATAGTTAAACTCAGAGCTGAAATCAACGAAATTGAAACAAAAGAAACAATACAAAAAATTGACAAAATAAATAGTTGGTTCTTTGAAAAAATAAACAAAATTGATAAACCTTTAGCCACACTAACAAAGAGAAGACGAGAGAAAACCCAAATCACTAAAATTCGGAATGAACAAGGAAATATCACAACAGACAGGATTGATATACAAAACATAATTAGAAGCTATTTTGAAAATCTATACTCCAACAAAATAGAAAATTTCGAAGACATCAACAGGTTTCTAGAGACATATGAATTGCCTAAACTGAAGGAGGAGGACATACACAATTTAAATAGACCAATTTCAAGTAATGAAATAGAAGAGGTCATCAAAAGCCTACCAACAAAGAAAAGTCCGGGACCAGATGGGTTCTCAGCCGAGTTCTACAAAACCTTTAAAGAAGAGCTCATTCCAATACTTCTCAAAGTATTCCATAAAATAGAAGAGGAGGGAACCCTCCCAAACTCATTCTATGAAGCCAATATCAGGAGTACTATTAAATAAAGGCAACCTGCCTCTGTCCCTGTCTTGGGTCAAGAAAACAGCAAGTGGAGGCCTAGAGGTCAAGAAAGTCAACAACGCAGGTGCTTGAAGGCTACCGCCATCAAAATAGAAAATGCTACTGTAAACAATGTCCCTTGGACTAGCTATTTCTTCCTCTCATACAATAAAGGAGTAAAAATAAAAATAATTTGTGTTTTAGATTATCCTCAGGAATGACGTGGCTGTAAAATGTGCTGGGGAAATCATCTCTCCATTCAGGAACTCAACACAGCTGCTCCAATAAGGAGTCTGTGTATGTTCTGAAGCTAAATGAAGTTGTGTTGCAAGAATTTGCCTTTAGAAGCAGCAACTCTGAAAACCATGAGCAAAAAAAAAAAAAAGGAAAAGAAAAGAAAATTTCAATGATGATTGTGGTGAATGACTTCAAACAGAAACATCTAGTCTTTTGGCAAGTGCCCTTTAGAAGACAGAATTTGAATTCTTCGAAAACAAAAATCACTAATCATTCTTATGGGTCTGCTGCTCACAAAAAGAGGGAAAACATAGATTTTTCCAAGCTGCAGTTGCATATTCAAAAATTGGTTTGTATCAGTTAATTTTTCTTTGGTAATATAAAAAATAAAACAACTCCAACAGTGCAGGAATAATTAACTCAGGGTGCTTAGAGATGTGAAAGAAGGTCAAATGGTAGAAAAGTCACTTCAAATATCTTCAGACTTCAATTTTAAGCCATGACTTCTCTTTATATTGTATCTGTCTGTTTTTCCCATTCCTCAAGCCCCTTTTGAGTAATATAAGCCCAAAGTTTACAAACAACACAGGTATGTAAAATAGTACACTAAATGTTCCTATCAGCTACATGCTTTCAATCCTATACAATATCCCAGAATTTTTAAACTATGGCCTATACTTTAAAAGGTTAAAGAAACGTCTGTTCTAAGGAAGCCTGTTTCTTTGGCCTCAAATCTTCCATTAGGGGCCAGTTATATGAGCTAGAGAACATGAGACAAAGAATCAAAAGACAGAAGTTCAGCACCTCACTTATCCCCAACCAGGTTTGTGCCTTTGAAAAAAATATGTCACCTTTCAAATTATTTGCCCTCTTTTGGGAAGCAGGGAGGTGAAACTACTGATTCTTGATTTGCTTCCCATTGAAACCTTTACTAGTACTAACAGATACATATGAAGCATATAAGCCATTGAAAACTTTTAGTAACCACTTTTTGAAACGTAATAACCAGTTACCAATTATTAACCAATTTTTTAAAAGTTTAAAAGTAGGCAAAATTTTAATAACATCTTTTATTCATCCTAGCATGCTCAAAATATTATCAACATGCAACCAATATAAAAATATTAATATTTTGAAAATATTAGTAATAATTAACATTATACTTTTCAACTAGGACTTCAAAATCTGGAGTGTATTTGACACAAGATATTTGAATTCAGACCAGTCACAATTCTAGTGCTCTGTAACCACATATGGTTGGTTGGTACTGTTTCAGGCAGTGCTGGACATTGTTCCAAAGAGATTCTATTTTGGTGAGAAGTTCACTTTTGCATCTCTATACTTGATTGTCTCCTCTACCAAAGGAAAAGAAAAAGAAAAAAATCACTAATTTATCATTTGTTGTCAATGTCTGATCATCAGAACAAAATGTAGACTCTACCTAGATTACTCAGAGTTTCAATATCAGAACTTTAATTAATACCAGGGCTACTTTCCTACAATACATTTGGTCTTCAAGTGAATTTTTATTGTCTGGCTGAGTCATTCCTATTGAATTTTAGGTCATTTACTCTGAGCTTCACAGAATACAATGAATATAGTCTCATTGTTAATTAGCAATTTGAAAAATATCTGGTGTTTTTTAAAAACAGACTAAAATACTAGCTGACCTAAAAGATTATCATTTTTCTTGATTTTTTTCCACAAAAAACCAACAATCATGTTCTGTACTTCTCAACCTTCTCACTAAAAAAACACCTAAAGTGAAAATTTAGCAGGTCAAATATCATTTAAACACTGAACTGGTTTCCAATAAATTCAACAAATATTCTTGAGTACTTTCCACAGAGCAGGAACTATGCTTAATGTTGAAGATTCCCGACATATGGTTTAATTTCAAAGGCTCAGACCACTATCAGAGGCTCTGATGTGTCGGGGCAGAGGAAATGTAGGATTGTACAGGGTATCTTTTCCTGTAGATGAGCCTCCCCTCAAATCTGACAGTTTTAAATGAACTCCTTTTTCTCCCTTCAAATCTGTTCTGCCTATAAATATATGCTAAACACTACATACTGCTTTCTGCACATGCTGTAAATTAAAAGTAGCACACTGTCATTGTCACAGAAAATAAACAGTGAAAAGTGCTTCCCTCTCTAGATGCATTATCCCCAACTGCACCCCTTAGAAGTGACCAGAGGAGTATTCTAGGATTCTCCATGCATATATAAATATATGTACATACTACACACATATGTGTATGCATATGAATCCATATGTAGGTTATGAGAAAGAACTTTTTAAGTAATGGATTATGGAGAAAGTTCCGCAACATGAGGTTTATTTGTTCTTCACTTTAAAGGAGATTTTTGGACCATGGAAAATACAAGCCAGTACCAAGTACTGTAAAAAAAAATCTCCCAACTCTTTGCAACTTTTGTCTGCTAATAGCCAGGTACATTTTTATATTTTCAACGTGTATCTACAAAGGAAGCAATCAATCATCAGTAACTCTTCTTCTGCTTTTAAGAATTAAAATTCCTACATGGCAGAAAATAAAGAAATTAAGTGGGACTTTGGAATAACTCTTGGAAGAGAGAAAAAGGATTTAAGGTTTTTGGGACTCCTTTAGTGTTTTGGTGTTGCTATGCCAAATTATACCTAAGACTGGATAATTTATAAAGAATAGAAATTTATTTGGCTCAGGTTCAAAAGATTGGGAAGTTCAATATAGAAGGGCCACATGTGGTGGGGCTCTTCTTGCTGTCTCAAAACTTGACAGAAAACCTCACTTGGCAAGAGAGAGCAGAAGGCTGAACTTGCTTCATAACAAACCCATTAACACATTAATCCATTCATGAGGACGAAATCCTCATGACCGCATCACCTCTTAAAGGTCCCACCTCTCAGCTCTCAGTACTATTGCACTGGAGATTAAGCCTCCTACTTTGGGGGATACATTCAAACCATAGCAAGGGCTATGTTTATATTCTTAGATATTTAGCACTTCTTAAATTTATTCATACAATTAAGGTATTCATTGGTCTACTCCCCAAAACATCATTAGTGAACTTGAACACATTCACTCTGAAGTTATTTTTGAGATACTATACTTTCTCCGTAAATAATTTTATATCCCTGCATTTTCCAACTCTTCTCCATAAGTAATTTATGATAAATTTAAAATGATATTCTGAAATGCCACATTATCCACATTATCTATTCTTCATAGTCCCATTTCTCTTCCCTGGGAAGTGTCAATCTTCGTTTTACTTATATCCTTTACTGAGAACTGATCTTATTATTAACATATGTCATGCATAACAAAAGAATGAAGGTTAAAATTATTTTGTCACGTGCCAAAAATATGCAATGGAGAAAAGATAACCTCTTCAACAAATGGTCCTGGGAAACCTGAAAATCCATATGTAGCAGAATAAAACTAAACCCCTATCTCTCACCCTGCACAAAACTCAACTCAAAATGGATTAAGGACCTTGGAATCAGACCAGAGAACCTGCATCTTATAAAAGAAAAAGTAGGTCCAAATCTTCAACATGTCGGCTTAGGATCAGGCTTCCTTAACAGGACTCCCATAGCACAAGAAATAAAAGCAAGAATCAATAACTGGGATAGATTCAAACTAAAAAGCTTTCTCTCAGCAAAGGAAACTATCAGCAATGCGAAGAGAGAGGCTGCAGAGTGGGAGAAAATCTTTGCCACTCATACTTCAGATAGAGCACTAATTTCCAGAACATATAAAAAACTCTACACCAAGAATACAAATAAGCCAATCAACAAATGGGCTAAGGAAATGAACAGACATTTCACAGAAAAAGATCTACAAGCAATCAACAGATATATGAAAAAATGTTCAACATCTCTAGTAATAAGAGAAATACAAATCAAAACTACCCTAAGATTCCATCTCACCCCAATCAGAATGGCGATTATCAAGAATACAAGCAACAACAGGTGTTGTTGAGGATGTGGGGAAAAAGGTACACTCATACATTGCTGGTGGGACTGCAAATTAGTGCAGCCACTCTGGAAAGGAGTGTGGAGATTCCTTAGAAAACTTGGAATGGACCTACCATTTGACCCAGCTATACCCAAAGGACTTAAAATCAGCATACTACAGAGATGCAGCCACATCAATGTTCATAGCTGCTCAATTCACAATAGCCAGACTATGGAACCAACCCAGATGCACTTCAATTGATGAATGGTTAAAGAAACTGTGGTATATATATGTACCATGGAATATTACTCAGCCATAAAGAATAATAAAATTATGGTATTTGCAGGCAAATGGATGAAATTGGAGAATATCATGTTAAATGAGATAAGCCAATCTCAAAAAACCAAAGGACAAATGATCTCGCTGATAAGTGGATGATGATAAACAATGGAGGGTGGGAGAGAGACAAGACTGGAGGAAGGAGGGAATGTACAGAGGGGAAAGAGAGGTGGGGGGAGGAAAAAATAACAGAATGAATCAAACAACATTACCCTATGTAAATTTATGATTACACAAATGGTATTTGTTCAGAGAAACAAGATGTACCCCATTTGTTTACAATTAAATAAATAAATAATTATTTTGTCATGAAAGATACTTTTGGTGATTTTAATAATAGGATAAATGTATGTTTTTATCTGTAGCATGATCTGAATTTTAAATTCATGAGTGCACATATGTCTATATGTCTATGACCTTTTTAGGTTATGGAGTTGTAGGTGATTTTAGTTTTATTTTTTCTACTTCCCTACATTTTCCTAGTTTGTCTGCAAAGAATATTATAGAGAACATTAACAACATTGTAGAATAGGGCCCTAATGTTTCTGATAGCCATTATTTTTTAATATGAACCACTTGAATTTTTTTCAGAAATGTACTCTGATCTTTTGGATACTTCCACCAGTTCACTGAAAAGAGTGATAAAGCTGAGTGTGAATTTCCCACGTTTAAGGAGTGTTAATTCATTCAATAGCACAATTAAGGTCACCACCTGATAATCTAATTCATTATGGCTCACCAGACTCCAAATACCCCATTGATTTCCTCTTCTGTTCTATGTGAACATACATATCTTGACTTTGTTAACTGAACCATATTATGATGTAGAACAGTGAATTCTATATGTTACAGGACAGTGAGTTGAAACAACCTAAAAGTTCCTTGTTATGTTTTCAACTGAAAAACTGTTTGACTTAGAGTCATGAATAATCTTCCATAACAAAGTGTATCCAGAGTGTACACTGGATTGTTAATGTATACTGCTTGCAATAGTCTTTAAATAACTTCCACTTTCCTACAGTGTTTCCTAGCCAAATTGTAGAAAGACAAGAAGGATAAGCATAGAAACCTATGATACTGTTTATCTGTCTAGACTGAGTATCATGTAGCCCTGTGACTATCAATTTTAGCTACACATTAAATTGGATAATTTTTAAATATTCTGATACCTTAGCTCTACCCCAGATCAATTTGCTCAAAATCTCAGGATGGGGCTTGGGCATGGTATATATTTTACATGTTCTAGTTACAATTCTGAGTGTTTTTATTTATGTTCAATCATTTAATACTTCACCCATGACATAGATACTATTGTCGCCTCCACCTTACTTGTGATGAATTGAGGCATGGAGGTAAATTTATTTAACCCAGTAAGACAATGAGGTAAATGGCAGATCCAGCATCACACACAGGTTCCATTACAATATGGATTATAATATCCATTCTCACAGCCCTTTAACCTGTCTTCCCAGAGCCTTTAGAGTACCACACACTTTCTGGTACTGCAGAATTCTATTGGATAAAATATAATCAAAGATGAATGAATGCAAAACATGCAGACTGATTTTAGGGAGAGTTAAAGGCACCAGTACAAATAAGATAGGTGACAGAAATTGCATAAAAGACACCTGAAACCATTAAAATCAAGACAGTAGTCTAGCTAGTACTCAGCTGAAATAAGTATTCCTTCATGCTACAATCCAAAAGACAGTCAAAGAATGCAAACTAATGAATAACCCAATCAATAAGTGGGCTAAGGAACTGAACAGATACTTCACAGATGATATACAATTCATCTACAAATATATGAAAATATGTTCAACATATCTAGCAACTAGAGAAATGCAAATCAAAACTACTCTAAGATTTCATCTCACTTCAGTCAGAATAGCAATTATCAAGAATACAAGCAGCAATAAACATTGGCGATCATGTGGAGAAAAAGGTACACTCATACATTGCTGGTGGGAATGCAAATTGTGCAATCATTCTGGAAAGCAATATGGAGATTCCTCAGAAAATCTGAAATGGAATCACTATTTGACCAAGCTATCCCACTCTTTGGCCTATACCCAAAGGGCTTAAAATTAGCATACTACAGCAACACAGTCACATCAATATTTATAGTTGCTCAATTCACAATAGCTAAACTATGGAACCAACCTAGGTGCCCTTCAACATATGAACAGATAAAGAAAATGTGATATATATATATGTATATATATATATATATATATACATATATGAGGAGGATCCTCTAGGGACTCCTGCTGTGTTTGTGTGTGTGTGTGCGTGTGTGTGTTTGTGTGCATACAATGGAATATTACTCAGTTTTAAAGAAGAATGAAATACATGGCATTTGCTGGTAAATGAATGAAGTTGAAGAATATCATGCTAAGTGAAATAAGTCAATCCCAAAAAACCAAAGGCCAAATGTTTTCCTTGATATGCAGATGCTAATTCACAATAAGGGGGCCAGGCTAGGGAACAACAGAGTTACTTTATATGAGATAGAGGGGAGGAAGGCAAATAGGGGTAGGAAGGATAATAGAGTGAAACAGACATTATTACCTCATGTACATATATGATTGCATGACTGATGTTATCCTACAATTTGTATAATCAGAAAAATGAGAGATTACACTCCATTTATGTATGATTTATCAAAACATATAAATATATTCTACTGTCATGTACAACTAACTGGTAAAAATTTTAAAATTTAAAAAAAAAAAGAATGCACACTGGAGATCCCACAAGTTAAGTTCAGAAAAGTTTCACAGGCCAGATACATACATGAACCACAAGCACAGGGATTCATTCCAACTTCAGTGCTTTGAACATAAACACCAGGTCAGTAAATCTGATTCCCTTTGCTATATATGAGCAAAAAGAACCAACTTACATTAGATTAATTTGTGCTACTTCTTTGAGTCCAGACACTAGAAATTCTCCATTTTACCTTATTATCAACAAAAGTAGGGAAGACTCCTGTTCAAAATATATTTAAGCTGTTGATATGAGCATATGGAAATGATGCAATGCTAGGTCTACAGAATAACTGGTGGAGAATGTAGATTTTGATTGCTTGTGTTTCATGGGATTTTCAAATTACTTTTAAAAAGTAGGTCATAAGTGCCTGCCTGAATTAGAGGAGGAGGACTCTCTAGGGACTCCTGCTGTGTTTTGAGAAATGTCCTTTGGAGCACAGTGTGCCTTATCCACAGAAAGGAAAGTGCCCTTGAAGATTACAAGCAACGGCTTCTATCTCATCTCCAGCATGACCAGAATAGGGTGGAGCCACATGATTTGACTCCCCCTGGTTATTGTCAGGGGGCCAATTACTATATTCACAGCTAACTTAATGGGATCCTGAGTATCTTCATTAAGGGCACAGTAGGCAATAAATGATTATAAAAGAACCTTGTGAAATTCCCTAGGTATTTCTGCCTGGTATACCTCCCTTTCCTAATACCATTTGTGGATGCACAGATGACCTGGAAATGGAAATTGTGTAACTAATAACTTCTAATTGAAAGAAATCTAACTTAAGTCTGTGTATACTGCTCATTGAACGTTATATTGTAGTTTACACTGAGGGATTCTAAACTAGTTATTACTAACCTTTTTGGAACTTAAATCACAATCATCATCAAGTTTCATAATTCCTGTGCTAAGTGAAAGAATATTTTTTAACTTCAGCTGAAGGGCAATAGTTTATGTTAGAAGCTTGCAACCTTTGAAGAGATGACTGAGGTATCAAACAATGACACTGTTGTTAAAATGCAGATTCTTAGCCACTTCCCAAACCTACTAAATCCAAACCTCTGAGGGCTGGAACCCAGGGACCTAAATTTTAACAAGCTCCCCAGGTGATTCTTATGTACACTAGTGTTTCAGAGCTTCTGCCCCAGGGTGTCACCAACTCAAAGCTAAAAATCACCTGTAACTATCAAATGTTATAAAATATTGAATTTCTAGCACAACTTTAATTGGTTACAGGAAATCAGCACTTCTTAGTGTTAGAAAAATACCAGCCATAATTTCACTTGCTTATATTTGGATGTTGGTGATTCTCTGTGTAGCAAAGATGTTTATAGCGATGCTGTACAAGGCTACCAATAATCAATCCTCATGCACAGTACCGGTACCATGATTGGCTTGTTCCATTCTCCTCCTTTGGTATGTTCTCTTGTCTTCTCTATAATAAGGACAATGTTAGTTTTAAATTTATAAAATCAGTACACTTTTCCCTTATCAATATTTTAAAGCATATTCTTCTTATATTGTTCCTTTCTCTTTTCAGTATATTTACAAATTTATCACTATGATTGTAAATGGCTTCAATCCCTTAACAAATATTCTGTTTTATAAAATAGTATTCATAAGACTATTAGAGGTAAGAAAATGACAAAACAAAACAGAATGAAATAGGCTTCAGCAACCCAAGAGAAAGGCCATGCCCTCAAGCACTCAAGAATACTTCTACCAAGTCCAAATGTAACAAATCATATCTTGAATAGGGGATTTGGGGGCCTTTGGAAGAATATCAAAAGCCACAAAGCTTGTAAAACTATTAAAGAATAGGTAATACAATGATTTTTTCCCCCTTTGGGTGGAAGTTGCCATGCCTGTTTGTTTTACAGAAAGAAATAACAGCCAGTACAAACACTTGAAGAAAATAACATTTATCTATCCACTGAACTCACACAGAAACTGGAAATTGGAGCATATCTGTTAAAAAATAAAAAAGTTCAATTGCAGAGGCACTAAAAATCAAACTGCTTTCATAAAGAAAATTCTCCCAATCAGACACCATTCAGTCTAACTCCATTAGTGTCACTTTTCAAAAGGCAGAAATCTTAAATGGGATGAATCATAACAGCTGGTTCCCACCAACTGCAAGTCCACCAGACAGGAAGCTGGTTACCAACAGTGGTAAGGTGTTGCCACTGTCCAGGCTGCTCAGTCAGAGTGGTAGGGTCTGTAGAGGTGGTGGCTCCCTGGGAAGCCCTCAAAGGAACTTCTGCAGATAGTAGTTTACTAGATGGTTATTTTAAAGAATTTTTGCTTTTCGACTGCGATGCTGGGAAAACACAAGTTAAATGCCATAGTGCACAGGGTTCTTTTTCAATCCTAGGAAGGAATAAAAGTAATATGCCTATAATTTATTCTGAGTTTATAATCAACATATAAGCTGAATGAAGAATGAAGGCATTGTAATTGTTTAGAAATAATCAATTTGCTTGGATAAGAAGATTGAAAAGGAAATTCACTAAAGTGCTTTGCAGAATTTGTTTCTTTCTAGCAGAGATGGTCAAGAGTTAATTCTACTAAAAAGCTACAAAAATCATGACAGTGTGGTATTGGCAAAAGGAAAAACAGAGATCAATAAAGAATACAGAATACAGAAATAGACTATAAATACTATAGTCAATTGATTTTTTAACATAGGTGCAAAGGCAAGTCAATGGAGAAATGACTGTCTTTTAAACAAATGGTACAAATTCAAATGGCAAAAAGAGAACCTAGACACATATCTCTTACAAAAATTAACTCAAAATGGGTCACAGACTTAAATGTCAGTATAAAATTATAAAATACTCACCAGAAAACCTATGGGAAAAATCTCTGTGACCTTAAGCTAGACAGAGTTCTTAGATACACTACCAAAAGCACACCCATAAAAGGAAAAAAACATGATAAATCGAATTTCACCAAAATTAAAAATGTTTTTGCTTTGCAAAAGACACTTCAAGAGAACAACAAAACAAGCTACAGACTGGGGGATATGTTGGCAAAACACATATCTGACAAATAACTTAAATTCAGATTATATAAAGAATTATAAAACTTTACCAATATGAAAATAAACCTAATATTTTTTACTGTAAACAAATGGGATACATGTTGTTTCTCTGTTTGTACATGGCGTAAAGGCATACCATCTGTGTCATCATAAATTTACATAGGGTAATGTTGTTTGATTCATTCTGTTATTTTTTCCCTTCCCCCCACCCCTCCCACCCCTCTTTTCCCTCTATACAGTCCTTCCTTCCTCCATTCTTGCCCCCCTCCCTAACTCTAACTCTAACCCTAACACTAATCCCTCCCTCCCCCCATTATGTGTCATCATCCACTTATCAGGGAGATCATTCATCCTTTGGTTTTTTGAGATTGGCTTATCTCACTTAGCATGATATTCTCCAATTTCATCCATTTGCCTGCAAATGCCATAATTTTATCATTTTTTATGGCTGAGTAATATTACATTGTGTGTGTGTGTATATATATATATATATATATATATATATATATATATATATATCACAGTTTCTTTATCCATTCATCAACTGAAGGGCATCTAGGTTGGTTCCATAGTCTGGCTATTGTGAATTGAGCAACTATGAACATTGATGTGGCTGCATCTCTGTAGTATGCTGATTTTAAGTCCTTTGGGTGTAGGCCAAGGAGTGGAATAGCTGAGTCAAATGGTGGTTCTATTCCAAGTTTTCTGAGGAATCTCCACACTGCTTTCCAGAGTGGCTGCACTAATTGGAAACCCCACCAGCAATGTATGAGTGTACCTTTCTCCCCACATCCTTCCCAACACCTGTTGTTGCTTGTATTCTTGATAATCACCATTCTAATTGGGGTGAGATGGAATCTTAGGGTAGTTTTGATTTGCATTTCTCTTATTACTAGAGATGTTGAACATTTTTCCATATGTTTGTTGATTGTTTGTAGATCTTCCTCTGTGAAGTGTCTGTTTATTTCCTTAGCCCATTTGTCGATTGGATTATTTGCATTCTTGGTGTAGATTTTTTTGAGTTCTTTATAGATTCTGGAGATTAGTGCTCTATCTGAAGTATGATTGGCAAAGATTTTCTCCCACTCTGTAGGCTCTTTCTTCGCATTGCTGATGGTTTCCTTTGCTGAGAGAAAGCTTTTTAGTTTGAATCTATCCCAGTTGTTGATTCTTGCTTTTATTTCTTGTGCTATGGGAGTCCTGTTGAGGAAGTCTGGTCCTAAACTGACATGTTGCAGATCTGGACCTACTTTTTCTTCTATAATCTGCAGGGTCTCTGGTCTGATTCCGAAGTCCTTAATCCATTTTGAGTTTAGTTTCGTGCATGGTGAGAGATATGGGTTTAGTTTCATTCTGTTGCATATGGATTTCCAATTCTCCCAGCACCATTTGTTGAAGAGGCTATCTTTTCTCCATTGCATATTTTTGGCCCCTTTGTCTAGTATGAGAAAATTGTATTTATTTGGGTTTGTGTCCGTGTCCTCTATTCTGTACCATTGATCTACCTTTCTATTTTGGTACCAATACCATGCCATTTTTGTTACTATTGCTTTGTAGTAGAGTTGAAGATCTGGTATTGCGATACCCCCCCGCTTCGCTCTTCCTGCTAAGGATTGCTTTAGCTATTCTGGGTTTCTTATTCTTCCAGATGAATTTCATAATTGCTTGCTCTATTTCTGTAAGGTACGTCATTGGAATTGCATTGAATCTGTATAGCACTTTAGGTAGTATGGCCATTATGACAATATTAATTCTTCCTATCCAAGAACATGGGAGATCTTTCCATCTTTTAAGGTTTTCTTTAATTTCTTTCTTTAGTGTTCTGTAGTTCTCATTGTAGAAGTCTTTCACCTCTTTTGTGAGATTGAGTCCCAAGTATTTTATTTTTTTCGATGCTATTGTGAATGGGGTAGTTTTCCTAACTTCTCTTTCTGAAGATTCATCACTTATGTATAAAAATGCATTGGATTTATGAGCACTGATCTTGTAACCTGCCACCTTACTGAATTCACTTATGATTTCTAAAAGTTTTCCGGTGGAATTTCCTGGTTCCTCTAAGTATATAATCATATCATCAGCAAATAGGGATAGTTTGATTTCTTCTTTTCCTATTTGTATCCCTTTAATTTTTTTGGTCTGTCTAATTGCTCTGGCTAGAGTTTCAAGGACGATATTGAATAGAAGTGGTGAAAGAGGGCATCCCTACCTTGTTCCAGTTTTTAGGGGGAATGCTTTCAGTTTTTCACCATTTAGAATGATATTAGCCATGGGCTTAGCATAGATGGCCTTTACAATGTTAAGGAATGTTCCCACTATCTCTATTTTTTCTAGTGTTTTGAGCATGAAGGGGTGCTGTATTTTATCAAATGCTTTTTCTGCATCTATTGAAATTATCATGTGATTCTTGACTTTAAGTCTATTAATATGGTGAATTAAGATCTGAAAGACACTTCAACAAAGAAGTTACACAGGTGGCAAAAAAAAAAAAAAGTTTCCAGAATCAGGTGGCATTCCAGATCAAAGATGCCCTACCCTACCACATGTACAGGTTATATTTAGAGTTAGAGAAAAGGACATTGTATAAAGACACTACCTGATTGGCTACAGTGGGCATTTACCTTACATGGGCATTACCTGATCAGCTACAGTCTATGACTGGCTGAGGTTTGAACGCTATGATTGGCTGAGACTTAGCTACTTTGTAACAAAGATATCTATTCTTAATTTAGGTGACAAATTATTTACACTATCAAGCTACCTTGCAGTTTAATGGGTACAGGGGCTGTTTAAACCAAACCATATTGTATTAGAAAAAGATGAGGTCAAATTTATTTCAGTTTAACACTATGCACCATTGAACACTAAAACCACTAAAATTAAACAATAACAAAATCTAACAATACCAAGTTACCAAGTGCTGGCAAGTCTACAGAAAGACTTGAACTGTCAAATGCAAAATGGTGCAATCACCTTGGGAAAGAGTTTGGCAATTTATTATAAAGTTAAATATATATTTATTATACACAGTAATCTCACTCAGATTTCCAAAAACATTAGTGAATTTGGATAGTAACTCTACTTATAATCACCCAGAACTAGACACAATGTATTAACCTTCAAATGGTAAGTAAACTGTAGAGAATCCATAAACTGGAATATTACTCAGCAATAAAAAATAATCAACTATAGGTACATATAACACCATGGACAAATCACAAATGAATTATGCTAAGTGAAAAGAGCCAGACTCAAAAGGCTACATACTGTGTGGGATTAAATTTATATGACATTCTGGAAAAGACAACTATAGTAATAAAGAACAGATCAATGGTTGTCAAGGGGTAAGAGTGGGTGGGAGAAGGACACAAAGAAACAGTATATTTTCAAAGAGGTTTTTAAGAGTAATAGAAGTTTGTCAAATGCATAAAACTGTATGCCAAAAAGAATAAATTTCACTGTATGTATTTTTTTGGTACTAGAGATTGAACCATGGGCATTTTACCACTGAGTTACATCCCTAGTCTTTGTTATTTTTTTATTTTGAGAAAGGGTATGTCTAGGTTATTGAGCTAGCCTCAAAAATGTGATCCTCCTGCCTCAGCCTCCCAAGTCGCAGGGATTAGAGGTATGTGCCCCCATGGCCAGCATCACATGTATATTAAAAATAAATTTTAAACTGTTTATTATGAGAGAACACTTAAATATTTCACAGTAAACCTTTTGGAATAATTATCATTGCAAACCCCCAAAATGCCTCCAAATTTTCTATTTTTAAGGTAAATTTCCAATGTTATGTTTCTGTTTTGGCAAATATTCAAAAATAACCTTCAATCAATCTGTTCAAACCTATAGGCTTTCAATGAGTGTGTAAAGACAGATTAATTTTAAAACCACAAGATACATGCTAAGTGAGATAAGCCAATCTCAAAAAACCAAAGGACAAATGATCTTGCTGATAAGCGGATGATGATACATAATGGGGGGGTGGGGGGCAAGAATGGAGGAAGGAGGGACTGTATAGAGGGAAAAGAGGGATGGGAGGGGTGGGGGAAAGGGAAAAAAAATAACAGAATGAGTCAAAAACTATTACCCTATGTAAATGTATGATTACACAAATGGTATGCCTCTACTTCATGTACAGAGAAACAAGATGTATTCCATTTGTTTATAATAAAAATAAGTTAAAAAAACACAAGATAAATTTTTTAAAAATAGATTCAAGAACCTACAAAGAAAAAAAAAAACAAAAAAAAAAAACAAAAAAAAACAAAACAAAAAAAAAAAAAGAACCTACAAAGGAGGCAAAGATACTTACCAAGTAAAAATCTACTTAGCATAGATTTTCCCATGCAATATGTTCTTCAACATTTGATAAAGCTAATCATGCTACTTGGTTTTCTATAGCATTAGGTTTAATACAATCTGCTAACTCAGGCCTCATTCTTTTCATCAAGGTTCAGAGTCATTACAGATCATCAACATTCTGGACTATTGTTTTTAAGAACCCTAGATGTCCCTGTTAAAGGCTAAGATACCTTTTGCAGGTAAATCAAATCATACCTTATATTTTTTTATTTTTTACATTGGTTCAGTTGAGAAATATTGAAGACTTGAAATGTCACAATACAAATAATACAAGCTTTCAAATCACCCAGAATCGTTTCATATGTAAGAGAAGTGATTTATTCAGGGAAAGAATTAGAGAGACAGAATCAAAAACAATAGTCCTTATTCTCAGTTAATGACCCTGCTTCCAAGATCAGAATACAGATTATCAAACACATTTCTCTTAATAGTCATCATTAAAATCAGTTTGCACTAACAATTTGAAGGTGGCATTATAGATTTTAGTACTATGCAACAATACCAGACTTTGGTATTAAAGGAATAAATGTATTCCTTTCCTTTTCCAGTTATATAAGATTTCCTAGGATTGAACTGAAATTTTGATCCACTGAGTACAATCAGTGTACAACCAACAAATTTTATTCACTAAGTGTATGGCTATTACCAATAACAAGAATCTTCTACTAAATACTTTTTTCAAATTACCATGTAAGCCTCACACTGTTCATTATTTCATGGTATACCCAATTTTAAACTTCCACATAATACAGAGCCTCCTCTGATCATTGGTCTGTTAATTCTCCCCAATAATCTCTTTTGTTCCCTGAACTCTGCAGATCACAGTGCCTTCAGGCACCCCAATTACTGCCTACAACAGTGAATGGCCACCTACTTTCTGCTATAACATAGCCAATGGATGTGGGTGTGCATCAAATAAGTGCAATGCCTAAAGGCAGCTATTGATTCCACCCCTTTTTCCCACTCCAAGAAACATGTATGAATACAAGTGATTAAGAGTGATTCTATTACTAGAGAAATCTTGGAAATACACTCAGGGGTACACACCCCTCAGTTTTAAGATACTTGGGTAAATAAGAGTGGGCCACCACAGCCATGATTCTGAATGGAAGGAGCTGTGCAGCCCTTAAGGTGGGCATGGGACTTAGGAAAACTCCAGGTTCTTTCTTTTCTCTTCCTCTTTCCTTATAAACTCCCTCAGAAAACTTGTCCAATCCACACCTCCTATTATTACTCCTGGGGTTGATTCTGAGACCCAAAACCAACATTTTCAAACACTGAATCCGCCATTACCTCTAATCTAAACCAGCTCCTTCCCCGGACTTCCTTACTTCTTTTCATATTACCTTCTAGTAAACCAAACTTGAGGCTAGTAATTATTTTTTATCCTCCTGTTCAATCACCTCTCATACCTAAATCAAGTTGCCAGAACTTGATTCTACCTTCATAGGGACTTTCGTATCCTCCTCCCCACTTCTCCATGCTCACTGTCAGTACCTTAATACAGGACCTCATTACTTTTTGACTCCAAACTTAGTTCCCCTTTTCCTGTATTCCACATTCTAACCTACTTCTCAAACTGCTGTCACCTGCACAGGTGATCTAATCTAACATGGATTAGATCATGACACTTCCTGGTCAAAAAACGCCTGTGATTCCCCATTGTTCACAGAAAAATACAAATTTCTTAACCCATTACTAAAAGCTCTTTTCACCATCTGTCACAAAACACCTGCATGTGCTCCATGAGCCAGTTAAACCATATTACTGTCTTTCCCCATAACACCTAATGATGGCTCATAAGATCCTTACGCTTACAACGTTATTATAATCATTACAATGATATCGTAACCATTATCAAAGTTACAAATCCTTTCTTTCTTTAAAAGACTGGTTACCATAAACTGGGTTGTATTCAGATAATTCAGCAATTAGAATTGAAGTCAAAATGCATCCAGGGAAAGCTGTGTCATTTGAGTTCTTGAAAATCTTTAGTCTTTCAGATATATGTTAGTTACCATTTGAGACTACGGCAACAAAACAAAACTAAACAAACAAAAACTCACAAAACATTTTTTTAATTTTTTATAGTTTGTTGTACATGACAGTAGAATGCATTTATGCATTTTGATAGATCATACATAAATGAAGTGCAATCTCTCATTTTTCTGATTATACATATTGTAGGATCACATCAGTCATACAGTCATATATGTACATGAAGTAATAATGTCTTTGATATTCCAATGCTAACTCTTCCATGAAACATTTCTAATGCCCTGAGATGAATAATTCCTAGTATCTGAAACTCCTATATCATAGAATTAGTGCCTATATAGTGCTTCTCACCTAATATCCCTTACTCTTATATCTTAATATCTTCTACTAGACTATATTGTCCAGTTACTAACTCTATAAATATTCTAATCTAAAGGGACACGTTGTTTCTTAATTTTTCCAAATGTAAAAGCAATAGCTAAATCTCCAAAAATAGTAGGAGATAACCATCCAAAGACTAAAGATGATAAAAGAAGATATTTGAATAAATGACTAATCGAAACAAAATGGTATCAACCACATCTGCAATTATAACTAAGTTAAATCAGAAAAATCTTCTGTGCTCATAGGTGTGATACATTTATTCTCTATTTATTCATATTTTTGCCATAAAGTATTCTGAAACAATGCCACAAAGTGGCATTTTCCCAGGGAAATAGTGATATTATTGGGGTTATTTTGACTAAAAGCTCATCAAATAAACCATAGCTATGAACAACATGCAATGAAAGTAAAGACATAACAACTATAATCTTTATACTAACTTAAAATTATAATCTGAGCTGTTTCAAATGGATACTATGTACTATGCACATTCATTATACCAAAGGTTCCAATATATCAAGAATCATTCATGCCACACATAAACAGAATTAGCTTTCATGAATCTCACTAAAGTCACTATGCTAACTATAATCCATGAAAGTTGAATGGATCATTTTACTTGTCTTCTTTCTATTTAGAAAGATATCTGGCATTTGGTGTTGAAAAGATGATACAAATTACTTATTTCTTGTTTTCAAGACCAACAAAACCAAACTCCAACATGTCCAAGGAAGTAGAACCAACCATTTGCTTTATTGTGCCAACCTAACACATTCAGTTTAATTTTTCAATCCTTACAGCCATGTCCAAAAGTAGATGTGCTAAATTGGGATCAGTGAAATCTTAGGTTCTGACCTGGCTCCGTCACTTACCAAGTGGGCAATAAACTATCTGAGCCTCATTTACCTCAAGGGTAATGTTTTAGTCAGTTTTTTCACTGCTATGACTAAACGACCCAACCAGAACAATTGTGGAGGAAGAAAAGTCTATTTGGGGGCTCACTGTTTCAGAGATCTCGGTCCATAGATAGCTGGGTCCATTCCTTGGGGCTTGAGGTAAGGCAGAACATCATGGCAGAAGAGTGTGGCAGAGGGAAGCAGCTCACATGATCAAGAAGCAGAGAAAGATATCACAAAGGCACAACCTCTAATGCCATATACCTCCTTCATCCATACCCTACCTACCTTCAGTTACCACTCAGTTAATCCCCACGAAAGGATGAATTTGCGATTAAGTTAAGGGTCCCATAACCCAATCATGTCATTTCTAAACTTTTCTGCATTGCCTCACACATGAGTTTTTGGGAGACACCTCCCATCCAAATCATAACAGGTAACAAAAGAATAAAAATGACTACCTCACAGAGTTACTGAGAAAATTCAGAGATAGTATAACAATTGCTTTTAAACTTCAAAGTCCCATCAAGAATATCGAGAAGAAGCTATTAATAATCATCAGTATTTTTCTTGATATTGATGGCATTTGGTCCACTATTAGCATGTTTAAAAGTGAAACACTTAACAAACATCCTTCCCACCTTCTACCTAACTCCTTCGTTTATTCAGAAATACACATTCTCCTTTTTGGTACAAAACAGCATGGAATTTAAGATCACTCCTCATCATTCTTCTCCTTCTCCAAACCTCTCTGACATCTTTCAGGGCACTTTACACTATGTTGAAAAACCATAAAACAATTATCCTGTGTGAGAAAGCAATACTTGAATTACTGTATTGTGCAATTCTGTGGGCAGGACATTCTGCTCAATCAGAAAAGGAGGAGAGAGTTTTCTTGGTGTTCAGGAAAAACAAATTTGACTCTTTTTGCCTCCAAGGTACATGCAACTCCCTAAAGACTGCTTTTTTGAGTGAGGAAAGATCAAAAACAGAGAAAGAAGCTCGAAAGGTGTTAGTGAAGACTAAGTGTCACTATTTTAGGAAGCCAGAGTGCACCATGTTCAATATACATGAAATAATGAGAGATAGCCCTGCTCACCTAGCCTCTACTCAGCCCCAAGAGTGAAGAAGGTATTGGAACAGAAGGGGAGAATCCAGTGGTAGCTGGATTCTGGGGGGCCAACGAGTGGTGACAGATGAAACTTTTCCTACATCCAGATCACAATATTTTAAAAGAACCCACTGTCCTAGAAGGAGAAAGAAATGTAATTCCCTAAGTCAGAGGAATTAAGCTGCTTGTCTCAACAAAGTTCCCAGATGAGCTATCCCTTTCAGAAAATTGTGTGGACTTGAACCATGATCATATAAATGAACAGGAAAGCTTCAAACTCCCTTCTGATAATCTCCATCAATGTCCTCTTAATCTTACCCCCAATAAATACACAATTTAAGTAAAAACCCAGCTTCAATTCAGGTCCTCTGGTTCCATCCATCTATATTGTACTCTATCCTAAACCCTCCTAAAGACAAATTATTGAGCCTCTAATGGATTATACTAGCAGTGATGTACATAGACCAGAAAGCCTCCCGCTATTATTCTGAGACATTTGTATGACCTATGAATATATTGTTCTATCCCTTAGTGAGTTGAGGGGGGACTCAGATCCAGATTTAGAAATAATAATAACAACAACAAATAATACAATGTGACATTTCTTATACTTACACAGTAAAAAAATATTCACACATGATACAATAATAATTATTTAGCTTGTAACTTGTATTTACATGGCAAATATTTATACTCTTCCTGTAGGTATTTCATTTTTATTCTCTATAAACAGTGAAATTCTTTTAAACCCTACTTTAAACATGTCCAAGGAAAAGAGAAGAGTTTTGCACAGTGTGAGGCAAAGACTTGAAAGAAGAGCAGTGTAATGGTACAAGTCAAACACAAAGGGGGACAGGAGGTATCAGAGAATTCCGGGGAAAGAATTTCCACCTGGAAATTCTCCATTCAGAAACTTTTTCTGCTATAATTAAAAAATTTTCTGTGTTCTCTTTGCACAATGGAAGCCACTATTAGTGACATTAGTAGGCATTAGTAGGCATTGGCTTTTTGTATGGGTGGGATTAAGAAATAACTCATAAAACTGCTAAGACAGGTACAAGACAGACTGTCTTCTGCAATGAAAATCACTAAAGTAGACAATGAAAACTAGAAATGTGTGTGCTAACTCTGGTTCAAAGACTTTCTATTGTTGTTTGTTTGTTTTTACAGTAATGAAGATTGAACCCAGGGCCTCCATCATGCTAGGAAAGTGTTTTACCTGAGCTCCATTTCCATTCCTTACCCCTTTTTAATCTTATTTTGAGACAGGGTCTCACTAAATTGCCTAGGCTGGCCTCCAACTTGTGATCCTCCTGCCTCAGCCTTCCAAGTAGCTGAGATTATAGGCATGCACCACCGTACCCAGCTCAAAGACATATTTAGTGTCCAGAAAATATATATTAACATCTTTTATTAAGATGATAAATAAAAACAAGGAGGTTCATATAAAAATCTCTGTTTTCAATCTCTTCTTGAAAAATTAGATCTAGTGCCAGACACATACATGCCTGTAATCCCAGCAGCTCTGGAGGCTAGGTCAGCAGGATCACAAACCCAAAGTCAATCTCAGCAAAAGTGAGGCACTAAGCAACTCAGTGAGACCCTGTCTCCAAATAAAATATAAAATAGGTCTGGGGATATGGCTCAGTGGTCCAGTGGCCCTGAGTTCAATTCCTGGTATCCCAAAGAAAAGAAAAGAAAAATTAGATATAGCAATGGTGAGCCCCTGCATGTTTGCTCAACAACAATCAACTGAACCAAGAAACCACTGAATTCTTTTTTTAAAATTTTATGGTAAAACATCCTGATGAAACCACTGAATTCTTTAAACACCCCCAGCTTACCACAGTCCAGCACCTTCAGTGCCTATGACATTTTATCTGTATTGTTTCACACACTTGGGACCCACTGGTCCCTAAAGGTGTCTAAATTAGTGACCTCAGCATTGAAGATGTCAGAAATGGTCATTAAATATGCAGCAGTCAGGAATATCGAGTATTCCCTTATCTGAAGACCAGAGAAGGCCTTAATGTTCAGACATCCTCTGCTTACACTGTATATTAGACGTCAGAAAGAGAGTGGGCCATGCGTCACGTTACTTCACTTTTGCCTTTGCCTACTCTTAACTATCTTATAAGGCATATTTCTTCTCAGTTAAATCCAAACAATAGCTACATGGTATATATAGGTACTAGAAGCACACTTAGGGAGTTAATTCAGATCCTGCCTCTTCTGATTATAATAGGGTAGGCAGGATACTTTTAAATTAGCAGGGTCTCTACTTTCTCATTTACAAAGTGAATTGGTTCTACTATAATGATCATAAAGATAATTTTCATTTGGCCTCTTTCCATCTATAACACCTCCACTTATTTAGAATCTACTCTGTCCTCAAGAGATATTAAAGTTTTACCACCACCACAAAACCTCTTCAGATGTTTCATGTCTTTGAATTTTTTAGCTTATTATCAATACCATCTAAATTAGCATTTATTAATTATCTAATTGGTTTGTTTTGAGTATGTTGCTTCAAAACAGAAAACTCCTTTAGAGACTATAAAGTTTACTTTTTTTTTGAAGAAAAATATTTTTCTCTATAGTATGCTCCACTTAGGAACTTAATGACTAATTATTTAAACTAAATAAAAATATAGAAAACATGCATGCAATGAAAACTTTCTCAAACAGCAACTTTCATCAGCCCTCTCAAAAGTAATTATCCTTATGAACAGCACAAGTTGATCATCTGACTCAGGCAAGCATAATGCATGCTATGCCTGTGAGATGTCAATTAAGAGACACTACTAGATTACCATATTACTTTGTACATGATCATTGCTTCCTTCTACAGTTGAAAAGCTTAAAGGGGGGAATGTAAACATTAACCAATACAATGATATATTGTCCACTGAAAGATCTGTTACCCACTAAAATAGGGCATAAGGAAAATTTTCCTACCACAATTAAGAAAAAAATAGATTACTAATGAGGCCACATTTTAGACCTTCAAAAACTACACTGAAAATTATCCTTGTTTCCTGCCCATCTTGGATGTCATCAGAAGTTCTGAGTAAGAGGAGACCAAGTTAGGATGTTACGTGGGTGGGGATTTACCCATCATCACAGAAAAAGCAAGTTTTACTTCTTCTAATCAAACCTCCCCTCACCTCAATAAATAAGGCTTTAGATACATGGCCAGTCCTTTCCTAGGAAAGTAAAACAAACAAGAGAAAAAAATAATTTTATAGCGCATGTAGATATGAACTGGTTGGGTAGGGTTTTTGTTTCTGGAAAGCTAAGAAAACCAGGTAATAAAGCCTCTACTTGCCTTCTAAAAGTAGAATTTTTAATCCATTTTTTATTGTCTTAATTTCCCTCTGATGAATTTAATGTAACTGACACTCTGTGTTAACACTAAGGTAAACTAAATTAGCAAGTGATAATCATGACTTAATAGCCAGCCAATTCTAGTGGATTTAAGTTAAGTCAGTTTACAAACTGCTCTTTTGTGATAAAACAACACCTAACACAAGCACTTGCACTTAATTCAAATCCTACAGAAAAAGAATTTGTTCTGAAATTCACATTATATTCATACAAGGCAAGGGTCTGAATCAAAAGAGAGTGTACCTGTAGGGTGGGGAAGGGATATATTCAGGTGTGTGAGTGGTGTAGGGTGTGGAATCATGGAAAATAGTAGCCCTAATCCTATTTAGCAGGAAAAGAAATACTGATTAAATATCTGTAAATTTTCCTAGGGAATTCCAGCAAAATGCATCTAAGTTTTAACAATCATAAAGATAAGCATCTCAAAAATTTTAAAAATATATTTTTAAACTGCCTCTTAATGTTTTCAATGGTTTGTTTTTATCTAGTGTTTCTGATGACCCAATTAATTCATCATCTAGGGAAGCCTATCTGTCAGTCTATCTACACACTGCCTGAAGAGGAGTCTAGATTATGTTCCCTACTTTAGCCACACCCACACACAGCATCAGCTGGAATTTCAAGTATGCCAGGCCTCTGCATCCTTATGGCCCCATTTCCTCCATATAGCCTCAATGGCCCATCTCCTAGTCTTATAGTGTGTTTTCTCAAAAGCCCTATCAAATAAGATGGACGGAACTCCAGAGAAAGAGATGTCAATGTTTCTTTTAATTTAGGTCAAGGTCAGTTCTACCCTTCCAGGGTCCTCTGAAAGGAGATAGCACTCGAACCAGGGTTGCTCCTCTCTACTCCATTAAAAGGCATTAAAAGGCATGATCCTGACTATATATGGCAAGCTCCAGATGAACATTTTCATAGGAACGACCTTGAAGTTCAATTCTCTATTATGCTAAGGCAACCAACTCGAAAGAAATTTAAATCTTCGACATGACCTTCTATTTAAGATACTTCGCACAATTTAAAACAACCCCTAAAGCCTAGGGTCAACTCACTAAACTCAAGTTTAGAGAAAAGTGACTAAGGGCGTCCTCCCTGTCACATCTGCTCAACTATAGTACTGAACTTAGTTTGGAGAAACTTTTCAACGACTGTCTTCACCTGCACAAACCATGCTCTACAAACTTCCGCAGCCGTCGAGGGACAAAGTGTTTACATGGTCACTTGTCATGCCCTCACACCTTTTGGGTGGGGATCCTCCTCTCCAAGGACTATCAGCGCAGTGAGACTCCACTACTACCATTACTTTCCACTATCACCCCCGAGGGGCGGGGCTCCGACTTAGGTAGGTAACCAAACAGCCTGGACACCCAATTAGCAGGCGATCCCCAAATTAACCCGGCCAATGGCAATCGGCAAGCCAAGACAACCAGACGTGACGTCAGGTGTGATTAAGTTGGAGCGTCACCCCGACGTCAGCCTCTCATTTCTCGGACGTCCCGTCCCGGGAACCAAACTCCAGCGACTTTGGGCCCCGCCCCCTTAAGGGTGGAGAGCGGCCAATGAGGGCAGCTCTGAAGGGAACAAGGCCAATGAGACGAGTCTGGGGCGGGGCGCGGGGCCAGAGGGTGGGGCGGGTGGCGGCGGTGGCAGCCCGAGGTCTGGCTGCGCGCAGTATATGACAGTACGTCAGCAGCGGGATGGCCGTAGCTGTGGCGGCGGCTGCAGAAGCCCGAGCAGCCGCGGCCGCAGTGGAGGCTAGAGCCCAAGCGGCGTCGGCGGTGGCACCCCGGGGAGTTTAAGATGGCGGCAGGGGGGGCGGCGGGCCTGCGGGAGGAGCAGCGATACGGACTGTCGTGCGGGCGGCTAGGGCAGGACAACATCACCGTACTGCATGTGAAGCTCACCGAGACAGCGATCCGGGCGCTCGAGACTTACCAGAGCCACAAGGTGAGCCGGCCGGCCGACCCGCTCGGGGAGGAAAAGGGCACCTCTCACCGCCCGGCCGCGCCTCCCCTTGTCCCGGCACCCCGCGCGGGTACCCCGGGAACGGTGGCTCGCCGCTGCTGCCGTCAGCGCCCGTGGCGGTAGGACGGGGCAGGGCTAGGCAGGGTCGCTGACGCCGCGGTCCCGGGCCAGCGGAGCGCCGGGGCGTGGGGAGGCGGCAGGCGGGCGGGCGGCCCCTGGCGGCGGGGCCAAGGCAGCCGCAGCCCTGACTTGGCTGCGCCGCCGCTGCGGGACTTTCCGACGGCGCCCGCGGGCTTCCTGGCTGGTTGGGTCTCAAGAAGGGAGAGAGGCCCCAGGGCAAGAAGTGAAATGACCATGCTGCCCATGGCGGGGGAGGGGGCGCATATGCAGCGTACCGGTAAAGAATCAGGGGTACCCGTGGCACAGGCTGTCCGCTTTTTCGGGATAACGCCGTGGCACCGTAGACCCGAGAGAACAGCACACAGGCGCTCCTCGTATAGGGATAGGACACAACTTGTACTCCCAGAGACTCGGGGACACAGGCGCTTTACGTATGCGGGGGTTGAGGGGTGGACACACCGTGTGCTCGAAAAGGCTAGGACACAGTCGCTCAGAGTACTGGGGAAGGGGGACACACCTTGCACTCGCAGGGACTCCGGAATACAGACATTATGTTCGCGGAGACGCACCACGTCCGGGGATCACAACCCGACACCGCGTCCCAGGGAGACTCACGAGGACTCACATATATCTAGCTCCGGGAACATGACTTTGGGTTCTGGGAAAAGAAGGGCGAGGAGGCTCAACATACCAGAAAGACGCCCAGTGCCCGGGGCTGACTCGCGGACTTAGACAAGGGGCGATCCTGACTGTGGGAGGATACACTGCATCCCGGGCAGAGATTTCTGACTCTTACCCTGCGTCCGGGAGAGAAAACCAGGGGCACAAATCTCCAGTACAGGGAGAGGCTCAGACGCACATACACCGCAATTGGGGCACAAATCCAGGAACGTTTTCTCGTTGAAAGGAGTGGAACTCTTGAGAGGGGCACCAAGAAGAGACACTGGCAACCAGGGGCCATGGGAAGTTGTTCATGGACATGCAGTAAGGAGTGTGGAATGAGGGAGGCAGGAATGGACGCATTGCTTGAGGGAAAGATAGTACCATATGTGGGACCGGTAACATTTTACTTGGCAAGGAGACAGAGGGAGATATAACTCACAGGGCATCCTGACAGATAGCTCATTTCATTCCAAGGAACACACTCTAACTGGTCTCATAAAACGCACAGAGGAACAGAGGGACACCCAGACAGACTCTCATACTTATTCAGATTAAAGTGGAAAAAAGAATTAACATCTGTTGAGCTCCCACTAGTGCCAGGCACTTTAAATACAGAGAAGACACAGAGTCCTAAGCAGAATGGCAGGGGAGGTGTGAACCTGAGCCAGTTTAGAGTCTCCTCACATTAACATGGACATAGGAGGAGCACACAGTTATGTACACCTTGGGAAGTATATGAACTCACATGATAGGATATATGACAACACAGCAGGAAAGATTCAGAGATGAACATTATCTAAGAAAGGCTCTCAATTGGGTGGACACATGGACCTACCCACCAGGATGCATATGTAACCACTAGAGAAGCATATGTTGAAAAACACAGGATGAGGAGGGGGCTGAGGGAAGAGTGACAGAGCGGAGGAGTGCACATACAGAGAAAGAGATACCTTCCTACACACCAAGAAATCCCAGGGAGAAAGAGTCTCAAGTATGGCTTCAGTGTATACTAACAATTAAGATGTAGAGAGATAAAAGAAATACAAAACTGCATGTGCCAGTAGCTACTCCCAGACAGGTGAACCTGCATGGAGAGACCAGCACCAACATGGAGTGGGAGGCCCACATGGGGAAAGTCAGCTACACAGGCAGAGGGACTAAGGCAGACAGTGGAGAGAAACAGCCCTGAAAGACGTAGAGATAAGCTTGCCTATTCCAAGAGAAGGTCGTGGGAAGGAATGACAGCGGGAAGAAGGTAGATCAGGGGATGTAAGGAGAAAAACATACAGGGGTCTGGAGAGAAGAAACCAGCAAGAGGAGACCAGCCCCCAGATAGAAACAGACCTAGGGTGCAGAGAAAGCCTGACACAGCTGATGGGGAGAGGCTCTCTAGAGACAGGAGTACAGCCAACCACCTTGGGAAATAACAGGCAAACTGTACAGTTGAACAATGAGATTGACACTGTATTTGGTGAGGAAGAGGCCCACACTAGGGGAGGGGAATGGTGAACACAGGGTGAGTGAAGTAGCAGAAATGTCCCTAGTGCCCACTAATCTGCATGACCGCTGGAAGCCCAGGAGGGGGAGTACAATTTTTTTTCTACCTTTGTGTGGCCTTTATTTCTTCTGCCTATAACCTTGTGTTTTCATGCTTGTGGCAAAGGTGAGAGTGGTCCAAAAGCCTCTACATTTATATACCAGTTTCTTCTAGAAGACAGGAGATCAAAAATTCTTTCTCTCCCACCACTTCTTGATTTTCCCCCCTAATTCTACTGTAGTCAAAATTCAGTGAAATGAACTTGATGATTGTTTGCTCTTGACTGCTTCTACTGCCTATTGATGTCATTACTATCTTTTTCAAGTAATCTTAGGATTCTTTTTCTCCTGAAAAACTGGTGATCGAAGCAGTGGCATGCTGGAGGGTGGGAGGGGAAACTGAATAAGCTGACTTGGGCTTTCCAGTTGGACACTGTCTTCTTCCTGACTTAACCAGTTCCTTCCTCAGGCCTATCACTTCAGCTCTAGAAACTCTTTTTAAGGTGGGGTGAATAAAGCAGGCAGGAGTTGGGGGAAAATGTCAAGCCATGTTGAATGAAAAGTGGGAAGAAGCTGAAGAAATGAGGGACCTTTGGGGTGACCGTATACACTGTCAGTATTTCAGGATCCTCTGGAGTGTTCACACAGGCCTCCCACAAATGTGCCCTCAGTACCTCTCCTGGCTCAGCCAGACCAGGGCTCCCCCATGGCATGGTAGCAGTTGCCAACAGAAGGCATGTGGCTGAGCTTTTTATCCTCCAGTGGAAGAATATTTATTTGGTCTTTTTTACTTTCCATGTTTATCAGAAATACGGTTCATGACTCTAAATTATAGCTTCTGTCTGGGAATATGTTGGCATGTGTCAGATAATTAGAAAAATGTTTCTGATGGTTAATCTTGTTCTCTCAGGGAGAAGAAATGATTTTTATTTCTCACATAAAATTCCTCCCACCATTGCTTATATAGAAAGGTACTTGATTCTTGAAGACAAATGGCCTCCACGTGACTGTGGCCAATGCAAAGTGATTAAGGTTACCTCTTCAAATGACTTTCTAAGGACCGTAAATTTCAACAGTTTAATTCAATAAAATTAAGCAGCAGAGAGTTCTTTTTTTGCCCACATTATGTTGTTCATTTGATTTAACTCTGCTAAATAATCCACTTGACCTAAGTCTTCAGACAGTGAATTTAGGAATTTTAGCAAACTTATTTAAGCAGAATAAACAAGTTCTTTAGATACAATTGAGTAAATATACCAGGTTATTAGGGTTCATGGAAACAGTCTTTGAAAACATCAATATCTTGGTTTTCTCAAATGACAATTCCTAACTGTTTCAAAAGATAAACCTGATTTACCACTAGTATTCAAGTACTCTATTTTTAGAGAAGAAATCTTGGAATCTTTTCATTTTAAATGGGCAGGGGGACATTGTGAGTACAGGAATAGGAGTTGGAGTTGGCATAAATATCTCCTGAAAGTTGTTTTCAACTCACTTTGAATATTTCAAAACCATTTCAAATTGATTATACATAAAGTGTTCACTAGAAAGTTACTTTCATGATTTGCATAAAAATTCAGATATACTAATACAGATATCCAGGATATCAAACTTTTTAAAATGTAGATAAAGTTGTTTGAATGGGAGGACAAGTTGCTAAATAAATAAAATCACAAATTACAACTTTATAATCATTTAAATTGGTATTTGTGATCATGTGGTCTGCATAAGCTCTACATATTTTAAATATGCATGTGTTACTGTAATTACATATTTCTCCCTAAACATCTATATTTAAAATAAAAATAATTTATTTTAGCTAATTTCTCCAGTAACATATAACTGGCTTTCTTTTAACACTTGAGTAATAGATTTGTATAACAAAAATTTTATCAAAATGGTTTTTGGATTTTGTCATTGCTGAGCCTGTCAATTTAATTTTTTAAACTGTTTGCTTAAAGTTTCAAAGGTAGTGGTTCAAATACAATCATGCTTACCCAACTATTACATAAAAAGTCTTGCATGGTTGTGTTTGGGGGTAGGGGCTACTCATTCTGCATCTCTGAAGGCCAGAAAGTAAGTCCCTTTAAGTAGAATTCTGTTAAAAATTCTCTTGTTAACTCTAATGGCTTAAAATAAATTTCCTGCCTGGATTCATGTCATTTAGGAAAAATCTTACTGTTTTGGAAAATTTGTACAGATATGCTTTCGTTTAATTTTGCATGAAGAACTCAGTCTCTGTATTAACAAATGTTATTATTTTCAATCAAAGCATTGGGTCTTATTTAAACCTTCCAAGTTATTGTTCTTTATAGTAGCACCCTTCAATGTGTTACTTGATCTTTTTATTTTTTTAGTCCCTGCTTCTATAGCTTATAGGGTAGGTAATTTCCTCTCCTTGGCCTTTCTTTCAACCAGGTGAATTTTTCAGCTTTTGATTCATTTTGGCTTAAGATCCTGAAAAGATTCATCTCCTGCTTATTCTCTTTCTGTTCTTCCTGCCCCAGTTGTGTGCATGTGTGTGTTTTCAGTAACATGCCTTATAAATACAGAAGTCTGTGTGCCCCATAAGCCTCCACTTCAGTATCCCAATCTGCTAACACATCGCTGCCATCACTGTCAGACATGTTTATTAAGTAGAACAATGAGGTTTGTTGTAGCAGATTCCATTTGTTCCACTTCAAAAATGTAGCCAGGCTTAGGTAATTTAACCTTGCTTCTTATTTATTCCCACCTTCAGTCAGCACTTGCTCTTAACACTTTTTAAGGAAAGTCAAATTTGTGCCCCATGCTGCAGTGTTTGAAAAGTTTATTCAAATGCTCAGTTAATTACTCAATGCAAAGGAAGGTGCTCCTCCCTGAGAAAAGTAGTAGCCAGATTGCCTAAAAAGATAGACAGGGAACCTTGGCACCAGAATTAGGAGGAGAGAGAAAGAACATATGTGAAGGACTGGAACATGTTCAAGAAAAGAATTTAAAAGGAAAGGAGTGTAGAATTCTTGGAATGATTTCCAGGGAAGCTTACCAAGGACAATCACCAGATTCAGCCTTTCCATTTGCCCCATTTGCACTTGTAAAAAATTACAGAAGCTTTGCTCCTAGAGCTTTTTGGTAATTGGCGATAAAGCCAGCAAAGGGAAGAAAAATGAGAATTTCAGCTGAACCAATGCTGGGTCATTTTTAACAATTTGCAGTGACCCTTTTCTCTGTCACAGAGAGGCTCAGGAGCTGGCACCAGATTCCAGCCAGTTTGGACCCAAGTATATTTGGAGCGTTTGAGAAGCTATCCCTAAATGTGATATTATAGTCATTTCTGCATTTAAAAAGAGCTAAGTTTTACATCAAAGAACAGAGGAAGTAATATACCCTACATTTGACTCTCCTGCATATCACAGCTTCATACAACATTTTCCATGACTTGTGAAAAATCTAGAAAAGTCTGGAGTAGAAGGCAATAAATTAATGGTCAGGTCTCCACAAACTAAAACTGAAAAACATGGCATAATTCAGGTCAGATGAGAATTGTTTTCTTTGTCTTTGTTTTACATTTTTTCCCCTCCCTTCCTTATTTCCTTCCTTCTCTCCCTCCCTTTTTCCTTCCTTATTTCCTAAATTTCTACCTATCTATAATTTCTGTTGTGGCACTAGGGCTCTTAAGAGTCATGTTAAATCATCAGGAAGAACTGGTTTAAGGAGCTCCACTAATACTTTGCCAGCAAAGGTCAAACCTACCTAGCATTTCCATGCCTGGCGATTTAATATAGGACATAAGAAGAGAGAATCTTGTTAAGGTATAAGCTCCTTAAAGATTCATGAGACAAATTAGTACCTTGAATTGACCTCTACAGTCAAGCAATTTAGCTTGTAGGTTCATAGTAACTACATTGTTAGACAATGGCATGAGCTTCTTTTCTTCTTGGAGTTTCTATGTGATTGGTCTAGAAAAGATCCTTGGTTCTTAAAGGATTTTAGTATTACGATTTTAGCAAATAAGACTGGATAGAGGACCACATCTCCAGCAGAGAATGTCATAGGTAAAGAACAGTAATAGAAAACTTCAGGGCAGGCTCTAAGAATTGTCAGAAACACCTTCTTCCACTTAACCTGGAGTGCAGGAGAAAGAAAAAAATTATTGTGTTTAAGAAAATCATAGCAGGTCCAAGCAGGGTGATTACCTTATGAAGTAATTTGGACTTTATTCTGTCATCACTGTGGACACACTGAGTAGAAATTTGAGTGATCTGAGCTACACTTTTAAATTATTCTGGTCTTGAGGTGCAGAATCACTATGAAGTGAATCTGGAAGGAAGTAGACAGGTTATGAAAAAGTTTATGGTCCAGGCCAGAAATTATTGGAGTCTATACTAGGATTCTGGTGGTATATATTACAGATGAATCAATCTACAGAATTTAACAGTACTTTAAGAGTTTGAGTTGAGATTTCTAGCTACTCACTGGCACTGGGAGGAGATCCTTAGGGAAGGAAAAGTCAGAAACAGATGGGAGAATGGGGTGGGGTGGGGAGAAAAAGATGATAAGTATGATCTGGTGAACATTCATTCAGTCTTTTGTATAGTCATCAAGAATCTTAAGTATATTTTATATTTAGATGATTAGATGTTGTGGATTTAGGCATATTTGGGAGTCTGAGGCAAACATAGAACAGTGCTACATGACTTATATGTCTTATATTAACTTTCCATTCAATGGAGATTTTGGAAATTGTTAATGTTTGGGGAGAGATTTAAATTGGAGAAATTTTGGTTTGAGTGGGGCTTTTTAAATTTTGCTTTTATTTTTATAGATTTGCTTGATTGAACAATCTCTATGGGTTGTACTTAAAATCATCATTGACCATAGATAATATGAAATTAAAAGAGTTAATGTTTTTCCTTCTACCAGATTATCTCCATATCTGTTTTGTGGAGTTTTTGTTGTTGTCGTTTTGCTTTTTGTTTTTTTAGTTTCGTTTTTATTTGTTTTTTGCTTTTTGTTTTGGTACTGCAGATTGAATCTAACCTTACACTCTACCACTGAGTTATACTCCCAGTCCCTGTTTGGTACCTTTTTGTTTTGTTTTTTGTACCAGGGATTGAACCCAAGGGTGCTTAATCACTGAGCCACATCCCCAACCCTTTTTTATATTTTACTTAGAGACTGGTCTCACTAAGTTGCTTAGGGCCTTGCTGAGTTGCTGAGGCTGGCTTTGAACTTGTGATCCTCCTGCCTCAGCCTCTCAAGCTGCTGGGATTACAGGCATGCAACATGGTGCCCCCGGGGGCCAATTTTTTTTTTTTTTTTTTTTCACAGTTCCTTATGGAAAACAAAGCAAAATAGTCATGAGTACATAAAATTTTTGGTATATATACACAGTGTAGTGAACTAATATGGGGCTGTATTCATGATCTATGGAGGTTATTTTGGCTAGAAGACTTTTCCACTGAACAGTGAGCTTATTCAACAGTGAAACCAGGCTTGAACTTGTGAAATTCACTGAGAGACTTAAGGATCTAAATATGCTTATTTGGAAATCTGAGTGTTAGCATATTTTATGATAACATTTATTTAATTAGTATCATTGCTTTTGACTCTATTATTGAAAACCATAATAGCTCAGAGGACCAGAAAAGGCGTCCATGTAGTAAAAATTCAGTTGAATATTTTAAGATGTTTCTTCTTTAATAAGTGATTAAGAGATAGCAGTCGAGAGTTACAAACTACCAAGTATTTGTTCTTTTAGCAAATATTTTTATTCATCTTCTGACATCTGCCAGACATAGAACTAGGCATTGGTCATATAAAGCCAAATAGGTCATAGATGGTTCCTGCCATCAAGAAAGTGCATATCATTAAGCAGAAGCCAGTAAACATGTAAAAAAAAATAAATAAATAAACACAATGAAGTTTGTATTCAAGGGGAAAATCAACAGAGAGAAAAGTTGTATTTGAGGATATATCTGTGTATTCTTCACCCGCCATCCTCCACTGAGCCCACTCTCTTCCGCCCCAGAGACTGCACCTGACCAGGTACTGTTGCCAGTCATCTTCCTAGTCCTATCCTATTGACCTGGCATCCCATCGTACTGACCATTTCTTCCTAATAGAAACGTTTTCCTGATTTTCTTCTTACCCCTCTTTGTCCTTTGCTAAGTATCCTTTGTTTGCCTGGCTCCTGAATATTAGAGATCTCAGTTCCCTTCTCTCTATCTGTTTACTTTCTCTAAGCCAATTCATCTAATTCTTTCGATTTAAGTGCCATTTATATGTTAATGGCTTCCAAATATTTTTCTCCAGATCAGAATTTTTCTTTTTAACTCCAGGCACTTATTTTCAACTAGTATCTCCTCATCAAAGTCTAATAGGCATCTCACACTTAATATATAAGAATATAACTCTTAATTTCACTTCTTAAACCTACACCCACCTGAATGTTCACCATCTCAGTCAGTGCCTAGAAATTAACCAGTTGCCTAGAAATTGACCAATAACCTTTGATTTCGCTCCTCTTTTCTTGACATGCATAGCAAGTCCGGTCAATCTTTAAAATGTGTAGAATCCAACCCCAGCTCTTAACACTGTCCCATTCCCAGCCACCGTCATTCCTCTTCAGGATCACTACCATGCATCTCCCAGCTATCCTCCAAATTTCTATTCTTCCAAAGAGCATCCAAAGTGATCTTTTAAAACACTGAGTATAATCATGTAGTTTCCCAGAGTCAAGCTCCTTAGTGATTAACTTTGTAAAAAGTGATTTAGTTGCTCCATTTTATCAATTTATGGTTTAAAAAAAAAAAAAATCTCTTTTAATCCAATCGTATTTTACTTCTTCTCTTTATACTTCTGCTCCAGAGATCAAGATCCCCAGGAGCAAAGCTTTATTTCCTTTTACAAGTTAGCTTTGACATGTAAGTTTATTATACAATTATAAGGCCAACATTAAGCTCTTGTGGGGGAAAAATGGAGGGATGTTGTGCTTCAAGCATTATTGGTTTAAAGCTAACTAATATTTGACTGGTTTTTCAGCTAGGATTTTTGCCTTTTATGTTCATTTAAAAGTTGTATGAAATCCTAAGATTTAAGACAAAAATTTTAAAAAAAAAATTTTGGTTTTTTTAATTTGACCTGCATCAGGTATCTTTTTCTCAGAGGCTATCTTTCAAAACAAGGATTATACTAAATAGATTAGTGTTTTTCCCTCTTCCTCCTACTCTTTTGGTAGTTCCTTTTGTATGTCACTCATCTGTGTTGTAATGGCTAGAAAGAAATTATTCTTTACTACATATGCTCTTTGATCTTGTTATCCAAAGTCCACAGAAAAGGAGTTTCTTCTACAGCTAAGGTTGGATTGATTCACAAGGCAAAAATATTAGATTGGTTCTGTGAACCTTAATGACTCTTCTTTTGGCATCTAATAAAAGGTTTGAGACAATGAAGATGCTGTTTATTAAAGCAGTTTTGCATTATCTCTAAACTTCATATCATATATCATTCTATGTGTATTGCTGGCGTTTGACAACTGCTGGTATATTTGATTTTTCGGAATCAACTGTCTGATTTCCTATGCTATTTCCTGCTTTAACTCCTATTTTCTTTCTTCTTCCTCTCTCTCTGCCTAAATATTTCTTTATTACAGTAGTCAAGATATAATTATGGGATAGTCTTTGGATTCTCTATCAGGTGATATTATAAAGAACAAAGACTAAAATGGCTCATAAAACTAAAAAAATCACAACCACATGTTTTTAAATGGTATAGTGCCTCTTTTAGGAAAGAAAAATGATCTATTTTATATGTTATATCTCAAGGAAAATCATATCTATTTTTTACTGTTTACTTGCACAACTGAGAACAAGTTCTTCAGCTGCCTGATACTCTCCTTAAGCCACAGTACAAAACCAAAAATGTGACTCTGTTCTGAGTCCTCTCCATTTTAGATTTTTCACATTTTAAACACCTACTTGTTGGAGAAGAGCAGGAAAAAGCTAGCTATGTAAAATGGTGGGTTAAAGCACAGTTTTTAGAGTGAGACATTAATAAAAAAACCATAGTTCTTAAAGTGTTACTAGGCTTGAGTCCCAGGTCACTCAGTTGTCTAACCTTAAATAATTCATAAGACTTACCTGAGAAATAAGAACTCAAGTATCTACCACACAAGGGCATTTGTGAGAATCCATGGAGGTAGTGGTAAAAATAATTAGCAGGCCTGATACATTTCAAGCACTCAATAAATGATAACAGGCTACCTATAATTCTTTCTTTTTTTTTCTTCTTCTTTCTTTCCTTCTTTCTCTTTCTCTCTCTCTTTTTTTTTTTTTTTTTTTTAGTATTTTATAATTATTTCTTAAAATGATCTCACTTAAATAATTTACCTGTACCATCACTATTTATAGAAAGTGACTTGTTTGGGGCAATTTTTCAAAATTATACTTGACTTTGAAATTTTCTGAAATATCTTTGTCATGACAATTTAGATACATAGGTAAATACCAGCAAGTATTTTATAAATGTTTATTTCTAACAGTTCGAGAACAATTCAGGGTAATTTTGAGTTAAGAGTTCCGTGATAGGCTCAGCTGGAAGCTAAGGATATCTCAAATACAACTCTTTAGAGACAGGTATAAACTACCCATATAGGTAAATGATCACTCTCAAGGAATTAGGAATTAATATTACATGATAAAATTAATATAACTTAGTAAAACTGCTTAGTAAATTATATATTAGATTTTTATAGCCCTCATATGTTGAGGAATAATTCGTAGAAATAAGTGAACATAGACCTCTTTGGTCATAGAGCAAGTTTTGTTGCAGTAGTACTGGTTCGTAATGGCAAAAATCAACAGTATAATAAACTTACGAGCATTTTAATACTGTCTATACTTTATTCAATACTTGAAAATACCCTGCCTATATAGTGGGTTACATGATTTTCAAAAGAGCTACTTGGTACAAATATTTATTAAAGCTAAAAAACAAAGGTTGAAGCCCTTCCAAAACTCATTTCTTATGGGATGTAATTAGTCAGTTATGGTTTATTTTTAAAGCATGCCAGATCCTATTTGGCCACCTATAATTACTTCAACTTTTAAAATTAGCTGGCTTAAAAAACATTTTTTTAAAGATACAGTGAATTGAGGTCATTGTTTTGCTGTTAAACTAGGCTAAAAACATTTGGATGAAAAACTAACATGCTTGTGACAGTAGCTTTCCTATTAATGCGGTTTTCTGATGCATCAGTGGTATAGAGTTCTGTGGAGGGGTTAGCTATGCTTTGGTAGATGGTGGGAGGACCATCTGTGGCTGTATGATGTGCTGAGAGTGGTGTCTGAGAGAGGTTATGTTGGCTACATGAAGGATTTGACTACTTTAAGGAAGGGAGGAAGGCCTTTATCTAGGTGCCAGGTGATAATGGCTTGAAATGGGCCAGGGGCTTTCAAAGTACAGACGAAGCTTACTTTGAGGAAGTCTGGGGCAGACTGGCTGGACTTAATGACTGGTAGCCCTGGAGCCACCTTGACATCATTTTTGGTGCCTGATATTCAACCTGTCAGCACATCTTATCAGTCTTCCTTGGGAATGTCTGCACTGTCCACCATGTCCTGTGGGCTCCAGATATAGTTATACTAATTTAGGCCTTTATCACTACTTCCAGAGTATTTCTAAAGCATCCCTAGAGCTGTTTTCAAAGCCATGTCCCCAGCCCTCCCTTACCTCAGTTCATCTGTTTTACACATGACTGAAAGAGTTGCCTTCCCTTAAAACACTTCTTTCAGCAACTCACTTTCTTATCCAGAAAATTGGAAAAGCCCCCAATTATTTATCCCATGGAAGGAAAGACTTAAAAATCATCAGTGAGAGGGTGTGGAGGAGATTAAGGCAGAGTTCTTTCATCGGGTGATAAATCTTTGGGGCAGATATCCTGAAATGTGAAATTTAAATTACTGTCCTATTTATTCTGTAGCAGACAGAATCTAAAAGCAAAGGCAAATTTTGAGAACAGCAAATGTTTAGGCAGGAATGCTGTGTCCAGTTCCCAGCCTTTATGTTGTATCTCAAGTGTGAAAGAATTCTGTACACACATAAACCTGCCCTCTACCTACACAGTGCCCATTTCTGTCTCCTTGCTATTTTCCTCAGGACACTCTCTCCTTCGAGTTTATTTTTTTCTAGTCTGTTACTCAAGATCTACCTTTTCCATAAATCTTTTAGCTTTTCTGATATCTATTCAAATTCATACTCTCCTTTCCTTTTTGAGAATTCTTATTGTACTTCCCAGTAGTACTTAGCCTGCTACTTAATTATCCTCAAGTATCTCCCCATTAAAATATGAACCCTGGCTTGAGGAACCGGGCACAGATATTCTCGTATCTTCCAAAGGAGATGTGTAGAATACAAGATAGTATAAGAAAAATAGCAAGATGTGGAGTGCAGTGGCACACACCTATAATCCAGCCACTCAGGTGGCTGAGGCAACCTCAGCAACATAGCGAGATCATAAGCAATTTAGAGAGACCCTGTCTCAAAATTTTAAAAAGGGCTGCCTGAGTTCAATCTCCAGGGGAGAGAAGCAGTGGGGCAGGGGTAGAAACGGAAAGAAAATTAGCAAGGCCCAGCTTAGTTGTTAATGAACCACAAGGCCTCGGAATGACCGGGGATGATAGAAGGGTGGGTATCAACTATATTATTTCCAATTCCTCTTCTGAATTTAGAATTCTGATTCTAATGGCATGTAATTGACTAATAGAATATGGGGGCCAGGAGATGAAAAGAAACTATAAATTAATTCTAAAGTTGTAAGCCTAGAAAACCAAAAATAGAGAAATGTCATTGCCAGTACAGTAGGAAAGAGGTAGGGAAGAGGTGCCAGTTTAGTTAGAGACGCTGGAGATGGATCAGTAAGAGTTTGCTGTATTGAGGGTTTCTAATGTAAACATGCGATAGGCAGTAGTAAACAGCCAACTATAGAGAAATGCCAGTTGAAGACTGGAGAAGAGATTCGGTCATCACCAAAGTATGGTGAGCCTCCAGGAAGGAGTGGTTTTAGCAAGAGGAAAAGAAGGTAACTTTTGAAATGAAATGTGCAATCAAACAGCTGGGAATATTGGTGTCTCTAAGTACAAGGAAAAGGTAATATACAGTGGAGAAGTCAGCAATTTGAAAATTGAGAAAAAAGTTCTTATTTATTTGACAAAGAAGAAATGATAAGCTTGATGGAGAATTTCAAGTTCCAGTGAGGTGAAGGCAGCATGTGAATTAAAAGGAGTCAAGTAGAGAAGTATAACCAGCCTCCAAGGAGATGGTCAGATTCAGGAGGCAAGGTTGATGGACGCATTGTAAAAGCTGGAACCTGAATCTGTGTTACCTAAATTGTAGGGCCACCTACTTCCACACAAAGAGGGGCTTCCAGCCTCCTGGGGGCAACTTTTATTACTTCAGGAAGAGTAAGTTAGCCATGGAAGGTAGTTTGGATGGGGGTTTCCCCCTAAAGAATAGTATCTGTATTTTCTATTTAAAAAAAAAAAAAACAAAACCATGAATTAGAATGATTCACTACTCAAAATTGGGTTTTAAGAATTCAAGCACTATCTTTACTTTTTCCTCACCAGAAATTAATATCACCCCCTGTAGTACTTTGATTCTGTTAATAAATCTAAAGTTAAATTATCTCTTTCTGGTGGTCAGACAGTGGCAATAGCATGCATTATAATGTTTTCCCCAAGATGTTATCCATTTTCATAAATAATAATAATATTCTGCTTTATATTTTATATTGAGGTTTTCTGTCTTTTAAAGAAGCACTATCCTCCCCCACCCAGTTTATTATAATCCTGATTAGTAAACTTTTAATTCTGCAGATAAGTTTTAGGAAGTAATTAAAAGTAGTAGGTGATGTGCTACAGCTTAGGGGAAGGACACACAGCCACATTCATATTTTTATTTGGGGTAGAGATTAAACCAGAAACCTCTGTTTCTATTTGTGTACATTGGATTTGGATATAAGGATGTGAAAAATAATTTACAGACTGCTGTCACTACTACTCAAACTTGATTTTCCTATAAATGTCTTCTAACAATTTAGAAAAATATTTCCATAGAAAACATTTTGGTAACTTTGGATGTAGAAAATCATTCACTGGGAACAATAACTGATACTTACATTTACAGCATAACTCTATGATACAATACTGAAGTTATAAAGAAGACAAAACTCATAATAATAAAACAAAAGCATTGTTCTAGGAATTATGTTCTCCTAGAAAGATCATGTGAGAAAATTGGTAATCTGTGTGACCTTCAAGTAAAAACTAATCTGTGGTAAAATGTGTGAAAATGGAAAGCTTGAGTCAATTTCTGAATATTTTAATTTTAGGTTTATTTCTATTAAGAGTTTTTCAAAATCCTTCCAATTATCTCTTCCTTTTCCTCATCCATATTAAAAGTATGTCAGGAAACTTAGCAAGAATTTTTAATGTTCAATTGAATTAGTATACTAATTATTTTTGCAAATCATGTAAGCTAATTTCAAAAACACAATTAGCTGCACTGTCAAAAAATACCTTTTAGTTTGTATGGTTTTGAGAAATGTAAACAGTTCATCAAAGCATCGTAATATAATGACATGTGAAAGTAATCCCATAGTGAAAAGACATTTTCACACACTATGGCACTGACTAAATGCATCAATTTAAAGTTTACATGTTTAGTTCTATATCACTGTAACCAAGATTTACATTTTTGTTCTTATGTTTCTTTTAATAGAATTTAATTCCTTTTCGACCTTCGATTCAGTTCCAAGGGCTTCAAGGGGTGAGTACTCTTATTGATTGAGCAAAAAAAAATTAATATTCTTCTTACATGCCACAGAAGTTTAAATTTTACTTTCACCTGGCCCTCTTAATATCATTGGTCACTCATATTTGATGAACTTTATGACTACACAAAAGTTTCTGCTATCTTTGATTAAGACACTTGAGTTAACTTCTTAATTTGTTTAAAAAATAATTCAGATATAGCTATGAGAATTTTTTCCCTAAATCATGGATTGCATATTTGAACCTTTTTGTTGAAGGTTCAAACATCAGTTTTGTGTGAATGTTTTATTTACCACAACTAAATCTCCATAAAGAATTACTTATTTCAAGCAAGTTATGATTGTGATTTTTATTACAATTAATAAAATTATGCTGTCTGTACACTTAATTTTTAAAATTATATATGCTAAGAAACTAAATGTATGAATAGAAATTAAGCTTTTTCAGTGTATTAAATAAAATTTTCTGTGTCTATTTTATTTCTATAATAAAAAGCAAAATATGCTGGGGTGTAGCTCAGTGGTAAGGGCATGCTTAGCATGTGAGAGGCCCTGGGAATCCATCCCCATCAGCAAAAAACAGCATAATATGTGATAACTTTTAATATAATTGACCAATGAGTTGTGTTTACAGTAGATGATCAATTTTACAATAGTATCAGTATTATTTTAAATTATTACTATTAGTATTTGATATTAATAAAATAAACTTATTTGCTTCCTCATTGAAGTTAATATGCTTTTCTGTCCTTATGAACTATCTATGGTATGGGTATTTGGAAGATTGTAAATGAATTTTAGAACTATGAAAAAGGCAAGCTAAGGGAGGACAATTATACTCTTGATTATTCTAAATCTATGTACTTGTGAATTTTTTTATGTCACAAAATGAAAAAATGTCCATGTAAATAAATACAATAACTTGAACACATTTTGAGAGTCAGATTAATTATATCATTCAACTAAAAGTACGCTACTTCTAAATCTGTTGCGTAATGCTAACTTCAAGGAAATGTTTGTGTGGATTTCAGAGCTTTGCTTCTAGTGACAACTTTACAATGAAGTCCTTTTTCTCCCCTCAGAAACTGAGTCTTCATGAATGGGATCCTAACTGGAACAAGCATTCTTCTGAATTTTGTTATATAGCTTTTTAGGTAGTCTTTAATGCATTTTGATTCTATATTTGAGGAGTTAGTTCAGCCCTTTATATATAAGGCTTCTTGAATTTTTCAGCAGGTTTTAATAGCATCAGTGATATTTGAAGGAATGTTCCAGAGTCAGACCTAAGTCCTTGAGTCCCAGAGGGCTCCATGAATTTTCAGAAAAGGGTTATCTGGAAAGGGAGAGCTAAGGGAGAAAGTAAAGTTGGAGCTTCGTTTCTCTCATTAGGGGTTATAAAGCCATCCTTGTGGGACTGCTGTTCTCCTCAATTCTCTTTCACCAAGTTGGAACATTGAGGTTAGGGAAATCCAAGTAAAAGCTTGTTCTTAGGAGGCACTGAATTAGACTGAAAGACTAAATGATAGTGAACAATATATATAGGTTTCCAAACTTTCCATTCTGACACTTGCAGGTTTTAGCAATTTTGGAAGGATCGTTTGTTTTCTCTGACATACTAATTGCCCCAGGACCGAAGCACCATTGCAAAACAAGTAGATTATATTTGAGACCTTGGGCCTTCTTTTCCAAATTCTCTACCTACCTTTCCCATAGTGTTCCTGTCCCTGTATGTCCAAGCTTCCCTAGCTTATTTTTGCCTACAATACTCTTCTTCCCACTCTATCCCTTGCCTGAATATAGATTGCTGATAAAAAATAATTTAGTTATAAATAGCTGGTAGGTTTAATTCCTAATGGGTGTTTGAATTTTAGCAGATAAGTTTTTTAACCCAAATGAATGGTGGCTAGATTTGGTATAGTAGAAGAGGGGTAAAGAGGCAGCAAACTGAAAGCTATAGGATGCTTGCTCCTACCTTGCTTATTCTGGGTCTGTCTCCTCAACCCCCCTCCCTTTTTATTATTCTAACTGAGAACAAAATATATGGACTCAGCATTGTTTTAGAGCCTGCAGCTGCATTCCATCTGCCCTTCCCCCCTTCTCTTTGCAGAGCTCTCCCCAGCCCTTTGGGACTTCGTAAAAACAAAGAGTCATTACAGGGAAGAGAGTGGGTTGGCACAGCCCACAGAGAATATGCAGAGCCATAAATGTGAGGGTCTTCTGTACAGTGCTCCTCTGTTTTTCTTGAGAGCCATGATAAGTTAGCTTTGCCCATGCTGATTGCTTAAAAGCCTTGAAGTGTGCTTAAAGAGTTTTCCTATGTGAAAAATGCTTAGGACTTTAAATTGCAAGGTTTAAATTTAGATTTCCTACAAATCTACATTCCCTTAGTGAGAAATTTTGTCTTCTTATATCAAACGTGATTGAAAAGTACCTTAACTATCAAGATAGTGTCATGCAGACATATTTGAAGCATAACTGAAGCACTGCTAAAATACCCTTTTAAAAGTGAGCATGGTATGTTAAAATTATCTCCTGTTTCCCTGAGGAGACTTATTCTAAGCACCACATGGTTATGCTGTTCCTTGTTACTAATTATAGGATTTTTCCCCCTCAGTAATGCCTTTAGAAGGCCAGAATTTGAGTCTTGGCAGGTTAACTTTTAAGTATATTTACTTTTCTGCTTGAACATGTTCTCCTAGGTTGAGGTTAGCTTCTAAATAAATTCAGACCAAAACACTGAAGTATAGGAATATGCTGTTTAGAGTGAAAATTCTAAGAATCATTAATAAAGTGGATTTTTACCATCACAATTGAGCAGCAGCTTTTATAGCTTAAAAAATAAAGAAAGTGTGTCTTTCACAGTTCATCACACCACTTTAGTGGAAGAGGGCATTCAGGAAATTGAATGGTCACTGAAAGCATTTTCTGGATTCAGAAAGATAAAAATATCTATGGGAGCTGTTGATTCTGATAACTAAACTCATGAATGTCAGGAACTGGATGCATCATCTAAATGCCTTGTTGATTCTGAAGGGTGGGGTCATCCAATTTTCTTAACAGTTCTAATGCATACCTAGGATACTTATGCATAACTAAAGGTTTACTAGGATTATAAATATCTATAGAGAAGCGTATTTGTACAAAAAAGAGAACTGGTAAGATCCATGTGGGCTATTGCATTGAGATGTTCAAGTTACAGATTCAGACAGATATGTTGGCATAATCTGCCCAGTTTCCAAAGGCTCTATCTTTATTGTCAAGTGAGGTTTATAAAAGTCAGGGTAGTTCTATCTCTACTTTTGAACCAGATACTAAAATTGTGGCAGGTAAACATTTTCCAAGATGTGCATTCTAGTGGATTTTTGAAAACTGAACTTCATATTTTTTAGGCTTATTAAAAGTTTTCTTGTCTAAAGACACATGCATAATTAATAGAGGCAGAGCTATAGCTAGCTACAGTGACTGTTCTTTATACTGTATAGCTTTGGAAGAATTGTTGGAAGCAGGTTTATTCAGTATTTTCTCATAATGGTAGTTGTTACTAATAAAGTTATGAGCATAATTATTCCAAACTATAAACAGGTGCCTAATCAATGAACACGCTAACAGTTTAGTTTATTATTCTGCTTATTTTTTAATTTATTGCACACCCTTATTGAAGGCTAGTGCTTTGTTAAGTGCCTTAGAATAAAAAGACACAGGATGTATAAGACATGGATTTTCTCTCAGGGAGCTCACAGTCTGACAAACACAAGAGACTAATCAGGAAAGAATTAAAAATAAAGAAGACTGGGGATATAGCTTAGTTGGTAGAATGCTTGCCTCGCAAGCACAAGGCCCAGGGTTCAATCCCCAGGACTGCAAAAAAAAAAAAAGGAAAAATAAAGGATTTAGCCAGAATCATCCACTCAACTTCTATAGGAACAGGAGACTATCAGGAACAAGTTGTAGTGTGCATTGGTGATTGGTGTGAATTAACTTTTTAAACAAAGGATGTAAAATGTTACATCCTGGCAGTAGGAATATAAAATTCCAAGCCTATTAAGAACTGTGTGTATACACAAACACACACACAAAGGTAGATCTGTGGTATAATTGAGATAAAATCTGAAATGGCAAGGTTTTCAACAGCAAACGATGGCCACATCTGCTGGCAAGGGGTGCTATTGCATAGTTGATTTGCCTGTGGCTTCAGGGACTCATGTCCAGGGATGATTGCTCAGTGCAATGAGAAATAATGTTAACTTTGTCACAGCATGAGATTCCAGGCCCCAAATTAACTCAGTATTTGTCATGAGAATGCTGCTCTACAATTCTAATTTAATTGCTTATTTCAGACTCAGCAATCTCAGAAACTTTAGAAATTGGAAGTTAATTTTATATATATAATTTTTAGAAATTGTTAAGGGTTGAAAATAGAAAATATTTTCTTATAAATACTGTGCATTTTCTACACTGAGTGAAACACTGCATTGCATACACTTTTCCAAGAATGAACAAGGAATAGCCAGCCAAACAAGTTCTAAATGTATGCCTCCCAAAAAGGCATGGTGACCTTCTGAAGATTAAATCGGCATTTAACTGGTAACTTTAAAGACTTGAATGGTGCTATAAAACTCATGGAAGAGAGTCGTTAACTCCAAAGAACATAAGGTTGAATTTTCTTTTTCTTTTTTTAGTTAAATCTTCAAATTTAGCACAGCATTCAGAAATACTTTATTAATTATTCAATTTTCTTTGTGGGGGCTGGTGAGAAGATTGAGTCTGAAAAACTAAATTACACAGTATTTGAAATTAGTAGGCAGTTTCAACCGCCCTTGAAAATGCTCTCCGCAGACTGCCCTTCCCTACCTGACTTGATACTTGGGAAGCAAAGTAACTATCAGCTTGAAACAAGCAGCAAAGACAAAAATAAATCCCCAACACTGCCATTCTTTCTTAGATGATATGCCTTCCTTCTGACTGCTTTCCCCTGCTGCTTTTGGTTTGGCTAGCACCCTGGTTTTGCCAATGGCTGTGTTTAGTAAGTCTGCTCAGAAGGTTGCTGACTAACAGTTACCTTCATAATCTTGGCCCTGAATGCAATTAATACTAGAAGGATGTTAAAATTATATCCATTTATAATGGCAGCTCTGTTTTAACTTTTTAAAATATTTTAGTGGTTGATGTGTAGGTAGCATTTATTTTAATGTTTATATTAAATGACAGCTCTAACCATGTTAATTTACTGAAATTAATAAAGTAAAGTATTGCCTAATTTTTAAAAATGTTTAAATTTGATACACACACACATACACACACACACAAACACACACACACAAACACACACTTTTTTAAAATCTAAGCTAAGGTAAGGGTCTGAACTGCCCCTGGAAATTCATTATCTCAAACAATAAAGGAATCATAGCTTGAAACTACTGTAAATTGACCATCTTCTCTATTTTATGTTAACACCTCTGCCCTCCTTCTCTTTCTGGATAAGGACCAGCCTTTGCATTTCCTACATAAGCAGAAACAGTGAACTAAATTCACCATCCTTGTCTTCATAATATGACCAGGCACCACTACAGGCCTCAAGCAAGATGAGTCCAGGCCAGCCCTGCCTTCAAAGAGTTCAGAATAGCAGAAGATGGGAGGGCAATTGACTATGCTTTGGGTGCCTGAAGAAACTATCTGAGAGTACTTACCACAGCTTTGCACAGGCTTCAGAAAGGGTTATAGCAAGACAGGCCCCCAAAACAGGAGCACAGACAAGGGTGCTCCTCTGTCTGTCCTTCACCAAACCTCATCAACTTGAAAGCAGGGATTGGAACTATGACTGACATCTGAGGATATCACAAACACCATTAAGTACTTAGCAATGAGTTGATTACTGGTTTTATTTATCAAACATTCAGGCACCGTGGTGGACAGTGTAGACAAAGTAAATACAACCTTAAAATGCTAGCTCTTATTTCTACCCAACATTATCTGTTTGTTAAACTCTGCCACTGATGACTGTGTCTTTTTTTTTTTTTCCTCCTCACTAAAAACTAAAACTTGTGAAACCAAGTCATCTCCATTGCAGACAGTATCACTTTAGTAGCACTCATTTATTTAAGCTTGGAAAATAATTTTACCCTTCTAGGTTACCCATGGTTCTTATAGTTAAAATGTCCCTTAAATTGGAAACTTAAGCAATATTTAAATACCTATTAACCTTTTACTAGGCACAGGCCCTGTTCCAGGCATACAAGACTATCTTGCAGGGGCTGGGGATGTGGCTCAGTTGGTAGAGTGCCTGCCTTGCAAGCACAAGGTCCTGGGTTCAATCCCCAGCATTGCAAAAAAAAAAAAAAAAAGACTATCTTGCAAGAGACTTACTTTTAAAAAATTCAAAATTGAAAGCCAGGGAAAAAAATCTTTGTAGAATATGTCCAAGTTCCAAATCTTATTCCAAATAATATTTAATACACACTTAAACCAAAAAAAATTCTGTGTCATTGATTCCAAGGTATCATTTCATTTTTTATTTATTTATTTTTTAACATGTAAGCTCTTTGAACTTAAAAGTAACTCATTATCAGTGACATCTTGGTATTATTTCACAATGTGTCAGTATTTTATATAGTAACACATAAAATTAAATACTTAAAAATAAATTTTCTCACAATTGCTGGTACCTTAGATTCAATGAACAACAGCAATTCAGTATAGTTCCTGTTTGCTGTAGAAAGGTTTTACCTAGAATCTTTTCAGAAGCTTTGTTTGCTGAGCCCAGCCTTGACTGACTTGCTTATTACTAAATAGCTTGATATGTTAGACAATCTGGAGAATTTAAGGGAAAGTATATATATAGTTTAAAAAAAAAAAACTTTATTTGTTTGTTTGTATGTGGTAATGAGGGTTGAACTCAGTGTCTCACATGTGCTAGGCAAGCACTCTCTACCACTGAACTACAACCACAGCCTGGGAAGATATATTTTTATAACTATTCTTGAATTGTGATTTAAACTGGGAAGCACAGACTATGAAACAAAAATGTTCTCAACTTTGTCTTTGAGTCAAAAATGTTTACTTATCAAAGTAACGTGTTTGCAAACAAGTTCAGAGGAAGAGTTTTATTGACTTGCGACTTTGAGAACCCACAGACATGCTTTGAATTTGCCATATCAGGCTAAGAATTTTCAAATTCCTCCATGGTCTTATAATTTGTTCTGTATATAAAATAAATGGAACAAGCACCCATACTATTATTTCATTTATAGATTCCAATTATTGTTCAACAATGACCTTAAAATTCCTTGAATGTTACTACCAAGAACTATGCTAAGCACTTTGCGAATATTATTCTCATTTAATCCTCACAGCAATGCTGTGAAGCAGATACTTCCATTGTGCTGATATGTAAACTATGCTTTCGAAGCTACATTACTTGCTAAAGTTTCTGCAGTATTACTTTTTGGAGTTACATTACGTGTTGAAGGAGACTGCACTCAGATCTAGGCATCTGTTCCCACTGCTGCACTAGTCTACCTTTCCACAATGAGTGTTCAATGAGCATTTTTATTCATTGTCACATTCACATAAACATTTGACTAGCACAGGAAAGAGAGATGGTCATCAAGGCCTCAGAAAAGTAACATTTGAGCTGAGGTTTGGACTACCAGGAGTTGATTGACAAGAAGCAGTATGTGCTTTTCAGGCCTGAGATTCACCATGAGCAAGTAAAGTGACAAAGTGATGTGGGAAATGCCCCTACCTTCTTAAGGAGTTAAAATTTGACCTTGGAGATCAGTGCTTCTTACCTATTTAAGTCTCTCTGGAGGTGTGATGAGATCTGGAAATCTAGAATTTAAAAATTTTCCTGGGCTGGGGAGATAGCTCAGCTGGTAGAGTGCTTGCCTCGCAAGCACAAGGCCCTGAGTTCGATTCCCCAGTACCACAAAAAAAAAAAAAAAATTTCCCCACAGGCTTCCTTATAATATCTGTACTCACTGTCATGAGAATATAAGTGTATATGTGTGTACAAACACGTATACCTCTTCTCAGGAGAAGTTTTGTGACATAAGTTTCTGAGTGAGATCTTTGACCTTTCTAATGAAATAAAACAACTTCTGTAGATGAATGTCTTTCAAACACAATTATAGACAATTTTCATTAAAACAGTTTACTTTGTGATCCTTTACACCTGTAGGTTTGCACGTTCACACTATTATGTTGTCTTTTATTTAAAAGAATCCTGATCAAAATCCACTAAATTAATGTCATGACCTTCCAATAGGTTGCAGTCTATATCTTAGGAAACACTGCAGGAGATCATCATCTATTTTAAAAGTTTTTAATCAGGGAGTGATGTGGCCAGATAGGTAATATAACATGCTTCTCCTATAGCTACCTTTACTTGGTTATTCCTTATATATGGGAAGGATGAAGAAAGAAGAGTTAAGATTAGCTCAGTATTTATTACTTGAGCATTTGGGTGGTTGGTGAGGCCATTATTCATGATTTGAAATAGATGAAAGCAGGTAGAGATAGGAGACATGGGTGTGTTTGGGACATGCTGTGCATGTTCAGGTAACATTCCAAACTTTATTATATCAATATGGAGGTATCCAGGAGGCATTAACCCTGGAGATTTGGAGCAAACGGACTTTTAAGAAGCAACGTCATAGGATATTTTCTAGGGTTTAGTTATTCCTGAATATCCAGTAGTAAGGAAAAAAAAAAAAAAAAAGGTAGATTTACAGATGGATTTTTGATATGAAGCTATATTTAAGAATTTTTTCAACTGTGAAGAATGCTGATTTATGTATAGTATTACTTTTAATTACTAAGAAGCTCCTTTGGCCAAATTTTGTTCACACTAATTAAGAACAATGTTAGGTTAACAGAGACGAACTATGGTATATTCATTCAATGGAAGAGTATACAACAGTAAAAAGCAGTAACATAATTATAGCTCTGCTACATGGCTGTGAAAACTACATATGGTATAACATCGTTTTTATAAAATTTAAGGACAGACAGAACCAAACAGCATATTGTGTAGGTGTTGTATGTGATAAAATCATTAAAATCAAAAACAAATGATAATCAAATAAGTTATAACAGTGGTTACCTCTGGTAGGGAAAGGCAGGCCGAGGAGAAGGGAGAGCAAATGGGTATATATAATGTTACTGCTGACATTCTAGTTATGGAGCCATCAGTTTACAGGTGTTCATTATGTCATCAGTCTTTGTAACTCAAACTATATTTATTTGTGGAATCAAATAATTAAAGCTTGTTCTCATTATTACTAATTTTAAATATAATTTGTCCTCTTCATGAATTAAATGAGAAAAATTTAAATGAGAACATATTTTAATAGGTGTCCAAAAGGTATTTGTTATCTGTATTTCCTAATTGTTCTGTGAACATAAAAGAAATTTTTGGAGATGCCAAATTCAAATATGATGAGAATCTAGAAGAAAGAATGAATATTAAAAGGTTTTTTAAAAAACAGGTTAAAAGAAAGAGTAAAGAAGGCAGGTCTTGAGAATTTATCTATAGCTAGACACCAGCTAAATATCTTACTAGTCAACTACTTGATAGAGGTGCTTTGTCATCTATCAGTGGAGAAAGAAGTTTTCTCCCTGTCTGTAATCTCTCTCCTCAGTGGAAAGAAGGTAAAGGCAGAGTTGCTGCTGTTATCAAGGACATAGGAGGAGAGGCCATTTTCCTGAGTTAACACTTGACAACTTTTAGGAGTGGCATTGTAAAGTGTCGTGAGGAGGAAAATATTCAGCCTGGAAAGGACAGATTAGGGGAATAGAAAAGTTACATTTTAAAAGATGAGGTTCTTAGGGGGTTTGGGGTAACAAAACTCAGAATTCAATAGAGAAACATTGAGAACCAAATTGGAGCCACACCAGTAAGAAGTTGGTAAATAAGCAGCCATAGGAAAAGGGCAGTCTTTTATAATACTTAAAAAGCTTGGAGTCTCTAATAATCACTCAATAAGTTTATGTCAAGGATTATCTTATTTTAGAATGAGACTATAAGGCAGAGCCATATTTATTAATGTAATACCCTACCAATCTAAGAACTTCTTTCTTATGACTGAACTGAATGCTTTTTAGTTTCTTCAGTCTAGTCCTGTTGGTATTCATTCAACTCAGCCTTCATAGATTAGGAAGAAGGTATTTGGGAGTGTTCCATTTCCACTGAATAGTACGATGATGCTGACTTACATTTCCGTAGCTGTCTGGTAGTTATGCACTTGGCCATAAAGGGAAACTTTGTGCTAGGAATGCTTGGTGTTTTGTGTGTGGTTTTTGTTTGTTTGTTTGTTTGTTTTTTAAGGAAGATACTGTTCTGTTCCTTACATAGAGAACTTGAAGAACAGGATAACTATGAATCCATGATTAGTTTTGGTTAAAGTATTACATGTCACAATTTCTGACTCTGTAAGAAAACAGTCTCTTAAGTTCTTTCAAAAATATTGAAGGCAATTAAGTCATGAAGGACCAGTGTCATAGTGATAACCTAAAATATAATTTTTATGCAGCCATTATTGTTTCTGATTGAAGAACAAAGTGAATGAACATTTTAGGAGTATACAAAGTACATATCCATGAATTATGGTGAATAATAGAAATGTCTCCAACAGTGAAAGACAGTTTTTGGATTTCTCCTAGTCTTTTTTTTCATGCTCTCATCTACACTTTAAAATTATAATGGTAGCCTACTGGTTTTTCATTTAGCATAAACCATGAATATTTTCCTACAGTAAAAGTTTCTTTTAAGTAGTTACCTAACATTTCATTGTGCAGATACCCTATAATAACTAAACCCTATTTAGTTTCTATATAATAATAATAGTACTAAGAACATCCTTGTGGATGAATCTTTATTTCCACCTCTAATTATTTCCTTGCAATAAATTCCTAGATGTAGAATTTACTAAATCAAAAAGTATTAATGCTTTTCAAGTTTTCAGTAACTGCCACCAAATTGCCTAGCCATCCCCAGAAAGTTACTGCTACTTTGTTTCCACAGCTCTTTGAAAGTGCTGTCTTTCACGATGCATGTTTTTTAAATTTCAAAGTTAATCATTTGATGTTTACAAACTGACAATATGATACTCTTGATAATATGTGGCATGGGTATAACATTGTGATGTTTTTCAGGATATCGTGAAGTATTGTCAAATGTTTTATTGTTTGCATCTGATATTGCCAGAAGTGGCTTTGATTTTTTTTTTTTCATTTCCTTATATAATTCATGTTTGTCCCAACATAGTGGGGAGAGTTTTTATTTTAGCAATCATAGATACTCTTTGAGATAATTACTTTTCTCTTTTTTTTTTTTTTTTTTGCGGGGGGGGTGGGCAGGTACCAGGGATTGAACTCTGAGCCATCCTCAGCCCTATTTTTTTATTTTATTTAGAGACAGGGGTCTCACTGAGTTGCTTAGCACCTCCCTTTTGCTTAGGCTGGCTTTGAACTCACCATCTTCCTGTCTCAGCCTTCCAAGCTGCTGTGTTTACTTCTCTAATTTTTAAAAATAAGTATGCTACTTATATAACATTTTACATATTTTTGCTGTTTTGACATTTCTCTGTACCAATGTTTATGGTCCTAATAATTTTGTGCTTTTGAATTTCCACCCTCATCTTTACATGCCTGTCTTCTATAAAAGAACACTGCAAACTTCTCAGGAAGCCTGCTGATGTGGATCTCTTTCTTTTTATGGGGCAATGCAGTGAGTTATTGACAAGGGGATAAACTGGTTTACTACCTAATATAGTTCTTTTGTCCTAGAGGGACCTGTGGTATGTGTGCTACCTCTTAGCAGAATTAAATAACTAAATAGAAGATAATCAAGCAGAAGTTCTATGATATGGATTTCCCAAATATAATAATTGCATTAACTGTCCATATGTAAATATTTGTCTCTTCTTCAATAGCATCTTTTTCTCTTATGTGAAGGCATAGATTTGATGGCTTTGCCAACAACCCTGCTATACCGTCCCTAGAAATCTTTTTAGTCTTATATTTCTTACACTCATAAATCAATTTTTCTAAGAGGATTAACAGGCCTTCTTATTTACATCAGACATGCCAAGTGTCTTAGAAGTCAGAGGTATAATCTCTAATTTAGTTCTTGATGTGGTGTGCATGTTGATACCTGTGAAGTCAGAAATGGTTTTACTTTATAGGCCAGAAGAAAATTAGCAAATGAATTGGACTTATAAATAGAATTTTTTTTTTTTTTTTTTTTTTTTTTTTTTTTTAGAATAGACCCTACCACAGGAATGTATTGTCAGAGCAGATATTTGGGAAAAAAAGATCTATGAAAATTAAAATACTGCAGACTTTATTCATTTTTAGGGGTACCTATAGCTTTGGCACAAGCAAAAAAACCCATAAATCTTTTAAAAATTGTTTGTATTTATGAAGATTGAATGCTTTAAAGTCACAAAGTTGTGGTTCCCATGAGAACCCTTAATTCTATTTTCTTTGTTTCTTTGTTTTGTGCCATAGCTAGTATCTGGGGTTCTCTGGAGCTCTGAAGGCAGTGTATTTTTTGTGAATAGGACACTTGGGAAGCAGTGTTTGCTGCCCTGCTAGAGTAGCAGAGCATCTGTGATTTTTGTACAATACCTATTGTTCGTGATTTGGTCTTGTACCTTTTTTCTCTGTACTTTTGAGTTCAGTATGATTAGAAATATTGCTAAATCTTTTTAATTGTTTTTCTAGATAGCTTCTTTTGCTTTCATTGACACTAATACTGAAGCTCAGACCTGGAAGGCTTGTAGCCCCTTATGTAAATGAAAAGGATTCAGAAAAAGTGAAGTCACTTATGATTATCTATAGGGTGCTTGTTACCAGTCTTTGATGATTTGAAAATTTAAAACTCAAACATCACTATGCTTAAGGAAGACATATGTGCTTGTATCAAAGAGATCAGATGGTAGCAGGAGCTCCCCAATGTTGTCCCTGAATCACCAGAGCAAACATGTTTTGGCATAACTATATGCTGAGCCTTATGCCAAGCACCTTAGATAGTTTATCTCTGAACTTCACAACAGTCATATGAGATGGGTAATATCATTATCTACATTTTACTGGGAGGACACTGAGGATTGCTAAGGTTAGTTACTTGCCCAAGTTAATGCAGATGATAGGCTCTGGAACCAGAATGGCAAATGGGGCAGTTCATTCCAGAGTCCATGATCTGGCACACTAGATGTGTTTAGTTTGGGCTGTTCCCTTTCCATCTGTGTGTAAAAGAGAATTTACACTTTTTCTTCTCAAGCCATTAAGGGAGGGTCAACTCAGAAATGAAAATGGCAGGGGATTCAGTTTTAAAGAAAGTATTCTTAAAAGAGAGAGAACAAGTCAGCAGAATGTCATTTCCTATTTTTAGTGTCAGCACTGATTCCCATTAAAAGGTTGCACATGAAGGTATGTGTTTCTGAACATAGTCTTTGGTAATTTTCATTTTAGGTGTGATTGAATATTGCATTTCTTGTTATTGATTCTCCATCTATAATGTAAACCATGGCTTTGTGCCTTTGGTCCCACGGGCTTCTGTGGTGTTACTATAGTGGCTGCCTCAGCAGTCCCAGTCCCTCATCATCCATTCCCTCAACCAGAGCAACTCTGATTCTTTGTAATCCATGGTAGGTTTCCCCATAAGATTTATTTTGAGAATAAAACCAAAATTCTGTATAGTTTAAGTGAGGGAGGGGGAAGTTGAAAATAATTGATGTTGAAAGAATTAAAAGCTAAATGTAATTTCAAATCTACGTGGGAATATTTTTCAGATTTTGTCTATTGTTTTTATAAATTTTTTTATTTGTAGATGGACACAATACCTTTATTTTATTTGTTTTTATATGATCCTAAGGATCAAACCTAGTACCCCACACATGCTACACAAACACTCCACCACTAAGCTACAACCCCAGCCCAGATTTTATCTATTGTTTTTCTTAGTGAATTCATAAGTTATCATGGTAATGTTGATGGGGTTTGGGTGAAACCATGTGTTTTGCAAAATCTGAGGCCTGGGCCACTTTTCAAAACCTCTGTTGATATTAAGAATTCTCACCTGTCAAGTTCTAGTCTCTACCCACAACTGCTACAGGCTGCAGGCACAGATTCTAGACCTGCCTGTGTTTGCTAGTATCATGCAAGACAGGTTTCCTAAAGAATTGAACTCATTATATCATCCTTACACAATTCTTTTGTTCACTATTTACAAAGTTTCTTTTTAAAAAAATAGAGCCCAAGATACCAAAAGTTGCTTCTCTGAAAGAATCTCCTTGTGACAGCTTTCCTCAGGATTCCAGGAGAACAAGAAGAGAAAACAAAATGAAAGTTGCCAGTCATATTTATTTTTTCCTGTAGAACACAGGTTTGAGCTTTATTTCTGAGAAACAAACCTTTGAAAAAATAATTCTGCTTCCTAGCTGACCAGAATTACTAAATTTAGAATTGTTTAGTGTGGTCTCCCCAAGTTCTTTAAAATACGAAGTGGCTTTAAAGAGGCTGAGTCATATTTTCAAATGGAATTTGGTAAAGCCAGAGTTTCTGTTAATATTTTAATAAAGATGAGATACACTTTAAAAAAAAAAAGCATATGATATAAATTTAAGTTCCACAAACCCAGGAATCCACTTGGCCTGGCTTTGGTGACTAAACATAGCACAAGAGAGGTCAGAAACTTTCTCATCCTGATGTTTGTGCCACACAGCAGCAGCTGTGTGGGCTTTCTTCCTCCTTTCATTTTATTTATATTTGCCTCTTCTGGGGAGTCCAGTTTTCCACGACTCTTAAGTAATCTATTTCATTCTTATATTCATTTTTATAAATTCATTTTTGTGAATCACTGGCATAAGGCACATTCTCAATGAATTTAATCTAGTTCCAAGTTTCATCAGATAAGTTCAAAGAATATTTATCAGATGTCTCTTATGCCCCAAATATATATAAAAGTAAGACCGTGGTTCTAACCTCCAAAATAAGTCTAATGGGAGAGACTCATAAATAAGTACTTAGTGTACTGTCTAGTGAAGACAGTAATAAAGGTGAGGGGACTATGGGGGCCCAGAAAAGAGACCTCTAAACCCACCTCACTGGGAAACAAAAAGTTCCCTGAAGGAGGAAAAGGATTCCTGATCAGAATTTTAAATGAAGGATGAGTTAGCAAGAGCTAAAACAAGACATAGGGACCTATACTAGTGTTTTCTGGTACTACTGGCACAGTATTCCTTCTGAAACAAAATACAAGATAGAGAATGAGACCCAGTTAAACTGGTTTAGTAGCAAGTGTGCTAGTCTATTGGGAAAGAACCTTAGATATCCTATTAAAGAACATGAATAATGAAGAGGGAACCATGAAAAAGTAAATGATATTTGGGATTCACATGGTCAAATTGGCATTTTATGAGAACAGTTTTGATCAAAATTGAGTATTAGGGTGTAACAGCTGAATGATTTAGAGGATGGGATTGAAAAGGGTCCAAAATGGAGGCTGAGGGCAAGTTGTTCAAGGCAAGAAGAGGTAATACTGAGCCTAAGCAGAAAATATGGATGAAAACATACACTTAAGGAATAACTTAGGAGGAAAAAGCATCCGGGCTTATGATGATTTAGATGTTGAAGGGGCTGGGTGGTGTGAGAGAGAGGAGTCAAAGTCAACTCCTCAGGTTGTCAGTAACCTCAGTCACTGAATGAATGGTGGTTTATTAACTAGTAGGTAGACTATGAAGGTCAGGAGTGGTTTTAAGGATCAGATGATAGTTTAGTTCATTTTTATACCAGCATTGATTCTGTGTGGGGAAGCATGGGTTTACATTTTTGGAAGTATCTGGTTAATAAAACAAAATGAAATGCAATTTTATGATAAGAGACACTTAATTCCAATGGCCACCAAAGAGACCCTTGTGCTTAGCCCAGTGATGACTACATTTTGAACAAACTACTGGCTCTCTTCTTCCAAAAGCTACTTTTGCATTTGCCTCACTTTTGCATTCATTTTTAAACAGAAGATTTCATTTTCTCCTGCTCCATGGGCCATACAATTTTTCCCCAATACAGTATCTCTAGTATCTGTTATTTGCATCTTTCCCCTGCCAAAAACTGTCATCCCCCTTTTTTCCTGGAAATACTCAACTACCAACCAACTCACACCCAGCCACCTGGTTTCTTCTAAATAATTTTTAGCCATGAAGCTATAAAATGAGTCATAACAAAACTCACTTTGAAGCTCCCTTTTAGCTGGTGAAACCAACATTGGTCAATTGTTTTTTAAAAATAAAAAGTGTGTTCAGCTAACTAATAGATTCAGTTACATTAAGGGACTCATCATCACATCCAAGATCTATTCATTCATTCTATCTCATATGTTTATGTAAAAAATGCATGTCTGTTTACACACACAAACAATTGGCAAAACACCTTGCAGTCCTCTTTTACTTCTCTCCTTTATACTTCATATTTAATATGTCTAGGAATTCTGCTGTCTCTAACTGAAAAATATATCCATTTCTGCCTATTTCTGGACCTAACCATTATCTTATGTCTGGATTTCTATTACACATGCGTGACAATGGCAGGGATTTTCATTATTTTTATTCATTTATATATCACAGAAATTTAAATGTTGCCCAGCACAGTAGCACTTGGTTAGTATTTGTAGAATAAGTAAATTAATTGAATCAATCAGTTAATCAACATCACCTCATCTGACACACCAGAAGGCTGGCTTCATGTTAATTGAGTAATTATATTCAGAGAACCAACAAGTACTCGGCAGTTTCTTCAGTTTCAGATATATAGCAATTTGGGTGTGTTTGATTTTTAAAAATGAGTACTTGACTTCCAGAGATGCTATTGCTTACTTGTAATTTCAATTAAAATTAGTTTTGAAATATTGCCACCCATGTTTTCTCCAAAAGGTTCATAAATTTCAGAGAATACATTAGAATGAGTATACTGTTCTAAGGAATCATTTTTCCAATAAGTCTGGATTCTACCAAAAACAGTAGCTCAGTATTGGGCTGTTCTACTCCCCAATCCAAAACTACTTAAGAAATTCTAATATTGGATTTTGCAGAGCTATACGAAGAACAACAAGGAAAGCTATTTTGTTTTACTTTTTTTTTTTTTCTTGCTTTATAAATCTTACTACAGGGGAAGAACGCAAAGAAATAAATGGACTTATTTTGTCCTGAATTATTTATGTTAATTGCTACATGAACTGAATTTTTTGGGATAACTGCCAATATTTCTCTTTGTGTTAGATGAAGTTGGCATTTTGGACTACTCTCATCCAAGTGTCTTTCATATGAAATTTCAGATGCCGAAACACATGCTAGGAAGTATGTGTTGGAATCTCTCTACCTCCCACCCTTCTTATCACCAGAAATACTTCGCCCTTACTGATGTCTCTAATACTTAACTTTTTCTATTGCTGGTGAAGGATGCCCTCTCCTTCCTACTCCTCCCCCAGCATTTGTTTGCACATCTGGGCTGATCTGAGAGGTTTTTATTTTCCTTCCCTAAACCTATAATGTTGGTTGGGCCTTAAATATTATAACTGCAGCTCTAGTTTAAAAAATAGGACTTGTGGCTTTCAGGTTGAGGTTTCTATTTTCTGTTCTGATTCTAGATTATCTATTCTGGACCTACCGTGTACAGTCTGAATAGTACATGCAAATATACTTTTCTAGCTAAACTGTATTTTCTATATTGTTAGGAAATTAGAATCATCAAGAATCTGGAAAGAATTTGAGTACAACAGAGAATTCTAGTGTTTAAATGTTTGTAGAAAACTATATATATATGTATGTATATATGTGTATATATATGTGTATGTATATGTATGATATGTATATATGTATGTATATATGATATGTATATAGTCAAATGATAGATAAATAAGCCAAACAATTTTAAGAGACAAGCTGACTTCCTAAGATACTGGAGGGTTGTAGGAGATGGGGTTTATACAAATTGGGAAAAACTTCTCAGTTGAAAGGACCTACAGCAAAGAAAGTCATTTTGTTTAACCTGGCATTTCCCAAATTTATTTGAGGGTAGAATTCTCTTTTTACATAGGAAACTTTTCAGCTTGCTTTGGAAATGTTGGTGGAAAGAAAGCATACACTTCAGTTCTAGTCTTGGCTTAAGACATTAATCCACATTTCATTCATTCAACAAATATGTATTGAGTGACTACTTTGTGCCATGTACTATTGGAGATGCTGGCAACATATTCAGGGAACACAATAGACAAAGGCCTCTGTCTTTGCAGAGCTTATATTCAGAGAGGGAAGAAAGACCATAAACATAATATGTGGTTATTACAGTAATGAGTGTTTTGGGCAACCATGGAGCAAGGTAAGGGGACTAAGAGAGAGTCTAGGGATTGCAATTTAAAATATGGACATAACCTCTAGCAAAGTCACTGAGCCTCTTTGTCCCCAACTTATAAAATGAAGAAGTTAAACTAGATGAATTTGGCTCTCCTGTTCCTATAGGTCTGCTTTAAGACCAGGAATTATCATATCAAACCATGAATGGTATGGCTGGTTCATGAGTATGTTATTGAAAACATTTATTTTGTTATTAAAGCTCATAGAATTGCTGCTGGAAGAACTCTGTCATTTCATTCATTTGTAATATTCACTAAATAACAAAAAAAAATGGGAGAAGAAATACTGCTGACCCTATTTTTAATCTAGAGTATACCTCCAATCCAATATTGAGTATTATTTGATTTAAGGGTAGGAAACCTCTACAGGAAAGGAACCGACTGCTTTTAAGCAGATATTAGTGTATACCTATGCAAAAGTTGCAGCAGCTTGCACATTGCACTTCTGCCCTGGATCCTTATGTAAATAGCAGGTCTGTGACTTGATGTTGAAATGACCTTTCAGACAGTATTCCATTGCCACATGCCTGAGCTTGTATCTAAGAATAATTAGAAGCTTTGACTTATACATCTTGGTATACGGTATACAGTGTTTATGTTAATTATAAATGTCTGAAAGTTTCCTGAAACTTTTTCTTTGTAGCTTTTTATCGAAGACAGACTAGTGTTTGGGAGGAAGATTGTGGATTGTGGTCCTAAGCCTTTGATTTTCAGTCTCTCATTTTTGGAACAAACATTAAAATCTGCTCTTTCAGTTACCCAGACAGGGAGATATGGTTTTATATTCTTCAGCTTGAATAAGAAACTGTTTGTAATCAGGCTATCTTTAATACTTTCTAAATAATATTTTCTTCTTAAGGTACCCATTAGATACAAAGTTTATTTATACCAAATCTAAGTATGTCTTCGAGAGCAAAATGGATATACAAAATAAAACTGTGTTTACAGCTAATAAGACTGCATAACACTTTGGCCCACTCAGGAGAGCAAGCCACTCAACCTATGGGAAAAGCAGGTGATAGGGCAGGTGAGGGAGAGGAGTCTTCAAAACTAAACTAGGGGGATGTCAGAGTAGATCAGAGCCTGTGAGACTGTTGAAGGGTACACTAGGTATCTTGAGACATCTAATCCAGAGCATTTTGGATACCTACAATGTTCAGAGGAACTTGTGGATATGCATCTGTGATGTCCTCTGAGATATATGGGAGCCTGTTCCACAGCTTGTGTAGATAGTTCTTTCTTCCAAATGATCATAAAGCACGTTCTAAAGAACTGCCCTTCGAACTTATGGACTACAGGGATGGGAAAGTGAAAATGTACTGTTAGGGTGGACCTAGGATCAGCTTTTGGGAAATGGGCTAAATACCATGGGAAATCAATTTCAAGGTCTGATTTAGAAATAGTCTTGGAAGAACATCCCTTGGTGAAATATAGGAACGTCTCAATTTTAGGTATTTTAGGCTTTTCCAATGGGTCAGTGGGAGTGTCTTTAGATTTAAGGACTCGTGATTTACTTGAAACTTTTAGGTAACTTTTAAGTCTTATAACTTCCAGTAAGAAGAAAATGAAAAATACATGAGCCATATTTAAAGAATATTTAGCCATTCTATGGCTCATGTGTGCTTCGTATTTGCTTTTCAATTTCCTCTGATTGGAAGTTATAGAACTGGAATAAATATCTCAAGTTAAACTGGCCTCTTTCATTTGAAGTAAAATGGGCATTTTCAGAAGTCAATGAAGTCAGAATTTTTACTTTTCTAAGGGACTGATGTCTAATCCTTTATGTCTAATTCAAAATCTCCTAGCCTCAGCCTTTCTGACATTCGTACTGGATAACTATGTGTTATTGGGGCTGTGCTGTGCACTGTAAGGTGTTGGGAGTACTCTGACCTCCTACTAAATGCCAATAACATCCTCTCAGACCAAATATCCAAATTGCCCCTTCTGAAGAGCTGCTGTTCGAACCTATGTATATCAAAAACTTCAGAACACTTAAATGGTTACATAGCATGGGCTGTATATATCCCCCAAAATGTTTCTTTTTAGTCTGACTTTTTCCTTTTCTGGTCATGATAACATTTTTAGATGTATGTAGCTCTTTCCTATTCAAGAGGCTTTTTAAAAATGAGAATATAAAAATTCCTTGTGTCTACCATCAGGCCAGATCTTAATATGTTGAGAAATGTACTTCATACAAGATATGTTTGTGATAGAACTCTCCACATTTACAAAAGACTCTAATTGCCTGTGTGTTAGTTAAAAACAAAAATAAAATGAAAAATGTTTAGTAAGATCATTCACCATAAAAAATATAAATGTGACTTAAGTTTGGAAGATTGGGCTGTTTGGAGGATAAAAAAGGAAAAATCTAAATTGCTTAATGTAAAGATTTGTTAAGAACTTTTCTGTAACTGGTCAATAGACATCTGAGCTAAAAGACTCTAGTAATTAAAAGTTTTCAGTGAAAGAATAATGCAAGTTTGTAGAATTTTAGCACAGATTTCAGTCATTCTTTAAAAAAATAGAAAAAAAATTAAGGTTCTACTTTTTAAATTTTTTTTCTTTTAGTTGTAAATGGACACAATACCTTTATTTTATTTTTTCTTCCTTCCTTCCTTCCTTCCTTCCTTCCTTCCTTCCTTTCTTTCTTTCTTTATTTATTTATTTATTTTTATGTGATGCTGAGGATTGAATCCACTGCCTAACACTTGCTAGGCAAGTGCTCCGCCACTGAGCTATAACCCTAGCCCCTTTAAGGTTCTACTCTTTAAAAATGCAGCTTAGAATTTCCCAAATGGGGTGACCTTCCTTACTTTGATGGATAAAGTGTTGCTGTATTCCCCCAACCTGAGCTTCACAAAAGAAAAAACCTTCCACCTAAACTGAGTCCAAAGTCTGACATGGAGATGAGACCTCAACCACTGTGAAAATTTCCCCAATTAGATTCTGCAGATTGAGGCAGATCATTGTGGGGAAGATAGATGAAGTTCAGGGAGTCAGGGTGTGTAGGGGATTTCAACTGTCCACACCTTTCCTACCTGTCTGCCCCTCTCCAGGTCTTAGGAGGCTCTAGGGATATAGAGCATATCCCTTCTTGACCAATGGTATTTCCCTGTTCTCAGGAAAACCCAAACATGTATCATTGAGAGCTGTTACGTCAGCATAGAGATGGACTTCAAGTTCTCTTTTGTTTGACACAGTATTCCTTTGGCTCCCACTTTTCCGCTGCTGTAGGATCAAGATGTTGCCAGTGTGGGTGCAGACTAGATGTGGAGTTTGCACACCCAGTAAGACAGCCAAATGAGTACCTACAGACAGTACATTAAGACTTATTCACAAAGTTACAGCGTTTTAGAACTGGGGGAAATTGGAGGAATTAAATAGTGATTGTAGGGCCCCCAAACATATTATAGACTAGATAATAAATGTAGAGACTTATTACTCAGGAATTTGGTTAATTTAAAATAGGGAGAGAAAGATAGTTTTAAGTCCTAGATAATGGAGATGCTATGGATTATTACCTTATTCTCAGCATCTTCAATAAAACTTGACCTTTTAAACTCTATGTGAGTCTTTGAATTTCCTTTGGAAAGATTGGTTTCTTGGTCTTACTTCATCCTCTTCCTCACTCATTCCTTCAACAAATATTTCTTGCCTGTCTAGTATGTGCCACATAGTACACACTGTCTCCCTTCTTACCTTTCTTTACTTTTTTCTGGAAGGTTAGAGATGGTAGCTCCATGACTTTCTTGTAGGTCAAAGTTTGTGACTTTTTAGATGGGTTAAGTCAGAGATTACAGGGAGTTCTCTATAAGGGCAGGGACCATACATGTTTGTGCTCACTAGCACATTCATAAGTTGTCATATACCTGGTAGCCAGTTGTTAGCTCTTCTTCTTTATCTTCCAATTATGGAAAGTACAGATTTTGAGATTCTTCTGAGTATTAATCTGAGTATTATAAAACACTTAAACCCTCACTACTTATCGCCTAAATTACTAAGACTCTTTGTGTTTGGGGGCTGGAGAGTGGGAAGTATACTTTACATACTTGCCAGTGAACCCTCTTTTTAAGAATCAGCTAACACCAGGGAAGCCTCTGCAGATGCTTGAAATGGGTGAAGCAGTTGAAAGATAGGAAGAATATTCTAACTTGTTCACACAGGTTTTTTTGTTTTGTTTTGTTTTGTTTTATCTCTTACCATATTACAAAAAATGTACAGGGCCTTGATGATATAGAGAAATACTGTTCCTTTGCTTATGGGTTTTCCCATCTAGTAGGAAAACCAACCTTGAGCACGACCACAGAAAACACATCTGCAGGTTCCACATAGTTGCCTGGGGCCCAGCCAGGGAGTGGCCTGCAGAATCTTCTCTGTAGACTGCTGACCCTGTTGTGTAAACATGGTGATGAATCAGGGAGTCGTGGGGCAGGGAGAAACGCCCTAGCTGCATTTTTGACTTTAAATGTAATTATGATATGAACCTTGTGCTGCTAGTTATTCTTCTTCAAGTAGCAAGTATTAAAATGAGGGGCTGGGGAGGTAGCTCAGTTGGTAGAGTGCTTGCTTTGTAAGCCCATGGCCCTGGGTTCAATCCCCAGCACCACAAAAAAAAAAAAAAAAAATGAAAAAGAAAAAAGAATTAAAATGAAGCATGTTTTTATTAAGAAAGCAAAATATCGGGTATGGACTATATGTCAGAGACTATTTAAATATCTAGAACTCATTCATGGGAGCACATAGCAAAGACAAAACTTGTGAGGCTCAAAGGAGGAAGAGCTTTTTAGCAAACTCACTAATATAGCTTCCATATGAACTATAATCATTTGCTAATTTGAAATGAAGAGTTCCTCTTATAAGCTAATTACTAAGCAGATGTGATTACAGATATGTAAGAGTAGAAAATGGAAATAAGAATGTGGTGAATTATAGCCATGCCTATCAGACTCCTTGAATTAATTATTTGATCATTTAAATGCTATAAAGATATATATCAGGGGGATTATAAATGATTCATTTGAAAAACCCAGTAAGTCAATTATACACTCTTCTCTGGCAAATTTATAATTTGAGGTGTTTTTCTCCCCCTCCTCCCCCTTTTAGCTTGTCAAAATTCCCAAAAGTGATCCCCTCAATGAAGTACATAACTTTAACTTCTATTTGTCAAATGTGGGCAAAGACAACCCTCAGGGCAGCTTTGACTGCATCCAGCAAACATTCTCCAGGTAAGTACTTTTCAAAGTATATTGATGGGAAAATTTTTATTTAAGAGAGTTTTAAAAAACTAAATATATATTAGTCTTCCATAAATATTTATAGAATTGAATTGCAGAGCTCATTTATTTAAAGTATTAAGCACCTACTATACACTTAAAATTATATTAGTCACTGGAATATAATCACAAAAATTCTTAGATTCTTGCCTTGGGGAAGGGTGGCTTTTAAGGTGAAAAAAGATGTTACCTTATAAAATAAGGGGGTTTTAAATAAAAGATAATTTTGAAGATTTTTTTTATAAAGGTTTTATTCATTACATTTAAGTAAGAGACTGTATTCAGTGTTTATACTCAGTACAACAGGCTCTTTTCCTAATTAAAAAAATAAATTAAAAATGGAGAGAGGAAGACAGGAATGCATACCCATCTCAGGATACCATGAAGCCCTTATCTGCTTAGATCTTCTGGAAACAATAAGCTACTTGTTTCACTTTGCTTTGCTTTGGTTGTTCCTGATTCAAGAATGGGTCTTTGGGCAGGGGGAAGTTTTCCTGCTCCTCCACAGAGACAAGGATGTTTGGGGTACTGTCCTTTCCTTGGGATGTGAGGCTTTAACAATGACCCACATGGCCAGTGTCAGTCCATACTTGTGGCTCATCTGTGCAGTACTTGAACGTGTGTAAGTGCTTGCTGTCCATGCAGAAATGAAGAAAAGTTGTGACTGAAGCAGGAACAGGAGGCAGAGATACAAAATAAGGCATGTTACTAAAAGAGTTCTAAATTTCTCTTCTCATTTAAGGTGACTAAATCTTTTTTTTTTTAAACTTTAATCTTCTGCTTTCCCTGAATATATATTAATTTTTTACTTTCTGAAAATTACTTCACCCTAAACATATTTTTGGTATCAATTGCATGAATTATAGATCATTTTAGCCTTTTCTGCACTGTTCAATTCAGCGGCTACATGTAGCTATTTGCATTTCAATTGGTAAAAATGAGGGTGAGGTAAAATTTACATTTTCATTGTTCATTCTTACTGAATGCATTTTACCAGCTCAAAAACCACATGTGACTATCCTAGAGGACAGCATAGATACAGAACATTTCTACCACTGCACAAAGTTCTGTGTGACAGCAAAATGACAGTATAGTATCACCAAGTACAAGGGTCCTGTCACAGTGGGATCATGTAAGTCAGCCCCTTCACTTAATAGGTAGCTATCCAAGGCACATAGCTCATTAGTAAGTGACTAGACAAAAGGGAAACGAAGTCCTAACTTCCAGTGCAGTATTCTTTAGACACCACAGGTCACACTAGATTCATTGTGGTGCCATCACCTGTGATGCTTGTATTTTATTAAAATAGGACATTTTGACATCAGATTGAACTGTGTCCCCTTAGAATTATGATTAAGGAATTTAATCCCCTCTTCAAAACCAGTCATACATAAAAAGTAATATGGTGTCACCCTTAGATCATAAATAACCCTTCATGTTTACTCCTTCTTGTTTGGAGAAGGATTTAAGGTCACTTATAACTAACCATGATGCAGCAAAAGAACAGAAACAGTTGTAAGAAAATTGGAGCATATTAGTATCCCTTCAGTGATTCAAGGTACATTATAAAATGATGTGCTATGAAAATAAATTGAAATCCCACTGTGAAAATAAATACCCAAACTCACTTCTCAGACTAGAACCAAACTTATCCATAATATGGCTCCATCCTTTCTATTTAATTTTTTCCCATGCATCTTCTCTCTCCCACAATAGTGCAAGCTCTTCATGTGTCCTTTTTCTAGTTTCTTAGTGCCAGCCAGGTTCAAAATAAATGCCCAGCAAGTTGATGTTCAACAAATATATATTAACTATTCTCTTTCCTGTACTATTTGTTAAGCCTTCCAAACCTCACTTTTCTCATACACAAAATGGAGATCTCATAGTCTAAATTACCTTTCAAAAACTCCTTAAATCTTCCTATTCACAAACTTAGTGAAAATACATAGTTTGGAGCAGGAAGCAGTGAACTAAACCAAAGAATGACGAACAGAACATTTATACACATATGTTTAAGTGTCTAAATTTTCAAGGTATCTCAGTTAAGAAGGGACCAGTGAAGAATTCTATCTAGAAGACCCCCTGGCCTGCAGGGATTGGCACCTTTTTGTTTTCACATAAAAATCTGTTTGACATTGAACGGTTTAAGCAGTAATTTAATTATGATTGTCAATAGGTTCAGCTTACTTTATGTGAATTACTTAGCATGTAACGGGGAGAGATGTTAAAATACAAATTTCCTGCCACCAGATCTTCAGTTTCCACTCTCTCTTCCCCCTCCATCCTGCTTCCCTTGAGGGTTTTACCTCCTTGTCCTCTTTCACTGGTTTTTCTGCAAACACACTCAAGTCTGTCCTACTAAAAGAGGAAATGAAAAGCAAAAACAACCTCCCTATATTTACTTCTTGACCCAAATTCTGGCTTCAGTCCCTACTATTCTGCTAAAACATCCCCCAAGAGGGCTGTGACCTCCTTGGCCCTAAAGCCAATAGATACTTCCAGGTTCCTTATTATTCTGACTTATGGCTAGCATTTCATTTCACACTGTTGACTACTGCTGTTTGAAGTACTGTGTTACAGTGGCTTCCACAATATAGTACTCTTCTGATTTCCCTCTCCATCTATGCTTTTTCAGTCTCATGTACTCTTTTTTTTCCCTTGTTGCTTAAATATTAATGTTCTTCACAGTTGGTTCTCTCCTGAAACCTCTTCTCTCATTCCTTCTAAGTCACTATCTTCAACACTGAATTCATTTCTCTTCCAGTGCTATCCCTAACCTGTCCTTCTTTTTGTAATCAGTTTCTCAGTAAAGAGAAGCTCTATATACCAAGTAATCTGGCATGATCTGTAATGTCTCCCTCTCTTGAATCGCTGACCAAGTCCTGTCCATCCTGTCTTCTCACTATCTCGGGACACTTGCTACCCTTCTGCATTTTCCCTGCCCTACTCTGATTCAGGCCATCACCTCCTACCCGTAACCAGTTCTTCAGTAGCCTCTAAATGGTCTCAGCTTTCACTCTTGCATCCTCCTTGCTCCCCATCTATTCTCCATCCACATTGATCTTCCTATAATACAAATGAGACATTTTCTGTTTTCAGCTTCTGTTGTTCTTAGGATAAGTCCAAAATCCATAAATGACCCCCAAAGCCCTAAGTGACCTATTTCTCATTCTCTCTTCAGTGTCATCTCTAATTGTCCTTTCTAGCTCTCTGTGGTCAAACTGAAAGCCTTCATGTTTGCCTTGGCACTGGTTGGTTTATTCTCCTAGAACACTTTTGTCCTTCGTCCCCCTTGTCCAGTCATCTTTGTAATCTCCCCTAGGCAGTCCAAGTGAAATGCCTACTCCCTGGAATTTTTCACACTGTGTTGTAATTTCCAGTTTGCTTATCCTTGTCATCCATTAGAGAGCTTCTTGAATGAAGGACCATATTTGTCGAGTCCTTGTCACAGACTCTGTGCCTCTAGTGTTGCCTGGCAATAAATATTTACGAGATGAATGAACTAATTTTTTTAAATAGCATTTGTAAAGAGTTGTTAGCAATTTGTAAAATTTTTATCAACCCTTATTTCTTAGCATCATAGCAAAGTTTTTTCCAATTCACTTTGGAAACAAAGGATCAGAGTTAGAGTGTTATTTTTATTACTTTTATAGTCCAATTTGTAGTATTTTCTTTTAAAACACTAGTTATAACTATTCCCAAGATTCCCCTAGTATTAGCATATTACTTTGAAACAAATCCATCTTGGTCAATGTTAATATTTGTGATTGTTCCAATAAGTATTTTTTTAATATTTCTACCAAAAATAATTTTCCCTGTATTTTCCTTAATATTTGTTATATAGAGATTTAACAAAGTGGCAAATGCAAATTCTACAAATTTGGGGGAACTTTAGACTAATAATGCAAAAGTAAGCTCTAATGTTAGCCTTAAAACTAATACTGTATTAAGAATAAAAAGAATTATAGTATGTTTCATCCAATCAACTCTAAAGCATGCGCATTATAGTTCAAATAAAAGTAAATTTTAAACCTTTCTCATGTTGGTGGTAGGTAATTTTAAAAATAGTTGATTATTAAATGAAAGTAGAACTTTAGGACTCTGGTCTTTAGTCCAAATAGTTTTTGTTTTAAAAAATTCATGGATTTGGTCTGTGAGAGCTCATTTTACTCATTCTGTATAGAACATGGGGGAAAAATGTGATATAAATGAAAAAGAGGAACGAATATTTTAAATAATTTTTACATTTAAAATCAATATTAGTTATTTTAGAATTGCAAATTTATTTGGACTGCTGTTGTTGGGATAATACAAATCTTGCTTGTCTTTATTGTGTAAAATGAGGGTCATCTCTAACAAAGCCACTGTCTTACTTGACAGCTCTGGAGCCTCCCAGCTCAATTGCCTGGGATTTATACAAGATAAAATTACAGTGTGTGCAACAAACGACTCATATCAGATGACACGAGAAAGAATGACCCAGGCAGAGGAGGAATCCCGCAACCGAAGCACAAAAGTTATCAAACCCGGTGGACCATATGTAGGTTTGTATAGATATCTTTCTTCTTCTTGCTGATTGATTGGAGTAATTCAAGATCACTGTAGGTAAATGTGGGTAATATTAACTTAATGAAAACACAAACTGGTTTTCAGAACACTTTGTATAACATGGTCCAAAAAAAGGTCATATTTTTTTTGTTTTTTTCAGACTGCTGGCAAGTTGAATAACATTTTAAAGTTTTTATGACTTTACTAAATCTGGAATCCTCTGTTGCCTATTTATTATTATTTTACAATACTGGGATCTGGTCATGAGGTTGTTACAGTGGTACCGTTGTATTTTCTTTGTCATTGGGTGATGTAATTTCTATTATGGACAGTATAGTTCTTGTTTTGCACTTTTGTAGTGTTTTGTTTTTGGTTTTGTTTTTGTTTTTACAGTAAAACTATTTTGAACTTCTGAGTTGATAACCTCACTGTTGCAGATTTTTCTTGTATTTCCAGAGGATCTTTACACAACAAGGAATTTTTATTACAAGACTATATGATGTGCTCATGGCAAAGCGTTATAGCAAAGCATTAGGGTGATGACTCTTTGGTACCACAATTATGATCCTCATCCTCATCTACCCATTAATTAAGGGACTGTCCCATGCCTATCGTCTTTATCATTAGCTCACTCAAATGTGCATCAGATTGAAGGGAAGTAAGACCAGATCAGCAAGATGAGTCTTCTTTATGAGCAGTGCCCTGAACAACTAAGGAGTCGATTCACAGTGACTATTAACAGTAATAGAATGATCAAGAGTGACAATGAGCTTTTTGAGTCCTTAGTCGGTTCATAACACAAGTCACCATAGTAAATGATGAAAGGATATTAATTTAGAAACTTAAAGGCTAACAAAAATAGACTCTTAAAGAGTCAATTTCTTAATCAACATCTTTCCAGGTTTGATATAATTCTACTTCTGTACGTTCCCATAGCTGATCCAGCTACAATATATTCAACCTTGAGAAACTCCACCAGTGATTCTAATAAGTATTTCTTTGGAACAAGGCCAATGCTCCTGGGACTTGGTACTTAGCTTAGATACATTTAGTTTGGTTTAACAACAATTCATGGCTTCCCCAGGTATCTGTACCCACGGGGCCCAGTTCCCTACCTAGTAAGTTACCAACAATGAGACTTTTTATCTTCCTTTACCTTCTGCATGAGGTAACAACTTCTAGCCTCCTTTCACTCTCCTTTCTTCTTATAAGTGACTTAATTAGCTTTCTATGCTAGTAGGCTAAATCTCAAGGTATTTTTAAAATGCACAGTCTCTCCCATTACATTTAAGTACCAACTATGATTTATATGCCTCCTTAAAAGTATTTTTTGATTCTGTCCCATACCAACATTTTATAAACAGTGAGGCAAATTGATGTGCATGACAAAAGAATAGAAGACTCAAACCATGAAAATGATTTTTCCCTTCCTAATGTAACTAGCTGAAAACTCTTATCTTGATTTATTCCAAAACTTGAAAATGAGCAATGATTACATGGATTGGGAATTATAAAACTCACAGAATTTCTTGCAAGCATTGCAAATAATTTATATACATATGGGGTAACTATAGGAAATTTGAGGTTATCAAGATATATATCTGAAGCATTCCATCTCCCCCTTCTAAGAAGGTCTGTCCTCCCCTCTGAGCCCTGCAGTGATCTCTGCCAGCCCAAGTGTCCTATTCAGCCTTATCCTGTTTTCTTTGTCCTCAGTGCCCTGGCACTGACTGTCATAGCACAGTGTTCTTCCCTGGCCTTAATATTGTCATTAACCTCTGCATCCTTTTATTCTCTAGATCATATAATCCTATATCCTTTTAACTTTTCTTAATATGACCTGTATCCCCACCCTTTAATTATTTTTAGTGTTCCCCCTCTGGGCTGCCTCAGAGTTCAAAACTGTACATACTGCTTTTAATAAAAGTCTGATCAATGAAGACTCTCGTATCCTAATTGGATTGTCTGTTGTTTGTTTTTATTTTTTTACTGTACTTTGTTATGTCTTTGATCTTTTGCATTTAACCTTATCCATTGCCAGTCCTTTGTCATACTTTTCTTTCTACTAGGCAGCTTAGTTTCTATCTTCCTGCTTTTTTCAGAATCTCAAAAGTACCCGATTAATTTTGTTCTTCAAAAAATTTTACCCAGTACTTACTGAGTGCTTGTTGTACACAAGGCATATCAGCTAGTGCTTTGCCTGTGGTTACTCATGTGAGTCTCATGATCACTCTAGGAAGTAGGTTATGATTCTCTCTCCATTTTACCCATCTAGTTGTTGGGCAAATAGCAAATGATACAAGCATGGCCTCATGAACAAGTTGTGTTCTTTTCTTAAAACAGCAGGACATGCTGCTTTAGTTCATAATTGACTGTACCATATAAAATGACACCAAAAGCTCACCTGTGCTCTCTCTGTACCTGTATAACCAGGTTTCCTTCAGCAGTGTCAGGCTGGGTGGAGGCAAATGAGAACAATGCTGGTCCCCACTGTGGTACAGTAGTAACATGATGCCACACCAGACCTCTCACAGCTGAACTAGGGCACAAACCCACCTTAAGGGAGAGAGACTGTGCTCCTAGAGGCCTGAGGTCACCTGGCCTAATCACCGGAATATGAGCTTCTGCAGCTCTTTTGTGAGCAGAACAAAGCAAAACCTATTTGCCTTGAGAGGAGCTAGAACAACTTTAACCTGGGAAACAATACTTTTGTTTGTTAAGTAATATTTCCACTTCTAGTCATGACATTTATGTCAGGGTGAACATTATTGTATTTTTATAATCCCTCCCCTTTGTTTAAGAAAAAAAAATCTCTAGTCACCATGGGTTCTGGTTTACCAGTATCTTAAGTCTACTCATAAATTCCTACCTAAATTCTGGAGTTTTATTGAATTGCAAATATTTATATGTACTAATATTTATTTAGGAATTTAAAATAACAACCAATATTATTTCTAGGATTCTATTTGAAATTTTTTCCTCACCCTCCTTAATTTCAATGAGTTAGCACATATTTGAATGACTAGGCAAATCATTTAGCATCTTAATTTTCTCAAATATTAAGGAAGGGGTATTTGAACCAGATAATATCTAAGGTCTTTTGTAGTTCTAACATTTTGTGCCTATTGGAGAAATATCTATATATGGTTAATAAACCTTTTGAAAAAGTGATCACAAATGCCAAATGGTGGCGATGAATTCCATTGCAGTGGATCATATATTTAACCATGACACAAACCGTGTCATCAGCGCAGCCCTGCTAATGTTTTTCAGCTCTCAGGTCTGCGTTGCCAGGGTTTCTGGTCAGGTTCCTTGGACCAGAAAAGCAGCTTGGGAAGACGGCTGCAGTTGCTACTCTATTTCTGATGGACTGCTTTAACCTCTCCCTTTCAGATTGTTTACTCAGAGCCACTAGACTGAGGGAGAAACACTTTTAACATCTCATATGAAAGGGAAGAGCTAGAAGTGGACTCCTTGTTATGAAACAACGACTCAGATATAGTCCCAGATTACCCAGCCCTGTTGGTACCACTGCTGCTGTTTATAAAGGAGCCCAGGGAATTGATTAGCAGTTGGGTCTGGAAAGAGAATTAGATTTTTCCCATAGGCTTTATTAGAAGGACTTTTCTGAGGCAAATATTAAAAATAAAAATAAAGCCATTCTGCCCACTCTAAACCTGACATTTTCCTGCTTTTCTCTAATTTTTCTTTAGCATCTCAGTTCTCTAAGTATTTCTATCATCAGTGTTTTCCTCATATGTAACCTGTCTTTTCTTAAACCTGCGGTCTTCTCCCTAGTTGAATAGCACAGAAGGAATGAGGAGGTAGCAAGCACAAGTGATCAGTGTAGTTCAGTGACCCAGTGTATCTGGGTTGTTCTTTCAAGCATGTGAAAGAAATGGGTTATTTCATGAATGTCTAAAAGAAAAATGAGGTAAAAAGTGAAGTGCTTGTATTGGGAGTGAGAGATCCAGAGGGAGATGACAGCTGTCACTAGGCCAAGGTAAGACACCAGCTCTGTCCTTTCCCTGACCAGATTCTAATTTCTTATCAAACAATACCTATTCTCTCCTTAGGGGCAAGGTTAGCCTCCCTTACTTAGTTCTGCCTGATTCTGGGAAGATGAGGGTAAACCCACCAACCTTGGAGCCTCTCTGAGGCCAAGGAGCAGAAACCGAGAGGTTCAGAGGAGGTAGGGAAGTGGAGCACAGCAGCAGTGCTCTCACTTTGTTTTAATTTTTATTTGCCTTGCTGGCTTGAATTCATTCCCAATGACCCATCAGCCAGCTGGGTTTGGAAAGGAGTGAAACAGGTTTCTTTCTTTTGCAAGACTTGGCAAGTGTGGAATTTATAGCATTTCCTATATTTTTATGACCCTGACCCTATTTTTTTTCTCACAAATTCCTGTTAAATTTTTAAAGAATAGTAATGTTAACAGTGTAACAACTGAGAAATTGTAGATTGCAAAGTTTGAGTTTAAAATTTCATTTTAGAAATTTCATTGTGTCCATAGACTCTGAATATGGGAAAATATAGACTATTGATTCCTGCTATTTATTTTCTGTCTTCCTCTCATTTATTTTGTCATCAAACACTGATTCATAATCTGTGGTAGAGAAGGCAACCATAACCCTGCCCTCATGGAGCTAACAATCTAACATGAACCAACAGCAAAAGAAGTATAAGTGAGAAAATTTGGGTGTTAATCATAGAACATCCCTTATGCTAAGTGAGCACTTCACCATTTGAGCATATCCCACTGAAAGCCTCAAATACCTCATCTGTGAAATGAGCACAGTGTTCACCTTTTCAGATTACTGAAAGATCTAATGACATAATGTGTATGAAGCTGTTAGCACAGTGTCCTCATACAACTGATGATTGGTAAATATTAGGTCCCTTTGCATCTGACATTGATTGATCCAGCTGTCTCTAAATTATGAAAAATACAAAAACCAGATCTATCTCCAAAACTCCAAGTAATTTAATAGTTTTTCATATCATTGGACACTGTCTCTTTAGTGGTGAGTTCTTTTGTTGTGCAGTACTTTGATCTGATATTTGCAGTCAGTTATACTGAATGGTAAAGAAACACCCTAGCTTCTTGCTGGTAGAAGTTTCCTGAGAATATTCCTCCTTTTCCTCTTACTTGAGATAGGATGGTGTCAAAAAACTGCCAAGCATGGGGAAGCCAATATGGACAGAATTACTATTCAATAAAGCTGATTTACCCCAGGCCACAGCTCAAGAAAACTGTGGTAATTATCCATTGTTTCTAGTTGTTAGTCCTGTTCCTAATGTAATTGCCCCACATAGTACATCATTACCAGTTCTTCCCCCTCTTTTAACCAGAGGGCATGGAGTTGGGCTTAGTGTGAACTAAATGAGCTAAAAGAGTCTACCTCAGAAATCATAAAATGAGGGTCTTATACATCTCATGCTACTTTCTGTCCCTTTAACAATGAATAGTTACCGGGGCATCAGTGACCAGCCATCTATGAATAGCTTCGCACATACACATAGTATCCTAGTCGTGTAAGCTCACACATTCTCTACAAGTAGCCATTTGCCAAAAGTCAGTGTTCAGTCCAAGCAAAAAATGGGTTACCCACATGAACGGCACTGGCCCATGAGGCAATTGCATGAAGGCCTCCTTTGTACCATATTCCGTACTTCCAACCACCATCCGTTCCTCTAGTCCCAGCTCACAGAGGGCAGATCTGTTTATTTGCCTCTCTGAGATTGTTTAGTTTGTGGGTTGGTTGATTTTGTTAGTTGGTGTTTTTTGTTTGAGGGTTGTTTTTGTTCGTGTTTTTTTTTTTTTTTTTTTTTTTTTTTTTTTGGAGTGGGGGTTTACTCCTAAAATTTATTATGGCTTTTTGAAAAGGAATATCACTACTAGATCCTGGATCCTGGATGCTGACTCCCCTCTTGAAGCTTCTGAATCTGTGAAATTATTAGTCACCCAAGTTAGCCAAGAATGTGCTCTTAGTGAGGTTGAACAGGTTTTTCTCCTATTACCATGTTCACTGAATTTGTGTCTGCTTTTCAGAAATGTCATATAATATGCAAATTTAAGTTCTGTAAATAGCACAAGTGAGCATCGGAATTAATTATTTCCATTTAACATGAAATAACCTATGATCTAAAAATTTCTAGTCTGTTACATTTGTATCTATAATTATTTTTCATGTGTAGCCAAGTGGCCAAATAATCTATAATACATGTTTATTTCAAGAAATAATTTCATCAAAAGAAGTCCTAATTTTAGGCCATTTATTTAGAATCCTTTCTGTTTTCAGGTCTCTATAAAGTAAAAATTGAAAAAAAGTGACCTTTATTTCCTCCAGAAATGAAATAGTACCTAAATCCGAGTTGTGGAAACCGAGATGCTCATTGTAATATAACCCACAAACATGTAACATTGTCATTTCCACTGGACTTTAGGGAAAAGAGTGCAAATTCGGAAAGCACCTCAAGCCATCTCAGACGCAGTGCCGGAGAGGAAAAGGTCAACCCCCATGAACCCTGCAAATACAATTCGAAAGACTCATGGCGGCAGCAGTGTTTCTCAGCGGCCATATAGAGACAGGGTGATTCACTTACTGGCACTAAAGACCTACAAGAAACCCGAGCTCCTGGCTCGACTACAGAAAGATGGAGTCAATCAAAAGGACAAGAACTCCCTGGGAGCAATTCTGCAACAGGTGAGGGCAACTGGGGAGAGGTCCTTCTTGTTTACCTTCTTGTTGAGAAGTTCACTAAGAGGGTTTGTTGTCATTTATTATTGTTCTTATTGTGACAGAGAAATTCAGAGTAATTTGATCAATGGTGTATGAAATATTTAATTGCCAAATATTAAGTTAAAATCATCTTTTTAAGCACTTAGTTAAAAACTAGTTGAAATGTGGGCTTATCTTCATGTGTATCAAATTTTACCATAAAATTCAAATTCCATTAAAAGTAGGCAAGAAGTTCTCTTCTGCTTTTAGTCTTGAATCACCTAAACTATTGCCCTAATTTTCATTGGTTTATATATAGGTAAAGTTGTATAGTGTATTCTATTGGTCTTTAGTAAAAACCAGGATATTTTTGCTACCTCATAATTTAGAATGTCTCCTGCCTTACATACTCCTTGCTGCCCTTGCTACTGTGCCTTTTTTTGCCACCAAGTGTGCTAATATCAGTCCCTTGTCTGCATTAAATGATATTAACGTGTTAAGTATTACCTGTGATCAGTTCCCTCACACTTACAACCTTAAGTATAATAATAAGCCATTCTTTTCATTAAGTCAATAGTTTTTCAGACTGTAAATTTCCTGCATTTTTCGTATCAGCTTCAGGTCATGACTGTCATTTAGCTTTCAGATCCACCATAAATTGTGATCCATCTCTTTGTTTTTTCTAAAGCAATAACATTTCCAAATTTAAGCTGTTCTTAAATTTCATCATAAAAAAAAACTATAGACTTTCATCTATTTTTCAAAGAATAACACTTTTAAGTCTGTTTTTCATTAATACTTTTTTACTTTTAAAATATAATAATTCATGTTATAAAAGAGTAAAACCATCAACTCCAGTTTAGGATTAGCCAATCCCCTAGACACCTCTATCAGTCTCAAGGATTTTTATTAAATTCATTGAACACCTTTTAGAAACAATTTAAATTCATATGTCCCACAGCAGTTTTGAGAGCTCCAAAGAAAGGATGAAAGAAAAAATGAGGATGAGAGGATATGTATTCAGTCTTATGTTTGAGGAAGTGAGAGGTTACATTTGACAAAATATTTGCTACTTGCATCTCCAGAAAGGTTATGAATTACCTTCCAGATTAATGGATGGAAAGGGAAAAATAATGGCAGAGGGAGTTCTCCTTGAGGCCAGTAATAGTTGTATGGTTATGTGTGTGTGTGTGTGTGTGTGTGTGTGTGTGTGTGTGTGTATAGATAGACATATCTAAAAATGTAGATATACTGGACCTCTAAGCAATTGGGACATGAGAGTTATTAGGGTTGGTTGGTAGAATCTAACATAAAGACTCATCCTTGCTGTATATTAGAATACCCCAGAAAGCTTTTTTTAAAATGCCAGTGCCAGAATTTCACCCCATAGCAGTGAATCCAAGTGTCTGAAAATAGGGCCTGGGTACCAATATTGTATAAAGCTCTTGAGACATTCTAATGTATGATATGGGCTGAAAATTGCTAGCTTTGTGAAAACATAGATACAAGAACTACTTATGTCTACCATTTTGGAAGCATCTGCCATGTCCTAGGCACTTCACTTGTGCAATCTCATTTAATCCTCAGAAGGAAGATATCAGAAGCATATTCAGAATTTTTACTTAAGACAGTTACCCCCATGTTTTCCTGAACATCCCTGATAGCTAACATAAAATGACTTGTGCTCCAATAAAACCAGTAAAAGTAGGCATGAAAGAGCATGGAAAAAAATAGCTAAGTACTTAAATCATTCAAAAATTTGTTAGTCTGTCCCAGAGAAACCAGCTGGCAAACAAGTTGCCTAAAATGATCAGTCCTATTTTTTCTTTGTCAATAAAGCTATCTGCTGATATGTTGCTTATATAGTAGTTTTTTGTACCCTGTAAACATGATTAATTCATCAAAGTAATAGATTTTTAAGGAAAACTAAGCTGCTAACTCCTAGTGAAATTTGAAAAATTGTACCTAAATTTTTAAATGCTTGATATCCACCAGGGAATCTGAATTATTACTAAAATGGTATATATTTATAAAACTTTTTCTTAGGATGATGGTTTTCCTGGAAAAAAATAAATATTAGAAATCAGAAAAGCAACTAGATAAATCTGAATAATATTCTTAAGCTTAACATTTGGCTATTTGGCTACAGTTTAACATTCATTTATTCTACTCAGTTTAAGTATAGTTGGCCCTCCATATCTACTGGTTCCACATCTACAAATTCAACCAACTATGTATCAAAAATATTCAAAATAAAGTTACATCTGTACTGAACATATACATACTTTTTCCTTGCCTTTATTTGCTAAACAATACAGTATAACAACTATTTACATAGCCTATACATTATATTAGATATAATAGGTAACTTAGAGATTATTTACAGTATATTGGAGAATATTTCAAATCTATACCACTTTATATAAAGGACTTGAGCACCAGAGGATTTTGATATCTATGGGGGACCTAGAACCAATCCCCTGTAGATAGCTAGGCATGACTCTACCTGGAATGTACCAGGTACTGTTCTAAATGTTGGAATCCCAAAGTGACCCTGACAGATAATCCCTGCCCTTCTGGAGCATATTTGGACAATTTCAGGAAGAATGGGGAGTTGGGAGGACCTATTAGAGAGACCCACTACTTCCAGAAGAGAGTTCAGGGAACCTATTTGAGCAAAAGGTAAGAACAAGAGTTGGTACTCCTGGAAGTCTGGAGGAGGAGAAGGTTTGGTGTGTTCAGGGTAGAGCAAGGAAAAGAAGGCAAAGACCAAATTTCAGAGGACTTTTTCTGGTCATAGGTGAGAAGCTCAGATTTTATTTTGAGTGAGAAAGGAAATCACTATAGAATTTAAAGCAAGAATATGCTGTAATCTGATTTATAATAAGACCACTCAGACTTCTGTGGCAAGAATGGCTTGGATCAAGGAGGGGTGAAGGCAGAGGGTAGGGGTGAAGGTGGGATTTCAGACAAAAGCAGAAGAGAAAGACTACTTACATGAGCCTGCTACAGAAATCCAGATATGAAGTGTGTTAGTGGCTTGGTCTGGTGGGAATGGTAAAAGATAGCTTATCCTATTAGCTATATTTTGTGATAAGACTTGCTAAGAGTTTCCCTGGGTGTTGGGAAAGAGTGAGGGAAAGATTGGAGTCTGTGATTATGACTAGGCTTTTGGCCAGAGTAGCTGAATGGATATTGAGCTGGTGACTGAGATGGGAAGAGATGGAAAAGGAACAGGTATAAAGTGGTGTGAAAGGCTAGGGATATATCTCGGTTGGTAGAGTGCTTGCCTTGCAAGTACAAGGTTCTGGGTTCAGTCACCAGCATCACAAAGTAAATAAATAAATAAAGTGGTGAGAAGTAATGGTTAGTAATTCTATCTTACATCAATTCTCTTTGAAATTTCACATGAATAGGTAATTACACACAAGGGTCTGGATTCAGAGGTCATTTAGGTCTGGAGCCATGAATTTAGGAATTAGCAGCATATAAAGAGGGCATTGAAAGTCAGTTGAATAAAGTCAACTTAGAAGGAAATAACATCCAAAATAAAGATAGAATTTTAAAGGCTGCGAGAGAAAAGCATCAGATTACATATAGGGGGAAACCAATACACGAATATTAACAGATTTCTCAGCCCAGACCCTAAAAGCTAGAAGGGCCTGGAACAACATATTTCAAGCTCTGAAAGAACATGGTTGTCAACCAAGAATCTATACCCAACAAAACTAACCTTCAGATTTGAAGATAAAATAAAATTCTTCCATGATAAATAAAAGTTAAAAGAGTTTACAAATAGAAAGCCTGCAATACAGAACATTCTCAGCAAAATATTCCATGAGGAGGAAGTGAAAAACAACTAGTAGGTCAACGAAAGGAGGAACTACCCTAAAAGAAAAGCCAATCAAAGGAGAAACCAAGTCGAGTTAAAAACCAAAAATAAGCCAACATGACTAGGAATACAAATCATATCTCAATAATAACCCTCAATGTTAATGGCCTAAACTCATCACTCAAAAGACATAGACTGGCAGATTGGATTAAAAAGAAAGCCCCAACAATATGCTGCCTTCAAGAGACTCATCTCATAGAAAAAGACATCCACAGACTAAAGGTGAAAGGATGGAAAAAAACATACCATGCACATGGACTCAGTAGGATAATGAAGACAACTGGGCAGAAGGCAGACACTGAGTACTCCACCCTATAGAACAGTGAGCAAAGGGGACTTAAGAAGGAAAGATGCTGAGAGAGGAGGAAGAAAAAGGAAGAATGTCATAGTATAAAAACCTAGAGAAGGTATTGCCATAGGGTGGGTGTTGGCATGTGTAGTGCCAAGGGTAGTAGAAAATCAAAGGATTATTATATTTTTTCCACTTATAAAACTTTTGATAGTTTGTGTCCTATGTTAATTTATTTGCAAATTTGAATTTTCACATAAGTCCACTATGTTCTAGTTTATAACAACTTTAATATTAGATTACTATTCAGCTAAGCTGTGAAAGAAGCATAAAATATACTCAATAGTATTTTTTTTTTTTTTTTTTTTTTTTTTTTTTTGTAGTTGAAGATGGACAGCATGCCTTTATTTTATTTGCTTATTTTATGTGGTGGTAAGGATTGAACCCAGTGCCTCACACGTGCTAGGCAAGCACTCTGCTACTGAGCCCCAGCCCCAGCCCCTTGATAGTACTTTTAAAAGACACAATAAAAAGTCAAGTTATTTTAAAAGATCATACCCAAAGTAAGTGACAGGCAGGAATATCTTGTTCCTAGCCTTAAAAGTTACTTTTGGTTTGGTACCTAAACCCATGCATTTGTGTACTTAATGGATTATAGGCCTTGACACTCTAGGAAATACAGTTAACGAATAGGAAAAGATTACATTTGGGAATAAACCATCTGGCTAACAACAGTTATTTGGGTTTTTATGTTTCCATTTATCGGTTTGGGGGAATTTCAAGGACTGGGTTCTTTAGGGGGCCTGGCAGATATAAGGAACAAGCTTCGTTATCAAAAAGAAAGAAAAGAAAAAAGAAAAGAAAAGACATGGTTATCAGAATTGATACAATTTATAAAGGCAGTTTCCATTGCTAGCTGAAAGGACCATTTGTAACCCATTTGGGCACTATTTTCTACTTAATACAAGTAGTGGAGGACTTTTTTTTCTTCTGGTGCTGGGGACTGAACCAGGGCCTCACACATGCTAGGTCAGCATTTTACCACTGAGCTACATCCCCAGTCCTGGTCAAAGATTTTTATTGCAATTCAAAGTTAATGGAGTTACAACAGGAAGTAAATGATGATGATGATAATATAACTAGAAAACTTTATTTAAAATTTGTTCCTCCTGTTTTTTCCCCTAATGTGTGCTTACTACTTGATTAGAAATTTGACAGTTCAGTAGCAATCCAGGAAAAAAACATTCAGTTCTGCATATAAAGTTTTAATTCCTTTTTTTTTTTTTTAACTTTCCCAAAATGAAGTTTTGAAATAAGGAAAATGAAGCAAGAACAGCATTTTTTAAGATTTGGCATGTACAAACTAGCAATTCCTTTGTGGCCAATTGGTTTAATTATTTTCCATATAAATCCTAAAGATAATTTTTTTTAGCAAAAATATCTAATGATCTGTCTTTATATCACATACCAGGTAGCCAATCTGAATCCAAAAGACCTCTCCTACACTTTAAAGGATTATGTGTTTAAGGAGCTGCAGCGAGACTGGCCAGGATACAATGAAACAGACAGACGGTTATTGGAGTCAGTGCTCTCTAGGTAAGCTTTTTCCCTTTTTTTTTTTTTTTTTTTTAATAATACAAATAATTATTTTGGTCACTGTTATTTTAGTGTTGAGGTGGGAAAGAAAAAGTACAGGTGAACTTTCTATCATGAACATTTTAAGTTCTCTTTAATTACCTGGAACTTGTATGTCCTTTACAGAAAACTAAATCCATCTCAGAATTCTGCTGGCCCCAGTCATTCAGAATCTCCTGTATGTTCTAGCAGAGATGCTGCATCCTCTCCTCAGGTATGTCATAAAATTTTAAAACCACAGAATTGACATGAACCTCAGGGGCAAGCTAGTCAGTTCCTGATTTATAAGAGGGAAATGAGGCCCAGAGACACTGCACAGGTTGCCTGCATAAGCTACCCAGCTAGTTCATGGCCAAGCTTAGCCTAGAACTCAAGTATTGGCTCCCAGCCCAGAACTGTCCCCACTGTGCAGCACTTTTGGTCAGATTACTTAATGCATACCTTGCTTTCCATTTTTAAAGTTTACATTTTGTTGTAACATTATCTACTTTCTAATTTGGTCACTAACTAGAAGACTTATCTAGTTACATTTAATTCTTAGATTATATGGAAAATTGAAGATATTTAATTTTGTCTGAAACATTTTCTAGAAAAATATTCTTGGGGAAAATGTATTTGTAATAAGCAAATAATTTTTAAAAATATGGCATTTTCATATATGTGTTTTCTTTTTTTTTATTTTATTTTTTTTTAGTTGTTGATGGACCTTTATTTTATTGATTGATTCATGTATATGCAGTGCTGAGAATCGAACCCAATGCCTCACACATGCTAGGCAAGCACTCTACCACTGTGCCACAACCCCCACTCCTACATATGTGTTTTCTTAACACCCTTTTCAGTAGATTTTAATCAGAATACTCTATTCCAGTTTAGAATTCCCCTAAGAGTTACAGCCCATCCTAGAAAAGGTTGGGCAAGCCCTGGGTAGTACTGGAGTTCCAGCTTTCAGATTCTCAGCTCACCAGCCAGCCCTGAAACTTTCCTGAGAGAGTGAGTTCTCAAGGAGAGTTTCAGTGTCTGGACACTTTGGACAGACAGTGGGAGAGACCTCCCCACCCCATACTGCTGACACCGGGCTCGGGCTCGAGAGCATCCTCTCTCCCCTCTCCCCTCTCTCCTCTTTCCTCTCTCTCTCTCCTCACCTCTCTTCCCACCCGCTAAGACCCTGCTCCTAAGAATTAGGGAGAAACAGACAGATGTGTAGAAAAAAGTAAGCTTGCCTTGGGCAAAAGGCTGTTCACACCACAGAAAATGTTAGAAACCTATTGTGAGGGATGCAAGGAGAGAAAAAAAGATCATTTCCATCCTTGCACATACAATGTTTGTGGAAAACTCACTTTTAATGGCAACTGCTAAGAAGTTACTTCTGCTCTAATTGAATTACATACTAGGTGCCAAGTAAATAGTACTAAACTGAAAACAATAAATTAGTGGGTTTATTAATTATTTTCTTTCGAGCTAAAATACAAGCTGTAACATTACATTTAAACATAAAAATAGACTTCGAGCTTCATTTTAACTTCAATACTATTATTGCTACTGCTAGATTGAACTAATAGCATGATTTTTAAAGTACTTCATAATTTTAATGGATCAGTTATGAATTTGCAGTTACCAATTTAGAATATGATGAAGAGACATGTAAAATTTTAAAAGTTAAATAGCTCTTAACAATGATAGAGATATTACGCTGAAAGTGCCAGCTGTCCCCACTGTAAAACAGATGAAATGATAAATGATAGCTGAAATATTCATAACTGGAGCATTTTAGCACATTAGAGATTAAATGGATGTACATATCTTGCCCTTTACCTGGACTTATTAGTTCTCAGTCAAATGGTAAAAAATGCTTCCTCTTCTTATTTACTAGTACTGGGCTAACGTGGAGGGTGGCTGTCTCTGTTTTATAGTGGTCTAGTCCACATAAATCAGCATAATCTCTTAGGATCTTAGTGTAAAGATGTATAGTCAGAAATAATTGAATATCTCCACAAAATATTTATTTGCCAAGTTCTGCTTTTGACATTAGACATTAAAATTTATTTTCCTTTTGGTTTTGTTTTGTGGCATAGTTTGGTTTGGGGTTGTTGTTGGGTTTGTTTTGTTTTTGCTTAAGTTTGGAGAAAGGTTAGTATGAATAAGAGTAGTCAGTCGTTTAACCAATTATATATGTATTGAATTTATTGAATTTTATTGCAAACCAGCTCACTTTTTTCCTTCCCTCTACTCCCAGAAACGGCCTTTGGATTCCGATTTTATTGATCCTTTAGTGAATAAAAAAGCTCGAATATCTCACCTGACAAATAGAGTACAGCCAACATTAAATGGTCATTTGAATCCCACCAGTGACAAATCTGCTGCAGGCCTCCTGCCACCCCCTGCAGCTGCTGCCATCCCCACCCCTCCACCGCTGCCTTCAACTCACCTGCCTGTCTCAAATCCTCCTCAGACTGTAAATTCAAACTCCAATTCCCCTAGCACTCCAGAAGGCCGGGGGACTCAAGACCTACCTGTTGACAGTTTTAGTCAAAACGGTAGTATCTATGAGGACCAGCAAGACAAATATACCTCTAGGACTTCTCTGGAAACCTTACCCCCTGGTTCAGTTCTGCTAAAGTGTCCAAAGCCTATGGAAGAAAACCATTCGATGTCTCACAAAAAGTCCAAAAAGAAGTCTAAGAAACACAAGGAAAAGGACCAAATAAAAAAGCACGACATTGAAACTATTGAAGAAAAGGAGGAAGATGTTCAAAGAGAAGAAACTGCCAAGCTGAGTAACTCCAGTCCAAATTCCAATGAAGGTATTTTACATTTGTTAAAAAAAAAAAATACTGACTACATGTGTTAAATGAACTGAATAACATATTATCCACAGGTTCAAAATTATACTATTTATAATTAATAATGCTCTAAGCAAATCATCTTCTATATATTAATATTAACATTACACTTTTTTCTGTGTGTGTGGTACCTGGAATTGAACTCAGGAGCACTTAACCACTGAGCCCCATCCCCAGCCCTCTTTATTTTTATTTTGAGACAGGTTCTCAGTAAATTTCTTAGAGCCTTGCTAAGTTGCTGAGGCTGGCATTGAACTCATAATCCTCCTGCCTCAGCCTCCTGAGTCACTGGGATTATAGGTTTGCACCACCATACCCAGCTAATATTACGCTTTTAAGCAGGTTTTCTTTCTTTTATTTTACAACTGTCTCTTCTTAGCCAACTATTAAACATAATTTCCATATTTGTTAGTAAGATAATGGCATTTGAAAATGACCCTGTCGTCCTCCAGAGCATCCTTTTAGAAGGTAGACTTTGATGCTCTTCTCCATGTCTGTCAGGACATTGTACAACCTCATCATGACTGTTACGTGCCATTCTTGAACTGATTTATCCAGACACACAATTAGCAATAGAAATATTCGTTTCTTTCTTTCTCGGAGAAATGGGGTTACCCCTGCTTTAATTAATTTTAGCACAGGGGAAATTTAATTCTTTATACAACAGGCAAGGTAAAATTATATTTGTGAGTCTATAACATCATCTTCATTTGCAGTAAAGGCTATTGGCTATTTAGCTAGATAGGGAATAAGTTTTTGTTTTTGATGGGGGGGGTTGTTTTTTACCTTTGATGTCCTGTTTTAGTAAACTAGCATCTATCGTTATTCATACAATTAACCCATTCAGACTTTAGCAAACTTACAAACCAATATCTAGAGACCTGAGCAGCTTAAAATAATGCTTTACCTCTAAAGAAAGCTAAGCAGTAGACAGACTGCTTATGTAAGGCATGCTAATTTTTTTTAAAAACTAATGACAAATTTAGGTTTTTCTTACTTAAAAAAATTATTTAATAAATTTAATGTCTTGCATACTAGGACATAGAAGATCCAAATCTGTCATTTAGCGTCACTGCCTGTTTTAAAATCAGATTTAACTGACCATTTTACCATATGAGAGAAGCCTCAATTGTTTCCTTTTAGTGGTACTTCCAAAGGAGTTGTTGAATACAATTGTATAGTGTCTGGTTTACCTGGATTGAGTATACTGAATGGCAGAACATATCTGTTGAAATATTTAGATCAAGTCATACTATAGAATGGCCTGAGAGATAGGCATAAGCTTTTTTTTCCCCCTCCAACACTCTTGTCATTAAATTTGTCAGGTAAGGAAGAGCCATGGAGAAGTAAAACTACATGCTCGAAAATGAGCCAGATTCCCAGGCATACTTCACTCTCCACATTCCCCACCCCCAGCAGGTGATCCTGAGGCAGAGCCGAGTGCCAATTGGACTGGATTCCAGTGTGCTGAGACCTACAGCAGAGTTTTGAGTATTCTCAGAGTTAGAAACCTGGAAAGGCAGACCTGGTCTCTTTGAGTCCTTCCCTAATGGTATGCAGAAATGCCTTTCAGAGCAAGTGGGATCCTCATAAACCAAGGACAGATCTGACCCACATCCTCTGTATCTGTTGGGATTTCTCTGGTGTCTGTGGCAAGGGAAAGTGTCCTTTACTTGATGCTTTCCCTTGAAGCCTCAGGCTGTTGTACAGCATGCTTCTGTACTCGAGCTTGAATCAAATGTGTGTAGGTGAACAATGAGTATAAATCTATGCAATATATTTAGCGTACTTTGCCCTTCAAGATATATGTGTTTATTTTATAGTGAACATACATGTTTTGCCAACAGACAGATTAGGGTTTGAGTTATTAGCTTGGCTATACTTTAAATGATTTAAAAGAAAATTACCCAAATAAGAAGTCCAAGAATACGTAACTCCTAGAAATTATACATTTAAACAAATGGGATACTAAGCACTTGTATACTTTAACTGCATAGACATGAGAGCCTAGGACTTTTTTTTTTTTTTTGGTCTCAATAATGATCTGTTTAGTATTATGAGGATCAGAGATAGAATATAAATCAACATTCAATAATACCTTCTTTTAAACTGATGGGAAAACTTCCTACCCGGTTGTACTGTTTGCATACAAGAAAGGGCAGCAATAAAAATACAGTGACCAAAGCAGTCTGCTACCTGACTTTATTGTCTCATCTGCCTTGTTTGAATCCTATGAAAAGTAGATGTTGATGTAAAATTTGTATCTCCCATTGTCTGGCTGCATCTGCCACCACAATCTTTGAATTGCTGGGCAGATGCCACAACTGTTGTTGAAAGAATAGAAGAGTGACCTTGGGTTAAGATGGAATTCCTTTATTGTGCAGACACTGCAGTAGCCAGGGTGCTTTAAATGCCTGGCGTGGGTTCTGCTGGCGCTGGTCATAGGGCCTCTATTGTTCGTGTTCAATTGTATTCCTTGCTCACTGTTGCTTATTGAGATGGAAGAATAGAATTTGAGGAAAAGTGTTCCAGATGTTTCTAATCTATTTTAGAATTACAGGCATTTGATAACCATGCTGGTTGATGAACGCTCTGATTTTTTTTTCTTTCATAGGAGTTAGAGCGGGTTGCACTGCCTCCATGGAGCCTTCTTCAACAATTGAACTCCCAGATTATTTGATGTAAGTTCATCTGTCTGCCAATGGAGAGAGCTGTTTAATTTTAGAAAGTTTGCAAATTCTTTTTCCCATAATTTGCAAATCAAAAAAGTAAGAAATTCTAGAAATAGAGTCCTGGAGCCACCCCTGCAATTGAAAGGCTGCCATTAAGCCTGCTTGTCCCAAATCCACCCTTGTCTGCATGAGCCGGTTGTGCCTCCCCCTGCTCTGAACTGTGTTCATTGGTCTTAAGTATAGAGAAGCCTGTCCTTTGTTCCAGGGCCAGGCCAAGCTTTTGATTATGGAAGATTTCAGGGATCTGACTCTTCAAGCTGACAGTCTATCAATGCATAGCTATTCACTCCGGCCCCCCAAAGGGAAGCTATATTATTGACAAAGTGCTTGAACCTCTGCACTTAATAATACAAAGTAGAGATAAGTTGATTTTTGTTTAAACAATGTTCTGCCCTCAAATTAAGAAGGGGAAGACAGTAAAATTTGATCATTTCACTTTAGTATCAGTTATGTTTCTCTTGTTATGACAACAAGTTGCAAAACACTGAGCTGGGGACATTTTTGTAACAGGTTATCACAGAAATTATAACATGGGCACATAATTCTAGCTTTTTTACAGAATAAAAGGCTCTGTAAAAAGAAAATAATTAAGTTGCAAGAGCCTAGAATAATGGGGAGTGAAAGAGCAGAGAGATCTGACTGCAGATAGCTTTGAAAATGAACAAATGTATAAAATAGCTTGACTGTGGAATGGAGAAAATAGAATCTAGGCTGTATGAATATTTTTTTCCCTATTAGTGGCATCTCATGGTGGATAATGTTAAACTATGCTGGTTAGCCTTGCTCATTTCCAGATGAGAGAACATTTTAGATTTAAAATGTGTTGTTTCTGCTTAACGGTAGTATGAAAGCTATACTTATTGGGGAGTGAGACCTCATGGAACCATAATGCTATGCTGGTCATCATCTCTTAACTAACAGGAGCCTAAGAAGCTGTGCTGAGCACTCTGTCATCTGTGGCAGTGTGTGGTTTCCAAGTTCTGTAAGGGAACCTTGAAAAGCAACCACCTCTGAGTGACCCAGGAAGGGTCAGTGGTCTGCAGCCAGGCTTCCCCGATGGCTCAGGGCTCCTCTGCTGAGGGGGTTCACCTCTCCAGCTACAAACCCACTCTACCTTAAAAGTCTTCTGAAAGTTGGCCCCTCCATGATGCTGTTTGCATTCTCTTGTGATGAATTTTGAATCCCTCTTTTATCATAGAAAAAAATCCTTGTTATGTATGACGAAATCATGTGGGGAAACTCAAAAATATTCTAAACTTTCCCCATGGATTCAAGGCTGTTGCTGTGTTTTGCCAACCTAATTAGCTAATTCTATATTTAAAAAACTTTTTTAGGTTACTGGTCTAAGGATGGTTGCTGCTTCTACCTCAGTGCATCTCTATGTGTTAGTCATGTTTCCATTGCTCTGATTGTATGCTTATTTAGATAAAAGCAACTTATTTTAACAAAAAAAATTAAGTTTTATATAAATATAGCAAATTATCTAAAAATGATGAGGAAATTACCAAAAACACAGAACTTAAGATGCCTCTTAAGAAAACCAAAAGAACTTAGTGTAAAAACTAAATGATCAAACTTTGAATAATTCATACTTAACCACAGTATTACTAATTTTTACATAATAAGAATACTTTTGTTACTTGTGGTTGTGAATTATCCAGACTGTTTAAATTTTTATTTTATCACTGCTTCAAGAATCAACTGTAGAACTAATAATTTTGTTAAAAATAGTGAAATGGTTTTTGTTTAAATGCCAGTATAAGCAAATAAGCAACATGATTTGGGGCCAGCTTGGTATTTTTCCCTAAGGAAATTATTAAGTGAAATACTGAGGGTGTGATTTTGAGAAAGTGGAAAAATACATATATTTGTTGTTATACAACTTAAATGTGAGTTTCCAGATTGGTTCAGCCATTTTGCTTATATATGCTTATCCCCAGGAACCGCTTTCCCTAGGGGCTCCCTCTGGTGTGCAGTCAAGGCAGCCCATGTCTAAGGGGGACTGCTTCCCAGCTTGGCTGCCTGGGCTCCTTTTACAGCTAAAGCAGCAGCAGGGCAGCTCTAAATCAGCATACCACTGCTGTCTCAATTACACTTAGAAAATTAAACCTCCACACTGTCTAACTCAGCATGAATAAAAATATTAATGAGGACACTAAGTTTGCTCACTGCATCACTTTTCTCACATTTCCAGCTAGGCATCTGTGATAGAGCAATTTAAATAAAATGGCTAAGATTATATAAAACCATGTGGAGAGAACTGAACTCCAGGATATTACACAGTGAAAAATAAATGTGAACCCCCCAGGGTGCAACCCAAAGCCCCTACCACCTGCCTGAAAACCTCAATTTTTTTGTCCAATTGTCAGGGGAATTTTGCATTTCATGACAGGAGTACAGAGTACAAAGAACCAGGTCAGATGTGATCCCAGTCCCCAGATCCACAACTAATAGTTGTAATATTAAAATGTCCTTAATTTAAGAATTATAAATAATTCCACTTTTGTATTTCATATATTTGCCTAATCAGAAATATGAGGAAAGGGGTAAAGAGAGCTAGCTGGAGACCCTTTGTTAAGGAGTTCTGCATGCTACAGGTATGAAAGGCTAAGAGACAGGCTCCCTCATAAAGCAGTGGGTCCAGGGACAGCTTTGACCCCAGCACTCTGACTGCAAGACATTTTTCTGATGTCTCATTACCCATCAAGTCTTTCTGTCTCTGTGCAACTTGTAGCAAATGAGCTGGCCTCTACCACTAGTGTGATAGTGAATTGTTTTGGGTAAAGAAGAGTTCAGGAAGCCAAATCTGTGTAAATACTTTTTTTTTAAATGTAGGTACACTTTAATTCTGTGACCACTACATCTTTTCACATTTTTTCTCTTTCATTGAAGCTTTTAAACCCTCCTATGTGATCATTTCACCTGGAAGCTCCTTTGAGTGACCTGGCAGCAAAACAATGGCAGAGTAGCATTAAATACTAACAATGCATGCACGGATGTAGTTGCTAAATATTTGGTTTAAATCTCAGATTTGTACAATCATGTTGGTTCTGTAGCTACTCTCCATTTATAGTTTTCTTTTCTTCTCATTAGAAAATATATTGCTATTGTCTCCTATGAGCAACGCCAGAATTACAAGGATGACTTCAATGCTGAGTACGACGAATACAGGGCTTTGCATGCCAGGATGGAGACGGTAGCTAGAAGATTTATCAAACTGGATGCGCAACGAAAACGCCTTTCTCCAGGCTCAAAAGAGTATCAGGTATGGTTTCGTTCCTTGACGGACAAACTTTCACATTTTACCTCCTTTCTCTTTTCCTAGTGTACCCAACCCCAGCCATCCCATTGGCCTTTAGATCAAGTCCTCTTACAGACCAGCATCTCTGCTGCTTTAAGAAACTAAATATTTTAAGTACTTCTTGAAAGTAAATAACCAGAGCAGAAAATCTTTGTGCCACTACAATAAATATATAAATATATAGTGTATGTCTTAAAAAACAAACCAAATACAATTTAAAAAGTAGGAAAAAGTGGATCTTGGGATTCATTTAAATATTTGATTACACTTCCCACTCAACTTGATGCTTCCTTCCAAAACTATGCTATTTCAAATAAATTTTTTAGTTATTATTTTTTAAAAACCTTTTCTGAGCCAGGCATGGTGGTGCATACCTGTAATCCCAGCAACTAAGGAGCCTGAGGCAAGAGGATTGTAAATTCAAGCCAGCCTGGGCTATTTAAGGAACCCTGTCTCAAAATAAAAAGAAAAAGGACTGGGGAATAGCTCAGTTGTAGAACACCCCTGGACTCAATCCCAATGCAGGATATAAAGGAGGTGAAAACTCAGAGGTTGGGGTTTGAATGAAGACAAGTTTGCTAGTTCAACCATTCCAGAGCCTGATGTTTGTTAACCAGTGTTAATCTGGTTTTGCTTCTCTACCTTACATAGTAAATTACTCTAGCTAACAAAAAAAGCAGTAGACTCCTGACCTGTCTCCTGATTTTTTTTTTTCTTAGTTCTTAGCAAAAAGATTGATAGAAATGAATACTTCCATCCTCGTGTAGGCCAGACCACTTTTTCTCACTCACAGCCATAGAGGATATGGTGCCTCTCTCCCAACCTGTTTTGACTGCAACCTATGTGAGAGAATGGTTGTTTCCCCACAACAGGTAAAATAGCCTAAGAGTATTTGTGTTCCAGAGATTGCTTATGTCTTATAATAGTGGACATTAATCTCTTCAATAAGCTGGTGAGAGGAATCTCTTCTTATAAGACTTTGGGAGAGGAATCAGTGTTTGTGGGTATGAGAGGTTAGTGATATAAGTTTTCCCTATGTAGTTATTTTTCAGAGCACATTATTTTCCTTAAACTAAAATTTAAGTAATTCCAAGGACTGCTTAGTGGTTTACTCTGCATTTAATACTTGTATGACCTTGGACAGGTTACTTAATGCCTCTTTGGCTCAAATCCCTCCACAAAATAGGCTAAGCATAGAGTTGTTATGAGTAATAAATGTAATTAAATACTTATAAACTTCTCAGATCCAAGTGTGGTATCAGGTACATAAGGACTAGCTAGCTATTTTTGCCCAGCTACCTGTCCCCTCCACCCCCTACCCCCAGTGGATGTCTCCACTACTGGTTTCCAGTATATTCTTTTCAGAAGTGTGTATTATATGTGTATGTGTGTGAAATACATGTGTGTATGTATATACCCAAGTAAATTTGCATATCTAATATATTTAATTGAATCTATGATTTCTTCAATTATAGGTTGCATCATTTTACTATGTTCAAGTAATTTAGAGCATGATACATTATTGTTTATCCTGGTTTCATTAAAATGGAAAGAAATGCAAGTCTTAAAAATAATGAAATTCTTAGAATATATTAGTCATTCTGTTTCTCTTTTTAAGTAAAAGCATTCAAACTGCTCTTATTATTTTGTACTAAACAATATAATTCATCTAAGAATATTTTTATATCACTACATAAAGTACTTCCTTATTTCTTGTCCACCTCACATGCTTTGTATAGATTGATGGACATTTTGATATTGTTTACCATCTTCTGCTTTATAGACAGTACTGCAGTGAATAACCTTGCATATACATCATTTCACTCAGAAACAAGTAAATCTGTAGTATAAGTAGAATTGCTGAGTCAGTTTTGCATTGGCTGTTTTGACAGCTGTTGCCAAATTGCTATCCATAAAGATTGTACCAAGTTACATTCTGTTCATCTATATTTCCTACACCCTCACTGAATGCATGTTAGCTATTATGTTGCAAAAAAAATTGTTCTTTTCTGATTATGATTTTTAATTTTGTAGAATGTTCATGAAGAAGTTTTACAAGAATATCAGAAGATCAAGCAGGTAGGTATCATCACTATTGGTTTTCTGATTTGTGGTTGAGAATTGTTACAAATTTTGCAATCTAATTCCTCACTTTTTTTTTCATCTGCAGTCTAGTCCCAATTACCATGAAGAAAAATACAGATGCGAGTATCTTCATAACAAGCTGGCTCACATCAAAAGACTAATAGGTGAATTTGACCAACAGCAAGCAGAGTCATGGCACTAGAACTCTGCTTGGACCAGAAGATGTGAATAAACTTAAACTTATTTATTTAAAATTCCAAATGAGTTGCTCTAGATTCTAAAAAGATGAAACTTTGCCTGTTGAAAGTTTCAGTATTAGTAAACTTGAGTTACTTTTTTTCCCCCCATTTTACTTTGCTTCCCTGCATTTTGAAGCTGCTTTTTCTGGTCCTTTTTCCCCCGTTTCAAGACTTGTGTTTGTTAATAGAAATAATTTTTTAGATTTTGGGGATCCAGTGTCTATACTTCAAATCAGTTTTTTTTCCTTGAAAACTTGTGTTTGTCATTAGAAATGATTTTTAGTAGATTTTGGGGCTCCAATGTCCACACTTAAAAGTTGTGTGTGTGTTTAAAAAACAAAACAACAGTAATGTGCAAGGTGAAATGCTTTTGGATAAACATAAGCCTATTTTCTGATCTTTCTTAATGCAAACTCTTTGCCTTAAATGGTAGAATATTTAGAAATTTGCACAAAATACAAAAAAAAATGAAAACATTGTTTTGGAGGGTTAAAAACAAAGTTGTATGAATATGTTTATGTGTATAATTTTATACACAGGTATACAGGCTGACTTGATCTGAAATATTAAATCCGCCCTGTTAGTTAACCCCCCATTACAATGGTTGCCTTAAGGTGTTTGCTAGTTGTGTACCTAGTGTGGTTAATCATTAGCTACACTGCTTCCCAGTGATTAGAGCAATGGGAAGCACACTGTGGCCTACCAGCGTCTGGAAGCATGTGCCCAACCTGTATGTGTGCAGAGGTGATGTGGATGTGAGCGTGCATGAAGGAAAAAAGCTGCTACTCTCAGTAGGCCAAACGCTCAGGTTAAACAACTGACGAGTGTTACTGTAGGGTTTTTTGTTTGTTTTTGTTTTTTTTCTCCTGTCAAATTGCTACTTCTATTGTTGAAGACAAAAGCATTTCCATTTCAACAGTTTGTCAGCTTTATTAATGTTGGGCAAAAATTGATATGTTATAAAAATGAAACAGATCTATAGTTTTGGGGCAAAATGATAAAATTAAATGTGTAGGTAAACTATTTATATACTGCTATAAAGTATTTTTTGAAGAGAGATATGCAAAGAAGCTATTACCTACATGAGATGTATATTTAAAGATTTTTTTCATCCTGGATGCCAGGAATATAAAAAAAAAGCAGATATATTTAACCATAACATACTGTGATTCATCAAACAGCACAAACTTTCATTTCATGGAGTTTATCTGTTAACTTTGATTTAAACTATCACTTGTTTTATCATGTGGGAACATAAGTTATGTGGTCAAAAATATAAGGATTTTGAACTAATGTTGATTCAGGTTGTGTTGTCTTATTGTATTGTCTTTTCAAAGTGCTGCCAGTTGAAAAGGGAAGCATTATGTTTACAAATCTGTTTTGAAATGTTTGCCAAAATTTTTGGTAGTATCTTTAATAAAGATGTTTGTCTCCAGCATCCAAGAAAACAAATAACTTTGTCGTGTATCACTGTAAACGAGAACATGATGGCATCTAGGAAACAAGAGAAAATATGTATATTTTTTCTCTTTGAAGTTCTTTCCTAAACATTGACTAGAAAGATTAGATAATATACTTAAGGTATACAGACTATACAAAGAATGAACAAGACTCTCTTGCAACTGTAGAACACTGTGGCAGAAATTTGATTTCTATGTATCATGTACTTCCTAGAGAATTCTGTTCTTTTAGCACTGAGATCCCTGGTGCTCTTGCTTTTACCTCAGAATTGGTACAATCATTATTAAATATTATTTCTAACTTTCAGTTGAAAAAAATGAAAAGAAGTTTATGTGGGAATACATTCGATCTTTATATTTTTATGATAGGATCTCTTGAGAGGTTTGGCTACAGGTAACGACCTTGATGGTGTTATTTCTTGTGAATCTTGACCTTTTTTTTATTCAAGGATTGTGTGCTGGGGCTGGGGATACAGCTCAGTTGGTAGAGTGCTTGCCTCCCATGCACAAGGCCCTGGGTTCAATCCCCAGCACCACCAAGAAAAAAAAAAAAAAAGGATTGTGTGCTGCTATTTGTTGTGAGTAAAATTTCTCAAAAGCAAGGTTCTTGGACCACTTGCATTACCAGCAGTAGAATCTCTGGAAAGAGCCCAGGTATCTGCATTTCACATGTTTCCTATCCATAACTTTTATAAGCTAAAGTATGACACACCATTGACTTGGTTGCAGCTTTAAACTTTCAAGCTTCTAGATCTTGAAATCTTAAACTAAAGGCCAACTATTGACTTTTTTTTTTTTTAAGTCCATTCCTGTCTGCAGGTACAAATCACTTTTTCCCTCTGCATGATCTGAGGTAGCGCCTCACTTGTTTCACTGCCAACTCTTACTTCAGAACCTGTTTACAAATAAAATTTCCAGTTGGTTAAGCATTACCAGTTGGAGCTCCTCCCCACCTTCATCAGCACATCTTCTGGTTCACAAGTTGGGTAACAATGGAAGCTGGAGTTGCTTTATGGAAATCCAGCATTGCACATAGACTTAACTCTACACCAATAAAAGCCTTAATTCAGATGTTTCCTGTATACACTGGACAGATACTTGCAAAAAGTGTTGCATATTTGAGAGCTATAAATCTCTGAATCTATTACTCCAGATTGCATCCCTTTTGAAGATGGGCATGAGCCCACTAAAATATTTATAATCACTTTTCATCCCCTACTGCCAGATTTTTAGATTTGTGCAAATGAGTGGCCACTCAATATCACTTATTCTAGTGGAAGAATTTTGAGGAACACTTAAATGTAAAACAGCATTGTTAAAATTAGAGAATTAGCTGGGTGTGGTGCATGCCTGTAATCACAGTGCTCAGGAGGCTGAGACAGGATGATCAAAAGTTCAAAGCCAGCCTCAGCAAAAGCAAAGCACTAAACAACTCAGTGAGAACCTGTCTCTAAATAAAAATACAAAATAGGGCTGGGAATATGTCTCAGTAGCAGAGTGCCCCCAAATTCAACCCCTGGTACCCACCCCCCAAAAAAAGAAAAAAAAATTAGAGAATGAGTTATGCTGGGGGCGGGGGAGTTGGTCACATTTCATCTAAAATAATTTGAACTCAAATATTTTTACCAACACACTGATAAATCAACTTCATATTGAATGAGCAGCTAATTGGAAACAAACTGAAAGAACATTAACTACATGAGTTGTTTTAATGTGCAAATTTCATCACCTGTCTTATTTATTCCCTTTGAGATATTTTAGAGGGACTAACTTTGAACACTTTTAAATAGTTAAGAGATATTCAGTAGTTGCTCTCACCGAAGTTACTGGTGTGGTCAGTTTTATCATTGCTCCATGCTTTGATGAAAAATTGAGTATTACTTTTATTTCCTCTCTGATCTTACAGCCTTTGTGAGTGTTTTCTTGAAGTATTTCACCTTATTTTGTTAAACAAACGCACAGTTGGATGTTGGTTGCAAAAAGATGAAATAAGGATTAGACAAAAATAGTCCTTCCATTCTCCCTGGGTGCCTCACCCTTTCCTTCAGGTGTATTCTTTGCTTCTGGAACATGGCTAAAACTCCGTAGCCACTTCAGCAGTGTAAGTGTTCAGTTGGTGTGTTTGGTACATGCCTCTACTACTTTGAAGTGTAATTTCTCATTTTTCTGGTTTTACATGATGTAGAATACCACCAGTCATATAATTATATATGTACATGGGGTAATAATGTCTGATTCCTTCTATCTTTCCTACTCCCTTTCCCCCTCCCCTCCCTTCTACTTCTTTTGAAATTCTTACAGTTTATTACTTGCCCAAATGTTACTAAATCTTTTTCTTATGTGTACTGGATGGAGAAAAAAATCATAACCAGCACTTTCTGAGAAACGTTTTAGAAAGTGATATTAACTGACACTACTGAATGAAGGCCACAAAAGATGTCATCTCTGTAACATGAAAATTGAGACTCAGCCCCTGAGGCTCATGTAAAACTATTTCAAAGTGTTAAAACACACACACACACACACACACACACACACACACACACACACACACATGCTGTTTCTCAGTTGTTCCACCCAAACCATGTTAGGCCTCTCAAAAGTAAAATGTCACAGGGGCTTTTCAGTTGTTACTGAGCTCAGCAGCTGTGATGGCCCCTGTTGTTCACGCGGATTTCAATTCAATAAAAATGTTAACTTTGCAGTTCTGGTACTTGTTTTCTTTTATCTCATTTCAAGGCTCTTCACTTTATCTTTAATAAAATAAATAAATAAAGCACATGACAAAACGTTCTCTGATGCCCTCATGTAAATGATGGTTCTGGGACAGAGATTATTTGTCAGTGACTCTAGGAAATGGGAACAGGGTCTTTGCTCCAGGACCCCACCTGTTTTATAGAGGTAGTACATGCCTCCAGAGTCACCATCAAAAAAGAGAGATAATAACCCTGTTTACCATGGAGGGTTCTGATTTGTTGCAGTTTTGCATGTGTCATTCCATTCCTCGTCACCACCTGTTATCTCCATTTTACGGATGAGTAAACTGAGGCTTAGAGGAGAAACCAGCTTGCCCATCACACAGCTAGTAAATGGCAGCAGGTGGGAAGCATGACCCCAGTATCTGCTCTGCAGCACTTCTTCATATTTCTCTTCTGTCTTGATCTATAGAGCAAGATTAATCTTTGCAAAGTGACAATTTCAGTCACCAAGGCTAGATAACCCCTTGATTCCAAAGAGGTAGCAAAAGGGGTTTGGATTGCTGTGTCAAAAGGATTATTCTTGGTGAGTTAGTGTGTCTGAAATGACAGGAAAATTGGAAGGGTGGTGCAAATATTTTTTAAGAACTGGTTATTTCCTCTAGGTTCCCTTTACATTTGAATGTGTTCAGTCTTAGTGTGGTATTTGAAAGTAGAGCAGTGCTTGGTAGAGGTAGGGCAAGATGCAGTTTTATAATATCATTTCCACTCCATATTAAGAGACTATCCCAGCTTATGGTGCATCCAGTTTAAATTAGACATAAGGACATTCTAGCTGAATCCTTAACTCCAGTTTGTAAAAGTTTTATGAGGGAATAATGTAGGAGAAAAAGAAGAAAGTCTCAGTTAAGCACTGGAATTAAAAACCTGGGAGGATGGATGCCAGCAGTGACTCTGGTTAGGTTTACAAGGAGCCTCAAGGATGAATGAGGTTCCAAAAGCTGTCATTGTGTCAGCAGCCTCATCAGCCCCTCCTCCCATGGGTCATCTGACATTGTATTTGCCTTTGAGCCCGGCTTATCCTCAGCTCTAAAGTGAAACTATGCCTCCTTACTAAGCTGTGGAAAAGGCTTCATTAGGTAGAACACTTGAGAGTTCCCTGAAAAATCGTCATCTAAATTATGGATTCATCATTCACCCAATGTAATAAGGAATGTTTGAAGCATTGTTTTCCAGGTGAGAATGATTGAGAAGGGGGAAGGTAGAGAGGCTTGAGGTTTCAAGGTGGAGTGTTTGGGGTTTGTTTTATTGAATACTAAACATACATGTAGCTGCTCTTCTGGTTTTACCTTTCTAAGATTGGGCTGGGAGGCTGGCAGTGGCAGCAGGTGGTTCTGATGTTTTGTGATTGCTTAATTCTCATCGGGGGTCAGATGATTCTACTGTGTGTGAAGGTGGAGCTGTGTCATTTTCAAACCCTGACTGCCCAATTCAACTGACTAGCCAGGCTGGTTTTTCTTACTGTAATTAGATAGTTGGTATAACGTGGGCATTTGTAGATGGACAATAAGAACTCCATATCTAGGTCTATAAAATGCAGGAGAGTGCTTCCTAAAGATAAATCCACACAGTGTGGAGCACTTGCCCAGCATTTATGAGACCCTGAGTTCATTCCCTAGTATCACAAAAAAATTAATTAATTAATTAAAAAGGATGAGCCCACATAATTAGCCAGGATGTTAGAAATAGGGGCTTCCAAAGGAAAGGCTGGCTGCTCTTCATACTTCATGAATTCTGACTGGGCTTTCAAACTCTGTTGTGGGGTTATGTGGGCAGCCCAATCTACTGTCCCAGTCCCATTTCCTGCTACTTCCACTCTCTGCACCCAGTCACACAGGCCCTGCTTCAGGTTCTCAGCCACACTTGCTCCTATACCAAGGCCTTACATGCTATGGCTTTACCCTCTTCCCTTCCTCATTTAGCCAAGTCCTCCTCATCCTAAAGATCACCACTGCAGCATTCCTTAACCATCCAGACTAACTCAGGTCATCCTGGAATGTGCTCTTTCATCTTATGCTTCTCCTCTGTGGCACTTACCATAGTTATAACTGGATACTAATTGCATTATTAAGTTTCATGAGAGTAGAAACTGTTTTGTTCACCAGGGTATCCCCAGCCCCCAGCTTAGTGCCTGGCCTATAAATGGTGCTTGATAATGATTTATTGAAAAAATGCATAATGCAGACTGTTCATAAAGGTCATATTTAAAATTCGTGTGGCTAGGGATTTGGATTACTCTGAGAATCCACTGTATCATTCAGGTTTCTGTACATTGCCACTATATTGTCCCAAAGTCATTATTTAGGGATTGGTTAATGAAGGCAGGTTGGTGTCTATGGCAGACTCACTACTTTGAGAATCCTTTTGCACGATTAACTAACCAAACATTTCAAGGGGGACAGCGCCTTCCGATATTGGCATTGAGACCTCCAGTTACCTCTTAATCTGAGTGCCTAAACAGTCTCAAGATTTGGAGTATGAGATAAAAAGTTGTAAAAGTTACTGTTGTTATTTGTCACAATTTACAGATAGGTTCTGATTTCATTTCCTAATACATTTTTTCAATAGCTTTCTCTCACTTGGTAGATTGCAGTCTAAAATGGGTGCAGTTTTCCATTTTCGTTAAAGCATCTTAGCTTATATTTCCTTAAGTTTTATGCCTAGCACTCATGCAAACTTCCAAGCAGACATTCTGGGGATAATCAAAGGATGTTGAGATTACTGTAACAGTAGGGACTATCACCGACATCCAGAGCTACTGCCTCCATTTTGTAGATGATGAAATGACAATGTCTAAGTGACAGCACATGGCAGAGCAGGATGAGACTCCAGCAGCTTACATACTCTTCCAGGTAGGGCTAAATACAGCCCAGAAGCCACTACTGGAAAATGACACAGACAGGTTGTGCTGAAGTGCCAGACAAGCTGTACCACAGCCTGGGCAGTGAGCCCCGTGGCTCAGAGGAGAGCTGAGCAGACAGCCTGGCTTAGAGCCTTGGCTCTGCCACTCACAAGCCACAGTCTCAAGTTTATAAAGCCCTCCACCCTGGATTTCCCATCTGCCAATGAGATGGTAGCTGCCTCAGAGGTTGTTACCATAATGAATATGCAGAGAGGTACTGACATCGAGTAAACTTGCTATATGCATTGCATATTTTTAAGTTATTTCTCTCCATCTTTTGGATTGGAAAGCCAGCCAGAACTGAACTGGGGTAATTAAGATTTGGCATAACAGTGGCAGACCTCCTATGGTAGAGAGACACAACTCAGACTTTTCAAGGCTCTTCCCCTGATTGCTCTGTGAAATAAGTTTGTGAATCTTCAAGTACCACATTAGCTTCTCTTAGCATCATGGTACCAGTAACCTACACAGAGTGTGATGCCTCTGTTCCAAACTTGAGCTTGATTTTGAATATTTTTCCTATTGTCTTTTCCAGTTGGTCTATATAGAGGACAGTTTTTAAAAGATCCTTTGTGACTAGAAGCCAAAGTGCATCTTGCCACCTAGTTAGTAGAAATGATTGGCACTGTTAATTAAAAAGAAGAAACTTTAGAGGAAAGGTTGCTGTGAAAACAACTCCCTCTTATACCTGTAAGCGTTTCCTCGTCCTCCCAAGGATAGAGTGCATTTAAATAAGCCTTGTCTAAGGAGTGCCAAGAGGGTCTCCAGGGGTCTCGTGGCCACCTGAGCTACAGAACTCTGCAGCTGAGAACAGCTGTAAGGGGACACTGGGGACTGTTGGCAAAACTACCTTTCTATCTACCCTCATTCTTACTGCCTCCCTTTCTGCCCCGTTGACAAGTCTGTGTTGCTATTGTAGCCAATTATCACCACCCCACCTGCTCCTCCTCCTCACTCACTTTTCTTGCCTGAATCCTGCTTCTCCCATCTGTTGACATGCACTTCTTGCCATTTTTCCCTGTCTTTGGTTAAAGATGAATTGACTTAGTGAACAGGCCAATTCAGAGGCAGAGACTTAAAAACAAGATATGAAAAGAATGGGAAGTAAGATTGAAAGTGTTTTATAGTGTTGAGGGGGGAATAATGATGGAACAGAGAGTCCTACACCCTGGGTCTCAGTGCTAGTCCTGGGATTTACCAACCTGTGACACAGGGAAGTTTGTGTAGGTTTCTGGATCTCCCTTCCATCATTTCTGATAAGTAATACCATGGTTATATGAGGATTAAACCAGAGCGACTGTGTAGGGCAATCATAAAGCAACTCTCTTTGTTCTCATGCGTGTTCCTACAAACCCCCTTTGGGGCTATTTGCCTTCAGAGGTGAAATTTCTGACAGATCCAATAATTTCTTTAAAACAGCTACTCTTAGGTAAATCTCATTGTCTGTTTTAGCATGGCTCTCAATTCAGTAACACCCAACTCAAGAACTCTGAAATGCATTTAAAATTAGAGCTGTTCACCCCTTCCAGCTTAGTCCTCGTTTAGGATAGAAGCCAAGTGCTTCTTGACATCCTCCTGCCTCCTCCCACCACTTGGCTACGCCCAGCATTGAAGGAACAAAGAGTGAGCGGTGAGAGGCAGGAAAGGTCTTGGACACTACCGTGGAAGCTGCCTTGGTTTCCTCTGGACAGTGTCAGAGCCCATCCTTGGCACTCTGAACCTCCTCTGGCCTCTCCAGATGTTGGCAGAGCCTTTCATTTGGCTGGCCCTTGCAAGACCCCTTCAACATCTGCCTCTGATAGCATACCCCCAGCCTCTTCACACGGAAAGCTCAGGGGCTTTGTAAATAGCCAGGAGAATGTGCCTACTGGAGGTGTTACATCTGGGCTCTCACCACCTGCCTACTCCAGCCAGAAACAAACGCGCACTTTTGGCCTATGCCAGTCTCAACTCTGCTGTGAACTTATTTTCAGGCACAGACCACACACCAGCCCTCTGAGTTCCCAAGCTTGAGGAGTCACAAGTCACTCTAAGTATCTTCATGAAACTGCTTTCATCAGCCCTGTGGTAACAGGGAAGCACACTGCCAGCTCTCTGCCGAAACCCTCTACTTTCCAAATCGCTGATTTTTCAACTTCTACTCCTTATGCCAGTGAAAGGTGCTTGATTCTAAGGGGAGAAAACTAGGATTCTTTACCACCCTCTCTGTAGGGCCTGCATGTGTGGTTCAGAATCTGATTTTCTGTTGTGAAGGCGGTCAGGGGTAGAGGGCACCAACCATCTTGTGAGTTCCTGAGTCATGGCCTTCACACATTCATTCAACAAATCCTTCAGTGGACCCAAGCTTTGTGTTGGTGGTAGGAAAACGCCATCAAACAAGACACACATGAATTATCCAAATTGATCCCAATTGTGGTAAATGCTGCAGAATAAGTGTAGCTGTGAGAATGAATAATAAGGGGACATAATGCAGTGAGAGAGTAGGGTAAGGCTTCCCTGGGGAAGCAGCATGAAGCTACCTGTCAGATGAGAGGACCAGAGGGACATGTTGGAAAGGCCTGCAGCACTCACAGAATACATGTTTATCCAAATCACCTCTCATTAACAAAAGCCATTTAGGGTCTTGCTTGCTCCTTGTAGAACTTGTTCCATCAATGGCTGCTTTGCCTTTATTGAGGCATTTCTGGGGAGCTGAAGCCCAGACATGATTCCTTCATGGGGGTTGTTGCTTTATCAGAGGTATCTTGGCACTGGAGGTTCTTATCTGGTAGTTTTCTCATGTTACTAATTCCTTCTGAGAAAAACTTCCAAAATAGATAGATGTCATTGTAGTGGGCTAGTGGGCCTCAGGCTGGTCCATGAGATTTCACATGGGAAGATTTGAGCTGGGGAATAACAGTGACTGCCCTTCCCAGAAACTGCTCCATCCTCGCAGAGGTCAGAGGCTGGTGTAGAATGCGTGCACAGAGAGCCAAGCCGGCTGTCACTCCCTCCTGTTGGAGGGGTGGCTCCTGGGATCATAGCAGACAGTCTAGGCCAAGTGGGGAGAGCACTATCATCTAGAGGTGGTTTCTCCCAGAAAAAGAGAAGTGAGTCTGTACTATTAAAATTGCTGACAAACTCTCTCTCTCAGCAGCCAGGCAGGTCATCTATGTGGTGAGACTACCGAGGTTATTGAGGGGCAAGCAAGAAACTGAAACAGCGGGGCTGAGAGGCTGATCCCAAAGAGTGAGAGAAGCTATAGAGGCACTCTTCTGGGAGTGGAAATGAGCAATGGTGCAAGAGTGCAGAGGCTATTTTCTTTTCCACTTGACAATATTCGACATTCATGCCTTTTTTATAATTTTTATTTGTTTTAATTAGCTACACATGACAGTAGAATGCGCTTCAACACATCAGATATAATGGAGTATGATTTCTCATTCTTCTGGTTGTACATGATGTAGAATCCCACCGTCATATAGTTGCATAATGTACACAGGGTAATAATGTCTGATTCGTTCTACTATCATACCTTTTCCAGACATTTTTGCAGATATTCTCAATTGGTTCTCCCTTTAAATTGTGTTTAGCATGAGATGGGACAACCCACCAAGAAACAGGCCTGAAAGGGTCACCCAGGATTAGCCCTAGACGCCAGACCATGCAGGTCTTATCTCACCACTACATCATAATTCCTGTCAGCCTGCTTCAAGAACTTGTTCCCCAACTCTGTACTGATCCCCAAGATGTACCCAGACCAAGGGGACCAGCATGGTCTCCTCACAGCCCACTCACCTTCTCTCTCTGTGAAGCTTAGTTTTCCCCAAAGAGTATTGCAAGTCAAGCTGTTTTTACAGGAGGTAAACTTGACATTGTCCTACCTGTGATCTGAGCCAGGTATTCCTCGTTCCTGCAGATAAACACTTTCATCTACTATGAAAATGCCTCCCTTTCTGCCCTTGAGTTGAGATCTTTCCACAGACCACATCTGGCCCTCCTGGGCTCCCATTTCTTCATGTAAGGATCTCCTCTTGTGTTCAGCCCGGAGGAGTGACGCCATCCACCATGGCCAGACTAAGTTTCTTCTACCTGGCATCTGCAGCATCTGGATCTCCCTTCAGCCTAGAACAAGGGGAAATCTGCACTGTTTTCACACCTTTGTCCTGATTTTATTCTGAATTATCAGTTACAGGATAACAGACACTGATGTTCCATAAGGAGAACCTGACAGCCTTGTTAACCCACTGTTCCCCAGAGCAGTGTTTTTCAGGTGTGTCCTCTGACCAGCAGTAGCAGCAACAGCAGCAGCAGCACCTGGAAACTTGTTAGAAATACAAATTCTCACAACCTGTCCCACCTTACTCAGTCTGAGGCCCATGGAGTGGAACCTAGCAGTCAGTGATTTCAACAGCTCTCTAAGTGATTCTAACTTGAAGCCAAATTTATGCCCTTAAACCCTCTCCATTCATTAGAATTACCTGGGGATTTTTTTTTTTTTTTTTTTTAAATCACACCACTGCTCAGGCCCTGTTCAGACAAAGCAAAAGAACCAGAATTTCTTGGATAGGGACCCACACAGAGGATCAAGTAATGGAAATGAGTGAAAATTGAAGACCACCATCCTGGGTAAGACTTTGGTATCTCCCATGGAATGTCAAGGAATGTTTGTAAGCCTTTCCCAAAAAAGTTGTGTACCCTAAGAAATTTGGAAAATGCTAGATTTAACAGAAGTGGCACTTTTCATTTTATGAAGAACTTTTTGTGACCTTTAATATGTTGATATTTTCTCCAAGAGGGAGTAGAGACCATAGTGTACCCATTTATCAGTCCCTAAGAATCAATATTCCAAGGAACACACATTTTAGAAATGCTATCTTAGAGTTTCTGTTAAAAAGTATTCCTGCAGCAGCTGGTGCCATGCCCCACGCCTGAAATTTCAGTGACTCAAGAAGCTGAGTGAGAAGGATTGCAAGTCCAAGGCCAGCCTCAGCAACTTGGTGAAACCCAGCCTCAAACTAAAAAACAAAAAAGGGTGGGGGTGGGGCGCTCAGTGGGAGAGCACCTCTGGGTTCAATTCCCAGTACTGCCAGAGAAAGAAAGAATTCCTTCAGCAAATAAATTCAGAATGCCATGTACCCATCTCTCAAACCATCTCTTTAACAGAGCTAGGGTCACTGTAAGAAATAGCCATATTCTAAAAATGCCTGTTTTTTGTTTGTACACTCACTCTCGGCAGCTCTTTATTACCCACCACCCTTAACAGGTCCATGTAATTAAATTGTCTTAGAGATTTGTGTTGGGGGAAAAGTCTCTCTCTCCCGGTGAACTGGTACATTTCCTTAAATTAGATAATGAGAGCTCTGGTGCTCACCATGTTGTCTTGTTTGGTCGTCAGTCTGGAAAGCTGAGAACTCAAGTCTTGTGCTCAATTGTAATTGATGGCTTTAGTTTGGGTTTTCTGGAATATTGTTATCTTCCCATAACTGTAGTCAGCAAAGTCTTTTCATCTATGTTTTAATGATTTATGACCTGGTACTATTTATCATCACTTTTTTTTTTTTTTGGTGGTGCTGGGGATGGAACCCAGGGCAGGGCATTGTGCTTACAAGGCAAGCACTCTACCGACTGAGCTATCTCCCCAGCCCAATTATTAGCACCTATTTTCTAACCCCTTCTAGGAGGAGATTAAAGATATATAGCTTTGGGATAGTTCGTAAAAGGAAAAAAGCAATAGAGTTTGTACCTCTATGGGTTTTCTTTCTCTAAAAATTCCTTATGCTATCTGTGCTCAGAAAAGTGAGTCATAAGAACTGCAAAGAAAAATTCCAAAACTGTCCATTGTCCCAGTTCCTATCTCCTATAAAATTTAACATGATAAAATTTTGAAGTTTTAATAGCTACATATTTTAAAGATAATATTTTTGAAAATATGATTGTTTCCTGTTCGATCTCATTATGAGTGTTCTCCACAAATACCTCATCATCCAAGAAATTCTGAATACCTATGCAGCACTTTTTAAGCACATGTCTATTGGTATGTAACAAATCACCCCAGAATTTAACAACTTAAAACACCAAACATAATCTCATCCAGTTTCTGAGGATCAGGACTCTAGAAGCAGCTTAGTTGTATAGTTGTAGTCTGGGATGCCTTACAGAGTTAGAAGCAAGCTATCAACTGGGGCTGCAGTCATCTCAAGGTTTGGCTGGGCTAGAGACTTGCTTCCTGGCTTACTCCCGTGGTTGTTAATTGAAACCCTCTGTTCCTCACCACAGGAAACTGTCCCTAGGCTGCCTGAAAGTCCTCACTAATGAAGGTAGCTTCTCCCAGAGTGAGTGATAAAACAGAAAAAGAATGGAAGTGACTGAACCCAAGATGAAAGTCACTGCCTTCTAAACCTAATTTCAGAAGTGCAGACCCTGATGTTAAATAAAATTTCTATTTTGGGTTCACAACCCCCCTTCAGTCATCCTTCTTTAGGAAGGATGTGTTTTTGTAAAAATAAAAATGAAATTAGGATTCTTCCTGTTTCTTAAAAGCTTTCTCTTTGTCAACCCTTGAGTTGTTACTTAGCTGATTTCCACCAAAAAAAATTCTGACACAGTAGACTGAATGGCTATACAACCCCAAAGAGATTCAGCAAACTACACTACTAGCCAAGGTTTCACTTCTGACAGCCTGCCCCAAGCAGAGGCATCTAACACAAAAACATAAGAGAGAGGCAAAAACAGGAGAAAAGAAAGGTTAAATAAGTAATCACTTATTTAATTCGGAAATAAGGAATCACTTATTTAGCTCGAAAATAACTTTCCAAGCATGATGGTTTGCCTCCAGAACCTTAGTGGAATGAATCATTTATTCATTAACACAGACAGTGGTGGCATGTTTGTCACATAGTAGCTCCATTCTAGGCATTGAAGGTTACACCACTAGCTGCCCTCAAGAGGTTTGCAATCTGAAAGTCAGAGCCAAGCATTCCCAGGGGAATAACAGAGGAAACAAACTCCTAAAAATCCGAATACTTAATTTAACAAACATTTACATAGCTTTCCCTGTATGTCTGGCACTTTTTAAATGCTTGGAAAATAATCATCTACTTCTCAGAACTACCCAGGACAACTATTCCCATTTTATGTATGAGCCACAGAGAGATCGAGTAAGTTTCTCAGGGCCATACAGCTAGGTAGTATGTGACAAAGCTGGATGTTGAACTCAGGCAATCTAATTGTAGTCTATTCTGATCATCATTATATGCTTAAAAAATTATTTGATTTTTGAGTAATCTGGTGTTGATTAAACACTACTCCACAAATAATAAATTTTATCACTCAGTGCCAGCCTAGAAGTTGACCAGTGACCTAAGGTTGAAAGTTTCTCTTTCAAGAAATGTTTCCTTTGTCTGTGTCTATTGGGTGGGAAGTGAACCAAGGTCTACAGAAGACCATACCAGAAGTGGCCTTAGACCAATAAGAGTGGAAAATCAAAAGACGTCACCTTTCTGCTCCTTTCTGGAATTCGAGATGTCAAAGCATGGGCATGGTGGGTCCTCTGGTACAAAACTTCAGATTTCCCTGGGTCTTCCAGTAGGAGCCATGATCAGCTGAGCTATAACACCAGAGTCAAAAATCAGTAGATCATTTCTGCAAAGGAGACCATGGGATGACTGAACAGCCTTCCTACCACTGGTGTGGTGACATAGTAATGGCCAGACAAGAAGGGCAAACCAGAGCTCAGAAAGGAGGCTCTGATGGGAATTCAACAGCAAAAGTTATACTGGAAAAAAAATAACTTTACTTTTAAGTTAATACAGAGATCATAGTAAATAATAAAGGTAAGATGAAGGGTTCTGCCATACTAGGACCAGTTGCAAAGAAGCATGCAGACTCGTGGCCAATGCTGGCAACAGTGCATGATTCTCCATTGTCTCTGTATTAAAAGAAAGAAAGAAAAGAAAAAGAAAACAACGAATACCCTCTAAAAAGTATTGCTTCCCTCCCTTCCCCCCCCCCAAAAAAAAGCCTGCCAGGCATCAAGTCCAGATGCTGAGGTGAATATAACTGGAAATTAAGTGGTAAGGTTGCAGGCCCAGAGAGTGACAGAATAGGCACCAGGCACAAGCCATGGCAAGGGGTGTGGTTTGTATGGTAGGCCCTGAGTGTACCCCCAGAGTGATGCCAAAATGGGAATAGACTCTAAAGAACACCCTGAGCAAAGCAGTTTCACCTGATTATCTTCCTAACTCACTAAAGGAGAAAGTACTGGTGATCAAGGACATCAAATTAAAACAAATTTTAAAAATTTTTAAATGCATCCTTGTGTTTTTCCTAATCAGTTCTAAAAACTCATTTCTGCTTTTTACAAATATTTCAAATAGTATATAATGAATACAGTAAAAAGTATAAGGTCCTTACTCTGACTCACCAATCCCAGACTTGAGAGACAACTGTGAAGAGACTATATCCATGCAGTTTTTAATTTTAGTCAAAAAGGATATCAAAGTATAGACTTGCAACATAAATCTTGACTTAACATTGCTTGAGCATTATTTCATGATAGTCCCTCTTGACCAATTTCATTCTTATTAATAGTTGCAGGTTATTCCATCATTTATATCATAGTGCTTATATTAATCACTGTCAAATGAGATTCAGATTACACCTAATTGTGAAAATTAGAATCATCACCAATAACAGCCAGAGATATTCTTTTTTATCTGAATGGTTTAACATTTCAGTCACTGACTCCTGCCCATAGTTTCTACATTACCTTGCCTCACTCATCAACCTCTCAAAGTCTAAAAAAAAATCCATAAAAGACAAAGATTATATACAGGATTTCAGAAATCATTCATAATACAAAACTTTGAAATACTGTACATCATTGTTTTCTAGAAGTGAGAATGTAAATTGTTTCTTGAATTCATTAACTTTCAGTGGTAGCTATGACTCCATCAGGAGAGAAAAATAAAAGCTGATTTCCTCATTTCCCTACCAATAGTTTTGGACTATTGTTTGTTATTTGGCATGTTTACACTATGTGTTTAGGACTTACAGTAGGTGCATTCTGTTCTCTAACCAGGATGTTGTCTGCATTCCATTAGCCCTAAGTTTTAGTGAATTCAAAGCCCTCAGACCTTCACCTGTGATCTTAGTTTTCCCCTTTCCTGAGACTGTTTCAATTTCTCTCCTAGTCAACTACATTTTATTTCCCCCTTTTTTTTTACATATAAATATTTCTTTTGAAAAATCTGAGGTCTGCTCTGTTCCCATTTGTAAGAAACTTGCTTTTTAGGCCTAGATATTCATGGAATTCTTACAATGTCTCTGTAGTTCAGTAACTTAACCTCCTAGGTCTCCTCATGTTGAATGTTCTATGAACAGGTGCTTTCCTACCTGAAATCTCTCTTAATCTGCACATTTGTATCATCCTTTACTTTAGTGGAGTTTTATTTAATATTATTTGGGGGCATTTTTTTCTGGCTTCATTTGTTCTGTTCTTTACTGCAGGGACATCATTATCCCATATGACTGACTGATGGCTGTCTCTCATAGCTATCATCTTTTCTCTACTTAATTTTATTTATGTTCTTCCCCATCCTTTAAATACTCTTGTCTGACTAAATTTTTAACAATATGTGTTCTAATGGGGTTTTCATTTCTTGATAGTTCCATTATTTTCAATTTCTTTCACCACTCTTTTAGCTGACTTTAACTTCTTTTCCCTGTTTTTCTTTGACCTCCTCTATCTCATCTTAAAATTCATTTCACAAAGAGTTTACATATTTTTATTTCTTTGAGAATGTAGATAAATCTGCATCTGGAACTCTGTTTCACTGGAATAATCTTTCTTAAGAGTTCAATCTTCATTAGTCTTTAGAGTATAGTTTCTCTTTGATGTTTTCAGTTTTTGTCTTTATTTGCTTTTGATTTTTTTGTATATATTTTATTGTATTTTTTAATTTTATTTTTACAGACTGCATTTTGATCCATTGTACACAAATGGGGTACGACTTTTCATTTCTATGGTTGTGCACGATATAGATTCACACCATTTGTGTGATCATATATAATCTGTCTCATTTCACTATCTTTCCTTCTCCCAGTACCTCCCACCTCATTTATCCATATGCCTACGTCTATATGAAAACACTAACTCTACTCTGAAGGAGCGCACTTCTCTCTTGTTTGGCTCTTCTTTTACAAATTGTGGAAAGGAGTTGGAGTAAGCAGAGTCAGCTGGAGAGCTCAAATTGATTCTGATTGCTCACAGGGTTTGTAGCCATATTTGCCATATTCTTTGACCTCAAGCAAGTGAGTTGTCCAGGCAGGATGTAAGGATCATGGTGGAGACTCCCATCTCCAATCATTCCCTAGGTTATTTTGTTTATTTGAAGCTGCTTGTCTGAATTTCTTCAACCAGTGCAAAACTGGTTGTCATTACTGCTTTTTCATACTCTTGCCTCACCTCCTAAATAGGAATTCTATTTGGGGGAAAATACACACATCTTGCCCAACAACTTCCTTCCATCTGTCTGACCATTCTTTCTCCTCTGCAAAATAGAACCAATCCCCTGGGTAATGTTCTGCCTTTTTCCTGTGTATCATCCATACCTTCAGTCCTTGTTCAAAATACAGGTATCCCTGGGACACTTCATATGGCTTTTAGAGACACCTGCATCCTAATTGGAACCTAGAAGGTGTGTTTCAACTCTCAATAGCCTCCCTTGACTTGATCCAGATTCACCATATTTGGCAGGTCATGTGATTTGAGATTTTAGTTACTTTTCAGTTTCATTGTAGATGAATTTTCATATCAAAAGTTCATACTTTTAAAAATCTTTTTTGATACACAACTCAGAGAGACCCTGTCTCATATAAAAAAAAAAAAACTTTAAGTGGACTGGGATGGGACTCAGTGGTTAAGTGATTCTGGGCTCAATCCCTGGTACCAAAAAAAAAAATCTTTTTGATAGGTTTCATGGAAGGGAGAAAACAAAACTTTACCTCCATCTTTTAACTATAACTATCCTTAAGTTTTTAACTCTCTAGTTTATGCACTCCCTGAGTAATCATTTGTTTTCACTTAGTTTCACTTTAAGACATTTATTGAGGATATAATAGATACAGAACAGTATGCAAAATGTTACTAAAGATATAAAAATGAGTAAGACTCAAGACCTACTTTCAAGGAACATATGGTGTAACAGGAACATGAAGAGAAACTCATAAATAACCATAATAAGATATATTAAAATGGGGTCAGTGAATAATCATTGTTATGACAGAGATGATGATGAAAGAAGCTATAGAATTAGACAAGAGTGTGATCAGATTCAGTTGGAGGGACATCAAAAGTCAAACAGAAAGAAAATGATGGGCAACATCCATCCTGTGCAACCTGAGGAAGGTGGCACAGTGGCAAGGCAATGATGGGCTTGGAATCAGATAGATTGGGAAATGACGGCCTGCCTGGGTAAAACCACTCATCTCTGAACATTGTTTTTCCTTTGTAAAATATCCAATATTACAAACCTGTTCTAAGGATCAAATGGGATAATGTATGTCAAGATCACTGAGCAATGCCTGGCTCACAGCAGGTACTTTTATTTGTTTGCAGCACTGGGGATTGAACATAGGGGTGCTCTACCAGTGAGCTACACCCCCAGCCCTTTTTATTTTGAGACAGGTCTCACTAAGTTGCCCAGGCTGACCTCAAACTTTTGATCTCCTGCCTCAGCCTCCAAAATAGCTAGGATTGCAGGTGTGTGCTGCCACTCTTAACTTCACAGTAGGTGTTTTACAAGTGTTTATTTTCTTTCTGAATGAAGTCTCTTTGTATAACATGAGTCATGCCTTAATTACCGTATGTTTTATTAACTATTTTTTAATTTTTTTAAATTTTTAGTTGTAGAGGGACATGATAGCCTTTATTTTTTTATGTGGTGCTTAGGATCAAACCCAATGCCTCACTCATGCGAGGCAAGCTCTTTACCACTGACCTACGACCCCAGCCCTTATTAACTGTTTAACACAAAGTTTTTTAAAAAAACAACCGATCTTTCCCATTGTTAATTGTATGTTATGTAATTGTGTGCCTCTTAACTAAATCATTGCTATAGTAGCCTTCTGTCTGAAAAATCAAATGAGATAATTGCTGTGAAAGGACTCCTCAAGCTATCACTCAATAACCAGTGTAAGGAAATAACTAGTGTGCATGCCGCGGACATTATCAAGCATGGCTGGAGAGTTTCCACTAAACCCAGTGACTCCCAGCTGGGAACAAACAAGACTTGACTGCTTCTCAGCAGACTCAGACATGTGGTATACAACCAGTGTAACATGTCTTACGTTCCCTCCTTTAGAAGAAATCTCAACACCCACCCACTTTGAATAGGGGACACCCTTAGCAGATTTGAACTGGGTTTTACCCAGGTGTGCATTCAAACAAGTCTTGTACTCATGGAAGGCCAGTTTGCTGAGAATTATTAGGGTCTGCCTGTGGCTGACTTGGGACTTGGCCAGTGTTTTCCATGGAGGTGCAACATGATACACGTGAAAGGAAAATAGGTCAGAATCTCCTGTAGATGTGCTGCCTCGCTTCTCAGCTAAAGGTCATTCTTAATCCTCCTACAGCTCCCAGAACATTGTGTACAGTGGTTTTTCAAATGTTCCAGGAAGGAAATGACTCCTATAAAGCAAAACAGGGAACAAATTCTTCATGAGAGCAAGAGACCCCAAATGTTTCACAATTCCATTGAAAGCACTGCAAAGATGAGTTCTAGGGAAATTTCATGGTGGTGTTTTTCCCCATCGTTAGAATTTGAAACCACGTCCCTGGAAAGAACCATGGCTGGGACTTTAACCATCAACCTTCTGTGAAAGAGGACTCTGTGGGCCAGCCTCACCTCACAGGAGTGCAGAAGATGGTATCAAGCATGGCTGGAGGGTTTCCACTGAACCCAGTACTCCCCAGCTGCGAACAAATGAGACTCCACTGCTTCTCAGAGACAGAGACATCAAAAGAAATAGCAAGAATGTCACTCGGACTGCTAAAAACACACATGAGAACAGCTGGGCCTAACCTGGAAGCTGGCTGCTTGCTCCCTCAGGGTCCCCACTTCTCAGGAGGGGTCAGCAGCTGCCCCCAGCCTCCATCTCCCACAGAAGCCATCCCAGTCCCCTTCTAGAACCACGGGCAGGCCCCTGGTCACCCTAAGTGATTTCCAACAGCTAGACTCATATTCTTTATCGGGTTAAAGGAGTTACTTTCAAAAGTAAAAGTACATGCACTGCTCTCTGGATATGATCTCATTTCCACATTTCCTAAATCCATCACCAGCTTACATTCCCTTTTTTCTATCCATAGCACTTCTCTCATCTAGTTTTGACTCAGCCCTTATCAAAGTATGTGTGTGTAGCTCCCTCAGACATTTATCTGGAAATACTGTGTAAGTGACTCAGAAACAAGTAAGAAGGAAGTATGAGCACTCCAGTATTGTGCCTTTGGTTCACTAATTTATTTTCTAGCAGTGAGGCTTTACTTAGCTTTTTGGTACATATTAACAAATAAAAATAAGAATGCTCAAAGGCAAAATATATACATACTTACATATATAAATGCAAATACAAATATGTATATATAAAATTTAGCCAATGTCAAAATAATTTATTGCAAAAGCAATATACATTTAAAGAAAAACATCAGTAGCAACATTTCCTTAATGACAAAACATATTAATAACTATGCCACTGAAAAGGTTAAAGAGTATGATTTCTAAGGTCTACTAAATCCTTTCACTTTCTTAAATGTCTTCTCTACAGAGGTTGCTAATTGTGGAAATCAGTACATTCTTTGCCTCCTTTTAATCCCTAAATTAAAGTCAGTTCTCCTAAGCTTAAAAAAAAAAAAAAAAAAGTTTTATTTTTATAATTATCACATGACATAATCTCAGTTCATAATGGGGAAATGTTTGCAAACGTGCCCAGGTCTAGCCCATTTTTGTGTCAGCCTTCTCAGCTTCCCCCAAGAGGCCTAGATGCCCTCAAAATCAAGATGACTCTAAAACTTTATTTTGATAAGTAGTCTCAAACCTTGAATGTTGTAGGGATATCTGGTCACCTTAGCAAAACACAAAGCAAGTACAGCATTTATTGACTCTAGATTTCAAATTAATTTTACCATTTCTTGCCATTAAACTCATACTACAGAAGCCTGCTTGTTGGGGATGAATTGAGAAAGCTGGGTTTTTTAAATAGATACACCAAGAAAATATGACTAATACTGCTCTTAGTGCACCCAATTCTGGATTAAACCAGCAGCAAAGAAGCATAGGTGCTTACCTTGGGGCCCGCAGACATCCAGGGAGCTCTGAGATTGAACTCTGCTAGTCTATAACACTGGCTGGGGAAAAGACCTATTTATTTATTTTTACTAGCTTTTCATGAAATTAAGCATTTCTTTTGATTACGAAGGTCAGTAACAAACTATTATCATTACTTGTGACTTTGTCACTAACAGTTGTCAAAAAACTTAAATATATAAAGATGTAAATTCATGATAATTTTGAAAGTACAATACTTATTAAGCCCACCAGTAGATCTCATTTACTATATGTTAATATATTAATATCCATGTAAAATAACTCATATTTTTGAAAGCTATTCAATATCTTCAGTACTTGATTTCCTTGTTATCCCATGTATTATACTTTTAGAAACATCATTCTGAGGAAATGCCACAGGCTCTATCATACTTCTAAATGAGACCAAGTTTCAAAATCAAAGATTGAGACTTCCAGTGCTAGGGTTCACAGATGAACTTGAATTATTAGTTTATAAATACATCAATCACGATGGAAGCATGGCAGGTGATAATGACCAATGCTGAAGGAATTTAATTTGGGCATATGCTTCTAACAGAGGTTCAACCCTCCTGGACCAAGAAACTTCAATGAAAGGGTGGAGAGAGAAAAAGAGCCTGTTGTCAGCAAGCTTCGGATCTGCAAGGCAGCCATTGCATAACCCAGGTTTGACTCACTGCTAGCCTCCTTTATTCAACTTGCTGAAATTATGATATTCTTGTCTTCAAGGATGATTACAGGTTACTAGTCCCACAGGTTCAAAACTGCCCTCTGCAGTTTTTGTAAGTTCCTCTGACTCTATATTTATTGTCCATGAGTTCTCTGATTCTTTGCCCTGCAAGTTCTAGCTTCTGACTTTGACATAGGGTTCACTAGAGAAGGAGGACCTTTGTGTCCTACAGAGACCATTACTACTGGACTTCCTCCCTGAGGTTCAGCTGATTCATATTCTCAATAGCTGACTCAGTCATGACTCAATAATGACAACATCATTTTATAAAATTTGAAGAGAACCATGGACAGAAATAGAAAGGGGAAACATGTAAAATGAATGATAAGAATAAGAAGAAAGCATACCAAATGAATGATTCCCAGTGTTTCCTTTGACTTGGTATAAAATAGAAACCTGACTAATAATAATACATAATTTATATTTGAATAGAGCTTTGATGGTCATTAACTTGTTTGATGTTCATAACGACTCTGTGAGGTAAGCAGTTGTAGAAGCTGAATCTCAGAGACCCTAAAGGACCAGCCAGAGGACATGGACCCGCAAATGGCGCAAGAGTTAGCATTAGGGTTAGGCCTCCTGCTCTGCAGATATGGTTGGTCTTTCCCTTAAATGAAAAGCCTGAAGATCCCCAAACCCTTAAGGTTGCTGTTCTAGTAAAACTTGACTCAAGAGGCTGAGGCAGGAGGATTACAAGTTGAGACCAGCCTCAGCAACTAAGCAAAACCCTAAGCAACTTAGGAGATCCTGTCCAAAATTTTTTACAAAATTTTAAGTGTGCTCAGAAATGGTTTAGTGGTTAAGTACTCCTGAGTTCAATCCTAGTACCAAAAAAAAAAAAAAGAACCTAAGTAAGGAAGACAAAATAGTAAACACAAGCAAATTTACTAGGCTTTCTGAGATAGTTTATGACACAGAAGATAGAAAAAGACCCAGATGCATCTTTGGTCATTTTGAGGGTAAGAAAGAAATGATAATATACATAGAAGGATGGACCCAGTCAAAGAAACTAGAGGGCAAAAACAACTGAGAATCTACTGTAAGTTGTATTTCAATTTTTAGCAAGTTTACTGCTAATCTATCATGTTTGATTCATTTTGATATATATACAAGACATTCCCCATGCTGCCACTAGGCTGTATGATCTATGATACAAACAAAAACATCTTGATTTTAAAATATATCTCTCATATATTTTGTTGAGTAACACCCAACAAAAAAATATTATCTAACATTTTTGGTCCTATCCACAAATAGGTAAATAACTTCAGCTTTGAGTTCTTTTGTATTGAAATTGGGAAAATGTTTTGTTTTTAGTGTGTGTGTGTGTGTGTGTGTGTGTGTGTGTGTGTGTGTGTTTAATGACTTCTTTAGTGCTCATAAAAAGAAAAGGGGGCAGGGAGTATGGAAAGCTCTGACTGATATCTAAGCAGAGAATGTACAGGTGGTTGCTCCACAAGTTTCCAGATCCTGATTTGAATCTCAGGGGCCAGAGCTCTGTATGCCTCACAAAAGGCCCTTTGAAACTCCCTTCCCTTCCTGGTTTGACAAAGCCTTAGATGACTGACCTTTGGGGGACAGATGCATTGGTTTGGCTTGGCCTGTGATCTTCTGTGAAGAACTGTGAGCTGAGCCACCTTTGCCAGTCCAGGAACTGCAGCCTACTTCCTCCATTATATTTAGCTCCTCAGTTATTTTCCTAATGAGCTTCTGTTTGCCTCCAGCCTTCCAGCCAGAAGACACACGTGTGCAAATCATAAACTAAATATCCAGTACTCAGGACCTGAAAGGAACTATCCTATAAGTTTTGAAATACATTCACTCTGGAGCTCTTGCTGGGGCTGCCCTTGATCCTGGCCCTGAACTGGACAGGCATGCTACTTATCCTCCAACTAGAGCTGTCCCCAGCCTCACACCTACATTCTCTCAAATGACCACCTCCATCACTGCCCTCACCTCCCCTTGCTACATGTGCTAAGGTAACTGACCGACCAACTGGCAGCAATATACAGAGAGATGGAAAAAATTGAAAATATTTTAATTAACCAGGTAGTCACCCTGGGAGAATTTTTTTTTATATTTATCTGTGACTTTGAATAATCTTTAGTTTTAATTTTATATAGCAGGGTGGTAAAAACCAAGTCTTAATATTTTTGATTCATGGGAACTCTAAATGTCTTTTTCAGGTGTTGCTTACTAGAATTCTACAAGTTGGCTTTTGCTCCTCCCTGCTACCCAAAATTAATGTGACTCAGAGAGTCAAATCCTGCTGGGAATCTAGAACTTGTCAAGCCTCAATCTGCCTTAACATGAATTGTTTAGCTCCTATCATCCCACTGTCATAAGGCCCCAATTAATTCAGGGAATTGCAGAACCCAGTGTTTTCAAAGTAGTTAAAGTCAAATGATGAAGCTTTATTCCTCAGTTTCATAGTAGTTTGGAATATTCATTTTCATAGAGTTAATGAACTAAATACATATGGTTATGTTTTTCACCTATGCAAAAAGCTTGCATGATCCCAATATCTCATGTCTCCTAAAAGACGTATTTATATATTTTAATTAGGTCCCACATAGACCCACTATATAAAATAAACATTGATGATTTTTTAAGACGTAAGAGGTGCTGAGTAGCAGAACTCTACCTAAACTATAAGAAGCAGTTTGCACAGGAAGGTGAACGAGCCTGTGGGTGAGTTGCCCTTGGGAGTTCCCTCGGGTGAGGACATGGTTGTTGAGCGAAAGCAATTGAACCATTTCTGCTCCAGGCAACACCAGATGGGTTTAAAAAATCTAGAGACCTGAGATTAATTTAGTAGCTTTAGGTATCAACAAATTCTGTATGAACTCATCCTGAGTACTGGGTACACAAAAAAAAATAAATAAACCAGGTAGAGAATGTACCTCTTTTAAAGGAATTACAACAGTATTTACAAAAACAACTAATGACAATGACACAAAACAAAAACAAAAAAACTTGCCAAGACTAAATATTTTTAAAAAACTTCATTTCCAAAAGCACTTAAATATAACATAGGTATTTTTAAAAATATGGCCTTGGGCTGGAGAGATAGCTCAGTCGGTAGAGTACTTGCCCTGCATAGCACAAGCCCCTGGGTTCGATCCCCAACACCTCCAAAAAAGAAAAATAAATAAAATATGGCCTTAAGAATAATTTTGGAGGACTAAGGTTATGGCTCAATGTTTGAGTGCTTGCCTAATACTTGAGGCAATGAGTTTGAGCCTCAGCACTACATAAAAATAAAATAAAGGTATTGTGTCCACCTAAAAAAATATTTTTTAAAAAAGAATAGTTTTGGAAATAATAAAACTATATACAGAAAATCTAATAATTAGATTTGCAGTGGAATTTTTTAAATTATGTTTTCAGAGTTCAAACAACCAATATGTCCCCTTACCTCCAGTATCCCACATGTCCTTGCTGGGTAAGAATGAAGGGACAGAAATTGCAAGATCTACTCAACATTCTGTACCAAGCCTCCTCCCTCTTCCCTGACAGGAAGAAATCATGGGGCCTGGAGATTTTTGTAAACATGAAGTCCTTGCTCAATGCTCTGGGGAAAGTAAACTCAAAGCCTTGGCAGAGGGGAAATCTCTTGGTTTCCAAAATGGAACAATCAGGCCTCCTTTCAGCCACAGAATCCAGCTACACCAGGGTACGCCTGGGTGGTCACCCTGTGGCCACATCAAATCAAAACACACAAGCAAGTTGTGTCCTTTTCTCCAGCAAGGTTTGGATGGAAATGAAAGTGGATGAAAAGTTCACAGGAACCCCAGCTCCTTGCCTCCAGGACTCTGCCATCTCCTTGAGACCTCCAGGATGAACTTTTCCCACTGTGGTTTGGGATTCGCTTGTTGAAACAAAGAGTTTGTTTAGCCTTGCACATGAATGAAGAGCACATGGAGGGATAAACCTCACTGACCACCACTTCCCCAAGTGATTTCTCTCCCACACTCCTCATGGAAAGTCCCACAAAGAAAAAAATCAATCTTCTGCCCTTTCAACCTGCTTTCTGTCCTACTCAGATGTTGCCAAACTTGAAGCATTAGGGGGCTCCTATCACAAAGCAAACAGAGCCGGAAGGAGAGAACTGCTCTTTAAAAGCTTTTAAATGCTATTATATTTTTAAAACCACTTACTGAAGAGGTGAGTTATTTTCTACTCCTCCTTCCCCAGAAGCACACAACCATTAAGGTTACCTGGAAACCTGATCAGGAAGCATGTGGCAAACAGCAACCATGCAATAGAAACATCCGGATTTGTCATCTAATAGAACATGATTTCAGCAAAGTCATATTTGGGTAGAGGTAGAATATGAAACTTAATTAGTTTGCATGTCCTGGCTATTTTGGGGGCCATTCACATGAACTTCAGGGGAAGGAGGTTTTGTTCTTAGCTTCTCCAGGAACTGTTTGGTCAGCAGTAGTTGGAAATAAGTGTATGGATGCTACATACACTGCAGATAGCCCATGAAAAGGAAGAAGCCGAAGGAAGAATAAAAAGACCTCTGAAGGCATTGCCTCTACTCTGAAAGTATTTCCAGTTAGTTGGAGATATCATGCACCCAGGGAATGACCCGAGAACCTTGTTTTTTTGTTTTTTTGGTTTTTTTCTTTCTTTCAACGTTTCAAAGTAAAACAACATACCATGAAGAACAAGATTTGGGGCAAGAAGACTTCATAGTGAAGATGATTTTGAATCAGGTATTGAGAGAGCAGCAAAGAAGATGGGGAATGAAGCAGGAATGGGGTACCTGGCATGGTACAGTAGCCCTTCACATGTGTTGAGGACATGAAGCACAACAGCTAGAAGATATGTTGCTACAATGAGAAATGTACAGTGCTGTGTACTTTGAAGTTTGAATTTTCATTAGAGTTGGGGTGGCAAAGGAAGAAGACTGCTTTGTGTCTTTGTGACGTTAGCGCCAGACGTTTTAAAAAGGCCTCACGTGAAAGCAATTTTGCTGCTTTCAACCAACACCCTCTCTGTGTCAGATGAAGTGATAACATTTTAATTGTAGAGAAGCAGCAAAGTTGGTTCGGCTGTTTCACCATGGTCTCAGTCACAGATGTGGGGCTTTGGGAAATCCAGAACAGAAGCAAGGAGCAAGGAGCCTCTAAAAACATGGTCTAGGAATACTCACCACACCAAGTTCCCTTTTAGCCTTACCCCAGAATATATCCTTTTTCCAATTCACCATGAGGAAGGGTAACCAGTAAAAAAAACTGTTAATTCTAAAAGTTATGCTATCTGCAACTTATTCTGAAGAACCAGTAGAAAACCACAGGGCAAGCTATGGGACAATTCCTGGGCTTTCCACGCTGACTTCTTTCCATTCAATAGTCATCAGTTCTATCAGGGGCATCAGGGCATGAGTCAGTAAAACATAGCTACAAATACTTGAGCAACCATGAAGAATTAGACACTAAAGATAGTGACAGGAAATCTCCATTGTATAAACAGTCCTCAGGAAGGGAAGAGGGGTGCGTAACAGAAGTCTGGCTGTCGTTCTGCACTCCTCACAATTTACATCAAATCAGTGCTTTAAAAACTGTACTCTGGCTATTCTTCCATTTGTCTTTCCTGATTGTGGGATTCATCAGGCAGAATCACCCAGGGATAGAACGCTCACCCAAGCACCAGTAAATGTAGTCAATGGCCTCACTGGCAAGACCTCCTTGACATATAGGAGGCACCTGACCTCAGCTCCCCTGACAAAGAATGAAGCATTTTTCAGACCTGAACCTGCTCTTCCCCAGTCAGCCATAAAAGTTGAGAGGCATGACTGGAACTTGAAAGACTTAATCACTCTTCTGACATAGATGTCTCAGGAAATTCATTCGAGCCCTCTGCAAATCTCAGTTTCCCCATCTTACTGGAATCTGCTGTACCCATTCTGCAAAGGTCAGATAATAAAAAGAGGCAGATGAAATTACAGGTCTATGTATAGAGGTATATGCATATTGCTAACAGTTATTTTCCTCTTTAGCCTTACTACTGTCCTAACATGCATGGATCAATCATAACCTACAAGCAAAGTGTCAGTTTACACTCGTTTCCTCTCACACATAAAAGACATACAAACATACACATTTTCTTCAACATCAATATATTTCTCTAAGTGAAAAAGAAAGGAAAAGAATTTACATCACAAACTGAAAACTACTCATGATTATTGCGTACATCCACAAAAATAGGGTATATGTAAGAGCATTTCTTTCCTATGTGCAGTGGTACAGGAAGGAGTTTAGTTGAACAAAGCTAAATTTGCTGAACTTGGTTTGAAAAATGTTTGTGTTTTTGTTGTTTTGTTTTTGTATTTGCTTGCTCGACAGAGATATTCATATCCTGTGTCTGAAAGGTGCCCAAGGTGTGCTTCATGCTCCTCCCTTCAGCTTCTGAGTTGTGTTGTTAGTTTCTTTCCTCCTTCAAAGTCACCTGCCTGCTCACTCCTGTGACTGGTCCAGTCATCATTATCTCCATGGACAAATTCCCTTAGGGCTTCTTGCCAGAAAAACATTCTGCAAGTTTCACCTGAATTTCTACACAATGTACTTTTGAACACGTAAATGATATACAATTAACCCCTTACCAGTCATGTTTATTTCCATGGTTTCAGTAAGCCTTGTAGTTAACATTCCAAAAATATTGAATGGCAAATTCCAGATATAAAAGATTTGCTAATTTTAAATTGTGCGGTATTCTGGGTAGTTTGGTGAAATCTTTCCCCATTCTGTGCTGTCCAGCCCATGACAAAAATTATCCCTCTGTCCAGAATATGCACACCATATACACTACCCATCCCTTAGTCACTTGGTAGCACCTTGGTTATTAGAATGTCTGTCATAGTACTGTAGTTATTCATTTCAAGTCTCCCTTATCTTGTTTAACAATGGCCCCAAACCATAAGAGTAGTAGAACCAACAATTCAGATATGCCAAATACCGCTATAAAGTGTTTCCTTTAAGTGACAAGATGAAAGTTCTCCACTTAATAATAATTTTTTTAAAAACTTGTTGAAGTAGCTAAGCTCTACTGTAAGAATGAATCTTCTATCCATAAAATTATGAAGAAGGAAAAAGATTCATGCTGGTTTTGCTGTCATGCATCCAACTGTAAAAGATACTGCCACGGTACACAATAAAATAAGTATGCACAAAAATGTTGTTTGTATACACATGTGTATATATACATATATGTGGGTGTGTGTATGTATGCATATGTATGTATACATAGAGAGAAATATATATGTATATATATATATACACATACACACACACACACATATATATATATATATATATATATATTTCTTTTTTTTTTTTTTTTCAGTAGTACCCAAGGTTTCCAACATCCCATAGAGGTATTCCCCGAGGATAAGGAAAGATGAGGGTATAAGGCCACCTATTTTTGGAGATACGAGTGACAAAGTCTCATACTATAGGTCTGACCCAAGCTGGTATTGACTTTAAAAAAAAAGAAAAGTGCTCGTGAAATAATCAAAATACCCCTGCAGTTAGCAGGAGAACGATCAGCGACTTAAAAGTTCAAATAATGGCCCAAAGTGAGGGAAAGTGTAATGTAAACTCTAGTTTACAAAAAGTGAATCCTAGTCTGGGAAAGGTCCTGAAATTTCACATGAACTCATTCTGCCTGTAAATGCTAGACATCCATGGTGAGCAAACGTGAACTCCAGCCAGCCAGGCAGAAGCACTTTGTTTTCCATTGGGCGGTGATGCCAGATCCCCATTGCTTCTGACAAAGGACCTCGTCAAGCCTGTGTGTCATCGTTTGCGTAAGCCACAGCAGCTCGGGTGCACGCAGACCCACTTCCCGACTGCACAGTAACTCTTTGGCCTCCTGGGCAGCCAAGGCAGGCTGGCCGGTCTGCACAGGGTGCAGCTCCACCTGCTGGACTTCCTGAGATGAAGCAGCAGGCTAGAGAGGATGGCAGGAACAGTGTTTAGGGACTCCGTTTGCTTTGAGCAAACAGTTTGGAGATATCCTCAAATGTCACGATTAATAATCAGCTTTTGCTGCCTAAGTTTTCTGATCTGAACCCACAGACATTTGTAGAAAAAGAAGATCTGAAAGATAAGCATGAAGGTGCTCAGGGAAGGGCCCTGCTGTGCTGGCAATGTGGAAGCATCTGCTGATAGTTCTGGGAACACCAGTGACCCAACAGACTGATTGTTCTGTGTTTTCCTGGCTACTAAATGATATTTTGAGGGCTTACTATAGCCAGGCAGCAGACTTAGTGCTTTTCCTTTATAATCCTTGCAACTGCTCTATAAGCTATATACTATAACCAGTGCTGCTTCACAGATGAGGAAACTGAGGTCCAGAGGATGAAGTCACCTGCCTAACATTATGCAGCCCAGGAGTAAAGCGGACTCACACAGGTCTCTGTAGCCTACTCCTAACTAATATTTGTTCTACTGCTGTCTGTGCCCTGCCAGATCCTAAACTGCAGTATACTTTACTGTTTGTTTCAGGGCCAAACTGACTTATCACCAGATAACCACACCACTCACTCCTACTGACACCTCATGTGACAGCAGGACTGGAGGAGAGAACACTCCTTCATTTTGTTTTTAGCCAGGATGTCACACTTCAAAACGACTGGAACAAATAGTTCTGGGTCAGAGGTCAGGGGACAGACCAGACTACACGAAGGGCAAAAACAAACAAGGCCTCCACAGTGGCTCTTGGGAGTGCTGGGACCTGCAGGCTGGGGCTCTCAAACCTGCCCCCAAATGAAACAGCCTGCAGAGGACAGCCTGGCCCATCTCACCATCCTCTTGGGGCAGGTAAGGAAAGCAGTTCAGCTTCCAGTCCTGCTGCATACCAGCTGCAGAACTGTGGGTGGACTTGACAAGACATATATGGCAGAGTCATCTCTGGAGAACTCCAGAGATCCCAAGGCTTCTCACCCTAATGTGGCAATAGTGACACCCACTTCACACAATTGTAGAGTGCTGAACAACAGCTGCTGCATGAGATAGCGACATACCAGGTTCTACAGATACTGAGCTTTATGCTTATCAGTTCCATAGCTAAACAAATAAATAAATAAAATGACTGTTCTTGTTAATTCTGGTTTACAATTGAATGAGAAGCAGCAAAGGGATATTGTTTGTGGTCCTTTGCCCTCTGGTGAAACCTTCTGGACGGAGTGACACAGTTTGAAGTTTCCATGAGGCAGGTTGACCTTGCTGGGTAATCAGAGTGACATGTTTTATCAAAATTTTCCTACACAGTCTCAATTCACTTCTACCACACCAGAGCTGTTTTCTAAACTGAGCCAACCAGTTCTAAAACAGGAAAACAACAACAAAAATTGTACCATAATATAGTCTAAAGGCTGGGCAGCGCTGGACGGATGGGAGTGAGAGGGGAGTGAATGCTTCTAGTCCTTCCTGTAGGAGCAGGGAAGGAAGACTGAGGCCAGCCCAGTGCCCTGGCCAGACTCCACAGGCTGCCTCCAGCCCGCCTCCTGGAAGAACCATCCCCCAGGAGTAGGCAGCCATGCGGAAACTGGCACTCAAGCACAGGCCTCCAGCCTACACACAAAAACCTTTTGTCTAGGAGGTGCTGGAGACGCCACCCGGCACTGTTTCTGAGTTGATTTTTTTTCCCTTGATCTACAGATCCTGGAAAGCTGTTTCTATGAACTAATTTTTAAATATCCTATAAGTGAAAATTTATCAGTAATGTGAATGTCTAACATTAGGGGAACGGTTAAGTGTGGAATGGTATATCCCATAAGGTTTATGGGAGTTTGTAAAACTGCAGAAAGCATGCAATGGCATAAAGGAAGGCTCCTGCTAGGCTCCTATGTGAAAATAAACAGCAGCAACAAACTGCATACAAAAGTGCACTGAGTAGGATTCGACAATATTAAAGTGATCCAACTATTAGCATGATGCCGAAATGGCCGCTAGTGATCTTAAACATATCACAACCCATAGAGCTGAATAACACAGAGTGAACCTTAATATAAATGGTAGACTTTAGTTAATAATGATGTATTAATATTGGTTTATTAACTCTAACAAATGTACCACCTACAATCTGTTCAATTTTACTATAAATCTAAAACTGTTGTAAAAAATGAAGTCTATTAATACAGTTTACCTAAAAATAACCAGAAATAAATCAATGTTAATATATTGCTTTTAAATAATAAAATTATGCTAATTTCCTTTTTTTTCACTTTTCTAATTCTCTACATTCTACTTTTATTTACGTATCTCTTCTTCAATCAGATAAAATCAATAGAAAGTTTTAGCAATTTTGTCTGGGTGACCATTCTCTGAGGTAGGAACTGTGTTGGCTCAAGTCTATCATCTACATTTCTAAATGCAATAGAAATTTAATAATTTTCACAAATAAAGTGTAAGCACCTTTAAATATGTCTTCAGTCCCGTCTACTTTATAGCCTGCAAATGTGTTGTCCATGACCCAATAGAAGGCAGCAGATTCAAGTAATGATTGTGGCTGGGTCAGTGCAGCAGGCCTGTCATCCCAGCCTCTTGGGATGCTGTGGCAGGAGGATGGTGAGTTTGAGGCCAGCATCAGTAATTTATCAAGACCCTGTTTCAAAATAAAAAATAAAAAGGGTTGGGGATGAATCTCAGTGGTAGAGTGCCCTTCTGTTCAATCCCCAATACCAAAAAAATAAAAAGTAATGATTATGAGAACAGATCACAGTACCTAATGAGAGGATGGTTGGGTCATTATAACTTGAAAATCTCTCCTTAGGTCCCTTTGGACCTGTGTGGGCATTTCAAGAAGCATCTACTGAGTGGTATCCGTTAGTAGAGAGTGATGGGTGCTGACACAAGACAGATGGCAAGATGACGTGTAATCAAATATAAAGCCAGAGAAGGTTCTGGTGTGTAGCTATCACTACTATGGAGTTGGTTTGAGAATTGGAATCATGCAAACAGAGCTCTTAACTGAAACCTGATTCTTGGCAAATCAGTCAATAGATGGTAATTAATATAGGAGAGCATTGGAGGGGTTTGTTAGATACAGTTTTAGAACTAATCTAGTTTTAGAGCCTCCTGTTAAAATTGTTTTGCAATATATAATGCTTCTTTACATTGATATCATTTTCTGCTTTTTTTTTTTTTTTTTTTTTTTTTTCTTTTTTGGGTGCTGGGGAATCGAACCCAAGGCCTTGTGCTTGCAAGGCAAGCACTCTACCGACTGAGCTATCTCCTCAGCCCCCATATTTTGCTTTCATTTATTTGCTTGTCTTGTAACCTTGAGCTCCTTGAAGACAGGGCCATGTCCTATTTGGTTTTGCATCCCCTGCTTCCAACACCTTGCCTGGCACATAGTTGGTTCTTGCAGTGAACTAAAGAGAACTGACAATTCTGTGACACCTCCTTTCTCCTGCTTTGAATCTGGGTTGGCCAGCTCCAAACCTAACCACGAAGGGTGCTTGGTCCCTTGGAGCCCTGAACTTTCACATAGGAAATCCAGCTGCACTGCTAGACCAAGAAGAGAGGTCTGTGACCACACAGGGAGAGAAGGGCCCCTCTTGAGTCCAGGCTTCCAGCCTCTCCACCAAGGAATTGGGCAAGTGGGTAAAGCCATCCTTTCCCCTCCAGATCAAATTGGCCACTGCCTGAATATCCCAGAGCATTCTGGTTGACTCCACAGGGAGCAGAATCACCCACCTAAGCCTTGCCTGCATTCCTTACCCTCAAAAATCGTGAGATAAAATGAAATGGTTGTCTCAGCCAATGAGCTTTGGGGTAGTTAAACAGCAATAAATAACTAGAACAGTTCCCACAAAATGTTTGCTATGGATGGAGGACTTAGAAGGGCCTTGGTCTTACCTAGAGGAATGATACTCAGAAGATAGAGCAAACTGTCAAAGTTACCCTACTGGGCATCTTCCATCCCTTATCTTCCCCCAGCATCTGAATTTCCTTTTCCTCTTTAGAGAATTCTCTGCTTGTAATATAGAGCCACCTCCCCTTAGGGATGGTGAGATGCCATGCACTCACTTTTCCAGTCTTCCCTGCAGCGAAGGTACAGGCACAGGATGCAAGATTGTCCAGGCAGACACTCCGGACACACACTGAATGAGAACTGGTGAAGTAAAGAAGCAAGCACTGGGCAAGCTCCATTCCTAGGTGAGGGTCAGCAGCAACAGGAGCCGTGCAGTACATTCCCTCCAGAGGGCCCATGGCCTCGGCTCCAGCAGCAGGCTCCTGTGTCCAGGCTCACTGGGGAATACCACTGAACACAGTTTTTGTGCCCAGCAGTCACAGCAGCGTCTTCACAGCATTATAATTTGGGGCCACCATTCCTACCTGCAGGTCTGTGCTCTCTTCCTCCCAGGACTATGGTAAGCTTTACAATGCTTTTAAATTCATTTTCTGCTTACAGCCAGGAACCCTGACCAGTAGTCACACTTCAGTTTTCTCATTCTGGAGTCCATGCTCTGTGATGTCCTTAAAGTCCAAGTCTGCAGAGCAGAAGCAGGAGGATAAAAGTGAAACTCAGGACCCTCATCCCCACATATCGGCCAAAACAATTCCAATTTTATATTTTTTAAATTTGTATTTATTCTAATTAGTTGTACATGATAGTAGAATGCATTTATACATTTTAATAAATCATATATAAATGAAATACTATGATCCTTTCTAAAAATTCCTTTGGAAAGCCAGGCATTGTGACACAAACCTGTAATCCTTATGACATAGGAAACTGAGGCAGGAGGATTACAAGTTCAAGGCCAGCCTCAGTAACTTAGCAAGACCCTCATCAACTAGTGAGACCCTGTCTCAAAATGAAAAATAAAACAGGCTGGGGATGTCGCTCAGTGGTTAAGTACCCCTGGGTTAAGCCCCAGCACAAGAAAAAAAAAAGAGGAAAGAAAGAAAAGGAAGGAAGGAAGGAAGGAAGGAAGGAAGGAAGGAAGGAAGGAAGGAAGGAAGGAAGGAAGGAAGGAAAAAATTAAATTCGTTTGGAAATTCTTTTGGAAAAACAATTATTTACAAAAAGTACATCTGAAAATGACCACTTACACAGATAAAATGATAATATAAATCTATATAGTGAATTATTTGGTGAAGAAAAAGATTGAACAAGAAAAATAGTCACAGAAATGTCACAATGAGCCCTTGAGATGAATACTCTTTGTTCCGAAGTGGGTATTTCCAAATGTTCCTGCTAGTTAAGGTTTGTTTTGATAGAGGAGTAAATCAAGACATGGGCGAGCAGTGAATACTAAGGCTGTCCACCCACACAACCTGGATCGGGTTGTCTGGCAGGAACAGAGATGGAGCCTGACCCCACTCCTTCAAAAGTTCAATATCTCAGAGGGTGGCAGCAGCCCCATGGGAGGCCAGCAGACTGGCAGCCACACCAGGGAAACCGTCAGGGGGATGATGAAGCCTGGACCCGTGTCCAGGACCAACCCTACAGACAGGTGCTTCTCCAGATGGGTTCATCCCAGCATGTGTCAGGGCTCGGTATATCTTCTGAGGCAGTCTCTTGAACTATGGAGATGCCTTGGGGACAATGGCTGGTGTGTGTTTGCATGTCTGTGTGTGTGCATGCACATATGTCCCATGTCTGAAAGTGTTGTTTTCTGGATTTGAAGTGTAAACTCTTGTTTGAAGGGTTACTGATGAGCAGGGGCACTGTGTGATCATATTCATGAAATGACATGAGGTAAGAAGAAATGAAACTGCTTACTCAAAGCTCAAGCATATGACAATGATAGGAAAAAGAAACTGTGGTGACACACACCACTCGGAATCCTTGCTTTTTCTGCTAATTTGTATAAATTCCCAAATTCCCACTGCCTCCATACCAAATGGACTGACTTTGCCTTTTATGGCTTTGCCAGAAAAAAACTAACCAGCCCAACCATGGGTCACATATACAAGAGGAGACTGAATAACTTTTAACAATACTAATGTTACCAAGATAGTTCATGACTCTTGTTCACCCCCTCTCTCTTTCTTCATCCTGCATTTGTTTATTTGAATGTGAGAACACTCCCCAAAGTATTTTCAGTGTGGGTTTTTTGTGGCAAGTCTTCCCTGAGGGGAAACCCTCCCATTTGAATGTGGGTGGAATACAAGATCAGGCAGTCAGTGGAAGTGTGTTACTGCGTTTGTTATTTACAGCCAGGAATTCTGTGGGAAGACTTCTGCCATCTGACTTTCATGTTCTTTTTCAAGATGATTGCTTTTTCTCTAGGAGTTTTTAAGACTTGTTGTTTGTGAAACATGTCTACGACATGTCTAGGTGAGACTGTTTATCTCTCTGTGGAGTTTGCTACAGGTCCATCCAACCAAATATTCCCCAAGTCTCTTCTAGGAAAATCTCCTCCATCACTTCCTCAAATATTTCCAGTTCTCGGGTTTTCATTCTCTTCTTCAGAGACTCCTATTATGTGGAGGTTGGCATTTTTTTACTTCTTCCTCTTTTATATCTCAGCTTTTTTTAAAAAAATACTTTATCTCTTTATCCTTTTCTGCTCTCTTGTGGGAAAATTCTCAAGCTTATCTTTAACTCACCAATTCACTCACTTCATTTACACTATCCCTCTTATATACTGTGCTCTTCTTTCCAAATACTTTTTTTTTTTTTATATTTTACTTTTAGTTGTCAATGGACCTTTATTTTATTTGTTTATCTCTACATGTGCTGAGAATGGAACCCAGTGCCTCACACATACCAGGCAAGCACTCTACCACTGAGCCACAACTCCAGCCCTCAAATACTTTGATGGCTATTATTTCACTTACTGGGTTTTTTTTTTATGATTTCTTATTCTTAATTCAAATTGCTAGTATATTCTCTTAAGATGTTCTTCTCTGCTTTTGCTTTGGAGTATGTAATTTGTAGTTTTGATCTTTCCTTTTATGTAATTTTATGAATTCATGTTACAAGGGGGACTCGGCTACTCTGGTATTCTGCATCAGGAAAGGAGTTTAAGGAGGGAGGTGATGAGCCCTGAACATGAGAATCCTTGTCCCTGTTCCCATTTGCACTCCCACCTACAGCTCCTCCTGTTGGGATTCACCTCTAACCTTAAGGAGAAGAGCAATGTCATCAATTCTAGAATCTATTTTCATCATCTTCTCTTCTTTTTGGGGGGCAATGGGGGGTGGTGATACTAGGAATTGAACTGAGTGACAGTCCTAGCTCTCTTTGTTAATTTTATTTTTTTAATTTTTTTATTTTTGAGGATGTCACTCAGTTGCCAAAGCTGGCCTCAAACACAGGATCCTACAGCCTCAGCCTCTGAGTAGCCAGAAGTACAGGTGTGTACCACCTTACCCAGCCATTGTTTCCTTCTTGCTTCTCTAGTTTCTTCTTTGTTGGTTTGAGGGCAAGAATTTCAACCCTGTCAGTTGAACTAGCAGCAGGAAGTGAAACTTCTGAATAAATGACCAATTACTTTCAATAAAAAGGACAATTAGAAGAGGACTAACTTGCATGTGAAGCAGAACTGGCCCCATCTTGTGATAGCCTTGACCATCAGCTCCTTTAAGTGCTCTACTATCATCTCCCTCATGTAATCCCTGATTGCTCTCTACCTAAGCTCCAAGAACAGGTCCTGTGGCCATGAGGCAGGAATCTCAAGTCCTTGAACTCAGTGACCCTATTCCATTTCTGTATATAAAGTTTCTGAAGAACTTGGAGGCTGACAAAATCACCTGAGACCCTTTTTGATTGGCCATTTCAAACATGTGCCACAATGGCCCAAGCAAGTAGGAAGGGAGGTGGAGGTCAGTGATGAGCTGAACTCCACTGAGGAAAGCCTGAATTTTCTGAAACCACCATAGCAATGACTGGCCAGATGAACAGGGACAGGACCCAAGCTTCAGGTTACATAGAACAGTAGGTCTGGGAAACAGTGTAGCCTTGTTCTGTATCACTTACTGAGAAGTGTTCTCAATAACCCTTTCCTCTGAGGAACAGTCATTTCTTCACCAACAAAAGCCCACACTTGTGTGCTGTGCTAGGAGTTTGCAGTGCAAGGCCAGGGCTGAGTACGCACGTACACACGCTGAGCTGTTGAAACAGGCCTTGCAAACACATATCTGCCAGAAAACTACCTTTAACCCTGTTTCCATAAAGAACTCAGAATTATAATTTGCTACAAGTTGTAAGTCAGAGAGAATCAGAATGAATAGTCTTCAGACTTCAAGGTCTCTGACCCTGAACTTAGACCTGAATATGTCAGTCTTTTCCTCACTGAAGAGGTTCCTGAACACCACATCATTACTTACAAACTTGGGTTAGAACATCCTATTACTGAGGTTTGATGTATTATCACTCATGTATACTTTTATAGATATGTAATTAAAATATTTCAATGATAGGTTGCTCTTATAATATAGACAAGATACCAGACAGTGAGCAAATAGATAATAATAGCTATCACATATCAGTGCTTACCGTCGCAAAGCACTATTTTAAGTGATTTAGATATATTAATTTATTTAGGCTTGTCAGCAGATAAAATTAAGACCATGAGGGCTAAGGAGTAAATAAAATAGTTGGGAGGGTAGATGGATGGATGAGTAGAGGATAATAAGAGCTGAGTCTAGAGTCTATAGACTTGCCAGACACAGGACCAGACTAGTGAAGAAATTCAGAGTTAAGGAATAGCTCACTGAGAAGGAAAAGTCAGAGTTGTTAAAGAGCTAGCCAGGGAGGTCCATGTGGCAACTGCTGAGAACTGACCTCCCCTAGTCTGCAAGAACAGAATGAGTTTGCAGTTCTAAATACAGTTAGTCAAAATAAATGCCATTGCTCACTATGTAGGAAAAAGTCTTCAGTTAGAGCCAGTTGTTAGTGCCTCATGGCCACAGCAGGTTCATGGACTTTTATCAGCATCTGCTGGTTAGAGCTGGCCTTGAGAAACACAATAGTCTGCAGTGATCTTTCCTTAGCAAATGCTGCCAAAAAAAAAAAAAAAAAAAAAAAAAAAAAAAGTTCCTTCCTCACAACATTCTTTTAAAGGGGTGCAATTCTAACCAATAAAATTCTTATTTTATAGACCTGGATACTACATCACAGAGATCTGCCCAACCTCAAACTAGAATTCAAACCTGGAGGGCCAGAGTCCACACTCTTAACTCCTTAGTCAGCAAGCACAGATCTAAAACCAATCAGTGATATATGTTGTTTACTTTAAATAATTTGAGGCATAAAATTATACTTACAAAATTATTTTTAAATTTCACTGAAATGAAATGAATAAATATTAAAATTCAAAGGATATTGTGATTAGTACTATTGTTAGGGGACAGACAGATGCAGATGGTAGGAACGTGAGGTTAAAGGAATCATTTTATAAAATGGGCCCACTGTGCTGACCTTCCACATGCTTTCTTTTCCAAGAAGACATATACCTGCAGCTCTGCCTGACCTAAGTGGACAAGATATGTCACATTCCTCAGCAAACTACCTGTTATCTGTGGGAGAAATGCAGGCCCAAAATAATGTGGATAAGAGGAACCCAAGTTACCCTGAAGGGAGAGACTTTTGTAACCCTTTCATAGACCAGATCCCAAAACCCAGAGAGATAAGGATAATGACTCTTAACCATAAACTCTAAGAATTTATGATTCCAAATAGAACCGGTCAGCATGGGCCCAGGTGAACTACAGTTATGCCAGTGGGGTACCTGAAAATCTGATGTCACCCTACTGTCAGTCAAAAGTCAGGAGGTGGGCTTAAGAGGGACTCTCTGGAAACTTCTCTGGGATCCCCAAGTAAAACTAGAGTGCAGGAAAATCTTGTTGTCCCTCTCCTCTCTGAGAGGACCCAAACTCACTCTCTCCCTCAAGAGTGTCCCCTTTCCTCTTCCAAACCCTTCAATAAACTCATTCCTATTACTCTGAGCAACATGTCTGAAGTCTTTCTGACTTGATCGCAAGAATCAGGTTTTAAAGATAGGTCCTCAGGTTGCCTCAGTTTCCAGGAAGGCCCCAGCTCCGCAACACTATGACTAGTTAACTTTATGTTTAACTTTAGCTCTGACCTTAACCCTTGCAAACTGCTTTGTATGTGCTAGATATTTTATGAAGAAATGAAAGGATATATTTTCCTTTGGCTTTCATATCTTCTGTTGTACTAGGATCCAAGTCCAGCTCTCCACAGTTATGCACCTTATACCAGAACCATCCTGAAGGAGAGGGCGTCCTCTTTTTAAAGTCTTTCTCATTCTTGTCACCTCCACTTCACCTAGTCTTACCTTCCACATCACCGAAAACTGTTCTAACTGGAAATTAAACTGAACCAAACTGATGTTCAATTTTCTAACTGAACATCAGTAGTACTTCTTTGCCCATCTGTCCCTCTCAGTGTAACTACAGAAAATGCAAGGGTAGTGCCTCAAGCCCCTCAAAAGTGAAACATTTAGAGTTCAAAAGAACATACTCAAGATCTCAGTATGTCACTCAAGAGATCCATGACCATTGTCTTCTCATATTTTAGGGAGAACTAAATTTGAAGAAGAAATAATGTCTGATAAACTTGATAACAGAATTGACTAAACAGTTTTTAATCCCAAAAGAGTGGGAAAAGCAATGTAATATGATTTTCACATGAACAGTATAAACTGATACAAAGACAATTCCAAAAGGGAAGTCCTCAACGGACTTAATCAATGGTAACACCTTTGTAATAAATGTACTGCCTCCCCTGATAATTTAGTTAATGATGATTATTTTTAATGTATGTTTTAGTATGTCTGTTGGAAATCTCAGGGTGACCACAGCAAGAGTTCTTCCTCAAATTCATACACTGGATTTGAATATAGAGACAACTTCATGGTCTCCTTTGTTGAAACTCTAAGGGTTGTTAGAGTTTAGGAATATAGGAAGAAAAAGCATATTGTATAAGAAAAAAGAGTTCCGTGGCTAAGAAAATATTAAGCCTAAGTTTAACATTTGAGACTTTTCACACTAACATTCTTAGGTTCATTATTTCAAAAGATACTCTGGCAACCTGAATTACTTTTCAGTAATGATTTCCACTGAATTGGCCACATTCCTTCTACTAATTTCTCTTGTAAATGATAGCAGTCATTCATAGGCTGTTGTTAACAAAACTTCTCACTGAGAACTCTAATAATTGGTGTTCATTTTAATAACACTGACATGTCTTTGGAATCATTAGTAAAAAAAAGTTAACAAAAATTATTTTCATTCTGATTTTCTTTAAAGCATATGTAAATGGAATTGTGTTTGTTGCTAGGAGACCCCTAAATGCTATTTATTGTATTATTTACCCATTCACTTAAAAAAAAATTGTAGCTGTAGATGAATAGAATGCCTTTATTTTATTTATTTTTATGTGGTGCTAAATAAGGATCAAACCCAGTGCCTCACACATAAGTGGGCAAGCACTCTGCCACTGAACTACAGCCCCAGCCCAGCCATTTACCTTTCATTGGAAAGTAATTCATTCATAACATGCACTGTTCTTCATAGCCACTAGGTGGTGCTCTCACCATAATGTCTCTACCTGAACCTTGGGAACCTGTTCACCACATGTCCCTATTGCAGGCTCCCATTGTAAAGGTCTGTCTTGGATACATCTACTGGTGTCAGACCCAGGCTTTTCTTCCGGGTGATGTTATCAACAGTCACTTAACCAGGGGCTAAACAATGAAGCCATGATCCAGCTCATGCCAACATCTTCCACAACCTTCCAACCACCATAGCCTGGCCAACATGTATACGAGGGAAGATTCTATGGGAAGGACCAGATTGGAGCCTTAGGTCTGTACTGGCCTGGCTGTGTCCTGCTTAGCTTCCACCCAGACTTCATTTGCACTGGGCTAGCAGCTCAGCATTTGCCAGCACAGGGGACTTGCCCCAGGAAGCTAAGATCCAGATTTACCTGGTCTGTGAACAAGTTCCTCTGCCTATTTCCGAGATTTCTTTCAGTTACATTCTATTTCCCAAGTAAGTTCTGAGCCATTTCCCACAAGAAACATGTGCATGTTTACAGCTTCAAAGGACAAATCTCCATATCTGAATCAGTTTGCAAACATAGGCCAGGGTATATGGATATCCTTACAAATGCTAAGTGGCACAAAAAAAGAGGCAGTTTGCAAGAACCAGTATATTAAAAAGGCTTCATGGAGAAATATTTAGAAACATTTCTAAACAATACAGTGTGTTGAACTGGAAAAGATCTTGGTCTGGAGCTCTCAAACAGTTTCTCCAAGTCCTAAAATTTCATGAAGGTACCTCAGGAATTTTCTGGGCTTCAACCAAGGAGGATGCCCAGCCCACCACCACTTCAACCAAACAGCTCTGGTTTGATTATTTGCTTTACTGGGGTTCTGGGTAAACTTTAATGGAACAAAGAATCCTACTTTGATTCCCCCAAAGATGGAACCATTAAGCTAGCCCAAACTACTCATTTTGCAGATGAGATAATAAAAGGAAGTTGGGGACTTTCCCAAGGTCATACACAGCTTGAACTGAATCTTAAAGGTAGGAACATTTTGAATATGCTGAAGAAGGGAAGACAGGATATCCATAACCACATCTCCATCTGGCCCACAGGGTAGAAAAGTATATCTGTCAAACCATGTGAACCTAAAAACAGTTTACTTTAGCCACCCAGTTCTACTGAAAGATAGTCTCTTATCAGAGACAGACACACAACACATAGCTCACACTTACTAAGCCCCAAACCCATAACCCACAGAATTTGAAAAGTAATACTCACTTCATTGCCCAAATGAATTTTTTTTTCTTTTCCATCTTTCAACTTAAAGTTATTTGCTAGTATTTCTCCAAAGGTCTCCACTACAAGAAAAAGACAGGACCCCTTCATGAAGACCTTAATCCAGACTTGACAGTGGATACGTGGGAAGAGAGTTGGTAAATAAAATATAAATCCTATTGTTGTAAAATGTTGACCCTTTCTTACCAACTTTTGTTTTCTTCTTATTTTAACAAATATGGAATTAATTTCACACCAGCTTTGAAAGCTTGAGTCAAACACATGAGTTGGGCAAACCAAGGGTTAGCAGAATAAACTAACTCTTACAAATAGTTGGAAAACAAGAAGGACCCTGTTACTTTTTTAGTCTGCTGGTGAAAAGAAAACAGAAGGTATTCCCTCAGTGTCCTGTTCTATCTTTAGTTAAAGAAACCCACCTCAAACCAACTTCAGCACACACACACACAAAAAGAATTTACAAGACCAGGAAATGCAAAAATGCAAGGGGGTGTGGGTTAATGCCCAGCCAAGTAGGGCCACAATGCAGTCAAGGGGAAACCCCCCCCCCCCCATCTCTGTGTTATTCTGTGTTGACTTGACCCTTGGAGGGAAGTTCTCTTGGAGGGAGGCAACACCCCAACAGTTACAAGCACACAAATTCAAAACCCTCAAGCAAGAGCACCTTCGGCTCAGGAGCTTCAGGTAGTAGGAATTGTATCTCACAGACTTGAACTGCCTCAGGTGCCCCTCCTTGGACATATTGCTTTGATTCTGATTTGTCAGCCTACATCACGTGGCTCCCCTGGCAGTGGGAATTGGGAACTTACCAGAGGTTATATTCTGGTAGAACTGAGTCTTAAAAGATGGAACAAGAGCCAAAGGAAGGGCTGGGGAGATAGTTCAGTTGCTAGAGTGCTTGCCTTGCAAGCACAAGGCCCTGGGTTTGATTCCCCGATTCCCCAACACTGCCCCCCCCCCACCAAAAAAAAAAAAAGAAGCCTAAAGGAAGAGCTGGGGAGGGATATTCCTCAAAAAAGAGAAATGAATCTGTTTTAGGAGGAAGGATATTGAGCAGGAAAACCACAAGTGTGCCCCCCCCCCCCCCCCCCCCCGCCTACCCAGCTCTGCTTCCCTCTGCTGGTGGCACAGGGCACACCTGATACCTTAAAGGGCTCTAAAGTAACTAAGTAACAGAAACCATTAGCCAAGCTAGACTGCCATTCAATTATGCGTTCGTTAAACAAACGCTTACTTAGAATGAGCCTCAGTCATGGACTGAGCACCTGCCAGGAGCCTTGGGCAAACTGGCTGCCCGCAACCACTGTCTCAGGAAGCACCACAGGCCAAGTCCCAGGCCACATTTGGAGTCTTGGCCTACTGTCCACTACTTTTTCTTCTTTTCTGCCAGCCCCAGGGCACCAGCTTTTGTTTTTCTTTCTCCTCTTTCATGGGTGTTTTCTCTTCTAACTTTGGCTAGGCATAAGACACATCTTTCAAGCTACCTCGGATACTCTTGAAAATAAGGAAGAAGGCTTTCTTCTTTATCAGGACTGGAGATACACTGGGCACTGAGAGAAGTTCATGATTCAGATGCCTCCCTGTGTTCTGAGGGTCATTTTTCCTGATCATGGCCCTTTTCAGGTTCCCACCCTTAGGGTTTCCTGATCTTTGTGGCATTTCTGTCTGCTTTCCTTCCACAGACCTTAGGGATCTCTCTCACTGCTGGGTATGGGCAGAACCAGCTGCCACTCTGGAGCACTTAACTCTGGTAAGTGGCAGAGCACCCCTGGGCTAAATCTCCAGTGAGACACAGAGAGAGAGAGAGAGAGAGAGAGAGAGAGAGAGAGAGAGAGAGAGAGACACAGAGAAAGACAGAGACAGAGAGACAGAGAGAGAGAAAAAAACTGGAGGACAGAGAGTTGCTTATCTGAGTTCACTCAGCCAGAGAGTGTCAGCCAAGGAATAGGACCTGGATCTGCCTGGTGTGGAAGCCAGGCTCTTGACTGCTACATGCTGCCTTCTGTGGGCCTCCCCTGATGGAAGCCCTCTTCTAGCATTGGAGCCTGAAGGCAGAGAATGACAACAGGGTGAGCTGGGACATCCAAGAGCCCCCAAAGACTCAGTAAGGCCTGGTGCTTATAAAGACCACAAGGCTGAGCAATTTCCACTTCATTCTCAGTGTTTGAAAACACACACACACACACACACACACACACACACACACAACAGGAGATTACAACAGGATTTTTTTTTCATGTGCTTCTCCAATCTGGTACCTAGTCAGAACCACCTGTTTTATAAAGTTGACTGTTTCTCATTTATTTTATTCATATCCCTTCTGATAAGTGAAAGTTTCTTTCCACTATCACCCCAAATTCCAGTCAGCTTCCAGTGCTTTCTTCCCTTCCAATCTATTCTTTGCATTTCTCTATCTCCACAGCCAATGGATTCTTCTGAGCTTCACTTCTAGTAGTTTGAATTACAGAAGAAACCCTCTCTTTTATTTCCCACATATAAAATGATCATATAATATTGTACATGATTTTCAGAATACACCCAGACACATTAAAGTATATAGCACCTGAGATGGCCTAGTCTTCAGTCAATCAGAACCAGGCTGGCCTCCGGCACACTGATGGAAGCTGGACAAGCACCAACCCTACAAATGCCCCAGCCAGGGGTCCTGATACTTCCTGACAGTATCTCTCCCACTCCCACAATAGAAGATAACTGAGTCAGACCAAGTGTTTCTGCTCATTGTGCCATAAAATTCTACTAGGTGAAGAAGAAACAAAAATGAAGAGTGTATACTTTTCTTTTTCATTTCTTTTATGCAGACCTTCCAACCAATTTCTTCAATAATTCAGTTTCTAATAATTCTTTCAAGTGCAAGAAATGGAAGTACTCGAGATGAGTAACAACAGTCAGGTGAGGCCTTTTGTGTTGCTATCAAGTGGTTTTTCCCTATTGCTCATCTCAAACTTCAACTATTAGGAAACTTAGCAGCTGTCTATACATCAGTCACCTACTTATTCCTCCCAAGGGAATTTCCGTTTGCTTCATAGGTCACAAGAGGGTGACACATTTGGTTTCATAATTCTAGAACACTGACCCAGTCCTAGGAGAAGAAGACAACATCCAAACTGGAACATTTCTTCCCTTGCCTTTTAGAAAAGGAGTATAGGGACATGGCAGGGAATGTAAAGTGCCTGCCCTCCTCCTGAGAAGCAGCGAGAGGCTCCATGTGATATTAAAAGAACATGGCTCCGCTCCACCCTGTAAAACAGCAGCAGGGCCCAAAATAGATGGGCCAGGGTCGAAAGGGAGGTCAAACCAACCATGAACATCATGCAGTTGCTGAAAGAACTTACCCTTCAGTGCATGTAAAACACCCTCTGCTGATTCTCTGAATAACCAGGTCTTTGCAAGGACTGCAGTTCCCCACCCTGGAAGATTCAGAGAAAGGAAAAACAGTTTTTAAAAGTTGTTCACAAAAAATGGTGTACAGTCAGCCCTCCATAGGTTCCATGTCCACAGGTTCCACATTAATGAACTTAACCAATTTGTTAATGAATTTTAACAAATTGAAAATATTCAGATCAGTGCTGAGGATATAGCTCAGTTGGTAGAGTGTTTGCCTCGCAAGCACAAGGCCCTGGGTTCAATCCCCAGTACTGTAAAAAAAAAAAAAAAATTCAGATCACATCTGTACTAAATAGAGATTTTCTTTCCATTATCCCCTAAATAGTAAATATGAGAGCAATTTAACTAGCATTTACATTGTATTACATAAGTAACCTAGAATTGGTCTAAATTATAAAGGGGAATATGTGTAGGTTATATACAAATGCTACCCCATTTATATAAGCCCCAGAGTTCCCCAACAGAGTTTCCCAGGATGTGGTCTCTCGTTGGCCCTCTGACTTCAAGCTCTTGAGCCCTTCCAGGTATCTGTGCAAAACCATGGCTCTCCATCCCTCAGTGAGTCCTCCTAATAAACACACACGGGAAAACTCACAATTGCATTACCACTAGACAAGAAGCCAATAACTCCCACAACAGGAAACTGTTCTATGTATGTGCATTCATAAATGGACTACGAGGTAGCATTATGAAGATTGATGAGTTAGAGCTACATCTATTCAAGGTAAATTATTAAATAACGAAGGAAAGTCTAGAAAATGACAGGTGTGATACTATTTTAAGAAAAATGACAAGAACATCTCCAGAAGGACACACAAGAAACTGGTAACAGTGATTGCATTTGGAAAGACGATTAAGACTAGATATAAATGTATATGTATGTGTTTTTTTTTATTATTATTTTTAATTTTTTTACAGACTGCATTTTGATTCATTGTACATGAATGGGGTATATCATTCCATTTCTATGGTTGCATATGATGTAGATTCCTACAATTTGTGTAATCATATGTGTATATAGGGTAATGATGTCTGTCTCATTCCACCATTTTTCATACCCCCTCCCTCTCATTTCCTTCTACATAATCTAAAGTTCCCCATTCTTCTCTCACTCCCCACGCCCACACCCCCATTATATGTCATTCTCCACTTATCAAGGAAAACATTCAGCCTTTGGTTTTTTGGGATTGGCTTATTTCACATAGCATGATATTCTCCAATTCCATCCATTTATTTGCAAATACCATAATATTCTTCTTCTTTATGGCTAAATAGTATTCCATTTTGTATATCTATCACAGTTTCTTTATCCATTCATCTGTCGAAGGGCATCTAGTTTGGTTCCACAATCTAGCTTTTATGAACTGAGCTGCTATAAACATTGATGTGGCCGTGTTCTGTAGTTTGCTGATTTTAAGTCCTTTGGGTATAAACCGAGGAGTGGGATAACTGGGTCAAAAGGTGGGTCCATTTCAAGTTTTCTGAGAATTCTCCACACTGCTTTCCAGAGTGTCTGCACCAATTTGCAACTCTACTAGTAATGTAAAAGTGTGCCTTTTTCCCCACATTCACACCAACATCTATTATTGTTTGTGTTCTTGATAATAGCCATTCTAACTGGAGTAAGATGAAATCTTAGAGTTGTTTTAATTTGCATTTTTCTAATTACTAGAGATGTTGAACACTTTTTCATATATTTATTAATTCCCTGTGTTTTTGAACAATGAGGAGAAGGAGAAGCCACCCACCTAAGAACATTAGAGAACAAGTTTGAACCCTACTGTAGATGTCCTGGAGGAGAAAAAGGAGGACCTTGGATCTACAACCCCACAGACTTCCAGTTCCAGAGTTAATTTTGAATACCTGCTTCTAGGATCTATCTCCTCTCCCACCTTCCCTTTTCATACCTTTTGCTCCAAGGGGTCTATTTTATTAGTTCTTGTTGTTTTTTTTTTTTTTTTTTTTTTTTTTTTTTTTTTGAGGGGATCCCAGGGATTGAACTCAGGGGCACTCAACCACTGAGCCACATCCCCAGCCCTATTTTGTATTTTATTTAGAGACAGTGTCTCACTGAGCTGCTTAGCATCTCCCCATTGCTGAGGCTGGCTTCAAACTCACAATCTTCATGTCTCAGCCTCCCAAACCTCTGAGATTACAGGTGTGTGCCACCACGCCCAGTCCAGTTTTTGACATAGATATTACTTTGTAATTTTTAAAACTTAGCATGTTTTTCATATAGGATACAGAGATATATCTCATTCTATATAGTCAGGCATGATACTCTCAGAACCTCCATGTTTATATTTATATAAGAGATCCTATGGACATGGCTGCACACTCTGATTTCAGACACTAGAAAACTCATCACATACATATGACCTTTTCTATTACTGACAACTACATCTTCCTCTACCATTTGGATGTGCCAAAATTTATTAACCAGAAGCCCCCAAATGTACTTCTCGTCTATCTGAATGAGAGTCCTTTAATTGAATCTCATGTTCTGTGGAGAAGGAATGAAACTTGGAAGTTATCCCATGAGGAAAAGATGCTGGGAAAAAAGCATGGAAGAAAGGAGTCCTGGGTGAGAAACGGCCAAGAGGCTGCCATTTCCTTTTGGTTGTTTCCCTCAACTTCCTGGTGATGTAGCTCAACAGCTACTGTTAGCTCAGATTTTTATTTTCCAGATTCTGCTCCTCTTAGTTCTACCTCAAGCTCTTTAGATAAATCATTCCAATTAATAGCTCCATGTATACATGTGCCCAGTAACTATTTCTAGGCAGGGCAAGCTGTCCTTTCTAATTAAAGGTATTTGTGTCTCTAAATAATTCGTTTTCTTTGAGCTTCTCAGCTTGTGTTTATGTTTTTGTTGTTTGTTTTTGTTGTTTTGTTGTGTGTGTGTGTGTGTGTGTGTGTGTGTTCCCAACCAATTGTGCATAAATGTAGCTATTACTTCTGGGTAAGGCAGGTATTGTCCACCTAATGTTAACAATTTTAAGGTTTGATGCATTGGTAACTTGTCAATGTAGATGGTTTGCTTTCCTCTGAAAGAACTACCCACCTGGTTAAATAGACCTTGTTGAGTTATGGGATCATTTCAACCTATTGTTTCCCATGAAAAGCTTGAAACTGTTGTTGTTGTTAATGTTCACTGTTTGGTTTCAGTATTTCAGACACTGACGCATATCCTTGGTCATACTGCCAGGCAAACACAAAGTGTTCACTTATGAGCCTGAATTTCCTATCGCTGCACATTGCTTATCGCTGTTTAACCTCCAGCGCTGAACCAGTTTCTTCATCTTTATTTTGACTTTTAACACCTTCCTATTCTGTACTTTCATCATTTTCTCCCTTGCTCTGTTTGCCTCCTCCCTCAGCTGGAACCCACGATCAACCATTTCTGTGACTTGTCCAGAGTCCAGAATCCCTTGTGCCCTTGGGCTTACACTTTGGTCACTTGGCCTGCCCATCTTCACCTCTGGGGGCTCCCTGGCCATCCCTGCCACCCAGCACTCCCCTCAACCCTTTCACACAAGGCTTGTGGGTTGATCCTCTGCCCCCTCCCCTAGCCTGTGACCTGGCTCCATCAAGCATCCTGTCCCGCACCCCACTTTAATTGGTTTCTTCCTCTGTGACCCCCTCCCCACACAGTTCCCTCTACTAAAGATCTTTTTTCTCAATCCTGGCATATTTAAGTTATTCTTTTATTTATTCCATTCTCTGCCAAAAGTTTTTTTTGTTGTTGTTGTTTGTTTTGGGTTTTTTGTTTGTTTGTTTGTTTTGCAGAGCTGGGGATTGAACCCAGGGCCTTGTGCTTGCAAGGCAACCACTCTACCAACTGAACTATCTCCCCAGCCCTGTTTTGGTTTTTCATTGGAGTGGGGAGACTATAATTTACAACTTACAAAAGACATAAATTCTAATTTCTTGAACAGCAATGTTGATGGTTGTACTGAAGTCCACAGCCACAGCCCACTCTGCCAGCTCCAAGTCATGGTTCAGAAGGTTTTAAAAACAAGAGAGTCCAAAGATGCTCTCTTGATAAATATTTCTTTTTTTTTCCTCCATTTTTGAATTTTTTTATTCTTTTTAAAATTTTTTACAGAGTACATTTTGATACATTGTACACAAATGGGATATATCATTTCATTTCTATGGTTGTACACGATGTAGATTCATACCATTCATGTAATCATACATGTACATAGGATAATGATGTCTGTCTCATTCCACCATTTTTCAGACCCACCTCCATCTCATTTCCCTCTACGTAATCTAAATTTCCTCCATTCTTCTCTCACCCCCACCCCCAGCCTCAGTATATATCATCATCAGAAAACTTGGAATGGACCCACCTTTTAACCCGGTTATCCTACTCCTTGGTTTATACACAAAGGACTTAAAATTAGCATATTACTGTAACACAGCCACATCAATGTTTATAGCAACTCGATTCACAATAGCTAGACTGTGGAACCAACCTAGATGCCCTTCAATAGATGAATGGATAAAGAAACTGTGGTATATATACACAATGGAATATTATTCAGCCGTAAAGAAGAATAATATTATGGCATTTGCAAATAAATGGATGGAATTGGAGAATATCATGCTATGTGAAATAAGCCAATCCCAGAAAACCGAAGGCCGAATGTTTTCCCTGATAAATATTTCTTATTAAAAATTTGTGTGACAGATGATAACCTAATACCCATTTCACTTTAGCACAATGCAAACAACCCTAAGGCAACATTGCAGGCATGCTATCAGGGTGTGTCATTGTTACCATTGGTCAGAACACATGAAGTACGAGAGGAACATCCTACTACTGTAGCTACAGCTCAACAGATTATCCTTTACACATTTCCTACACCCCATCTTGAGGTAAACTAATTTTAAATGTTGATTTCAGTAAACCAGCTATGATAAATTGAATAAGAACCCATCAGAATAGGTTTTGAATGTTTTTCAGTTTTTGATTTTAATACAAATGTCTGACTTTGCTGAATCATTAAACTGCATGCATGAAAAACAGGCCAACCCAGATTATTATTCATTAACAAATGGAACTTTAAGGAGTCTACTAAGTGCTTCCTTGTCATTAAGGTAGTGAGGTATTTATATTACAAAACTGACTTGTGACTTGCTCTTTATGGGGGCAGGACCACCAACCAATACATTAATGCAATATATTAATGGAGATTTTGTGTGTGGGAATAGCAGGTACTTCTGACATTTGGTTTTGTTATATAGAAACAATAAATGAGGGGCTGGGAAGATAGCTCAGCTGGTAGAGTGCTTGCCTTGCAAGCACAAGGCCCTGAGTTCAATCCCCAGCACGGCAAAAAAAAAAAAAAAAAAAAAAAAAAAAAAAAAACACGATAAGTGAGCCTTTTTTTTCTTTCTTTTAAAGAAGTAAGTATAAGATTCAATTTGATTCTTCTAGAGAAGTGGAAAAGTAGTTGCAAGTAGTTTTTGTTTTGCAGTCATCATCTGTATGGATTCTTTAGAGTTGACTTGTCAACTTCATTGATTTCTGCTTCTACTTCTTCATCTCTTAGTTTCCCCCCTAAGTTCGTCATGACATGATATAATTCTGTTGCAATGATGTAACCATTTTCCTTCTTGCTTCGAGGATCTCTTCTTCACTCTCTGTAGCTCTCATTTTTCTGACCATCACTGTCAAAACTTCTGGGTCATCAATGGTGCCATTATCCTCGGCATCCAATTCATTGATCATATCCTTCAATTCTGTCCTGTTGGTTTTTGACCCTGTGACCTCATGACAGTTTCAAATTCCTTTGTTGTAATGGAGTCATTGACATCTTTATCAAACAGGGAGAGAGAGCCTCCTTGAATTCGGCGATCTGTACCTCAGTCAGCCTATTAGCCATAGGATTAGTGAAGGGAAGACAAGCCGAGGCAGCGGATGTGGCTGCACCTATACAGGAGCTGTGACCAGGGCAGCTGCCTCCACTGCTGCCGCTGCTGCCAGGGTGCCACCACTGCAGCCTGAACTACTGTCCAACTCTCTGCCAAAGTTCTTGAACCCATGTTGTTCGATCATCCCAGGTGTGGAATACCTATAAAAACTTAAATATGTAATTATGTAAAAAGAGTATTATCCTATTATGATTATTTACTACAACATATAAGCTCTAGATTATTATTTTGAACCTATTTTAATGCACCTGTGTCAATTTTGCTGCAGCATTTGCAGAACTGAGAACTTGGGACTTAATGTGTTAAAAGACTAGTCTGCACTAGTTTTCTCTACTTCCTTACCTCCCAATAACTACTTTAAATAAAAAATTAAACATGAAAGTGATGCACACATAGGGTAAACATTCAATGAAGAAGGATGGAAACAATTAGAACAAATGAAAAAATAATTTTAAAAAAAAGGATGGAAAATAAAATTCCCTACTTGTCAGGAGCAGTGATCTGAATTATGGCCTTTGACTGTCCTGCAACAGGAACACACTGTGATGGGAACTCCTGGGGCAAAGGCATCGGTTAAAGACTTCCCCGTTGCTATGTTGATGCCCTGCTCAAAAGGAGGTTCTGTGTCTGCCTCTGAGCTATCAGTCTTAATCCTAGTTCAGACCCCAGCTGCTGGGGGTAGAGAATTATGGGCACAAACTAGTCATTTTAACTGGGCCTCTAATCTTCGACCTCAGTCCTGTGTGCTTTGAACAAACTTTCTCACCCTTTTGATGTTAAAACCTATATAATAAATGTACCAAGCTAGCTCTGGGTACCAAGCAGCACCATCAGGGTGTAATGTTCCACCTGGGCTAAGCTTTCTCTCCATGTGTGTCTGTTTGTCTTTTCTAATCCCCTCATCGCCCCTTGCCCGGTTTTCTGAATTAACAGTGGTGCAGGTTGCACCATCTGCCCCATCTAATCCTAGTCATTATCCCCAAAGATGTTGGGAAAAATTTATTAACTAATTGAGTAATAGAATCACAAGTCTCTTTTCAGAAAAAAAAAATTTTTTGATTTTATATATTATAGTGTTTATACGTAATATAAATAGGTTAATAAATATATCTATAACATATAATATAAACTTGTAAATTATATACCTGGAAATGGAGTCACACATTATTCTGACCTTTGTTTTACAAATTCAATACTATATGCTGGCACAAGTGTCTGGGAAAAATGGGAATAGCGGTTACCGTGGTGAAAGTATTTGAATAGTTGAGGGAAGGATAAAAGAACAACTTCCTCTTTACTATGTACATTTTAATCATTAGAAATATAAAGAATATAAAGAAAAAATGATTTTGTAAAATGTTTGTATATTTCTTGCTTGGGTCTGGGGTCATGGCTCAGTGGTGGAGCACTTGCCAAGCACGTGTGAGGCACTGGGTTTGATTCTCAGCACTGCATATAAATAAATGAATAAAAATAAAGGCCTATCAACAACTAAAAATATTTGTAAAAATGCACTAATCTCCTGGGAACTGCTGGCCTTGCCTGCTCACGTCTTGAAAGTTTGTAAGGGAAACGGTCTCCCTACTCAGCCTCATCCCTAAGGATGGTCCTGTGGAACCTGAGCAGGGTTGGCTGTCCTTCCCAAAGTGCAGGTGACTTTTAAGGAACAAGTCAGGTGACACTGAAAGTCATGGGGTCTGAGAGACTATCGCTAAAGAGTCCCAGGGCTGAGTCTAAGTGGGGTCTCTGGTCCACTCTTGCAGTATTGTAGAAAACCTATACTGTGCTGGTGGAGGCCACAGGGCCTGGCCACCACCCTGCTCACCAAGGGGAAAGAGTGGCAGCCACATGGGTCACTTCTCCTGTGCGCAAAGACTCGCGTGCGCAAAGACAAGGAATTGATGCCAAGACTGAAATCTTCGCGGCTTCTACCAGACGTGCTTTCTTTTTTGGGAATGAAGGAATCTCCCATTTTTGAGTCATTCTTTTGTCAATTCTACAAAATTGCCTGTAACTTTATAAATATTTTTTAAGGATATAGTTTTGTAAATATTTAACATTCCACTAATTTGATTTTGAATTTTAAGTGTCAAGTATTCTGTTTTTGGGGTTTTTGTTTTATTATACTTTGTTAAAAAGGAAAAATTGTACATTTTTAGAATGTTTTTATGAGTAAATTTAATGTACTAAAAATAAAAGTTCTAAAAAAAGTTAAAAAAAGTTTGTATATTTTTGAGTATCTTTTCATATTAGCATGTATAGATATAACTGAATATGTTTAATAGATTTAAAGTAGCCAGTTATGTAGATTTACCCTGACTTGTATAATTAATTCTGTATTCCTGGATCTTTGGGTCATTCTTGGGTTTTAGGGTTATCACTATTACCATTATTGCAAAAAATGCCATAGGGAGAATCCCTGTCAATATAACTATAGTGCCTTGGTGACTCTTCTCTTCCTGCTTGCTCCCAGACTCTTTTCCTCTTGGATTATCTGAACATAGATCTGGTGGTGGCTGCTTTCTGACTAATCATCTTTAAAAGAGGTGAGTTTTCCTAGGTAAGCCCTAGCAGGAGGTCTGGTGGGGAAGTAGGCCAGGGTCAAGTTCCAAGCCTCCTGGGAAGTTTCATGACTCAGGTCATGGTTGAGAGACTCCATCAGGAAGTAAGACAAGCAGGTGGAGGACAATCAGGTAGCTCAGGCTGTGGGTTCACCCCATGGAAAATTCGCAGTCCTTCAAAGTCAAACTCTGCCATTTCTCCAGAAGCTCTACATCCCCCAACAGAAGGCACGGGGCAGATCAATGGATCTACTCAAGCAGAGGTCAACTGGAGAGTGAGATACAGTCTCCCCTTCTTGCAGGTATACTCCAATTTTTAAGACTTTCTCTTGAAGTCCTTCTTACTTGGGGGAAACTCCAGCAGTTCTTATAAGGAAAAGTAGAGTAGAAGTCAGGGAGTGTGTGTGGATGATCACAGGGACAGTTCTGTCACCTTTTATCAAGTCTAGAAAGGGAATTTTACCGACTGCTGGTGGCTTTCTATTCAGTGTGCAGTATTTACACTTCTTTGTCCTCCTTTTGGCCTTCCAATTCTACTGCAATGAGAAAGTTCTACTTAATAAAACTCTTATCACCTGCAGTGACTCTGTATTTGTGTCTGCTCTCTGCCTTCGCTCTGAGTAGGCCTCTTGAAATCCTACAGTGGCCTCATCCCTGTCTCAACCTTTCTGTAATATATACATCTCATTGTGAGATAGATTGATAGATATCATGCTGTGATGTGTGATGTGGGTATTAGCAATTAAGATTGGAATGGACTAAAAGAACTTGTGATTGCCTAGGTCATGACACCAAGTGAACCATGAATATTTCTGTGAATTAAAGCTGATGAGAGGGCTGGGGAGATAGCTCAGCTGGTAGAGTGCTTGCCTCGCAAGCACTAAGGCCCTGAGTTTGATCCCCAGTACCGCCAAAAAAAAAAAAAAAAGCTGATGAGAGAGGTAGCTTGACCTTTATTGTTATCCAATAAATTCTGACATTGTACAAAAACAAATAGTCTGGTGTATGTTGATGGCATGGCTTGCTCATAACAGATATTCATAGAAAAGTTAGGCTAGAGCCAGGCACGGTGGCACATTCCTATAATCCCAGCAATTTAGGAGGCTGAGAGAAGAGGATCACAGGTTCGAGGTTAGCCTCAGTAACTCAGCAAGACCCTGTCTCAAAATAAATGACTGTGAGTATAACTGGTGGTAAAATGCCAGTTCAAATTCCAGTACAAAAAAAAAAAAAAAAAGACTAGAAATAAGATGACAACAGGAATATCTAATTATAAAGAGGAGTTCATCAGGGTTAAGTATAGCTTTGCAGAGTCTTTATTAGCTGGATGAAGTGCAGCTGAGCTTTAAGGACAGCACTGGTGCTCAGATATGCCACCAGCTGGCAAAAACATTACAAACACTTTTCTACTACCAATGGCTCAGGTGTGTTTTCAGAAAAGCTTAGCCAAGTGGATTTAGGTTCACTCCTGTTTGGAACCACTTTTTTTCTTTCTCACATGCAAAGCTGTGGTTCTGTCTCATATGTCTTTGCCCATATGAGCCATTTCTTTCTGATCCTGGATTGACCATCCTGAAGAATAAAACATCCTCTTACTTGAACGATGCGTTTGCGTTGGTTGTGGGCATTCAGTTCCCCTGAGAAGCAGCTTCTGCCTCCCTAAGGCACGCTTACTCGGCATTCCCTTCATTGATTGAATTTCCTGCCTGTTTCATGGAAGTCCCCAAGGGCAGGCAACCGGCAGAAAAATGTCATGACCAGAGGTAAGTTCAGGATTTGGGGGTGCAAGTAGGTAGTCTTTGAGGCTCCTTCCAGCCTTGAGTTGCCCTCCCTCTAAGACCCTGGAATTTTCTCTGTAGAACAAGGAAGAAAGCACCTGCTTTGGACTCATGCCTGGGCTTTAATCCCATGGCTACCACCTCCCTGCTGGGAAGCCTTGGAATTGCCTAAGTTTCCTCAGTCTTTTTTCTTATCAGCAAATGGCAGTACTGATAACTACTATAGAGGGATAATTGCTAAGTAAATACCATTTTGATGATTTTGCTCAAAAGTTTTAGGTTAGAGTGCACTGCCTTGAATCAAAGTAGATAAAACCTTCTACTCAACAGTAGAAACCCCACCTCTTATTTCAGTGTTTTCGGCTTCATTCAACTAGCAACATTCCCACTGGTGGCTCACTGCTTCTAAGAAGTGTGTCCTAGGAGATGGTGGTGCTAGGAGATGGTGATGAACAGTGTTGGTACCTGCCCTGCACCTGTTTTCCTCCCTAGATAATTCCTGTTTGTTTAGAAGTCCATGTGTCCCCATCAGAGTTCTTCCTCAGGCGAAGCTGGGACCATCTCCACTGCAGGATGGGCCTTATTTACTCCACAAGGGACACATTCTATTTCATTCCTTACACTAGTCTTGAAAGATGTGTTTGTGTTGGGCGTGGGCATTCAATCAGGTCAGGAATGAGCCTGTGAAGCAATTTGAACCAGTAACACGGTGACCTTTGCTGTGAAGTAACTTCAGAATAGTTTCCTCTAGACATTGTTGTTTGTAGATACGGGGCAATCCACCATCAGGCTGGAAGTGGACACAACCTCAGGAAAAGGACAGGAAGACACAGCTGGAGCCACTGCACTAGGCCAATCCTGAAGCCAGTCCTATATTAGACTTTTGGTTTCTCCAATATAACTTTTTAAAGTAGTTTAAATTGAGATTTTTGTCCCTTATGACCAAAGACACCCTAAGAGATACAAGAGTGATTACCACTAAAAATCCCTTTGCTTCTAAAGTTGCTTCCTTGAGAAGGATGCACTAGTGACAAGCAGCCCCCTACTCCTGATGGGAAGGGAGTTCTAGACTAAAATCAGAGTTCCACATTGGACTGATGACCTAGCAGCCGTGTGTTCTCTTGTTGGCCCAGAAAGCTCAGGAATAAGTAACACAGCAAAGTGCTTAGGGAAGAGAAACTGATCCTGGGGTACACACACAAACCAGTTTCCACTCAAGAGGTAGAAGGAAAATCTGCTGGGGAAAGGCATTTAAGGAGGAATACCTTCCTGTGCTACGTCTGCCTCCTACCTTTGAACACAGTGTGTGAAGGCCAGATATGCAAATCCATGATGGACAACTTAAACTCATGAGGGGATGACCCGGAGAATCTCAGGGACCAGCCCCAGCCCCAGGATCACTGAGCTTCTGTGCTAGCTTCCCTCCCCTGGACTTCCCCAAAGATGAGAACAATGAACCCCTCTAATCAGAACTAGTTTTGGTTGGGCATTCTATTATTTCTACCAGCCTGATCCTGATCAGGCTGGGTAGAGGCTACAGCTACAAAAGCTGGGACAATTATGGTCAATATGTTCACATGTTTTTCTGACATCTGAATCTATTTGCTTTCCTTCAATGTACATTCGAACCTGTTAAAAGGAAACTAACCCTCCATCTATCACCAACAAATCCATCCCAAAGAAGACAGGAATTGAAGCCAAGTATTAAGACCAGATCTCATGCCTGACTCCCTATTTAACTTCACATAAGCAGGTGAAGTATGTTTTCATTCATTATCCTGAGTTTGATAATTAGCAAGAGGACCTTGGGTAGCTACCCCTCCGGTTCACCCATTGTATAATATATCAGAAAGTGCACATGGATAAACTTATCAATGACAAAAATAGCCAGAGGAAATGATCTTTGTTTTGTATTGTTTTGTTTTGGTACATTGTCCATGATGGACAACTTAAACTCATGAGGGATTGAACTCAGGGGTATTCAACCACTGAGCCACATCCCCAGCCCTATTTTGTACTTTATTTAGAGACAGGATCTCACGAGTTGCTTAGCACCTAGGTAAGTTGCTGAGGCTGGCTTTGAACCCTCAATCCCCCTGCCTCAGCCTCCCAAGCCACTGGGATTACAGGCATGCACCACCGTACCTGGCATGATCGTTGTTCTTGAGATTTGCAGAACTGAGAAACATCTCCTGACGAGGTGATTTGGATCAGATCAGTATCATCTGGCCACAAACATCCACCTGTGGGAAGATTCCTACCAGTCCACAATCGCCAATCTCCTATATAGGCTGCCTCCAAATCACTTCCTGGGCAAGATGGTCTTTAGGACAAGAATCCCTGAGGCTGGGGATATAGCTCAGTTGGTAGCTTGCTTGCCTTGCAAGCACAAGGCCCTGGGTTCAATCCCCAACACTGCAAAAAAAAAAAAAAAAAAAAAAGGATGAGAATCTCTAACATTTGACCAGCTAGCTCATCAGAATTAATTTTTTTTCTCTACCACTGCCTTGCCTCTCAACTAATTGGCTTTCTTCCTGCAGTAAGTGGTCCAAGCCTATGCATGGTAACAGGATATCCCATGGAGATGACATACTTTAGCACCAAGGTCTGGGGAAAGAGAAATAAAATGCTGTTTTTATCTTGGTTGTACCTAATAAAGAAACTCCCACTTCCAAAGGCATAAATTTGGTTTACCTGACATAAATAGGTCAGGACTAATCCCTTCCATGAACCTAAGAACAAGAATAAGACCCAACTGTGCTAAAACACCTGGAAATGCCACAGTACAGAGTCTTGAACTTAAATGAGGACAAGAAATCTCAATGTAACACAGGGACTCTCAGGTAAAACTCTAAGTCTAAACTGCACCCAGATCTTAAAAATTGTGGAAATGAGAAATATTTTCCAAAAGTAAGGCATAGCCTGTTAGAAAGCAGCCTACACTCCTGGCCTTGGTTGAACTTTGTCCTCCAACTCAGGAACCATTCCCTTATTCCTCTATTCAGTTTGGGATCCAAACTACCTACCTTTAAAAGTTGCTGTGAGGATCAGAGATGGTTTCTTTGAAGTTCTTAGTACTGAGCCTGGCACATGGAAGGTGTATAGTTAACAGGAGCTGTCAGTATTAGTGAGTTCAGTATCAAGCAGCCTACAAAGAGGTGGAAAGTGAGGAAACAGGCTGTCCAAAGAGATCCTTAGAGTCAGACTGTGGGTCACTGTGGTCAAACCTGGAGATGGCTGGAGGAAGCATCAAACAGGATCGGACTCTAAAAACAGGCCACAAACCAGAATCTTCATGTGTTTTAAGTTGGAAGTGGTCCCAGAGTGAGCTTGGGGGGATGCTACAAGCTTTTCCTGCCCCAAAGCATTCCTGTCACTCCTTACAGCCTTTTTGGGATTCCCCTGCATTTAGCAAATTATTGTTACTTGGGAGGTGTGACACAGACATCAGTTGATCAAACCCTAAACTGAAAGTCTATCCATGATAAAATACACCTTGTAGGGCTCAAGATTCAACCTCGTTCCTTTCCATGGGCTCTTTCCCTAACCCCTCGAGGTGCATTGGCCACACTATTTTAGTGCCCATATGTATCACCCAGAATACTTATTAACACTTGTGTCCATTTTCCAAATCTATATCTCCCATTAAATTAGAAATACTTAAGTACTGGAACTGTATATGAATATTTTTGTGTCTGCCCAGGGCAGTGGATTTACAACTGTTGGATGTGTGGATGGATACATGTGTGGGTGGAACAGAACCATTGGTTGGACTCCAATAATGCAAGGATGAAAAGGTTTTTGCTCTCTTTTTTTTTTTTTCTTTTTGTTTTGTTTTTAATTTATTGCCTCAAGAAACTGACAAAAGAACAAGACATTTGCAGAGTCCATGTTTGGTATATCACTTGAGCTTAGAGGGGGTCATCCAACTGAGAGGGGAAAGAGCTGTGTGCTCTGAGGAACTTTACAGAGGTGCTGATGCCCAATCTGCATCTGGATCCCCTTGGACCAGCAGGAGTTAGCACACAGGAGTGGGAGGGAAGGGCACTCAGGGCACAGGAACAGCAGGTCCCAGGTGGGGAAGGCTTGGATGGCAGGAGCCCATCAATGACTCAGTCCACAAAACTCAGGAACAGAGAAGGTGGGGAAAGGCAGGGGTACAGCAAGGGGTGCAGGGAGGACCAATCTGCAGGGCCACATCCCTTAGGGAACCTGAATTTTGTCCTGGAGAAGCTTGAAAGTCTTTTAAGAAGGAACAGCTGGGAGTGGGGGCACACACCTCTAATCCCAGCATCTCAAGAGGCTGAGGCAAAAGAAGCACAAGTTCCAAGCCAGCTTGTTCAAGATCCTGTCTCAAAATTTAAAAATGGAAAGAACTGGGGACGTAATTCCATGGTAGAGTCTCTGAGTTAAGTTGCCAGTAACAAGCAGAGAAAAAGAAAAAGAGAGAGAGAACATGATAGAATTTGCATTTTTAAAGATTGCCCAGCAATACAATATGTGGAAGTTAACCTACAATAAGGTGGGAAGGGGGGTAGAAATTCAGTAAATTAGACAAGGAGGAATGAAGGAAAGGGAGGAGGGAATAGGAAAAGGAAAGACAATGGAATGAATCTGATGTAATTTTCCTATGTACATATATAAATACACCACAGTGAATCTCACCATGGTGTACATCCACAAGAATGGGTCCTAATTAGAATAAGATATATTCCATGCCTGCATAATTATATAAAAAATGGACTCCACTGTCATGTATAACCAATAAAAAAAAGAAGAAACCCTTCTTAGCAAGATCTGTTTTCAAAAGGGAAATAGAAAATTATAGAATAAAATGAGAGTCCCATTTTTCCTGTGAGATTGCACAGGAAAGATCATAAAAAACAGGTAGAGCAGTTTGTAAAGAGTGATTTCTTTTAAAGATTTTTGTTCTAATTTCACACCGCTTATTGAGGTTTATATTGGTTATTCCAAAAATGATGCATTGCATTCAATAAAACTTTCATATTCTTAAAAAAAAAAAAAAAAAAAAAAAAAAGATTGCCAAGGAATAGTGTATAGTGGGTTGTGGGGCCAGGGTGGAAGTAAGGAGATCCAGTGAAGAACCCTGAGGGCTGGACCCACAGGAACAGTTAGGCATTCAGACTGGAGAAGGACTTAGGAGGCAAACCTGTGAGTGCTTGGCCCTTCTACCTAAGGAAAGGCAGAGGGCAGTAAAGATGCTCCAGTTTTCCACCCCAGTCAACAGGGCAGATGACAACTTGATACATGCAAGAGGATCAGCAGGTATGGAATGAGGGGAGGGTGGCTTCAGTTTGGTTTCTGCGAGGTGGAGAGGCCTGAGGAAACTCAGGTGGGGCAATGCATTCCTGAGACTCAGGAGAGAGATCCAGACAAGAAAAATGAATGTGATACTCATCAGCACAAAAGTGAGAGCTGGAACCACCATGTGTGGTGATAAGATCTTTCAAGGAGGACACTAACACTGTGTAAGAAGATCAAACTCAGAATATACCATATGTGGAGGCAAAATTCTTGAGAAAGAGATTGAGACAGAATATCCAGATACACAAGAAGAATAAGATCCCTTTGCAACTCGTATTGGGGACATTGGAGAGGACAGTGATCAGCAGAGTCAAATCCTGCAAAGTAAGCAGGTAAAAAAAAAGTCTGTAAAACATTCATCTGTGGTCAATTTTTGCAGCCTTTATCAGCCTGTGGATACAGATGAGATCATACTAATAGTAATAGCACATATTTCCCATAGATCTCTAACTCATGGCCAACCATATGCCATAGCAGAACTACCTCTCCCTAAAAAGCACCCTTATTTTCTAATAAGCGTTTCTAGAAGGGGCTGGGGGAAAGCCCGTATGTGCTCCTTCACACATACACACACATGCTTTTTGTCAACAGCTCTTGAGGTTGGTCCTACCTGTAACACCCCCCACCCTGCCACCAGCTGTGACTCCCACTGAAATGCCCCTGGGGTCTCAGCAGCTCTGCTGCTGCCCCAAAGTTACCAGCCTTCATGCCTATGCAATAGAGGATCCTATGCTTGAATTTCTTACTGAGCACAAGTCACAGGGTTTTCGGAGAAATGGAGACAACACCTCCCTCTTTACTATCTCATCTCCTAGGTCTCACATAGTATCTCAGGAAAACACCTTCTTCAGTTTGTAACTGTGGCCATCTGTCCTATGACTTCGGACACATCCCTGGGACTAAGCTGTGGGGCAGACAATAGGATCTTCCATATCTAGCCTCTGCCCCAGTTATCCCAGTCCCCAGCTGGCCCTGTACAGACAGGTTATTTGGGAATGTGCACCACTAGTTCTCAAATGCCTAGCTTCTGGGTTAGGCTCAATCAGGATACCAACTAAAAGTAATTTAGCAATGCAGAGGAGTTTCAGCAGAGATAAGGAGGTCAGATTGCAACAAAATGAGGAAAGAAGAGGAAGTAAGTAAATTACAGATGCAAACCTAACAGCAATTTTCATGAAAGGGCAGAGACAGGAAAGCAAGAAATAAAAGGTGGTGCTAGTGCAGTGGTTTTTAGCAAGGGAGAGAACTGAACTTGCAGAGGAGAAAGAGGTGTCAGGAAGGGAGAGACCCATAACAGACACTAAGGAGGGAAAGCCTCCAGAGGAATAGCCAGGTACAAGGCTGCTTGAATACCATGAGCCCCATGAATACGAGCAGCCCCAAGGGTTCTGAAAACCCACAGGCCTGGCTGAAATGAAGGAAGAAGGGAGACACAGACTCTTCCGCCCAGGTTAGTATGCAGGGAAGAGAAGCTATCGGTGGGGAAGTCTCATTCCTACCACACTCCTGTTGTTGACAGAGCTCTCTATCAGCTCCCTCTCTGGGATGCAGAATCTCATTTTCCATTTAAATTTTAGTAGCAACTAGAGCAACAGAAGAAAGCTGCTTCTGGGAGTCAATTTGCTCCCATTCTATCATAAAACGCTTGGGATTTGACCCTGTGATGATGGTGACATCCCAGCTGTGTTCCCGGTCCTGACTCTTTTAAGATATTCTGGTTTCAACATAAAACTTTTTTGTTGTTATTCTAATTAGTTATACATGACAGTAGAATGCATTTTGACACATCATACATAAATGGAGTATAAATTCTTATTCTTCAGGTTGTACATGATGTAGAGTTACAATCATGTAATCATATATGCACATAAAGTAATAATGTCTGATCCATCCTACTATCCTTCCTGAACCCATACCTCTTCTCCTCCCTTCTTTCCCCTCTGTCTAATCCACAGTACCTCTATTCTTACCTATCTACCCCCATTATTTAGTTAGCATCCTCTTATCAAAGAAAACATTCTGCCTTTGGTTCTTTGAGATTGATTTATTTCACTTAGCATGTTATTCTCTAGTACCATTCATTTACCATCAAATGCCATAATTTCATTCTTCTTTAAGGCTAAATAATATTCCATTGTGCACATATACCACACTTTCTTTATCCATTCATCTGTTGAAGGACATCTAGGTTGGTTCCATAGTTCAGCTATTGTGAATTGAGCTGCCATAAACATTGATGTGACTGCATCACTGTGGTATGCTGATTTTAAATCCTTTGGGTATAAACCTAAGGAGTGGGACAATTGGGTCAAATGACGGTTCCATTCCAAGTTTTCTGAGGAGTCTCCATATTACTTTCCATAGTGGTTGCACCAATTTTCAGTCCCACCAGCAATGAACGAGTGTACCTTTTTCCCCCACATCCTTGCCAACATTTATTGTTGCTTATATTCTTGATAATTGCCATTCTGACTGGAGTGAGATGGAATCTCAGTGTAGTTTTGATTTGCATTTCTTAATTTCTAGAGATGTTGAATATTTTTTCAAATATTTGTTGATCAATTGTATTTCTTCTGTGAAGTGTCAGTTCAGTTCCTTAGCCCATTTATTGATTGGGTTATTTGTTTGTTTGGGCGGAGGGCATTAAGTTTTTTTGAGTTCTTTATATATCCTGGAGATTAATGCTCAACATAAAACTTTTTGAGAAAAGGACGATTCAATTTTAAAGGTGATATTTTTTTCTTTGATGACTTACCCCACACTGGAGGGCGTCTGAAAGAGACCTAGGAGAAGACTTTGCTCTGCCTAGTACGGAGAACAGGCATACTGGGAAGAGCAAAAGACCTCCTAGTCCTGCCATCGCTGCCTCTTCCGCTGTCATGCATAACCCTTGTGGTGGATATTGCAGCTGAGTTATTACACCACACCTACTCACAAACAGCACCCAAGGTCACAGGGCCAAACAGAAAAGACCCTCGTTGGTCTAGAGTTTGAAGTCAAGGGTTGCGATGGAATTTACCCTTATTGAACTGCTATTAAGGGTCACCAACTCAAATGCTGATGGAGTGAAGCAGGTGTCTCAAAGGCCGTCCTGCCAGGTGGAACCTGTGACAAACTGGAGCCAAAGGGCACCACAGCTACTCATCTACAGCTGCTACCACTGAAGAAAGCAGCTCAATTTTGTCCAATCTGACTTTAGAGAAGTTGCAAGTCCGGCTTCTTTTGCAAAATCTCCAGTTTTATTTATTCATTTTTGTGGGTGTGGCGCTGGGGATCAAACCAGAGGCCTCATGCATGCTAGGCAAGCGCTCCACTACTGACCCACCTCCCCACCCCTACTCTCCAGATTTTTAAAATGCTGAAAACGAATTCCATTAAAGCAGTCACAACAAACATCTGAAATACAAGCTAAGAAAAACATCCACAAGCAATTTCCACGCAGTGCAAAGTCACTGTTTCAATTCAGCTTCCTCTAAATGGTGTCAAAACTTTCAGTTCTTTGAATGACTCCATTTCCATTTTAAAAACCAATCATATCTCCAAGAGGGAAAACAAAAACTTTGCTCTAAGAGGTCGCTGCCTCAGCCCTCCCCAAGGCTGGGCTGTACACTTTATGCTCCCCAAGAGTGTGACTTAATTCTGATTCCTGCTAAAGGGCATACACTCGTGATGGGTTGGAGGAGAACAAAGACATACTGGTCATAGCTACTAATGCCTGAATAGCAAGCGTGCATTCATAGGCACACTAACCAGTGAATCATACCGGGCTGAAATGACTTTGGGGCTGTCCCTTTAAAACTGAAGCTCACAATCAGGCAAACTCCTCCTCCAGGGAGGTTCCTTATTAAAAGGGAGCCAGCTGGCTGGGCCGTAGTTTAACACCCAAAGCAATACCTGCAATTGAGGATTTCTCCCGAGGAGACTGCAACCTGTCAGCATGGCTCAGGAGTTTGTGAACGGCAAAATCCGGCCCGGGAAGGTCGTTGTGTTCATCAAGCCCACCTGCCCCTACTGCAGGAAGACCCAAGAGATCCTCAGTCAATTGCCCTTCAAACAAGGGCTGCTGGAATTTGTCGATATCACAGCCACCGGTGACACAAATGAGATTCAAGATTATTTGCAACAGCTCACAGGCGCGAGAACGGTAAGTGTGTGGGGTTCCGTTTTTTAAGAGTCCCAGTTCGTTCTTTCTTGTCAGGGCTATGAACGTACGCCAGTGCCTTTTTTCTAGAACACTGCCAGCTAGTTCCCTGTCCTTCAAGGCATCCAGAGGGCTTTGCGGGATGTGGGGGAGGGAGCCTGAGGAGAGACGCTGGTCACTTGAATGGACAGCTGGACAGCAGCCGAGGGTCCCCTCAGAAGAGCTGGGAGCCCAGCTGAGTGTGCTGTCAGGGCTGTGGGCCCAGCTGCTGGGTGGGAGTCACCAAGGACATGTGGAGGCTTTGTTTTAAGCATTGCCTTGAACTGACAGTTTTCCGCTGGGGCTGGAGGTGGGGGGAAGAAGCCACTGCGATCTGCACATTGCTGTTATCAAACATGGAATTATGGGCACTCTTCCTTCTGTTTACACGTGGCCAAGTGAGATTCGCTCTCCTTTGATCTTTTTTCTGGGCTTTCTTTAACCATAACCTAATTTGCTTATTCTTCCTTATCAAACTCCTCCCACTAGAAAAATATCTAATGCCCCATTATTTCCCCTCGCTCTAAGTTAATTATGGGATATTTTTAGGCCTGCCAGAGTTCTGTCCTGGCTCTCACAATGGCTTGCTTTGTGATCCCTGCAAGTCACCACATCTCAGTTCCTCAACAATCCCAGCTGCGAGACTATAGTGGGTGACCTCAAAGTCCCCTTGCTACAAATTTATTGTGGGACCCTCTGAGAACTGCTCATCTCTGAAAGGCCTCCCACTCCTTAGCACTTGGCAGAAGCCACCAAACAATTTTTGGGTCTGGGAGGGGTGAGATGTCCCACCAGCTCACCAAAATTCCCTTTCAGGAGCCACATTCTGAAACAGTGTTGGCAGAAGAACATACCTATTTTAGTTTTAGTTTCACTGACAGGGTTTTCTCTGGGCTATGAGTATAAAGTAGGGGAGGAGGTTTCTCCCCTTCTCTCCAATCAAAAATTAGCATTGTACAGAAAAGCGTTATGTTATCTTGCTGCTCTGAGCTGAGGTTCTGGAGCAGACTTGATGACTGGAGAGTCACTGTGGCTTAGAAGCACAGGGCCAGGTACCTGAGAAGAAAGGGACCCTACAAACAACCATGGGCTCCTGCAGGGTCTCCTGCCCTGAATCCCTCTCATTCTGTGGCTCCTGGACTTTGTTGACCAATAGAATCACCTGGGTAAGTTCTAAAAGGATCCCTATGCCCATACAGAAAATATCGCACTCCATACCGAAAATATCACAATGTCGGAAGTGGGAAGTGGAGGCAGCTGGAGCAGGCATCGATAGTTTAAAAGATACTTAGGTGATTCCAATTTGCAACAAAGTTTGGGAACTACCTTTTTATGTCTGGCAGCATATATTCTTCAGCAGAAAAAAAAAGCAAACTTCTTCATGTACTCATTTAACAATTTTTTTTTTTCACTTCTTTGTAAAGCAACAATATTTTTTTGTAGTCATCTTTTGGGTTTAACATTTAGAAAATAGTTTTCACAGGTTCTTGAGTCCAGAATGCATTCCTCTAAAGGGAAGAACAAATCCTTCAAAGCTGTTTGTTTCCTGATCCTCAACAGTGAAGTGTTTATATTCAAGGAGATTGAACACATGAGAGTAGTTGCTGTCTTAGTTATCCTTAATGACCTAGGTTGTTGTGAATGTAGTCGAAGCTCAGCAGGACTTGACTAATTACTGAAACAGGCCTTCAATCGGGCTGTGTGCTTGGAGATACCTGCTTTGGTTTTGGGATGGCCACAGTCCCTAGATCAGAGCCTTAGCTTGGGCATTCTCTAATGCTCCTCCCTTCTTCACGAGAATTGAGTTCTTCTGGTCCATCTCATTTTCCTTCTTCCTGAAGAACTTCTTTGGACGTGTCTTGCAAGGCAAGATTATTGGCAACAAATTCCCCAAATTTTCATTTGTCTGAGAAAGCTTGTTTTCCCTTCATATTTAAAGGCTGCTTTTACTGGCTATAAGAAATATTTTTAAGCATCTATCATGTACCAGATCATCTTCTTGACATCAGGAATACAGCCATGGGGGTGGGGAAACTTCTGCCTTTTTGAACTTGCATTCAATTAGGGAAGACAATAAATATAATAGAATTGTTGAGGTAAGTGAATGGCTATAAAGAAAAATTAAATAGAAAGAAGTAGGTAGCTGAGTTTTAAATGGAGCCATTATTGGGCCCGACTGAGAGGTGAACATTTGAATATATCTTTATAGAAGGTTAAGGAGAAAGGAATTTAGGGTTAGAATGTGGCAGGCAGGGGAATGACAAGTGCAAAGGTCCTGTGGCTGGCAGGTTAATGGACTAGAAAGAAGGCCAATATTGCTAGAGTACAATGAGTTACGAGAGCCAGAGGAGATGCTGGGAGATAGTCTAGGAAGGCCTTTAAACCATATTGTATGAACTGTGGTTTGTATTGGATGGAATGAGTTGCTACTAGCGAGTTTCAGATGAGTCACTTGATCTGACTCAGTTTTGAAGGGGTCACTCTGGCAGCTGTGGGGAGAAGAGGCTGTGGGAGGGCCAGGGTGGGGCTTGAAACTGGGATATTTGAAGGCTACAGCAGTAATTCAGGTAAGAAATGGAGGCTTATGCCAAGGAGGAGGTCAAGGAAGTGAAGAGTACTGGGAAATAGATTTGAGTTGCTGCATCTGAGTTAACTCAAGTGTAGACGGTGCTGCCTGAGGTTGGGAAAAGCTACTCTAGCAGTATAGGGCCCCCTATCACCAAACTTACTGTTATAGTGAAAGTGACAGTTTCCTTTCTCTCCAGGACTGTAACAGACTCTAGTTCCTCCAAGAAGGGGGAAAGGCAGGAGGGGAGGTGGCAGAGGGTGTGTGCTCCAAGGAGGGGGAAGGGCAGGTGGGGAGGTGAGGGAGGTGGCAGAGGGTGTATGCTCCTCTTTCCCCAGCTGAATCAACAGTGCCTCTGTGTTTCCTGTATTACCACCCTGTGCCCCTTCCTGTTCATCCGTGTGACTGAAGGTGGTTTTTCTGTTGCCTGGGCTGGAGAGTGGGGGCAGGGCATAGGGGCCTTTCCACTCTCAGGCAAACCAGCTCTTTGCCAGATGGTGTGCACAAAACTCCACCCCAGGGACAGCCTGCTCGGGTTTCAGGGCGGAGCAACTGGAGGCAGCTGTAGGGCTGTGGGTTTTCAAAGCCCAGGTTACCTTGGGAGGAATAAATGGCCCCTCAATGTAAAACAATGGTTTGCAAATCACTGGAACAGCCCAGCACCTGGGAACTCCTTAGCAATGAAAATTCTTTGAGCCACAACACAGTTCTCCTGAATTAGAAATTGGGGGGGTTGGGTGGGGAGAGTGCAAATCTGCATTTTAACAAGCCCTTACACTATTGTAATGCAAGGTCAAGTGGGAGAACCCACTTCCTGAAGAGAACTCCTTGATCCTCAGGTCCTTCCTGCCTGCTGCTGTAACTCCAAACCTGAGGTCAACACCTGGTCAAAGGTGATGATTTGGCAGTCTGTAGGAGTGGTGTGGATTGCTCAATTCTTTAAAAAAAAAAAAAAAAAAAAAAAAAAAATAGAAGTTCAAGAATGAATAGAAGGTTGCCTGTGTAAAGCTCAGATGGTTTTTATTCAGTCAATGCTTTCAACAGAAGGAGCTCTGCAACAGAGTGACATCAGGATGACATTAGAATTCTGTTTACTGCTACAACTGACCCGCAGCCACATGTTTCTGGGAAGGTAGAAGCTGAATGGCCCCAGAAATGTTGAGTGGGAGTTTTATTTTCTCTGAAGCAATGTTCAGGATTCAGGGGAAACCCTAGGTTTTCCACCTTATCTTTCCTGCTCTCATTTGACAAAACCATGTTGTGTTGCTGGTAATTCCCACTGTGAGGCCTCCCACATATCGCATGGTGGATCTTCTGAGTCTGAGCAGGGAGGTTACTAGGCAAGCCAGGACCAGAACAAGTCCTCTGGGTTTTCCCTTATTCTGGGGGCATGGTAGATATTGGTGGTTTATTTATTTGTGATATTGGGTACTGAACACAGAGCCTTGTGCATGCTAGGCAGATGCTCTACCACTGGGCTATACTGCCAGCCCTTTTTATTTTATTTTGAGACTGGGTCTCACAAAGTTGCTCAGGCTGGTCTTGAACTTGAGATCTTCCAGCTTTAGCCTCCCAAGTCCCTGGGATTACAGGCAAGCGCCACCATGCCCAATAACTGTACAGTATTTATTTTTAGTTTTTAGCAACTTCCATTCAGATCCAGTTTTTAATAAGAATACTATGAGAATTATTTACAGTAATTCTGCCCTTTTTCTCATCATTCTCACTTTTTCTTAAAATTTTAGTTTTAGTTGTAGATGAACACAATACCTTTATTTATTTTTATATAGTGCTGAGCATTGAACCCAGTGCCTTACATGTGCTAGGCAAATGCTCTACCACTGAGCAACAACTCCAGCCCATGCTTCTCACTTTTTAAGCAATTCACTCTAATTATGCTTTCTGGGGAAGATGAAATACTATCACTACTTTCTGCCTAACTCCTCTCCCATCCCTCTGTCTAGTATGTTCTTGTGCCCTCCCCGCCCAGACCTGCCTTCCAAGCACTTTGGCAACCAATATGGTGCTTATGTCTTCACTGCCAGTTAGCCTTGATGTGACACTCTGGGATGGAAGCTGCCTGGGTTCAGAGCCGGGACTTTCTTCTCCCTCCGGATTCTAAAATCCTCCTAGAATTCTGAAATGTGCTTGTATCTATTGGCAGGGAGGGAGAGGGAGTGACTGGAAAGAAACCCATTCAGCAGGTATAATGTCTGGCTCTCCTTGGGCCACCCACCCATACCAGAAGTGAAGCCAAACCAGAAGAATGTCCTTGATCCCAGAGCTGCAGCATTTAAACATCTTATGATGGACCAGGGATTAAAGAGACTCAGACACCACTACAATGTCCCCTCCTTAAGGACAGGGGACAACCTGTTTTAACAACACAGAGAGATGACTGTGTGTAAACCCAAAACCATAAACCCCCAAATTAGAGACAGAGACCTAATGTAAATAGTTTCCAGCTCTGTTTAGAAATGAACGCCCTCCTGGTTGCCCTGGCTCAGCTTGAGGTCTCAGGTGTGGTCCCAGCTTCAGAGAACCAGATTGCAGTCAGGGTGGTCTGGCTACAGCCAGTTAAAATTCTTTCCCTGAAACATGTTTCTGTAGAATAAAAATTTTAAATCCCTTTAACAAGCTGAACAATCACATAAACAGCATACTCTGTTTGAAAAATATTCTGACTTAAAAACATTAATGAATAATTTTGCCCTTATAACAGTTCCTAAAAGACTATTGAGGAGGAGGTTTTAAAGTCATTTGAAAACCTTAGGATCAGGGGAAGATTTTGAAAGGATAAAATATCATCCTTTCCTTATTATATTATTAATGACCTTCCTAGATTATTAATAACTTTCCTGGATTATTTTTTTTTATAGGTACCTCGGGTCTTCATTGGTACAGATTGTATAGGGGGATGCAGTGATCTAATAACTATGCAACAGAATGGGGAACTGCTGACGCGGCTGAAGCAGATCGGAGCTCTGCAGTAGTTACAGGTGAGTGTCAGGCTAAACACTAGGCCTGGGACACTGGGAGGCAAATTCTGCTAAGTATTATGCTATAAGAAGGCATTCACTCTAAGGAAAAATGACTTAGTGATTTGAGGAACTGCAACATATTTATGAATTTCACATTTTACAAAGGGATGAATTGTATCAATGGGAGAAACTGTTTCACTCAAACTTCATTTAACAAATATTTATTGAGGGCTTACCATGTGCCAGACACTGTGCTAAACACAGAGATACACAAAAAAAGATAACAAGGAGCCTGTATTCTAGAGAGGTAGATAGATCACAAACGAGTAGGTAAATAATTCCTTAAACAAATAGAATGATGTGATAGAACACGCCAGCGGTAGGGGAACACACTCAGCGAGGGTGAAGGAGGACCCTTCGTGGTGGACCAGACAGCCATGACGGAGCAGAGCTTGCCAGGCGAAGGGCATAGCCCATGCAGAAGGCTCTGATGCTGACAGGTAGGCATGTTCAAGGAACTGAAAGAAAGCCAGAGCAGGCTGAGGAGCTGGCAGTCAGGTGGAGGAGTGAGAACTGTGGGCAGGGACTGAGCACACAGGCCATGGTAAGCAGTTTGGATTTCTTCAACATGTGATGTGAATGGAGGTAATTTTTGCTTATCTGTGTTCACATGGCAAACTGACTCAGTCTGATTGGCTTCTCCAACACCAAAGCAAATTTTGTAAAATCTGTAACCTAACAGAGATCTTTGACTTGATGGAAAAACCAGGGATGAAGAGCTGTTTGGGAAGAAACCAGGAGTTTAATGAGCAGCTCTCTCCCCCAGCACTGCCAGTGCTAGCAAACTTCTACACAGTCCAGTTCCACTGACTCATAAGCAGAAAGACTTCAAAGTTTCTTTTGTCGTGGGAGAAATGAATGGTTCTTTAACCAAAATGTTCTTTGAGGGGATCTATTCCTCATCAATTAATAACTTTTCCCTTGGGCAGTGAGTGTGTGTAATTTGTGATGGTTACACAGAGTAGCAGCAAAAGTGGGGTTAATCCTGAAAAATTCAACTGAATCCCCTGAAGTAAAATAATCAATATGATACATCTTCCAATCATACCATATGACTTCGTCAGAGTAAATGAGTGCTGTCCCTCTGGGTTAGCTTTCTGGTTTCATGCCAGGTTCTAAAGCACTAAAAGCCCAATTAGTGATTCCAAATATTTGCTCTTCTGGAGCACGTTCAGCAGTTAGGCTTAGATGAAGAATGGAAGTAACATTTCCCCAATTCCCTCAATCTTGGAGCAGGATTAGAGTCTTCATAGTCAGGAGTCTCTTTGTATCATCCTTGTCCCTTAGCATTCTGTGCTGTTCCTATTTTGCTGCCAACTTCATCCCAAGGCCATCCATAACTGTGTTTAAACAGCAAGAGGAAGTGGTTTGGTCATGAGAAGGGAAATGAGGGAAACTGGCCTTCCAAGAAGATCCAATTCATTGTTTATTTCCTAGTGGAGCAGACACCACACTGATGTCCCCCTGGAGAGCTGAATGGAAGCACACAAGATGACAGCATTTCCTGGTGGATGGGATTTTCGACCACAAATGGATTTTTCTTCTTTTGCCTCATTATTAAAAAGTGGACCAACTTGTCCCTAACCATAGGGCCGAGAAGATTGATGGATCATCTTGGGTTTCTTCTGGATTGGTCCTTTGGGTTCCAGAAAACCATGACAAGTTTTGGTTTAGTATGCACTGACCCAAAAGATGTTTTTCTCTTTAGCACGTTTCTTATTAACTGTTCTCTGTGTGCCAGCATGCCTCTACCTCCAAGCCAGTGTTTCTCAACCGTACGTATCCAGATGCCCCAAGGATGAATCTACAGTTGGTGTTCTGCCATTTCCCATCAGCTGAAATTATTTTGCTGAACATGACTTTATGCAATTTGTATTATGGAATCAATGGGTATTTTGAGTGTGTTTTTTCAAACCTACCCCACCCTATCCCACTTTGAGGGTCACTGCTCTGGGCCACTGTTCTCACCTAGGAATCTCACAGATCTCATTAGAAACATTGCACGATTCTGAAAGGGCCTGAGGACCCAATTTGAGAACCTATGAGGAAAAGTTGAGCATCGGGTTGGTCTTCACCAGGGTCACATGAATAGAGGCAGCAGGGTAAAGAGGCAAATGCGATAGCACTAGATAAGATGGTTCCAGATCATCCTGAACAACTGTGCAATCATTGGATTTAGATTCCAGCAAAATTAAAATATAAAACGTAAAACATTAGCATAGAGAACCTATATCCCAAGTTTGTTCCAAACAATCCCAAAAGCATATCTGAAAGGAGCCAAATTTTGAAAAACACTGTCCTAAATAACTATCCCAACACACACACATTGGAAATTTAAGACTCCTATAACTGAAATTTTTCTGTAAGATTAAGTTAATTTCCCTCTGTGGTATCTAGTGGGAATGGTTAATTTCTAATAAAGATGTACATACAGCTGTCTCCTGGTTTCTTATCCAGATCTCTTCCATGTTCTCAAGACTTTAAGGAATAGTATTAATGTGAAATACTCTGTTTTATTCATGCCATATAAAGACATGTGCTGCTGTCACTCAACAAGTAAAGATTTTTAAATTTCATATTGAAATGACAATTAGTGAATAATTTGGGGAGTTCAGTAATCATCTTTTTCATTTCATATGTAGTTTTTCCATTTCCTACCTATTACCCTTGTACTCCTGATTTTTTCCAACGTGGGTCTTAGTTGCTTCATTCAGCCAAGACTGCAGAGTGAGTGACTGCAGGTTACACACTGCACAACACTATGAATGCCTCTCTGAAAGTTAGGCACTGATCCTGTACTAATCTGTACTTTCATTGACACTGTGCTTTGCTCCTTGTGTGAAGAGGTGCCCTTTCTTCTTTGTTCTGTGTTCACACTCTTCCCTCAAGGCCTGATTTGTAGACCGTTTCTCCTCTCATCTTCATGCCTTTTAACCAAATATGCCATTGCTTTTTCCGTTGTAGTCCAGAAGCCCTGGTATTTTAGGTCCTTTATAATTATCGGGTTGTATTGTAGTCAGTCATCTCTATTGGTCTCTTGACAGATTCAGAAATGCACAAAGGCAAGAAGTTGACTTCCACCTCTGTAAATTCATTTTCTAGCATAGAAGCTCTATTCTATCAAGGCAATACGTGCACATGGTTTAAAATGCTACATATACGAAAAGACTTTCCTTGTGCAATCCTCACAAACCTCATTCCGTGTCATATTTTTCAGTTTTTGTGGGTATTTAAGCCTATTTAAAATTATTATAAAATGAACTGGGAGTGGTGGCACTTGCCTGTAATTCCAGGTACTCAGTGAGACCCTGTCTCAAAAATAACCAAAAGGGCTGAGAATGTAGCTCAGTGGTTAGAGTGCCCCTGGGTTCAATTCCCAGTAACATTAAAAATACAAAAACAAAATCATAAAATGTAGTAGATACATACAAGAGTGAATGGAATGTTTAGTTCTCCTTAGCACCTATTATCTAACTTCCAGGTTAAGAGTAAAGCACCTATAAAGAGTGTCTCTAAGATACTGAGTATGTGCCCCTCACACAGTATACCCACTCCCCTCCCCCCAGAGGTAACCACTGGTTCATTTTGCTGTAATTTTTCTAATGTTTATATTTTTTACTTCCTACCAAATAATTCTGAAGAGCAATAGCAACACCACCCTGCTATGTAAAGAAAGGACACTATTACCACAACCGCCATGAACTCTGCCAAGAAAAGATATGCTGTAGACTGACAGAGTCGTCGGCCAGCATCTGCCTCCCAGGAAGTTCATCAGAGCTGCCTCTGGGGAAACCAGAGAGGCCCTGAGCAAGTCCTTAGAAACAGCACCCCAGGGCTGGGAGGCTATGGTGTGAACCAGATACTGGGTGTCCCCCCAAAATATGGTCAATGGGAGTGGACAACTCTGAATTTTCTGTTCATAAGCTCAGCAGGGCCCACCTCTAGCTTTCCGAAGTCGATCAAAGCACACCCACACCTGCTTCACTGGTCAGGTGTGTGATAAGTGCAAGGCAGGCCAAGAATGGATATGAAAAAGATTATATTGGCTTTTCTCTGTCTTAGTCTCTTCCCTCTGGGCCCTTATTTTACGTTTTACATTTGAAAGCCTTCCTCAAATGTCTGGAGATCTGGATGTCTATAAATATTTAAGAATCAGGCACTAAACCCAGTGTGAAAACAACACTTAAAATTCCAGTTACTCTGCAAACTGGGGCAAGAGAATTGCCTGAGCCCAGGAGTTCAAAGTCAGCCTGTGCAACCCCATGGTGTTAAAAAGAAGACAGAAGGAGGAAAAAGAAGGGAGCAGGCACTAAAACTGGTTGGAAGATTTGTGAGCCTGAATTGGGCTTGTCAGCCAATGGGCTTCATCATGGTTAGAGTCTTTGTTCATATGTCACCTTCTCAGCAAGGGCTCACACATCATCCCAAGTAAAATAGAACACCCTGCCCTCCTCTCTCCCTAGCATTTCTACTCCTCTTCCTTGTTTATTTTTCTCATGTTTATCACCTAATAAATGCTATATAATTGCTGGGTGTGGTGCTGCACACCTGTAATTCCAGCAGCTCAGGAGGCTGAGGCAAGAGAATTTCGAATTCAAAGCCAGCCTCAGCAATTTAGCAGGGCCTGAAGCAACTCAGTGAGACCCTGTCTCTAAATAAAATATAAAATAGGGCTGGGGATGTGGCTCAGTGGTTGAGTGCCCTCAAGTTCAATCCCCCATACCCCTCCCCCCAAAAAAGCCATAATTTACTTACTTGTTCACTGACCTTTTTGGAATGTAAGCTCCTTGAAGTCAAGGAACAAATCCTGTTTTAATTGATGCTGTATCCATGGCATGGAGAAGACTGTGGTACTTGATAAATACCTGTTGGGTGTCTGGATGAATTAAAGAATCATCAGGCATGAATCTGGTCGTATCATTGGGAGGTCCCCTAACTGTTTATCTTTTCTTTTAAGCTACTCAGTTTCTGCAGTGTCAGAGTTGGGAGTTGGGCTTCCTTGGCAGGGTTCTGTCTGACAAGCAGGGGAAAGGGACTTGGCAACTTCCTAGGCAAAGTGCAGGCTCTCCAGTCACCTTTTGTTTTCTGCTGAGTAATTCTGTGAAATATACAAGGATAGAAAAGACTTTCATCCAAAGTGCAATGAATGGTTGGCACAAGGAGTGGACAGAGAAAAAGCAACCAAAAATATGTATAGCCACTTTCTTGCTTTTTACTTTAGATCTTCTGTGAATGTCTTACTCTAATAGCTACTTTCTTTCCACTGCTTCCAATTTGGCTCCTTGTGCTGGACTCTTGACAGCCATTCCTCCTAGTACAAGGCTGTCTGAAGATGGCCCTTCTGGGAAACAATAGCTAGGGTGATAAATGTGCCTGTGTAGCCCAGACCACACTGTATAAATCCCAGTGAATATCATTAGGCCATTATTTTGACATTGACTTGTGAGAGAAAGCTGTGCTCCCTAATTTGCTACTCCATAATAATCATTCTCCAGTCCTGGGAAATATTTTCTAGAACTGGGCTCCCAAGGTATTTTACTTAAAGTCCTTTCTTATATTAATATCATTGTTATTAAGTACACTGAATGTTTAAAGGGGCAGAATTCAATCTTGCATATCAGTGGAAGAGAATTCTGTCTTCATCCCTTGAAGCACAACTGATACTTAAATGTGGGTGTATATTTATAGGCAGGTTTATATTTCCTGTCCCCAGGCAACTTTTCCGGTGAGCTATGCAGAGCTGAAGGAGGGAAGTGGAGAAAAGACAGGACAAGGGAAGTCAATGAAGGTGCTCACGGCATTTGGGTTTTATCCCTAGTGGACCTTCCCACCCACACAGGATCCTCCCTCCACGTCAGCTGGGTTCTGGCCTCAGGACAGCTGCAGCTAAGTTTTCTTATTTTTCTCCCCTGTGCCTGGAATAAAAACTGGAATACTTCATACTTAAAATTGCAAGTCATTTATAAGGTGGGGATTGAACTGTCTCTCATTGTTGTTCCTCCAGGTCATCCTAGAGAACTGGGTATGATGATCTTTAATGCAATCTGTCCTGGGTTCTAACCAGAGGTGTGGAATGGGGACCAGCAACTCCTGGGAAGGCAGAAGCAAAGAACTCAGCTGGACCCTGTGACACATTTAGAATTTACCAATGTGTGGCAAGATTGGGTATGTGAAGTGACCCTGGGTGTCCTTGCCCAGTTCTTATAGAGAGGATCCCTGTTAACCTTGCCAGACAGATACTGTATGATTGGAGAGCACCAGAGAGAAGGGGGAAGATGACAATGGGCTACAGGCTGCCTCCAGAATGGGAGGACAGTGGACATTCCCAGATAGATCAGGAACACCAAGCAGGGGTGCAGGTCCAACTCCCCATCCGGGGGGGCTTGTAGCAGGCTAGAGAGGGGATAGGGAAACTTTATGCCACTTTGGAGGCTGTGTCCCCTGCCTCTTGGTTAAGATGCGGCCCAGTAGCTGATAGACTGTCAGTCTAACCAGAGGCATCCCCCTCTTCCACCTACAAATAAGGGAAGGAGCAGAAGTTGCAAAGCCATTCCTTAGACATTCCCTACCCTTCTCCCAGTTGGCAGAAGAGAAATCCCACTTTATAGGAATTTGAGGAGTGAGGGATAAGTGCTCCCCACTAATGAGCAGGATCTTTAAGGATCCGAGGTTTCTTTTCTGGTTGATTTTCTGTAGCAGATTGAGTCCCTGTAAGCTGCAGAACCCTAGCATAGAGACAGTGGGCAGTGTTCTTGGGGATCCGGAGGAGGTCCAAGAATATACACATATATCCCTGCTTTTCACAATTATGTTAAAGGGGCCATTCTATATTACACTGCATGTATTTTTCTAATATTTTAATATAAGTGAGCAATTGGTTTACCTAACTAGCAGTTTTTCCTGATTTTTTTTCTGTATGGCAACAGCAATAGGAATAAAATATAAACTCATTCATAGGATTACTACCATGTATATATAATCAACTATTTTAAAAAATTTACTTTTTTAAAAAAGCATCCCAGCCTTCTAACTTCTGACCATTGCTGTTTTCTCAGTTGATAGCTAATGCACAGCCAGTATATCTGGAGAGCTGTGCCCCACCTCATCTTTTTTGTCCAATTTTTTATTGGTGCATTATAGTTATCAATAATGGATTTGTTGTTACATATTAACATGCACACAAAATAAAATAATATAATTTGGCCATTATCACTCCCCAGCACTTCCTGCCTCCCTCCCATCCTCCCATTCCCTGGTCTCTTTCCTCTGCTGTACTGATCTCACTTTGATTTTCATGGCATCCCCACCACCACCTTTCTCTTTCCTAGCTTCCGTGTATGAGAGAAAACATGATCCTTAACTTCTGAGTTTGGCTTATTTCGCTTAACATAATGATCTCAAGTTCTATCCATTTCCCTGCAAATGACATTATTTCACTTTTATTTATGGCCGAATAAAACTCCATTGTGGATATTTACAATATTTTCTTTATCCATTCATCCGTTGATGGACACCCAGGCTGGTTCCATAGTTTGGCTCTTGTGAATTGTGTTGCTATAAACATGGGTATGCATGTATTGCTATAGTGTGGTGACTTTAATTCTTCAGGATAAATGCCAAGGAGTGGTACAGCTGGGTTGTATGGTGGTTCCATGCCTAGTCTTTTGAGAAACTTACATACTGATTTGCATACTAATTTACGTTCCACCAACAGTGTAAAAGTGTGCTCCTCCCCCTCAAAACCCTGAAAAATTCTCCTGTATACCAAAGAGGTGGCTTACATTGGGGCTCACAGATTTTCTATTTCTGCAGATCAGAATCTAGCAAACAACTGCAGTGCCAAGTCATTTTAAATAATGACTTAACTCTTACCAAATTCAATGTTAATGAGTATTAAGCAGTGTTTCCAAAACATTTTAAAGGGACTATTAAATTTCCCTGTTGGTTGAAATACAATAAATATTCACACTATGCTGGCTGACACTTAAACCCAGCTACCTAGGTATTAGGTAGTCACCAGGTGCCAAGCACATTCTAAGTTTTGTACCTGTTTTCATGTGATCTCATAGAAACTCTATGAGACAATTATTGCTATAATATCCATTATACAAATGGGGTAACTGAGGCTCAGAGAGACTAAAAAATTAGTCCAAGTTCTATTAGCAGATTCAAGATTTGAGCCCAGAAGGCTTCCAGGAACATGCACTCAGAACTACTCAGCCTTTCACTGCAAGGGGTATATGTTTCTGGGCCAATGAGTCAATTAACAGGCCTCCCTAGGCTTCTGGGCACTGAACCACAATCTCAAAAAATGACTAGATACTCCTCCAGATTGAACTGTCTCTTTGTGAGGGCAAAACCAGACCTGTTTGCGAAATGAAATTATAAAAATGTTATCGTAAGAAAACAATGCCTGGAGAAGGGGTCAGTTCTCCTCTCTCAGCCTCTCCAGGAAACCTGACTGAACATGGGTCCCTACCTTTTGGGTTGTTGATAACTTCCTCTTTGAGTCTGACTATTCCCTTTGAAGCATAAAAGTACCTGTGGAGGCTCCAGGCCCAAGGCATGAGATGTACAGAAGTCCTTGTAAGAAGAGCCAGTTCTTCCCTTTGTCACACTCTGCTTCTGTAAACATGCTTCCTGCTAGAAACCCCTGTGCACAATCATATTTCAGGTAGACTAGAAAATTTATGACACTAGATAGCCTATAAATATTGAGAGAAACTGTGGATAGGGGCTCAGAATTTGGAGTTTTGTCTTCCTCTCTGGCTGCCAGTGTAAAAGAAAGGTTGGAGTTCTCTCCGAGTGCTGCTTGCTGCTTCTTGACCTGTCTATTTCCCACAACATCTTAGCTCAGTGTTCAGTGTTTCCCAGAGGAAGTTCCTCACAACACTGCTTCCATGGCACATTAACATGTGTTAGATGAAAACAGAGGTTCCATGTTTAAATGAGGTTGGAAAATGCTGGGATACCCTATGTACTGTCCTGCAGGGTTTGCTGTCATTTTTATGTCCTTGTCTCTGCTGTTGTTGTTGTCCCAGGGATTAAACCCAGAGGCACTTAACCACTGAGTCACACTCCTAGCCCTTTTTTATATGTTATTTAGAGACAGGTTCTCACAGAGTTGCATAAGGCCTTACTAAGTTGCTGAGCCTGGCTTTGAATTCGAAATCTTCTTGCCTCAGCCTCCTGAGCCACTGGAATTACGGTCAGGAGCCACTGCTCCCGGCAACGGTCCATGTCTTTAATTCAATAACCTTTATTGGATTAAAGTTTGCCTCACAAAACCCATAAGCCAATAATCTTTCAGTGTTCCCCCTGTGCTGATATAGGAAAAGGACAACAAAGAATGGATGGTGGGAAACTGCAAGACACTTCCTGCGCAGAGAGATCAAGTGGGAATGGGTCACATAGGGTGAGCTCGCCTTGGGCTATCCTTTAACATAGTCCATTTTGTGCTATTCTAAGAGAATGCCACAGTCTGGGGGCAATTTATTAAAAAGTAGGCTTATTTCTTAAGAGTTTTGGAAGCTGGGAATTCCAAAGTTAAGGGCACTACATCTGGTGGGGGGAACTTTGTGCTGTGCATTTCTATAGTAAAAGGTGGAAGGGCCAGAGCATGAGAGCAAGAGATCGAACTTGAGCCTTTAACCCTTCTAGAATTGGCATTGATCCATCACAAGGGTGGTGCCTCATGACCTAATTACCTCCCCAAACCCTACCTCCCAACACTATTGTGTTGCAGAGTGTTTATACACACTTTGGGGGGGACACATTCAAACCAGAGCATTCTGCCCCAACCCCCAATATCATGTACCACTCACACACAAAATACAGTTGTTCTATTCCAATAGCCCAAAGTATTAATGTAACAGAAAATTAGAAGCTGCTTTTGCTAAAAGTACTGACTCTTCATTTGGACCTTCAGATACCCAACAGGATAAAGTTTAACATTTCTGCCTTCATTTTGTATCTTCAGATTCCAGCTCTGCAAGTAGGCATGTTAATCATTTAAGGAGTGTTTATCTAAAAACTGGTAATACAAGGTTTATTAGCCCTAAGTTTACGTAATTTATCTCATCCCTCTTTTAAGACTGAGGATACGAAGATAAGAATAACTAAGGTATTTTCGAGATTTACAAGAATGTTCAACTGCCAGCTTTTACAACATCCTATTCCTGACCCCTGGGGTGGTGCCTCAAAGTCTCCAGTCATCGCCCCATACCTTCCAGGAACAAGAGTCTTGCAAGCAGATCACCCTGTGAGACTGCTCCCCTAAGCAGAAGCAATCATCTCATGGGAACAGAACTGCCCCAGGATCATAGGTCTGCTAAACAAACACACTGAGCAGCAAAGGGAGATTGGCCCTCCAGTGATAAGGACCTCTCCAGAGCCACCTTGCAGGACCAGAATGAGATGTGTTAGTCAGCTTTGCGTCACTGTGACCAAAATACCTGACGAGAACTACTTAGAGAAGGAAAAGTTTATTTTGGCTCATGATTTCAGAGATGTAGTCCATGGTCAACTGACTCCATTGCTCTGGACCACTATGGTGGAAGCAAGTGGTGAAGTGCTGCTCAGTTCATGGCAGCTAGGAAGCAGTGAGAGAGATGGGGAAAGATGAACATAACGCTTCCAGGGCACATCCCCAGTGACCCACTTCCTCCAGCCACATTCTACCTGTCTATAGTTAGCATTCAGTCCATTCAAACTAGGATGGACTGATTAGATTACAGCAATCACAATCCAACCGCTTCACCTCCAAAAAAGCCTGCATTAACACAGACGCCTTTGATAGGCACTTCATATCTAAACCATTACAACATGTAACACTGAAATAATATTTATGCCATTTGCCCAGCCTCACCAGTCTTTGGAATTTATACAAACACCTCTGCCTACAAGACACAACCCCAAAGTCTCCCTACCTCCCTTCCTGGCATGTCTCCTGTGGCCCCTCTGTTTTCCCACTGTTGCCCCTCACTGAAAACCCTGCCCATAAAGTGAAGTCTTTTGAGGGTGGGGCCTCATCTTGCCATTCTTATTGGTATCCCCTATGCCGCTCCTGGGCCTAAACCCTCTGATCAAGTTGGCTGAGTGTTAAGCAGAAATGGAACACCTGGGCCACAGAAGTCAATGCTGTGAACTTGAAGACAAGTAATTGGGCTAGGTTCTCCATTTGTCATGTTTTGTTACATACAACAGACATTTATTAAGTATTATGTTTGGAAACAATACTAGAAGACAATTCCACCAGAAAACTGTTAGAACTCATAAGTGAATTCAGTAAAGTGGCAGGTTACAAGATCAATGCTCATAAATCCAATGCATTTTTATACATAAGTGAGGAATCCTCAGAAAGAGAAATTATGAAAACTACCCCATTCACCATAGCATCGAAAAAAATAAAATACTTGGGAATCAATCTCACAAAAGAGGTAAAAGACCTCTACAATGAGAACTACAGAACACTAAAGAAAGAAATCGAAGAAAACCTTAGAAGATGGAAAGATCTCCCATGTTCTTGGATAGGCCGAATTAATATTGTCAAAATGGCCATACTACCAAAAGTGCTATACAGATTCAATGCAATCCCAATTAAAATCCCAATGATGTACCTTACAGAAATAGAGCAAGCAATCATGAAATTCATCTGGAAGAATAAGAAACCCAGAATAGCTAAAGCAATCCTTCGCAGGAAAAATGAAGCAGGGGGTATCGCAATACCCGAACTTCAACTTTATTACAAAGCAATAGTAACAAAGACGGCATGGTACTGGTACCAAAATAGACAGGTAGATCAATGGTACAGAATAGAGGACACGGACACAAACCCAAATAAATACAACTTTCTAATACTAGACAAAGGCGCCAAAAATATGCAATGGAGAAGATAGCCTCTTCAACAACTGGTGCTGGGAGAATTGGAAATCCATATGCAACAGAATGAAACTAAACCCATATCTCTCACCCTGCACAAAACTCAACTCAAAATGGATTAAGGACCTTGGAATCAGACCAGAGACTCTGCAGATTATAGAAGAAAAAGTAGGTCCCGATCTTCAACATGTCAGCCTAGGACCAGACTTCCTCAACAGGGACTCCCATAGCACAAGAAATAAAAGCAAGAATCAATAACTGGGATAGATTCAAACTAAAAAGCTTTCTCTCAGCAAAGGAAACTATCAGTAATGTGAAGAAAGAGCCTACAGAGTGGGAGAATATCTTTGCCAATCATACTTCAGATAGAGCACTAATCTCCAGAATCTATAAAGAACTCAAAAAACTCTACACCAAGAATATAAATAATCCAATCGACAAATGGGCTAAGGAAATGAACAGACACTTCACAGAAGAAGATGTACAAGCAATCAATAAACATATGAAAAAATGTTCAACATCTCTAGTAATAAGAGAAATGCAAATCAAAACCACCCTAAGATTCCATCTCACCCCAATTAGAATGGCGATTATCAAAAATACAAGCAACAGGTGTTGGAGAGGATGTGGGGAGAAAGGTACACTCATACATTGCTGGTGGGGCTGCAAATTAGTGCAGCCACTCTGGAAAGCAGTGTGGAGATTCCTTAGAAAACTTGGAATGGACCCTCCATTTGACCCAGCTATCCCACTCCTTGGCCTATACCCAAAGGATCTAAAATCAGCATACTACAGAGATACAGCCACATCAATGTTCATAGCTGCTCAATTCACAATAGCCAGACTATGGAACCAACCTAGATGCCCTTCAATTGACGAGTGGATAAAGAAACTGTGGTATATATACACAATGGAATATTACTCAGCCATAAAGAATGACAAAATTATGGCATTTGCAGGCAAATGGATGAAATTGGAGAATATCATGCTAAGTGAGATAAGCCAATCTCAAAAAGACAAGGGACGAATGATATCGCTAATAAGTGGAGGATGACACATAATGGGGGGGAGGGAAGGGTTAGTGTTAGGGTTAGAGTTAGGGTTAGGGAGGGGGGCAAGTATGGAGGAAGAAAGTACTGTATAGAGGGTAAAGAGGGGTGGGAGGGGTGGGGGGAAGGGGAAAAAATAACAATGAATCAAACAACATTACTGTATGTGGATTTATGATTACACAAATGGTATGCCTTTGCGCCATGTACAAACAGAGAGGCAACATGTATCCCATTTGTTTACAATAAAATAAAATTAAAAAAAAAAAAAGATCATAAAAAAAAATACTAGAAGACATACAAAAATGAAAACACAAGCAACAAGCAGATCAAGATGGGTACTCTGTAGCAGCCTAGGAACCCCAGATGCCTACCAACACTAAGCCCCCACAACATCAGCCTTTCTGACCACATTCATCAGAAATTGGGAGAGTAGTAAAAGAGAAATCTTACTCTTCTTGGTGGTGGTGATGAGCAGCTTAGGAATACATCCAGGCAATCATTGAAAACACCTATTTGTTACCAGAGTTAAGGTCTGGGCTACCTTCCATTCAAAAGGCAATTTGTAGGAAATAACAGTTAGTAGGAAAAAAGCAGGTTTATTTGAGGGTTGGCAATCATGAGAAGATGAAGGGGCTATATTCTTAAAGCTCCATCGTAAGCGAGTCAGGAGCACATGGAGTGTATTGTTTTGTTTTTGTCCTGGAGATTGAATCCAGGGGCCTCACACTTGCTAGACAAGCACTCTTATTTCTGAGCTACATCACCAGTTCCAAAAGGTGCTTCTATAGGGAGGGAAAGGAGAAGCAGGGCAGGAAGGCTGTGTGTTGAGCAGGGTCTTTGTCCTCCTTTGTCTCCTGTTTTTCTTTTCCTCAGCAATGGCAATGGACCTCAACCTCCTGGGGTTAGTTTCTATGTTCAGTTAGGAGGCAGATTACTTTTCTCCAAATTAAATCCCACAGCAATTTACATGTTACAATTTACATGTTAAATTGTTGTACAGAATATATTTAGGTGGGGTTTCTCTTTAGAATGCTGGGAAAGGGAAGGGATATAAATGTTGCAAAAGGGTTAGGGAGGGGTAGAGGGTAGAGGAGCAGGGACGCCAAGGGCCTCTCCAAAGCAGCAGCCCTGTTACATCCTGACTCATTTAAATGATCATCTCTATATCTGAATTCCTGCTAAGGAGACTATTCTAGTTTTTGCCTTCCATCTAGTCAAGGAAAGCATTTTAACTTCACTAGGGCATTGTGCACTGCTATTGGCCTTCCTCCTGGCTAGCAGGGGTTCTAGCTGGTGGTTGCTAAGGTGTGTTGTTATTCTAGACCAAAATGTCTGTTGCTGCTAAGGCAATTCCTTTCCCAGAGGAAAGCACTGTCAATTTAGAAAACGAATCCTACTTCTCTTCCAACCAATGGGAGAAGTCCCAGGAAAGATGGTACAACTCCACATATCATTGCACAGGCTCATGTGGCTTCCCTGCTCTCTCATTTGCCCCTGAGGAAGGCCCTGCCCATGAAGTCTCTGTCAAGGTCCACTGCCATGTTCCCCAGAAGAATTAACAGTAGATGGACGCCCTGCATGGCATAGCTTCCAGCCCGCCTGCTCCTTTTCCTCCCTATAAAATCTCCTCCAGAGAGAGCTTTGAGGAGGTAATCCACTTATCTTCTCAGGATTGCTTGCTCTTGAATAAACCTAACTCTTTCCTACCAATTTTCATCTCCCAAATATTGGCTGGCTTTCATGTGGCAACCTGGACCTTAATTCTGGTAACAAGTAGGTGCTATCAATTATTGCCTGGACATTTTCTCAAGATTTAATTACACATCCATGTAAACTGCTGTGACTTCAGTGGCCCAAGCAACAAAGAAGAGAGGGTTAGATAAAAGTTTGAGAAAAATAAAAACTGTCACATAAATTTTATGAAAACTTAAACTGTGGACATTGTATTTTTGTGTAGCCTTAAATTTACTAAAAGTAAATTTCCAAGACAGCTATGTGAGGGGCAGTTACTTACCAATTCCCTGGCCCCTGTGATAAAAATCTGGTTTAACCAAATTTAGACACATGAGGCTCTTTGCCTTAAAAACATCATTTATGAAAGTGCTCTAATATTTCTTCCAATCCTTAGCAGATAATTTTTTATTTTAAAACTTCAAAAATAATAAAATAAAAATATAATTCAGGGTAGTAAGTATTTTCTGAAATTGTAGCAAATTCTATCATTATAAACAAAGATAATAAGGAACTTGAAATTCCTTTTAAACTCCTTTAAAAATGCACATAGGACTGTTCTAAGACCATTCAGAATGTTACCTTAATCAAAACCTTGCATCTCATCTGGGCAAAAGTGTTAAGAATCCAGTGCTTAGGCCCAGAGATACCCTGAGCACAAGAACAGAGTTTAAGATCAACAAAACAACACAAGGGGAGGTTTGCAGGAGGTTTAATGTGTGAGCCTGAGAATGTCTGAGCCCAGCCCTGTCCTACCCACCACCTAACAGAGAAATCATCCTGGAAGTCTTTGCTTGACTGTTCTACCAGTTTCAACTTGAGGGAAAAGCCTGGTCTTTAGGTCAATTCCTTGTGAAACAGAACTAGAAAAATGGAGGCAATGTGATACAGCTAGAAAAACTACTGAAGAGACAGAGGAGGGACTTGGTACTAGAGGTCAAAGGTCAAGCCCTGCGGTTGGGCCAGAGTGGTGGGTAAAGTAAGGCCTGAAAAATCTGGCCTGCTACTAGCCCTTTAGACCCAAGAAATGGAATTTTCATGGGTTCTCAAAGCCTGGTCTTGGAATCACCAGCACCAGCATTACCTGAGAACTTGTCATAAATGCAAAATCTCAGACCCAATCCCAAGACCACAAAATCAGAACTCTGGGACTGAGACCTAGCATCTGTGTTTTAAAAACCTCTTCGGTTATCCTGATGACTGCTACAATTGAGAATAACTGGCTTAACAAAACATTGTTTGACATATTGAGACCTCACACAGCAATTCATTAAACCAATTTACTACTAGGCTGATTGGGCTGCTGTAGCAGATAGTTTCACACTTCGTGGATTGAAACAACACAATTTTATTCTCTTACAGTCTGGAGATCACAAGTAAAAAATTAGTCTGACTGGGCTCAAGTCCAGGTGTCAGCCAGTCTGGCTGTGGAGGCTGGCAAGGGACAGCCCATTCCATTGCTCTTCCCTGGCTTCTAGAGGCTGTATTTTTCCCTTGGCTCATGAACCCTTCCTTTTTCCTCAAAGGACAGCACCTTCCAAACTCTCACCACACATTACCTCCTCCCTCAAATATTGCTTTTCTACAGTTTCCCTCTTATAAGGGACATTGTGGTGACGATGACACACTCAGAATATCTCCCCACCCCAAGATTTGTAACTTAATCACATCAGCAAATCCCTTTTGCCATGAAAGGTAACATACTCACAGGTTCTGGGGAGTAGGAAGTGGACATCTTTAGGAGGCCATGATTGTCTACTGTGGGAGGATCATGAGAGCATGCACTCTCATTTGCTTATATCCACATAAATAAAGACTATAAGAATGTATAAGAAACTAATCAATGTAATTACCTAAGAGGAACACAGGATATTGGGGGAAGGGAAACAAGAATAAGAAAGGACTTCGTTTCCAAAGTTTCCTTTTTGAGCTTTGAGCCAAGCAAATATATTACCTATTACACAATGTTAATACACACACATGAAAATAGAGAAAGAGATCACTTTAAGTAATTTCTGGTTATTGGGCTATTCTGTTTGAACATAACATGTCAGAAATTAAACCTGGGAACTTTGGAGTCCTTGAGATTACAAGTATTAAGCGCAAAAGCATTTCAGTGGTGATGCAGGTAGCCAGGGAGGAAGAAATAGGAACTCCCTTGGATCTAAAGGAAATAAAATAGGCACTAAGTCACAGGTAAGGGACTAAGCTCAATTTTTATGGAAAAGGAAATGTTTTGTTTTTGAGTTCTGTGGATCCTCTGGGATTCAAGTTCCCAATAAAAGAAGGGCTGGAGTTCCCATTCCTTTCCACTTAGTTTTTTATAAATAAGTAATATACTGTGTTCACTAAACTACATGCTATTTTAAGTAAGAATAAATGAGAGCTCTTTGTTTTGAACATGTACAGGAATGTCATCAGACACTCTCACACTAATGCTGATCATTAAGAACCAGAAGAGCAGAGCAGGACAACTGAGAATTTGAGAACATAGCCACCCTCATGACAGAGAAATCATGTCGTGTAGTTAGGGAAGCATTTGTACGCTCTGTGCAACACCGAGGGCACCTGCCCCTTCAAAACACCCCACTGCCACTCTTCCATCTCTTCATCCCAGCTTACTACTGGATGTCTAGTGGAGACTCCCAGACAGAGGTATTCCAAGGATCCTTTGTTCATGTTCTGCATCTCCTTAATGGCCCAGCACTTACCACTTTTCTGTATGTTCAACTCACCAAACAACTGGTCACCTGGAATACCCAGGGCCCCACATGCAGCTGACTCTGGCTACCCCTGACACAGGACAAACAAAGCTTCAATAGAGCAGACTTTCCATTTCCAAGTTTGTGATTACTTCTCCTGCAGAAATGATCTGTATTTTCAGTGCCTTTTACTATAGTCATGCTGGGCCTCTGCTTGATGGAGGATTAGGAAGACAGTCAAGACATGGTCCCGGGGGGCTGGGGTTGTGGCTCAGTGGTAGAGTACTCACTCACCTAGCATGTGAGAAGCACTGAGTTTGATCCTCAGCACCACATAAAAATAAATAAAAATAATAGCAAATGGAGTAATAAAGAAAGAAAAAAAGAAAGAAAGATAGACAGACATGGTCCCTGCCTCAAGTAATGGTCAAGCAGAGACGACTAACACAGAGTACCCGGAAAGGTGTAAGTGCCATAACAAAGGTATGACAAGGAGCTAAGGAAGGACGCACATAGAAGCAATTCATTCTTTCTAGAAGAGTCAGAGACAGGAAATAAAAATGATATTTAAGTTGGGTTTTACTGGATAGGCAGGATTTACAAAATCTATTTTCCCATAGAACTCACTTCTATGTCAAATAATTATCAAAGCATTTTCATGAATAAAGGCAGTTACCTTCCTAAGAGAAGTTTTTATTCTTTAAAGTTGTTAAAAATAATACAAATTCTTTTATCTCATCATGCATGAGTCATCTATAATATTGACAACATTCTAAATATTTGTATGTAATGGATCTTATCTGTGAAATATAATTATGCCTGATAAATGTAAGGTAGTATTCCCAAAATCATTTCAGCAATTCAACATTCAAATAAAATAAATATCTATAGGACACTTTGTTAAACTTGTTTTAAAAAAAAAGGTTTATTTGTTACAAAATGTTAAATACTAAAGCTAAAAACATATAAATTCAGGTCAGGCTATATTAAAATACACACATACCCTTCTTTGCAAAATTTGTTAAAGATTGAATTAAACAGATGCTTTAAATAAAATAAAGTACTCTTTCAGGATTTTTTTGTCTAATTAATTATACCAATGTAGTGTTGAATTTGTAAAATTACAGTTGAAAAGTTTTGCTGTCTTGGAAATCAAACTTATCCAATCTTCAGTCTTCTGTTACTACCCAATGTAAAGCTACCATGCTGGCTTGGACAGGGTAAATCTGTTATGATACTGAAAATTCTCTATTACAAATCTAGTCTCCTATACCATGAACATGGAATAGTCAGAAAGTACATAAAGGCATTAAATAGGATGAAAACCTGGCCTTGCAACAAAAGGCCTTAGTTCTACTATACAATGTCTTCTCTAAGGAAAATGGTAGGTAAATATACCGAAGCAGAGATCAGCACAAAGCTTACATCCATCTAGAAATAACTTTCAGTTGGGGGGAAAAAAAAAAAAAAAAAAACCCTCAAAAACAGCATTCACTTCTCCAAGATAGTTGATAAGTAAAATTTCTTATTTTAAATTGAGTGAATTCAAAAGTCTTGACTCTACATTCAATGCATTTAAAAACTAATTTGATTCTATTCTAACTAGCTCTGGAGAACTGTGACATCTGACTGTCTGGGTAACAATGGAGGAAGAATTTTCAAAATAAAAACACACACTTGACACCAAGGAGTACCATCTTCTGAATTCAACCCCCACTCAGGCCAAACAGCCTAAAAGAACCAGTTACATTCTACTTAAATGTTAAAAAGTGTTTTTGAGAAAAGACTTTGTTTTGTACTTATATTTTTCAACTTCCTAAAGTTTTAGAATTTTAAATGCTGTAATTAATATTGGTGCAAGACTATGTTTATATAGAACAAAAGGTTATCACTGCATTTTAAAAATTCATAAAGGTGAATGAATTTCTAGAAATCTGCTACAGTATCTACTCTTTATAATGTTAATCCTAGCCTCATAGGATCTGCCAGTCTTTGATTAACCCACGTGATTAAAATATAAAAAACGTAAACTGCATTCCAGTAGTCTTCATCGACACAGTCCAATTAAAATCAGGCTTCTTGGAACATATCTAAAGGGAACTTTTAGTGCTTTCCTCTTTCAGTAATGGCATATGTACAAGGGTTAACTGTAAGGAATCCTAATACTATAAGATTGATTAATCAGACCTTTAAGAGGTTGGGAAAAATACATGTATTCTAAAGTCACTGGATATTAACAGAAAGATATAGTCCAATACTAAATTACATATGACAATAATGTTAACAATAAATAGTAATCTGATTTCCCTCTCCAGATTCATGGACTTCTGATGTCATCATTTCTACATACATATGACAGGGAGAGAGGCTCTAATTCTGTCCTCTGTCACAGGGCCATTCTCTCCACACATGACAAGTCTTTGATACATATCCTTTCTTCTAACTTCCTGGGTAACCTTGAGGGACAAGATTCATACTACTCCATATCAAATAGCTTTGCAGTCCTTGGAAAGAATTCAAACGGTTCAAGCCACTGACATTCACATCCTACTCTTAGCAGAAACACACACACACACAAAAAATTCTTGAGCCTTCATAGCAAATTCTCTAGAAAGCACCTTTTCTTGTGAGCATCTCTTAGAATGTATATTGAAGTCAGGCTACTAGGTCACTCTCACCAACATCCTGATGCTACAGAATCATCAAAGTAACTACCCTTCTGTGATAGAGGCTGCTGTGAGTGTTTTAAAGTTAAGACAACACAACAGTCATTTGCTAACAGAATTGGCAGCAGAGGCCCTCAGTGGTAAGGACTTCCCCAAAGGTGGGAATCTATAAATGTTCTCTTCCCTTGATATCAGAGCCTCTTTTCTTTCAGAGAGAATGATGTTTGAGCCAGAAAACACTGCATTTTTTTCTGTCAGGAAATATCTATAATTTGGGGGGGGGGCACTTCTATGTAGTGAAAACACAGGGCCCTTCTTCAATCATTATAAAGAATATCATGACTGCAGCAGCAGAACACTAAAACAATGTCAGGCCCTTGTAAGTGGGAAGCCCTTGCCACTAAAGGCCACACACAGACAAAGCTGACCCCATTTCAGTTTCCTGCCTAATCAGAATCCTAGGGAGGACACAAGGCAATTCAGGTGAATAGTCCAGATGAAAGAATTTTTTTCATGACGTTGATTCAAACATTGTCACTGCTTTGGAACCAAGTGGTATGTCACTTTCCAAAATTCTCAGAAAGGACTAGTCTTCCCTGATATTTCTCATGGAGAAACAGCTACATTGGGTCTTTGAAAACCCTGTATTTTAATAGAGTAATTAATCAGACATGATGAAACTTCTATATTAATCCTAAATGATTTTTTTTTTTTAATTTAAACATTTCTTATCCGAGAGGGGTCTTAATATCACTGAAGCAACAGAACATACTGAAGGGGAAACACAGCTGCACAACAGCTTTATATTTTAGGGTGAAGCCTGTTTAGTCTGTGGTATAGTTTGCTCCCTTTTAAGATCACAATAGTTTTTTTTTTTCAAAGAGAACTAATGAACACATTAAACTGTATGATAATTTTGTTTTAACACCCACATTGGTTTCAGTCATAAGAGTTTTACTGGAACCCAGAGGTATCCCATTCTTCATAATAAAAAAGTGTACGTATATAAAAACTACAGGTTACATCACTAAGCAACGGCATTTCCGGGAGTGAATATACTTCCTGTATTCCGCAAGCTGCTTCAAGTACATATTTGATGGCCATCTGTGCTTTTCAACAAAACTGCGTTCTTCCACTGAAATTGTAAGAAAAAGAACGTGAATGCATTTTATTTTTGATCAAGGTATTAACTACTGACTTCCTATGTAATGAGATCTGAGCTCTGTGATATATACCCCTATCTTTTCCTCAAGTCTTCCAAATCATTTAACACAATCCCAGTTAAATCAGTCACTGAATTTATTATGTGATTTTATAATCATATACATTTCATTCACTGCTTCATCAATATTTGACTATATTACTTTGCTTTTTTTGTTTGTTTTTTCAATAAAACTTTTGTTTTTCCTGGAGATAACTGGCTCCTCTTTTCTAATAGGTTTTCTTTGTAGTTAACTTGGTCGTCCAAACTCTGTGAAGAGCTCCTGATTATTTCCCACCAGGGCATCCCTCCAGTCATCAGGCAGTCTACCCATTCCAGTTGTAGCTGCAGGCCAGGGCCCTTCTTGCTTTCCAGGCCTCTCCGCGCCCTAGTGCTGGATCTGACCGTTCCTCAACTTGAGAGTCTTTACTTTGTTTATCCCCTTCGTTTTGGTGAAGCATAACCTGTATTAGAGTCCTGAAAGGGGGGCATCTGGGAAGTTTTTCTGAGATCTTGCTTGTGATGCAACGTCTTTTGTCTAAGCTCATATGTGATGGAGTATGTGGTATACTATAGAATACTAGGTTGAAAATTCCCCTCGCAAAATTGAAGATGGCTCTCTACCTTCTAGAGCTTCACTGTCATTCAGACTCACAGTGCTTGGTAGGTGATCTATGTTTTTTCAATCCCAGAAATTGAGTTTTTTGTGTTCTTCCACATACTAATGATACACTTTGTACATTTATTTAGCTGAGCACTTAGTAAACCCTTTCAATTGGCTGATTCAGGTCTTTCAGTACTGGGATAACTTCTTGATTTATGTCTTTGGTAATTTCCTCCCCACTGGGCCCCCCCCCCCCCCCCCCCAGCCATGAACTTTTATTTAACATTGAACTTCTAGACTGAGTCTCCAATTAAAAACAAAACTTTCTCTCCTATCTGTCCCTTTATTTTTCTGTCCTATTTTCCAAGAGATTACTTTTATCTTTTAATTATTTTATTTAGTTTATTTTTCACTTTTATATATTTTATACTTTTGCTATATTTTTAATTTTCAAGAACTTTTTAATTTTTTAAAATACATATACCATAGAATTTGCCATTTTAATTTTAAATACATAGTTCAATTATATTTAGTATATTCATGCTATATACAACCAATCTCCAGACCCCTTTCAACTTGCAAAACTAAAACTCTGTACCCATTAAACAACTCCCTAATGTCCCTTTACCCAGGCCCTAGAATATTATTCCAATAATATTATGAATATTATTTCTTTTCTTTTCTTTCTCTCCCAATGACTACATTTGTGCATTTTCCCTCTCAGGTCAGAGAAGGAGATTTCCATTTCATGCATAGAGCATGGAGGTCAGGGTGACAAATACATAAGTTCCAGAATTCTAGAACCTGGATGTGGGAAGGAGGCTGGAACCTTATTAAACAATGTATACCCTTTCACATAACCCCCTGCTTCAGCCTAGCTCCTTACTCCTGGTCCCAGGGACACCCAGAGTTCATGATTCTAGAATATTTGTTGTTTTAATTCCTCCATAGTAAACTTCCTATTTCCTGTGATGATGCGGCAGCAGCTGCCTGTGTGGGAGGTGAGGGTGTGGCAAAAGACTCAACTCATTCCACTGCCGTGACCCCATGCCTTGTCCTGGCTTCTCAAACACCTGGTACCTCAAACACACAAGGCTTTCTGGGATTCTGCTGGGTGAATCACTCCACTTCTCCATCTATTCTATAACCTCAACTATTGGAATCTGGATTAACAAGGTCTTGGTTTAGGCTGCAGGACCTGAGTAAACAGAAACAAGCTGGATGCTCAGGGAAACTAGTTCTCTAGGTTCCAGGAGACAAGAGATGACAGGTTCAGTTAAAACAGAACACCAGAGAATAGTTATCACCTATGAGTTCTGGCAGCCAGCAAAAACCAAAACAAATACAATATTCAGCTAAATTAAACTAACATGATAAAAATGAATCTATAGCCACCAAAGGGCATATATTCCTAGGAGTTGCTGTTTTCAGAAGAACATAGCACATAAACATCTAATATTTAACAAGCTATTTAACAGGGTTCTGCAGTATCCATGCCTTGATGAGATTTTTTCTAGTTTCACCTTCTGCTTTCCAATCACCCTTAAATAAGAAAAATTCTAAATTAAGAGGAAAAAAATTGTAGAATTGTAGAATTTCAACAATAACATGATAATTCCTAAAACTGAAAATGGGCAATTCTACAAGGAAACTAAAGAAATTGTGATAAGAACCCTTTTGAACTTCAAGTGACCATATGAAGCAAGCCAGGTGTGAGGCAGAGGGGAGAGCTGCCTGCAACACTCTGAAGGACACGTTCCTCTCAGTGGCAGCCACTGCCCTGCTCAGGCTGTTTCCCATGGGAAGAGGGGCTCAGAGTATCCACATCTTCCGTTTTTCAAAGAAGCCAGAAACATGGAATTTTAAAATGCTGACATAACATTAAAATGAAAATTTAAAAATGTAGTCCACATCAAACGCTTGACAGGCTACATTGAACCCACAGAATGCCAGTTTGTAAGGCTGATTTGGAGAATTAAATTCTCCCTCATCCAGAGGGGCTTCATGCCTCTCCTGAAGAGGACCACATACCAGGGCAGGCTGCTGAACAGGAATAGGCACCTTGGAACAAGTGTGCCCAGGATGCTCCCACAATTCCCACCCACAGAACAGAGACAGCCACTGTGGAGGCTTCAGCCCCTCACCCTGCCCACTCAGATTATACCCTGCAGTCCTGCTTTTCACTATGCCAGTTAGTATTACAAACTTTATAGGCAATTATATAAGTAATAAAATATAATAAAGTTAATAACATGAAGGATTTATAGAGCACCTTTCTCCCAAGGTTGTGACAGTATGCCACAATAGCATACAGCTATACAAAACAGTAAGTAGAGCATAATGTTATTCTTCTTTTACAAATGAAGGTGACTTAGGGTGGCATAGTAACAGTGGCTCTAAAACCAAATGGCAGTTCAGGTGAACACTGACTTCTTAAAGAAAGAACGACCATGCAAAAATGTCCCTACTAACGAATGATCTCGCTGATAAGCGAATGAGGACATATAATGGGGGGTAGGAGGGGTTAGCGTGAGGGTTAGGGTTAGGCTTAGGGTTAGGGATAAGGAGGGTGGTAAGAATGGAGGAAGGAAAGACTGTGTAGAGGGAAAAGAGGGGTGGGAGGGGTGGGGGGAAGGGAAAAAAATAAAGAATGAATCAAACAACATTGCCCTATATAAATTTATGATTTAAAAAAAAAATGTCCCTACTAACTGACAGCAAGCAGAAGCATCCTTTACCTTTATGAATGAACTTTGTTTTTCTTACAAAAAGTAGATACCTAATAATACCAATTGATTTGCTTTGGTTTTATTGTTACTCTACTGTCTTCATAGTTGAGCTCCACGTAAGGGAGCTCCCAATAAGCATGTAATGTACGTTGACTGGCTGCACACCTCTGTCAAAAACTGACTGGGTGTTCCTTGGTTTCCATAACTACATGAGTACCTGAAGGGAGGCAGGAGATTTTCATGTCTGCTGCCAGCAGAATCTTTTTTTGACTAACTAAAATTTTAAGCAGAACTGTAAGATGTAAAACAGAAGTGGAATCAACCAGAAGGAGGAAGGGAAGAGTCCAAGAGCTCAGATTTTAGCCTTCCTTTCTTCTTTTCCTTATTCCTTCCCTGTTCTTTTCCTCATTCACTGCCTGCTTTCTGCAATTTGTCCCATAAGACCTTCAGGCATCTCCATGGAGAGCTCTTTGTCCAGAGCTTAAAAGTACTTGACCAGGTATACTGTCATTTCCCTTTTTAGCTCAATTTTTCCTTGACTCTATGCTAAGTGATAATGTGAGCAAACCATTGAAATCAGCTGACTGATTAGTTTGTCTCTTCTGACAACTATTTTCTTTTTCCTTCCTCTGACACAGTAGTAGGAAACTCACCCTTACCTGGTTTTACTCTTTGTAATTTAATTTAGAAATCACATTATGTACACTTTCTTTCCTTTTAAAAAATATATGTGTGTGTTTTTTTTGTTTGTTTTGTTTTTTTTTAGTTGTCGATGGACCTTTATTTTTATTCACATGCAGTGCTGAGAATCAAACCAGTGCCTCATACCGTGCTAGGCAAGCACTCCACCACTGAGCCACAACCCCAGCCCCACATTATGTACACTTTCTGCTCAGTAAGTTTCTTAACACTTTGAATCAACAACAAAAATGTAATTTCAAGTAATATGAGGGTCCTGCATATATATACTTAATGAATATAGATATCCAGTACAATAAAACTATATATTATAAATAATAAGCAATAAATTCCTTTTTAAGAAAAATTTAAATGTATTGCTTAAATTTTGCTTCTGACTTACTTAGGTAGTTAAAACTAAGATCTCAGGTATCACAACCAAATGCCACCTGAGGACATGTTTCACCACCTTCTCTATTTCAGAAAAAAATGCATTTAAAAATGAATGGAACTATGAAATAATCATTAGAAAACTTCTTGTGTAACACAGGTCAAGCTGCTTATATAACACAGGTGACTACAAATTAAGGAGTCCTCAATTACCACCCTGCACAATTTAAAAGGAATGTAGTATACTGACTCTTCTTATTGTGTTAAAATCTTTTTTTTTTTTTTTTTTTTTTTTTTCTTTGCAAGGCATAAATTGGAGATCTACCTGAAAGATCCTGAAATTCAGGCTTTTGACTGAAGATGAGGTAGTTAGTGGCAATGAAATGAAGCAGCCAGGTTGAAAGGCAATCAGAGTGGTGGAACTGCAAGAAAATGAAAAAGAAACAACATTGTATATCACACCCTTCGATCAGGATGACAACTAGATACAGATAGTGGCCTGGGAGGAACCAGAGAGTCCATATCCACGAGTAAGTGCCTATGCGTGATGCAGCCTTCAGGCTGCTGTGACAGCAGAAAGGAAAGTGGACCATTATTAACAAATAACAATGAAGTTACATCATTCAATGAAGAAGTGGAATCAACAGTGAATAATAAGCTACTGCTGCTGCAGTGGCCAAACATCTTTAGCAGAGGTATGGCTGTGCCTGTGGTTAACCAACACTATTAGAGGTTCTTGAGGTTTTTAATTTTTTTTTTTTTTTCCTTTTTTGGGTACTGGGGATTGAACCCAGGGCCTCACACATGCTAGGTGGTGTAGGTGGTGAGCACTCTACCATTGAGCTACACCCCCAGCCCTTTTGCCTTTTTTTCCCCCCCATTTTGAGACAGAGTCTCTCTAATGTCCCCAGCTGGTCTTGAACCTGTGATCCTGCCTCAGCTTCCAAGTGGCTGCAATTACAGACATGTAGCAACAGGTACAACTTAATTTAAAGTTTTAACTAAGGTCATGGACTTCACTAACTGTACTTGTGTCTGTGGAGCAGAAGATTATGATGAGCAATATCCAAACAGGTTCATCTGAAGAACAAACCAAAAACTACTCTGAAGAGGAAATTAGCCTAAGGGCATAGGTTTCCATGTGTAAATATTCCTATGAGAAAGTTATACCTGAATAGTTGCTTTTATGGGTATACTGCTATACTGAGCAGGATTTCTTACTCAATTCTCCTCATTTCAACAGCTGCAAATAGAGTGAACTTCTGAGCAACCTGGTCATTGACATCATCACCACGGTGCAAACCTAGTGATAGTCCCTGGCCCATCCAACCACCAATTTGGATTATAGTAAATTGTTGATGGGTAACTTTATTATTATAATTATCATTATTATTATTATTATTTTGGTACAATATGCAAAGACTTATCATTTTAACCATCTTTAAGTGTATGGCATTAAGTACCTTCACATGACTGTGCAACCAGTACCACTATCTATTTCCAGAACTGTTTATCACCCCAAACGGAAACCCTGTACCCACTAAACAATAATTCCTCTTAACCCCATATGCCCAGGACCTGTTAACCACTATTCTATTTTATGTCACTATAAATTTGACTATTCTAGATGTCTCACATAAGTAGAATCATTCAATATTTGTTCTTTACATTCTGGCTTATTTCACTTGCATAATGTCTTCCAAGGTTCATCCATGTTGTGGTATATATCAAAATTGTATTTCCTTTTAAGGCTGAATAATATTCCACTGAATATACATACATACATATATATATATATACACATACATATATGTATGTATGTATGTATATATATAAAATACATTTGTTTATATATAAATACATGTACACACACACACACACACACACACACAACATTTTGTTTATCCTTTTATCATCAGATGGACATTAAGGTTGTTTCCACCTTTAGGTTAATTATGGCTCTTCTAACAATATTTAAAAATGTTAAATAAGCAGTAAGTCATGCTAAATCAAAAGAGTTGTAATATCAAATCCTAAGAAGGAAACTCAAGAATGAGAACTTTTAAACATTGCTGGATATGGTGGCACATATCTACAATCCCACCTATTTGGGAGGCTAAGGCAGGAAAACCACAGCTTCCAGGCCAGCCTAGACAACTGAGACCCTGTCTTAAAATAAAAAGTAAAAATGGGGGGTGGGCAGCTGGCAATGTAGCACAGTGGTAGAGTGCCCGTGTTTAATACCCAGTTCTGCAAGGAAAAAAAAAAAGTATATAGTGCAATTTGACATACAAATTCACAAGTCCCTCTTATTTGTAGTACATGGAACCAGAATTTTCAATTGGAAGGAAGTTTATAGCTCGTCTCATCAATCCCACATCACATTTCCCCCCTATCTTTCAGTAAATGAATGTGACTAATCTCAGGGGAACAGAATAAGAACCTGTACACTACTTTAACAGAAGCTACCATCACTGTTAAATGATTAACCCAGAGAAGATAACCTATCACCAGAAGGTCTGGACATTGCCTAAGGGCTGTGACTTTGAAAGAGAAGGGAGATCACAGAGATGCACAGCTAACTACAAAGACATAACTTCAAATGTAGATTTTTATTTTTGAACAAGATGTAAGACACCATCACCATGAGAGCTTGACAAGAAATGAAACACATATCATTGTAAAAATTAGGTTTTTCAAAAAGTATTTGCTAACATACAATAGTAGGTTCAAACTGAAATATGCAAAAGAACAAAAGAGAAAGGCATTAAAAACATATAAACCAAACGCAAGAGCTTAAGAGCTATCTAAAGACTACGGAGAAGGCTCCCAGGAACTCACAAAAAAAGGTCAGAAAGAAAGCTTGTAGACACAGGTGGTCAAATATTAACATATATATCATAAGAAGATGAATTTAAATGTTAATATGAGATTAAATGCAATTTCATAGGAATTGAAGTATAGACACACGGGGCTTGAATGGGTGCAGAGATAAAGAATCTTCACATCAGTCTGAAGAAATTGATATGATTGGGGGTAATAAGCATCTCTCTGTTATGAGATGACATATATAATGCAACAACTTGATGGACATATAGGAACCTGAAGATAGAATCATGGCAGAGAATTGAGAGAGGCTAGGGGAGAGTGAAAACAGAAATGAGAGAATACCCAAACTGCTCATCTATAAAAGACATAGAAGATGCTTTCCTGATATGTGATACAAAACTGGCAGGGATGAGAAAAAACTGACTGGAAGTTTTAATTATTCAGAAAGCTACTAGGGAATCTAGTAGCAAATGTTTACCAAATTCAGACCATCAGGATGAACTGACTGGTGAAATGGAACATGAAACTAGGAACTTCAAGGAGAAACCTGTGTGTTAGTCAACTTTCCATACTATAACATATACATACCTGGGATAACAAACTTATAAAGAGAAAAAGTTTACTTTCGCTTACAGTTTTAGGGGTTTCAATCCATGATTGGTTGGCCCCATTGCTCTGTGGGCTGTGGCAGCACATCATGGCAGGAGGGCCCAGCACAGGAAAACTACTTACCTCATGACTAGGAAGTGAAAGAGAATAAGAGGACGGGAGTGAGATTTTCACAATCCCCTTTGAGGACAATGCCCCCAGGAACCTGAAGACCTTCTACGAGGCTCCACCTCTATAAATGTCCACCATCTCCCAACAGTGCCAAGCTGAGGACCAATCTATCAACACATGAGCCTCGGAGGGACCCTCAAGATCCAAAGTATAGCACTTGGGAAAAATTTTTTTCTGTTATCTGGAATTCATAATCACCTAATTAGGGACCCCAGGAAGAGAACAAAGGAAAATTGGTAAATTTAAGCTTAAACTTAGTATATAAAAAAAAGTTTCCAGGGGCTGGGGAGATAGCTCAGTCGGTAGAGTGCTTGCTTTATAAGCACAAGGCCCTGGGTTCGATCCCCAGCACCCCCCCCCCCCCAAAAAAAAGTTTCCAGAAACAAATAATAAAATTCAAAAAGAACTGTTATATTAGACTTTTTAAATTTGCGGTGGGAAAGCAGATAAGGATAATAACACAGTGAGAAACCACAGGATTGGGGGGAAAACAGCTCATGAAGAATACTTGATGAGAACCAAGAATGTATGGGGTAAGGGGGACATCTAAAGAAATCACTGTGACCACACAGGAAGCTTTCTTACATATAAACTATTTAAAGATAAGGAAAAGAAGCTTGTATCCATTTTTTTATTTTATAGATATGACAGACTTGTTAGAACAGCATGAAAATGATACATCAAAAATGAATTGAGGTTGTGGAATAAGAAAAATTTTAAAGTAAAACTTAAGGGAAACTATGTAATTATCTCAAGCTCAATGTAAATAGATTGCAGAGACAGATGAGGATTCATTTTTTAAATCTGTTTTTATCCCTAATATATGATCCTAAGATTTGATTATGCAACAAATGAAGTTCAAAAGAGGAAGATAGTAAAAATACTCCAAAGCTTTAAATGAATTCCCTTCTATGCCCAGAAATACACAGGTTGATTAATGAGTTCACCTCAGCCTGGAGGCAAGCTTTGTGTGGTCACAGAGTTCTGTCCTTTGCCCCATCATGTGGCTCATTCTAGTAGTTTGGATGAAGACGAAGTTGTCATTTTTTTTTTTTAAACCCTGGATGTCAGAGTTGTTAGAGATAGATAATATGCTGTATGCCAGATAATATTTTAAGAAATCCTAACAGTCAGCAGTGCTGGATCAAAGATATTCCTTTGAAGATTCCTCAGAAAACTTGGAATGGAATCACCATTTGACCCAATTATCCCATTCCTTAGGTATATATCCAAAGGACTTAAAATCAGCATACCACAGAGATGCAGCCACATCAGTGTTTATAGCAGCTCAATTCACAATAGCTAAACTATGGAACCAACCTAGATGCCCTTCAACAGATGAATGGATAAAGAAATTGTTGTATATGTACACAATGGAATATTACTTAGCCTTAAAGAAAAATGAAATTATGGCATTTGCCAGTAAATGGATGGAGCTGGAGAATATTATGCTAAGTGAAATAAGCTAATCCCGAAGAGCCAGAGGCAGAACGTTTTCTCTGATATGAGGATGCTGACTCAATAAGCGGGGTGGGTAGGGAAGAATAGAGGTACTGTGGGTTAGACAGAGGGAAGTGAAAGTGGGGAGGGCATGGGGGTAGGAATGATAGTAGAATGAATCAAACATTATTACCCTATGTGCACATATGATCACATGACTGGTGTAATTCTATATCATGTACAACCAGAAGAATGAGAAGTTATACTCTATTTATATATGATGTGTCAAAGTGCATTCTACTATAATATATAACTAATTAGAACAAATTAAAAAATAATAATTAAAAAAAAGATATTCCTTTGAAAAAGACTAGAGGGTTCATACCACTTAAGCAATATTGATGGTGAATCCCAACCCTCAAGTCCTAATCTGCCTTAGGCAGTGGATGGAATGGCAGAGTACCATTGAGATAACCCAACCTCTGTTCTCCAGAATAAAAGAGAGTGGGCATGAGGAGATGATAGACTTTTGACTGGGACCATACCAGGATGGGGCTTGGGAGGTCGATTTCAATATAGCAATTCAAGTTTATTTACAGACCCTGGCCCAGTCCTTTGTCAGATTCATATTCTGGGGTTTCATAACTACAGTTACTCACAGTTATTTTAATTGTGTAAACTCCATCTGTTCCCTAGAATTAGTTGCAATACAATTCTTAAAAATAAAGTAGTACTAGTCAGGTACAATAGTGAATGCCTCTAATCCCAGAATTTAGGAGGCTGAGGCAGGAGGATTGCAAGTTCAAGGCCAGCCTGGGCAACTCAGCCAAGCTCTGTCTCAAAATAAAAATTAAAAAGTGGTGGGGATGTAGCTCAGTGGTAAAGTGCCCCTAAGTTCAATCCCCTGTTCCACAAAAAATAAATAGAAAATAAAAATAAAAAGCTTAGAAGAGGCCCAGAAGAAGCATGTCATACTGAAGTAGTTTTCATATCTCAAACTGTTTTTTTAATATAGTGAGCCATACCAATAAAAGTCATTTCATAAGAATTAATGAATTACACCCATATCTCCTACATACAACTGAACTTCAAAGTATTCCAATAAGAATGAATGAATGAATAATTAAACCAATTAGGTTAACCTTGTCACTGTCCTTTCAGAAACTCTAAGACGTGATCCTTTTGGGGAAATACAATGAAAATCCTACCTCCTACGATGCCTATGTGACATAGTACAACACCACAATCAAATGACTCCACTCAGGGCCATCACTAAAAAAGAATTCCATATCCATAAATTCCACCACCTTAGAAAGGGATCAAGCAAAACCCTAATGATTCAAAGTCACTTAGCCACAGAAACTGTTGCAGAGGCACTTTAGCCTCATTTAGCTAAACTTCCAAACTAAGACTAGTATTAATATATCTCTTAAAAACAGAAAGTTTAAAAGAGTAGCATAGTTTTATATAATTTTTAAAAAATCAAAAAATATCAGACACACAGGGCCTATTACCTTGGCCTTTTTGAGCAGATCGACTATATCGAGATTCATGGAGGCTAGCTCCCTGCTTGGCATGCTCTGCAGCTGTGTGATGATGAACAGCTCACAGATGTGCTGCAGTCTAGAGACTTGGTACATCTCGGCACAGATCAGGAGACACATGGCCTGGAAAATGCCAGCTGACGAGAGAAGGGCAACAAGAGGAAACAGGTGATAAAACCTCTGCTTTTACACTCTCTCTCTCTCTCTCTCTCTCTCTCACACACACACACACACACACACACACAGAATGTGCTGATGGTATCATCCAGTGTGGACAAGAACGCCAAGGAAAAGCCTTAAGATATCAGCACTCTAAACCATTTCATAAAGAATCCACTTCAGCTGTCACACTCAGGGAGGAATCCAGAGCAAACAACTTCTAACTGCCCTAAAGTATCCACCCAGAGCTATCAGGCCAATCTTTCTGTTAGCACATTTTCTTTCTTGGTTCTAGTCCCCTGCCTTAGTTGCTTTTACTGTGGTAAAACAGACATAACATAAAATTTGCCATTTTAGTCATTTTCGAGCATTCAGCTGAGGGATAAGAAGTGCCTTCCTGGTGCTGTGCACCTGGCACCACCATCTCCAGAACTTTTTTATCTTCCCCAAATGAAGTTCTGCACCCATTAAACAATAACTTCCCATTTCTCCTTCCCTCTGGCCTCTGGAAACCACCAGTTTGTTTGTTTGTTGTTTTAAACACTTCTTTATGAGTCTGATTTTTCATGTAATTCTTTCTTATTCCTCCTTCAATTCTTTATGTCCTTTCACAGTTGTGGAACCAAGAACACAGTGCATGGTGAACATGTAACACAATGAACAGCCTAAAGGTGTGATTTTCCCAATGTCTATGTTCTAACGTTTGGCTTACCTCTTTGTTCATTCTGATCCTTTAACCCCTTTTTAAAGTGCTTTGTCTTGTAGTTACTATTGCTTTCCTGAGCATTTTTCTATTTAGCAAAATGAGGCCTAATGTTAGCAGCTTCAATTAAAGCAGTTTCATCTAAAGAGATGATTGATCACATGCACAAGTCCCTGAGTTCAAACCCCCGCACCAAAAATAAATAAAGAGATGATGCCTGAGACACCAAATTTTACTATTACTTCAAATCTGGTCAATTTTTAAATTTAATATGTTAAATTACCATTATTGAAATAATAATCTGTAAGATTTATTTCCAATAAGAACCAGTACTTTAACTTTTATTAGGCAAAAGGATAAGCTGATTTTTAACTCTGATAGTAACAACTAGCTCCAAAATACTCCATGACTATCTGCAAGACCAAAACTAATTCAATTAAAAAAATATTTTTCTTTTCTGAAATTTCTAAAATATTACAGTAGAAGCTCATTACATTTAAAATATTTCCATGACAAATGCAGGAAATTTTCCTACTCTAAAAATTAAAGGAGAGAACCTTAAAGAGAAAAGTGGTCTGAGATGTATGTTTTGTATATTTGCTAGGATGCCTGCCCAGGTTTTGTAATAAAGGTCTGTCTCTTGAACTATATGGGGCCTGTTCTAGCTGTGTTTGTGGCAGGAGCCACCTGGTGGCCAAAGGCTGAAGAACATCAAAGGGGCTTCCATGCCTGCATCACAAAGCTCTAGGACTTTGAAAGGATTTTGCTTTTTCCAAGGTGTCTCCAGTTAGAGAAAATTTGCAAGATGTGTTCCAACCCACAGCTGTCACAGATGGTTAGTTCCTGGTCAAAGACAGTCCTTGGTCAGTAAATTTGTAAATAAATTCTGCAGATCACTGGGTATCCTAAACATCTTGGGAAGTTTTCAGAGAAGTCAGTTTTATGATAGGCTAACTCTAGAAGTTGGAAGGCACCTTTTAAAAAAAATCCCACATCCTCTGGGTCAGACACCAGGCATCTCAGAATATCAAGTCTTCAAAAATATCTCAATCATAAGTCAGAGCCACAAAAGCAGTCACCCAACCCTCTTCTTTGTGTGGAAGAGATAAAGCTTCAAGGAGCCCTCTGCTCCAATCTCTAGAATCAGAGTGGTCGTTGAGTACCCCCAAACACCTCCATTTCTGGGTTTCTACAGGTATCACCACACTGTTGGAGCTGGCTGGGATCTGTGAATTTAAGCCAGAGGCTGAGAGCCCATAAAAGGATTCCAATCATTGATTTTCCACTTGAACTAAACAAAGACTCATTGTTGTCCTCCAACTGTTTAGTACATGCCATGATGCCAACTGTGACAGATCTTAACCAAAAACAGATTTCAAAGAATGCAATTTACCAAAATGGGTGACACAGAAAAAATATTGTTATTGTTTAGCATGTATATTGCTCACCTGGGCAACAGGAGTCTGTGTATAGGTATTCTAAAAATGACAAGAAAGTCTCTTTGGAAACACCATAAACTGGAATCAGGACACTCTTTGCTTCCATGTAATTACCATTAAACATGGCTGCCATTACTTCACAACGGGCCACCAGGATGGCCCTATGGGCTGGCACTGTTGTACCTGGAAGGTGCAAAAGAAAGACAAAGTCAAGTAAGGTAAATTTGATGAGTTACTACACTAGCAATTTCTTTCTAAAGTGCCATTGCATACCATCAGCTAAACTGATACACAAAACCCAATTTGGGGGATGAGAACCACTTACTACTCCAGAGATTTTAGTTTGAAGTTGAATGATAAAGAGAGTTCAAATGTTGACCTTGAAAGCAACAATTTTCAAATCAGGTAACCATCTGTTATTTAATTTATATTTCCTAAACACAGAAACACTGAAAAGTCTTTTTGCTTTATTTTTAAAATTAAATGTCTATCCTTTCTGATTGTCTCAAAGTAACACTTCCCCTGGACAGAGAAGGAACATGATTTGGAGATGTTTCTCCAAGAAAACAACCCCTATGACCCCTCCTGGCCAAACTCACAGAATAGTCTGGACCAGGTTTCACCAAATCAGAAATAGGGAACTGCAACAAGCACACCACGAACAGTCCATACCTAACAGCGGGAATGGCAAGAGAAATCTCTAAGGGAGCCAGGAGACCATTTCCAACCTTACAAAAAGTTTGAAAAGAGTTAAGGTTGGCCCTGCCTCTCCCCAGCATATCACCTCCCCAAACAATTACTCTTTTCCATGAGAACAATGCATTCTTCCAGAGGAACTAGGCCTTTGAATTTAAAGGTCCCCTCAGCCCACGCAGAAGATCCACTAAATTAAACTGACGCTCATGGGAGAGTTTGCTCAGTTCTCCAGGTTTTGTTCCATCACACAAAGGCAGTTCCACATGGGGCATAGGTGATCTGGGAATCAGCCTTCAGTCTGACCTATATCAGTTCTACAGATCACTGCTAAGCTCCCACCATGTGCTAATCATTGTGTCTGGAATTGAAGATACAAAGGTGAGGAGGTCAAAGCTACCATGCTTTGGAGCAGGAGTTTTAGTGGGGAACACCATGGCAGAGGCATGACAAAGCAGTCCCTTTCCAGAAAGTTAACTCTAGGAGTCAAACTACTCTGCCCAAGAATTTATACCCATCCCTAAAATCTCACACTTATGAGGGGTACATATTCTTCTCAAAAATATTTTAACTATTGGGTTGTCTCCTTTACATCCACGCCAAATCTGTCCTGACACAGAGGAAGAGCTCCATCTAAACCCAGTGTCTTTCTCTAAAGCCAAAAATTCCTCGGGATCTACAAGGAGTCCCTGATGTTGCCAGCTGAGCCCAATGCTTGGCACTGTGGTCTGTGCAATCATATCTTCCCCACTAGGAGCAAGGAAGGAACTCTGGGGACTCCAATAAACACTACCTACCAGCAGGCCTCCTCCTCTGCCACAACCTTCCTAGCCTCCATGTGACAGTGTCCATCTACGAAGAGGACCAGTGTCCATAATTAAAGCATACTGCATATATACATAGACAGCAATTAACAAGGGATTCAAACAGGTAGTACAATCAGACTTGCAATTTGAAGATTTAAAAATGTTCAAGATAAATATGGTATCATTTAAAAAAAAATTAGAAGTGTAGTTAAACGAACTGAATGACCCATCATTTGAGTTAAAGCAGAGTGATTAAAGATTGACTAAAAATACCAAGTGGATAGTAGATGGGGGTGGAATTGGATAAGTCTTGAAATTTTAACAGAAATTTGTTGAGACCAGGTACAGTGGCATACCACATAATCCCAGCTACTCAGAAGATCACAAGTTCTAGACCAGACTCAAAACCCTGTCTGTCTCAAAATAAAAAATAAAAGGTCCGGGGATGTAGCTCAGTGTTAGAGCATCCCTGGGTTCAAACCCCAGTATAGGGGCACAGTGGAGGGAGAGAAGGAAAAAAAAAAAAATGTTGATAACATGTTGATCATGTTACCATTAGAATTGCAAAACAATCAGGACTTTAAAATACTTTTAAGCCCCTTTCAAGCTTTAAGTTTAGTTTGAAAAACCACCATACTTTCAGTAAAGAAAACATCAACTTCTGTTTCTCAGCTCTAAACCACTGTTTTGGGGCTATAAATTGTTGTGTTGACATAATACCCCAGGAGAGTTACATTTTTTTAACATTGTATATAAAAATATTTGCTGAAAGAACATTATACAGTGTTTATATACTAACCAGTAACAGGATACAGGTGGAGAATTACTTAGAGAAAAAAAAAACACACACACCAATTTTCCAGTAAAAAGATAAACATGCTCTCGGAAAATGTCAAGGCCAAACTATCTTTTCTTTGTATTATTAATTTGATGTTGCAGTTTTAAAAGACTTTTTCTAAGGAAAAGAATAATCTTAAGAGTGAAACAAAATGTAAAAGCCCAGTCCTCCTACTCACTTTGATGGATTATCAAAGGTCTTGTTTTCATTGCATACAAAACAAAATACATTTGTTATACCTTCTTCATACTACTTTCCAGGTTTCAAAAGTGAAATTTTTAGAATTGTGTTTGGTCTCATTCTGAAAAAAGGATATCTGTCTAGCTGAATAGAGATTTAGAGTAATGTACATATTCTAAACAGGGAAGGAATAATTTTGTAAAAGAACTTTTCATGTGCACAGATTCAAATGTCAAAGGAAATCCCTATCTTTCTATACACGTCTAAATATTTACCAAAACTAACTTTAGAACGGCTAGAGTAACTTCTTTTTTTAAACAAACCCAAACAATGAATTACAGGTAGTAGGGAAAATACATATTTGATGACCACCTATTACAGGGATAGTATCCCATGTCAGGTTTTTACATCCCACTTTGACTAGCCAGCTGTTGGTGACAGCCCGGAACCTTCTAAAAGAAGGGTTTTCTGCGGAGCCTAGGTTCAACATGAAATGGCATAGTTGGCTGCCACACTTCAGGAAGGGAGTGGAGACTGAGTTAGGCTTCCACTGATCCTCTGCATCCACTACTTCAATCCCTGTAACCACACCACAAGGAAGAAATTAGGATCTCCTCCCACAGATGAGGAAACAAAGGTGCTTTGTTTTACGAATGAAAAATTTCTGTTAAAATTTCAAGGTGACATTAAATTTCACCCACATCTACTATCTACTTGATACTTTTGGTCAATCTTAAAAAGCAGTAATGGAAAGTAACACAATTGAGCCTATACGGTAAGTATGTGTCCCAGCAAAGGCCCCGGCCAGGTCTTCCTGGCCTATGCTATTTCTACCTCATCAAGGTACATTGGTTTATCAGTTCCGGGCTGATGTCCCAGAGATTCCAATCTCACTTAGGTTTCCCTAAGCCTCCCAAGAGGCTGAGTGATGTTCATGCTCAAAATCAGAGTGAAGAAGTCAAAGAGTTATTGCTTGTGACTTCAAATTTACTATTATTGCATGAAGACAAAACGTTAAACTTAAATAAATATTTAATTTTTAAATTGTCTTTCCTGTTAGCTCACATAAATTTATAGTAAGGATATCAAAGTTATTTCCAAATGTGAAGTATTTCACAAATACCAATCTTTCAGAACATATATTTTGCATTATAAATATTTTAGGCTGTGTATAGAAAAAAATGACATTTATCTAAGACTTCAATATAACTTTTAAAAATTTTATAATTAATATTTGAGATAGTTTATTATCCAACCATTACTCTGAGGGTCTGTGTCAAGTACAATGTAAATCAACTTGAAATACAGAATGTTTTCCATCCCTATTTTTGGTATGAAACATTTAAATTGTCAATTAAAAAGTTAGAGATACCTTCACACTTGAAACAGCTATTTCCATTTATACCAAAAACAAAACCAAAAAAAGACACTGGTTTTTCAGAGTGACATTGGATGAGGAAAGGAAGGCTGGCCCTCAGCTTTTAGGTCTGGAACAAGGGAATGTCTGAAAAGACCACAGCAAGGGGAAATGAAGTGCCCAAGCCTGAGTGGGACAGGTTCTGCCCCTGGAGACCACACACCATGCAAAGACTTGAAGAATGTTTATGTTCCACATGTTGATTCTCAATTTCAGAACCATCAGTCTCATCACCGACTGTCATTCATTAAAGGTCGGTTGCTGTTGTGGAACACAGTGATGCAACAACATAAGTCCTTCCTTAGTGGTAACTGTTAAGTTTCCTCCCAGTCCAGAACTGTGACTTTCCTTTCACAGAGGAACTCCTAACACACACACACACACACACACACACACACACACACACACACACACACACGTGCAATGTGATTACTCATTTGCAGAATAACCCAACAGTCCATCTCTAAGTGGATGACTGAGGTGTTTGGAAACAAATTTCCAATCAAGGAACATAGGTTACAAAACATAAATTAATATATAAAAAGACAGCCAAAGAACTAGAACCTGATCATCACGGAAGAAGTAAATACTGAATCAACTGTACTGTACTTGATTTGCCTCAAATATTGTGTGAGTGGTTAAGAGACTGGTCAGCCCTAGCCATAAGACCAGTATCAGAGCATCATCCAGGAAAGTCCGAGATGTTGGACATGACTAATAAACATACTGTATTATAGGATAAAAGACACCATGGCCCAAAAGAAAGAGCACTACAAACTATTCTTGTATGTTTACTACATAACCTTCAGTTTACTACATCTTTTTTCCCTTATGAAAAACATGCCCTGTGTTGTCATATGGTCCCTGGAGTGCTTTGTTCCCACCTCATCCTCATTTACTCAGTATGAATCCCGTCAACCTTAAAATACACATGGTTAAAGGACAGACCTCAGGGCTGGGGATATAGCTCAGTTGGTTGAGTGCTTGCCTTGCAAGCACAATGTCCTGGGTTCAAATTCCCAGTACTGCAAAAACAAAAACAAAAAAACAAAGGACAGACCTCAGTGCCCCACAGGAAGTCATTTGGAAAAGAGCACTTAGGCATCTCCCGCCATCAGCCATCTTCTTTCAGAATACAGAAACCGTTATTCCATCTTTCTAAAATGGACTTTAAAAAAATTAATCTTGGAAAAATAAAAACTTTTTTATTTACAAATCATATTTCTTCTGTTGACATGTAAAGCTTCTTAGATGATTTGTAAAAAAAAAGTATCTATCCCTATGCTTCTTTTGTATGGATAGAATACATCAAGCATTTTCTATGAATACTATGAATCAACAGAGATTTTTCTCCTAGAAACTAATGAGAGAATTCTGTGATTACTGGGGGCTTTATCCCCAACAAGGCTTGCTCCACCTATAAGGAACATCAGCAAAAGCTGACTTTAGATATACACTTTGGGTTTTTATCTTGGCAACTAATAAATCAAGGTGTGATAATATTAGGGGTTTAGTCAGAGTCAGTTTTAGGTTTCTCTAAAACAATGAAAGGATTACAGAAAGTCTGTGGCCTCTTGTTGGCAATTTTCCCCAATCACTTTTTATATATCTCAAGGTTACCCTTATTGTCCCATTTTCAATGTTCTAGGCTCATACTGCCTACAGTGCTGACAGCAGCTTTGGAATGTACTTTGGAAAGTTTCCAATTAATTGTTTGTCTTGGAAGGTGACCAAAGTTAGAAGTAAAATGAATCTTTCTGGGCAAATACTTTTTAAAGTAAATGACCATGTTAGCTGTCACATATTTCCACCATAAAATTAGAATTATATCTTACTCTTCACAATAACCCACATAAAGTTCTAATTAATTCATCTGAAAACATCTCCTACCCTTCTTGCATAACTAAAGATATATGAGAATTCATTTTTGAGATTCTACTTTTAACCTACTGAAGTGACAAAATTATCCATGCAAGTAATTAATAATGGGCATTAAAACAGCTCTTCTTTAGTACAATTAGGTGGCATTACTTTACCACAGAGATAAGAAGCAGCTTTCCATTGCTCTGGATAACACTTTTGAGCAGTGTGAGGAATCAATGCAGCAATACCTGCAGGTGCCTGATGTAGGCTAGGCATGACTCTCAAACCACAATTAGATCCTTTCACTCAAATAAAGAAAGAGAGAGAGAGAGAGAGAGAGAGAGAGAGAGAGAGAGAGAGAGAGAGAGAGAGAGAGAGAGAGAGCGCGCGCGCACATGCGCGGCACACACACGAGTGCTGAATAAAATAAGCAAAAGGTAATGTAATCTTAGGAGAGCAACCTCACATGAATCAAAAAACCAGTATATCAGCCAGGTCTATAATCCTAGTGATGTGGGAGATTGAGGCAGGTGGATCACAAGTTCAAAGTCAGCCTGTGCAACTTAGTAAGATCCTATCTTGAAATAAAAAATAAAAGAGCTAGGGATGTGGGAAAGTACCCCTGGGTTCAATCCTCAGCACACACACACACAGACACACACACAAAACACACACACACAAAAAAAGCCCCAAAACTAAATAAACAAACAAACCATCCAGGATCATAAATTTACAAACAAAAATACATAACGGGAATGAGACAGACATCATTACCCTGTGTACATGCATGATTACACAAATGGTATGAATCTACATCATGTACAACCATGGAAATGAAATGATGTATCCTGTTTGTGTCCAATGAATCAAAATGCAGTCTGTAAAAATTAAAAAATAAATAATAAAAAAAGAAAAAATAATAACATATTACAGATCATCCCATTCCTTGCTGATTTCTATAAGTTAATGAAGTATACAGTAAAGGGGAAAATACTATGGAAAACAGCTGGGTGCAGTGGTGCATGCCTATAAATCCCAGCAATTCTGGAGGTTGAGGCAGGAGGATTGCAAGTTCAAAGCCAGTCTCAGCAACTTAGCAAGACCCTGTCTCAAAATAAAGAATGAATAAAAAGAACTGAGGATTAGCTCAGTAGTTTTTGCTCCTGGGTTCAATCCCCAGTACAAAAACATAAACACACACACACACACACACACACACACACATATAGATATATACACACATATATAGACACACACACACACACACACATTCCCACTTGGATTAATCTAATATTATGGAAATTTTAAATCTTTAGTGAGGGGGAAAATGATACCATCCTTCCTCACAAGAAAAAAGGAAACATACTCCCAAATGGCATTTATCAGAAGCTGAAACAAAGTGAGGAAAACAAATGAAAAATGAAAATGCATAATGAACTTTGAAAATTTGAGCCATACCTTGTATTTCAAAGACAACATCAGCGAGCATTGGTTTATTAAGGAAAAACTTGAGGGAAGTGTTATAAAACCACAGAGGTTTCCTGGCTTGGTAGGTTTTGCAATTCCTTAGACAATTAATCTATAAGAAAAAACACAAATACAAGGAGAGAGATTGTTCAATATGCTTTGGTAACATATAAGGACTGGTTTGAGAATTTGGAAAACTATGAAGAAATAATGATTAACTGCTCCATGGCACCTCTGATCACAGTGTTCGAGGGAACTCATTCTCAAGCACTACATCTGCTCCCTGTTGATGAGCAGTACCACACTCAGCACACACCATAGGACAGGCACTGGCTAAGTGAGAACACAACTCTCTACAGCCAAGAAACTGAACTGCTATGAGTCTTCACTGAGAAACAGAGCAGCAGCATAAACACATATGAATGCCTAACAGAATATGTTTACTCATTCTGTCAGATTTGTTCATTAAGAAAGAAGACAAAAATTTAATTTGCAATTTAGAAAAATATATTTTCCCCTTATCATACCAGGCTCATTTGCTTCCTACTAGCTCAATACTTTCTCCTAAAGGAAGGAACATTAAAAAATACACACACACACACACACACACACACACACACACACACACACACACACACTTACCTGAAAGTGGTTAACTGGCTCATTTCCATCTTAATTGTCAATCTTAAAATCCTTTCCTATACACAGCACAGACTACTGGTTTGCCTGGGTCTCTGATGTGGAGCTCCATATGCTCTTCCCTTGACAATACCACTTGTCTCATCTTACCTGCCTGCTACAGTTGGCAGCCTCCGGGACAGTGCCTCTGTCCCACTCAGACTTCAGACATCCCCTTGTTCTAAACCTATAGGGGTTAAGGGCCAGCCTCACTTTCCCAACCCTCCATCCATTTTCTGTCTTTTTTACTTACTCTAGTTTATTACAGTTAATAAGCAAAACAAGCCTGAACAATATTTTCAGGTAGAGTTGCCCAAAAGCTGAAGAATAACTTATTTGAAATACTAGAATTCATTAGGACTTCAAGCTTATATTGCATTATTACACCCCTCATTTAGAATGATTTGGTGATGATGTTTATTGAAACATCATATTTTACTCATTCCTGATGGATTTACCCACTTCTCTGGTTGAACCTCAGCCCTGGTCAGAACTCTCCACTTGCCCAGTTAGGGAAATCAGAAAGCTCTAACCCCTAGAAATAAGCAAATATGTAACATTAACAATATTAAAAATAAATGGCATACACTGTGTGGATTAATCCTACTGAAGATTAATCTACTATGGTGGAAATATTCAATCTTTAGTGAGGTGGGGAAATAACACTATCCTTCTTCACAAAAAAAGAGGAAACACACTCCTGAATGGCATCCAAGAGCAAGCAGAGAGGTAAAACAGACCACACGAATGCTGGTCCTTTAACCACATTCTCAGGTCCTATGCAAAGATTTGGAAGCTAGCAGAGGCCTCCCGGAGCAGTGCCTCTATTTAAAGAAAGCCCTGACTCGTTCCATATCATAGAGATAATTTGTGGTGGGTTCACGATTTAAATCCACATTCCCCAAGTCCTAGTTTACTGTTACCTTTTTTTTTTTTTTTTTTCTTTTTTCCCATTTTTTAGCACTGAGGATTGAACCCAGGGCCTTTTTTTTTTTTTTTTTTTTTTCTGATCAAATCTTTAACATTTATTGGAAAACTGTACAAAAAAGATGATGCAGAAATCTTCAGATTTCCTTGTTGTTCACAAATGCAGCATTCAGTGTTACTACTTCTGGACACTTGGCAAAAGAGATCTAAGCTTGGACAGTGTGTTATGTGTATATGTGTAATATGTATTTTGTTGTTTTAAAAATTAGTTCTTGTCTGTGTTGTCTTAACTGGGTAGTGTGAGTTTTGGGAGGAATGCTACAAATATGAAGGTAGTCATTGGATTCTGAGTTTTGTTAATATTTATAGAGGCCAAAATTGCATTTTCTTGGGTAATGGAGTCTCAGGTATGACTAAAATGTAATTTAAACTTTAGATTACTTTAATGTTTATATAACTGAAATTGTACCTCTTACTATGTACCAGGAACTTTAGCCTAAAACCATTTGTTAACATTGACAATGTACATTCCTATGAAAATCTTAATAATATTGTCTTTCCAATTTGTTAAATAACCAAGTGACTTCTCCCCTAATAGCTACATTATATAAAGCAGTGACTTCGCCCAGTACCTCATGTAACCTCCTGCCATGCATTTGAACTCACAGAATGTTATGTTTATCTTTTATTGCCAAAATCAAAAAAATTTTTTAATTAAAAATCATAAATTTACATAGGGCAATGTTGTTTGATTCATTGTTATTTTTTTTCCTTCCCCCCACCCCTCCCACCCCTCTTTTCCTTCTAGACAGTCCTTCCTTCCTCCATTCTTGCCACCCTCCTATCCCTAACCCTAAACCTAAACCTAACCCTTAACCCTAACGCTAACCCTCCTATCCCCCATTATATGTCCTCATCCGCTTATCAGCGAGATCATTCGTCCTTTAGTTTTTTGAGATTGGCTTATCTCACTTGGCATGATATTCTCCAATTTCATCCATTTGCCTGCAAATGCCATAATTTTATCATTCTTCATGGCGGAGTAATATTCCATTGTATATATATGCCACAGTTTCTTTATCCATTCATCAACTGAAGGGCATCTAGGTTGGTTCCACAATCTGGCTATGGTGAATTGAGCAGCTATGAACATTGATGTGGCTGTATCTCTGTAGTATGCTGATTCCAAGTCCTTGGGAACCCAGGGCCTTGAGCATGCTAGGCAAGCACTCTGTGCAGCATCCCCAGCCCAGTGTTACTTTCCTGTGATGTGCTCAGTCGGTGGGATGGACTTTTACCCAGGAAAGCACAAAAGAAGGATAGAAGAACTTCTCCCTTCTGTGAAAGCGAGGGATTTATTTCAATATCAGGGTATCAGATATTCCCTTCACAAGAAGATTTCAGTTTATTCTCTGTACTCAAAGGGCTGTATGTAGAATGAAACCCATGAAAAGATGCAGGTTCAGAAGAAAAGCAATACTTCTTCCCTTACCTGTATAGAAAGGCTATGAATTTGTATACTGTGAATATTATGTAGCTATATACTATGTATGAATGTATGTGTCACTTCTGATTTGAATTTGAAAGAAGTGAGAGGGCAGAAGTTTAGTGAGAACACAGATGTATATGATGTGCATTTTCATTTCATTACATAAGTTAACTACATTTATTGCTTTGAAAAACAGAATGTAGGTGTATGTGTATAGTCTTACAAAATAATTATTGACTTGACTTAGTTGCAAGAGAGCTACCATCCTGCTAGACATCTGTAAAACTGGACAGCTTCTGTATATCTGCTTCAATGAGTAACTGAAACAAAAGATTTGAGATCTGGCCCCTTAATTCCATGTTACTTAGCTAAAAAAAATCTTCTCAATTAAAGAACAATCAGGAATTTTCACTAAAATTATAGTTTACATTTTTAAACTATTAACTTTAAAATGTTAGTAACAGGATTATATGTGACAAAGTCACTTGTATAAAATAAATAAAGGAATCATCTTTTTATTCTTACATTAAATGTAAATCTGTATTCTGCTAGGCATTACACACAATGTACTTTTTATCTAGTGTAGGCAACTTGTTTATCACAGAATCTAAAATAAGAGTACACTGGCTAAATTGTATAAAGTAGTTGTTTTAAAATTTAACAAATCTACTTTTAAAGCTCTTATAGGCAATCTAAATTACTGGAGTTTTAATCTACACGTTTATAGCCATATACAAAGTCTATATTTTTATAACCCCAAAACTGGTTTATAGTTTTGAACTTATATTAGACAGAATCCTTAACTGTCCATCTGGTTAAACAGATTTCTCAGAACCCTCAAAACAGGCACACACAGGAACTGCCCTGCTCCTGCAAACTACTTTGATTGTGAGCCATAAAAAAGCATCCTGAGTTGGAGTTGTAGCTCAGTGGTAGAGCACTTGCTTAGCATGTGTGAGGCACTGGATTCAACTCTCAGCACCACATATAAATAAATAAATAAAATACACATCAAAAACTAAAAAATATTTAAAAAAAAAAAGAAATGGTTTAGATGATAAATTAAAAAGAGAAAGCAAACAAGCATCCCCTCCAAGAAGTTGAACTGCAGCAGGAAAAAATCAAACAACCCTTCTTTCCTGACATGGATCATGTATTTCCAGAGCTCCAGTGAAGTGTTCCAGAAGTTGGAACTCACAAATAAATATTTTAAAGACATGACTCACACATATTTTAATTCTTACATAAATTAAAATCTAAGTAGCAAATAGCATGTGTTTCTACTTAAAATGTAAACATATATTCAGGGGAAACACTCATATTTACATATTGTTTAATTCTTCTAATGACTCAATATTATATTCATCACTTTATATCAGAGAAGTCAAATAAATTAATTTACCTTTCCCGGTGTTTTTAAAATGCATTTGACTTTCTCAATCACATTAGAAACATCCCCAGAATCTTTCAACTTCTTCCTGATGTCTTCTTCCAATTCTTCCCACTGAAAAGCACCTGTAGCAAATTATAAATGTTATATTTTTGTTACAGCAGGAGGTAAGAAAAATTAATCTCACACTAGATATATTATTCATTTTTCTTTGTTTTGTTTTGTTTTTAGTATTTTCTTTTGATTCTCCTTTACCAAACATAGCCTTGCAATTAAAGGATACATTTACTAGCTCTCACATTTTTAACAAATCAGTTTTTGGCTTCCCCTAAATTTCTCAAAACCTGAAGTCCTACTGCCTGCACAGCTGCCAACTCTGTGAGCAGTGATAACAGCACTGGCCAAAATAAGGTGTCTAACACCCAAGTTATTTGTCTGCCCTGTGGAAAAAGGTAGATGCAGTCTTTTCCATTCTGATCATGGAGAGCAGCAACTACCATCAGGTAGAAGAATATGCAGCAGACACAGAAAGCGTTAAGGTCTCGTGCATTGTTAGGGTCAGAACGGCATCTCTTCCAGGAACTCCCCCATGCATACACAAAGTCTTCATAAAAACACAGGAGTTTCAGGACCCCTTAAAGGCCAGTGAGGCACCAAACAAGATATTTTGTTCAGTTGGGCACTGTGGACACACTTGTAATCTCAAAGATTTAGGAGGCTGAGGTAGAAAGATCACAAGTTTTTTGTTTTTACTTTTAGTACCGGGGACTGAACTTTGGGGCACTTGACTACCAGTCACATCCCCAGCCCTATTTTGTATTTTATTTAGAGGAAGGGTCTCACTGACTTGCTTAGCACCTCACTTTTGCTGAGGCTGGTTTTGAACTTGCAGTCCTCCTGCCTCAGCCTCCCAGTCTGCTGGGATTACAGGTGTGTGCCACTGCACCTGGCAAGATCACATAATTGAGGACAGTCTGGGCAAACTTAGGAAGATCCTGTCTCACAACAAAAAAATAAAAAGGGCTGGGGATGTAGCTTAGTGGTAGAGCACAACAGGTTCAATACTAATTTTAAAAAAGAATATTTAAATTTATTCTATACCAGCCATTCACAGTCCTATCTGTGCATTATATATACCTGGAGATGTATCTTTTATAAAATGCCATCAGAAGAAGCCTCGTACCAATTAAATGAGAATTTCTGGAGCTGTGAACCTGACCACAATATGCTTTTAAAACCTCCTAAGTGACTGAAGTGCACTGAGTGCTGCTGCTGGCTGCTGTTCTTCCTTTGGAAATCTCATCCATTATAATAACCGAGAGTAAGTGGTATACAGCAAATAGTAGGTGTAGGTATTTTTGATGGTCTACACTCACCCACGCCGAAGGAGAACACAGATACTGTCTCTGTAGTCACCTTTAATATTATGAGTACAAGTTAGATTAAGTTAACATAAGTAAAGTTATATTAACTAAAGGACATCCACACTCCACTCAGATTATTATTTGAAAGCCATCAAGTATCAAATAATCTAAATACATGGATGAGCATCAGGTACCTCCCAACAGGTCACTGATCTATCAGTTTGTGAAAACAGACACAAAAAGAACCAATAACTAAGATTGAAAGGAAGACTAATTTTTAAGTGCACACAGATTGAGTGGGCTGTTTTCACAATCAGAAATGCTAATTGAATCATCTCTGATACATTTATTTACATCCAAATAAAACCATAATCCTTAGGCTGGGAGTTTTTTGGTCTGTTTTAATAAAGACATTGAACATGAGATCTAAAATTTTTAAATTAATATCTACAGATAAAACCTCATCCTTTTAAAGATTTATTTATTTATTATTTTTATGATACTGAACCCTGGGGGTACTCTATCACTGAGCTACACCCCCAGCCTTTTTATTTTGAGACACAGTCTCCCTTAGTTGCCATAGCTGGCCTTGAACTTTTGATCCTCCTGATTCAGCTTCCCTATTCACTGGAATTATAGGTATGTGCCACCATGCCCCACCCAACCTCCTAAATTTTTAAGTGTATAGTACAGCATTGTTAAACAATAGGCATGATGTCATATGGCAGGATCTCTAGAATTTATTCATCTTGTACTATTCAGTGGAATTTTTTAAGGATAACTTTTCAAAATACTTATCTAATCTCTTAGCACAGTATACCAGGCTGCTTTTATACAGGGCAGAAAAGAGAATGCCAAGAATAATTCTAAGCATAGGAGAAACTATGCAAACTGGAGATGAACACTCATTTCCACATATTCATCTACTGTGGCAGCATTTCAGTAAGTGATGCTAAGGTCCCTCTGTGACAGGAAGAGCTCAAAGATACATTTTTGAGGCTCTTACAAAGATTCCAATTCCTAGCTGAGATCATGTGACAGAAATTTGCAAGCCGAAGACTATGTCAAGTATTGTAAGAATGTTACAACTGTATGCCATTTAAGGATTACTCCCTGAAGACCAGGAAACTGTGGGCCTCACTGTGCCATTAGTCCTTCTCCTCTAAGGATCAGTCATGAGATACTCACACATTATGCAGTGTTTTTTATCATTCAATGGAAAATTAACACATACAAAACAGACATACCTGGACTGTATCTATTTATGAAAAAATCTGAATGGGAAAATAAACTGAAATCTTGTATTTACGTATAAGATGTTAACCAGACACTAAACAGGACCCTCTTAAATAAAGGACCAGACGACCAGGGTGACACAATATTAACAAAATTACAAATTCCTAAAGGTTAAAATAAAAAGTATACTATTTAAAAATGAAAACATTCTTTGTAATCTGGTTCACGGGGGAAAAAAAGGGACAGGAGATAGGCTTCTTTTGATCTTTTGCCCCTGTTTTCTCAGGGCCAATACCCAGAGCATGCCATGCTCTAGTGTTCTGCCTCTGACCAGCAGAACTGATGTGAATACCAACAGTCCCACTGGCTGTGGTTCCCTAACATAACCCACAGGTGGCTAGAGTGCTTCTGTGAGAAAACCATTGCATAATAGTATCTTCAAACTTGTGTTTCAAAGGTTTTTAAATGTTTAAAAAAAAAAAAAAAAACCATACCTGGCTCCTTTGCTGAACACTCTTAAGAAAAATGTTTTATGTTCAAAATTTTTGTTTGATTTGTTAAAAAAACATTTTTTAAAAAGCAGTAACCTAGTCACAAACAAGAACTAGAAAAAAGAAAACAGTTATTACATTCAAACGCTTTCTTTTGACAGTGGGATCCACAAATTTTCTGCATTTTTCAAAATTTCCTCTATTGTGAAAATGTAGTTTTACTTTTTTTGTTTTTATTTTTCCCAGTTGCTGGGGATTGAACCTGGGGCCCTGTATATGCTAAGTAAGCACTCCACTACTGAATCACATCCCCAGTCCTGTTTTACTATTTTTTAAACATAGCTTTTGCCAGAATCATAGGTTATTATCTGTAAATAATAAAAGAATAATAAATAAATTAAATAGTAAAGAATTAACGGCAGAACCAGTTATTTTTCCTTCTCCTAAACTAGCATCAGGGTCTCCTACTGCCTCAGGTCAAGGGCCTGTACTCTCTGCTCATACTTGATACCTCCTTCTGCCTCACTGAGATGTACAGGAAGATATCAGTGCAGAAATGGGATAGTTCAGTGTCACGTTAGGAAGTGGAGCTCTGAACAGGTTGAGGTAGCTCATGAAGCTCTCCATACTTGATGCACTCCACACACCTCTGCTCTCTAATCTGTCTCCTAGTTCACTTAGTTTCTAATCAAGGGCTAAGCATCCACTTCCCCCCACTTCAGGCAGGGAACACTAACTCCAAATAGCTCAGCATCAGCCTTGCAGCTCACCCTATTTTGACTTTATACCCTAAGCTGGTAATGGGGTTCCTTCTCCAGCCTTTGAACTAAATTCGAAGCCCAATTTGAACAGGTACCCATTCTTCCAAGAGCATCAAGCACTTGGGAGGCTGTTGGAAATGCTAAGCTGGTAATGGGGTTCCTTCTCCAGCCTCTGAACTAAATTGGAAGCCCAATTTGAACAGTTACCCATTCTTCCAAGAGCATCAAGCACTTGAGAGGCTGTTGGAAATGCAGAATCTCATGCCCCATCCCAAGCCTCCTACAGTATGTGAATCTGCACATTAACAAGATCACCAGGTGACTTGAGTACACTTGAAGGTCTGGGAGTACTGGTCTAGATGATGAAGGGCCAAGGGCAACACACTCACTGCCCAAATGTTGGCCTTTCTGAGTCTGATCACCAGAATGAAATGATGGGCCTCCTAACTGGATTCCTGTCTTACCTTCTCTATTCCAACCTCACACCATCACCAGAGCAGATTTTAAGCATCTCTGATGATTCTTAAAACATTCTAGCATAGCTTTTAGAAAAGGCAGGAACTGTTCCCATAGGCCTTGCGTCATCTCCCATCAGCCTTCAATTTCCACATTACGTTCCAGCCACAGGAAACTATCTATGGTCCCTGGAAAAACAGCAGTTACCAAAGACTAAGCTTTTACTAAAGCATATTTGATAGTACACTGTTCTCTTTCAAAGAGCATCAGAGAGAATACAAACAATTTTTTGTTTTTATAGGCAACTGAGTCTGGGGAATGGGTATGGGCTACAGGAGAACTTTTCATTTTTTTCCCATCTGCCTGTATTAATTTTTTGATTTAAAAAAAAAATCTCTCCCTTGGAGACAGCCAGGCAGGTTCAACCACTGGTGGTTCACATGTAGCTGTTTTCCTGCTGCCATATTAAAGATGGAACTAACTTTAGAATGTCTGTGAGTCTTTGAAAGGACTGAATGGATATTGTGGAAAACTTGCTGAATAATTCATTGAATTTCAACAGTAAAATCACTGAGAAGTCAAACACATCCTTCACATTTCCTTAAACCTGTCATTAAAAACACTTTTTTCCATTTAACTTGCAAACATTTTAACTTTTCAAAATTAGTCTTAAATTCTGAACTCATGAGATTCTAGGTCTAAACATTAAAATCTGAGGTACTAAAAGAAGTCCTTAACTACTCGGACTTATTCATATGATGATTCCCAGCTACTAGAAAATACTCTGTAATGGAAGTGGAACTTGTGGTGAACAGCCATGCTGAAGGCAGACTGCTGGGTGTGTGCTGTATGGGTACTCACGCATGCCCTTTTCCAAGCCAAGGTTCTTTGACCTTCCACCATATTCTACTCCAATACATATATATTTTATACACATAAATCTGCATGCTGTAACTGTACTTTTCAAAATCATAACTTAAATTTTAACTTATAAAATTATATAACACAAATGAAAATAGTATCATTTTTAACATCGCCCATTTAAATGTAGATTTTCCAAATACATGCTTTCAAGAGGAAAAAAGGAAATTATTAAGAAGAAAAGGAAGTTTTCCTCAGAAAACTTATATTCAGATGCTTACTTTAAAAACTATTGTACATACACTCTTTTCTACCCATACATGGGACACTGGGGCATGAGACCATGATTCATTTGCTAAAGTGATTCATTTGCTAAAGTGATGCTGATGAAACTTCCATTCTTTAGAATTTGGATACCACTGAATTTTTAAAATGGCAAAAGGAAAAGTAATTAATAACTTAAATCTTAAAAGGGTAAAGGCACAGTAAGGAAAAAGTCTAAGGAAAGTATCGCAATTTCTTCAGTTCTCTCAAAAATCTAAGAGTCAAACCAAACAGTGAATAGCTAAGTTTTAAGACTCTTGATTTCATATGCCCTTGGAAATTTTTATTTTTTTAAACTGACAGAAAAGTCTTACATTTCATATTTGTAATTTAAGAAAAGAATCTTAATACATGCTCAATAGACTACAGTTTTTACAAATAGATGTGAAACTAAATCAAGTACAATACGCATAAAAACAGATGCTTAACATCACTAGTCATTAGAGAACTGCAAATCAAAACTACAATGAGTCGGGCGTGGTGATGCACACCTGTAATCCCAGTGGCTGGGGAAGCTGAAGCAGGAGAATGATGAGTTCAAAGCCAGACTCAGCAATGATGAGTCTGGCTAAGTAACTCAGTGAGACCCTGTCTCTAAATAAAATGCAAAACAGGGCTGGGGATGTAGCCTCTAAATAAAATGCAAAACAGGGCTGGGAATGTGGCTCAGTGGTTGAGTGTATCTGAGTTCGATCCCCCCCCCCCCGTACAAAATAATAAAAAAAAACCCTACAAGATAGCCTGATAATTCATTAAGATGGCTACTATGAAAAAACAGAAAATCACAAGTGTTGAGGATGTGGAGAAACTGGAATCCCTGTGCACTACTGATGGGAACAAAAAATGGTATAGCTGGAAAACAATATGGCAGTTTCTTTAAAAATTAAAAATAAAATTACCAAAACCAAAAAAAAAAAAAAAAAAAAAAAAACCTCAAACCTAAAAAAATAAAATAAAATAATAATTACCATATGATCTAGCAATTCTACTTCTGGGTAGATACCCAAAAGATTTGAAAGTAGGGTCTCAAAAGAAATACCTGTACAAGCATGCCCAGAAGAGCATTACTCATAAAAGCTGAAATAATGCGGCAACCCAAAAGCCCATCAATAGAAGAATGGATAAACAAAATGTGGTATATGCACCTAGCAGAATACTATTCAGCCTTAAAAATGAATGAAATCTGACAGATGCTGCAACTGGGATGAACCTCCAAGACATTTTGCTAAATAAAGTAAGTCTTTCAAAAACAGACAACAGCCATTGCACTTACACAAGGCACTCAGAATAGTGAAAACATCTAAGAGATTGAAGGTAGAATGGTGGTTGCTGGGGGCTTGGGGAAGAGGAGAATGTGGAGCTTTGTTTAATGGGCACAGAGTTTCAGTTTGAAAAACTAAAACAGGTTGCAGAGATGGATGGTGGTGATGGTTGCACAGCATTATGAATGTATTTAATACAACTGAGCTGCACACTTAAAAGTGGTTAAGATAATAAATTTTGTTACATGTATTTTGTCACAATTCAAAAAACTGGTGGGGAAAAAACAGGTAAATAAATTTGTCAGGATGACAGAAATCTTGGACCAACTCTTATAAATAAAGCAAGTATTATTTCATGTATAAATTTCGTCTCAGATGTTATAAAGAATAAATGTAACACTAACCAATACTCTTGAGGACTACAGGCATACTTCATTTCAAAGGCTTACAAGAGTTTAAGGAACCAGAACCATTTGACAGGATACCTGAATAAATGAAGCGCAGAATGTCTGATAAACAAGAACAGAAGAGGGCGTCTTTAACAATGACTCGCAATGGTGGGTTGCCAGAAGATTCCTGGCTAGCACCTGGAAAGGTGGTATCTCTGTTTATAGCAAAGAGATCCTGGGTAGTTCGGATGATACTGGAATCCTGAATGTCAGTGGGACTCTTCACATTGAAAAGCAGCATGAAAACATGGCTTACTGCACAGAGAACAATCTTGTGGGCCTCTATGACCTCCTTTAAATCTGGGTGGTAAAACACCACGTCCACACACTGGCAGCAGAACAGCAAGTTATTTAAGTCAGAGTTGTAATGCGATGCTTCAGCCTTTAAGACAGGCATTTTTTCTGTTTCAAAAAAGAAAATAAGAATAATAAACTACTTTTAGTCTACAGATCCCAAAATTTCAGGTTTACTTTAAACACACTATATCTTATATTTGATCATTTTTTACCTACAATAACAGCACTTTTCCCTAGTTTAACCTAAGCATATGAAATTAATTTTATGGGGATTATAGAATTGTACAACACAGACACATGATAGTACATTTACATTTTAACATGCAAATGAAAAATGAAAAAAAGAAGCAATAAAACATTTTTCATTATTTGTATGTTTCAAAATAAAACATTCCCTCAAATACTAATGTCAGTATTCTGGTAATCATCATTCCTTACTTTTATCTGATTGAAAAAAAAAACAAAAACAAAAAAACCTAGAACAAAGTACTGAGTAAGTTCTAAAGAACCCAAGAACACATCTGAAGCCCTTTTCCTCTCAGATCCAGGAGTGGGGTCAAGGGAAACCTATGAAAATTCTGCAATTTCTCAGTGTCCAAGTTCAGAATCTTGGACTCCACTGTTGGAAAACACTTTGACCATTTTATTTTGAGCCGAGTCTTTTTTCTTCCTAGTAAAGCAATAGCCTTCCCAGAAAAACTTTTTTCACTCAGCACACCTCAGCAGAAGTGCTGACTAAACACCCTAGTTCCCCAAAGAGGATGTAACTTTCCACTTACTAGTTTGATTACCAACAAAGAAAGATTAGCCCTCTATGGGTTCAGAATATCCGCACTGCACACCCTATCACAGACCCTACTACAAAATATCTGCCAAGCTCAGGAAAGGAATCTTTGTGAAATGTTGATGGGAGGATATGAGATCTTCTAAACCTGTGGAATTCAAACTTCTTTAGCAAAGAAAATCCTTTAAAGCAAAGTCCAGGCTGTAAAGAAGATGACAAGGCACTTTTGAGGCCAGACTTGCCCTACACTGTACCCCACTCCACCCTCTTTGCCACTGCCTGTGGCACCTTCACAGAACCTAAAATGCTGAGAACTGTCTGAAAGTCACATGCCCCAAAGCCCAGGATTTGTCCTTAGAGAAAAATCAGCTCAAGACATACCCAGACTGTCAGGCTAGACTGTTGGTTATGTTTAGAGCTATGCCCACAACTCTCTTAACTGAAAGGTACAGGAAGCAGCCCTATGAAAAAAGTGGAGACTGCATTTGCTGAAGGGACACTTTTGAAGACCCTATTTACTATACTACCTAGTGACCCCAAGTGAAGATGCACACGAGGCGCTTCTTTTAGTGCTAAAAGGATGCGGGATGTTTTGCTTTCTCAGAGAAACTGATGTTTTCTGGATCAATAAGAATTAATAACTAACTAGCTAGTTACATTAACTATCTGGTTATTTCCCTCCTATCTTCCAATTCAGAAACTATTTAAGGCCCCAGGGTTTGTAATATAACAGACCAAGCCTCCTGTTGCAATAATCAAACCAGAAAGTTCAAAGTCAAGTGTGTATATTTTATGGTCTATTTATTGATTTATTTTTATACCTGAAAATGTTCTTCCGTTCTAATTTATATTTTTGTTTTTTATTTAAATTCATTCATTCAACAAATATTTATCTAATGCCTCCTTTAAATTTTTTTTTCTTTTTAACTGACACATACAAATTTTACATATGCATGGAGTACAGTGTGATCGTCTGACACATGAATACAATATGTGATGATCAAACCAAGGGAATTAGCATTTTCATCTCCTTATTTTTTATATTTGGGGATTTTGAATTTCTATCTTCAAGTTCTTCATAAATATATAATTACATTGTTGTAAAGTATAATCACCATACTGTGCTATTAAGAATCTGCTTTTTAAAATATCAAAAACAAATGAATCCAAGAGTAAATGTCTACTTCATAGAATTATGTAAAAATTCTGATTATAATTAATGCAATTTTATTTATTTTTACCTCTATTTCCCCCGACTTTTTATTAAGAACATTTTCAAACATTTAAAAAGTTGAAAGAAGGATATAGTAAGCACACATATTCTTCACCTAGATCTTGCTGTCATTGACCTCCTTATTTTTGCCTAATCTCTAGATAGGTGAACACATAGATACACATGGCTGAACTATTTAAAAGTAAATTACAGTCACTAGGGTACTTTGGCTCTAAAATACCTTTACATGCATCTTCCAAAAATAAGAACATTCTTTTATTAATCACAATACCATTACCACAGACAAGAAAATTAACAAATAGTTCTATAATATCATCTAATTTCCAGGCCATTATAAAATTTCTCCCAGCATCCAAAGAACATCCTTTAGACTTTTTTTTTATTGAGCTAGTTAGTATTCAATCAAGATTCATGTACAGCACTGACAATTATTTCACATTAGTCTTAAATCTAGAAGAGCTCCCCTCTACCACATGCTTTTTAAGAATGTATAGGTTTCAAGTTTTAGGACAGTATTTCTCAAAACATGCTTTAAATACCACATGCTTCTGTATCACCTGAGAAGTTCTGGGCCCTGTCCTAAGTTCACTGAATCAGAATATCAGGTAGGCCTCAAGTACACTCAAATTTGAGAACAAAAGCTCTAAGACCTGTGGAATCTGTAATAAATGTCTACACACCTGGTTGTTCAAGCTGAGGTGGTCTAATTCCATGAAATGAGCTGTTCATTTTCCTTTTCTTCATTTTTTCACTTGTCTTCTGATTTAAGGCTTGAATCATAAAATACTCCAACTAAAACATGAATCAAATCTAAATTAAAGGTCCAACAAAATTATATCTGACATAATTGTTTGTACCCCAAATCATATTTGCCAAATGTTCTTAATGTCAGTGCCTTAGCAAACACTTGTAAACAACTTGTTTTATCTTTAAAAAATGTGTCTAGGGGAACAGATTATACCCCGACTAAACATAAGAGAATTTATTCATTCAAGAAAGAATTGTTTCTTGGACGATCAAGTAGTCACGCACTAAAACTGTGGGGCTATCAATAATTTTCTCAGAGGGCAAGTATCACAGTTAAAAAACTAGTGAGATTCCAGGTAAGAACAGATCTGGCTCTGTGTCTACAGATGTTCCTATCAGCTAGGAAATTTCACTTTTTTTGCTTAAACAAATTTTTTTGAAAGCTGTCCTTTATTTTACAAGTTAAAAAATCTCATCCACATGTACTTATATAGTCCCAGGCCTGTGATCTACCTTGTAAGGCCTGGGGCAAAAGCACAAATGGATGTTCACTCGTATAGCAAAATATTTAAATGTTATAAATCAAGAATACAACTGTTATGTTAAAAATATTCTATACTCTAGTTTTGACAAACATATCATTATAAAGGCCTGACCAGCTAAATTGATTTAAATTCTCAGACTGTTCTGGAGTTCATGAAGTATAGGAAAGTAGCCCCTAACTACTGAGCCCTCTCTCTCCTTACCCCAAATTCATCCCATTCCTTGAGAAGCTTAATGCACAAAAGTGGATACCCAGACTCCATCCACTTTCCCCTCCCAACCCTCCGGAACAGTCACTCTCAGCTACGACCCCACCCCCAGGCCTCAGGGTAACGCAGTTCACTTTTAGGAGAACAGACCCAAGAAAAAGAGACTTGTACGGGTCCAGGAAACAGGGTCTGGGTCAGTAACCTCAGAATTCAGGAGTCTTAGGTTTGGAAGTATAATCATAGCATTGAATAAAACTTTATGTGTTGGTGGAAAAGTTCTCTAATATCTATGTGATCCAATACAGCAGTTGGTATCTATATGTCACTATACACCTGAAATATAACTAAAATACTTGAGGAAATGAAGTTCATTTCATTTTATTTCACTTAATTTCAATATATTTAGACACACGTGCAGTTATCATATGGATGGTACCAGCTCCAGGTGGCAAATCCCCTTGGTTCCATCAACATGTGGTTTCTGGGTAGGGTTGCAACAAGGCAAAAGGCAGATGAGACTCTCCAAAGTTCAAGGGCAGGTGCCCCTGTTGCCCAGGTCTGTAAGGTGACTTCACAGCTCTTTATCCCAATCCTGACTTAAACACAGGATTTTAAACACCCCTTTCACTCCATCATCTCCACTCATATTCTTATAAATGTCATTATTTCTATACCCAAGATCCCAGTTGCGTGAATTTAAAATGAGATCATGATATTCTTAATTAACATTCTTATCAAGTCTTGAGATTAAAAGAAACCACTATGTCTTTCTACCAACTTTGTCTAATATTCATTTAGTCCTGACTAGGCCTCTGACCCTCACTGCAACATTAAGTGTGAGGGAGAAAGAGACGTAAGGAGAAGAAAGAAGAGAAACAGGAAAAAAAAAAAAAAAAAAAGTGGGTGCCCGAAGATGGGAAGAGTGATCCTGAGTATTCAGGGCCTGCAGGAAGGAAGGAAATCTGCAGCTTCCCACAGAACTAACCTCCTCCTCCACCCATGAAACCAAACACAACCGACAGAACCTCCAACAAGTGAAACCAAACCATCTTTTCCCCCACAGGTCCCTAGGCATTTATTTCACAGACATACACAATTCTTTGACTAAACGATGATTTTATTGTTTTTTAAGCCACTACAAAGTAATTCCCAGGTGAATAACAGCTACTTATATTCAACAAAAATCAGTATCATTTATATTTGTCTCTTATTTTCTCCAAGTTACAGAGCTACAGAACAAATGAAATGTGTCTATAGTCACCTATGGAAACTTCAACATGTCAACATGAATAATACATAATAAATATTCTGGCCTGTTGGGAAGAGAACTCAATGAAGAGCTAGGGGGATGGAAGAAGGATTTCAAAGTGCTCACACTCCATGTAGAGTTTTCTTTGGTTTTAATCTCTCTTGGATGATAATCAGACTTGTCTACTGAGAAGAGATACTTCTTGGAGGGTTGGAAAGATAGTTCCAAGTCAGTCAACTTTTAAATGATACAACCCCACAGTATTCTTCAAGTACCTTACAGTCCTAATATTATAGAGGGCAGGTACAATGTGTGCAGAGGAGCCTCAAAATGACCACAAGACCCAATAAATGCCATTGCAACTGGGCAAGCCAATTCTGGTTTCCCACATATCCAACAAAAAAGTTATTTGTACAAGTAGTTCCTCTGAATGTTGGAACTACAAGTTTAGGGTGTGAAATCTTGCTAACACTACACGGAGGGGGAAAAAAAATCTTACTTTCAACTAGTAAAGGGAAATAAGAGAACTTTCAGGGCCCACTGGTTCAGGTACCAGGTTCATTTAGTTAGAAAAATATTATTAACCAGTGACATCACAGGTTTGTGTAAGAAAACAAGATTTTGTGTGAATGAGAACTGATAAAAGTGCCACCAAGTGAAAAATTCCAAAATATCATATTAGACAATAAAACAGTATTGCATTTGGAGAGAAAAATGTATAAGTTTGCTCTGGTAAAACTTTTAGTATTTACTCTCATTTTATATCTCAAGATTAAGACTAATCATGCTTTTAAAACTAAAACTCGAATTGATGTTCCAGAAAATAGCTAAAAAGTCAGCCTGACAAATGACTTTGTATGTAACAGGAATTTCCACTTACCACTCCTCCGAAATACTTCCCTATGTAGAAGTCATCAAGGCTATGTAGTTCAAGATAGGTAGCTCCCAGCTCTTTAGCAAGGTGGATCCCTTCCGTTGTACTGACACAGCTCCCTCTGTCTGAGGTGCACAGCGGGCAGGTGCAAGGCAATTCTTCTGAAAAAATGAATTTGAAAACAAAGAGCTTTGAAAGTACACAGGGGAAAAAAAGTACATAGACAATCTGATCATTACACAACATACCAGAAGTACTATCCACTAGACTCCAAATAAAATGTGTCAAGGATAATGGAATGGTCCCTAAATACTATACAGCTATAGTAACAAAAACAGCATGGTATTGGCACCAAAACAGACACATAGATCAATGGTACAGAAGACAGAGACAAACCCACGTAAATACAGTAATCTCATTCTAGACAAAGGCGCCAAAAACATTCACTGGAGAAAAGAGAGCCTATTCAACAAATAAAGCTGGGAAAAATGGAAAGCCACATGTAACAAAATGAAATGAAACCTCTGTCTCTCACTCTGCACGAAACTCAACTCAAAGTAGATCAAAGACTTGGGCACTAGAACAGAGATCCTGTGACTACTAGAAGAAAAAGTAGGCCCAAATCTTCACCATGTTGGCCTAGGATCTGACTTCCATAACAAGACCCCTAAAGAGCAAGAGGTAAAATCAAGAATCAATAAATGGGATGGATTCAAACTACAAAGCTTGTTCTCAGCAAAGGAAACAATCAATAATGTGAGGATTACAGATTGGGAGAAAATCTTTACCACATGCAACTAAGAGCATTAATCTCTAGGATATATAAGAAACTCAAAAAACTTAACAACCCACCAAAAAAAACAAACAAATAACCCAATCAATAAATGGGCTAAGGAACTGAATATGCACTTCACAGAAGATTTCAATCACTCAACAAATATACAAAAAATGTTCAACATCTCAAGCAATTAGAGAAATGCAAATCAAAATCTGAAGAGTACTAAGATTTCATCTCACCCCAGTCAGAATGGCAATTATCAAGAATACAAGCAACAATAAGTGTTGGCAAGGGTGTGGGGGGAAAGGTACCCTCATTCACTGCAGGAGAAACTGCAAATTGGTGCAACCATTATGGAAAGCAGTATGGAGATTACTTAGAAAACTTGGAATGGAACCACCATTTGACCCAGCTATCCCACTCCTTGGTTTATACTCCAAAGACTTAAAATCAGCATACTATCCACATTAATTTTATAGCAGCTCAACTCACAATCCACTAAACTTTGGAACCAATCTACATGTCCTTCTATAGATGAACAGATAAAGAAAATGTGGTGTATCTACACAATGGAATAGTACTCAGCCTTAAATTAGAATGAAATTATGACATTTGCCAGTAAATGGATGGAGCTAAAGAATATCATGCTAAGTGAAATAAGTCAATCCCAAAAAACCAAAGGCCAAATGTTTTCTCTGATATGCAGATCCTAATTCACAATAAGGGTGGGGGTGGCTAGGGAAAAATAGAATTACTTTAGATTAGGAAGAGGGGAGTGAAGAAAGGGAAGGGGGTCTGGGGGTAGGAAGGATAGTAGAATGAATCAGACATTGTTACCCTATGTGCATATAAGACTACATGACTGGTGTGATCCTACATCATGTATAATCAGAAGAATGAGAAGTTATTCTCCATTTAGGTATGATGAGTCAAAGTGCATTCTACTGTCATGTATAAATAATACACCAAATTTAAAAAAAAAAAAAAAAAAGGTCCCTAAATAGCATTTTAGAAAATAAAGATTTTTTTTAAATAGATGATTGGATATTACTAAAGCTAGTACAGTAATTAGACTAACTAGAAGTAATGGCAGACAGGTTGCTTATTCAGTCTTGATCTGAACATCAGTATTTCTAGACCAGCAGAAAAAAATCCAAAATTTACAATTAGACTGCCCACAGAAACCATGAAAAGCAGGGAGTTGGATTTCTTTCTTTCTTGTAATAAACTTTAAATATATAAATACAGTCACCAAATTTGAATAAACATTACACTTTCATTTCAATGAAACCATCAAATTGACCTGATTTTTAAAGCTGCAACCTGCCACTGCCCTTGTGAATTCCATACAAAGTACATTCTTAGTCAGACATTTCAATCATTTAACTCTAGAGCAGTCAACTTCAGAGACCAAATTCAATCACTTTTTATCTTTTTCTGTAAGATTTAAAGAGTAAAAGCTGAAGAAATAAATCTTTACTTAAAAAGTGAACTGTCCCAATATTCAGTTATAGCACATACAGATTAATGGCTGGGAAGGTGCAGAGCAACCTATTTATAAGAACACACCCTATAAGACTAAAAATATACGTTCAACTCCACATTCATCAGTTTGCTTTGTTTTACGACTAAAATATGGGTCACTGTTCAAAAGGTAGTCAAGTCAAAAGAAGGAAAAGTCATTTCTAGAAATGCCTGTTGTTGCGGGTTGGCCTGTCTGGGAAATAGACTGTAAGATGGAGACGAGTGTGCAGGAGGTCAACCAGGAGGTGAGCTGGGAAACAACTCTTGTCAGGAGTGAGGGATGTGGATTTGGGTAGGGAAAAACTTGGAACAGCAATGCAGTAGCTCCAGAGACCAGAACTATCCCACAGGGGCTCTGAAGCCCAGCTGGCCTTTCAGAGTGTGTGCTCCACGCTTGAGGAAAGCCAGCTGGGCCTTTGCATCCTATACCCTAAACCAAACAGTCAGTAGATTAGTGCTTCATCCAGAGGGGGCATGGCTTTGGGTCAGGGAGCTCCCATTGGTGAACAATAAAAGTGCCATTACTTATTCTACCCTATAAATAAAGTGATATCAAAACAGGAAAAAAACTAAGCTTAAGTAAAGAATTAGTGATTCCAAAGATAAAGTAACTTAAAAATTAAGCTTGGGTTCTTTAATTATGTGATACATTCTAATCTGAAGGATGTGCTTTATTTTTTCTAACATCATTTTAGATTTAGAGCAAAGTTATCAAGTAGAATTTAATCTCTTCTGAAAAATAATGCATTGGTATGCCACATTCTTTATGAAGTCTTTCTAAACAGTATCTTTGGTTTTCTGAAGACAGAAGCCTTCTTGTGCCTACAAAGGTCTCCTTATGTTGATGGAATGCAGTGGGCAAGCAGATCATTTCATTAAATATTTCTGGACAAAAATCAAACCAAGTCAGTAGTATTTCAAATGAAAAATGAAGTGAACTTAATACAAATTAAGTTTTAACAAACAAACTGAAGGGAAAAACATAGCTAATTTTAGGTTTTAGCTAGCTTTGTGTAGCTATAAGCATCTTTCTGACACACATCCTGAGAAAGCTTGTCTTATTATAGCTAATCCTATCTCCTCTATGTCAATGAACACATTTCTTTTTGTTCACTCACCAGGAAGTAAAAATGCCTAGTCACTACAGACTACATTATGCTATAACTAGCTGCCAGTCATCTACCATTGTCTGGATTCTAAAATATTATTCCTATTTTATTTGTTTGTTTTTGCAGCACTGGAGAGTGACTCCAGGGCCTTGAATATAGGCAAGTGCTCTACCACTGTGCTATATCCCCCAGTATAAAACCCAGAAAGTTTTATTTCTTAAACCTTCATAGATTTTTGCTCATAATTAACTACGCTGTGACTTACTTCTAAATTACTCCTACATTTTTCCATATCAATCACCTATAGAATTCTAAGTAAAAGTCTGATTTGAGTTGGTTAGAAAATGAGAACCAACAACACATTTCAGGATTAAATAATTTCAACTTAAGCATTTTATCAGAAACAATCAGAGGATCCATTTTATCAGAAACAATTTTAAATTGTGGTTTCTTGTAGTCACAATGGCTCTGGGAATCAGTTCTACACTTCTAGTTAACTTTGTGGAGTTTTGTTGTTGTTGCTGCTGTTACATGTTATCTTTCACGATGTTATATTTATTTTTCAAAAGCAAATACAATGTAACTGTGGCATTCAAATGAATAGTATCTCTTTCAAAGTCGTGTGGCTTTGGAAACCTATAGGGTGATCATTACAAAGTTGTCACTGCCTGAAAGTTTTAGAAATTCTTTTTCAAAAATTCTAGCTAAGCTATGTACCAGACTCTATCCGGGTTTCAAAAATAATAGAGACAGTGTTTCCAAGTTCAGGAGTTTCAGGCTATGAATACATCCTAGGCATATTCTGGAGGGAAAAAAATTTATCTTTAAAACATAGGTTCAATATTTAGTAAAAGCCAAAATGTATTTAGAGCCAAGTATCATAAAGACATCCACATAGTCACACTTGTCAAAAACATATGTAACCAAAGAAAGTGATGACTGGTTATATTTACTGAACAAGTTCTAAAAAAGTTCCCAAAAGAATTAACAGAAGAGTACGCAACAGTTTCATGTACTGAAAGGGATGCTGAGGGGATGATAATAAAGGTCCCTGAGGTGAACAGCCGGATTAGCAGTTACTTTGTAATCACATCTTATATGGTAAATTAGTTCCATCTTGTTAGTGAAATTGATTTTTTCACTTAGATTATTCATAAAACTATTCACTCACTCATTGAACAAATGTTTATTGCACACCTACCACACATCAAGCGTCACTGATAAAAAAAGATGGGAAGATAAAAGAAAATCATAGTCAACTGAGCCAAGATAGACATCACTACAAACAACTGCAACATAACATAAGTACTAAAATGAAGGCGTACAAAGTTACCATGGGAACAGAACAGAGGAAATTAACTGCCTGGGGGAATTGTGGAAGGCTCTGCAGAAAGGTAATGATTGAAAGGATGAGTATGAAATCACTAAGCAGATATGAGAGGGCTGTGTGAAGGGGCACTCCAGTCACAGGGTAGCATATGTAGAGGTCTGCATGTGAGAAAAAGGTTCAAAGACGGCACACTAAGCCCACATTGTGAGCTCTCCTTCTGCCAACCTATGGATATTAAATAAAGAGGGTGGGGGGAAAAAGAAAGGAAGGAGAATTTTAAAAAGGAGGAAAGAAGGAGGAGGGGAGGCATGGAGGGAAGAAGAATTATATATATAGCAACATTTAAAAATTAGAGGAAAATCTAAGCATGGTGGTGCACCCCTGTAATCACAGTGGCTCAGGAGGCTGAAACAGGAGGATCACAAGTTCAAAGCCAGCCTCAGCAGAAGTGAGGCACTAAGCAACTCAGTCTCTAAATAAAATACAAAATAGGGTTGGGGATGTGGCTCAGTGGTTGAGTGCCCGAGTTCAATTCCTAGTACCAAGAAAAAAAAAGTGTGGGGGGGCGTGAATATCAGCCCCCAAACTTGAAGGGCCTACAAGAATGAAGGCAGATGGCATAGGACTGAAGTTAAGTGCCTAGTGGGGCCTCAGACTCTGCAGCAAGCTGGAGTGTTCATTGCTTAATAATGGGGGACAAGAACCAGGAGGTCCAAAGGCAACCCACTGGCAACTAACTGGAGTATACCAACAGAAACAAATAGGCCCAGTGATTTTTGACCTGTTCCCCGTTCTGTCCCAATAGCCATTGAGCAGGGAAAAAGGAAGGCATCAACTCAACAGGGAAAGCAAATTTCAAAAGTAGGAAAATTAAGAATTAATGTTTGAGAAACATCCATATCACGAAATAAAGTCTCATCAGATGGAAAGACTTAGAATGTCTATTCAAAACCAGACAATATTCTAATCAAAACAGAACTACTAAGTATAATTTATTATCCTAAGATTTTAAAATAAAATTTCATAACCTTAAGACAGGAACAAGAAATTATAAAAGATCCAATTAGAGATCTTAGAAATGAAAAGCTATTGAAGTTAAAAAATTAATCCAAATAACAAAACGGGTTGGGGAGATAGCTCAGTTGGTAGAGTGCTTGCCTTGCAAACACAAGGCCCTGAGTTTGATCCCCAGTACTATAATAATTTTTTTTTTTTTTTTTTGTGGTGCTGGGGATCAAACCCAGGGCCTTGCGCTTGCAAGGCAAGCACTCTACCAGCTGAGCTATCTCCCCAGCCCCAATAAATTTTAAAAAATAGCAAAACAGACCCAGCAGACTAATGCATGAGCTGGGGGAGGGGGGGGAAAAGTCAAGGACAAATTCCACACAACAAAACAAAGGGATCAGAAAGATAAGGGTACCCAAGAAGACAAAGAAGCATCACCAACAGCATTGGAAGGATCCTGAAAAACAAACAAACAAACAAACAAACAAAAAAAGAATAGAGATAATGGAGATCTGATGATACCTAAAGAAATGAAAAGGTCGATACTTTCCTAGACCTGAAGAAAAGCATTAAGTTCTTCAGGCAGTCCAGTGAGAATGGTACATAAGGCATAGGGAATTGTTCCTAACAGTTCTAGAAGAAGCTGGAAGCTAGATCATGAAGAATCTTGTATCTTTGGTAAGATTTTACAACAGAAAGTCATCAAAGTGAGATGCAAATACTGGACAGGATTAAGGGCATCAATGGGAACCTGTGATTTAAAAATGTATGTATGACAAGTAACAATAAATGTTGGCAAGGATGTGGGGATAAAGGTACAGTCAGACATTGCTAATGGGACTGCAAACGGGTGCAACCACTCCAGAAAGCAGTATGGAGATTCCTTAGAAAACTTGGAATGGAACCATTTGACCCAGTTATCCCACTCCTCAGCATATACCTGAAAGACTTAGAATGCCACACCAATGTTTACAGCAACTCAACTCACAATAGCTAAGCTATAGAACAACCCAGGTGCCCTTCAACAGATGAATGGATAAAGAAAATGTGGTACATATACACAATGGAATATGACTTAGTCTTAAAGAATGAAATCATGGCATTTGCTGGTAAATGGATGGAACTAGAGAATATCATGCTAAGTGAAATAATTCAATCCCCAAAAAACAAAGACTGAATGTTTTCTATGAAACGCGGATGCTGACTCCAGTAGCACAATAGGCAGTGTGGGCGGGGGAGAGGTCATGGAATTGGACAGAGCAGAGTGGGGGGAAGGGGAGTGATGGAAATGGGAAAGACAGTAGAATGAATCAGACATGACTTTCCTATGTGAATACGTGAATGTGACCATACGATCAGTGTAACTTCACATCATGTACAACCACAGAAATGGGAAGTTATAGTCCATGTATATATGATATGTCAAAATACACTCTACTATCATGTATAACTAAAAAGAATTTAAAAAGAAGTATGAAAAAAGTAATATACATATATATATAACAATCCCCGGCTCTGACCAGTGTGCAAGGATCTAGAAGCAAAGACATTGAAGTAACGGGTACCCTAGAGCCCGAATTGTGGTTTCTAAATATCATTACCCACCAAGAGGAAGCAGAGCTCCTTGAGAACACCTATTCCAGGACTGGGACAGCAAAAGCCTAAGGTGAGCCTTAAAGTCTTGTGCCAGAGAATAAGGAAGCACTTCAAAACTGATTAGAGACAGCTTGAAAAAAACTCCCTCTAGACAAACATAGGGTAAAAATGAAAGCATCAGAAGGAATAATCAGGACAACAGACTATAAAATGTTGAATTGAAAAACCAAATTCATGAATCATAATGTTTCCAAAAGAAGGGTATAGGAGCAGAGAGAAGAAAAAGCTCTATTTACAGAAGAATACCAATAAATAAATGTAGAAGGCGCCATAGAAAATTGTAATTACTGTTTTGTAAGGACATGTATGACAATTAAAATAATGAGGCAAAAATGCTGCGCCAGCCCAAATTCTTTAATAATGTCAATGTCATGAGAGATATGCCCCCTCAAAACAAAACAAAGAAACAAACAAAAATACTGGGGAACCATCTGGATTAAAAGAGACCAAAGAGGACCAATAAATGCAATGTATAACTTATACTCTGGATTGGAAAAAACACAGCTATAAAGCACATTACTGGAACAACTGAAAAAAATGTAAATATGGATTATATTTTAAATAATAGCATAATAGATAAAAGCATGTTAAATTTCTTGCATGATGACTGCATTATAGGAGAATGGCCTTGTCCTTAGATGATACATGCTAAAGTAATTAGGAGTGAAGAAATCACATAATATTTACAATTCAGTCTCAAATCATTCAGAAAAAAATGTGTGCATGTGTATTTATAAATTTTGGGGTTCAGGGATTCTGCCTTTGGGTTCCCTTCTTCCACCCGGGAGAAGTCTGCTTTTACTTTTCTTTAATCAAGCTTACTTTCTACTCTAAAAAAAAAAAAAAAAAATTCTAGGGTTCAGTGTTCTAGTCCTATTGAACTTCAAGGTCTGAAATTTTGCAAAATACAAGTTAGTGAAGAAGGAAGATCCTAAACAATTCAAAGCACTGAGTGTCATGATCTGACTTGTATTCTAGCATGATTATTCTGAGAGAAATTATTTCAGAGGTAAACCAACAATAGGAGGCCAGAGGCCAATCATCATGAGGCTGATGAAGCTTAAACACAAGGCCTTCTTTTTGTGCTTCCTTTCCAAAGCCCAAGGAGGAACCTGAATAACATATTTTTTCACATGGTCATATGCTCTTGTCAAATTCACAAATATTTTAACTATGTTTGGCTAAGACCACTGTCTTTTCCCATTCTCATTCAATTTATCTTATATCAGGCATTTTAGGGATGCTATTAAGGGGAAATTTAGCTTTAGGTTTAGTGAGCTATTACTTGTGGTTTATAGACACATTTCTTCCTCAACACTGGGAAATAAGCTCAGGGGTGCCCCAGCCCTTTTCACTTCTTTATTTTCAGACAGTGTCTTGCTAAGTTGCCCATGCTGGCCTTGAACTTGCGATCCTGCTCTCTCAGGCTCCTGGGTAGCTGGGATTACATGTGTGCACTACACTTTCCTGTTCCATAACTGTCCTAGAATAGGAATGACTTTCAGGAATGCTTCTGCCACCCACAATGCAGACTTATTTGGCATCAGATACTAGACTGCTGAGCTGAAATATGTACACAATACAAACTGGTGCCTGAGGCCAAAAAGATGTAGAGAATAAAGAAACATGCTGTTAAAAAAACTGATTATCATTTTCTTCTCTCAGCAGAAAATATGACAAAGTGATTCAAATGAAAGGGTGATCAAAGACTTCACAGCCCCCAAAATGTAAGAAGATTTAAAGAAGTGTTGGGCTGCTAAATAGAAATATTTCTAAATTTGGTATTTGACAGATCTTTGAGATTTGTGAGTTGCTATTCTTTCTTTTCTCATTCACTGTGGGGTTCCCTACCCCAGACACAAAATTACCTAAGTCTGAGGTCCCATAAAATCTGAATTATCCTTTTAGGAGACAAAAAAAGTCCCTATGAAAGATAATTAAATAACAAGAATTTGAAATCCAGCAGAGATAAAAAGAAATTAATGGGTTTGAGGATTATTTATAATGTAAAGTCAAAAAACATCTTCTTAATCAACTGGATGTGGTGGACAGGAGAGAAAGGAGGATCCAGGATGACTCTAGTTTTGGTTAAGTGGAGAGATTTTTGCATCGTTCACCAAGACAAGGAACTCAGTAGCAGGAAGATACTATCTATGTAAATATGGGTCAGGAGAGAGACTGGAGCAAGAGAAACAGATTGGACAATCACTGTTTATAGAGGGGAAGCCAGGATTCCAAATGGCTGGTTCATGATCTGAGTTGAAGAGCAAGAGGTGAAGCCAAAGGATGGAACCCTGGGAAACAACTTCATGATATGCTGATGCTCATGGAGGCGGGCACAGGAGAGGGCAAGGGGACCAGTAAAGAAGACCCAGAGAATTAGAAGAAACAGAAAAGAAAGAGTAGCTTTATTAAGCAGAGGGAGAGGGATGTTTAAATAATTTCAAAGAATTATTATTAAAATGTATTAAATTTGGCAATAAGGATATAACTGGCAACCCCAGTGAGAACTTGGGGTAACTGTGCAAGTCAAAATGAGACTGTAGTAAGCTGAAGAATGAAAAGGAAGTGGACTCAGGAAGTGTGGATGGTTCTTTCAAGAATCATGACCTGGAAAAAAAAAAAAAAAAATAGGGAAGTAGAGAGGATGAGGGGTCAATGGTGGATCAAGCTTGCTTCACTTTACTAATGCTAAACATATACCTACCCTATGACCCAGCAATCCTACTCCTAGGGAACAAACTAGGTATCATCAAAAGGAGAATGAATACATAAACTACGGCATATCCATACAATAGGATAATGTAAAGCAATAAAAAGAGCAACACATCCTATAATTTCATTTGTATAAAGTTCAAGAATAGGTAAAAACTAATCTATGTAGTTAGAAGTCAGAACAGCATTTTCCTCTGAGGAAAGGTGTTATTACCTAGAAAACAGGTCTAACCATACTACCAAAAGTGCTATACAGATTCTATGCAATTCCAATTAAAATCCCAATGACGTACCTTACAGAAATAGAGCAAGCAATCATGAAATCCATCTGGAAGAATAAGAAACCCAGAATAGCTAAAGCAATCCTTCACAGGAAAAATGAAGCTGGGGGTATCGCAATACCAGAACTTCAACTATACTACAAAGCAATAGTAACAAAAATGGCATGGTATTGGTACCAAAATAGAAAGGTAGATCAATGGTACAGAATAGAGGACACAGACACAAACCCAAATAAATACAATTTTCTCATACTAGACAAAGGGGCCAAAAATATGCAATGGAGAAAAGATAGCCTCTTCAACAAATGGTGCTGGGAAAATTGGAAATCCATATGCAACAGAATGAAACTAAACCCATATCTTTCACCGTGCACGAAACTCAACTCAAAATGGATTAAGGACCTCAGAATCAGACCAGAGACCCTGGATCTTATAGAAGAAAAAGTAGGTCCAGATCTTCAACATGTCAGCTTAGGACCAGACTTCGTCAACAGGACTCCCATAGCACAAGAAATAAAAGCAAGAATCAATAACTGGAATAGATTCAAACTAAAAAGCTTTCTCTCAGCAAAGGAAACTATCAGCAATGCGAAGAAAGAGCCTATAGAGTGGGAGAAAATCTTTGCCAATTATATTTCAGATAGAGCACTAATCTCCAGAATCTATAAAGAACTCAAAAAACTCTCCACCAAGAATACACATAACCCAATCAACAAATGGGCTAAGGAAATGAACAGACACTTCACAGAAGAAGATCTACAAGCAATCAACAAACATATGGAAAAATGTCCCGCATCTCTAGTAATAAGAGAAATGCAAATCAAAACCACTCTAAGATTCCATCTTACCCCAATTAGAATGGTGATTATCAAGAATACAAGCAAAAACAGGTGTTGGCGAGGATGTGGGGAAAAAGGTATACTCATACATTGCTGGTGGGGCTGCAAATTAGTGCAGCCACTCTGGAAAACTGTGGAGATTCCTTAGAAAACTTGGAATGGAACCACCACTTGACCCAGTTATCCCACTCCTTGGCCTATACCCAAAGGACTTAAAATCAGCATACTACAAAGATATAGCCACATCAATGTTCATAGCTGCTCAATTCACAATAGCCAGATTGTGGAACTAACCTAGATGTCCTTCAATTGATGAATGCATAAAGAAACTGTGGTATATATATACAATGGAATATTACTCAGGCATAAAGAATAATAAAATTATGGCATTTACAGGCAAATGGATGCAATTGGAGAATATCATGCTAAATGAGATAAGCCAATCTCAAAAAACCAAAGGAAGAATGATCTCTCTGATAAGCGGATGATGACACATAATGGGTGGGAGGGGTTAGGGTTAGGGCGGGGGGCAAGAATGGAGGAAGGAAGGACTGTATAGAGGGAAAAGAGGTGTGGGAGGGGTGGGGGGAAGGGAAAAAATAACAGAATGAATCAAACAACATTACCCTATGTAAGTTTATGATTACACAAATGGTATGCCTTTATTCCATGTACAAACAGAGAAACAACATGTATCCCATTTGTTTACAATAATAAAAAAAAAAAAAAAAGAAAGAAAGAAAGAAAAGAAAAGAGGCCTAAGGGAACCATCTGAAGTACTGCAGGTGTTGTGTCCTGCCCTCTGATCAATGCAATGGTTATATAAGGATGTACACACAGGCACAAATACATTAAGCTACACTCCAACACTAGTGAACTTTATGGTCTTTTCTTTGTTATACTGCAATACAAAAGGTCAAAAAATTAATAAATAAAAAAGAAAACTTTAAGCCAGGCGTGGTGTTACATGCCTGTCATTCCAGCAGCTCTGGAGGTTGAGGCAGGAGGACCAAGAATTCAAAGCCAGCCTCAGCAACAGCAAGGCACTAAGCAACTCAGTGAGAGCCTGTCTCTAAATAAAATACAAAATAGGGCTAGGGATGTGGTTCAGTGGTCAAGTGTCCCTGAGTTCAATCCCCGGTACCCCCCCAACAAAATAAAAAATAAAAAATAATAAAATCTTAAAAACAGCTTTACTGAGTGAATACTACTACTAGGAAGATATGTAAATACCACCAAATGAAGGTGAATCTTGAGTTGACCTTGAGTAGATGACAACATACATAGAATCAGTGACTACAACTGCCCCAACCAATCCAGCACATTAGCCATGGAGTGAACAGCCTTTCCTCAGGTAGCAGTGTCAGAGTACTCAGCTCACTCATTGTCATCCACCTAAAAATCCTGCTCCCACACTCACACCTTCATGCGGATAAGCCATCCTCTCCAATTGGGTAAACCTTTAGACAGTCAAGAAAAGCTTTCTAGGGCTCAATGTCAGTTTAGTACCTTTCATATGTCAAAAGAACACAATTATTGACTTCTTTATTACGGGGAAGAGCAGGGTAAAAGAGATTTGTACCCTTCAGCGTCACAGCAGTTTCCAATCCTCTCCTTTGATGTCTCCTTATTGTATCAGATGATGAAAAGGTTAACAACTGGCATTTGAACCCACAGTCATTTGGGTAAAGAAACAAAACTGTATTAATCATTAATAAACTTAACTCTATTCAAGCTTAATGTGGTACCTGCAAGCTCATTATAAAAAAGAAAATTAAATACTTACCATTTTGTCTGGTACCAACAGCAGCAATGATTACTGGAACTGAATTTAATGCTCTTTTTATCACTGGAATATAATTGTCCTTTACTTCATGGAATGAAAACTTGTCATTTACGTTGTATTTGATCACAATGATGTCAGCACTCCCAATCAGGTTTCGAGAAGTGTACCAATCACTGTCAAAAATGTCCTAAACCAGAATGTAGACAGCAAACTTTAGTCTACTTATATTCAAATCAATCACAAAATCAAATATAACATACTAGTTTAAATTTTTTGCTATACTTAAATTTTTGGAATGAACATAAATTTATTTTTAAACAGGAGCTATATAAAATTTAAAATGTTTGATTTTTTTTTTTAAAGTTTTCTTCATTTAGCCTAGATAAGAATTATTGGCTCAACATGATATCTAGAAAATGAGAGTTTGATGAAAGAAGCAATCCCTTTCAGTATCTATGCTTTAAAAATAAGCATTCTAAAAGTAATGCTGTTTTTAATCACCTAATTTTTAAAATGTAACATTATGGTATTAAATGAAAGAGTAAAAGTATGAGTAACAAAGCTTCAAAGGATTTTCTGTGATCTAGTTTGTTTTGCTTATATAAATTAAAAGTTCAACATAAATCTTTCTAGTTCTGAAATTCTTTTTGTATGTTATTGAATAATATTTATACTTAGAATTGGGACCATAAGTAATTTATTATAGACCCTACTCCTTAAAATTTAGTGCTTTGATATCTTAACAATTTTTCAAAGTTTTTGTACAAACAGTAGTATGAGAAAAATATCATTATGGATCTTAATTCTACTGCCAAATAAAAACTAGTAGCTTTCTTCTCATATTGTAATTAACCATTAATCATTATTCATCCTTACATTTGGCCTTTGATATATATTTCTTGGATATAATAAAATCAGACTAAGGAAATAAGACAGTTGGTTGGCCAACTGTTTTGGCTATGGAAGTTTGCAGTATAAGTATGAAATATGAATTCAACAGGGTTAATAGTATCTGAATCAACCAATCAAGATCTGTGACAGAACTTTTAACCTGTGAGAGAAAAATCCTGGAGTGTTACACAGAGTTGCCCTTGTGCAGAGATAGCTTCTGACCAGTGCCCCCCATTGCCTATACCTTCCCAACTGACCCCCACAAGGGGGTCAGACAAGTAATGAGAACTGCAGAATTTCTAAACAGGAATGCCCTATTGAAAGTGGAACAAAAGGAGCATTTTTGAAGGAAGTTTAAATGAACGGGGGGGGGGGGGGGGGGGGGGGGGGGGGGGGACTATCAATACCAAAGGTAAAGTAACAAACTTGAGAGAGTGGAAGGAGGTAGAGAGTGGAATGGGATGAGTTATGGGGAATGATGTGGGATACAACCCAAGAAAATGTGAGTACTTCCCAGCAGAACACTACTGATTTCCAAGTCCCAACCACAAACCTCATATAATTCCAAATGTATCTGTTAAACAGAATTCAAGTTCAAAGTATAGAAGTATACCAGAGTATGTAAGAATAACAAAAAAGGGATAAACTCATATAAATAGGATTCGAACTAAGTGGGACCAATATTAAGCATTCATTTAACTGAGAGAATTTAAAAAATAAAAAATAAGCATCTGCTTTTCACATTCCAAATAAGTCAAAATTCAGAAGCTACTGGAGAGGTGTACAGAAAAAGGGGATATTTAAGGAAAAATGTCATGAAAAAAAAATGGGTTTGAGCATCATTAACTTTGTGGTATTGGGTACAAAGACCAAAACACTTTCTTTGTTAATAGAAATCAGAACTTCAAACCCTGCACAAGAAAATTGTGAATGCATTAGCTCACTGCTTTTTATAAAATATTTTGGTAAACAGGAAAAGATGTACAATTGTGAAATGAAGTAACAACATAGCTGCATAACTGCAAAAAAAAAAAAAAAAGGAAATGGATGAGAGAGATGCAAAATAATGAGTTTTATTTGAAACATATTTATTTTAAAAGTGCCAAATACATATGGCCAAAGAGACAGAATAAGACTGAGGGTCTACAGAAAGTAGGGAATAGAAGCACAACTATTTATCCCAACTCCAAGGCAGCAACAACACATTTCTTCTCAAGCTATGTCGAAGAGAAAATGTTTCACTGGATTCTAGAATTATGAAGGAAATAAGATTCTCCCAACTCTTGTGAATCGATTCCAGTATTTCCTCTAGGGGATTATGCAACACAAAACTTGGAACCACATTTGGAGAATGGAACTCATCTTTAAAAAAAAAAAATCTGAATTTCTACAATGAAACAAAAATTTTATTCTACTTGATTGTGGTGCTTCAAATATATTATCTACTAGATACTTATAACTAATATCACTGTTCCAACCTGCTGTATTGGTTTAAATCTCAAAGGACATGGGGAAATTTTACCTTTGCTCAGTATAGGTGATACATGACTATACTAGAGTTACAATAAACATTTTATTATTATAGCAGGTACCACTTATGGAACACTAATACACGCCAGGTTCTACACTTAGAACTTTACATGTACTATCTCATTTACCCTTCAGCAGAACTATAGGAGAAGAGATTATGATGATTAGTCTATAGACAATAAGACTGAGAGAAGGTAAATGATTTACCAAAGACAGAAAGGCACTAAGTGGGCAATGTGGGGCTCGGAAATTAGTTCCTTTTGATATCAAAACCCATGTGCTACCTCCTCTGCTACATTTCACATTCTGATTCAGTTCATATGTCAATAACACAATCACCTTTAATATCTCTGATGGGCTTTACTTAATACCTAGAGAAGAAAAGCACCTTAGAATGAGCAACTCTGCAAATGTAACCTACTATGTTTGAAGAACCATTATAACCTAGAAAATTAGACCTGGTTACAAACTTGGTACCACAAGAGTCTAACTAAATGAAAAGTGATTAGCATAATAAACCAGAAAATCAGTATATGACAAGAATACAGACTACAAAAGCTTACTTTATCCTTTTGAAAGATTTCATTCTACTACACACAATACATGGGATCACAAGCATCGTTTGATAAATTATCAACATAAACAGGAAAGAGTTAACAGCTCAAATTAAAAACAGGAAAAGTAATTCTAACATCCTAATTCTGCTTATTTTATTTTCTGTACATCTATTTACTCTGTTCACTAAACAACTCCATGTTGATCCAATAAGTCTTAAAGGCTGTAAGATCTTTCATAATAAAAGGGCCAAAAGTAAAAGAAATGCTTAATTTGCTTGCAAAGACTCCATTGATCCTTCTTATGAACAGCATCATCACTGTCACAGCAAGGGGCTTAATAACATTCCACCTTTTGAAAAGCCTGTTTGAAATTTATTTCAGCACACTAACAAAACTTTCCTTTAACTGAATATTTATATGGGCAAGCAATCTTTTCTTTCAATAATATGGAAATTTGTTTAGAATTTTTCTAAGTACATTCTATACATTTCTTTAAAGGTATGCTAGTACAGCTGACTTGGTTTTATTAAAATTTGCTGTTTAACTGGAAAATCTCACATAGTAGTTTATTATTCTCTCAGACACTAAATATTCTTCTGTATAAAATGTAATCTTCAGCTGAAATATATTTAACAACATCAGTAAAGAATCAGACATTCTCAAAAAGACTAAATGAAAACATTTTAAATATACTGTTAGAGTGTACTGAAAATATATGTGTCAAGAAGTAGATTCCTTTGTCCTTTTGTCAAGCATACAGGAATCAGGCTAAATTTTATTTATTTCGCTACAGTTTCATTTAATTATCACAAATCGTAAAGTTTTTTTTTTTTTAAATTCCAAACATTCATTATATTATTTCTGACTTATGAGTGACTAAAAGAGCTGTATAGGAAAAGTATTTGCATTACTAAAATTTTTTAAAACTTTCAGAGTTTAGTTCAGAGTATAGTTACTAGTACTATAAATAAGCCGTTTAATATTAATTCTCAGTCCCTGTCTTTCCCCACCTTCACGTTCTATTTCTGAACTGTCCAGCGAAAAGTATTTTTGCCTGCACTGAGCTATAAGAGGGCTATATTTATAGAACACTAGTATTACTCTATCCTCCACAGGGTAGGCATGAAAAAACATTGCTCTTTGCTAGTAGAACTTGGTGACCCTGTCCTTTGGGGTTGGCACATTCAACTGTCAGCTGTCTACCAAGGGACAACCCAGTCGTGCAGTGTACGACTGGGTGCTCCAAGCTCCCACTTGGGCTTTTTACCCGACAGCCCGGTTCTCTGACTGGGCTGCCCACTGCCCAACTAAACAAAGACCACAGATTTCCCCCAAAATGTTTAAAAACTCTACCCAAGTAAGGCAGACACTCCACGTTCATGGAAGTGGGAAAAGTGGGGAGAACGAAAGAAAGAAAAGCTCCTTCAGCCTCGGCACGGAGCAGCTGCTGCCCCTTACCCACACGGGACAGTCGTGAACCACGAGCTTGACGTTCCCAAACGCACTGGCCTGATACTCGGTGAACACTGGACGTGCGACCGTGCTGGTCGCGTTCAGCAACAAGCTGCTTTCGTCCCCTGAGACCAGAGGGCTTCTCCCCAGGTAAGTGCGGATGAGCCCCGACGGCCGATTGTCCTGGTGGAACGCGTCGCCTTCGTTCCCCAGCGCCACGATGTGAATGGACCTGCACCGACAAAAAGGGGGGCGAAGGGAGAAAAGCAGCACCATCAGCTTGCCTGTCCCTTTCATCCGAACAGGAAGTGGTGGGGGCAGCGCGCAGCGAGGGTGGGCGCGAGCCCCTGGCCCCGGGGCGCACCGCACGCGTTCCGGGCACAGACAATGGCAGGACCTCGACGCGTACGTACATGATCTCAAATTCAAGGGCAGGGCGGCGATTCGGAGAAAACCAGCTCCTCACCGCCTCTCGGGGCCAGTCGGTGGCGTGTTTACCCGCAAGCCGCTCATCCCCGGCCGCGTCCCCCTAGCGCGCCTCCACCGCGGCGCGGCCGACGCAGAGCGGGGCCGCGCGAGCCAGCCAGGCAGCAAGCGAGCGAGCCCGGGGCCCGGGGCCGGGGGCGTGTGAGCGCGGCCGAGTGCACCCTCCAGTCAGGAAGTGCCGGGGAACATCGCCGGCGGCCGCCGCTGCAGTGAGTCGCGGTGCGCGGGGCAAGTCTGCAGCCCCGAGTGGATTCAGCTGACCGCAGCCCCTGCTCCGCCGCGCCTCCCTGGCGGGGCAGCTGTCGCCTCCTACTGCTGCTGTTGCCGCTGCTCCTCCTTCTGGCAAAGAGGGGGTAGGAAAAAAAAAAAAAAGCCCGGGCCTCCGCCCCCTGGGGCGGCCGGGCCCAGCACGTGCCGGCCGCGGGAGTCCGGCAGACGCGGTGGACGAGCTGCCCGCGGAGGCCCTGGACCTGGGCGGTGGCGGCCGGATACAAAGGAGCGGCCCGCTTGGGGCGCCGTGGAATATAAATTAATAAATACAACGCCTAAGCCAAAGAGCTCCCGGCCGCCAATCCGCCAGCAGCAAGTTTGCTCAACTCGAAAGGCTGTAACCAGAGCCAGGAAAGGGGGTGGGGCGAGGAGGCCCCCTCTCACTCCGGACTGGAAAAAAAGAGACTAGCGAACCCAGGGATTCCAGCCAGTTTGCGGCTCCAGCAACCCCGCCCCCCGCCCCACACGCTTTGGCCTTGGCGGAAAGTGTTTTACCACGTCTGCCGCTTTGTCATTTGTCAACATGCGCTACAGCTGTTTTCTAAAATCGTACTTGTGAGAACAAAAATAAAGGCAACATTCATGCTGCTGCAGCAAAAAAAGGTTCTTTGTTCACACACAATTAATTTGCTAACGTTGCTTTGGGGGATTATTTACTATTTCAGGCTATATTTGACATATTTCGCCAAAATGCAATATTTTAAGTGCTGGGATTTTTAGTCTTATCTTTTTTGAAGGAAGTTCGCTAATTGGAGATTTTTCAGTACACTTTATGGCAACATATTTAATAATATTGCCCAAACCAACTGAAAAAATAAATAAATAAATAAGGATCATGTTAATGCAAGGATACTTTAGATTCTTTCATGATGACACGCTGAAGTAAAGATTGTGCCTGTCCCGGAAAGGGCCTCAAACTTCTTCACTGCAAATGAACACAAGGACTACTGCAAATACCAAGGGGCCAGGGGTAACTCTGCAGCTTCTCCATAAACACTAAAATCCGCACAAATACTCTATGCTAAAAGAGTTAGTTGATCCTTTTATTTATATTTATTTTGCCCTACTTTAAAATTGGGCTGTTTCTTTTCTCATCAGAGCAACATTTAGAGTGTATGAAACAGGAGGTACTGAGGAGGGAATGTCAATAGACTTTTTATTATGGACCCTTATTTCAGTTGAAAATAGTTTGTTTCTTCTTAGCTCTGAGTAGTCATAGAGGTTTTTAAAATTAATTTCTCTGCACCTAAGTATAATTTCTTTTAATCTCTAGAACCTTAACCATCCTGAAAAGTTCAAGCATACAGCATCACCTTTGCTTTTCAGTCAATAGAAAATGTTTTTCATCAGTCCCCTCCATTTACCAACAAGGCATACAAAAAGACGCTGGCCTATGTCTGTAATCCCAGTGACTCAGAAGTCTGAGGCATGAGGATCACAAGTTCAAGGCCAGAAAGACCCTGTCTCAAAAAATAAAAAGAACTGGGATGTGGCTCAATGGTAGAGCACCACCAAGTTCAATCCCCAGAACCACAAAGGGTGGGGAAAAAAAAAAAAAAAGGATACCAAAATGGGTGAATTGATAAAGAAAACAAGTATATGAGGTAGATTAATTGATTAATTTATAAATTTCTTTCCTTTTCCTTTTTTAATTTTTTAAATTTTTTTAATTTTTTATAGACACATTCACACTTTGTTGTCCAAACTAGTCTCAAACTCCTGGGTTTAAGCTATCCTCCCTCCTCAAGTTTCCAGAATACCTGAATTTATAAGTGCTAGCCGCCATGCCTGGCTCAATGAACTGTTAATAAGCCTTTAAAAATGAAGGTAATACTGTCATCCTACGACATGGATAAATCTTTAAGACATTGTGCTAAGTGAAAATAGCAGTCACAAAAAGACAAATGCTGAATCATTCCACTTACATGATATATTTAAAGTAGTCAAGTTCTTAGAAACAGAAAGTGGAACTGTTTTCCAGGGCTGGGGGAGGGGCAAAAGGGGAGTTACTTAGTGGGTGGAGATTCCATTTTGCAAAATGAAAAAGTTATAGAAATCAGTTACACAACAAAGTGCATATTGTTAACACTATTGTAACACTAAAACATAGTTAAGATGGTGAATTTTGTGGGTTTTGTTTTTGCTTTTGTTTTTGTTTTACCACAATGCAAAACATACAAGAACAAACAAAAAGACACAGATGTGTGATAACTAGGAAGTGGCAGGAAGGAGAAAGCATTAATTTTTCCTTCAGTTACTGAGTGTGTGTGTGTGTGTGTGTGTGTGTCTGTGTATTTATTTGTATATATATGTATATATATATATACAAATACATACATATATTACATATATATATATATCCCAGGCCAGTGCTGGGTAGGTATGGAAGATACTAAGTTATATCTCAGTCCTTGCCCTTGAAAAGCTAAGTCTATTAATGGTCACTAAATCATGAATGTTAAGATACCCAATCCTTTTGAAAATATGCTGTTTCCTTTAATAATTATGATACAGGCTAATGCATTCAGTAATAGAGGTATGTAGGAGGTACAAGAATAAAGTTCAGTTCTGTAAAGAGATCTGTGCTATATGTGTCATAAGAGAAGTTCATAGAGGAAGTAAACATTGTCTTGGGTTTTAAAAGATGAGGACTGATTTGGTAGATTTGGAAGAAGAGGTTGAAAGGGAAGGAGTATTATGAAAAACTGGACAGCCGGGTGCAGGGTACAGGTCACATGCCTGTAATCCCAACTACTTGAAATGCAAAGATAGGAGGATCCCAAATTCAAGGACAGCCTTGCCTTTTTTTTTTTTTTTTTTTTTTTTTGGGTGCTGGGGATCAAACCCAGGGCCTTGTGCTTACAAAGCAAGCACTCTACCAACTGAGCTATCTCCCCAGCCCAAAGGACAGCCTTGAAATGAAATAAAAAGAACTGGGAGTATAGCTCAGTAGTGGAGCACTTGCCTAGCACGTGGGAGGCTCTGAGTTCAATCCCCTGTACTACAAAAAGAAAAAAGACAAAAAAAAAAAAAAAAGAACTGGAGAGACATCTCATACCAATCACATGCAAACGTATTGGATCTTACATGATCAAAGCTCATTCATGGAACTGCAAGAAGTGAAGTGCAGAGTTCTATATTAAGGCAAGCAGAAAGAAGAGTATCAGAGGCTTCCCAGGGCACTTCCAAAATCAGAGCCATTGATACTCAAGTTATAGTTTGGGAACCCCAGGTCTAGATTCTCTCCCCTCCCCTACATAAGACAAACCCTGGCTAGTTGCTCACCAAACCCCATATCTCTTCCAAAACAGCTAACCTACATTTCCTAAACTTTTTGAATCATCATAAGTTCTCACCAATAGGATGTGTTCCTACTGCACAATTAAGAGAAGGCATTTCTTCTCTACTTTCTTATGTCCTTCCATCTACCAACCAAATGGAACTAGGTCAGCCTTGAAGTTAGGAGTTGGAGGACACTAGCACTGCAATGTGGAATCAGTCCCTGAGTGGCTGGTTACAACAGAGCCTCCTCACAGCATGTGTTACACTGTGACATGAGTAAGAATTAGATCTTTATTAAGTTCTACCAGACATTTTGAGGTCCATTATTACAGGAGCTTGTATTCTTTTCATAGCTGATTGTAATAGCACAGATGGTCCATTTCCTGAATCTTAAAAATACTTATCATGATAATCTTAAGACTACTTTTTAGTAGTTATTTTCCTTTTATTTCAAATTTTGTTTGTTTTATATTTTTGTAGTTTCCCTTATTAGCAACATTTTTTAAATTACTACTTTTACTGAAGCAAATTATAACAAATTAGATTATCATGTCCATTAGATTATCATGGTCGTTGGGGAACACACAGAAAAGGCTTCTAGCCCAAACTACAGTTTCTCTTATTTCAGATGCTGAAATACCTCTACTATTTCACATCCACTCTGTTAGAAATCTTTATCCAGAACAGATACAGCAAATGGTACCTGTGAGGTAACCAGTGAGTTATTACTGGTCTTCAGATCTTGATATTAACATACCAGCTTTTGAAAGCATACTGGTTCCTTAATGCCTAGAGAAAGCAAGTGTTGGTGAGGGCAGTCCTAGAGAGCTAGACTTGGCACAATTTTTTTTCCTAATTTTTCAGAGAAACCAGGTTTTCACAGAGTATTCTTCAAGTCTTGCCTGAGGAGGTAGCACAGAAAGGTAAGTAAGCAGAGGTCTGAACTCTGATGCCCTATCACATTAAAGTTGACAAGAGCAGTCTTATTGTCATCTTTTCCTTTAAAGATTAGAGTTTCATGTTCATTTTTATTATAAAGAAGGGATTGCTAAGGTTTAAAACAAAGTTTTGTGACTGAGCAAGTGACTTTAAAGTAGGGTACAGTAGATGCCCACTGAAATTCCAAAATAAATATTTAATTTCTATTCATAAATACATTTTTTTTTCAAAAAAGAAAAAAAAAACGAAATAAAGTTTGCTAATGTTTAATGTAGGATTGGCACTGGCACCCCCACTTGATCCAGGACAGATAGCACAGTGGTGGGGTTGGGGGCACAGGTACCCTTCTGTGTAGTCTTTCAGCATGTGGTCACATGTTAGAGCTTCTGTGTCTAGCTAAGGGGATTCTAGATTTTTTTTTTTTTTTTTTTTCCGGTACTGGGGACTGAACCCAGGGCCTTGTGCTTGCAAAACAAGCACTCTACCAACTGAGCTATATCCCCAGCCCTAGATTATTTTTAAGTAAAGTAAACACTACAACATAGACGAATAGAGATAGTATAAAAAATGCAAGAACAACAGCTAGCCTGGCTAACTTCTGACACTTCAGGAGCCATACGAAGGACAAAACTAAATAACTAATCAGAACTGAGAAACTGGTCATAATAATTGATATTAATGAACACTGTTTTTTTCCACATGTTTATTGGTGCATTATAATTATACATAATGGTGGAATTTGTTGTTACGTATTTGTGCATGCACATGATATAACAATAAAATTCAGTCAATGTCATTCCTCCCTATTTCCCCTTTTTCTCCCCTCTTCCCTTTCCTTCATGCTACTGACTTCCCTTTGAATGAGAACACTATTTGAAGTGTGAATTCACATCTTTTAGGAACATCAACTTCACCCAAAGTACATATTCTAGTTAATGATATTCTGAATCAATCATAGTTGGCTACTCATTTAAAAACTAAGCATCCACGCCTGAGGTGAAACTCAAGAATGCTCCCAGCATACCTAAGTATTATACTAGTCAAAGAAATATATTAAAGAAAAAGCACCAATACAAGTACTGAAAAGTCTTTAAAGTTTTCTTAAAAATGAAAGTCAAAAAGCAACACACCATTGCTTTGGGGAAGTAGCTGTCTTCATGCCAAGTTAAAATGTCTGAAATAATACATGGAGCGCAAACGGAAAAAAACAACTGCATTCCTTTGTCAGCAAATACCTTGTGACTATGCACGTAAAGCTTTGCTAAAACCCAAAGATACAATGTTAGAGCAAGTGATACTGAATGGGAAGCTTATTGTAAGGTTGAACTGAAAGCACAGATGTTTTTAATATTCTATTTATGGTATTTGGTGGATTCTGTTTCTGTATGGTATTTACTAGATGGTGTTTCAATAATGAAATGCAATTTTGAAATGCCTTTTTTTTTTTTTGAACCGAAAAAATTCTCTTCTGCATCTTTCAACAATACCCAATAATAACCAACCTTTTAAAAAATAAAAAGTATGTTTTATGCAAAACTTATGTATGTGTGACCCCTGATGGGTCAGTTGCTTTGGCTAAAAAAAGAAGGGAGGGGGCAGTCGGACTAAGAAAAGATTCCAAGCAAGGGTTACTCTGTGAGCAACCACGTGAAATACATCACATCGTCTCTCAAAGGCAGTTATATCCAGCAAAAAAGATAGACCCAGAGCACAAAATACTAAAGGATGCTATCAACGTGGTTAATTTTCTGAAAGCAAGAATTTTAGGCAGTTTTTAAAAACCATTTTTTTCTATTGTGAAATACAATACTCATTCAGAAAGATAAGCTCATAATTTAGTAAATAATTATAAAATAAACATTCCTAAAATTTTCCAGGCTAAAAAACATAGTGCTATCAGTGTGTATGTGCACCTGTGAAAACACACACACACACACACACACACACACACACACACACACACACACACACACACACCAGGGGAGCCTCTCCTCAGTTACAGCCCTTCTTTTCTCAGAGAGAATAATGCAACTGACTTTTATGATGATTTGTTTATTTTTCCTTGTAGTTTTACTATATACATATATATATACACACATTCCTAAACAAATATTTTGATTTTGCTTCCTTTTGAACTTTCTATACATGATATCACATTTTGCATACTCTTTTTTTTAATAATGTTTTTAGTTGTAGAGGAACACAATACCTTTATTTTACTTATTTTTACGTGGTGCTGAGGAACAAACTCAGGACTCACACCTACCACGTGAGTGCTCTACCACTGAGCCACAGCACCCTATATACACTCTTGTGCCTTGATTGTTTTGTTCATAAGATTCAACCTTGTAGATGTAGCTATAGTCCATTTCTTTCTTTCCATTTTGTTACTAAATAGCATCCAATGGAAGTATATGTGACCATTATTTATCAATTCCATTGTAGCAAAATGTGGGTTGTTTTTAGTTTTTGCCAATTAAAACAAAGCTGCTAGGATCACTCTTACTTTAAAATACAGTATATTCGTGAGTTTGCCAGGTCTCAGGGTATATATATGTCCAACTTTATAATGCAATAACTAACTGATTTCAAACATGGCTTTACTCAATATTCTCCCAGCAGCAGAGCCCCATAATCCTTTATATACTTATATAGAATTAGTGTATGACAGGCATTATATTAAGTGATTTATAAATATTGACTTATTAAATTCTCAAAATATCCCCATGAGTAGATTCTATTACTATCCTAATTTACTGAAGAGAATATTGGAGCATAGAGAGATTAAGTAACCTACCCACAGTTACTCAGGCAGCGAGTAGAGGAGCTGGGATTCCAGCTTAGGCACTTGACCCCAGGGGCTGTGCCCTTACGCACGGTGGTAAGTGGATGTATGAAAATATTGCCTTCATCACACAATTTTTCTGATTGAGAACAGTACCTATAAAAACTCTGATACAACTTTCTACTTTCCCTAAACATTTTCTAAATTTCAGTGGATTTTGAAGCCATGTGTTAAAAATGTTAATATATACAACACCTTCTGATTAGTTTGTTGGAAGAAATGAGCAATATTAGGCAAAATGGAAATGCATTCATTAGATTTCGAGTAAAACCTTTGCATAATGAGTGATGGGATTGAAAATGAGTATTATTTAGTAACCAGCTAATGAAGCACTTCTTCCATTTAGCTTCACATATTTTTTGTGAGCTCTTTTCAGAGTGCCTTTAAATAAACTGAACATAAAATCAGACATCTGTTTTACTGTATCACAGAGTAAAACAAGATTTAAAAAATAATGACATGTATTCAATTATCATCCTTCAAAAAAAAACTTTACTAATAATTGCATTATATATGAAATGTTTTCATTTTATCAGTAATGCATTTTTAATTAGTATCATTTACTTGATAATATCTCATCTATTGAAAAATGTCTATTTCAGTATGTCTTATTGTTTTCACAATGTATTAACAGTAATATATGCAAGTAACATAAAATTCTTGGGACCATGCTTAAAATTCTTTCTGATGGGGTGTTGATGCAAAAAGTGTGGAGCTGTAGGGCCTGGAAGCACATGCCTATAATCTCAGCAACTTAACAATGCCTAAGCAACTTAGCAAGACTCTGTCTCAGAAGTAAAAAGGACTGGAAATATAGCTTAGTGGTAAAATGCCTTGGGTTCAATCCTCAAAAAAAAAAAAAAAAAAAAATGGAATCTATCAAATTTGCTGTCTAAAATTCTGCTCTAGACAGCATGCTTAGAAGAACTAAGTGAAGCTGGGGCTGCCAGAAAGCAGAACAGGGCCCTGGGGCTGGCTGTTGAGGTGAGGGAGGCTGCAAGACAGGAAGTAAAAGAGAGGGGAAAACAGCACAAACTACAGATCTACTTGCCTAGAAATCATTTCAATGAAAAAATGTATTAGTGCTTGTTATGTTTTAGATATGAGCTATCCCCCAAAGGTTCATTTGTGAGGTAATCTCACGAATGAGAGCTTTAACCTAATCAGTTCATCAATCCACTTGAATGGATTAACTGGGTGATAATTATAGGTAGGTAGGGTGTGGCTAGAGGAGATAGGTCACTGGGGGCACAACTTTGGGGGTTTATATTTTGTCCCTGGTGAGCAGAACTCTCTCTCTCCCTCCCTCCCTCCTCTCTCTCTCCTTCTTGATTGACAAGTCCTGAGAGTTTTCCTCTGATACACCCTCCCACCCTGATGTTCTGCCTTACCTCAGGCCCAATAGACTTGGCCAACTGTGGACTAAGAGGTCTGAAATTGTGAGCCTGAAATAAACTTTTACCTCCTCTAAAATTGTTCTTGTCATATCTTTTGATCACAGCAGTGAAAAAGCTAACTGAAACAGTATTGTTTTAGCTAATTTCATGAGAGATAAGGTTGCAAATTTATACAAAAATCATAAAATTCAAGATTAGCTTCCCTATAACTCCACAGAGAATAACCTAAGTAGTATCATTTACCAGGGTCAGTAATCATTCAGTCAGTCAGTCATAAGGTAAATTGATTTGCTCATTCTATTATGTGGGCGATTCTTCCCAGGGAAGTAGCCTACATTTTTTTCCTAGATTGTGGATTTCTTCCAAATTGCAAGGTTGCAATATCAGTTTTGTTTGAAAAAGTCAAAGGGCAAATGCAGAATGTTATGTATATGCAGATTGCCACTACCCTGAACTCTCTCAGAAAAGATCTAACATGTTTCTTTCTTTCTTTGAACTTTTCTTATCCGCCAACATCTATTATTGTGACCAGTGGTGTTTTCCAATCATTGTGATTTCCAGTAAAAAAAAATACTATATAAAAATACCAAAACGTAAGTTCCATTGAATCAGGACTACCAGCACTTTCCAAAGTGTTGAACTTCAAACAAATCTGGTTGTTTAACCTTTAATATGCTTCTCTGTTATTTCTCCCTTGAAAAACTGAATACTATTTTTAATTCTAAAATATGACTCCCAGGGAAGTACATAAACTGTCATTATCAAGCACAATTGGTTATGTGTCATTTATTTATATATGATATTTTTATGAAGGTTTCATTCATAGCTATGCAGAAATATAGGATGCTAGATTTAAATGGTAAATTACTTGTTTGATAAACCCTTTTTTTAGAGCTCTAATACACTAAAATAGATTTTTTTCAGTATTGCTATAATCTGGCTTTTTTTTTTTTTTTTAACTATACTAAACCTGTCCTGTTTTCAAAGGAAAATTGCTCTTAAGTTCTTCCCATATGTTGCTCCTTTAATTTGCTGTGTTGGGGTGCATGCATCTCTGCTATCTACGACTATCCATGGGGCATTATCCCAACTGGAACCTTTCACAAACGTGCTTAGGAATGTTCTCTTTTTCTCACTCAAAGGCTATTGTATTGCAAAAGCCTCTTCACCCAACCTCCTCTGCCCTCACATGATAATTCTGATCCTTATTTTTCTCAACTCACTTTTTATGTTTCACTTCTGAGTCTACAATCCTGTCTGTTGTTACAAACTCTGTTTTACACTGAACAGCAACTGACATTTTCTTAGAGGTCTTTCTTTCCTAGGAAAGCCCAACTTATCCCATTAAGTTGGCAGCTTGCGTTTTTTGTTAGGACATTCTAAGAGACTACCTAGAAGAATCCTTTAAAATGTTCAGCTTATCTTGAGGACTTTATTTTTACTTAATTTTTTTCCTGCTTGTTACCTTCTCCAGTGATCCCCTTGTGTACTGTCTAACTGATGATGGTCTTCATGTTCCTCTTTAGAGCTGCATTAATTTTTTTTTTAAATATTAAGCTAGAATTTCAGCTTTTGATTGATATACTTGCCTTTCTTTCTCTTACATTAAAACATCAGGATATAGGTAATCATCGTTCTTATCATCTCTATGACTCTACTACAAGTTTTTTTACACAGTGTTACCAAATCCCAACCCCCTTCCCAACCAGTGACTGGCACAGTTTGTATAGGACCAATATTGTTTCTACTAATGAAGGAGATTGTTCATTGTTCTGCTTCAAGGTGTTTTAATGTTAAAATATCCTGCCAGCCAGTTTAGGTCTTGGGTAAAACAAAGACAATCTGATTCTGTATTAAGACATTCAGTCCTATCTCAGTGAAGTAAGTATAGACGGCGAAGCAAACATGCTTCTGGACTAATCCCAGAGGGAAGCAGACCTTTGCAAACCTTTCCTTTGAAATATGCCCCAATAGGCAAACAAACCCTCCCATTTATTCCCATTTCTAAACTCCCACCAGGTTGCAGTATAAGTAGTGTGCTAAAAGCCCAAATTTCTTCAGCCTTCTCAAGTTTTGCCTTTAAGTCATAGTATATCCTTATTGATTTAACATAAAAACAATAAGTAAATTACCAACAGGCAAAATTAAAGAAGTGCTATGTTATCATTCTGACTTTTCCTTCATATATTTTCATTTACTACTATGGAAATTGTCAAATCATAAGGAGAGTTAAATTCTTAGGAGTCAGAAAACTTTACTTCAGGTGAAATCTAGCAAGAAGTAGCATTTTGTTGAACTAGTTAGTGAGAAATTATCTTTTTGTAGGTGAACAGATACAAAAGAATAATCAGTAATTGTTACTAAAATGCTGATCATATTGAGAAAATTCTGTGTTTATGGGTCATTGTGTCTATCTCTTCAGAACTGAGGAGAAAGTCTGAGTCTATCTATAAACAAAAAGAACAAGACATTCAGAAATGTATAACCCTGGTCTAACACAAGATGCGGTGAAGCAAAATGTAAGACAAACAACACACACAGAGATACACACAGACACACAGAGTTACTTTGTTTTATTTTGTTTCTGTGCAAGCATTTTAGTACTTATTAGTTGGAGACTTAAAATGGAACAGTCTGTTACTGGGTCACTTCCCACTACCCACCAAGAGCCACAAACCATATCCTATTAGTAACTGAATTAGACTATAGAATTGGGAGGCATTTCCAGCCAGCATATTTTGTTAACTCACTATGATCTAATAAATTGCTCAGTTCCCTTATAGTAACTCTGATTACAACAATGTTTTTCTAACAATCCCCTCATAGTCTCAAAGATTGTTATTGCAGAAAGTCAAATTGATCTAAATAGAGTTGCTGTTCTAAAAAATCAAGCTAGAAATGTCGTGGGGAGAGGCCAGCTGGGCTACTCAAGCTGGCCTCAAAATGACATTGCATCAGTTAAGTCACATTTTCCAAGACTTGTTCCTTAGTTTTGCAAGTTCAGAAACTTTTATTTTGGCAGGATGCTCATGATTGATCACTCTCAGGAGAGTAAGCTTGTGCTAACCCAATGCATAAGAGGCCAGTGTATAAACAGGAATACCAATTTACTAACGTATAAAGAGAAGGGAAACTATCAAAGGGGCTAGAAACTTATGATATGCGGCCAATATTTCATATCCTCTGTAGAATGTTTACATGGGAAGCCCAGTAATATCTTTTGGTTCAACAAACATTTACTAAGCAACTAAATATTATTAAACATTTATTAAGCACAGGTCATTTTGATTCCAAATTTTTTAACATATAAAATCATTTAAATTAGAATTATGCCAACACTGACTTGTCATAGAAAGACATTATAACCAATTTTCTAAAGCTTTCTCCTCTGATTGGCAGGTCCAACAATTTAGGAAAATTGGTGAACTATTGGTATAATGGCTTTAGGCATGAAGATCATCCAATAGCCACATATTCAGAACCACCCTCTGAAAATGGTTTGTCCAAGGAATTATAACTCTCTGAACAGGAATGCAAATGACTACATATAGGAGTTTTGTATATTTGACTACTGGATTCTCATAACAAGGAGTAAATTAAATATTGGAGTCTTTCAGAGCCAACCTAGCACTTAGCCACCAATATTGCCCATTACTCAGTGTCAGGATGTTTATAGGGCAAATTATTCCTGAAAACTTTATAGCTCGTTTACTCTAACATGCCCCATTCTTTGATATTCTTCTTATAGATCCAACCATAACTTATCCTGATCGTTGTTCTTTACCCATGCTTTGCCTCCTGCTAATCCTCTGTAGTCTGCCCTCTGGAATTCCAACTGGGCTCAAGGGGAAAGAGCCAAATCATAACTTTTCCATGATCCCAAAACACTTCTGTTTTCTGGATCCAAGAGAGATATTTACTGTACGACCCTTCTTTCTCTTATTGCTCTCATTAAGCAACCTCCCAGTCACCTACCTGGCCTGATTACTGCAACACACATATTGTTCATCAAATGCTGACATCTGTTTTTCCCTCCCCGCAAAAGATGCTCTTGGTCCTCCATGTTCTTAAGGTCCACGTGAACTCCCTGTCAACACCTTAGCTTCCTTATCTTTGCTGACCATCACCTCCACTCCAGTTCATCCCTCCTCACCCATGGTCAGACCTTAGATATCAACACTGTCTGCAACTTCTCACAATGCATTCAAATATCTGACCTCTGCCCTGTTTTCATCACTCAGCAGCTCCCTCTCATTTTCTCATAGGACCTCCTAACTCTTGATATTCTCACTTTCTCCCTCTGCCATCCTCTTCTCTTTTCATCCCTTTCCCTTTCCAACTGAAATTTCCTGGTACTTCTCTTATCTCTGTCCTTACATCCTCTGCTCTATTGTTTTCCATCCAAAACCCCAATCCCGTATAAACTCAGGTGTCTGATTTTTCTCAACCTGAATCTAAGTTGTAAAAATACCACTGTAGAAAATCACAAAATTATGCAGATTGACTGCACTTTAAATCATGCCTTGAACTTCAATCCGGCATTCAGTACTGCTCTTGTTCTCCAAATAATGCCCTTGTTCTCCAGAGCGATGCAAGTCTTTCTTTATCTTTTCTTCCACCTCTAACTCTGACATCCCATTCCTTAGTTACAGGTTCCATGCCACAGAGAAAATTAAAACATCAGCTGGGGAACTCTCCTCAGCTTCCTGCAACTAAACCAGCAAATGTATTCATGGTCACACACATCCTTTGCTTTCTCCTCCAGTCATAGTGCAGTAATAATACTGCTAACTTTCAATAAGGGCCTCTCCCAAAGGTACACATGTAAAAGCTTGACCCTGCTGGGTTCTGTGGTACCCACCTGTAATCCTAGCTACTTTGAAGGTTGAGGCAGGAGGTTTCCAAGTTTGAGGTTAATCTGGGCAACATAGTGAGACCCTGTCTCAAAAAATAAAAAGGGTTGGGGACATAGCTCAGTGATAAAGTGACACAGTCCAATCCCCAGTAATAGGGTGGGTCAGGGGAGCTTGGCCCCCAGGGTCACGTCATTATGAAATGCTGTGGACCAGTAAAAGCTGGAACCTAATAGGAGGTTCATAGGTCATTAGAAGCATGACTTCAAGGAGATTGTATGACCCCAGTCTCTCAATTTGTCTCTGATTCCTGGTTTGTGATGTGACTGCTTGCTTTGACATGTACTCCTGCCATTGCCGTCTGCTGCCCTTATTTGACGTAAAACCACTGGTGCCCACTGATCTTGGATTTTGGATTTCCAGAACTCTGAACTAAATGAACCTCTTTTTGCTTTCTAAGTATCCTGTCTCAGGTATTTCACTGTAGTAATGCAGAGTTGGCTAATATAATTCCCTTATCTGATTTAAGACCAGTCCTTCTTGGAGAGCTATGTGTGCTTCTTCTGTCTTTGAAGGAACAGCACTCTTTCCTCTTCTTCTGTCTTCAGCATTTATTGCTTCACTGTTTTGTTTTGTTTTTGTTTTGTTATTTGTGATTATTTGTGTTTTTTTTCTTTTGTTATTTGTGATTGAACTCAGGAGTTTACCACTGAATTACATCCCCAACTGTTTTAATGTTTTATCTCAAGACAGAGTCTTGCTAAGTTGCTTAGGGCCTCACTTAGTAGTTAAGTTAGTAGTTAAGGCTGTCCTTGAACTTGTAATCCTTCTGCCTCGGTCTCCAAGTAGCTGGGGTTACAGGTGCATGCTGCCATTCCCAACTTCTATTGCTCTTTGCATTTCTATTGCTCTATTGCATTTAAACATACCTAAATGCTATGTGGTTTAAGTGTGTTCCTCCGAGGGTTCACGTGTTGGAGGCTTGATCCCAGGGTGGCAGTATAGGGGGGTGGTGGGACTTTTAAAAGGTGAGGCCTACTAGAAGGTCCTAGGTCAATTGGGAGCATTTTCTTGGAATGGATTTTGGAACCCTAGTCTCTCTCTCTCTCTCTATCTCTCCCCTCTCTCTCTCTCTCTCTCTCTCTCTCTCTCTCTCTCTCTCTCTCTCTCTCTCTCTCTCTCTGGCTTCCTGTTTTGAAAAGTGATCTCTTTCTCCTATACATACTCCTGTCATTATGACACCATTTGCCATCTACCATGAGGTCTTCACCAGAACTGAGACAATGCTGGTAACTTGCCCTTGAATCTTCAGAACTATAAACTAAATAAACCAGCCTACCTTGGGTATTCTGTTATACTAACATAAAACTTCTTGCCGGTCCAGAGGTGACCACTACCCTGAATGTTATGATAATTTTCCAGTTTTTCTTTATTGGTTTAAATCTTCCTTTGCCCCTCCAGGCCCACTCTTCTCTCTGCTTCACCCTTTCCTGAATACTGGGAAGCTAGTCTGTATGAACCATACCAACTGGACCATTTGGCTTCTGGCTTCCTGTGGGTTCAGTCGAAAGGAAGATCAGAGGGATAAGAAGGTGACAGGAAATTTTCCTCCTTGACACCCCTGCAGAGTCTCCAAAGGTTAACTTTGCCACCAACTGTGTCAGTATAAAACTGTATTAGGGAAATAAACTTCATAAGCATTATTAACAACTGACCTTTATTGAACTTTTTTTTGTTTTGTTTTGTTTTGTTTTGTTTTGTTTTCAGGTAATGACTATTTTTTTAGTTAACATCACCAGCCCACGATACAGCATGTTAAATCATAAAGTACAAATCCAAGGAAGGTAATACCTTTACTAAGTTACAAAACTTTGGCAAATCAATACAGTACTCTTTAATACAATAAAATATTATTTATGTTGAAGTCACATATTAGACTTAGTGATGATTTTCACTCCAAAAATATCATTTGAGTACCAAAACAAAACACTGTGGGTTTTTAGCAGAGCAAGTTATTTTATACAATTTAATGTCTTTCAACACTATACAATTCCTCCTTTTAGAGTCAGTTCCCCCACGCAGGCTGTTCTAGTCTGTATTAGCAAGGTGAGTGTGTAGGGGCTCTGCTTGCTTGGTTCTGGAATTGGTCCAAAGTCAGGTACAGTTCCAATGTCTGAAAAGTGTTGAAATTCTATTTTAAGGAGACTCAATGTCAATGCCAATTTCTCCCAAGTACTTTTTTAAAAAACTGCTAAATTTTCACATAAATACTAGAACTCTAGAAATTAGTCCTTTCGAGCCACACTAACCTCAGATGATCCCTTGGATTTTAGAAGTCCTGTATCTTTTTGTTTTGATCAAGTCGCATAGCCTTACTCCAGATTATTTAAAAAAAACATTCTCACTAAAATATGGTTATAATTTTTAAATAACAAATAAATACACTGTCTGCTTGGAGATTCCTGGGGACCTGATGTTCTATACCGACTTTTATCATTTCTCTACAAATGCTGCCGCCGCCATTGGTGTTCTAATGCTTCCTCTTGCTGAAGCTGTCAACTCTTCAATTTCAGCATTTAATTTATGTATTACCCATTCCATTGCTTCTCGGCCTTTACTAGCATTAGAAGATATCGTGCTTGCCATCAGCCCTTCCAGGTAACTGCTAAGGCTGACTCCTTGCACAGAGATGATGGCTTCCTGCGTCAAAATAGTCTTTTCTGGGTCTTGAGGATGTGGTTTGTATATAAGTCTCTCATCCACTAAAACCATATTTGTAAAGAAAATATTAGAAGATTTAAGTTCCATTGTTTTCTCTACAGGATCAACTACAGAATGTTCTTGCACATATGTTTTAGTTCTTGCTGAACCAATAAGAGACTTCACTTTCACGATGGACGGCAGTCCCCACTCTGTGCTGAGAAGTCTGTGGCTGTGCAGCTTTCCAGAGGGATCCACATGCCTGTCCAGCACATCAACCCCAACCACACTCGGGTTCATAGGGTTTGGGTATTTCTGCATAGAAGCTGTTGTAACAGTTTCCCATGGGTGATCGAAGACGTGCTCTGAGGTCCAGATCTTCGTGGTGCCGGCGGCCCGAGCCCTGTCCGGAAGACTCTGGGGGACAATGAGGCACCGAGACACACTGCCCTGCCTCACCCGCACCCCGCCGCAGCGCAGCGCTCAGGCGCCATCGGGCGGCCCTGCGCCCTATCCCCTTTATTGAACTTTTAAAGAAAAATTTTTATTATTTGCTCTATACATAGTTATAAAAATGAAAAATTTGAGCATCAGAGATATTTTCATTGTGATGAAACCACTTATATATATATATATATATATTTTTTTTTTTTAATGGTCATTGATATGTCCCTGGCATGGAATTATTAAATTTAATAGAACAGAATATTTAATTATACATGATATGGTTTGAATAATGGTATCCCTTCAAAATTCATTTTCAAGCAATTCCCAATACAGTAGTATTATGAGGAGTGGCCTTTGGGAGGTGTGGCTTTACCCCCAGGAAGGAGATTAGCACCTTATAAAACCGGTCCAGGTTGAAGGGCACACCCTCACACACTTCTGCTGTGTGAGAACTTGGCATTTCCCCTGCAGAGGGTATATATAGTAAAAGGTGTTATCTTGGAAGTAGAAACCAGGCCCTCACAAGACAGCAAATGCCAGTATCTTGGACTTCTCAGTCTCAGAACTGTGACAAATAAATTCATATTCTTTGCAAATTGCCCAGTTTCCGGTGTTTTGTTATAATATCATGAAACCGGCTATGATAATATATTTGTATGGAATATATTGTAGAGGCTGGTTTTATTTGTCTAATAAATGCTGTGGTTAATTAATTACTAGTGGGTACCCATATATGATTTTAAAAATGAAAATACCACTTTATATACATTTACAATGTATAACATTCCATGAGTCTAAATAAAATAATTTTTAACTAAGTAAGTAAATCTTTCCCTCCAACCATCTATTCTATATTATCAGTTTTAACTCTACAAAACTATTTGTCATCTTAGATAAGCAGCTACTGCAGTCATGTATCTTTACTTGTCCCAAGACAGTTTAGTACACAGACCTAGTAGACAGAACAGAGGACTTAAGACATAAGTGAGTTATAATACACAAGCATAAAAATCATTGCATGCAGGGACTGAAATGAAAAACTGGAGACATTTAGAGAAAAATGAAAGATATTTAAAAGATTAAAACCATCCAGTAACTGCCAAATTCTCATTACAACCAACTTTCAAACTCTTTATGTTTCTCTGTATGTTTCTGTGGTGTGTGTGTGTATTTGTGTATATTGTGTGGAAAGCTGTCTTCAGTCCATGTATTTGTTCCTATATTCATATCTTAGGTATAGGATATAGGAAATAGGATTATAGTGGTATAAAAAGAAGAAATTCATTTTTATTAGAATCCATCTTCCATTAGAAAACAAAAGCAAAATGTACTTTTGTTATCAAAAAACCTGAACAATAAGTGAAATAATTTAATGATTTCATGTTCACAGTTATAAAGTTTTTAATGAAAGTTTTAAGTTATAAGACATACATATTAATTACTTTATAAGCTTTATATAAAGCAATTCAACCACCCATTGGTAACCACTTGATATTTATCCAGATATGTTTATGTATATATGCATATACATATTATTTTTAAACAAAATGCTGGGCACAGTGACACATACCCATAATCCCAGAAATTTGGGAGGCTAAGGCAAGTGAATTGCAAGTTCAAGTCAGCCTCAGCAAATTAGTGAGATTCTGTCCCAGAATAAAAACAAAAAGGGCTGGGGATGTAGTTTGGTGAGAAAATGCCCATGAGTTCAATGCCCAGTGCCAAAACAAAATAATAATAATAATAATAGCAACAACAACAAATTAATAATACAAGGGTTGGGGATGCACTTCAGTGGTACAGCACCCCTGGTTTCAATCCCCAGTACCAAAAACAAACAAATTTTGTAACTGTATATATTTACAGAATGAAACCGTACTAAACCACTTTTAACAATATAGCCTGAAGTCCATAAATACTTCTTCATTCTCTGTGTAACAGCATTGTGCAGAGTGCGTGGTAGACTTTAAGAAAATATAAGTTTGAGGAGTCCTTGGTGATTGTCTGTGTGCATTCTTTCCCATTTCCTCCTTTTGGGATGTTTATGTATTTAATTATGAATTTCATATGATGTGAGGGGTTAGCCCTTTGTTAAATTTTATGTCAGAAGTTCTGTTTCTCCCATTTATACTTAAATATAACTGTCCTTTGCCAAAATAGCAGAAAATAATTCCTGAATATATAGTTTGATTTAACTGAATTAAAAAGGTATCCTATTTAACATAAATGGTGCCCTGTAGTGAATGTTGAAGAAATAAGGGAATTTAATGCAATAAATAGGAGAAATGTGCTAAATGCTGCTCAGTAGAGGTTCTGCTCTGTTTACATAAGGATGCAGCATTGACTCATAGATAGAATATGTCTAAGAACAATAAATTTTTGAATCAGGCAACCTTGCTTCTTATCTCATTTCTGCCTCTGCAGTTGGGTGATAGCTTTGGGGGAAAGTCACGGGATGCCACTGAGTGTTAGTAAAGCCAGCACACTTAGGCCTCCCTCCCAGAGTTAGTGCCTGGAGTGTTCAACAAGTACTTTCGGTGACTTTCCAGTCCTTGATGGGAATTTCCAAGTGGGATGCTTATCCTGGAATATGGGGAGCTGAGCTTCTCTGGTAAAAATGTGAAGATAACAAGAAAATATAAATGTTTTGGTTTTACTGTATATATGTATTTCTTCAAATGGCTGTTTTATTGTGTCATGTTTTTGGCTCTTTGGAGAAAAGATTTTTGTTTTTGTTTCTGTACCAACTCTGTTGACCAAAAGCAAGTACTACATGTTCTTAAGTTTTTCCTTGAGAGAATCTTGATCTTCTGATATGGAATTATTACAGCTTAAAATGGAACAGCTCCTGAAAAATCCTTTAAGGATTGAAATATACTTAATTAACTTTAGTTTAGTAAAAGTAGTATCATGAAGTGCTTTAATCTACTTTTATTTTTCTAGAACATTACTAAATTAGAAAGCTAATGCCATCAATATGTAAAGCATATGCAGTTTGTCAAGTTTTTAATATAACTATTGTCCAAAATATAAATATCCAGGCAACTTTCACAAAGAGGCATTTTCTGTGCCCAAAAATATTTTTTCTCACACTGATCTGACTCACAGAGATAGAATCTAACATTTTGTCCAAGCACAAAAGCTTTTATTATTTTCATGAAATTAATTGCTGACCTCTTTTTTGGGGGGGGGCGGGGAGGTCCTAGTTTATAAATAATTTTCTTGGCAACTATCCTAATATTATTTTCTCTCAAAACAGAATGCTTCTTCCTTGTTAAGTTCAAATCAGAATATTACCGAATTTGATTTGAGTAGGAATAAAGCTTAATGCTAACATGTTGAATGCTGACAGAATAAAATGGTTCATGATGTTTTGGTTCTAATGCTATTAAAATAATGAGATAAAAATATTTTTGTTAAAAAAAAATAGAAAATGCTAGGCTTAGTGGCACATGCCGATAATCACAGTGACTTGGAAGGCTGAAGGGGGACCATCCCAAGTTCAAGGCTATCCTCATCAGCTTAGTGAGCCGCTGTCTCAAAATTAAAAAGTGAAAAAGTATGGAGGTGTGTAGCTCAGTGGCAGAGAGTCCCAGGGTTTAATCCCCAATATCTAAAACAAAAAAGTTATTTTTGTTAGAACAATTACTAATTTACTCTCCTATTACCTAATATATGCAAAGTCCTTTTAGGAAGCAGCCACTCTTCCAAGCTAGTAGCGTGTTAATTGCTGCAATAAGATAGTGCATCTGTACCCCGGCCATAGGCTTGATAAAGAGACTAATCTAACTCAAGAATTATTGCAGTTGCCACAATTTTCTGTTCAGTGTTAAGAAACTGTGTGGTCTAGGAATTAGTGTTCTAGAATTGTAGATTCTCAGGGTTATGGATTGTTTTAGAAATCACAAGTCTCATTTTACTGGTAAAGAACTTTTTTTTTTTTTAATTTAATTTTATTTTTTTATTGTAAACAAATGGGATACATGTTGTTTCTCTGTACATGGCGCAAAGGCATACCATTTGTGTAATCATAAATTTACATAGAGTAATGTTGTTTGATTCATTCTGTTATTTTTTCCCTTCCCCCCATCCCTCCCACCCCTCTTTACCCTCTATGCAGTACTTCCTTCCTCCATACTTGCCCCCCTCCCTAACCCAAACTCTAACCCTAACACTAACCCTTCCCTCCCCACCATTATGTGTCATCCTCCACTTATTAGCGATATTGGTAAAGAACTTTGAGAACAGTAAATGACTGGCTAAAGACCTCAGAAGAATCTGGCTCAATATACCCAATAGTGTAAAATACTTACAAGTTCCTTGTTAATTAGATATTTTAAAAATCTTTATTACCTTTACTATAATTTACTGAACACAAGAAATTATTGGTAAACTACTAAAACTATTTTTTTAAATTCCTGTGGTACAGATTCTTCATATTATCTAAGTAACAGGAGTGAAGAAAAAGAAAATAATTTAATAAATAAATGTGATAGATTCCATGAATCCACACTTGTGATAACATGGCTTAGAACTATATAGACACATATGTAGAAATAAGTATATGTAAAATGGGTGAAATCTGAATCCAGGGGATTATACCAATAGAAATTTCCTGGTTTTACCATTTGGTCCAATTATCCTACTCCTTAGTTTATACCCAAAGGACTTAGAGTCAGCATACTATAGTGATGCAGCCACATCAATGTTTATAGCAGTTCAATTCACAATAACTAAAATGTGGAACCAATCTAGATGCCCTTCAGCAGATGAATGGATAAAAAAAAATGTGGTACATATACACAATGAAATATTATTCAATCATAAAGAAGAATGAAATTATGGCATTTGCTGGTAAATGGATGAAGCTGCAGAGTATGCTAAGAGAAAAAAGCCAGACCCTAAAGACCAAAGGCTGAATGTTTTCTCTGATAATCAGATGACTAATAATGGAGCGGGGTAGGGAAGAATGAAGGAAGTTTGGATTGTGCAGAGGGGAGTTGGGGAGAGGAGGGAGTGTGAGATGGAAAGGATGGTGTAATGAGATGGATAATATTATCCTAAACACATGTATGAGTACAGAGGAAGGAGAAGTTGTACTCCGTTTGTGTACAATGTGTTAAAATGCATTTTATTGTCATACATAACTAACTAGAACAAATAAAAAAATAAAGTTCCTAGTTTTGATATTATACTATAATTATAAGATGTAGATGTTGGGGGAAACAGTGAAGAGTAAATGAAACCTCTCTATTATTTTTGCAACTACCTGTGAATCTGTAATTATTCTAAAATTAAAAGCTTTTTTTTTTTTTTTTTTTTTTTTTTTTGCAGTGCTGGGGATCAAACCCAGGGCCCTGTGCTTGCAAGGCAAGCACTTTACCTACTGAGCTATCTCCCCAGCCCCTAAAATCAAAAGCTTTAAGAATATGAATAGCTGCTATGAGACTGCTTAATTTTGTCCTAATTAAGTGTTCATAAACTATGGGTGGCTAGAATTTGATATAAAAATAATTACAATGTGCTTCTGAAGTAGCTTTTTCCCTTATGATTATTCCTTGATACACAATGTGACTACTCCCAATTTTCTCTTTGACATTCTCCATAGACAACTAATTAATATGCAGGGGTCAGTTCTATGTTGAGAAGCCCAAATTTTCTGACTCTGTCATATTCAGACTCCAACTCTTTACTAGATTGTGATGTATGACATGAAGTGACTCTTGAGAAATAATAGATGAATGAATGAGTAAATAAATAACTTTCCAAATGTTTATAAGATATTTACAGTTGGAAGTCCCACAGACACCTAAATCCAAAATGTAGCAAAACAAAACTACTTCTTCCCACTATTCTCACCCACCCAACCTATTCACCCTGCCAATTTCTGTATTTCTCACATTTCTGTGATTCTTCTTTCAACCAAGCTTTAGAAATTTAAATTGCATTTGATTCTTCTTTCTCCTTTATATACCATATCTGTAAGCAGTTACCACTTCTGTTCATTTTCTTCTGAATTATTCCTTATATTTGTTCCTACTATTTTGTACCTAAGACTACCTCATTTTTTACTCCAAGTGTCAATTTTTCTCCTTGTTCCTACTCTTGATTCACCTTTACTATATCGTGCATGCTAATACTTGGCATATTTTTCAAAAGTAATAGTACTTTTTGCTAGGTCACTACATTTAGATTTTGATGATCATAATCTTTCATTGAGTACACATTACATACCAGGTATTGTTGCTGTACATTCATTATCTCATTTACTCTTTTTTAAAAAAATTTATTGTTGTTGATGAACCTTTCTTTTATTTATATGTGGTGCTGAGAATTGAACCCAGTGCCTCACACATGCGAGGTCAGCAGTCTACCACTGAGCTACAACTCCAATTCTCATTAACTCATTTAGTCTTTACAACAACTCTGTGAAGTTGGCATCATTTATCACCATTTTATAGATGAAGAAACTGAGACTCCAAGAGATTGACAGTGTGTTATTTATTTATTTCAGCATTGGAGATTGAACTCAGGGTTGCTCTACCACTGAGTTATACCCCCAGTTATTTTTGTATTTTATTTTGAGACAGCGTCTTGCTAAGTTGCCCAGGCTGGCCTGGAACCTGTGATTCTCCTGCCTCAACCTCCCAAGTAGCGGGGATTACTGGTATGTGCCATTGCACCAGCTCCTCCCTTTATTCTTGAGCATAACATTGAAGCCAGAATAGGGGACAGGCAGTTAATGTAGAAATAGGGGATCGGGTCAAATCGAGGAAATGGAGGCCATGAAAACCATCTGCCTCTGGAAGTTGGAGACTGCCCCTGGAAGAATGGAATGTCAAGGATCTCTGGAGTCCATTAATTACCAAATTTACCTGCCTTTATCAAGGACTGCAAGCAAGGAGCTGCTAATTAATGCTCCTGGGCCCTTGCTTGGCTGAATCACTTTGGCCCTCCCCCTGCCCATTCGCTCCTCACTTTATGCATCTCACCTGCAAAACCAGGCCTAGTCACATAGGCAGGAAGGAGAGATAAGGGAGGAGAGAACTGGAGAACAAGAGACCTCAGCCTACAAAAGATGTAGGATGCTCTCACTTCTTAGAAGTCTAGAACATCAGCCACAGCTCCCTTCTCCCTCCCCGGAGAGGGAGAAATCTGTGTTATTACTACTTTTAAATAAAACCTGCTTAATATGCTTGCCTTGGCATGCTTCTCTACTTTTCAAACTTCAACATTAGAGGAAGCAGAACTTGTCACGGGTAAACAGCAGTATCAACATGATCATTTCATTTCAACCCTGTGGTTTTGGTTTATTTGTCCCTCCCACCTTTCCTTCTTTCTGCCAACCTTAATGCAATTCCCAGCCAATCTCAATGTACGCATTTTCCATGAAACTTTTCCTGCTTTAGTCCTTCCCACAGTGACTTTTCCCAGGCTGAAGAGGTTCTAGTTTAGTCTGTAACCCTCCCCCCCCCCCAAAAAAAAAAAAGAAAGAAAGAAAAGAAAAAAAGTCAGTTTTATTTAAGAAAGTTAAATACATATATTAAATATTGGCCCTTGAGTATACAGAATTTTAATATTCCATGTAATTAAATACAAAGTACACATAAAGCTCTTCTGCTGCCTACTGAAATGCATGACTGCCTCAAGGAAAAACACTTGTACAATTGAGCTGTGAGTTGTTGTTTTTTTTTTTTTTTTCCATTTGAAAGAGTGACTGACAGAAATGGTTATACAGAGTTTGGTTCTTGGCAGATATTTTCTCAAAAATAAAAGAAGTCTGTCATTTCAAGGAAAAAAAAAAACTGTCGGTGTTGATTGTCAAGATAACTGTGACCTTTAAAACAAAAATTGTAATTTGGGAAAACTTGGATCCAGCACTGAGAGTTTGACAGTGTGTAGTTCTGTGGACATGCTGCACATTCTCTGACGCAGCGCCACTCAAGAGGCAGATGATATTTCCCCTCTCCTTTAATGTGCTCTTAACTGTTGCTAGTGACTAGAATATGGCTGAAGACATGAGCTGTCGTGTTGAGATTAGGTTATGAAACAACTGTCTCTTGTCTTCAGGAGGCTTTCTTCTTTCTCTTTCCACTCACTGTGAGACAAGCTGCCACATTGTGAGGTGACTGGGAGACGGAAGCCCTCTGAGGACACACTTAAACAGCCTAAGAAAAGGCCCATGTGTCAAGGAACTGACTTGCTGGTAACCATGTGAATGAACCTGGAAGTGTAAGTGCTACAAGCTGCCACAAGGCATGAGAGTGACTTGGAAATGAACATCTTAGTGGAGCCCTAAGATGACTAGAGCCAAATCAACAGCTTGACTGCAACCTCTTTTTTTTTTTTTATTAATTAATTGATTTTTTATTGTAAACAAATGGGATACATGTTGTTTCTCTGTTTCTACATGGAGTAAAGGCATACCATTTTTGTACTCATAAATTTACATAGGGTAATGTTGTTTGATTCATTCTGTTATTTTTTCCCTTCCCCCCACCCCTCCTGTAAGGAATCCCATGAAAACCACGCCTGACACGGGAAATCACATAAGGGTCTCCCCTTATTGCAAACAGAGTCTCCCTGCAGGGTAAGAGAGAAAATGAGAGGAAAAGAGAAAGAGAAAGGTCGCACGCTAGAGAGAGTGGAAAGCGAGGAGGAGAAAGAAAGCAAGTGAGTAGGAGAGAAAAAGCAAGAGAAAAGATGGCAGGATAGCTTCCATGAAGCAGTTGAATTCCACCGGGCTAACAGGGGACCAATAACGAAGAAGGATACTTGCAGCTGACTGATGAACCAATAGCTAGTTAGGATGTTCACAGACTGACAGTAGTTGGGAGGCGAGGAAATGGCTGCAACGGAAATGGCGGGGAGAGCAGCTTTGTACATTACACCTCCCACCCCTCCCACCCTCTTTTCCCTCTATACAGTCCTTCCTTCCTCCATTCTTGCCCCCCTCCCACCCCCATTATGTGTCATCATCTGCTTATCAGCGAGATAATTCGTCCTTTGGTTTTTTGAGATTGGCTTATCTCACTTAGCATGATATTCTCCAATTTCATCCATTTGCCTGCAAATGCCATAATTTTATTATTCTTTATGGCTGAGTAATATTCCATTGTGTATATATATATACCACAGTTTCTTTCTCCATTCATCAATTGAAGGACATCTAGGTTGGTTCCACAATCTGGCTATTGTGAATTGAGCAGCTATGAACATTGATGTGGCTGCATCTCTGTAGTATGCTGATTTTAAGTCCTTTGGGTATAGGCCAAGGAGTGGGATAGCTGGGTCAAATGGTGGGTCCATTCCAAGCTTTCTGAGGAATCTCCATACTGCTTTCCAGAGTGGCTGCACTAATTTGCAGCCCCACCAGCAATGTATGAGTATACCTTTTTCCCCACATCCTCACCAACACCTGTTTTTGCTTGTATTCTTGATAATCACCATTCTAATTGGGGTGAGATGGAATCTTAGGGTAGTTTTGATATGCATTTCTCTTATTACTAGAGATGTTGAACATTTTTTCATATATCTGTTGATTGCTTGTACATCTTCTTCTGTGAAGTGTCTGTTCATTTCCTTAGCCCATTTGTTGATTGGGTTAGGTGTATTCTTGGTGGAGAGTTTTTTGAGTTCTTTATATATTCTGGAAATTAGTGCTCTATCTGAAGTATGATTGGCAAAGATTTTCTCCCACTCTGTAGGCTCTCTCTTCACATTGCTGATAGTTTCCTTTGCTGAGGGAAAGCTAGTTTGAATTTATCCCAGTTGCTGATTCTTGGTTTTATTTCTTGTACTATGGGAGTCCTGTTAAGGAAGTCTGATCCTAGGCTGACAAGTTGAAGATTAGGGCCTACTTTTTCTTCCATAAGATCCAGGGTCTCTGGTCTGATTCTGAGGTCCTTGATCCATTTTGAGTTGATTTTTGTGCAGGGTGAGAGATAGGGGTTTAGTTTCATTCTGCTGCATATGGATTTCCAGTTTTCCCAGCACCATTTGTTGAAGAGGCTATCTTTTCTCCATTGCATGACTGCAACCTCTTGAAAGGCCTGGAGCAAGAACCACCAAGCTAAAGCATTCCCGAATTGCTGACCTAAAGAACTGTGAGACAATGAAAGATAATTGCTTTAAATTATTGCGTTTCGTTTGCTTTTTATTGACTAGTAAAAGTTACTGCCTATGCTTTTTACCTCAGGCTTGCAAATTTAAATAAAAATTACTAGCCATTTCAGGAAAAAAAAAAAAAAGTTATTGAGTTTCGGGTAATTTACTATTTGGCCATAGAATAACTCATAAAATGTACTCTCCAATCTTAAAGATTTTCTGAGAACAGTGGTGAAGTGGTGATAATAACAATGGTTTGCTTTTCATTGTTTGTTTTGGGGAGATTATTATGTAACATATCAATGGAAGATCTGGTAAGTCAGAGAACCAATATTATCCAAATAATCATTGCATGATGTTACAAAATCATGCATTCAAACTCTAAGATAGGCCAAAACATTTTAATGTAAAATAATTTAAAAACTTCATTGATATAATTTCCATATTGCAACTAACATTTCAGAAACTACCCCTTGTTAAATATTGATATAGAATAAAAGAATATCCATAGTTATCTGGAGGGACTATAAATTACTGCTCTCCTTGCAGCTACATATCTGTATGATACAAGATTTTCTTTATGTACTTCAATAAAAACAATGTATAACAACAGATAAATTCAGAAACAGATATGAAAAAAGAGATGACTTTCATGAAACTAGATATTAAAGAGATTTATAAAACTGATAAATGGTTATCACTCAGCTTACTATATTTTTAATAATATAATACTATATAATAGTATTATATAATACTATATAATACTATAATTTAATAATTTAATACTATAATCTTAAATGCAGTGATTTTCATAGAAATTATTACTATTGTTATTTTTAAATAAATTATATTATTTACATATTGCTATTTGACAAATTACCCCAAAACTTAACAGCTTATGACAGTAAAATTTACCTTACAGTTTCTGTAATCAAGAATTCAGGTGCAGCTTAGTTAGGTACAATTAGTTTAACTCAGAGTCCCAAAAGCTATAATCGAGGGGTCAACAGAGCTGCTATTGTCTTGAGGCTTGACTGAGGGAGGATGTTTCTAAGTTCATTTATGTGGCTACTAACAAGGAACCAGTTTCTCACTGCTATTGGCCAGAAACATTGGTTCTTTGCTTCGCTAGTCTCTCCAAAGAGTAACTCACAACATGGCAGCTGATTTCCAAGGGAGAGAGAGATAAAGAATGTAAGTCATCCAGTCTTTTGAAATCTGTCTCAAAAATGACATCCCAACGTTTTATCTAAATTTTGACTTTCTACATGGTATAAATGTTGGATATTACTTAGAAATTGATAAAACATGTCTTATTTTTATCATTATTCATACTATAAACTCTTTTCTCCCAAACATTAGTATTTATAATAGCATTATAAGATACAATGCATATTGAAATATAGTATCCTTTGTCACCTGTATATCTAAAGTTTGGCATCAAAATTTATGAGTACTATATATACTATATAGCACATATTGAGAGTAATTCATTTAAAAAATGTTGCTGGATGTAGTGTCACACACCTGTAATCACAGCAACTCAAGAGGCTGAAGTAGTCCGATCCCAAGTTTGAGGACAGCCTTGGCAACTTAGCAAGTCCCCGATTCAAAAATTTAAAAGGGCCAGGGGTTTAACTCAGTGGTAGCACACCTCCTAATTAAAACATACATACACACAAATAAAATACATTTTAAAATTAAAAAATGTTAATTCCTATTCATATAATAAATGATTAGATCCTAAGTATTCAATAACTGATGATTTGACAAGGCACAGTAACAGATGCTTATACTGCCCGTGATTTGAGAGGTGAGGCATGAGGATACACAGTTTGAAGTCCATTTGGTCAACTTAGCAAGACCCAGTTTCTTTTTTTCTTTTTTGTGTTTTAAAAATTTCATGTATTTTTATTTTTAGAGACTGCATTTTGATTCATTGTACACAAATGGGGTACAACTTTTCATTTCTATGGTTGTACTCAACGTAGATTCACACCATTTGTGTGATCATACATGTAAATAGGGTAATGATGTCTGTCTCATTCTACTATCTTTCCTTCTCCCCCCCATCCATTCATTTCCCTCTACACAATCCAAATTTCCTCCATTCTTCCCTTACCCCCCCCGTCCCACACCCTTTATGTGTCATCATCCACTTATCAGAGAAAACATTTGGCCTTTGGTTTTCTTGGGATTGACTTATTTTACATAGCATTATATTCTCCAGCTCCATCCATTTGCTGGCAAATGCCATGATTTCATTCTTCTTTAAGGCTGAGTAATATTCCATTGTGTATATATACATATATATACATTTTCTTTATTCATCCATCTGTTGATGGACACCTAAGATGGTTCCATAGTTTAGCTATTGTAAATTGAACTGCTATGAACATTGATGTGGCTGTGACATTGTAGTATGCTGATTTTAAGTCTTTTGGGTGTAAACCAAGGAGTGCGATAACTGAATCAAATGGTGGTTCCTGTCCATATTTTCTAAGGAATCTCCATACTGCTTTCCATAGTAATTGTGCCAAGTTGCAGTCCCACCAGCAATGTATGAGTGTACCTTTTTCCCCATATCCTCACCAACATTTATTGTTACTGGTATTCTTGATAATTGCCATTCTGACAAGTGAGAACAGATATTCTACATCTAATAGAAGAAAAGTAGACCATGTCAGCTTCACCATGTCAGCGTAGGATCTGATTTACTTAACAAGTCTCATAAAGTACAAGTAAAATCAAAAATCAATAAATGGGATTGTGAATTGAGGTGCTTTAAACATTTATGTGGTTGCATCACTGTAGTATGCTGATCTTAAGTTCTTTGTGTATAAACCAAGGAGTGGGATGACTGGGACAAATGGTGGGTCCATTCCAGGTTTTCTGAGGAATCTCCATACTGCTTTCCAGAGTGGCTGCACCAATTTGCAACTCCACCAACAACGTATGAGTGTGCCTTTTTCCACAGAGACCCTACACCAAATAGAAGAAAAAGTAGGCCCAAATCTTCATCATGTTGACTTAGAACCAGACTTCCTTAACAAGACTCCCAGAGCGCAAGAAATGAAAGCGAGAATAAATAAATGGGATGGATTCAAACTAAAAAGCTTTTTCTCAGCAAAGGAAACAATCAATAATGTGGAAAGAGAGCCTACAGAGTGGGAGAAAAATCTTTTTTACATACACTTCAGATAGAGAACTAATCTTCAAAATTTATAAAGAACTTAAAAAACTTTCCACCAAAACTACAAGGAACCCAAGCAATAAATGGGCTAAAGAACAGGGCAGACACTTCACAGAAGAAGATATACAGAAGATCCAGTTTCAGTAAATAAAAAGAGCTGGTGATGTAGCTCAGAGATACAATGCTCCCGGTTTGATCCTCAGTATTACAAAAAAATTTTTTTGGTGATTTACTTTTTATGTTTGCAGGATTGGTTTGTTATGTAGCATTCTTTGTTTCCATCTCCAGCCTGATACAGGTTTTAGAATTATTTCTAATGGTTTAAGAATTGTCCTGCTCTTCCTGGAAGAAACGGAGGGCTGAGAGCTTTTCTTACGTCTTCTTTTTAATTGTCTTCAGCTCAAAATAATTCTCATAAGTACTGAACGCTAACTGATTGTGCCACTGGAACATCAGTTTAAAATAATTCTTATGTCAAAGTGGCATATTTTGGGGTGGCATCTTCTGCTACTCTTCATGTGTAATAATTATTTGTATACAAAGTAACTTAGGCAGGTCTGGAGCTCTAGCTCAGTGCTAGAACACTTGCCTGGCACGTATGAGGCACTGGGTTCGATCCTCAGCACCACATAAAAATAAATAAAAGACCATCTACAACTAACAAATTTTTTTTAAGAAAAGTAACTTAAGCATATTTAACAGGATCAGTTGATACTCCCTGACAATAAACATAGTCTCACAGGCATGTTTAGATTAATTCACACATGGTGACTTACATCTTATCTGAACTAGCTCTAAAGAGGCATCAGTGCTGGATCAAAATAAAGGACAAGATGCATCTATAGCATTTTCATTTTTAGCACTGTTGAGTGGATCTAATAGTCTTTGCATCATTCTGTGGAAATACATGGAACAATCAGGTTTATTAGGCGTTATGTTTGAACATTGTTGGTTTGACAAGGAAGATTTGCTCAGGTGCATAGGTAATTAGGTTATACATCTTAGGATCATAAGTGAAAGGACCAAAACACAAAGTCAACATTTTAAGTCATGCTCTGCAGAGATTATATATAGCATGAGTAGATGAATTTAAGACTTCTAACAAAAGGCCATAGCACATATGGATTATAAATACTTAAATGCATTCACTTGCTTCTATTGAAATGTTTCAATTAGATATCACCTATTTTCAAGGTGGAGGGTTCTTTCAGAAGATATTGAGCTGCTCAAAACCCCCTATTGAACAATGATAAATTTGATGAGTAAGATGTAAAAAAGAAAAGATTTCACTTTAAAACATTATAGCACAGAATTTTCTAAAGCTAAACTGAGATCTATTTTTCAATCCAAGGAATGTTTTATATCATATATAATCTTTTCAAATACTATAGAATGCAGAAGTAAAATATTTGCCTCAAAATATGAGCAAGTTACTAATGAAAGAAATGTTTTTTCTAGGTTCATAGGAATTAGCAAATAAGTAGTTCAATTTCACTCTTCCATACTGAATGTAAACTCCATCAGTACAAGGATTGTGTCTGGTTGTTATTGTTGTTGTTGTTGTTGTTGTTTTGTTTTGTTTTCATATCGAGGATTGAATTCAAGGGCACTTGACCACTGACCTCCATCCCTATACCTTTGTATTTTTAATTTCGTTACAGGGACTTGCAACCTAAATTGCTGAGGCTGGCCTCAAACCTGTGATTCCCCTGCCTCAGGCTCCTCGGTGCTGTAATTACAGGTGTGTGCCACCATGCCCAGCTTCTAGATTTTGTCTGTTTTGTTCTCTGCTGTATCTCTTGAATGCTGTATCTCCCGATGCTAAAACTGTGATGGCATATAGGTAGGTGTTCAATGAATACCGAATGCTTAAAACACATCATTCCTTACCATGTTAAAGGAAAAGTTATTCAATGACACTTGTTAAAATACAGTAAGGCAGACTTCATTCAGGATTAGAGTGAGTGGTATGAGGATCGGATGTCAAGGTTGATCAGATAATGAGAGTGGGAAAATTTTGCTAAATGGACTCAGTAGTGTTCTTGCTAAAACTGGACTACCAGTGAAATGCACTGATGAACCCAGGAGAAGGTTTAGAGCCTGACTAAAGTATGGTCAAGCAGGAAATCTTTGTCAACCATCATTACTCTAATAACCTTTAATGGTAATTTTTCATCAAAGTTTTGTAACAATTTGCTCACCAGTCGATTTCATTCAAATGTTTTTTTAAATATCAAGTAATGGGAATGCAAAATGGTGCAACTATTATGGAAAGCATATGGAGTGTCCTCAGAAAACTTGGAATGGAACCACCATTTGACCCAGTTACCCCACTCCTTGGTTTATACCCAAAGGACTTAGATACATATATTTTTAACTTACTGAGAGATATATAGAATGATAGTACATTGACCTTTGTACACACGATTCAGTTTTAGGAGAAGTACATTACAATTTCCTTTAGAATCCTCAGTGTGCCATGTCTGAACCCACCCTCATCCCTTCCTCAGAGGTGATGACCACTATCCTGAATGTTATGTTTATTTTGTTTTTTTCTCATCCAAAATTATGCTCCTGAGATTTATTCATGATATTACATGTAACTATAATTTGTATATTTTTACTGGTATGTAGTAACCATTATGAACATACAATGATTCCCTTATTAATCATGCAGTTGATAGATGTTTTGGTTGCTTACAATTTCTCGATGATATACCTAGTGCAGCAGTGAACTTTCTAGTACACTTCTCCTGGTGCTAGTAGGGATATGTCTAGGATTAGAATTGGTGATCACAGCTATGTGTATTTCACTTGTACTTGTCAATGTTAATTGCTTTTCAAAGTATACCAGTTTTCATTCTTTCTACAAGTATATGAGAATTTCTAAGTTCCACATCACTGCTATAGTTGGAACAATATAAAAACAGTGAGTGATGAAAGGAAAACAATGAAAATATGATTTGTGTAATTCTTAACACATTTTTTCAGCAGTAGATCTAATAGGCAAAAATTAGCAGCTATAAAGAATTGTAAACAATGTATTTCTTTATTCTTTCACTAAAAAAATTTCTTTGTGTGACTTAGGATATTGATGAAAAGTTGGTCATGTAATTATTAGTCACAAAAAAACTTAAAATCAAGAAAGTAGAGATTTCATAGACCAAATTCTCTGATCTATATGCCAATCAAGTAAAAATAAATAATAATAGGGTATCCAATCTTAGAATTACTTGGAAATTATGGAACATAATTAAGATAACGCTTGGGGCCAAAAGGAATTCAAAGAAAGCAATGGAAAGAACAATTCTTTTAAAAAAAAATCCAGGGCTGGGGATATAGCTCGGTTGGTAGAGTACTTGCCTTGCAAGTACAAGGCCCTGAGTTCAATAAAGAACTGCTTGTCTGATACTGGGGTCATGGCTCAGTGGTAGAGCACTTGCCTAGCATGTGTGAGGCACTGGGTTCAATTATCAGCACCACATATAAAAAAGTAAATAAAGTAAAAGTCATCAACTAATAAAAGTATTTTTTAAAAATCTATGGGATAAAGTGAAATATATATTCAGAGTATCTTCACTATTAAAGAAGAAAACTAAAAATAAGAGAACTTAATACTTAAATTTATCATGAGTATGAAGAAAAGAGAAAGAAAAATAGTCAACATCAGAAATAATATAGATCCGGAAGAATGAAATAATTACATGTAGTTTTGTAGCAACATATTTGAAAATCCTGTAGTGGAAGATTTCCTTGTAAAATACAAACTACAGAACTACCCAAGAAAAAGAAAACTTTAATACATAAATTATCATATATAAAATGTAAAAGCTGGTAATTCTAACTTTAATGGAAACATTAGGACATAAAAGCAGGGAGCAGAAGGAATTTCAAGTAGTTGTGATGTTGTTGTTGTTTGAGACACACCAAAAGATGTGAAGATTTCCCAGTTCATATTCACAAGAATTTAGTACTAATTTAGTAAGTACAAAAAAGAAAGCCATGGACCAATCTATCTTATAAATATACTTGTAAAAATTAAAAGTAAAATCTTAGCAAATAAAGGCTAGCAAAATACAAAGAAATGAAATACTATAATCAAATGAGAATTTCTTTTTCTAGGAACGCAAAGATGGTTTCAATGTCGGGAAAGGTAATAAACAATTTGTTACAGTAAAAAGTTGAGGGGGAAATGGTTGTACCTGTAGATTATGAAGGAAATTTGATAAAATTCAACTTTCAACCGGTAAAAACAAACAAAACCAGAATGATCATTGAAGGAAACAAAAATATGATAGGAACTATTTAGAGTAGCATTTGCTATTGGTTTTTGGTAAGCAATAAAATACTGAAATAATTTTAATTGAAAACAGGAACAAAATAAGAGGTCTTGCTATAATCATTTTTAGTCAGCATTGTTTCAGAAGTCTGAGTGAATTCAGTTAAATAAGATTATAAAATAGTTGTATGGACTTTTTTCCACCTTTTGACCCAGTTATCCCACTCATCAGTTTATATCCAAAGGACTTAAAATCAGCATACTACAGTAACACAGCCACATCAATGTTTATAGCAGCTCAGTTCACAATAGCTAGATTGTGGAACCAACCTAGATGCCCTTCAACAGATGAATGGATAAAGAAATTGTGGTATATATACACAATGGAATATTTATTATTTAGCCATAAAGAATAATAATATTATGGCATTTGCAAATGAACGGAATTGGAAAATAACATGCTAAGTGAAATAAGCCAATCCCAAAAAGCCAAAGGCTGAATGTTTTCCCTGATAAGTGGAGAATGATATATAATGGGGTTGAGGTGTAGGGAGTGAGAGAAGAATGGAGGAACTCTGGATTATGTAGAAGGAAATGAGAGGGAGGTGGATATGAAAAATGGTGGAATGAGACAGACATCATTGCCCTATGTACAGTACAATTACATGAATAGTATGAATCTACATCGTGTACAACCATGGAAACTAAATGGTGTACCCCACTTGTGTATAATGAATCAAAATGCAGTCTGTAAAAATTTAAAAATAATAAGAAAAAGAAAGAGAAAATTATCCCCCCTGCCCATTCAGTGATACTGTGTATGTAGAAAATCTAAGAGATTTGCAGAAAAACCATGAGATTCATAGAGCAGGGGGGGGGGGGGGGCGACACTACTAGAAATAACGGAATGAAAAAGGAGAGTCCTGCTTTAACAACAACAACAACAACAACAACAACAACAAAAACCCAAAAAGCCACTGTAGGCAAATTCATATTGTAATTATTAGTATACAATAGAACTAAGGAAAGGAGCAAAAAGTCTAGGCTAGGCATGGTGGCACACATCTATAATCTCAGCAACTTGGGAGGCTGAGGCAGGAGGATCATAAGTTCAAAGCCAACCTCAGGAACTGTTTGAGGCACTGTCTGTAAATAAAATTTAATAAGGGCTGGGATGTGACTTTGTGGTTAAGTACCCCTGGGTTCAATCTCAAGTAAAAAAAAAAAAAAGTCCAGAAATATTTTTCAGTATCTGCCAGTGTGTGTGTGTGTGTGTGTGTGTGTGTGTATGCAATTTGTGAGAAACAAATTTATTAAATACTATGTCTGCTATCGCAGAAGCATAGGAGAAAAGACAAAGAGCAGGGCAGGGGAAATGTTCCAAGGAAAAGAGTCTCTGATGTCTGATGGCAGGTGGGGGCAGAGGAGGCTCCTGATGGATCCAAATGTGCTCCTGGGTGGAATCATGCAGAGAAGCTCAGGAGAAGTTCAGTCGCACTCCTCCCTCCTGTAGCTGTTTGAGCCCACACTTGGCCAATGCCTGCTCCATGATGTCAGGGTCTGCAGAGACTAGGGTCTTCTGGCTGTCCATTAGTTTGTCTCAGCTCTTCGTTTTCACTGGAGCCACTCTGTTTCTGAATGCCCGCCTGCAGAATCATGGCATACAACAACACAGTTGTTGAATGCAGGTGGTGACCCTCCTAGTCACCACCTTCCAGCCCTTGCTGCTGTTGTGGGATTGCCCTGTGGAGATACTTTGGGAGATGTGCTGCCAACTGCTGTGACCCACCTACTGAGGATCGTCCAGAGATTGGGCTTGTGGGACACAGGGTCATGCTGGAAGGCTATACTGAGAGTGGGGAGTCCTCACATGCAGGAAGAGGAGACAAATGGCAGGCATGTTGGTACTTCCACTGCCCTTCTTCAGGGATGGCTTGGCCTCCTGTTGGAGCTACTGCTCATGTTGGGAACAGGGTGATATCTGTGCAGCTAATTGTCTTAATTAATCACCAGGATGCAGGCAGTTGCGACTGCACCCTCAAGAGCCAATACAGCACAAACAGGACTGCTGGGCCCCCGTGCTTACCGAGGTTGTTAAGAGATATTTGTCTGAGGAATGTGCAGTTGCCTAGAAACCTTATCTGTCAAGGACAGGGGGGCCTAAACCTGACCCATCTCCTGCACAGTTCACCCCTTCCCTCCTCCCTTCTTCTTCTAGGACCGTTCAGTTCTGGCGGGACCCAAGGAGAATCAAATAAATTGGCAGGACCCAACCAGAGGAGGACTAATGTTTAGCTGTTCAAATGTTAACCAATAACGTACAGGTCTTTGTGTGTGAATGCTTGGAAATCTCTTAAATAGAGCGCTTTCTCACCCCTGGGGCCGCTCCCTCCCCCCAGCCATTGTATCGGTCTGAGGGGCTGGTTGTGGTCCAGGCTCGAGCTTGCTTTAATAAAACCTAGTTGTGTGATTTGCATTACCGTGTGTTCACTTTGACTCTCCGGGGATTAGTTGGAATGGGACCCTAACACTCACAGGGCAAGGGAAGGGTGGACTCACTGGCACACTCCTTTTTGGGTGGACATTAGAAGAACCCACTGGTCCTGGGAGAGGCTCCACCCCCACCCCAAGCACAGGCTTTTCTAAATAAGCTAGTTTACAGTTTTACTACAAGTATATGAGGACAAATGGCAGTGTGTATTTTTTTCTTTTCTTTTTTTTCTTTTTTTATTTTTGCCATTTCTTTCCAGGGAGATATTCATTAAGTAAGAAAGACAAAAAGGATGTTGTTAGCACAACACAGAGTCTGTTATGCTTTCAGGATAGTAAATATTAGCCTAAGAAATGTTTTTCTTTTAGACTTGCTAATTCTATGGGACACATAAGAGGGAGACAATAGATGAAAAGAGAAGGAAATTGGGTGAAACCAACTGGGAGCTTAGGATACTCAAGTGGGCAGATGGCTAAAAGGGACTAGGGGTGGGTAGGAGTGGAGGACAGGCAAGACCAGAGAGATAAGGGACTACAGGTATACCTCTGAGGTAGACTCTGAAGGCCAAGTGTCCAGATAGGACCAAAAAAAAAAAGTGTTTTATTATCTTAGATACTCCCAATTTGTGTGTTCATCATCATTGACTCAGTTTTCCTTTCAGACACTGGATTACTTTCCAAGTGTTAATAAGGACATATTTATCTCAAGCACTAGGGTCATAATGGAGGAAAGCAGGGTCTATTTGGTTAGGAGAGGTGAGTGTGGTGTGGTGGAGTGTTTTAAAGCAGATTGAGGACTGAGACAACGTGAAAGCCAGGAATCTGGCATGTCAGAGGAATCCCCTGTTGAAGATTTTTTTCCTAAACAGTTCCCATGAAGATACCTCATGCTTGCTGAAGAAAACGATCAAACTACAGTTAAGAATAAAGATTCCAAATTAAAATGGGGTTTTAGTTCAACTTTTAACTCATCCACATTAAAATATAAGTAGGTGATCAATCAAATCTACCTGATATCAAGTTCTTCTAGGTTTGGTCAAAGGAAAATAATGATCGGTTGAAGTGAGAGGGTCCCGGGAAGAAAAGAAAAAAAAAAAGTTATGATTATAAAGAAGACATCAGAGACTCCACGGATTTGCATGGTTTTGACCTAGAGATCCTCACCTGGGCGAAGGAAAATCAATCTGTCCAGAAGCTTTTCTGAATTAACTGCTTGTGTTTCTTTTCCACTTGGCATCATATGTGAAGCATTTCTCTTAAAGCTCATGCCAACTCTTTTCAAAAGGAGTTTTGTTCTCAGATGATCCATTAATTGAAGTATCCCTGCAGAATTTGGAACAAAATTCAAGTTCAATTGTAGAACTTCAGTGTAGTTTATTTTTTGATCCCTTCTCTCCTCCCCTCACGCCTCCAAACACACTCTTCCTCCTCTCACTACCAGGGTAACTTCAGAAGATTCAAAGTTCTCAGATGCCCATTGTGTAGTAACAATGGATTCCAACTGGGAGCTGTGAGTTCTGCTCCCCTGCTTTCCTGAGTGGAAGGCTATCCCCTGCCCAGGCCTGCAAGCTTGATAAGCACTGGAGAACTCCACAAGAACTCATCATGCCAATCAAACCCATCGGGTGGATATGTGGGCAGGTGTTGAAGAACTGTTCTGGAAAAAGTACACACAATCTTGTTTTAAAGGGAATATGGGTGTGGGAACAACAGGGAATAAAATTCCCTATGGTTCTCTTCTCTTCAGTCTCTTAGGAAGTGAACCCAGTGTTCCAAGTTCTTTTGAATCATTTAGAGGATAGTTTTAAAACATTGTTTTCCTAACCTCTTTTTTTTTTTTTTTTTTAGTGGAGGGGATCCAGAAAGTAATCATGGACCTTATAGATGAGTTTAAAGATGAACTTCCTAACATCCTAAGATTATCACAGTCTAATCAGGTAATGTGCTTTTGTAACTTTCAAAACGAATTTTTTAAAAGTATATTGTATTTTTACTGTCATATGGATTATTTAATGCTTTGATTTTTATATAAGTGCTTGGAGCTTAAGAAAATACTAATAACTTTGCCTTAAAAAGAAAATTCAGTCTTCCTCACTGGGAAGAGCATATGGTATAAAGAGGTTGTGGATCAGGAAATGAGATAGATGAATTAAGTTTAAAGACAATCCTTAGATTGGAAATCTGGAAATCTCATAGCCACAATTGCAATGCAGTTCACTTAAGAGTTGCTTAATGTAAAATGAAAATTAAAAAATAATCCAGATACACTTTAGCTAAAATCTGAGGCAATTAAATCAGTGCAAACACTCGACTAATATAAATTGTAGCAGTGGAAAGATAAATATAGTATAAGTGCATGTGTTTTAATGTAGAAAAATTACTGGTATTAATTTAAACAAAGTATATATGTGCTGTATTTTTTTAAATCTCTGTTCCAAAAGGATTTGAAATGGATACAATATTGGAAATGAAGAGTAGGGCAATAGAGAATTTTGAAGAGATATGTAATAAGGAAAAAGTAACATCTTGCTGAGGGGACACATATAACCTAATTTACTCAAAGGTACACAGCTGTTAATGGAAAAGTATGTTTCAGCCATTTTGACCATTTAACGGTTGAAATAGAATATGCCTTAAAGTTACATGATACAGTAACAATCCACTTATTCAGAAGGTCAAAATCTTTTTTTTAATTAATTAATTAATTTATTTTTTTATTGTAAACAAATGGGATACATGTTGTTTCTCTGCAGAAGGTCAAAATCTTGGCAATGTCAAAGGTGAGGCACATAGCCCAAAACAGGAAGTAAACAGAAAAGCACTTCAAGCAACACAATAGTCACAAACTCTGTACATCTCATTCCAAGGGTTAGAACTATCTGACCATTCATTGAGACAACCAGTCAGCATATATTTACTAAATACTCACTATTGGTTGGGGCTGGACAGAGGGAATACAGAGATAATAAGCAAGACACTGTTCCATCCATCAATCAGCTTAATTGAATAAAGACAGTTGTAAACAAGTAATTGCCTTAGAATATGCTAAATGTTATAGAGGTAAATCCAATTTAGAGAAATGAATGATTCTACCTAGGATGGTCAGAGATATCTTTATGGTGAAAGAATACTTCAGTTGGATCTCAAAGGATGAATAGGAGATTTTTTTAGGAAAGAAAAGGGTAAGATAAGTAGGTAAGGGCAAAGAATAAGATCCCAGAGAAAGCAGTGTGAGTTAGGCTGAAAAGTATGAAACAGCATAGTATACTCCCTGAATGCCAAGTAAATATGAATAAATAGTATGTATGATAGAAGGACTGAGGCAGAAAATAGTAGAAAATTTGGAAATGTAACCAGGAGTCAGAATATGGTTTTTGTATGCAAGCCATGTAAAAAAGACTGCATTTCATCTTAATTACAACACAGATATTCACAGAAATATTTTGAGCATAGAAATGACATCCAGTTTGCACTTCAAAACTATTTCTCCAGTGGTAATGTGTTTTGAATGGAGGCAGAGCTTCTAGTATAATTCTGTTACAAATGACAGCAAAGAACAGGGACAAGGACATAGAAATTGGGGTTAGAAAGAAAGGGTTAGGTACTAAATATTTAGCACATCTTGAAACTGACAGTGTGGGGCAAAAGAGATATGTAGGCATTGGGGAGACCCTGGATTGCTTGAGTGACTAGAAGACTTGTAGTCCTACTAACTAGGATAGAGGACTATATAAGAAGAAGAGGGTTTGGAGATAATGAAATGAATTTAATTGGATCATAGTTTAAGGAGTTCTGCTACGTCCTTTCTGAGCCATGGAAATGAGCTATAAATTGGAGACAAAGATTGGAAGCTCAAGAGAAATTAGGACTAAAGATGTACATTATTACATCATCATTATATAATGCATAAATCAAGTGTATAATGATGCATATAGCTAAGCCAAGATGGTTAATGTCATTGCTTTAAGGAGAGAATGTAGCAATATGAGGGCATGCTATTGAGCCCCCAGGAATGCCAGCATTTAAAGGGATTAGCAGAGAGTCAGAGGTAAGAAGAGAATTCTTGCAGAGGGAAGAAGGAAATTCTATGAAGGTTAAAAGAGTAGAGGAAAAAAGGAGGGAGGACTTAGCAGCAGCCATGAGAATCCCCAACGATGTCAAGTATAGGATGCACTTTTGAAAGTTTGAAAAACTGAGCCAATGCTTAGTGGGTAAAATTGGATTTACCCCCAAAATTTACTTCTGCAAAACCCATTTTCACCAGTAATGCTTGCAGTATACTTTAAACTCTATTTTCAGCAAAAATAATTTTCTTTTTTTTTCATCTGCATAGAAGATGATGGCTGTATATATATGTAAGTACTTCAAATTTCTAAGCTTGTATGTTTCTAAAGATAAATGAAATGATAGGCGTTCTTGTTCACCATCAAATCACACATGAGTTTCAACTGTTAAGACCTACTGTTAACTAACCTGTTAGTTATGGAAGAGTTCTGAGACTTATAGAACTGACTTTCAGAAGATGTTAGAGACTCCAGCAGTCTCTAGTATTATCATCGCTATTTATGGCACTATACAAATCCGTTTCTTGTACAGTGTGAGGAGAGTAGACTTTACTGCAATTAACTGAGGTAAGAGTACTGAAGTGGCCATGAGATGAAAAAATAGCCTTGCGGATTGTGGATATACCCAGTGTCCATCATCATGGGAAGAGGCAGAACACCGTTAGATAGCAAACCAGAGCTCAGAAGGCTGGCCCTAATTGGCAGGGAAAGCAACCCCTTTCTTCCTTTGACTCCCTCTCTTGGGTCTAAACTTTGAGGGGGTGATACTAAAGTGTGGATCCTCCATGCACCCTGCTGAGAAGGCACCAAATGGTCTGTTGAAAAAATAGAATAAGGCTTAAAAAGCTCCAGAAGGCAAGCCAAGTTCTGTAATTCTATATCTTGGACTTGCAATCTAGTTGCTTCTTCTTTTGCATTCTTCTGGCTTTGATATAAAGTCTTTTGAAATACTGGAGTCTTCTTGACAATGCTCTTAATACTTGGTGGAATTAAGGGAAAAGATGGACAGGTGTCTGTGACTGGTTTAGGATGTCAAACGGTTAAGGCAGCACAAAGGTGGCAATACTTGTTGAGAAAGCTTTAAGGTGAATCCAGGAAATCCCTGTTATCCCTTCCAAATTGTGATTCTCCTATTGCCTAAATTAGAGAAATTTGGATTTTATTTAAATAAAGAAGTTGCAACTTTCTTTCTAACTCCCTTCATCTCCTCCTAACCTCTGAGTGGCCTCATTATCACTAGAGCCAAAAGCATGGTTTATATAGAAATAGACTGATATTCTGATCCCTAAAGAAAGAATTCTGTGTTCCCATTTTCATCTCCTTGAAGCTATTTACTTTGAAGAACTTTAACCCACTTAAAGAGGAACATAATGATAGTTAACATTATTTTTTCAGTTTTGAAACACTTTCATTGTTCTTTTTCTTACTTTGAAGAATGAGTTGCTGAGATTGGCAAGAAATCTGAGTAGTTAAGGGGTATTATAGCACATTTGAAGCTATTTTCTCTTCAAAAATAAATTATCCAGAGAATATTGCTGATTATTTTTAAAAGGTCAGATTGTAAATGCTGTAACTTTTTTTTTTTTTTTTTTAATTTCTAGGATGATCCCTAGTTCCCAAATGCACTGAAAGAAATGGTTTTAAGAATGCTTAGAGGGTTTTATTAATTAGGTTGTATTTTAAATCTTTCAATTTTGTGGTTGGTATTTAAATCCCCTGCCCCAGGCTATTTATTCAGGAAAAAGCCTTCTTGCAGCCTATAAGAAAAAGATTTGATGGGAGTAGTGGGGGAATTTTTATAGAAGAATGTACCCAGAATAATGGTTATAAGTAGTTCTTCATGGCTAAATATTTTGAATGAAATTTTATTTCTGGGACTGGGTAAGTTAATTTTAGAACCTTGGCTTGAGGTAATGGTTTCTGAGGTCTAGTACCCTCCACACTTTGTCCCAACCAGCCCAGACCCCAGTACCTTTGGTATCTACTTTCTTGTTATGATAATTTTTAAAGCTTTACAGTGGCAAATTGTAAATGATTTCCACAGTAGGAATTTAAAATTCCCAACTTTAAATTTGAATGAAGACATGTTTACCATAATTGGGGAACTGAAAAAAAAAAAAAAAAGTTAAAACTGCATTTAACCTTATCCTACAAGATTGGGAATTACAGATAGAACATATGCCATAATGCCATAACCCATGCCAAAAATTTTGAATTTTACATTTGTAAATGTACTTTTCTGAATTCTCTTTTAAAAATGTAAGACCAAAAAAAAAAAAAAAAATTAAAAAAACAAAAAACTGCTGAGGATGCACCAATAATATCTGGATATTACTTATAATGGTGTTGGGGTTATGAAATGTAATGAGAATAGGACTGTTAACTAGAATGTGCTATAATTCAATTCATTTTTGTCTTTGGTGAGTTGTTTCTTGTGAAGCAGTATCATTATTGTGAAAGTTGCAAAGTATGTTGTGCACCAAAAACTTTCTGGGTGGTTTCTAAATTTGGCATATTTCTTTGATATTCCTTAATATTAATTTGTTACGTTTTCTGATACTCTTCATTTATTCATTCTGACAAATATTTGTAGAGTATCTACAACACGGCAGGCACTAATCTAGCCATTGGGGGGAAAAACAGTGAGCCCCCAAATAGCTATAAAACACTGCTATGATACAAATTACATTCTTGTCAAACAGAAATAAGAAATGAGGGAAATAAACTGTATATTATGTATTGGTAAATCTAGGGAGAAGAAAAATATAGCAGAGAACGGATATAAAGTAGGGATATAGGTATTCAGTGAACAACTGATTGTTGAGGTAGGGTGACCAAGAAGGATCTAGTGAGAAAGTGATTTTTAATTAAAATTTAAAGGAAGTGAGGGAATAAATCCAGGATACTTGAGGAATCAAATGGCATAGCTAGTGCAAAGTTACACTAAACAGAGAGCTTCTCCAAAGAGTAATTACATTTATTTGGGGATAACAAAGTATGCAATGGAAATACATGTGCCATAGAGAACTATAGATGTATTCAAAGAGGTCCAGACGAGACGAAAACTTTAAGGCATAAAGGGAGAATTGTGGAAGATACCTGGATACAGGATTCTTTGGTCAAGGAGACCAGAGGCAGGAGTTGGTGTCAACTCGTTGGCAGAACCATCATTGATGGGCGAGTGTTCTGTCGAGAGCATCTTTCTGAATTATTGCAGTCTTTTTTATTGTTTGCTCTATTTATACATGACAGCAGAACGTATTTTGATTTCACTGTACACAAATAGAGTACAACTTTTCATTTCTCTGGCTGTATACAATGTAGAGTCACACTTTTGTGTAATCATACATGTACATAGGGTAACGATGTCTGTCTCATTCCACCATCTTTCCTACCCCCTGCCCTCCCCTCATTTCCCTCTACACAATCCAACTTTCCTCCATTCTTCCCTTACCGCCCACCCCCTGTTATGTATCAGCAGCCACTTATCAGAGAAAACATTTGACATTTAATTTTTTGAGATTGGCTTATTTCACTAAGTATGATATTCTCCAGCTCCATCCATTTACCTGCAAATGCCATAATTTCATTCTTCTTTAAGGCTGAGCAATATTCCACTGTGTATATATACCACAGTTTCTTTATCCATTCATCTATCGCAGGGCATCTCTGTTGGTTCCACAATCTAGCTGTTGTGAGTTGAACTGCTATAAACATTGATGTGGCTGTGTCACTGTAGTAAACTAATTTTAGGTCCTTTGGGTATAAAATGAGGCATGGGACAGCTGGGTCAAATGGTGGGTCTATTCCAAGTTTTCTGAGGACTCTCCATACTATTTTCGAACATGGTTGCACCAATCTGCAATTCTACCAACAATGTATGAGTGTACCTTTTTCCTCACATCCTCACAACACTTATAATTATTTGTATTCTTGATAATTGCCATTCTGACTGGAGTGAGAATGAGATCTTAGAGCAGATTTGATTTGCATTTCTCTAGTTGCAAGAGATGATGAACCTTGTTTCATATGTTTGTTGATCAATTGTATTTCTTCTGTGAAGTGTCTGTTCAGTTCCTTAGCCCTCATTACACAAATCTCTTGATACATGTGAGGCATACAAAGTATGGGATATATGTATAATAAGAAGAAATTACTTTTGGGCCTTTGTCCTTGAGAAAGTTTTTATCTCAGACAGGCAATGATGAGACATTCCCATTCATAACTTCCTGACTCTAATTTTGTCTGGATCTGAGAAGAAATATTTCAATGTGGTATCTTCGTCTTTCACAAAGTATACCTAACAAGTCCAACAAATAGTGAGGAGGGAAAGGGAGAGAAAAGAGGATAGAGGTAAAGAAGTAACAACCTTTGTAGGGTTTTGTATGTACTTCAACTTTTACACCAAGTACAAGAAGCCACCATCATCACAGTTGAACAGATGCAAAATATGATCTGAGGTAAGTTTTAATTGAATCTTTCTCACTGACATGTTGTTGAAAGAATGGAAATAGGCAAGACTGCAAGCAGGGAAACCATTTAGGAGTCTAATTTACTAATTTGGAGAAGAGCTGATGGTGGCATCTAAGTATAACAGACTGGGTATAGTACTCCGGGTGGTAAGTGGTCAAATTCCAGGACTATTCAGAGAAAGAATTGAATAAGATTTGCTGACAGGCTGGTTTTATAGATGGAGGATAGAAAAACGCTGAGATAATAGAAATCGGAGTTCAGCATTAAAACTGCTGATGACAAAGAAATGGGCCTGGCTGTAGAAAAAAAGGAAAGGAAAAGGAAAAACAGGGTGTATATTCAATAGTGGAGGTCGAATGGAGAGATCTGGAGCAAGATTCTAAAATCAATCTTATTAAATGAGGCTAGGTTTATTTTGGTAAGTTACTTTTAAGTACCTTTGTGTGTGTCTCTGAGGTGTGGTGGAGAGTTTGAATTTTTTTTCTGGCATTTGGTGATGTGCTCAGATGATGATGACAGAAAGAATCATCTAAACTTGCATACATTGTAATCAATGTCAGGATGCTTAGGGTGATAAAAAAACAAAAAAGAGGGAAAAGAAATTTAATTTGGGGTCAACATTTACATTTAAACAATTTCCTGAACTTGGTTTGTAGCTCAGTGGTAGAGGGCCTGCCTTGCAGATATGAGACACTGGGTTCAATTGTCAGCCCCACATAAAAATAAATAAATAAAATAAAGATATTGTGTCTGTCTATAACTAAAAATATTTTAAAAAACACAATTTCCTACTAGAACTAGTTGAGTAACTCACTCAACCTAAGAGTGAATTGAAATAGTCATTCTAAATTAGTTACTTTTTAAGAATATATTATTTTAATGGGTCTACAAAAACGTAACTGTACACATTAATTAAGTAATATGATATTTGGACACATATTATGAAATGTTTAAAGCAGATTAAATATATCTACCTCATTTGTTGTGGTAAAAATTTTCAAAATCCTTTCTTCTAGCTTTTTGAAATATACAATGACTTTTTGTTATCTACAGTCACCATAATATATACAAGCATTCCAGAACCTCCTGCTCCTATCTAACTTATTATCGTTATCAACTTTCCCCATCCCTCTCTCCCTCATTTATTCCCCATCCTCTAGTAGCCATTCTCTTCTCAACTTCTATAAGATCAACCTTGTAATAGTCTATATATGAGTGTAATAGTCTACAAAGGTGGTACTTGTCTTTCTGTGTCTTGCTTATTTCACGAAACATAATGGTTTCCAGTTTCATACCTATTGAATTGGTGACTGTTTTATAGAAAGAAAGTCTCATTCGGCATCTAAAGGATGTAAGTAGCTATTCCTCTGTGGTGACCTTCATGTCCCCAGAACCAAAAAGAACTACCAAACATATTTCCCCAATGGAAGTCTTCTTGGGAAAGTCAATTCCATGTTTAGTGGGAATTATAAGGATAATAAAGGTGGTCAGGAAGATTTTATTTTCAGAAGTAATGTTCTTTTCAAAGGCATGTAGGAACGTATCAAAAAAGGAAAGCATTTTTAAAAACCTGAAGATAAGCATAGTGGTCACACTGAACAACAAGCATGTAAGAAGCAAAGATGAGAGTCATTAGGCGCAGCTTGAGACTGTCAGAGATAGTCAGGGATTTATGGCATTAAATGGGGCAGATAACACAAGTATGGCATTAGCATAATGCACATCTACATTAAAATATTATTTATAACAAATCAGTTAATGATTTCTACATGAGACATTGGATTAACATTATCAATTACAAATAGCTTAATTTTTATACAAAGATAAAAAATTAAAGAGAAACTGTAAAAGAAGTGAAGGTTGAATGAATCATTCCAGGATACTCTTTGGGGGGAGTGAAGCAAGATTGGCTAATACAAATAAATGTGTGAAATCAGTCAGTCCAGACCAACATGTACAGATCACCAAGATTTTGTAAAGAAACTTATGAAAATACAGATGGGGAAACTGCAGAGTATTTAACATTTTGCAACTGCAAAAATGAGTGGTTCTAGCTGGACACGAAGGTGCATGCCTATAATCCCAATGACTTGGGAGACTGATGCAAAAGGATCACAAGTTCAAGTCCAATCTCAGCAATTTAGTGAGGTACTGAGCAACTTAGTAAGACCCTGTCTTAAAATAAAGAGATCTGGGGATGCCCCTCAATGGTTAAGCACCCCTGGGTACCAAAACAAACAAACAAAACAAACAAACAAACAAAAAAACAAGCAGCATCCTACAAACACTGCTTGATGCTTGAACAAGTGGACAAGTTTATTTAGTAAAGGTAGACTTGCACATATTCCCTCACATATGACCTTCTTTTCGTGATAATAAATTATAATGAGAAAAAACACAAGTAAATTGTAATCAGAAGTAAAACCAAACTAATTCCACCTTGAGAAGGAGTTGGAAGAGGTCAGTGCAGCAAAGTACAAAGTCACAAGAGAAATAGAATCTGTGTGTGCTGGAGCTTTGGATCCTGGAGACAATTTGGGTTCTCTTCTGGGTGTGCTTACAGTCAGAAATAGGGTAGATGATAATGTCAAATGATTGTACCTGCATGTTACTTTTCTTACTCTACCTGCCATATAACTGCTTTTTTTTTTTTTTTTTTTTGATTGCTTTCCTCTGAAATTGAAATGCCATGGGATTGTAGCAATTTCAGCAGTCCACAATTTAGATGACATCCTCTATTATTGGTTTTCACTAGGAGAGCTAAGACAACTGGTGGGCTAATGGACATTTTTAGTAAAGTTAACTGATCAGACCACAACAGAACATCAAATGCTGCAGAAATATATCCTCATTGAGAGGCTAGAACAGCTTTTGTTTATCTCCAACGACAAATGCTGAGCAGTAAATGAAGTACTGAACTTCAATGACAAAATAACAGCAATACATTTATTTCAGGATAAAAGTTGAGGCATTCAAAATGGTGTTTGTTATTAGCCAAAAAAAAAAAAAAAAAAACAAAAACCACCCTATTTAAAAGATTTTGCATTTCTATATTTAGGTGGAACAAATATTTAGAGGTCCAAAGTTACTTATTTTTAACCAATATTTATTAACCAGTACTTTCCCTCCAGTTATATACTAAAATGCCAAAATAACCCATAAAATTACTTACATGAATAATGGAAACTATGTTTGTCTGTTGCCTGGAATGCAGTCTAACCACATTGTAAGTAATTGCCCCATGGTTCACTTTCTGGTAGAGAAAGAACTACATTATGTAATGCCACAGTTTTTCCCATCAGAATACTGATAGAGTAACAAAAACAGCATGGTACTGTAAACAAAATAGACATATAGACCAAAGGTACAGAATAGAGGATACAAACACACATAAATACAGTTATCTCATTAGACAAAGGCACCAAAAACATACATTGGAGAAAAAGATAGTGTGTTCTACAAATGGTGCTGGGAAAATTGGAAATCCATATGCAGCAAAATAAAATTAAATCTCTATCTCTCACCCTGCACAAAACTCATCTCAAAGTGGATCAAGGACCTAGGAATTAGACCAGAGACTCTGCACCAAATAGAAGAAAAAGTAGGCCCAAATTTTCATCATGTCAGCTTTAGGACCTGACTTCCTTGACAAGATTCCTAAAGCACAAGTAATAAAATTGAGAATCAATAAATGGGATGAATTCAAACTAAAAAGCTTCTTCTCAGCAAAGGAAACAATCAATAATGTGAAGAGAGAACCTATGGAATGGGAGAAAAAATTTACCACATGCACATCAGATAGAGTACTAATCTCTAGGATATATAAAAAAACTAAAAAAACTTAACACCCCCCCCAAACAAACAAACAAACAAATAACCCAATCAATAAATGGGTTAAGGAACTAAACAGACACTTCATGAAAGAAGAAATATATGAAAAAATGCTAAACATCTCTAGCAATTAGAGAAATGCAAATCAAAACTGATTTTATCTCACCCCAGTAAGAAAGACAATTATCAAGAATACAAGCAACAATAAGTGTTGGTGAGGATGTGGGGGAAAAGGTACACTCATTCATTGCTGGGGGGACTGCAAATTGGTGCAATCACTCTGGAAAGCAGTATGGAAATCCACCATTTGATCCAGCTATCCCACTCCTTGGTTTATACCCAAAGGTCTTAAAATCAGCATACTACAGTGACACAGCCATATCAATGTTTATAGCAGCTCAATTCACAACAGCTAAACTGTGGAACCAACCTAGATGCCCTTCAATAGATGAATACATAAAGAAACTGTGATATATGTACACAATGGAATATTGCTCAGTCTTAAAGAAGAATGAAATTATGGCATTTGTAGGTGAATTAATAGAGTTGCAGAATATCATGCTAAGCAAATTAAGCCAATCCCCAAAAACCTAAGACCAAATGTTTCCTGTGATAAGTGAATGCTGATCCATAATGTGGAGGGGGCAAGAAAAGAATGGAGGAATTCTGGATTAGGCAGAGGGGAGGGAGGGAAAGGAAAGGGGTATGGGGGGAAGATGGTGGAATGAGACGAATATTATTATCCTATGCTCGTGTATGAGTGCACAAATGGTGTGACTCTGCATTGTGTACAACCAGAGAAATTAAAAGTTGTACTCCATTTGTGTACAATGAGTTCAAATGCATTCTGCTGTCATGTATAACTAATTAGAACAAAAAAATAGAAAAAAAAAGAATACTGATAGAATTTTCAGTGTATTGAGAGATAAATTTTTCTTAAACTTGTTGATCAGTATACAGAAATTTATTTTTCTTTAAATTATATGTGTACATATATATTGTATATATGCTGTAGTTCATAATTTAAAAAATTTAAGACTAGGAAAATATTTGCAACAGTTTTGAATAAGAATCATTTGAAATTCAAATATTAATGTTTGAATAAGAATTCTCATTTATTTTTGAAATTAGTGCAAAAAAGATATAAACCTAGTGAAAAAAATGAAAAATTTCTACTTTTTAGCCAGTTACTTCAATTCTGGATATTTATCTTAAGGAAAAATATATTCATATTGAAGTGTAAGGATATATGTATTGTGTGTGGGTATGTAATTATTGGATACTAAGTACATGTGCAACACCATGCACAATATAGTTATACGCTTAGTCTCTGCCAGAAGTGGATTTTAATATTGCATTAGAAAATCACACATCAGTTATTTTCTAAAGGCTTATTTTTCAGAAAAGAGAACCTGTGCAAAAAAGATCCAGAATGGCTATCACTTTAGCCAAAATCAATCGGAGAGCATTAATTCAAGGATTGAACAGCATATCCAGATCTTCCCAGTCAGTGGCCAAACTTCTGCATCCTCAGCTTACGTGTAGACTTCTAGAGTTAAGGGACTTATCTCATCGTCTGCTGAGGGAAGTTAATGCACCAAGGCAACCCCTGTATAACATTCAGGTGAGCACTTAATTATTTTGCACAAGATGGGGACCCTTTCTAAAGAAATGGCTTTAAATGTGCAATATTTTAAAAATGAAAATGTAGAGCATTCAGTTGTCCTCCGTGGAAAAGATACACTTGGATAAGAGAAATAAACGGTTGGGTCTTTTTTTCAATATAGTGTATTTTCTGGTTTAAATAAGTCTGAAAGGGGAAGCAATGTAGACTTTCCCCCCCGCAACTTATTACTTGATTTAACTCAATTAAGTGGTCAATTTCAAATAGTTCTAACCAAATATAAGGATGCAAATTACCATTTCTGTCAAACCTAAAAGAAATCCTATAACAAATCTTAAAAATGACTGTTTTGTTCTTTCTCCCATAATTTTGTTGTATTTTCAATAAAATCTTTGTTTGATATAGTATATTGAGTATATTTATAATTTGGATAGGTTCATCAATATTTAAGTAGATTTCAAATTACACTTTCTACATTGTTTAATCGAGGCTCTGTTTTGTTTTGTTAAGGGAAACAGCTCTTAAAACTTTTTCAGGAACTATTTCTTTTTTCTGAAACTTTATGATACAGAACTCTGGGTTTCTCATCTGGGCGTTGTTCAAAGCATCCTAAATTTTCACAACAAAAGATTAAAATCTTGCAAGTCTGACCTCTAAACCCCCAGGATGAATCATTTGGGACTCTTGCGTTGAAGGGAGAGAAAACCAGTTTCAAATTGGGTTAAGTTAAAAAAAAAAAATGGGATGCATTAGTTTATATAAACAGTTTGGAGTTAAAAGCTCAGACGTAGCTGGATACAGGTATTCAAACAATGCCTTTGGATCCTGTTTCTCTCTTTCCATTTCTTGGGTCTGCTTTCTCTATGCTGACTGCATTCTTACAGGGACTTTTTTTCTGAATGATTTGTAGCTATTCCTGGGGTTACATCCTTCTATTTGTCTTTACAGCAGAAAAGAGAATCATTAACCCAGTGTTCCTGGCAAAGTCCTCAGGTTCATTCTTTGAGAATGGCTTATATAGGAGAATGGTTTATGTCTCAGTGCTCATCTCTAAGTCATGAAATGGGATGCACTGATTAGTCTATGACCAGATTACCAGCTTCATCTATATAGTTGGGGTTGGAGTCCCATCCAGATCACATGACCTGAGATTGGTGTGGAAGAGTAACAATTAAAAATCTGGACTGTTTCAATATGATTATAAGATGGATGCTGAGTGGCCCAAATCAACAAATCATCAAAAAAATTCCATTATGAAGGAATCTCTCTTTAATCAAAGAATTGGACATTTCCAAAAATGATCAAATATGTGAGATATGAATTGCCTGAGGGCAGCATTTATAAAAGGGTGGTTTATAATAGATGATATCTAAGAAAGTAAAACAATGTTTGTTTTAACTACATGAGTCTCTAAGATCTACGAGATCTTCAGGTCATCAAAAAGAAAGATAGCTAAAATGTATTTTCTTTAGTTCTCATTGAAATCACCTTTAAATCTAATGTTTTGCTTTGCTATTTTTTTCCTTGCATTGTCAAACCCGAAGATTTTCTAGAGGTTTGATATAAGAAATATCTTTGGAAAAAATATTTCTGTATTTAGTATATATCATGTTTAAAAATACTGTCCCTTTTGTTATTCAGAGTCTTCCTTTTTGCTTCTCTGATAAGTCAGAACCTTAAAGGATCTGAGATTTTACATACTTGTTAATCAATTATCCTGCTACACACACACACACACACACACACACACACACACACACCAGCCTTAGGCCATTGCCATAGATTGATATTCATGGTAAAAGCATCAGAACATCTTTCGTTGATTCCCTACACTCAGTTCCCATAGGGCAGTGGGATAAAGGTCAGATGTTACCTGTACACGTAGCATGTTACATAGAGGAGAGGAACCTTGAAATTAAGAGACTGAGCACTTTTAAAATTTTTTCTTAGTACTAGGAATTGAACCCAGGGGTGCTCTACCCACTGAACTATATCCCCAGCCCTTTTCATTTTTTATTTTGAGACAGGGTCTCACTAAAGTTGCCCATCCTGGCCTTAAACTGACCATCCTCCTGTCTCTACCTCCCAAGTCACTGGGATTACAGGCATGTGCCACCACGCTTGGCTAGGCTCTGAGCTTTTTATAGGAACATGACACATCTGCCCAACATTCTCTCCAGAGAGAGAGAGAGAGAGTGAGAGAGAGAGAGAGAAATTTTTCATTAACCCAAAATGTAAATGTCTAGGGGAGAAGGAGGAGAGGGCATGTGACGGGTCTGGGGAGAGCTTCTCTAGGTCTCTGCAGAGGGGTATACTTTCTATACAAGGTGTTTGTATACTTTCTATACAAGGGTGTTTGCTATTTGAACATGTCCTTTGCTTGGAAGATCCAATCTGTACAGGAATGAGACAAATTCATGAGAATATTCTCTTAACACTCATGAAAATTCAGTGACAGAAAAAATTGTATCTTTCTATTGCAGTTGAACTTGCGTGTTTCCTTTTATCCACTAATAAGAACTAAAAACCACAATGTGTTTCATGTTTGCCTTGATTGACAATGAATTCCTGAGATAAATTTAGATCTGTCTTATTCCAGGAACCTGAGATGAAAGAGGCCTGGGGACCAAGTGACTTGTCCAAGGCCCATATACTGACTGTGACTATCTCTTTTTCTTTTTTAAAATAATTTTAGTTGTAGATGGACACAATACCTTTATTTTGTTTATTTAGTTTTTTTTATTTGGTGCTGGGGATTGAACCCAGTGCCTCATGCATGCTGGACAAGCACTCTACCATAAAGCCACAATCCCAGCCCTGTGACTATCTCTTGACATCAATTCAAAATCAATAACCTATGAGATCTCTTCTCCTTTGCTCTTGTTCTAATTGTCTTAGGATCTAGCTTTAATTCCAAAAAATTATTATCGATGAAGTATTTCAAAACATAAAGTAATGCATCATAAGTCCAACCCAAATTTAAACTAGTAATATTTGTCATATTGTCTTCAGATCTCTCTTTAATAAAAATGAATATAACTAACCATAGCCCAGTCTTTTCTCCGTACCTCTCACCAATCATTACATTGAAGTTGATGAGAATATTTCCATACATACTTTTATATTTTCACTATATTTATATGTATCTATTCATAATATGTAGTTTTATTCTATGTATATTTTAAATTTATATAAATTATATTATACTCTGCTTATTCTTTGAGAGTGTTCTTACTTGACATTATTGATAAATATGTAGCTAGTGTTTATTTTTAACTTCTCTGTGTATTCTCTGGTAAGAAAAAATAATCTGCAGTTCACCTGATACTGGGTAGATGGACAATTTAGTTTCTAGATTTTATGTGTTATACACAGTGCTTCAGTGAACATGCTTGCAAATACCTCCTGCCTATGTGTGAGACATTCTTCAGGTATATATCTGAAGAGGGATTGCTCCAGGTTTCATCAGCTATTACCAAACTGTATTCAGGATGGGTGCACTTTCTTGGGAATTCTTCCAATTCCTGAATCTGAGGATAAATTTCTTCAGTTCTGGAAAATTCTTAGTCATTATTTCTTTAAATATTGCTTCTTTGTTATTTTCTCTAATCTCTTTTAGAATGACTATTAAAACGTACCTTGGATCTTCTCACTTTATTTTTTTGTATGAATTTGCTTTCCTTATGTTTTCCTTCTCTTTGACTCTTTTTGATGCATCCTTAGTAATTATGTCTAAAATACTCTTTTACTTAGTGTATTTTTAAAATTTTTTATTTGTTCTTTTTAGTTCTCATGATAGTAGAATGAATTTTGACATATCCTACATACATGGAATATAATTTCTTATTTTTGTGGTTGTACATGATGTGGGGTTACACTGATTCATTCTACTGTTTTTCCTATCTAGTCAGTGTATTTTAATTTTAAAACATTATATTTATCATTTCTACAAGTTCTATTTGGTGTTTTTCCTAAAGTTTCTGCTTCTTTTGTCTTTTCAATGTGTCCTTTACAGGTTTATTCATTTTTTTAAAAAGTGTTTAATCATTCTGAACATATTTATTTATGTGTGATCTTTTACATGGTTGTTCTTTGAAATATTAGGGGAATGCTAATTTTTCTAACTATAGTGATTCATGTTATATCATATATTAGATAATTTCCTTATGTTTTATAACACATTTTAATTGGAGCATCCTCTCCAACAGAAGTTTTTGGTTTTTGTTTTGTTTTTTTTTTTAATAAAAATCCCTTCTGTATTTACTGGTGGAACCATCCATTTAGATTAATCTTCCTTTGTTTCCAAGGATATCAGCAATCTGGGGCCAATCTTTTTTTTTTTTTTTTTAACCGGTGATTGAACTCAGGAGCACTCGGTCACTGAGCCACATCTCAGCCCTACTTTATATTTTATTTAGAGGCAGGGTCTCACCGAGTTGTTTAGCACCTCACTTTTGCTGAGGCTGCTTTTGAATTCGTGATCTTCCTGCCTCAGTCTTCCCAGCCGCTGGGATTACAGGTGTGTACCACTGCGCCCAGCTGGGACCAATCTTTATGCTTTTTAAACTTTGGTTTTCCTGATGAAAGGGTAAATTCATATCCCTTTCTGAGGTGCAGTCTTGGGGCTTCAATCTCTCAAAGGAGAATTCCAGTCCCAAGTGGAGAACCTTTTTTTTTTTTTTTTCCCTGTACCGATGGGAACAGTTGTTTGAGTCCCAATTTCACCAAAATTGCAGCTCTACAGAGGCCCAATTTTAAACTTCATGTCCATCTAAGTCTCATCTCCAGTCACTGTATTAGAACTCAGACACCCAATCATTATTTCAGGGTCCAATAACATCCCAGAGTTTCTGAGATAAAAGCTCATAGACTTGCTACTCTGGCTTTTAGTTCCATCTTTGTTCCTGCCACTGGGGATTTCTCTTTTTTTCTTATAAAATCATTCTTATGCTAAATATTTTGAGTTTCATTTTGTATGAAATTTCTCAGTGTTTTTGTGTAAGTGGTTCTACACTAGCTTGGTCTGCCATGTTCATGGAACCAGATGGACTTCAGTTTTACTTAATACTTTCTTTTACAAGTTTTAATATGATGGTTAAATTCCTTTTGGGAAGGAAGAGAACTATAATTCAGTTTTTTTATTCATTCAATAAATATTTGTTGAAAACCTGACATGTAAAATCACTAGTTTTGGTTCTAGAATTCAGAGATCTCTCTTGCTTGCTCTATGGAATTTGGGGCTGGTAGGTGAAAAAGAAAACAATGTCAGTAGGGCAAATAAGCATGTGATCAAAGGGTGCCAAGTGTACAAAGGAGGCATAAAGAAGAGGCATACGATTCCAAAGTGGTCAATGTAGGCTTTCTAGAGGATTCAGTATTCTGAAACTTGAAGGAAGAAGAATCATTCCAAGAAGAAAATAGTATATATTAAGATACTGAGGTGACTGAGAGCATGACTTATTTGGAAACATAAATAATTCTCTATGGTTGGAGTGAGACAAGAAAAGACAATCCCTGATCAGAGGGTTCTTGAGGGCTGGGGGTGAGGAATAAGCTTCACTTGAATGATAAGTAGTAGTTAGGGTAAAGAAGCAAGAATTTCCATTAAGAGGAAACTAAGTTGTAGCAAGGAAGAAAATAACATGTCAAATCTGAAATACTCAGAAAGGATAAAAATAGAAGTACGAATATGAATACAATGGCCCCAAGAGTCAAAGATACAACAGAGAAACATGAGATATGGGAAGTGGCAGAAGTCAATGGATTGCTCTGTGGATGAAGTGTATCCATGGTACCAGAGTATACTATCAGGTGAAAGTCACAGAGTGAAGAAGCTACATGACACAGAGTTCAACTTACCCAGAGTAAATTCCAGCATGCATTCCTTCAAGAATTTCTAGGCTGCCTGCATCAAGATGGAGCTTGGTGGTATAGGAAATTAATAAGAAGAAAGAGCTGCTATGCAAAGGGGGTGCTTTATAAATGCATGGGGGACATCACTTTATGAAAACTTGGCTGTAGGAAGGTACATGGCCAAATAATCTATATGAAGGTTATGTTCTAAAGATCCTCTTCAAGCGATCTCTCTGGTCACGGAATGAGAGTGATGCATTCACACTTGAAACAACTTAAATGGTTCTACCAGTACTGTCTTATAGATCACTTTCCTGAAGAACATGAAAATATGGATTTTCATTACGATACTGACAATAACCAGAATAGTGTTTTAGCCCTTTGATGTGGGGAAGTCTGAGATGAAGCATACAGTGATGGTCTTCTCAAGATAATCAGAGAATGGACTCTGGCCCAATGCTCCCTTGACAATCTACCTGGGCCTCTCTGGTTGGATATTCAGGTCTAGAGCATGTCCCATATTTCTTAGTATATTGAAATATGTGCCAAACATGAGCCACCCAAAAATTTAATTAACAGAGGTGACTTAAAGAGACTCCATTGACCTATTGTGACATGAGCACTGAGGATTGGGGTCAAGCTTCTCCCCTGGCCATCTTGTTGAAAGAAGCTTTCCTTTGTGGATTCTGAGTCAGTTGCTCCTCAAACCTCTTCAGGTTCCGCAGGGCTGAGACTGCAGTAATAGGACAGCAGCTAGTTCATGAGGACTTAGAAATGGAAAACTGAGCAGAGAAGTCCCTGGAGGTTTCTGACATCCCCAGCACCAGCACTTACAGAACGGTGCATCTGCCCAGCCTCAAGAGCTGCCTGGCTGAGTGAGGGCTGCAGCTGTTCTCGCTGCAGTGACCTAGATAATCAGCTTTAATGCTGACTTCAGCCAAGACACGTCAGCTCCCAGACACAGTTGTTGATTCTGGCAGGCCAATGCAGGGCCAAAGGACCAGGAGCTCTTACTGTGACAGAGTTATCTCTATAAAGGCATTTGAGATGATTCTATTTTGTGTAGGCATTGTGGAGTGGTATAGGGTATAATATGGGCAAAAGTGAAGCAAACCCTCAGCCTTCACAATGCCTGGCATTTCATTTCATCCCAATGAACTGGTGATCCCTTTTCAGGATGGAGATTAGAAGTTTATATATGAAAGACAAATAAACCACTTAAATAGTTCTACTAGTTCTGTCTCATATTATAGATTACTTTCCTGAAGAACATGAAGTATTTTCATTACCACACTGACAATAACTAGAGTAGTGTTTCTCAACCCAATATTCCAAGGTAGACTCCAGTTTGGGATATTTGTAAATCATATAAATATCAGGAACTTCTGTGGGTTCTTAATGGGACTGCCATGAGGCTAACTTGGCTGATATGATATTCAAACTTGGGAAAAGAAGATATTTCCTAGAAAGTACGACCTCTTGTAGACACACCTCTCCAAGTGTGCCAAGAAGTTGAGACATTTGACCTTTACAGGATCACCTGATTAAAAGCATGCTCAAAAACAAAGTTCCACAGGGTGTTAATACTGAGCTAAACTAAGTCGAACAGCTTTCTTCACTGTGAACTGTTAGGAGTCTTGTCTGTGTTCATGCGTGTTCTGAGTCGATAAAGAAGAGGCATGTAGCTTTTGCAAATTAACAGGAATCCCCCCAGTCTATATTTCATCTATTAACAGCAGCCAGTGTTTCTTGCAATATTTGTTGGTAAATTATCAAGTGAGAGTTTCTCTATGACTCTCCTTGTATCCCTCATCAAGGTGGTTTTGGACCCAATCTGTCAGGCCTGGTAATTCTTCAACCTTTAGAATTTTTCAACCTTTAAATCATGTATACATGGATCTTTATTTTATTTTTTCGACTTTCTTGTAATTTATGCCATTATTATTAATCAAAAAAGAACACAGATACTTTATGAAATGAAGCAGTTCAAATTATATGGGAGAAGTTTAAAGGTTGGAATTTTTTAATATATACATTTTTAAACATATATACATATTGTATATGTTAATGTTCCCAAACAAGAGGAGGAGGAGGAGGAGGAGGAGGAGAAAAAGGAGGAGGAGGAGATATGGACATTGATACTAAGATATTTTAACTCATATATGCAAAGAAAATAAAATAAATATAACATGGTTAAGATAAAAGTTTGTAAGTAAGCCAAGACAATCTAAATAGGATTCTCATTTACCAAATTTCTCCTATCTATTTATCTAAGTTTTGACCATACACTGTTCCTACTAAAAGCAAACAAAAAATGAAACAGTGGTTTATAATATGAAAAATATGTACTGCAAGTCATAAAATTGAAAAATGGCTACTTGCCAGTAGCCACATAAATTTTGGAGGAAATATATTTTCTACAGGGATAATTTGTTACAGGAATAGAAAATATTTATTAAAATCATTAGAATAGTGAAAAAAATGACCCTTAGGCAATATACAGATTAATAGTTCAGAAGCATAACATATATTGTCTTCATTATTTATTTTGAAACTAATCAGTTTTAATTACTTATTTGAAAGACTAAATCTGAGAAAGACGTAGTAAAACAGGAGAGGATAATTTCTCAGGCAGATATGGCCTACTGTCAAATACGGACAGCATTCATAGGAATCTTCATTCTGCGAAGCCTTTTGTTGATGTGTATCTGTTTTTCTTTCTCCTGTACTTGTATGCTTATCTCCTTGTGCAGTCTCAGTGCTAGAATCAAAGGCATGCTCTCATTTTGGTTCTTTCAGCAAGAGGGAAAAGCAACTCCTACTTCATTTCCTGGAAACTTTACTGAAGCCAGGAACCCTGGGAAATTTTCCAAGTTGACTTATAAAGGGAGTCATACCTACATCAAGGAGTTGTTTTTTTTTTTTTTTAAGTTGTCAATGGACCTTTATTTTATTTATATGTGGTGCTGAGAATCAAACCCAGTGCCTCACACATGCTAGACAAGTGCTCCACTACTGAGCTTCAACTCCAGCCCTGTATCTAGGAGTCAGTGTGGTCTGAAGAGAAAGGAAGAAAGGAAATGGGCTCCCCACAACACTCTCTAATAGGCAGATGGTATTCTTGGCTTCAGCATTCCATAAATCACTTAAGAAGGAAGCAGGGAGACTGTGATGGACAATTTTATTCTTCATTTAGTTGTGGCAGCAGTAAGAAAAAACTAAACACTGTAACAGGATGCAGAGTACACTTATATTTCAATCATTTCATTTGTAAAAATACCATATGCTCTTTCAACTTAACTCAAAAAACACAGAAAACAAAGAATTTAATTTCTCCGAACCCGTGTTCCCCTTTCATAGATTTGTTGATAAAATGAGGTAGTGTAAGTAAAGCTGTTAGAATAGAACCTGGTATATAATGAGAGTTCTGTAAATGTTAATACTACAAAGCCATATGACTAAAACATAAAAGCTATCAAAATTTTGGTACATTTCTGTCCAGATTTTTTCTATGCAGAATTATTTATTTTTGTCATAAAAATATTAGACATAGGATTCTTAAAACTTTTAAATTGAAATATACAGAATAAATGCAAATCACTATGTGTACAACTCAATGTATTTTCATAAACTGAACACAATGTATGGTTCAAGTCACCCATAACTAGCTCCCCCCAAAATCTCATACTGCCTTCTAGTCACTAATCTCACTCTTATTAGGAATACCCATTTTCTTGACACCCAACAGCACAGATTAATTTGACCTATTTTTGTTTGGAATGGAATCATTTTTTATTCTTATGATTTTAAACCTTACTCTTTCCCATATCATAAGGTACTAATAATGCTAATTCTATCTACCAAGTCCTTTATTGCTACTCATGTGCAGGTATCCTGCTAAGTACTTTATAATCATTTTCTTATTTCACAGCAATAAATATTGAGATAAATATTAGTTATTACTCTCCTTTACCACTCTTCATAAACAGTACATTCCAAGGCAACACAGCTGATCAGATGGTGGGTTCAGACCCTGGAGTGGGATTCCTGGTTTAAATCTAACTTTATTATTTGCCAGTTTTATTAACCTATTTCTTTCTTTGTGTGTGTGGAATAGGGGAAATAATAATAATATCAACTTTGTAGACTGTTTCAAGAATTAAAGAAAACATTTATGAAGCACATAGTTCATTTTTTGTTGTCTTAAGATGGGGTCTTGTGATGTTGCCCAGTCTGGTCTTGAACTTGGCCTCTAGTGAGCCTCCTGCTTCACCCTTCTGGGACTACAGGGGTACACCACTGTGCCCAGTTTATAAAGCATGTAGAACAGGACCTGTTACACAGTGCCATATCAGTGTTTGTTCAATAATATGCTATCGCATGTTCTTTAAATATGCCTTTTAAAGGGATACATCATGTGTAGTTGTGTATAGTTTTTCTAATCATTTTGCTCTTTTTTCAATGCTATAAATAACTTTTTAATGAACATGGTACATGCTGTTCTTTCTAGTTTGTGCGCATTTTCTACTATGCATTTACATAATTTTATTAGCCAGTCTGTTCCATTTGGAAGTTCATTGAAGCCACTGAGTGGCTTGGCTGTTACTTTGGAGGCACATGGCTAACTGCCACCTCACTGCTGAATGAGAAGGGAATGCTTTCTTAATGTTTTCGTTTTATAGCCTGCTCAAGGCCACAGAGGTGGCCTGTAAGATAGTATAGTTCCCTTACACTGAATATGTTATACTGATACGTTTAAGGTAGGGACATCTAGTACCAGAAGCTAGAAACAACTGAGAGGCAAATTAATTACTGGCACAAACCTTCAAAACAGCAAGCTGGAATATAACAGAGGGTTTCCTGAAGCTTAATGACCATCTCAAGTCAATGCTGGCCTTCAGCAGTCTCATGATTAACATATCCAAGCAGATCATTAATCTCCAGGAAATGCTTAGTATTTTGATTGCTGTTTGCTTCACTGAGGTTGTGAATAATTTAGTAAAGACTGATTACATGAATTTGAACAAAGAAAAGACTGTTTTTTTCAAATATGCACAGCAGCACCTCCTAGTGAGCACAGTTTATCATTGTAAAAGGTTGAAAGAATTTCAAAAAATGCAGGATTATAGATTTCTCATAGGTTTTGATTAGTAGAAAGTATTTCCTTGTTAAAAAGAAAACAACTAATATATTTTAATATATTTTCAAAATATGAAATGATAGATAGTTGAAATGTAGATGACTTTTTTTAAGAACAAAATTTTAAATTCTCATTCTGTAAAAACATTATAAAATATTAACATTGAAACTTTGGAAAGTTTTGTTTTAACATCTTTTCTATTTTTGCAGATCAGAAAGGGTTCTTTGTTTGAAATCATTTCCTTTCCAGCAAAGACTGCTTTAACTAGCATAATATATGCTTCATATGCAGCGCTAATTTATTTGGTAAGTTAATTATTAGAATCTAGAAATATAACTTACTTTAAGCAATGTACAATTGTATGCTATATGATGTTATCTTTAATGATACTATTCACAAACTAAGGTACCATTCTCTTGTAATACAAAATAATTTGATGTTAGATACTTTGAGGAGCCAAACCATCCAACAAAAATAAATTTGTTTTAATAACTAAAATTATTTTCAGAAAGTTTACTACTATTTAAAGGCTTTGGTCAAAACATTTTAGTTTTTGCTTTCATTTAGCTACCTTTGTTCTATTTATTATCCTATGATGGCTGCAGTTCGGTATTCATCATTTTGGGTCTATGACTTTGGAGAATACAAATATTAGCATATAGTATTTTGATGATAAGTGCTGTGCATGACAAAAATTTAGACAATTTTGTCCATTATAATAGCCATTTTTACTTTATTTTTAAAAAACCCTATAACATAGAAAAAGTGCAAAACTTGATGAATCATCACAAAATCTATTAATAATCTATGTACTATTCAGGTCAAGAAGTGAAATATTACCATCATTCCAGAAATCTCTTTCTTTTCCCCTCACAATCATTACCCTTGTCTATAAAGGCAACCACTACCATAGACAGTTCAGCTGTTAAACTGTATGTAAGTGAAACAATATAGCTTATTTTTTTGTGTGTTTGTCTTCTTTTGCTCAGCATCATTGTTGTGAGATTGATTTGTTGTCTGTAGCAGTAGTCTATTCATTGTCATTGCTGTGTAGTGTTCCCTCTATCATCATTATTTAACCATTTCAACTGCTGATGAGCATTTGGATTATTTCCACTTTGTGTTATTATGAATAAGGTTACTATAAATATTCTTTTTTTTTTTTTTTTTTTTTTTTTTTTTGTGGTGCTGGGGATTGAACCCAGGGCCTTGTGCTTGCGAGGTGAGCACTCTACCAACTGAGCTATCTCCGCAGCCCTAAATATTCTTGTTTATATCTTTTGGTGAAATTTTTAGATCATAGAGTATGCATATGTTCATCTCTAACAGGTATTGCAAAACACTTTTCCAAAATAGTGAGTAACAATTTATATTAATCCTAGTGCATTATAAAAATCCTAGTTGCTCTGTGGGTATGTAGTATTATCACATTATGATTTTAATTTTTGTTTCAATGATTTGCATACATTAAGTGCTATTTAGATATCATCTTTCCTGTTGAGAGATATCTAATTTTAAAAATTATTGATTTGTACTTTAAAAATATATTCCAGGAGTAAATTCTCTTGAGATTATATATAGGCAAATTTGTTTTTATCCTGTGACTTGCCTTTTCATTCCCTTTCTTAATTTTAATGTAGTTCAATTTATTAACGTTTTCCTTTATGCTGAGCTGTGAATCCTAATTAGAGAATCTTGACCTATACCCAAGTCCACAAAAATATTCTTGCTAGAGTTTGGAAAGTTTATTGTTTTTTTTGTTTTGTTTTGTTTTGTTTTGCAGTCTGGGGATTGAACCCAGGGCCTTGTGCTTGCAAGGCAAGCACTCTACCAACTGAGCTATATCCCCAGTCCAACTTTATTGCTTTGCCTTTCACCTTTAGATTTATAATTCATGTGGAATTGGTTTAAGGGTCAAATATTTTTCCCAATGAGTATCCAGTTGATTTACCTCAATTTCTCCAAAAACGAAAGTATTTTTCCATTGTCCTAGAAGACCCCTCCACCTCTTTTTATTATAAATCAAGTGTCTTTGTATCTAGATCTGTTTATGGTTGGCCTGTATGTCTATTCTTGCATCAATTTAACACTGTATTACAGAGCCTTATAAGATGTCTGGATAATTGGTAAAATAAGTCCTTCTAATACAGGAACATGTATATCTATTTATTTTGGCCTTTAGTTTCTCATAATATCAACTTATGTTTTGCTACAATTCCTACACATTTCTATTAATTTTTATCATATTGAAATAAATTAATCTTTCCCTCACAACCTATAAATTCATAGCTGTCCCAATTAAAATCCAAGCAGGCATGTGTGTGTATAAGTTGATTCTAAAATATTTAGGGAAAAGGAAAGGGCCAAGAATAGCCAAACCTGCATACCCAGCTGTACCCCAGCGGTGAATGGCAGTAATCCCAGCTACTAGGGAGGTTGAGACAGGAAGATTGAAAATTCAAGATCAACCTGGGCAAATTTGTGAGAGCCTCAAAAAAAAAAAAAAAAAAAATTAAAAGGCTAGGAAGGATAGCTCAGTGGTAAAGCACTTACCTAGCACACATGAGGCCCTGGTTTCATATCCAGCACCAAAAAAAAAAAAAAAAAAAGAATAATCAAGACATTCTTTAAGACTAAGACATTCTTGAAAAACTACAACTTACTTTTAAACATGTTTTTTCATGTTAAAAATCCTGAATGTATCAAATATTTGACAAATGTTTTGTTTTTGAGAAGTACTCAATATCATAAATATGAAACTTGTATAAAATTGGCATCAACTGAACTAGGTTGTAAGTACACTACAAAAATGTGTAGGATGGATGAGTGCAGGGAAACAAAAACTAAACTAAAACCAAAATTAAAATTCATTTTCTCAAAGCCTATTGAAATCATCCCAGTTTTGTCACACTATAGATTTTATAAGCAAATAATAAAAACCTCTTGGTGACCTGATAATTGATTAGATAAGCATCTAAGGCCTGAGAGAGGCCAAAGTTGGAATTATGATTTTGAAAATAAGTAGCACAACACATATATTGGAGATTAATACCACATGAGTGGAACTGAGCCAAATGCAAAGAGAACAGTCAACAGAAATATGGAAAATAGCAACATTTAAGGTGAATTAGGAAGGAATCTGTTCATGAAGGAGACAAAGAAGCAACACTCAGAAAAACAGGAAGAGAATGAGGAAAATGGTGTAAAGAAATAAGAGACCCAGAAAATTGTGAATGGCTGTCATTAATACAAGCAGAAAAGGCCAAGTAAAAGGAAGATTTGAAAGGTCTAGTACTTAATATGCTAAGCTTAATCATTTTGAGAACTAGTTTAGTTACATGACGGGACAAGGCAGACAAACAAACAGGTTTCAGAGGAATAGAAGATGATAAAATGGAAACCAAGAACATCGACTAGTTTGACCAAGAAAAGAAAGTTATGTGGCAGTCAAGAGAGAGAGAGGACTGCAGGGAATTCCAATTTTAGGATGGAAGATATTAATGAGTGTTGTAATTTGTAGAAGAGCCAGTCAAGAGTGACAGGTTGAAGAGAAAGGGAATGATTGACAGAGAACTCAGTAGGGTACAGGTTAAAACAAAGAAAGGGATACTGACCTTGATCAAAATTCTTCACTTTCTGAGACTGGAGTAAAGGTCCTCAGAATGGGCATAGATATAATTTTGTAGATGATGGAAGAGGGAATATCAAATAAGACAGAACTTTATAATATCTTTTTTTTTTTTTTCACAGCACAGAACAGAAAATGATCATATTGGGTTACATGGATGAGATTATTTGTGGTTAGAAGTGATACATTTGAAGGTTTCTAGCTCTGGGTTTGGACACATTCAAAATGCAATTTCCAAAAAATATAAAAATGTTACTGACATTTAAATATCTTAATTAGAAGAACCCAAGTGCTCTGATCTGAATGTGTCCTTTACAAATTCATGTTGACTGACCCCCAAGATGTTATTAGCAGGTGTGGTTTTTGTGAGATAATTAAGTGTCATGAATGGGATTAGTGCCCTTATAAAAGGCCCCTGAGAGCTGTCTTATCCCTTCTATCATATATACACAGCTAGTAGGCACCATCTATAAACTAGAAAGTAGGCCCTCACAGACACAGAATCTCCAGTTTTCCAACCTCCAGAACTGAGATAAATAATCCTATTTCCTAATAATCCTGTTGATAAGCTACCAGTTTATATTTTTGCTATAGCAAAATGACCACACTGAAACAGCTGGGTCTTTCTACTTTTTTCTCCTAAATACTGTTTTTAGTCCTTAGGTTTGTTACTTCATTCTCAGACATTGTCTCAATATCAGTGTCTGAAGCAAGAATGAGAAGATACAGGCAAAAGACAAAGATCTTTCTCTTTAGGTAGGAGAAAAATCTTCCAAATACATTTCCTGACCTTTCCCTGGCAGACATTTTATTACTTCATTGGCCATAGGGTTACATGGCCACACACTAACTGCAGAAGTGTGAAAAAGCAGCTGTGCTTGTGTGTTCTGTGAGAAGTAGGCAAGTAAGGAGGCAGGGGCCAGCTGAGGTTCTTCAAGCCTCTGTCAGCCCTTTTGCTACTCCCTCTTCAAGAAAACCCTTAGAGCTTATGGTCTGTTATGCCACCTTGAAGCATTTCTTTTGTAAAACAAACTAGTTTAAGTTCATGTTTCATAGAATTTTCTATTTTGTTTGCTTGCCTTAACTACTTGACATCATCATCATCTTCGTTACTAGAAAACTCACAGGGCAAGTTTAGTGAATACTGTTCTTAGGGACTCTGATTTTTTAAGTTATTTTTCTCTGTGTTTATTTTGACACTCTTCTCCTTGAAGCACTGAATAGCATTTTTTAGGTGGAAAGTGAGTCATGTGTTTGCTTAGAAATCATTGATCTACAAGCTTACTAAATTCTTACCAAAATGTTTATGTCCTTCCCAGTGTGCGCATAGGTACAAGCAAAGTCGGGAAGGAAGAAATTAAAAAGCCTACTTTGAAATGTTAACATGTTTGGGAACAAATTCCATCTCTCAAAAAATGTTTCATTTTATTTAGTTAAAAGAATAAAGATTTGAAATAGCTAATGAATTGAGGGAAAAAAAGATGTAAAGCACAATTTAATTGAAGCATACTAGGTTTCAAATAACTCTCTAGAATTTGGCATAATGTATTTAGAACAAGGAATCACTCTCCCAGTACTTATCATATGCCAAGTGCTTTCTGAAAGAAGTTTGGTTTTATTAGACTGTGTAGATTGTTTATGCTAAATATTTTATTGCCATTTTTATCTGTGGTTGTTAGTTATTTAAAAAGAGACTTCACTTTTCAAAATTTTTGAAAATTATATAGGCAGTCTGCATTAATGCTGTGCTGGAGAAGGTAAAGCACATTTTCCAAGAAGAAGAATCCATAAGGCAAGACACAGAGAGTGAGAATTTTAGAAAAGCCTTTTCAGAGCCGGTGCTTTTGGAGCCTGCATTTCCTGAAGGTGAAATCCAAGCAAAACCTTACAGGTCATTGCCGGAGAAGCCAGACAACATTTCAGATCTCCCCAGCCTTCCTGCTAATAAGCAGAGTAATAAGATCCAGGTTTTACATTCGGTGTTTGACCAATCAGCTGAAATGAAAGAATGAAGAAATCCAAACACAAATATCACTGCAGAGAGCTTGAGTTATCTATGAAATGGCACATTTCATTTGACAAAACTAGGAAGCTAGCTTACATATACCAAATGCTCTGCTTTAAAAAAACAAAACAAACTCGGGGTGGGGGCGGTTTACTACTATACAATGTCATTCTCTAGTATTTATATGGTAGAGAAAGTAAAATAAATCTTGATGTATAATAAACATGACTATCAATATTTTTAATGAACAAAAAAATTCTCTCTTTGGTGGGTTACACTTTATACTGTGGTTTGTAATATCAGCATATTTATAATACTATTGCTAAAGATTTGTTTTGAGTGTCTATCTGGTAGGAAAAAAATACATTTTCAGGGATTATGAAAGGATATTTAATTTCTATCTGAAAATTTCATAGTTTGAGTCTACCTACCAATTTTTTAATAAACTCACTTGTAAAGTATGGAGGACTTGCAATTCACAAATGCCATTAAATATATTTACACATCTGGTATGTTTTCCGTATATGAATACCCCCCTTTTAAAAAGTGTTTAAATTAAACGTTGCCTAGGCTGGCCACAGACTCCTGGGTCAAGGAATCCTTTTGTTTCAGCCTCCCAAGTAGCTGGGACTATGGGTGCCAGTCACTGTACCATGCAATGTGATGCAATGCGACCTTTTTTTCTGATTCAAAGACACAAATTTGGGACCAGAAACCATTATTGCCATTGGCTCCTAAGAGCAAATGCTTTTGAAACTGGCCCTGAAAACTAGGATCATAGTTTTTGCTTGTAGGAGGCATTTTAGTTTATTCTGTGCCCTCTTCCCTCATCCCACTGGGAACTGAACCCAGGTGGCACTCTATCATTGAGCTATATCCTCAACCCTTTTTTCTTTCTTTCTTTTTTTTTTTTTTTTTGTTGTTGAGACAGTTTCTTGATAGATTGCTCAGGCTGGGCTTGTACTTGCCATCCTCCTGGCTCAGTCTTCCAAGTAGCTGGGATTATAGGCATGTGCCATCATTACCTGGCTCTTTTGTGCTTTTTAAATTCTGAACTTGTGATAAGACCTTAGTGGTCATTCAAGGATTTGCTGGAATGAACCTAACCCAGAAATGGCACATTTTCTATATCTGGTAAGTAGCTGCTGTTATAAAAAACATTTATAAAAAGCTCCAAACTCAGGGCTGGGGTTGTGGCACAGAGGTAAAGCACTTGCCTAGCATGTGTGAGGCACTGAGTTTGAGCACCACATATAAATAAATAATGAAAATAAAGGTCCATCAACAACTAAAAAATAATATATTAAAAAAATAAAAATAAAAATAAAATAAATTTTAAAAAAGCTCCAAACTCTCTTGTTAATAGTCTTAGAAATGAATAACAAATGTATTACTTCATGGTACCCATATTCCAACAGAAAAGGAAATGTAATAATATATAGTGAAGGGATACGTACAGATATCAATCTATATCATAATAAGTCTTTGTTACATACCACATTCACTATTTTTACAAATAACTGAGAGGCGAGGAAGGCCCCTTAGAATGTTAAATATTATGTTCAAACTCTTAATTTGATCCTAAATCATGAAGATTACCATGAAATGAGACTAGATTCCATTCTTAACAGTCCTCAATTCATAAGCTACTCATTACATTCTATGATGTGTTGCTGAGTTTTGCATAACTGGCATCCAGAGTGTCATTCTAAATACTTAACAACCAGCATTGTGCAGGTACCAGGCAACCAGAATAGATGGCCATAAATGTCACAGTTAAACCAGGGGGAACCACCTGTTGTATACACATGCACAAAGTTTTCTAAAATTAAAAAAAAAAAAAAAAAAAAAAACCAAAAAAAAAAAACCTTTTATTTAAGCTTTGTGCAGTAGCAAATGCCTGTAATCCCAGTGGATAGGGAGGATGAGGTAGAAGGATCAAAAGTTCAAAGCAAGCCTCAACAACTTAGTGAGGCCCTAAGCAACTTACGGAAACCCTGTCTCAAAAAATAAAAAAGGACTGGGGATATAGCTCAGCAACCCTGGGTTCAATCCCCAGCACACACACACACAAAATTTGTTTTTGGATGAAATGTATTCTGTTGGTAAGCCTTAAATCATATAAAATACAAGAGCTTTTAAACTCTCATAGTTGTGTGATTTTTTTAAAGATAATAATTATACCTATGTTGAAAAAATCATCTTTGGCATGCAAGCAAAGTTATTCTAAAAATATTTCCACACATACACAACACTTTTCATTGCCATGTATTTTTATCAAGAAGAACTCCGAATTACTTTGAAGTCTCCAGTGGCATAAAAATCAGAGTCACACTTAAAGGGTTCCTTAGAAAGAGTCACATAAATATTCCCATTATCCACTGTCACTCTATGAATCCTTTGCTTTATTCCTTTGGAGCACCACTTGGGTTTTGCTGATGGATCTTTAGGGTTTTTAGACTGGTATAATCCTTCTCCTGTTGCCAAAGTAATTTTGTATTTATGCCAGGGACAAACTATACATGGTCGTCCATCAAAATCCTGGGGAAAGAAATAACTGATTTAATAGTCTCAACATTTCAAATGTTCCTGATAACCTCGGACTTAGTACAGAATATATGCAAAAAAGCTAAGTTAGAGAACAGGGCAGCTTCCTTACCCCCCTCAAACCCCACCCCGTCCCATTTACAAATTATTCAGCATAAAGCAGAACCTAACCTGAGAACAGTCATCAAGTCCTTTTTGCAGTTGATCAGAAACCAGTGTGTTAGAGCTCTATCAGAAGATGACTTGCTCAGGCAAAGTATACCAAGTGACTGCAGCATTGTTATCTGTCAATGTCACCTCTACAGAAGCTGGGGAAGGGCTTCTAGTGCTTCTAAAAGGAATTTTCAGAAGCTACTGGAAGAATTACAAGTTCCAGATATGAATTCAGGAGTTACTAAAGGCAGGAGAGCAAATGTTAATTGAAAAGCAATTTGTGACCTACTTTGTAACTGTGTCTTAGTGAGGTTCTTCTCAAACTTGAAGGAATATGGGAATAACCTGGGTCTTGTTTAAATGCAGTGCTATTTAAATTCAGAAAGCTTACAGCAGTGGGTCCAAGATTCTCCATGTCTAAGAAGCTCTCAAGGCTTCTGGGCTGTGGGTCACACTTTGGATAGCAAGGTCTTAAAGCTCTCATGAACTGAACTGGGGGAAATTCTATGACATTATTATTAGCAGGTGCTTACATTTTTCCTATAAATCAGAAATGTAGAAATACTGATTTGTAACCCCATATTGCTGTTGGCAAACACATTTTCACAATTTAAACACACTTATGTCTTTTAACAAGAGGACAGGTATAAACCAGGGGGCTGTCAAGTTAAATTGTTTTGTTTGTATTTTTTTTCTCCTTATGGTACTGAGGATCGAACCCAGGGCCTCATGAATGTTAGGCAAGTTCTCTACCACTGAACCATCCCCAGCTCCCAGGTGGACATCAAGTGTAGAGAGAGTGAAATGCTAAGTTCAGGCTTGTATTTTGTGCCAATCATAGATAGAGAAGTAGAGAAGAAATAGGGTATTAGTTTGGAATGCAAAGAAGCAAAGGCAATTCCTCCATTATTTGAGGTCTTTAGTTAAGACCTCAAAGTGTAGTTTCTTTAAAATTTTTAAGAACTATTATTTTATAAAATATATGCTCATTATAAAAACATACAAAGTATAAAGTATTCTTTTTAATTTAAAAATAAATATCTCATTAGAAGTACTATTCTAGGACTTGCTTTTATCACTCACAAACACACTTAACATTCCTCCATACCAGTACATGTAGTTCTGCCGCATTAATTTAATGGTCACACAGTATTCCACAGCATGGCTGTATTACAATTTATTTAACCAGTTTTCTACTGTTAAAATGTTTAGGTTAGGTTGACCTCAATTTTTTGTTATAATAAACAATGCTACAGTGAAACTTTCCTATGTATAGACAAACATTGTGCAATTATAGCCATCGGACAGATACCTCAGAGTATTAATTGTTAGGTCAAAGACATGCATAGGTCTTATATTTATCTGTGAAATGGGTTTCTTTACATTGTAGGGTTGTGAATATCAAAAATATTTGCAATTACATTAAAGCTCATGAGATATAATTAAATTCCAATATACATTATTTTTGAATAAAGAATGAAATGGATGAATATGAATAGGAAAAATCTGAGTTTGTTGAGCATAAATTTTACATACCTCTATTTCTCCCAAATGTAAAGGTCCTCCTGAATCTGAAAAGTAATTGAATATTACATGTAGTCACTAAAAATCCTGAAATTTGATAGCATTATGATAAATAAATACAAGTTCTACAAATGAAAAATAAAATCTTACGATAACAGCGAATATCCATAGCATGATATTCTCCTCTGTGGTAGAAAATGACCACTTCTCTGTCATGGACAACAGCTGTCATTCTTTCAGATTTCTTAATGTCATCTTCTCTGCCAACACAGACAGAAGAATATTCCTTGTCTTCAGGATCTTGTACAGAGCCTTCAAGATCCATGCTAGTTGGGGCAGAGGCAGGGAGGAAAGAGAGAAAATTGCAAATGGTCTATTTGGCTACCACTCACAGAGACATAACAATAGTCTGGATTTCTTGACTAACGGATGCATTTTCCTGTAGTTATATGAAAGAAAATACTTATAAATACTAGATTATAGTTAGTCATTACTTTGAGTTAGAGATTCCTAATGTCTGCCAAAATTAGAGAGGGCTCCCCATTCTAAGGCTAGACTTGTATTAGATTAATTTCAACGCTTAAGATGGAAATTTTAGAACTACTAAGGCACAGATTAAAGATTTACTACTTCTTCATTCCCTATCAAATTTAATTCTCAATAACATCTGGTTACAATCTGCATTGTTTACAGTCTTCTGCTGAAGGTAGTCTGAAGAGTCTTAGCCCTTTGGCTGAGGAGGCTCACTTGTTTTTACCTACAGCACATAGCCAACTCTTATAGACACGACCAGATAACTACTCTAAAAAGAGGGAAAAGGTATAAATAAAAATTGTCATTACTACTTCTGCCTTATTTTGTGCATTCAAAGAGATTCTCCTCAATTAACTTACAAAACAGAAGGTATCATGTACTTTTACCTTAGCACAGATATTTAGCCTTACAGAGGCTAAATATTTAAAAGTGATCCAAAAACCTTTTATATACTTTAAGAATGTATTCACAGCCTGTGAATTCCATGTTAGAATGCATCATCAAGACACATCAGCATCAGTGTTTTAGCCACCTTTATGCAACTGACATAAAGCAGCTCACTCATAATGCAGGTAATAGAAAAGGGGCTGCCTATCACATATGGCATGAGATCCTGCAGTACCTGGACTGTTTTCTTGGAGCAGAACTAATTCAATTCCTTTATTATATGACAGAAATTAAAAGTTTATGACAGATGAAAGAAAGTTTCATGACAGCATCTAATCACAATCTACTTTTATCTTTGGTACAGACAGACAAATTTCTCAATCTATTTAGAAGAAATGTAAGTTTGAAAACACCAAGCAGGTAAAATTCTCAAGGAATGGCTATCAATAATAATCTTTATCACAGCATATTTTTAAAACAAAAAGAAAGCTTTCAACAAAAGTTCTTCAAGTTCTCCTCATATAGTTCTCCTTCCTTATTAGAGATGATTGTTCATGATAAATAATATGATGTTAGATATTTATCAGTCATGATAAATATTTTCTGAACATCCACTATGTGACTGGACTTCAGGAAGTAAGACATGAAAGTTTCTGTCCCCCAAGATAAGTAGAAAGTTCCCCAAGATTGTCACTGATAGGAGTATCAGTGACCAAACTGGGGTTAGAACTGTTCTACTGCACAAAATTAATTAACTCATGAATCTTACTGTTTAAAAGTCTTACTAAACAGTAAGAGTCATGAATTTTATTCTTCACTGTAATGACTTTCAAACAAACTTTATGGATTTCTCACTGTTACCTAATGTGTATGCCTGCACATGCACAATTTTGTGTGTTTGTGTGTGTGCATCTGGGAACTGAAGAGTAGTTTATTCTGCCCTTCACTATAGCTTTCCAAAAATTTTATATTATCACATGACTAGCAACATTAATATTTTTGATAAGTGGTGAGACTGACAATAAGTAAATAAATACACAAAAAAACTATACACTATAAAAGCCAAGAAGAAAACAAACTGAGTAATATAAGAAAGTAAATGGGAAGGTGATTTTGTTAAGAATGGGCAAAGAATGTAACTGAGATAATAGTTGAAACCCCCCAAATGCAAATGAGCTGGACATGCTAAGAGCTGGTAGAAGAGAATTACGAACACAATGAATAGAAAATACAAAAGCCTGAAGAATAGAAAAAGGTCTTGGTTAATCTGAGGAACAGAAAGGAGCTGAAACATAATGAGCAAGATTGGCATATAAGCACAAGCCAGGTTGTGCAGTGCTGTGTGGGGGCTTTATTTTAAGAGAATGGGAAGCCACTAAAGGATGTAAAGCATGATCTACTTTTAGATATGATCCATTTTTAAAAAAATGCCCTGGGTTCTAGAGAGAATGAATTACAGCAGAACAAAAATAAAAGCGTTGGGGGAGAAGGGAAGAATAGAAATTCAGTAGATTAGACAAAGGGGAATGAAGGGAAGGGAGGAGGGATAGAAAAAGGAAAGACAGTGGAATCAATCTGATATAACTTTCCTATGTACATATAGGAATACACCACAGTCAATCCCACATCATGCACACCACAAGAATAGGATCCTAATTAGAATAAGATATATATTCCATACTCGTATAATTATATCAAAATGCATTCTACTGACATGTATAACTAAAAAAAACCAGTAAAAAAATAATAATAATAAAAGCACAGAAATCAGAAAGTTACTAAGGACCATGGGAGAGATGGTGGCTTAGACTGGGGTGTGTCCTTTGTGTGGGAGAAAAAGTAACAACATCAACAACAGTGGCATAATGAATTATGCTAAATGCCAGACTCTGTTTTAAGACTTCATTTATTTACTTCTTCAATCCCCCAACATACTACTTAAAAGGTATTATTTAATTTTATAGTGAGGAAACTGAGGCACAAAGAAGTTGGGCTGGACTGGGGAATAGCTCAGTTGGTAGAGTGCTTGCCTCGCAAGCACAGGCCCTGGGTTCGAATCCCCAGCACCGCAAAAAAAAAAAAAAAAAAAAGTTGGGCTAATGGAAAGAAGGAGCTAAAGAAAAAGAAAGTTGGTTCCAAAGTTTTAGGATTATGCAATGAGGTGAACTGTAGTATCACTGACCGTGAGGGGAAAGACTGAGAAAGAATGGTATTTTTACAGGGATGGGAAATCAGGCACTTGCTGTTTTTTGTACATACTGAATTTGAGGTGCCTAAGAGACATCTGAGTGGAGATATCTAGCCAGCAGTCAAACATAGGAGACTAAAATTGAGAATGACTAGAGAGAAAGACTCTTAGTAGTTTTCCAGTTACAGAGTTCACTGCAGTCACTTAGCACAGATAGGGGAGAAGAAGGTCTAAGAAATTCCTAAAGCACTTTAACATTTAGAGGTCAAGTGGATAAGAGGCAAAAGAGAGGCAGATCAGTAGAGTGTCTAATTTATTGCTAAGCAAATGAAATTTCTTTACTGCTCTCTCATATTTCCTGTCTTCTCTTTAAATTGCAAGTAGGTGATAACACGCAGGGGTCGGAGTGGCAGAGAGGCAGTTAAGGAGGTAAAATCCACTTTAATGTTGGTTACCTCTGTGTATTAAACAACAAATGATATATGAAAAAAACATGGGCTTCCTAGGAAACTGACTCCTAAAACTTTGGTTGTTCATTAAGAGCTGAGTCTACCCTTTTCTCTTTGTAAATTCACTTAATCCCTATACTACTACTCTCCTAGAAATGAAATCTGATGAGTATTCAAATAAAGGCCTACATCTAGAGTATAAACACTACAACTCTTTTTTCCCAGTATTTCCTAAAGTTTGTCTCATATTTCACTCTTCAATGTCTTTTTGGCCAAATATAGAAATTAAAAGATCAGGAAAAAAAAAAAAAAACAGGTTTAAGAAATCTCTCAATATTGTTCATAGAGAAAGACTCAAGCATTATAGGTTTGATCCAATCCTTAAATCAAAATGATGACTCCTATACCACTATATAACATTTAGCAGCCATTCTTCAAAATTCAAAGTTATATACATACTCAGCCTTAAAAATGGTATATGTGTACATTTTCAACCCCCAAATAACTCCTTGGTCATCTTACAAAACCTCAGTACGTGTTTGTGACAGACAAAAGCCTTTCAAAACAAAATGTAACTACAATTCTAAAGGTTGTAACAAGTCTAGGTTTTATTCAAAATTTTCATTTTTGGTTCCATTTTAACAATTTCATCATTTAATGGATTCATTTAACCAGAGTGGGAAACTACAGAAAGGCCTGAGAAGAATCCAACCCTGCCTACTACAAGATAAGGAATTACATATGGAAAAGGAAAGGAAGTAGATTAAATGATGTCCCATGTTACCTGTAGAGACTCAGCTGCTATTAAACACTAAGATGTTTGCTGTGAAATGTTCATATTAAACATAAAATACTTGTCTGTAATTTAAGGCACTTATCATAATTATAGACCACATGTCAACTTCACATAAATATCACAATTTTAGGAAGCTCATCCTTTATAATCCAGTCTCTTCCAATACAGTTATTTGTCATAATTTACAGGTGATACAATGTACTTTTTTCCTTGATAAACAGACATGTCATTTTAATTCTATTTAAGTCCAAGGTTAATATTGGACACATAAACACACATATCCATCTTTTTTAAAGGGGCACTTGGATCTAGAATAGAATGGTTCTGAACTATGGACCCAATCCTCTCCTGCCAAGAAGAAATATTCGTTTATGGTACTGTCAAGTGGCTTCAGAGGATTTTCTGGATGGTTTCCCTGTTTATTTAAACCTATATAACCAGTTGATAACTTTAAAATTTTAGGAGGAAAAGAGCGTGAGTCACTTTAAAAGCAAGTTTATAAAACAAATTATTACTTACAAGTAAAATCTCTATGTGAGTGTATTAGCAGTGAGTTTTAGAAAAAGGGCATAGACCATAGTTTTGAGAGGGGTAGTTCTGAACCATGTGGAAGACAGAATTAGATATCATCATAAACCTGGGCTCCAAACTGAGGTGGAGAGAGGGGCAGGGGAGGAAGGGCATTAGGGGAAGGGAGGAGAGAAGAGGGAAAGGAGAAGGAAGCGGGGTAGGGGAAAAGGGAAAAGAGGAGAGAAAGAAAGGAAGTATGTGAGCATGGACCGGAAGAGGCTTGAATTTTTATTCAATAAATAAAGGAAAGAATTACACAAATTAAGTTTAGGAAATTACAGGGGTGTCAAATATGTTTTTTTTTTTTTTTTTTTTGCCTTGTTAATCCTCGCTCTAAGTAAACAAGTTGATCCGGAGTACATAGCTCAGTGGAAGAGCATATGCTTAGTATGCATGAGACCCTGGGTTCAACTCCAACATGGCAAAAATAAAACAAAACAAACCTATAATTAATCTAATTATTGAAAAAAGTATAGAAAAATAACACAAACACTATTCTAAAAATTTATCTCACAATAAAAAAGCAAAATCATATTATTCTTAAGAAAAGATGAAGAATCATGATTTTCTATATTACTTATGGCGTTCAGGAGGCTTGAATACTGTCCCTCTAAATAGTCACCTGGTTTTACTTGATTTTGGCAGGTACCCAAAATACACAAATGGCTAGGTGGTAGTATTTACCTTCAGAATTGGGCGTGCAGCCTTTATTACATTTTGTGACAGAACACATAGAGGGGCAACTGTGATAAGAAAAAAATGAGAAAAAGAGACAAATGAACTGAATGAAGGGAAAAAAGCTTAAGAAAAATAAAAACAAAGCAATATGGAATTTGCAACACATAAAACCAACAATGGATTAAGATGCAGAATATATGAAGCACTCTTACAGACCAGTAAGAAAATGTCAAATAACCACAGAAAAATGGGCAAAAGCCATAAACAAACATTTCACAGATGAAGAAATATGAATGCCACTTAGCACCTGTAAAGATGCTCAAACTCATTAGGAAAATGCAAAGGGAATGCAAAGCAAAGCCACAAATGGGACTTATTTTCCATTCACAAAAATTATGCCAAGTATAGGCAAGAATATGGAGCAACCACTAGTGAAGACACAAACTAATGCTCAGTTTGACACTACCCAGTAAAGCTGAACATATACATAACCCAATAATCCCACTTTAAGTATAGGCCAGAGAAATGTGCACAGGTATACCAGGAAACATGCACAAGAACTTAACAATAAAAGACAAGAAACTAAAAACCCATGAAGGGTAGAAGAGATAATTTTTATGTTCACTCAAGAGAATGCTATATAGCAGTAAAAATGTACTGCTACATCAACTTGAATTAATTTAAAAAAACAACTGCAAGTGAAAAATAAGTCTTAAATATTTTCAGATACACTTCCATTTTTATCAAGTGCAAAAGCAGGCAAAACCAAACAATATATTATTCATGAATAAATGTTTATAGAGCAAATTTGTAAAGAAAAGCAAGGGGGATGATAAACTAAATTTCTTAAATGTCTCAAAATATCTAGTTAGTTCTTACACTTAAAATTAGCTTTTCAATATTTAAGTTGTATCCTACTTAATGTCTATGTTGTAAATGGCCTAAACCCAAGAAGAAAGAGGAAAAAGTTGTACTTTATACCCTTACAGAACCTGCCTGCACATAGATCATGAATGAACTATTTGAGAATTTGGTACAGCTTATGTCAAAACTTATCACTAAAGAAGGAAGTAAATGAAGCGTTCCGCTCATCCCCCCCAAAAAAAAACTAGTATAGAAATACTAGTACTTAGACATAACAAAATACAAGAGATGTAAACTAACATCAAAGGTTAATTAAGTTCTCCAAATAAAGTCCTTTCGGATTCTTCAAACATAGAGTCTGCAAGGTTTGCCTCCAACCAATAAAAACTGTGGTGAACTTTAAAGGAACTAATAAGAAATGAACAGAGAAGGCTGGGGCTAAATGATAAAGGTTTCAGAGAATTACCATTATAGACTTGCATTATGCTTAGAAAGTATTATCTCATCCTTCAAATAGTTTCCTTTATGTATCGTAAGTGGTAGTCTTTATTTATGATATTTGATGACTATTTATACTTAACACTCATATTATTCTTAATTGAATACTGTGAATATCATGGTCCATTCAGACAACAGTGAGTCCATGTGTTCACTTTAATTATGCTACTTGGATGAACTATTCATGTACTCTTACACATTTCCTCTACTTTAAGATCTTTTTAAAACTTATTTTTCAGTTTTACATTGACAAAATCGTATGTATTTATTGTGTACAATATGATGTTCTGAAGTATTTATTCACTGTGATATGACTACATCTAGTTGTCACATAATAATCATTTTGTGGTGAGAACATTTTACATCTATTCCTAGATTTTTTTCAATACAAATTTTATTAACTATAGTCACCATTTTGTACAATGGATACATGATAGCAGATTCTTAACTGAATAAAAGAAAAATGGAAAATTAGTCAATTTAGCCAGTTTGTGAGCTAGATGAAATTTTTCCTTCTGAAAAATTTAGCTGTTCTATTTCAAAACTGTCTTCAGAAAACCTTTTTTTGGTCTGTTCCTAAAATTAGATTTCTAAAGGTGCTAACTTCATATAAAATTACAAACTAGTTAAATGGATCCTCAGTCACTATTCCAAAATAGATAATACATTCAGATTAAATTTAAAGAAAAATACTTTAACTCAATTAAGTTTCCAAAAGACACTGGAGACAAAAGAGGCATGAAATTAAAGGTACTTACTTGTTACTCCTCTTGAGCAAGGACAAAGTGCTTTTACTAAGTCTGGGGACTTGGCCCACACATTATCAAAATGCTTATCTCCAGGGTGACACCCTTGCTTTTAGGTTCAGGCAAGAGAAATGCCTTTGATAGTAGTTTTGAATCTCTGGATGACAGAACAACAATAGATAAAAAAAAAAAAAAAAAAAGCTGTCCTTCAGTGAGTGCCTACTGCTTGACCTCCTTTCATACACTGGCTCACTAGTTCTCACTAAATTGATGATTAATGACCGAAGATATGAGTAAGTACTACTTAGGTAGACCTATATTTTTATAAAAGCATGCGCCCTGCAAGTAAACCATCTTGAAGGCACAAAATCCTTTTAACAATGCAAAGATTTACATTAGTGATGTATATATTGGTTATCTTTACATTGGTGTACATACATACATCAGGAAAGAAGATGGTTCTTATTTATTTTTTTGATTTAGGAATGCTAATGTGTAAGAGTTTTGACCACAAATTATTAAATTGGAATACTAGTCTAATTTAATAAATTTATAGAGCCATTTCATCCTGGAAACCACCACCACCAGCCGGCATTAGAGATCCAGGATCACAGCTGAGCTTTCCTCTACTTGAATCCCGGCTTTGCGTGATCTGGGGCAAATTGCTTCATTTTGCTGTGCTGCTTACTTAAGAAAGGGCTGTCACGTAGGGTGTGGTTAGGGTTAAGTGCTTGAATACACTTGAAATGTTTAGAGCCTGGCCTAACCGCAAGAAACGCTCAAATTAAGTTGGTTGCTACCTCTAAGCTCTTTCCAGCTCTGCCAGTTTGTCTTGAGTGACTTCAAACTGTATTTAACATTTCAGTAAAGATGATCTGCAGTTGTTAAGAACGAGCAGCGCCCTGGACAGACTGAGTGTGGTGGTCCAGATGCAATCCCACAGGCAGACTCCAGGAGACCAATATTTGGGACTGATGGAGCCGCAGAAACCCTAAAGCAGTCTTTATATTTTAGAGTGCACAAATGCCCGGAAAAATGTTAGAAACCACCAGGGCTTCAGGTCAGGGGTGCGGCCCAATTCCCAAGGTGAACAAGGTCAATGGGTCTCCGATGCCGGCGCAAAAGCCTGCCGTGGAGGTTAACAGTTAACTAATGCTGAACCCCTGGCCAACGAGCTCGGAGCAGCAGAGAGCAGGGGCCATAAAACAGCCACCAGCCGCCGCCACCGGAAGCAGGGGCCGCCGCCGGCCGGAAGCAGCTGTCCCCGCGAGCCCCGCCCCCGGTCGCCCAGCCCCGCACTGAGAGAACAGAACTCACAGTCAAGTCCTCGCTCCGCCTCCGCGAGACCCACCCGCAGCGGCCTCCGCGGGAATGCGACTGCGTAAACCAGAGAGCTCTAGCCCCCGCGGGGCGCCTCCGCGGGGCGGGCGTAGAAGCCCACGTGACCTAGAAGTGCCCGCCCCCGAGGCCGCCTTAGTGGCCCTGCTGGATGATGACCCCGCCTGACGTCGGGATTGCAAAGCTCTGCCAGCACCTACGAACTAGCAGTCTTAATCGTGTGTTTGACAAATGTGAGTGGCCTCGGTTTCCTTATTAGGTGTTTATTGAGCTCACTACATTTGTCCATATTTTAAATGCACTCAGCAATCTCTCTTGGGAATTTACCTATACAATATTTGTAGAAGTTCTTCACGATGCATATAAAGCCATGTATAAGGATATTTATTGCAACGAGAGAATAAAATAGCTAGGTAATAATCAACTCAAGGAAAGGGTTAAATAAAATATAGTGCAGACACGTGAATTACTTTAAGGACTGATTCCTTGATATATCGACTGTTATAAGGCACGTCGCAGAATACTATGTGTAGAGTGCACTCAGTGTAAAATTGTTTATTGAGCAAATATATGTGTACACAAACTTTTTCTTAAAAGGCAAATGTGGTTATTTGCGGGGGAGATGCCTCTTTATACTTCCCTGAATTAAAATTAAAATAAAATAGAAAAACAAATCGTTCTGTTTGTGTTCAGAACTGGAAGCTCGATGGCCCTGATAGTTTGTTTTTTTGTTTTGTTTTGTTTTGTTTTTAAGTTTCTTGGATTATCTTCCTGCAGTGGTTTGTAAGGTTGGCTATGCCTTAGAGTTATCTGTGTTTTAAAGTCAGATGCCCAGTCTGCCCCAAAGTAATGAAATAAAAATTTTAGTGGGAAGGGAGATTCAATATATGTTTTAAATTTACTAGTGATTCTAGTGTGAACCCAAGGTTAAATGCCACAGCCTGTATTTAGTATACTGACTTAGGCATCTCTGACCCTAGGTGGCCCAGTGGTCTGGGGGCAGCTGAAATCTTGTCCATTTACCCCAGTGTGCTTTATAAATGTCATCTTAAAAATAAGCCACTACCTGTAAAGAGTTGAGAAGTTCAGAATAATGAATTTGCCTCCAGTTCTGATTTCTTCTGATTCTGTAACGTTCAGTATATGTTAAAGGTGATCAGTAATATTTTGTGGAATAATTTTCCTTTTGACCATTTGTTTCACTGATTGAAACAAATTAACCATCTAGTTTTGATATATCTCTTACCAAAGTGATAATAAATCATTTGTTATAATTTCTATTACCTGTCCCACATTATTTTATTTACACATGGAGAATGTCAGCAGTACCTAACTTATGTTATTGAAGGACTAAGTAAGCTTTCCCATTCTATTTTATTTTTTAACTTTTTTTTATGGTGCTGGGGATTGAACCCAGGGCTTTGTGCATGTGAGGCAAGCACTCTACCAACTGAGCGATATCCCCACCCCAAGGTTTCCCATTTTTAATGAAAAGTTCTCTTTTGCTTTGGTGTAACCTGGGCATTAAAAAGCCCTATCTTAGAGCCTTTGACCTTAAATCTGATTTTGAATAAACTCAATCCTTTAGTAAATATACTCATATATACCCACAAGAAGATGAGAGAGGAAGGGAAACTTTCTATAAAAAATATTAATGTAGTTAGTCATGTGGTAATATAAAATTCTTGGAAAGTTATAGTGAAGGACAGAATAAACTACCTATCTTCGGTTTCCAGATACACAAACTCACAAAATCGTGCATAGGCAGGCATGCACATTAGGTAACAGTGAGAACCCATAAAGTTCATTTGAAAGTCATTACAGTGCAGAATAAAATCCATGACTTTTACTGTTTAGTAAGACTTTTAAACAGTAAGATTCATGAGTTAATTTTGTGCAATAAAACCGTTCTAACCAGTTTGGTCACTGATACTCCTAAGTTCTATCAGTAACTGTCTTGGGGCACTTTCTACTTATCTCCTTGGAACCAGTTTGTATCTTCCTTTATTTTTACATTCCTTGCTTTCTGGTGTTTCTTTCTTTGACCTCCTAGTGCCATCTAGTGGTACCTGTGGGACAAGGAAACTCCAGGTTTTCCTCTGAAGGTTGGCTCCATGGATTAATAGGGACAGTTTCAAGTGTCCCTTCTTACCTTTGTGAACCCAACCCCTCTACCTGAGCATCAGGCTGTTTATAGGCAGGCTTTTCAGATACTAAGTTCCTCTTAGAGAAATTAAAACATTGCCTTCACTAGTTTGGGGAAGACACCTGTGTACTGCTAGTTTCACTGGAGAAGTTTGAAGGGTATACACACCCAGGTGGATTCCCTACTCCTTCAAAACATCAATAATATTGCTCTCATTAGGTTACTGTGATTCAAATCATAAGAGAGGGTGGCTTTAAATGTCATCTGTCTTCAATGATTCCTAAACCAATGTGTCTACAATCTGCTTTTGTTTTAAATGCCTGCTTGACATTTCCATGTGGATATTATGGCAAAGACAGTTGTCCCATCTACTTTCAGCCCCATTTGCAGTTTGTTGAGGCCCTGAGTTCTGATCAACTAGACTGTGAATGAAAATGCATTATGCATTCCTGAAATGAAACACAGAATAGTTGATATGAGACCTCTCCTGTTGGCTCTTTTTTTTTTTCTTGGTTTAATAAGGACTTTTTTTTTGAGAAAAAAAGGTCCCAAATATCAGGCTGTTCACAAAAGTAATCCACAGTATCGATTTTAGAAAACAAAGACTATTACACTAATTATTCTTGTAGAGGCTGCATTTAACATGCCAACTCCCATTTATAAAAATACATTTTTAGGCCAGAGACCCTGAGCACTTTGCATCAGAGCATCAGTGTCATTGCTGCTATTTTAGCTGTCAGGCTAAAAAGCTTGAAGTGTACAGCGCTGGGACTCGGAGCAACCACTGGGGCTCCGGCGGCTGCCCAGGGGAGGAGTGGCGAGGACAGCTGTGTGGACTCAGGACACCAGGGCCTGCCCTGAGGAGGAGGAGGAGGAGCGTGGCCACTTGGATTCGGAGTGACTGCACCAGAGCTACAGGCGGTTGCCAGAGGAGAAGCCGCGCGGCGAGCTATTTGGACTCAGACCACTTCTGAACACCGGGGCCTGCACGGAGGAGTAGGAGGAGGAGGAGGAGGAGCGCGGCGGGTTGTTTGGACTCGCAGTGACTGCATTAGCGCTCCAGGCGGCTGCTCAGAGGAGAAGGCGAGTGGTGAGTTGTTTGGACTTAAAGTGACAGCTCCTGAACACGGGGGCTGCCTGGAGGAGAAGCGTGGTGGGTCGCTTGGTCTTGAGTGGCCGCACCAGAGCTCCGGGCGGTTGCCCAGAGGACCCCTGCTGCGGGTCACGTGGATTCAGAGCCACTCAGAGCGACCGCTCCTGAACACCCGGGGGGTTATCTGGAGAAGGAGGAGGAACGGGGAGGGTCACTTCGACTCGGAGTGATTGATTGCCCAGGGCTACGGGTGGTTGGTGGGAGGTGGAGGCACGCAGTGAGTTTCTTGGACTCCTAGTGACCGCACCGGAATACTGGGCGGCTGTCTGGAGGAAGAGGCGTGTGGCGGGTCTCTGGGACTCAGAGCGATTGTACGGGGCCCCAGGTGGCTGCTCAGAGGAGGGGCCGCATAGCCAGGCGATTAGGTGCAGAGCAGGGTCCCAGGATCTAGGAGGCTTCTGGGTGGAAGAGCCGCACAGAGACAGGCTTAGGGCGGAGCGAAGGTTCCAGGCCTGCAGGCAGATTCTCTGAGGAGGGGCAGCCTAAGGAGATTCATCTGCGAAGGGTGAGGCTCCCAGGCCCAGGAGGTAGGGCCGGGCCCCTGGGAACTTTGCAGAGGAAGGCAGCCCAGCCCAGGAGGTAGCTGTAAATTGAGGGGAACCTCTAGGAGGGAACTGACCAGCGAGACCTCCCCACTGGGTGAGTCTTCCCTGCCGGGTGAGGTTTTCCCACAAGGACGGTAAAACTAGAGACTCAGGCCCAAACAGGCCTTGCCTCAGCCCGCAGCCTAGGTCCCCTTTGGATGACCATTGGTCAACAAGTGGAGGCACCTCTGCCCACTGGCAGGGATTATACCCCACCTGAAGGCCACCACTCCTAGAGAGGCAGCTTCCTTGTGGAGCACCGCATTATCAACTTCCTCCAAGACTTCAGGCTACTGAAGGCTAAGGGGGGATATATATAGAAATCTTCAGGGACATTGTAAGTCAATAGAGGAAATCTGCAATATCTCAGCGGTCCACTGATACCTGAACAATATGAGAAAACAAGGAAAGAAAATGCTGCAAACAAATCTAGATGTTACATCAATAAAACCCAATGACAGCATGGCAGAAGAAATGACAGAAAAGGAGTTCAGAATGTACATAATTAAAATGATCAGAGAAGCAAACGATGAGATGAAAGAGCAAATGCAAGCATTGAATGATCGCACCAATCGACAGTTAAAAGAGCAAATACAGGAAGCAAAAGATCATTTCAATAAAGAGTTAGAGATATTGAAAAAAAACCAAACAGAAATCCTTGACATGAAGGAAACAATAAACCAAATTAAGAACTCCATAGAAAGCATATCCAATAGGATAGAACACCTGGAAGACAGAACCTCAGACATTGAAGACAAAATATTTAACCTTGAAAACAAAGTTGAACAAACAGAGAAGATGGTAAGAAATCATGAACAGAATCTACAAGAACTATGGGATATCATGAAAAGGCCAAATTTAAGAATTATTGGGATTGAGGAAGGCCTAGAGAAACAAGCCAAAGGAATGAACAATTTATTCAATGAAATAATATCAGAAAATTTCCCAAATCTGAAGAATGAAATGGAAAATCAAGTTCAAGAGGCGTATAGGACTCCAAATATACAAAATTACAACAGACCCACACCAAGGCACATTATAATGAAAATACCTAACATACAAAATAAAGACAGAATTTTAAAGGCTGTGAGAGAAAAGAACCAAATTACATTCAGGGGGAAACCAATACGGATATCAGCAGACTTTTCAATCCAGACCCTAAAAGCTAGAAGGGCCTGGAACAACATTTTTCAAGCCCTGAAAGAAAATGGATGCCAACCAAGAATCTTATACCCAGCAAAACTTACCTTCAAATTTGACGATGAAATAAAATCCTTCCATGATAAACAAAAGCTAAAAGAATTTACAAAAAGAAAGCCAGCATTATAGAACATTCTCAGCAAAATATTCCATGAGGAAGAGATGAAAAACAAAGAAGCAAATCAGCAAAGGGAGGAATTACCCTAAAGGAATTGTCAAATAAAGGAGGAAACAAGTTGTGTCAAACAAATAAATAAATAAAATTTAAAAAGTGAACCAAATGACCGGGAAACCAAATCATATCTCTATAATAACCCTGAATGTTAATGGCCTGAATTCATCAATCAAAAGACATAGACTGGCAGATTGGATTAAAAAGAAAGATCCAACAATATGTTGCCTGCAAGAGACTCACCTCCTAGAAAAAGATACCCATAAACTAAAGGTGAAAGGATGGGGAAAAACATACCATGCACATGGACTCAGCAAAAAAGCTGGAGTATCCATCCTCATTTCCGATAATGTGGACTTCAAGCCAAAGTTAGTCACAAAGGATAAAGAAGGTCATTTCATACTGCTTAAGGGAAGCATAAATCAGCAAGATATAACAATCATAAACATCTATGCCCCAAACAGTGGCTCATCCATGTATGTCAAACAAATCCTTCTCAATTTCAGAAACCAAATAGACCATAACACAATAATACTAGGTGATTTTAACACGCCTCTCTCACCACTGGACAGATCTTCCAGACAAAAATTGAACAAAGAAACCATAGATCTCAATAACACAATCAATAATTTAGACTTAACGGACATTTATAGAATATACCATCCAACCAAGAGCGAATACACTTTCTTCTCAGCAGCACATGGATCCTTCTCTAAAATAGACCATATATTATGCCACAAAGCTAATGTTAGCAAATACAAGAAGATAGAGACACTACCATGTATTCTATCAGATCATAATGGATTGAAGTTAGAAATAAATGAAAGAGTAAAACACAGAAACTATTCCAACATCTGGAGATTAAACAATATGCTATTATATGATGAATGGGTAACAGAAGATATTGGGAAGGAAATTAAAAAATTCTTAGAGGTAAATGAGAACAAAGAAACATCATATCAAAATCTCTGGGACACTATGAAAGCAGTACTTAGAGGGAAATTTATTTCATGGAGCGCATTTAATAAAAGAAGTAAAACTCAACAAATAAACTACCTAACACTACAGCTCAAAGCCCTAGAAAAAGAAGAACAGAACAGCACCAAAAGTAGTAGAAGACAGGAAATAGTTAAACTCAGAGCTGAAATCAATGAAATTGAAACAAAAGAAACAATACAAAAAATTGACAAAATAAATAGCTGGTTCTTCGAAAAAATAAACAAAATCGATAAACCTTTAGCCACACTAACAAAGAGAAGACGAGAGAAAACCCAAATCACTAAAATTCGGAATGAACAAGGAAATATCACAACAGACAGGATTGAAATACAAAACATAATTAGAAGCTATTTTGAAAATCTATACTCCAACAAAATAGAAAATTTCGAAGACATCAACAGGTTTCTAGAGACATGTGAATTGCCTAAACTGAACGAGGAGGACATAAAGAATTTAAATAGACCAATTTCAAGTACTGAAATAGAAGAAGTCATCAAAAGCCTACCAACAAAGAAAAGTCCGGGACCAGATGGGTTCTCAGCCGAGTTCTACAAAACCTTTAAAGAAGAGCTCATTCCAATACTTCTCAAAGTATTCCATAAAATAGAAGAGGAGGGAACCCTCCCAAACTCATTCTATGAAGCCAATATCACACTGATACCTAAACCAGACAGAGACTCATCAAGGAAAGAAAATTTCAGACCAATATGCTTAATGAACATCGACGCAAAAATTCTCAACAAAATTTTAGCAAATCGCATACAAAAACATATTAAAAAGATAGTGCACCATGATCAAGTGGGCTTCATCCCAGGTATGCAAGGTTGGTTCAACATCAGGAAATCAATAAATGTAATTCACCATATTAATAGACTTAAGGTCAAGAATCACATGATTATTTCAATAGATGCAGAAAAAGCATTTGATAAAATACAGCACCCCTTCATGCTCAAAACACTAGAAAAAATAGGGATAGTGGGAACATTCCTTAACATTGTAAAGGCCATTTATGCTAAGCCCATGGCTAATATCATTCTAAATGGTGAAAAACTGAAAGCATTCCCCCTAAAAACTGGAACAAGGCAGGGATGCCCTCTTTCACCACTTCTATTCAACATCGTTCTTGAGACTCTGGCCAGAGCAATTAGACAAACCAAAGAAATTAAAGGGATACGAATTGGAAAAGAAGAACTCAAACTATCCCTGTTCGCTGATGACATGATTATATATTTAGAGGAACCAGGAAATTCCACCAGAAAACTCTTAGAACTCATAAGTGAATTCAGTAAAGTAGCAGGTTACAAGATCAATGCCCATAAATCCAACGCATTTTTATACATAAGTGATGAATCTTCAGAAAGAGAAATTAGGAAAACTACCCCATTCACAATAGCCTCGAAAAAAATAAAATACTTGGGAATCAATCTCACAAAAGAGGTGAAAGACCTCTACAATGAGAACTATACAACACTAAAGAAAGAAATTAAAGAACACCTTAGAAGATGGAAAGATCTTCCATGTTCTTGAATAGGAAGAATTAATATTGTCAAAATGGCCATACTACCTAAAGTGCTATACAAATTCAATGCAATTCCAATTAAAATCCCAATGACGTACCTTACAGAAATAGAGCAAGCAATTATGAAATTCATCTGGAAGAATAAGAAACCCAGAATAGCTAAAGCAATCCTTAGCAGGAAGAGTGAAACAGGGGGTATCACAATACCAGATCTTCAACTCTACTACAAAGCAATAGTAACAAAAACGGCATGGTATTGGTACCAAAATAGAAAGGTAGATCAATGGTACAGAATAGAGGACACGGACACAAACCCAAATAAACACAATTTTCTCATACTAGACAAAGGGGCCAAAAATATGCAATGGAGAAAAGATAGCCTCTTCAACAAATGGTGCTGGGAGAATTGGAAATCCATATGCAACAGAATGAAACTAAACCCATATCTCTCACCATGCACGAAACTAAACTCAAAATGGATTAAGGACCTCGGAATCAGACCAGAGACCCTGCAAATTATAGAAGAAAAAGTAGGTCCAAATCTTCACCTTGTTGGTCTAGGACCAGACTTCCTTAACAGGACTCCCATAGCACAAGAAATAAAAGCTAGAATCAACCACTGGGATAGATTCAAACTAAAAAGCTTTCTCTCAGCAAAGGAAACTATCAGCAATGTGAAGAAAGAGCCTACAGAGTGGGAGAATATCTTTGCCAATCATACTTCAGATAGAGCACTAATCTCCAGAATCTATAAAGAACTCAAAAAACTCTACTCCAAGAATTCAAATAATCCAGTCGACAAATGGGCTAAGGAAATGAATAGACACTTCACAGAAGAAGATCTACAAGCAGTCAACAAACATATGGAAAAATGTTCCACATCTCTAGTAATAAGAGAAATGCAAATCAAAACCACCCTAAGATTCCATCTCACCCCAATTAGAATGGCGATTATCAAGAATACGAGCAACAACAGGTGTTGGCGAGGATGTGGGGAGAAAGGTACACTCATACATTGATGGTGGGGCTGCAAATTAGTGCAGCCACTCTGGAAAGCAGTGTGGAGATTCCTTAGAAAACTCGGAATGGACCCTCCATTTGACCCAGCTATCCCACTCCTTGGCCTATACCCAAAGGACTTAAAATCAGCATACTACAGAGATACAGCCACATCAATGTTCATAGCTGCTCAATTCACAAAGCCAGACTGTGGAACCAACCTAGATGCCCTTCATTTGATGAGTGGATAAAGAAACTGTGGTATATATATACAATGGAATATTACTCAGCCATAAAGAATGATAAAATTATGGCATTTGCAGGCAAATGGATGAAATTGGAGAATAGCATGCTAAGTGAGATAAGCCAATCTCAAAAAGCCAAAGGACGAATGATATGGCTAATAAGTGGAGGATGACACATAATGGGGGGGAGGGAAGGGTTATTGTTAGGGTTAGAGTTAGGGTTAGGGAGGGGGGCAGGTATGGAGGAAGGAAGCACTGTATAGAGGGTAAAGAGGGGTGGGAGTGGTGGGGGGAAAGGAAAAAATAACAGAATGAATCAAACAACATTATGTAAATTTATGATTACACAAATGGTATGCCTTTGCGCCATGTACAAACAGAGAAACAACATGTATCCCATTTGTTTACAATAAAAAAAAAATACATTTTTAGGGACGAGGGTTGTGGCTCAGTGGTAGAGTGCTTACCTAGCACATGTGAGGCACTGGGTTCAATCCTTAGCGCTACATAAAAATAAATAAATAAATAAAACAAAGGTATTGTGTCTATCTATAAATAAAAATATTTTTAAAAATTACATTGTTGGGGGCTGGGGATCTATCAGTTGGCAGAGTGCTTGCCTCACATGCACAAGGCCCTGGGTTCAATCCCCAGCATCACACACACAAAAAATTACATTGTTATATTTCTAATAAACAACCCCATACAGGACTGTTATGTGGGGGATAACCCACATCTCTAATTGAAAGCTGCTCTCAGGTGCTGCAACTAAATGAGATTGCCTTTGCAGTTAGGGAAGCAACTACTGAAATCATGTATAAACGGAGAGAACTGTGCTCCCTGCATAACAAGATTATTTTGGAGACAGTTGATAAAAACCACACATCCTTTTTAGCATTAAATCATAAAGAGGTATCAAAATTAAAAGCAAAAATTATAGGGTAAGATATAACAAAACTAGTAGGAGCATCACAACAAGTGAAAATGGGACTAGGCACAGGGCAATATGAATTAATGAACATGGGAAGGACAAAGGGAGAAGAATGAACATGTGCTAAAGACACTGATGAAATTTTGATCTTAGAAAAAATTTCTAGGTAATGAAATAATGAGATAAGATTTCTAAACCCCACTGTGTGCTTAAGAGTCATGCTCACCACTGTAGCTGTCTCTGTCATCCTCTCCTTCCTCTGCCTCTTTTTCATCATCCTTGATCATCTCTAGCTGGTTTTCATTATCATCATCATCCAGTAGCTCCCCCTCCTCAGCATAGTCACCTGCAATCCCGTCAGACTTCATCTTCACATTAATCCCATCTTTCTTCAGGGAGCTGCTTGTTTGCTCTGCTCCTTTTCAGGTTTTTCCAGGCTTTCTAGAAGAGAATCCACTTTTTGTTTTATTTGGGTCAGCTTCTTCTTAATCGCCTGAAGGTCATCTCCATTCAACTTTCCAGACTTGGAAGAAGATCCCTGATGTCCCCTCTTAGAACTGAAGCCACTTTTGCCCCTTAGGGAGTTATTTCCTGATACATGTCAGCATTTAGAGGGCACTACAGCCCTAGCAATAGGAGGAGGAGGAGGAGGAATGCACGCTGGATAACTTGTACATTCTGTCATAATAATCCTGCTGAAAGTCACAGTCCAAGTCAAAAGAGGAGCTGAGTAGAGGGAATGGAGAAGGGTGTTCTGGTACTGACCTGAGCATCTCTGCTGCAGATCATTTCCCACTTGCTTTTCTTCTGTTCGCTTTTGACTCTATAGCCAGATTAGTATCTAAAACCTGGCCAACAACCATTCTGTCATTCTCTCCTACTACAGTAGCTAGGCATTTCTCTCATTAACATACTAAACAAAGGCAAGCCCTTATGGACAGAGCAACTCACAATTTTGCCACACTTCAGGAAGATTGCCTCCAAATCAGACTTCTTGACCACCAGAGTGTTAAGATTCCCAGTGAATACATGGCAGTTCATGGAGCGAGGCTCTGTCTTGTTGGTGACGTTGCTAGCCATGGTGTTTGATAAGGTTCCTTACAAGGGTGAAAGAACATCACCCAGGAAGGGTGTGCATCTATTCCAAAGCCACCCTGACTCCAGGTCATTCTGTCTGATGCTGCCATCAGACAGATGGCAGATCAGACAGATGCCATCAGACAGATGCTCTTTTTTTTTTTTTTTTAAATCACAAAAATTAACAACATCCTATGTGGTAGAATCTCTACCAGCCTGAATTTTTGAGTGATTATGTGGAACAAAGACCACATGATTTTCCCCTGATAAACCTCCCCAGTGCCACCAAGAAGAGAAAGATATATAACTTAAGTAAAAATAAAATTTTGTTGTTAAGGCACTGAAATTTTGAGGTTGTTGTTATAATATAGGATAGTTTAACCTGGTGTCTCATAATTATATCTAATTTCATTTTACTGCATTCAAAATTAAAATGTTAGTTTTTAATGCAAGGACATATTTATCATCCAAGTTCCCAGATGCCGGCCAGGTGCCAACCTTGCAAACATTTCTAAGGATGTTGGTCTCAGATCAACTTTGTGAACTCTACTGCACGGGGGCGGGGGTGGGGTGGGGAGGGAAATGCCAAGTCTCTGAGTTAAACATATGTACACAAACTATTGCCTTCTCCCTTAGTGCTGTCCTCTTGAGAAAACAAACCACCTTGAATACTCTCTGCAGGGAAAAAGGACAAAGCAGAGGAAAGGAGAAGCTGAGCTAAGCACATGAAGGAAGTGAGTAAAGGTTAGAGATTTTAAGAGTTGAAACATTTTTTGTTCCCTCCTGACTTTTATGTTCCAGGCGAAACTCTTGAGTCCTGGGCATTAAGGAAACCATACATAGCTGTTAATGAGGGATGAAGAGCATGTGGGCAGTAAACACCAGGTAGTCTGCATTGTGCTGGAAGCAAGGGTTGGCTATTTGTACCAGGCCAGACTTAGCAAATATACACAGAGCTACTTGGACCCAGTGAAGGCAGACGCAAAGAGCCTTAGGTGATATAAATTTTAGGGTTCAGGCTCCTGCTTCTTGACCTTGAACAATGTTCAGAAAGTCCCCATTGGGTCTCCACAGAGGAAGAGACCCAATAGAGTCCCTGGAGAGCAGTCACAGCTAAGGCAAGGACTAAATTATAGAACAAATGCCTTTTGGTACTTGACCTTTTAACCTAAAGCAGCAGATAAGTGAGTAGTTTGCTGCCATTAGAGGTATTGATAGTAATAAAACTAAAACTTCAGATCCCCCCACCACATGGGCCCTTTCCAGGATCCTGAGGTCCTAAGAGACGCTACTAATGTGCTCACATGGTTATCCTTTATGCACACACAGAATATATAGAGAATATGTGTAAGCTGGGTAGGGGGTGCATGCCTGTAATCCCAGCAGCTTGGGAAACTGAGGTAGGAAGATTGCACGTTCAAAGCCAGCCTCAGCAACTTAGTGGGACCCTAAGCAACTCAGTGAGACCCTGTCTCTTAATAGAATATAAAAAAGGGCTGGGAATGTGGCTCAGTGGTTAAGCACCCCTGGGTTCAATCCCTGCCACCAAAAAGAAAAAAGAGCTGAGAATATATGTGCTGTGTGTATGTGTAAATAATTTGAGAACAAACTAAAAAATATAGAAAAGTTGTACAGGGTCACTTTGTGCTACAACAACCATTTCAGGGTATATGTCCAATCTGATGTCCATCAGCTCCTAATGCTTTGTATTCCTGCAAACAAGGACTCTCTTCTCATAATCACAATATAATCATGAAATCAGAAAATTTCTGATGGCACATTACCATCATTTAAAAAAAATTTAGTTGTGTATGGACACAATACCTTTATTTTATTTAGTTTTGTTTTAATGTGGTGCTGACAATCAAACCCAGTACTTCACACATGCTAGGCAAGCACTCTATCACTGAGCTATGACCACAACCCCTACATTACCATCCTTTAAATCTTTTTTAAATTTGTCTTTTTAGTTATACATGACAGTGGAATGTATTTTGACATGTCATATGTACATGGAATATAATTTCCCATTCTTGTGGTTTACATGATGTGGAGTTACACTGGCTGTGTATTCATATATGAACATAAGAAGTTATGCTCAATTCATCCTACTGTCTTTCCCATTCCCATCCTCCCTGTTCAATCCAGTGAACCTTCATTCCCCCACCCCCACCCCATCCCCCACCTATTGTAAGTCAGCATTCACATATCAGAGAGAACATTTGGCCTTTGGTTACATTATTTTACTTAGCATGATACCCTCCGGTTCCATCCATTTTGTCACTGCCCACAGCAACAATCTCATGGGCATATATTGGAGGTGGACTGGAAATAAAATACTTCTATTCCTGAGCTGCTTCCTTGCTTGCTTGCTTCCCTTTCCTTTCCTCGTACAGGCCACCAAATGTCGCCGACCAGTGGGACACAAAGTGAAACATGCACAACTCCCTTCTTGCTTGGACGGAAGACCTTTATTACAGGAAGAACACTCACTTATATACAGTTAACAAACCAATCAGAAACTTGTTGCCAAGGGGAAGTAAGTCTTGGAATATTACTATTGGTAGCTTAGGCATGGTCTGACAGGGATAGCCAGTGTGTTCATCTTCCTGTTTACAGCGAGAGACAAACTACATGCCCACTGGCGCTGCGCCAGCCGCCATCTTAGCTTGGTCTTAGCTTGGTCTATGTGGCACGAACCCAGGCGTTGCCTGCCACACATTTACTGACAAATACCATAATTTCATTCTTTATGACTAAGTAATATTTCATTGTATATATGTGCCACATTTTCTTTATCCATTTATCTATTGAAGGGCACATAGGTTGATTCCATAGCTTAGCTATTTTGAATTGAGCTGCTATGAACATTGACCATCAGTTGATTCTTAAATCCAGTTCTGAATCAAGGTTATATTTAGTTGTCAGGATTATTTAGCCTCTGTCAATCTGAGATAGTTCCTCAGTCTTTCCTTAACATCCATAACCTTGACATTTTTTAAGATGACATGCCATTCATTTTATGGAATGTCCCTCAATTTAAGTTTGTCTGATGTGTCCTCCTGATTAGTTTCAGATTATACAAAAAGTAGAGATTGAACCTGGTGGGCTGTAGAGCTGCCTTTCTGTTCCTTTCTCCCCTGTCAGAGCTTGCCTCACTCTACAGCCTTGCCATCTACCCCACTAGGGCTTAACCACCCCACTCTGAACCACTATGCTCCATAACTCCCACTTAAGTCCCCCCACTTCAGAACTGAAGGATTTAGGAGGTGAAAAGAAGGAAGAGAGAAATAGTTGTACTAATATATTTTTGTAAAATGTATAAAAAGTAACAATTTAACTTCAATTTGAGGCCATTGTCTCTTTTCCTTCTGTCTCAGGCATTTTTTGAGTTCTGACTAAAGATCTGTTGAGTTGAATATGAATTTAATTTCAGTTTAGTGGTATATATTTACATGGTTTATAGCTTCCAAGAGTACTCCTGTTGCCTACTAAGATCACTTTCTGCATATGCCCACACCAAAGTGAGCACCAGAGTTTTATCAAAATGTAAGCATTGACTGAAGCATCTGGCATGAGAAGGATCTGAGTCATGGAGGAGAAGCCTGATTTGAAATGGATGGAGCCAGAAGTTAGTTTGTGGGAAATTCTGTTATCAGATTTTTATTAAATTTATAAAAATTATAAGAATAGGGATCTTTCCTCATTGACAGTATATTTGATAGTATGTAATGTAAGCTATAAATCCACCATATGTCTTTTTTTTAATTTTATTTTTGGCGGTGCTGGGATTGAACCCAGGGCTTTGTGAGTGCGAGACAAGCACTCTACCAACTGAGTTATATCCCCAGCCCCACCATATGTCTTGATAGGAATTGCATGAAATAGAATACATCAGAATTCCCATGTCTAAAGTACATAAACCTGTACCAGGACTATAAACCGTGAGTTTGTTAATTTTGAAAAAGTAATGCTATAAAAATATTGAATTATGCTTCTCTTGTCATTTTATAAATCATGAAGTACTTGTACTACCAAGGACTACAGAGTTCTGGAAATTGTCCATGACAGGTGTGGGTAGGCAGCACCCTCTGGGCTGCTCCAAATTCCATTCTGTAGTCTAGGTCAGAGAGGGAACAATGAAGGGACAAATATTGTGTTCATGTAATATATCCTCATTCTCAAAGTCATCCATACAATCCCATGGAACCAAGATGGTGCTGGAAGAGTGTACCTCAGTGCAGATGCTTAGCCAGTGTCACTGAAAATAGCCTCTGGGGCACAGGACTAGAAATACATGCTCCCAAGAGAACTCTAAGTCAATAGAGTCCCTGCTTAATTAAATACAAAGGCTCAGAATTGAAATGGCAATGAGGGGATTTTAATCAATAAGAGGGAGATACCTGGAGACTGAGGCCTCCACTTTCTCAAATTTTGAAACTTGTAAGAAAGCATGATAATCCAGTTGCTTCTGTCTGAGATAAACACTTAGATGCTTCTCTTCCTACCCCTGAGATTTGTGAAACATGATGTCCAAATTGACCTCTCATGAAAAGATTTTTCCAAAATGAGTTTATACTTTCATAGGTTGTAGATTGGGCTGACTGACAGCCAGCCTGGGAAAGTTGACCCCCACATTCTGTCCTCTCAGATCCTAAGCCTACATATGGAATTCTGGGAATACATGTTTGCTTGGCAATTGCTCCAGAACCACAAATGGTTCATTTCCTGACTTGGGTAAGGTAGGTGAGAGGTCAGTGATGCAATAATGTTCTGGTTCCTTCTAACACCTGGAACTCTTTGATGAATGAAATTCATCATTGGAGATGAATGATTAGCACCTTAGAGATCCTAACAGAGGGACCTATTTCAGGGAGAGACAGGCTACCGCAGCAACCCTACAGCAGAGACTGCTCAGAATCAGAAATTGGAAAGGGCTTCAATTTTTTCATACAAGGGTAGGAAATTTTGAGTTTTGAGCTTTGAACTTTGGATTTTTGAACTTTGATTTTTTGAATTTTGATACCTTTGGACCTTCTCTTGCAAGGGAATTTAATCTCTGAATATCAGTTCCTCCTAGACCTTGTTTTATAATCCAGATATGGAAAAGTGGTTTTTGGTTGTCATCATTTGTTTTGTTTTTGATTAGGTCCCCCTCATCCTAATGGGAGAGAGCCCAGGAGTAGTAATTTAATTGAGGATTCTTCACATGAAACTCCCAGAGTAAGGAATCTGCCTTCCTGCCTGTCATTCTGGTAAGCCTGGTATTTCTGGCAGTGTGTGCTGCCCTGAGTGTGTTTTCTATGTTTTAGTGTCAAGGTCTCCCATGTCTTGTGGGCACTAGTCTAAATCCTCAGCCCAACGACTGACTTCACTCCCTCTAGTTATGGAATCACTTAGGTCACACACTGTACGATTCCCAGTGTTTCTCACATTTGTTCCTGGGGTTATTTCCTGTAGTCGTTCCAGACTCAGCTGCTGATGCTTGCGTACCTGATTTCCTCAGGTCTTGGGGAGCAACAGTGCTCCTACCACATGCCTTTAATACACTGTTTCCAGATTTTAAATAATCTGAGATTTGCATGGTGGAATGTGTCCTGAGTGCTTCAGTCCCCTGTTCTATGCTCCTGTTCTTTCTAGAAAGACTCAACTGAGTTCCAAAGGGTTTAACTTGCTTTTTAAGTTGGTCTCTTCCTTTCTCTGCACATGCGCTGTTGTCAAAATGGAATGTCTGTGCAGACAAAATTTTCCTTAGCTGGATAATCCCAGCAGGAGGTAACCTGCCATTAGATCAACATCTAAGGCAGCCTGAATTTGCTCTGCTATTGTCCACCTGGATTTACTTCCATATATGTCATCTGGTTGTTCCTTCCTTGAGCCCTAACTCAATACATTTCTCTTGCCTGTTGCCTCAAGGTACAGGCCTCAACAATATCTGCATCTACAAAAGAGTTGTGTCATTTTATAACTCATCTGTAATCTCTGAGCATTTTATCTTGATTTTCCTGGTCTAATCTTCACTCTCTGTCCAAATTTTTATAACCACTGTCATATCTGCCCTGGTCTTTAAAGGGATAGTTCTAATAAATTAGACAGAGAGGTGGGGTTACAAAATCCATATGTGACTTCTGGAGGCGCGCGCGCGCGCGCGTGTGTGTGTGTGTGTGTGTGTGTGTGTGTGTGTTGGAGGTGGGGACAATTTTCAAAGAAAAGGTCATTGAGAAGATGGTAGAAGCTCCAAAAAGGTGTCCACTTTGGGAGTTGTTTTGCATGTTGATTTGTAAAAAACTCTGAGAAGTACTGTTGCAAAGAGACCTGATTGAGAATAAAGGAATAAACTAGAAGATAGCATAAGGAAATACTAAGAAAGATCCAGAATGTGGGATGTTCTGTAAGACAACTGGATTTGTTTCTTTAAAAACCCAATATTGGGGCTGGAGGTATAGCTCAGTGGTATAGTATTGCCTAGCATGCTCAAAGTCCTAGTACCACAGAACAACCAACCACAACCACCACCACTACCATGACCAACAAAAACTCACAATATCCTTCTTAACAGGTCAGAAATACTTTTTTAGAAAAAAAAAAAAAAAAAAAAAACTAAAGAAACATCACAATGTAATGTGTGAATTTTAATATTATTTGTGTAATAATAAAAAAACCCATACAAGTTATGTTGAGAACAGAAGAGAAATTTGAATGTAGACTTGGTATTAAAGGATCTTAGGGAAAATTATTGTTGATTTTCTTAAGAGTATCAATAATGCTTTTGTGATTATGTAAGAATTGCCTTAAGAGTTGAATGCTAAAGTATTTAGAGGTAAGATACAAAGAGGTCAAGATGTTTGCAACTGAATTTCAAGTCATTTACCACCAACAACAGTAATTTATAAAAGCAAATATGAAAAAATGTTAACAAGGGTTGAATTTTAGTGGTGAATATGTGGGTGTTGTTTTGTGTTATTCTTTCAGCTTTTCTGTATAATTTTTAATAAAAAATTTCAAAAGGAGAGAAACCTATTTAACCTAGTGTTCCAAATGTTTGGATATGAAACTTTTTCCCCTTTACAATAATATACCAAAGCATCTGCTGCTTCACAGAGTACATTCTGGAACATATTTGCCTAGGGCAAGCTCTTAGTAGCTACATTAAAAACATAATGGGCATGGTGTTGCATGCCTGTAATCCCAGCAACCCTGGAGACTGAGGTAGGAGGATCATGAGTTCAAAGTCAGCCTCAGCAACCTGGTGAAGGCCCTAAGCAACTCGGCAAGACCCTCTCTCAAAATAAAATATAAAAAAGGGCTGGGGATTTGACTCAGTGGTAAAGCACCTCAGGTTCAAACCTGATACAAAAGCAAAACAAAACAAAACAAAAAAACAATAATGATACATAATCAGTGAAAAATAAAAATCTTCAAGTATCAAAATGTACTCCACAAACCCATCTCACTAGCTGAAAGAGAACACATTTAATGCTCTTAACACAGTGACATGACTTTATTGGTCAAAGAGATGAAAGGTCAAAGCTTACATAGTGATTCTGAAGGTAACATTGATTACCCAAATTTTTATTTTAACACAGCATTCAGTTAGCTGTTACTGCTCAAATTCATCATCCAGGAAATACTAACTCCCCTTCCTCTTGTACACTCAGGATATTGGTAAACTCAGGAGGATTCGTGTGTGTCATTTGACACGATGGCTGTTGTCTAATCTCTGTCAGAGCTACACAATTGTCTTGGGGTTCCATAAATATTTCACTAGAACATTCAAGAATGGCACAATTTATGTGACAGGCATTGAATTGATTTGGGCTCACCCACTGCTGTAACCTTGGATCATCCTCTCCTCTGTCTCTGTTTTCTCTTCTCTTAGGATGAACTCCGAAGGTTCCTCATGCAAATGAGTCCTGGAAAATTGTTCCTCACCAGTCCCTTGGGTCTACCCATTACATCTGAAATCTACAGTAAAAACTACTCATAGCCTCTTGATGAGAGGAAATGGTTAGGACATAATATTGTATAAATATTTTAGCTCTATTTTTATGGGAGATGAACTTAAGACCCAATGCACTTGGACCTGAGGTGGCCTTCCTATGTAAGGAATGAGGTAATAGGGAGAACCCCATCATTCCTTATGCTTATTTGGATGTCTTCAGAGAAAATATTAACTCAAACTGATGAAACAATAACCAAATTTACTATTTCACATAATGAGAAGATCTGAGGTTGGATGACTCAACCTTTTGTTAATTCAGCTACTCATCTGCATCATCAAGGTCTTGGGATCCTTTCACCTTTCCACTCTTCTAGGCTCTAGGCGTTGGCCTTGTCTTACTTCCCTTCTATGTAGCGAGACCAGGGAGAAGAATGGGATTTACATGCTGGTTGTTGTATTAGTCAGTTTTCTGTTGCTAATAGTTTTAATAAAAAGATGTTCACTTTGACTCACAGTTTTGGAGGTCCAAGATCAAGGGTCCTCATGTGGTGATGGCCTTCTTGCTTCCTCCTTGTCTCTGTAATGTACAAAACTGCTCTCCCACCCTTTCCATTGCAGCCATTTCCCCGCCTCCCAACTACTGTCAGTCTGTGACCATCCTAGCTAGCTACTGGTTCATCAGTCAGCTTGCAAGTATCCTTCTCCGTTATTGGTCCCCTGTTAGCCTAGCAGAATTCAACTGCTTAAGCTACTCCTGCCATCTTTTCTCTCTTGCTTTTCTATCCCCGACTCACTTTCTTTCTCCTCCTTGCTTTCCACTCTCTCTAGCACATGCCCTTTCTCTTTCCCTTTCTTTTCCTCTCATTTTCTCTTACCCTGCAGGGAGACACTCTGTTTGCTTAATAAACTCCCTTATGTGATTTCCCATGTCCAGCATGGTTTTCATGGGATTCCTTACATTGGTGCTGTGACTCGGGATGGGTCCTTCCCCTGCCTCTTAGGCAAGTGGAACCCCATCTGACGCCCCAGTGCCCCCAGACACAGCCCCACCTTCCAATCGCCAGGATGCTCAGCTTTTTGCATGCAACACCGGACTTCAGATTGGTGAGTTCCCTTAGACAGGTCCCCACTCTAGATCACTTAAACACACCTTTGCTGACGTGAGAAGCATCCATCGATTGTCTGGGTCTCTCGAGGCGGCTAAGGTGTGGGGGTACCCCCAGCCACAACTTTTATAGTTATGGCTGGCCCCTATAGTCGGTCTTATCTGCTGGGTGAATTCCTGATTTTATGGTGGAGATTCTCTCTCAGGGTTGAGACTCATCTCGCACTTACACTCATACTCGAAAACCCTTATATCAGGTCCTCAACTCTTCTCGGCTTTTGCCTGGCCCTGCATTGATGCTTGTGTGACGACACCATCTATGTGTTGCCTTCTCATCTCCAGTCGACTACTCTGGCCTCAGGATGCCCTGGCCACAGACTCAGCTGTATCAGTCTCCACCATGGGATCTGGGTCCTCCATTCTGGCAGATTCAACCCTTCGCCTGACTCCCGGCTTATATTTGGCCATAGTACATTTTAGATAATCAATCCAAAATGGCTGCATACGCCCTGGCCACAGACTCGGCTGTATCAGTCTCCACCATGGGACTGATCTGTCAGATTCAACCCTGGGAACCCTTCGCCTGACCCCCGGCTTAAAGCCATCAAAATTCATTTGTGTAATGGCACATAGCTTCCGTGAGCAAGCGGGCAGATGGAAAGGGATTCCTTATCTTCAAGTCTCTTCTTTCTTGCTTCTTGGCTCTTCCTGCAAACTCGAAACTTCCGTTTGGCTTCTTTTCCCCCTCTTAATCCCTCCTCCTCCTCCAACTTTGACTCAGCTGTTTCTACTTCCATTCCCCTGCTCAGCCCACCTAGTCCTCCTGCCTCGAGGTCCCACATGTGCTGGTGTGGAGGGAATAACCAGCCCAATAGTCAGTGGCATGTCCCTGTAAGAAGTATGATATAGCAGCCCCATTCCCCACAAATAGTGGGAGATAATGGTTCACAATTTTCTGCATCCAGACCTGAATTGATTCCCCTCTCAGATCTCGGTCAAGGCTTACATTGAAATGTAAATGGAGGAAGCCAGAAGGTGCAGTGGGAGACCAGTCTCAAACCCAAGGGAAAAAAGAAGTGTCCATTTTAAATTTCTCCTGGGCTGCAACACAACACTTTATCTCTCCCTTTTCCTCTTCTCTCTGTCCTTCTCATTCCCATTTTCTCATGCTGTAATTAATGGCCATTGTCATTTTTCTTCTAGGACTCTTGTTTTTCTTAAACGCTATATTTTGATCCTACATACCTAGGTTAATGATTTTTGATCAGTTCTTTTTATCCAACGCTAGAGTTATTTTTGAACATCTGTTATATTGCAATGGAGATAAATATTATAAGGCCTTTACTTTTGTGTTAAATATAAGCATGCATAAAAATTAAAATTTAAAAAATGGATCCAAACACTTTTAATTCACATGATTTAAAAGGTTCAATTTAAATTGGGTAAACTAATAGAAGCAAAATGTCTTTAAAATTAACTCACAAGTCTCTAGGTGGTCAAACTCATTAAATGTTGATGTTTATAAAATGTCTAACATCAATTTTTCTAGGACTTTTCTTCAACAGGAAAGAGACGGCAAATACTGTTGGTATACTCGTCTGATATCTTGGTTTTTTAATAATAAGATGAGTGAATTAGAGCTGACATGTATGGGATTACTCAAATGTGTTTGTTAAATTTGATAATTGTGGAATGGTCACTCTTTGTATATTAAATGTGTTCATATTTTCCAGATATACAAGCCTTTAAAGCAGAAAATTTATCAAGCTGCTGTTCTCCAAATTAAAATGTCTGTAATGGAAAACCTATAGGACCTGTCATCAAAAGGATGTATGTAAATTTTGTCACTTTTACACTGAGATTAAAAAAAATTTAAATGTAAATGTATTTCTAAAAGTTATTGAGAGCCTGATTTGTTTAAAGGTTAAACATAAAAGCATTTTACCACTTTGCCACACAAAAGGGAAGTTAAAAGCTTTCTCAGCCTTTCTTTAATTCATGTTTTAGATATAATGTTAAATTGTGTTAACTAATGTTCATATAGACTCAGGAGTCAATATATGTAAACTTCTTAAAATGACATTTAAAAAGAGTGTAATGCGCAGTAGCAAAAATGGGACAACAGTGACTGAGATTGGGGTCTCTGACCTCATGACTGTGGCATGCCTAGTGCCTGGGAGTGCTCCTGTGCAGGGGCACAAGATGCCCAACTGCTGTGGCAGTACACTGGTCTCAGGCACACAGCTCTTGGGCAGGAAGGAATTCTTTTGCTAGATAACCAGTGTTTCATCAGCTCCCTTCTCTGGTTCCTGCCCACCTTACAGTAACTTTGGACAGTGGACTTCCTTGAGAGCTACACAGAGCTCCTGACATTGCACTTTGCAGATGTGAAAAAAGTTACGTAGATGTCCTAGTCTCTGTAACTTTCCTGAAAACAAAGAATAATGCTTACATAGTCTTTAACCTAATAATAAGACATATATAAAGATTGCTGACATAACTCTTTAGATCTGCATTTGCATCAGAGAATACAACTCCATCTGATCTCAGCTTAATCTTCAAAATCTGTGTTTATAAATCTTTATTTTCTAATGCTCCTTTGCCCCTCACTGAACTTGAGAATTTGGTCATGCTGGTCATGGCAAAAGAGGAAAAAATTAGCTACAGGATTAGAACATTTTACCTAAGATTTGTGAAAAGCCCCGCCTTACCTGAGATAAGGCTCTGCCTCACAACCCTGCTGCATGTTAAAATGGCTCCAAAGTAAGCCAGACTGTAACTCATTTAAAGTTGTGTTCAAAAGTTTGATGTTTGTTGTAAAGATTACTGTGATCTCAAACAGGGAATACAATGAATAACTCAGCCAAAATTCAAGATAGCTATTGCACAAACTGAATGTTTTACTGTTGGTGATTCCATTTTGTAAATGTTGTGTTTACATTCCTGATAACCTAGACAATGTTAAAGTTCCAAATAAAAGCCTTGTCCTCTCCAGCCTTTGCTAGGCCTTGTTATGGGAACAACTCAGTTCTTCCACCCCCTGGTGAGGAATTGTTGACTTCTGTCATCTTTATGATATTCATTGGCATGTTCCAGATTCTGCAACATTTATATTGTATTAATCTCATTTCAGTACTCATGTCTTTTTGTTCTTCTCTCATAGAAGCACCCATCCCCAGATGCCTTTACAACCTGCTCTTCCCCAACCAGACTTCTATCATGGACCCCTCGATTAACCCGATTTCTTTTCTTTTCTTTTCTTTCTTTCTTTCTTTTTTTCTTTCTTTCTTTCTTTCTTTCTTTCTTTCTTTCTTTCTTTCTTTCTTTCTTTCTTTCTTTCTTTCTTTCTTTCTTTATTTTTATTGTAAACAAATGGGATACATGTTGTTTCTTGTTTGTACATGGCGTAAAGGCATACCATTTGTGTAATCATAAATTTACATAGGGTAATGTTGTTTCATTCTGTTATTTTTCCCTTCCCCCCACTCCTCCTACCTCTCTTTTCCCTCTATACAGTCCTTCCTTCCTCCATTCTTGCCCCCCTCCCTAACCCTAACTCTAACCCTAACACTAACCCCTCCCCCCATTATGTGTCCTCATCCACTTATTATTCGACCTTTGATTTTTTGAGATTGGCTTATCTCACTTAGCATGATATTCTCCAATTTCATCCATTTGCCTGCAAATGCCATAATTTCTTTATGCCTGAGTAATATTCCATTATATATATATATATATATATATATATATATATATATATATACACCACAGTTTCTTTATCCATTCATCAATTGAAGGACATCTAGGTTGGTTCCACAATCTGGCTGTGGTGAATTGAGCAACTATGAACATTGATGTGGCTGTATCTCTGTAGTATGCTGATTTTAAGTCCTTTGGGTATAGGCCAAGGAGTGGGATAGCTGGGTCAAATGGTGGTTCCATTCCAAGTTTTCTAAGGAATCTCCACACTGCTTTCCAGAGTGGCTGCACTAATTTGCAGCCCCACCATCAATGTATGAGTGTACCTTTCTCCCCACATCCTCGCCAACACCTGTTGTTGCTTGTATTCTTGATAATCGCCATTCTAATTGGGGTGAGATGGAATCTTAGGGTGGTTTTGATTTGCATTTCTCTTATTACTAGAGATGTGGAACATTTTTCCATATGTTTGTTGATTGCTTGTAGATCTTCTTCTGTGAAGTGTCTATTCATTTCCTTAGCCCATTTGTCAATTGGATTATTTGCATTCTTGGTGTAGAGTTTTTTGAGTTCTTTATAGATTCTGGAGATTAGTGCTCTATCTGAAGTATGATTGGCAAAGATTTTCTCCCACTCTGTAGGCTCTTTCTTCGCATTGCTGATAGTTTCCTTTGCTGAGAGAAAGCTTTTTAGTTTGAATCTATCCCAGTTATTGATTCTTGCTTTTATTTCTTGTGCTATGGGAGTCCTGTTGAGGAAGTCTGGTCCTAAGCCGACATGTTGCAGATCTGGACCTACTTTTTCTTCTATAATTTGCAGGGTCTCTGGTCTGATTCCGAGGTCCTTAATCCATTTTGAGTTTAGTTTTGTGCATGGTGATAGATATGGGTTTAGTTTCATTCTGTTGCATATGGATTTCCAATTCTCCCAGCACCATTTGTTGAAGAGGCTATCTTTTCTCCATTGCATATTTTTGGCCCCTTTGTCTAGTATGAGAAAATTGTATTTATTTGGGTTTGTGTCCGTGTCCTCTATTCTGTACCATTGATCTACCTTTCTGTTTTGGTACCAATACCATGCCATTTTTGTTACTATTGCTTTGTGGTAGAGTTGAAGATCTGGTATTGCAATACCCCCTGTTTCACTCTTCCTGCTAAGAATTGCTTTAGCTATTCTGGGTTTCTTATTCTTCCAGATGAATTTCATAATTACTTGCTCTATTTCTGTAAGGTACATCATTGGGATTTTAATTGGAATTGCATTGAATCTGTATAGCACATTAGGTAGTATGGCCATTTTGACAATATTAATTCTTCCTATCCAAGAACATGGGAGATCTTTCCATCTTCTAAGGTTTTCTTTAATTTCTCTTTATTGTACTGTAGTTCTCATTGTATAGGTCTTTCACCTCTTTTGTGAGATTGATTCCCAAGTATTTATTTTTTTCGAGGCTATTGTGAATGGGGTAGTTTTCCTGATTATTCTTTCCAAAGATTCATCACTTATGTATAAAAATGCATTAGATTTATGTGCATTGATCTTATATCCCGCTACTTTACTGAATTCACTTATGAGTTCTAAAAGTTTTCTGGTGGAATTTCCTGGTTCCTCTAAGTATATAATCATATCATGAGCAAGTAGGGATAGTTTGAGTTCTTCTTTTCCTATTCGTATCCCTTTAATTTCTTTGGTCTGTCTAATTGCTCTGGCTAGAGTTTCAAGGACGATATTGAATAGAAGTGGTGAAAGAGGGCATCCCTGCCTTGTTCCAGTTTTTAGGGGGAATGCTTTCAGTTTTTCACCATTTAGAATGATATTAGCCATGGGCTTAGCATAAATGGCCTTTACAATGTTAAGGAATGTTCCCACTATCCCTTTTTTTTCTAGTGGATTAACCCGATTTCTCAAAAGGGAACTCCAAACTGCTTGCCCCACGTTGCCCCCTTCCAGCTCGAAGAAGCCAGATCAGTCATCACCCACCTTTCCCTACTGCAGTAAAGGAGTTCCTAAAATTAGAGGGGTGAATGAAGCCAGAATTGGGGACAGGCAGTTAGTGTAGAAATAGGGGATCAGTCAAATCAAGGAAATGAAGTTCATGAAAACTATCTGCCTCTGGAAGTCTGGAAGTTGAAGACTGCCCCTGGGAAAATGGACTTTTTACATCTCCCCAGTCACTTAGGCAGGAAGGAAAGAGAAGGCTTCAGAAAGAACTAGAGAACAAAAGATTTTCTTATAAAAACAGAAACGGGGGAATGTAATGTACAAAGCTGCTCTCCCCACCCTTTCTGTTGCAGCCATTTCCCCGCCTCCCAACTACTGTCAGTCTGTGACCATCCTAGCTAGTTACTGGTTTATCAGTCAGCTTGCAAGTGTCCTTCTCCGTTATTGGTCCCGTTAGCCCGGCAGAATTCAACTGCTTAAGGGTAGCTACCCCCGCCATCTTTTCTCTCTTGCTTTTCTCTCTCCCTGACTCACTTTCTTTCTCCTCCTTGCTTTCCACTCTCTCTAGCACATGCCCTTTCTCTTTCCCTTTCTTTTCCTCTCATTTTCTCTTACCCTGCAGGGAGACACTCTGTTTGCTTAATAAACTCCCTTATGTGATTTCCCGTGTCCAGCATGGTTTTTGTGGGATTCCTTACAGTCTCCACCTGGCAGGAGATAAGGAGCACATGTGGTACATTTGCATCTTCTGCTCTCTCTTTTTATAAAGCCACCAAGATTCAATCATGACCCCAATAAGATCACCTTAATGACCTTTTCTAATCCTATAATGGTACCACCTTACATGTTATAGTTGGATTAAGTTTCCACCCTCTTAATGCCTCACAAAGGGAATTAAATTTCAACACATGAAGTCTTGGGGGACACACTCAAACCATATCCAAGCCATAGCAGTTGTCTTAGATTTCTTGCTGAAACATGTTCATCTCGAAAAAAACCAGAGTTCTGTTGGCAAGGCAGGTGGGTAATGCAAAGTAACTCAATCTCCTGTGTTTCTCACAGCTGCTTCTGCACTAATGTCTGTGGGCATGAGGTTTCTCTAACATTTTCAACTTTTAAATGAAAAAATGGAGGCCCCTGCTGAAGTTAAATGGCATCCTTTAGGGTAAATATAAGACATATTCCATAAACATGATGTCTCTAGCCACATCTTGAACTGCAAGTCACTCCTCAGAACTAAGGAGTTCCATATTCTATCCTTTCATCCATGTAAATTTACCCTAGCCTTGCCTGGAAACACAGAAAGCCCCAACACCAGAAGATTGAAGAATAAAATCTTGTCATCATCTAATTATAGTACAACCTTGTTTGAACTAAAGACTTGTATCAAATGATCCACAGAATGTAGTAGTTTAAGGAAGATAGAAATGTATTTTTGTCATACATAATCTGACCAGTTTGGGCTATCTCTGCTCCACAAGATCCTAAAGGGATTTAGATTGTTTTCATGTTGGTGCTCTGCCACCCCCTGCATCTTGTCCTCATCTGCATGGTGGAACCCAAGTCCCTGTCACATCATGTAATAGTCATGTCCTTTGTTCTGGCCAAAAGGAAGAGGAAAGAGAATGCGGAGGAGCCATACCAAGAAGGTATACATGGAACTTCTGTCACAATCCATTGCTGAGGACTGCGCCTCTTGCTATAGTCAGGAACAAAGGAGGCTGGGAAATACAGTCTCTGGCTGAGCAGAAAGAAGACTGGATTTTGGTGAACTGGCTGGTAGTCACCTCCTTTCCTCCAAATAAGCTCTTTAATTATTTGGAAACTAAGATGATGAAAAACACTAACATAATCATATCTTCCCTCACCCCTAATGCATTTTGTTTTTTAGGCAGCCATTTTCTAATCCAACACCCTCCCTTCTAACCCCCACTGTGTGTGTTCTGACTGGGGTTCTAACAGACATATAAGATTATCAAGCAGACCTGTTTCTTAAGCTGAACTTCTTGGTTATTTTCAGATGACAAAAACAAAACAAACAAAACCAAAACACACAGCTCTGCCGCTTATAAGCTGTAAACTCTTTAGACCTAGAAATTTATCTTTAGCCCCAATTCCTTAACTGCGAATGATTATGATACATACCTTTGAGGTTGTTGTGAGGATTAAATTAGTTAATTAATGCTCGTAGAGTACCAAGCACCATGCCTGCTTCATAGAAATATTATGTGAATTAATAAATTAATTTTAGCTATTATGATTTTGATTACATTAAATTGAGCACACAACGATTCATGGATGGAGCAGTTCCAAACTGGAAGTGGTTCAAGGATCTGCTAATGGGGCACAAAGGTAAAGCTTTCACAGGGTGAATGTGGAATCAGAGCAAGGAATTATTTAACTGGTAAAAGTTTAAGCAATTGCCTATGTGGACTATCGAGATAGAATGTTACAGTATGCTGTTCAAAATACTATACCTAATGCCCATTTGTCTCTTGTAATTGACTGAGCTTACGTTATATTTTCTTTTCAACTCTAAGTTAAGTTTAAGTTTGTTTAAGTAGGAACCCAGGGTATCAGAGCCATATCAGTTTAATGGCCTCCCATTTTATTATTTTAACAATTATGAATATGATTTCCATTGTTCATTTTACAATGTACCCTTTTGTAAGGCTGACAATTGTATCTTAATAAAATAATATTCAGCACTGCTCGAGTATGGCAAGAAGAGTTTTACTACATGAAAAAATGAATCATAGTTGGGGCCTAACTCTATCCCTTTAATTTGACTTTCCCTTGTGGTTCTCTCATTTCAGTGTTAGTATGAAATCTCATCAAATTATATGATAAGCAGTTAAACATTCCGATTCAATGTGTCATTGGAGACTAGAATCCAGGTCTTCTTAAATCTGGGTTTTCTGACCCCCTAATGCCATTTTACCACTCTACCCATTATTTAGTTGTATGTTATTGTGAAATGAACCATCCAGAAACCTTAAGGGTGTCAGGAGTGGTGATTTGAATCACTGTCTCTGACTGTCCGGCAACAGGAGTGCTCTGGCACTGGGAACTCCTTGTGCAAAGGCATGGGTTGAGACTGCCCAGTTGCGATAGTGAGGCGCCATGCAAAGGAAGTTCTGTGCGTGGCATGGCATTATCAGTCTTGACCCTGAATTCAGACACCTGCTGCTGGGGGTAAAGAATTATGAGTTCAAGTTGATAATTATAATTGGGCTTCTCAGAACTTCATCCTTCAGGCTGCTGGCTTTGAAGAAACTTTTCTCACAAAAACTCCCTTTGATATTAAAACCTATCTAGTAAATGTGCTGAGCTAGCTCTTGTGTCATTCCTCTCCATCAGAGAGTAATGTCCCACCTGGTCTCAGCTTTCTCTCTATGTGTATCTGTTTGTCTTTTCTAATCCCCCATTGCCCCTTGCTGGTTTTCTGAATTAATAGCTGTGCAGGTCTTGGTGTAAGGAATTAGAATAACAATAATTTATTTATTTTTTTATTATTATTTTTTGAATCATCATACACAAATGGGGTACAACTTTTCACTTCTCTGGTTGTACATGAAGTAGAGTTACACTGTTTGTGTAATCATACGTGTACATTTGGTAAAGATGTTTGTCTCATTCCATTATCTTTCCTTTCCTTTGCCACCTCCCCACCCCTCATTTCCCTCTGCACAATCAATCCTTCCACTGTTCTTCCCTTACCACCCCCCCATTATGTATCATCATCTACTTATCAGAGAAAAACATTCGGCCTTTGGTTTTTTGGGATTGGCTTACCTCACGTAACATGGTATTTTCTAACTCCGTCCATTTACCTGCAAATGCCATAATTTTATTTTTCTTTATGGCTGAATAATATTCCATTGTGTATACATACCACAGTTTCTTTATCCATTTATCTATTGAAAGGCATCTAGGTTGGTTCCACAATCTAGCTATTGTGAATTGAACTGCTGTAAACATTAAATGGCTATTATCAAGAATACAAGCAACACTAGGTGTTGATGAGGATGTGAGGGAAAAGGTACACTCTTACATTGCTGATGGGATTGCAAATTGGTGCAACAATGATTTATTTTTATTAGATGAATTATTATTTTAGTGCTGAGGATTGAACCCAGGCCCTCATGCTTGCTAGGCAAGTGTTCTACCACTGAGTTGCATCCCCATTCCTGATTTATCAATTTCTCACAATTTTGTAGATTAGCTCAGCAGTTCTACTACTGATCTCTCCTCTGCTTACTCATATGAGTCATCTGAAAGTTATACTCAGCTGATATAATTTGGTGGCTGGGCCTCTATTTCCTTATCATATTTTATTCATAGCATGGCAATATCAGGACAACTTTACTGAAAGAACAAGATGCCATATGTAAATGTTCATGAAGATCCTGCTTGTAAACTGGCCACTGTGACAAATGCCTGTAGTCACAGCTACTCAGGAGACTGAGGCAGAAGGATCACAAGTTCAAGACAAGTCTGGGTAACTTAGGGGAACCCTGTCTCAAAATAAAAAGGGTAAGGTATGTAGCTCAGTGGTAAAATGTTTGCCTAGCATGCATAAGGCCCTGGGATTAATATACTTGACCAAGTCTAGACTACGTGGAAAAGAGTGATATGAGGAGGTGTGATTCTTTGGGGGCCATTACTGTAATAATCTACACCATCACATTTTATCATTATTGCTCTCTGACCTGGCCCTGGAAAAGAACAACATAATAACTATTCATAGGTACCCACCCAAAAGTTAAATTTTAAATGGAGTTTATATCTGTGATAAACAGTAGAAATCTATGTATATGTTAATGTCTATGTAGTGCTCTGCATATCATGGATGTTTAAATAATATCTAATTAATTACTTAAATTACCAATGAAGAGTGTTTGCCAATTGTGTCCTCTGACATTATTAATTGTAGGTTGATGTTTGTCAAAAAAGTGCTTGCCATAAATTTATATATCTTCCATAGAATATCTGTATTTTTAAATTTAAGAATTACAACTTTGATTTTTCTCTCATTTGCCCTACTGTGTCCAATACAATATCCAGTACATTCCCTCAGTACATGTTGGCTGATGGACTACATAAAAGTATATTTGTAATTGTTCTAGTTCTCTGATAAAGAACATAAGCTATTATGCAATAGGCTAAAATGGGACTCTCTCTTTCTTGCCAAAAATTTACTTCAGTTAGAGACTATTTGTTGTTACAAATAACAGAAAATTCAACTTAACAGATTTAGGTTATAGAAAATGTATTGGCTTAATTACCAGAGCATCCAATAGCCTGACCTCAGTGGTGGCTGGCCTGACAGTTCAGTGAGGTCATTAAGGATCTAAATTCATTTCATCTCATCACTCTGCCATATCCGTCCTGTTGGCTTCTTGTTATGGTTTCCTCTCTTTGTGGACAGAGGTGCCTGCTAGCAGCCATTGGGGCTCCATGCTCAATCATTTACCTTTAGGTTAAGAGAGAGACAGAGCATGCTAGCTCTCATAACACCCTCAGAAGAGTTAAGAGGTTCTTTCCTGGATGCTCCTCAAAAACCTCCCCTCATTCTCATTTACCTTAATTGGATTGCATGACCATTCCTGAGCAAGACATGATAGCGAGGGGAATGGAATTACTTTGAGGAACTTAGATTAATCAAGTTCCAATCTTGGGGGCTGGGGAGATAGCTCAGCTGGTAGAGTGCTTGCCTCGCAAGCACAAGGCCCTGAGTTCGATCCCCAGTACCACAAAAAAATAAAATAAAAAAAAGTTCCAATCTTGGATTTGGAGAGGATTCAGCTTTCGGGTTCTCGCAGAGCTCTTGACTGTTTCTAAGGGATAGACATCCTAATAGGGACCTGAGAACTGTTGGAAAAGGAAAGGGGTATGGATGTTAGGAAGGTCATCAACAATGCCCACTACACCTCTTACAAGACCCACTCGTTATTATTAAGTACCACTATTGATGGTACTTAATCTTCCATGATGATTCCCTAAAGTCTTTCATGTGATATTATTCAATTGGGTTTTTATCCCCCAGGGCACTATAAAAGAAAATAATAGCTATTATGTATTGAGGGAAGCTGAAGAGAGAACCACAACTTCTCCACCCCCACTCAATCAAGAATTTACATACATTAATCTTATGAAGGATATAAGAGAACACTAACACCTAAAAATATTCAGTAGGAGCCAATGGTCTAGTTTAGTCATAGAGTGCTTGCTTAGATGTGCAAGGAAGGCCTGTGTTTGATCCACAGCACCAAGGGTTGGGAATCAGAATCTCTCTACAGGTACCCAACTACTAAGTATAAAAATGAAATAGAAGTTTGGTTCTTTAGATTCTGAGTACTGTGTTCTTTTCATTATATTTTGCTGCAAAATATTTGTTTAATTAAACCAGTACTCATTTTTTTCTATAATATTTTACCTGTGATCAAGTTGTAACATCTTTAGGAATGGAAGGGGGAACTTCTCAAATTTTATAACTTCTTCCATGCTTCCTAGGAAGTGGCTTAGAAAAAAATGTTTAAAATCTATCTTTTCTTCCACAACTGAGCCAGATTATTCTATTTTTAGTACTGATTTATAGCTAGTCACTAGTTGTGGTTTACTTAGTTCTATGGCTTGCTGATTTCTACATTCTGTTTCAAAGTACATCAGAAGTTATATTTAATTATTTTAGCTCTGTGTTACTGTGTGGCTAGTTCTTTTTTTAAATATAGAATTCTTTGCATTTAGTCTTCAAAGTTCTATTAATATCAGGGTTTACACATTGTTCAAATTTAATGGTGATGTTCACATATTTATCTATAGGAACAGTGTCTGCATACAGCTCAGGTCTGTAAGCAGAGGCTTGGTTAAAATTTAATAGTGAATACAGGAATAGATTTCTCTATTTTATGGGATCAATTTGATTTGTTACTAAACTTCAAGTATGTGTATCTGTTTTTACATCTAGACATTTCCTACTTGGGTGATACCTTGAGAAATTTGGCAAATACCTTGAAATTGGCAGTTTCAAAACCAGTCCGCTTATTTACCTTTGTTGTGTGATGGGAATAGTTTGTCTTATTGTAAGAATCTAAATCTAAATAGCAAGTAAGGTCTCTTTGACTGAGACACAACTAAAATGGGCTGTATAGAAGAATATGAATAGATCAACACTGGTTGAATGGTCATTCCAAGTCCAAGGGGATGCTTCAACTTTATTAATCTACAAATGCTTACAGTGATGGTAGCTAAGATCTACCTTTAAATTTCAGAGGTAGTTAAAATTAAAGGAAGTTCCTTACATAGAAAAGAAGAAATTCAGTATGCTAAATCTTCTACAAAATCTATGAAACAATCAGTTCAATAGACCTTCAAATTAATCTTAGGTTGCTATTCTGTAGTTTCAGTCTTGTTGGAGAAGTCCAAAAATTTCTAGCTGGCAATCACCTGAAAAAAAAAATCCTATTAGATTGTAAAAATCAAGTTCCTAAACATTTTTTCGCAGTTATTTAAAGGTTTTAGTTTTGCCTTACCAAACATTTATCTTCTTTCCTATAGAGCATAATTTTTCACCCCCACCCCAAGTAATTCATTTCCTCAGTTCCAAGCCCAATCCAATCATGGTGGCCCTTCCCCTTGCAATGATAGCTCTAGATATGAATATATGATGTATTTCTGCTAATGAACCATGTAGGACAGTCTGCTGGGGTCTTCTGAGAAATGTTTCTTCATCCTCATGAAGAGGGAAAAAAAAGGAACAGAGAGAGAGAGAAAAAGAGAGAGAGAAAGTTGTCTTCTTCTAGACATTGTTGTTAGGTTTGAATGTGATACCTGTAACTTCAGAAGGCATTTTATGACTTCAAGGGGAATTGGCCTCCGGTTTTCCACTCATGATGGCAGAATGCAAAGATAAAAAGGATCTGAGTCAAGGTATTAGGACTCTCCAGAGAAACAAAACCAACACACACACACACATATAAATTTATTATGGGAATTGGCCCATGTGATTATGAAGGCTGAGAAGTCCCACAATATGCTGTGTGAAAGCTGGAGATCCAGGGAAGCTTATGGTGTAATTCAGTCCAAGTGCAAAGGCTTGAGGTGTGGCAGGGTTTGGGGGTGTGCTAGGAGAATAAGTCTTAGGGTTTGAAGACCCCAAAACACTACTGTTCAAGGGCAGGAAAAGATGGATGTCCCAGTTCCAGAAAAGATAGTGAATTTGCCCTTCCTCAGCCATTTTGTTCTATTTGGTAGGCTGTCAGCAGACTGGATCATGTCTACCAACATTGGAAAGAAGGACCTTTTTTCCTCAGTCTACTGATTCCAATGTTAACCTCTTCTGGAAACACTGCATAGACCCACCCCAAAAATGTTTTATCAGTTACCTGGGACCTGTTAGTCAAGTTGACATATAAAATTAACCATCACAGTCTTTGATTATGAACTTGTTAATTAACCAACACTGGAGCATCCCTTCTGCTGGACTTTTTGTTATATGAGATGAAAATTTAAGCTGAACCAGCTTTGTTAGGTTCTGTCAACCACAGGTAGCAGAAAATCCAGCTCAGCTAGCTGAAATTTATTATCTCAGTTGAGTGTAATACTATATACAAGTCATAGTTTGAATATTCTCTGAACTTCTGCCTTCATCTCTGCTTTTAGGAAGGCCTGCTCTTCCAATTAGTTGGTCCATCGTGCTGTCACTGAAATGACATTTCCAAAATCCAAGCATGATCATGTTACAACTCTGATTAAGTTCTTCAAAGGCTTTTTTTTTGCTTTCTTGTTCTGGCCCACAGATATTTCTTCATTGGGTCCAGGCCCATTTTGTTGACATTGTATCCCATCAATTCAGGCCCCAGGGGCACCCTAATGCTAAACATTTCACTCTTGTCATTGCTTGGCCATGCTGCATTATGTCTCCTCTATGCTTTACAGAGGTTCTTCCCATTGTCTAGAACACTCTTCCCTATCTAATAGATCACCCCCAGGTCAGCCTTCAAGACTTGGCCTCTTTTGGTGAGCCTTTCCTAATTGCCTCCTCAGTCTCCCAAGATTGTCAGATGCTCCTCTTCAGGGCTCCCAACACCCCCTGAGTGAACCCCCTATTAAAGCATGTGACACTGTAGTGTAATTGTCAGATTATATCTGACTATACAGTCTCTGATGCCAATTCCTAGCATGTTACTTGACATAAAATAAGTAGGTAATAAGTGTTGACTAATGAGTAAAAATGCATAATCCAGACTTGAGTTCATGAAGATAACCATTGTCCCTCTTTGTCTGACATATTCCTGGTATTTTGCAGACCATAATGTGCTCAGAAGGGTAAGAGGAGCAAAGAAAAGAAGGAAAACATGTAAGTCTGTAACATTTGTTGGATAAGTTCTGGAGGAAGGTAAACCACACTAAATAAAGATTTTTTGTTGTTGTTGTTTAATGTTTATCTGCTCTTTCCATGCCTGACTCATATGATAAATGAATTTGACAACAAACGTGTATTGAGTGCCTACTCTGTGTCAAATGTTGAAGTATTTTGGGTATAGCAGTGAACAAAACAGCTTTCAGAGTATTGGATCTACAAATAAACTTTAACCAATCATTTCCCCTTTGTGCATCTTAGTCCTGTATTTGTTTATGAACAAGAAGCACAACCATAGAAAGCTGCAGATTCTCAAGTGAGAGTCACTGGTAAGGATGTGGATATCTTGTTCATAAGTGCTGCCACTTCTCTCTAGAACCAAGGACAGTTAAGAGAAAAAGGTGTTGGATCAAATCTGTTTGTTGACTTTGTTTTCAGCAATCCATATTAATACGTATTGAATTTATTTATTTCTCCTTTTTTATTTTGAGACAAGGTCTTGCTAAGTTGCCCAGGATGGCCTTGAACTTTCCATCCTCCTGCCTTAGCTTCATAAGTAGCTGGCATCACACAAGTGTGTGCCACTGACCTAGTAGTGAATTTGTTTTTCTAAATGGGAGTTTTATATATTCATGAAGCATTTATAAGTCTCAACTTCCTTTGGTGCCTCAAATCTCAGTAAGGATACATCTGGGACGGTGAGCAATTACATCTTAGCAATATCTTTCTCTGGTTAGCTGGGACTTTGCGCTAAGAGGCTCCATCTGGGCACATCACAGCTTTAGAAGCTGATCTGCGTATAGGGACTATTTCCTATAAAAACCAGGCGTGTTTAAAGGGGACTAAGGGAAACTTTTGTTTTCTTCTTACAATCTTAGCTTCTATTGAAGTGAAAGCAACACTGGAAATAAAATTTACACTGATTTTTCTTTTGAGAAAAGGCATTTCCACTCTTAAAAAAATAGTACTAATTGCTCTGTGGGAAATGTTTTTATTTTACAAATACTCTATGTCTTTGAAGTGGCAGCATGATTACATTTCTGACAGTATCACTGTACAACTCTCAGTCTCCACAGGGAGAACAATATGGAGATTTTCCTTCGTTTGGAAGGAATGGCAAACTCCCTAGTATCCAAGGTACACTTCATTTAAGCACGATTCGAAAGTTTGAAAGTTTAGCTAAAATAAATGGTCTTATCCAGAACACGATGGGAGAATGAAAGAAAGCTGCAAAAATAACTCGGTAAACCATTTTTTACAACTTTCCAAGGGCTTTCGCCTCTCCAAGTGGGGAAATGTGAGAGGAATTGGAAGGAAGAAAATAAGTGGGAAGTGTAGGAAAAGTAAACATTACAAGGAAACAAAATACCCGCGCAGAGGAAGCAGATAGCTTCAGGGTCTCTCAGAGACCCTCCTGTCCCTTGTGATCTAGGCCTCACTCCACCTGGAGGCAGCGCTGCGGCGACAGGTGACCTGCCTCTACCCAAATGAGCACCTAGAAGGCGCTTTCGCAGGAGCAGGGCGGCGGTCTGGGGCGCGGCGGGGGTGGGCGCAAGCAGCCCTGGTCCCGCTGCTCGCGCCGGGCATGGTGGTAATGGGGGTGGGGCCAGCGGTGGCGGTGGAGTGCCTGGTGGTCCCCGGCCCACTCGTTGTCTTCCGAGGCTCCCTCCCGCGCGCAGCACACAGCGCCCAGGCGCCTCCGTAGCCGCCGCCTGAGCCAGCCATCGCCCGCCTGGAAGAAGAGGTAGACGAAAGGGTTGAGAGCACTGCTGGCCACCCCCACGGCGCGCAACACAGCCGCCTGGCTTCCCTCCCAGTCTCCCGCAGGCCTGGACGACCACGCGGCCGCCAACCGGGTGGCGAAGTAGGGCAGCTCACAGCCCACGAATAGCAGCGCCAGTACCAGGCTCATCTTCAGGCTCTGCACCTTGGCGCGGGGCAGCGCACTGGGCTCGGGGCCTCGGGCCGGACCAGCCGTCCAGGGAGCCGCATCTGCTGGGGCCTGGGGCCGGCGCTGCCACCAGACGCAGAGCAGGTGGCCGCAAGCGACGCCCATGACCGCGACGGGCGCCCCGAAGCCCGCAACAGCCTCGTAGAGCGCGTAGACCTGCAGGTGCCAGCGCGGGAGGCGGGCGAAGATGCCACGGCAGCGACGCTCCCCTGGCCACAAGCGGGCGGCCGGGGACGCGGTAGGAGGCGGCGGCGGCGGAATGCCCCCACGCACCACGAATGTCGGGGGCAGTGCCAGGAGCAACGCCAGCAGCCAGCCCAAGGCGGCGAGGGAGCGTGCGGGCAGCGGCGGGCCCTGGGGATATCGCAGAGCGCGCTGGCGCTCGAGAGCGATGAGTGCCACGAAATGGGCAGAGGCGCCCCGGCCAGATGCCTGTAGCAGCTGCACGAAACGGCACGCCAGGTCGCCCGCAGCCAGGCGCGGCCCTTCCAGCAGCTCCCAGGCCAGCTGGGACAATGCTGTACCCCAGCTCGCATACAGGTCCGCCACGGCCAGCTGCATCAGCAGAAAGTCCATTTTGCGACGCTTGGGACCTGCCCACGGCCCGCCGCCGCACAAGCGGAATAACACCGTGGCGTTGCCAGCCACTGCCGCCACCAAGATGACCCCCAGTAAGACCAGGCTGACCCGGGGGATTCGTGGTCCGGGTGGCGGCGACTGCGGCCCGGGGACGCTGGCTCCCTGCCCCGAAGTCAGATTGAAACCCCAGTTCGCCAAGATGGGTACGGAGAGGTTGGGCGCAGGTGGCAGAGTTGAGGGTCTGAAAGGATCTTCCATCCTTAGCCAGGAGGAAGGGGAGGCACCGAAGAAAGCAAGTAGAGCGCGGGAAACCAGAGTGGAGACGAGGTGGCGCAGAAAGCGACGCTGGGTCTACACGAGTTCCCAAAGTTAGTTGGAAAAGCACACGCACCGAGAGGGAGATGGATTCGGGTGGATTTGTTCTTAGTTGTTTTTATAGGTTGTCCTCGTCATTTGTCACTCAAATGTGGGTTGTACACTCGAGGAACACACATGATTCCTATTCTCCACCTTCTCATCTCGCTCCCCAATCCTAGCAGATTTTTTTTTTACAATCTGCCGCAACCCCTCAAGACGCCCTTGTGGGAGCCGCGGATAGATGCTTTGGGAGCCTCACACTTTCGCTATTTACATGTAGAGCAACAGCTGGTCGCTTCGCTTGGCCATTGTAAAGGGTAATGTTAACCAGGGACCAACACAGGAGATAGGAAGCTCCAGACTGAGATTGTACCAACTCCCCCACAAGCCCACATGGTTTCGTGATTGTCTGTAAGAGGAAAGGAAAAACAAAAAGACCTATTAGTGGGTCTGCACTGAAATGAGGAACACAGGAGCACAAGAAACCTAACAGGATTTTGAGCAGAGAGGAGAGCCATTTGATGATTTTGATAAAGATATGCCTTCCTCCGTCCACCAATGGGAGTGTTTTGGTTGGAAAGAACTAAAGGCAATGCTGTTGCCTGGCAATTAGGAGTAGCAGTATTGCAGATAGTTTCAAATACAGCTGCTCTCTCCGTGGTGTAAAATTCATTTCATTAGTCTGAAGAGGGCATTAACAGGTTTTATGAACATAGCAAAAGTGTATTGCTTTTCCCTAGTATTTTCATCCAGTGAGGGATGTGTCACCAGGCTCCCCTTTCGATCCTGTTTTCCAGCAGATGGGAGGTTGCTAGGAGGGACTACGCCTCCAACAAGCCTAGAGGAATGGTGACTAAGAAAATGATAAGGCGGCCAATTTTTAAAAAGGAAATCCAAATCACAGGAAATGGTTTAGATTAAATGCCGCCTCTTTTATTTTAGTCCTACTTCACAAACAAATTTTAGTTTTCCTGTTAGAAGCATCAATTTGTCTTTTGTGCACCCTTCACATTAATATATAGCAAAAGTAGAAGTTCCTGTACTTCTTGGTCTGGAGGCCAGGGAGGTGTGGGTGTCTGCTGGGTTCACATTCCCAGGCTGAAGAAACGTTTGGAACTTGGAAATGCACAGGATAGCAGGGTTTGGTTTGGTACATGTGACAGTCCTTTCAGTTGTTATAGGAATCTCATTTTTTAAGGTCTTGTTTGGCCAGAGACCTTTATTATTTTTATTGTCATATCAGCACTGGGCCTGATACAAATTAGATATCAGTGCATATGTATTGAGTTGATTAATTAATGAATATAATGCATTTCATATAACCTGAAGCAAAAGTTCCTGCCTTGACTATGAATCCATCACCTATGAAAAAAAAAAAAAAATGCCTTTTCTACCCTTGCCAGTATCATCCAGAAGAGACCAAGGAAGCTCTGTGGAGATGTATGGATGGGGTTGTCTTGGATGGGACATTTAAGAAACAGGTAGAATGATAGCCCTGGAAAGCTCCAAAATCCAGTTTTCATTTTCACATTCTTCAGGGTTTTGTCCAAGCCTCTTTTCTGCGTAACTCACATCATCCAGCTTATGACCCGTACTCTCTGAGCAATACTCATCATTCAATGATTCTCCTACCCAATGTTACTTCAGTATTCCTCAAGATAATCCCATAAGTGGTCTCAGATTTGTTGAAATGCTCATGCATTTACAAAACATTGCCAGTGTAATTACTTTTCACAGAACTTAAGTTTCATAAGACCTGATAAAACATTGATTTAAAAACTCATTATTATCAAAACAACATAGGTATATTGTTTTAAAATCAAATAGAACTAGAAAGCTGATAACATAAATGATTCTCTGTCCCAACACTTACTCTTTTATGTCTTCTTTTCTAGATACTCTGCAGTTTCTTCTGGCATTTAATTAATTACATTATTTTAAGTAGTAAATGTGTAATGCTTCCTAATGATGCAACAATTTCAGATATTTTCTATTTATGTCTTATTAGACAAGTATGAAGAGTTAGTTCTCATATCTCTGTCCCCTCTGTTTTCCCTTTCTCATGGTATCAAAATAATAATACTATGATTTGGGGTTATATCTGTATTCAGTGTTTGCATTATTATGAAATGAAACTATTTTCAGTGAGTGTTGTAGTATATTACAAAAATAATTATTTTCTGGTTTTGAAAACTAATAATTGCCTTTTCTTAGTTTTCATTGTAATCATAGGTAAATCCTTTTTTGGGGGGTGGTACTAGGGATTGAACCCAGGGCTCCTATACCACTGAGCTACATTCTCAGTCTAGCTAAGTTGCCTAAGCTGGCCTGCAGCTTGTGATCCTCCTGCCTTACCTTCTAGAGTAGCTGGTATTACAGGCATGCACTGCACAGCTAATTCTTTTTGTGTCTTCAAATAGTCCCTCCATACAATTTCTACAAGGTCTATTTCCTAACATAATATGGCAGTTCCATTTTCCCCCCTGGAAACAACCTTTCCAGAGACTTTCATTTTCCTTTAGCTTGGGCTGATTTCTCTAGGTGTGCCACATTATTGTCAGGCAGGGACTTCCACTTGTTGTCATTGAAATTGTCTTTCTATTGGGTTGCAGTTCCTGTTTCTTGAAACTTTGGGTTGTTTGTTTGTTTGACTTATACTCTTGGTGGAACACACCCATTATTTCATGAGGCTAAAAAGTTTGTGTAAGGTTTGAAGACTAAGCAGTGAGAAGACCTCATTGCATCCATTGCTTGAGTCATGAAGACAGTCTGCCTGTACAAGTCGCCTTTTAGGCCACTCTCATTCTGGCATCTTATATCATCATCCTAGAGATTCCTTCCGCTTATACTGGTTCTTCTATTTTCTGATTTCATGATTTTTTTTCTTTCTTGATTTATTTCCTTCTCTTGGGAAGAAAGCATCCTCCAGTGACTTCTTGAGAAAGGGTAATTTTTTGAGACTTTACATATCTGAAAATTTCTTTACTTTCATGTTTAAATGATGATTTAGCTAGGTTTAGAATTCTATTTAGGAAAACATTTTCCCCCTAAATTTTAGAGGCATTGCTTCCTTGCTTCTAAGTTTTTGTGTTGAAAAGCTATAAGTCATTCTCATTCGTGATTTGTTTGGATGTAGTCTTTATTTTTTCCTTTCTAGAAATAAGCTTATTTTTCTTCTCTGTTTCTAACAAATTTCACAAAGATGTTTTTTGCTATGGGTTTATTTTTATCCACTGTGCCGGGCACAAAAAAGGATCATGAATTATATTTAATTGTAATATTTATTTAGTGGCCTTTAATCTAGAGCAGTCCTCCAGCCTTTCTTTTTCTTTTCATGATACTGACATTTGAAGATGCATGACATATATATGCAGCATGTTCTTAAAATTTTCTTTATTTCCCCATAATTACAATTGGATTAGACTTCTTTTATTTGGCAAGAAAATTACATAGTTAATACATGTATTATTTCAGGGGCACCTAGTCTCAATTTGTTCAATAGAAGCAACATTAAGCTTAATAAATATATTTTGAAACTTCAGGATTTATTTTATAAATAATACATATTAATTGTAGAAAAATTAGACAATACACATTCACAACAACAAAAATATCACTTAACATCTGTTCAGGCAACCACTGTTAATAATTACATGTCCTTCTGATATGATTTGGATCTAAAATGTCTCCCAAAGGCCATCTACTGAAAGCTTGGTTGCCAGCCTGTGATGCTGTTAGAAGGTGGTGCAACCTTTGGAAGGTGGGGCCTAGTTGCAGGAAGTAGATCCCCAGGCCTGACCTTTGAAGGGTGTATTTTATCTCCAACCCTTCCTTTTCTTTCTTTCTCAGTTTCCTAGCTGCCATGAGCTGAGCAGCTCTCTCTCACCACAGCACTCCCCACCACTTTATTCTGCCTCAACAAAGGCCAGAAGTGATGGAGCCAACGGATCATGAACTGAGACTTCTTAAACTGTGAACCATAAATCTTTTCTCCTGTAAGTTGACTTCCTCACTTACTTTGTTACAGCAAGATAAAGCTAACACACCTTCAGACTATGATGACTTGATCTATATACTTACAGAAATAGGTCATACTGTGTATTTATTTTGTATCCCACTTTTATTCCATTTGAGATATTTGAATAGCTTTCCATGCTAATAAATAAATGTATCTTTTAATGTTAAATGGAATAATTATTTAAATGACCCCTTCTTTCTGGTCAAGGATTTTAAATATTTTTATAAATAATTCTGTAAAGAATGTATCTTCACATACATCCTTGTGCCTACATTAAACTATTCCCTTATGATAAAATACTAGAATTGGAATTATAAGGGCAAAGTATGTGGATTCTTGAAGCATTTTAATTCATGGTGCTGTATTGCCTTTGATAAGGCACACAAGTAATGTGTCTTTTTCTCCATGGTCCCAACAATATGAGCATCATCATTTTATTGTCATTCTTATAAATGAAAAACATTGAGATATAATTCACATACCATAAAATGAACCTTTGAAGTACACAACTCATTGCTCTTTAGCATTTTCACAAGTTTGTGCGGCCATCACCACTAATTTGAAAATGTTTTCATCATCCCTAAAAAAACCCTATACGCATTTACCCACCACTCCCAGAAACTACTAATCTGTCTACTTTTTCTCTATGGATTGCCTATTTTTGGACAACTCATAAATATGTGATCATATAGTAACATGACTTTTTGTGTTTACCTTCTTTCATTTAGAATAATGTTTTTAAGGTTCATCTATGTCACAGCATGTAATGATGCCATACTCCTCTGAATGGATAAATAATGCTCCATTGTATGGCTATACCATGTTATTATGTTTATCCATTGCTCAGCTGATGGATATTTGGGTTGTTTCTACTTTTTGGCTATTGTGAATAATGCTGTTGTGAACATTTGTGTACGTGTGTTTCTGTGAACATCTCTTTTCAGTTCTATAGGTTATATACCTATGAAAGCAATTGATGGGTTATATGGTAATTCTGTTTAACTTTCAGAGTAATTGTCAAGCTGTGTTTCACACAGATGGTACTTTACATTCCCACTGGAAATGTATGAGTTTTTCAATTTCTGTCTTTGTGTTCCTCCAGATTCCAACTTGGCAACATATTCCTTCTGTTTGAATAATGCTCTTTAAATTTCTAATAGTTCAGGTGTGCTGGCAGCAAATTATCTTGTCTTTTTCTTTTCCTTTTTTGATTTTGTAAAATTTTGTTTTACCTTCATTTTTGAAAGAAATTTTGCTGGGCATTATGTAGCATTTAAGGACAGCAGTTGTTCTTTCAGTACTTTAAAGAAGTTGCACTACTGTCCTCTGATTTGCATAATCCTTGTTGGGTTTTGCTCATCTTTGTAAAGATGTACTTCTTTAAATTTTGTTCATTTATATGGAATGTATCTTTACTTCTGTGGTTGACTTCTAGACCTTTTCCTTATCTGTGTTTTCCACCAGTTCAACTGGGATGTTCTTATGTGTCCTTCTCTTGGTATATTTTGCTTGGGCTTCTCTAAACATTTAGGTTAGTAATTTATTGCAGTGGCAGTTTTTTGTAATTCCTAAGGGTAAGTTTCCTGTCCCTATAACTGTTTGGAGGAAACTTTGGTTTATAATGGGAAGACTCTGGGCATGTCTGGATTTCTTCTTTCTCCCCAGCAGCCTAAAGATTTGCTGTAATCCACCCCTCCCCAGTGATTTGTTGGTCTTTTGCTCAGGGTTGGGAATGAGAGGTTTCCTTTTTCCTGCCACAGTGGCAGATGGATTTTGCTTTGTACAAGAAAAGGTTCCAGATTTTATGCTTTAACTCCAGAGGCAGCCACTCTCCCTGTGTACACCTCTCCCCTGGAAGGGGTGCCAATAAGGTTTCCTGCCCTGCCCCAGATCTTGGATTGAGGTTCAAGAATGAAACCTGGTTTGTCAGTATGACTCCCTTGCGTATGGGGTTCCTAAAGTTTCTGCCATTATTTTCACATAAATTTGACCTTTAGGAATTTGTTAAAATATCTTTTTCTTATTTACTTTTTTGGGGCTAATTTTTCTTCCCTTCCTGTCCAAAGATGAGAGAGTTTTATGTATCCCACTGCTTTTGCAAGGGGTTTGCTACCTTTTGGATTTTGGATCATCTGTTCCCTTGTAACCTGTGTCTTCTGATAGGTTCAAGAAAAGTTTTGTTTTGTAGATTTTTATTTTTATTTTTAATTTTTTTTTCAGGGTTGAGGACTGAACTCAGGGCCTTGCACGTGCTAGGCAAGCACTCTGCCACTGAACCCACAGATTATTTTTTAATTTTGGTAGTTGATAACATAGGAATAGTATTAGCATTTTAAATTGTAATTTCAACCCAAGAATTATTTAAGATTCTGCTTTTTCAGTGTTAAAATTAAAATTTGGGGCAGGGTTAAAAATCTTATCTAATGATAGTTTAATATACATAATTGTAAGCAACAGAGGCGTGCATGTGCACGTGCGCGCGCACATACACACACACACACACACACACAACCACACACATTGCGTATGACCCACATAAAAAGGCTTAGTAATTCTAGCACAGATTTAGATCTTCTCTATTGTCCATATTGAGTTTCATTTACTCTGGTCGTGTTGAGTTCTCTTTCTTGATTCACGGCAAGGAAGTTTTGTTTAATTCAGTGATTTTATTGTATATTTTAATGACCAATAAATTAGTCCCACCTCAGTATTCTTTCTGTAATTTTATAATAGTAATTTCAGACATAATTTTTCTATAAACTCTAAGACCATTTAAAAAAAATAAAAAAGCCCTAACTAGAAATAAAATCTGGATTAAATGAAGCTTATATATTGTTTGGGAAAGTGATATTTTAAGATAAAATCCTTCTATCCAAGAATTATTATTTCAGGCTGGGGATATAGCTTAATTGGTAGACTGCTTGTCTTGTAAGCACAAGACCCTGGGTTCAATCCCCAGCACCACAAAAACAAACAAACAAAAAAAACTATTATTTCATGTTTGTATCTTGTTTATATATTTCAAAGAAACTTATAGTTTTCAAAAACGTAGGTTTGTACCTTTCTTTAAAATTTAAAGCATTTTATGTCATAATATGATAGAATAATTTCCATTTTTACCTAATTATTGTTCTTACAGTTATATGTTGATATTTTTTATGTGTAGCTGTTTAACAAATTTTGTCAATTCTTGTAGTTTCAATCATCTTTTGGGTTTAATGAAATAGAAAACTACAAAGAGTAATACAATTTTTTCCTTCCTTATTTCTTTTTAAAATTTAAACCAAAGACAAAAACAGTTAAGGTTCTCAGCTAAGTGGATACTTATTTGAGCACAATAGTTTCAATAGCAAGACTCCTGACCTGTGGTTCTCAAATTTTGCTACACATTAGAACCACTTGGGAAGTTTTAACAAATCCTGATGCTTGGGTCAGAAGCCAGGTATTAATATTTTAAACATCAGGACATTCCAACTTATAGCAAAATTGTGAACCATTGTTCTGGACCAGCAGTCAGCAGACTCACAGGTCAGAATCCTGTAGTCCTGGAAATGAAGTTTTTTAGAGTATAGACATACTGATTTATTTACAATTGTCTGTTATGCTTTCGTGCTACAATTCCAGAACTGAGCAGTTGTGAAAAAGGCCATATGACTCAAAAGCCTGAACATATTTAGTATCTGGCTTTTTTCATAGAAAATGGTAAGGCAGGGAAGAGCCCCTTTGTCAGCTCTTTTTGTGCAGGATTTCACTAGAATTTCCTACTTCTAGAAGGCTTTGCTCTATTGAGAAAGCTACTACCCTTTCCTCTGCCCTGCCCTGGCCTATTGGTGTTCTATATCAGATTGAATTCTGAACAGCTATAACCCCCAGTATTTTAATTTGATTTACTAAGTTTCTAGTGGTATCAGGCATTTCAGATACTTTTGGGTACAAAAAATGAAGCCAGAATTGAGGACAGGCAGTTAATGTAAAATAAGAAATCTGGTCAAATCAAGGAATGAAGGCCATCTGAGTCTGGGAATTTGGAGACTGGCCTTGGGAGATTGGAATGTTAGTGTCTCCAGTGCCCTTTAGATCACCAAGGTTACTTGCCTAACTGCCCCTCCCAAAAAGCTGCAGGCAGGGAATTGTTAATTAATGACCCTTGGGCCCTTACCTGCCTGAATCACTTTGGCCCTCCCCTTGCCCATCTGCTTCTCATCTTTTTTGCCATGTCACCAGCATCTCCTGGCCCTGGTGGCATAGGCAGGAAGAAGAGAGATAAGGGGAGGAACAAAGGAGACCCTAATCTAGAAAAGATTAGGGTGCTCTCACTTCTGTAAATTCTAGAACATCAGCCATGGTGCCCTTCTCCCTCCTGGGAGAACTCAATAACTCAATAACACAATCAATAACCTAGACTTAATAGACATATATAGAATATTCCATCCATCAACGATTGGATTCACTTTCTTCTCTTTTAAGGGTTTCACTTTTAAATAAAATCTGCTTAATATATGCTTGCCTTGGCGTGCTTCTCTGATTGTTATACTTCAATACCTGAGGAAGCAGAACTCGTCACTGGTAAATGGCAGTATCAAAAGAACAAAAAGCCAGGTGTGCATAGAGCTTTTCTTCCTTTAAAGTAGGGGGGGGGGGTGGTGAGAGTATACAAAAAAAAAAAAATAATGTAAAACTAAGCTGATGATAATGACTTCTGTGGAGAAAAATAGAGCAGGGTGATGATACTGGTGATGAGAATCAGGGCCTAGTTCTGTTTCCCAGATGTGAATATTGAACACCTGAGAAATGCCAAGGCAAGCATAGAAAGCCACTTTTATTTAAAGGGTAGAACAGAGATAGACTCCTCTGCAGAGAATGGGTGTCCAAGGAAGTGAGGATGTCCTGCACTTTTGTGCATTTTAGATTTCCTTTGTTCTCATGCTTTCTCCTCCTCCCATCCTGCCTACATGACTATCTGTGACCAAAAGGTGGGTCAAAAGGTGAAGTGATCCAAAGGCAGGAAGGAAGCTGCCCAGGAGTATTGGCAGGAAGGTAGTGGCCCAAGGAGCATTCGTTCATTAACAACTCCTTGGAGGCAGGTAACCTTGACAGCAGATGGAGGAGAGGGAAGGGCTCTGGAGGTATTAGCATTTGATTTCCTCTTGAATCAGCCCCCATCTTTCTGACCCAATCATTTATTACCTACACTGTCTTTCTATCCACCTACCCCATATAAGGTGACATTTGAGCAATGACCTGAAGGAGTTAGTACATGAGCCACATGGAAATATGTGGCAAGAATGGCATTCTAAGCAACAATTGACAAGTACAAGTCTTGAGGTGTGGCCCCAAGAAATTTGAAGCCCCAAATTTCTCAATCCAGCTTCTAATTAGTGTCAGTTCTTAGATTTTGATATTAAATTGTCTTGGTTCTATAGTTTTTCTTAATTTTCTGTTTTCATGGTTTGATACCATTTTGTATCAGATATTGTCATGAAAACTCAGTTGTACTTAATAATAATCCTATATTTAATATACTTAAAGATGGTGGATGCTCAGTAAATTCTTAACAATGAATGCATCTTAAAGGGTCTGGGTAGAATGAAGTGATTTACATTTCTCTTTTAGAACCATGTTTCAATTATAATTGCTCCTCCCCATAAGTAGCATGTACACTCACATATTAGCTATTTTGTGCTCTTTAGGCTTAATTAGGAATCACTGGGAGGTATATTCATATATTTTAATCTTAAACTAAATCTAATATTGAGAGTTTTCTTTTAAGGGTTTCACTTCAGAGTTTATGAATATATATATATATATATATATATACCTACATAAATATATTCTTTAGTGGAATTTATTTCTCAGACCTTTATAAGTAATTATAAAGATGAACTCATAAAGTCACTAAATAATAAATAAAAGAAAGGAGATGGCTCATGAGGAAAACTTTAAAGACAGTTTGAAAAAGTAATATAAAATTATCACTTGCAGATAAGTTCTTTACTTGGAAAATAAAAGATATCAATTGAAAAACTATGCAAACAATAAGGTATTTCAATACACAATACATATGTAGAAACTGTGTATATAAATTACTGATTAGAAGATACAACGGAAGATTCACTTAAAATAGCAGAAATGATGGCAAAACATAAGGAATAAATTCACTTCTGGCTACACATTAGGATGTTTGGCTAGAAGGTATAACAAGTAACGAGGCTTCCTCCTAGAAGTTCTAATTCAATGGTATGGGGTAGGGCCTGGGTGGTATTTCTTAAAGTTCCCCAGAGGATGTGGAGAAAAAGAAACATTTTTACACTGTTGGTGAGATTGTAAATTAGTACAATCACTAAGGAAATCATTATGGAGTTTCCTCAAAAGACTAGGAATGGACCCACCAATGATATTACTCAGTATTATCCTGAAGAATTAAAGTCATCATACAGTGATACATGCGTTCCAAACTATGGAACCAGCCTAGCTAGGTGTTCATTAGTGGATGAATAGATAAAGAAAGTGTGGTGTATGTATGTGTATATATAACTGAGTTTTATTCCGCTATAAAGAAGAGTGAAATGTCATTTGCAGGAAAATGGATAGAACTTGAAAACATGTTAAGTAAAATAAGCCAAACTCAGAAAGCCAAGAGTGGAATGTTTTCTCTCATATGTGGAAGCTAGACAAGAAAAGGGAAAAGAAAATTGGTGAGGGGAATCTCATGAAAATTGAAGTGAGATCTGTAAAGGAGAGGATAGGGACCAGGGAGGAGAGGAGGGAAAGGGAAAATACCAGGGAATGATACTGGCCAAATGATATTGTTATGTTGGGTGCATATATGATTATGTAACAGTGAATTCCAACATTATATACAACTATAATGCACCAATAAAAATATGGAAAAAAAAACAAGTAAAAAAAAAATCCTAATAGCAATATAATGCATAGCCATACTTCCAATGTCCAAAAGACACATTTAAAGGGAAACATATAGGCATACTGTTATATGGAATAATACACCTGATGGAATAATTACCTTTAATATTTGATCATAATAATAAATCAATTTTTTTCTTAAAAACAAAAAAGAATCCCTCCAGAGAAACTGATCTATTTGAACAAAATTTAGAATACTGATGAGGGTTATTAAAGAAGACATGAACAAAGGGAAAAATAAGACTATGTTCTTTAGAATGACTATAATAAGGAATTCATTTCTAAGACTATAAATTTAATTACTTCATAAAAAAGATTAACAAGATTTTTCATTTTTACAATTATACTAACATTCTAAATTTATATGGAAAACTCAAGTAAGCAAGAGTATTTAGGACAGTTCTGAAAAAAGGAAAGGATTGCTAAGGAACCAGACATTGGCTACCAGGTTAATAAACAGAGTAGCCCTTTGTAAAATAAAATGTTCGGAAAGGGCAGAAGTGTAAGTGAGATATTGGTATATGATAAAGTGGCATTTGAAATCAGCAGGGATAAGGAAATTTATTAATTAAAAGGTGTTATATAATGAATAACATTTTTAACCAGTGAAACACGAGATAATTCACTTAATAAAAGGTCAATTGGGTAGCCATTAAAAAAAACAACAACTGAAGTTAGATCTCTAATATGTAATACATACCAGATGGGTCAGAGATCTAAAGGTAAAAAAAATCAAACTCTAAACATGACATAAATTCCAGAGCCACAAAAGCAGATTCATAAATTTCAAAATGAATATTATTTTAATCAACAAATTATAATTGCATATACTTATGAGGTGTAAAGATTCATAAATTTGGTTACATGAAAGTACAAATTTAGACATGTTAAAAAAACACTACAAGAATCCTAATATTCTTATTAAAACCAAATGATCCCATCAAATACAAATAACTCACTAATACTGTCAAATACATATTATTATTTTATGGTTTGCAAGTTAATAATATTATTAAAATATTTTATAGTCTATATTTATTCAGAGTAACAACTTTATAGTATAGTAACTGCTTCTGTCCTTTTGATATTTCCATTAAATCTTACTAGTCTGTAAGAATAGCCAGGCACCGTGGCACAGGCCTATAATCCCAGCGGCACAGGAAATTGAGGCAGGAGTATCACAAATTCAAAATCAGCCCACGCAACATAGCAAGGCCTTAAACAACTTGGTGAGACCCTGTCTCAAAATAAAAAATAAGGACTGGGGATATAGCTCAGTTGGTAGAATGCTTGCACAAGGCCCTGGGTTCAATCCCCAGCACCACTAAAAAAATAAAAAATAAAAAAGGGCTGGGGATATGGCTCAGTGGTTAAGCATGCTAGGTTTAATCCTTCATACCACACCAAAAAAAAAAAAAAAAGTTTGTAAGAATAGGTCTTAATAGCCATTTCTGAAAATATGTAATTCTATAATAAGTGGCATTTTAAGATATAATACATTCTTTAAAGTAAAAGTCAGTAATTACTAAAATTGTTTCATTTAAAATACATATGAACACATTTATACGTAGCTCTAGAACAATTATTTCTTATTTTTGTTCAAACTGTGAAGCAATGTGGGTTTTAAGCCATTGATTGATCGCACTTTCATACTTCCTTGGTTTTTTCTGCCACTCCTGATGCCACCTAAGGTTTGCTATAATATTTGAATAATTTTGCCCTATACTTTGTTTCCACATGATAAACTGTTCTTTATTATACTGGTGAACAGAGGCAGAAACTTTGGGGTAGTTTACAATGGAACGAAGCTTCTGATCCAAAGAATAAGTGATTTCTGGAAATTCTGCAGCAATGTTTTTTAATTCATCTGGATCCAAGGAAAGATCTGAAAAAAAAAATATTAAATATCTCTCAAAAAATTTTCCGAAATGTCATTATGACATGTAATGTATTAGATTTTCAGTTCCTTTTAGTTAATAAAATGAAGGGCAGTATATAATCATGTGCTGTGTAACACTCCACATATATGATAGTAGTTCTATAAGATTATATTGCCTACTGATATCTTAATCTTCTTAGTTTGTGTAAATACACTATCTGATGTTAGCTCAATGATGAAATAGCCGAATGACACACTTCTTAGAACATGTTCCCATCATTAAGCAATGCATGATTGTATACAAAAATAATATACCAAAAAGTAAATATTCCTGTAACATATGCCCAAGTTATCTTCCTTTCTGCTTCCATCCTGCTAAACCACTTTTTTCCTTATTTACTTTTAGATTCCAGAAACAGTCAGACCCTTACTTATCCTTAGTAAGTTAGTTTAGAATGAATTCTTCCTGTTTCTGATGCCTTTCCTCCTTTGACATGAAGAGGAAAAAAAAATAGTGATATTTATATTGTTTCAGTTCAACAGCCCTAAACTTTGTAGCTATAAGATTCTTTATATAGACAAGTCACATTCCTACAACTTTATTCAGTCTTAGTTTTATTTATATATTAGGATCTTATGCTTGGCTTTCTGAAAGTTAGATTCATAAATACTTCCATCTTATCTAATAGCCATGGAAATGAAAAAATTCTGTTATTACCAGTAAGAAAATATTGATATATGTTCAGATACATAAATGTTTTTTTCTATATGGTGTGGGAAGATAGGATATAAGATGCCAATCTGGAAAAACAGACAAAGATCTTATGACAACTTCAAAACAGTAAATGAACACTGTACATTCAGGTAAAAAACTATTAAGGGCTATTTTACTGCATTAGGTAGGAGACACCTGAACAAAAATGACTTTGATAAGTGACTTCACATGACAACTCCTTAGAAAAGGGAGGTCAGTGAATAAACCATAGAAAAGACAGGAAAGGATGGTTCTTCCACTTTAATAATTGCATCTGCTTTTTTGCAGAACACAGTGTTGAAAAACAAAATTACAATGAATTTGGTTTAAAGATCTAATTGGCACCTCATGATTCATGAGTTGGGTGGCATCCTATCTAAAGAATTAGAAAGGTTGCTCTATGAGCTGAGCAGAGGAGGTGGGCTATGTAAGGTGAAAAAGCATGTAGGAAGCAGAAACAAGGAGCAAAAAGCATATCGGGTTTAAAAAGTTACTTTTCATATAGGTTTAAAACAGAAGGCACTTCCTTATTATTTAGATCAGGTAAAATAGGTCCTTTCTTATTGGTTTCTGTAAATCTGTTTTTTAGGAATCTGGCCGTTTTAAAGTTCAGTTTGATTATGTGGCACTTAGTACTAGTGACTCCAATCTAGTTTGGTTCGTGTTTTTGAATCTAGTTCAGGAGTTCAGCCCAAACAATGGGTTCCCATAAATTTTATTTAACAATGACCACTGAACAAGCAAGAGGCCATTATTTATCAGGATGAAAATTTAAGGACTTTTTGAAGCCAAGAATCCCCTGTTGTTTAGAGTTAAGGAGGTTACTCAGATTTGGCTACTAAAGAATTACTTTGAGTTAATAATTTTGACATTTGTAAGTAGGAAGGAAACTTAGGAAGAAATAAATATTAATAATGGCTAAAGTGGGACAATATAAGTAAAATCCAAAATCTAAAAATGCTGTTTAAAATTAATACATAGACTAGGGAAGCTGGAAGCCACTTTTATAACGTGGAAGGAGAATGGCTGTTGGAATCAGACTGAGATTGAACTTTCAGTTCAGCTACTTATTAGCTGTGGGACCTCGTACAGGTATCTGAACTTCTTTGACTCCTAGACTCCTCTAAGAGAATGGCTCTATGTTGGAGGACTGGGATGCACCTTACATAATATATGCAGAATGTCTGGTCCATAAAAGATAAGTATTGATCCTTCAGAACAGATGAAACGAAGATATAATGAGAAGGTGGTGACTGCTGATTGGGAAATGGAATAATGAGCATTAAAAGATCCCTGATCAGGGAAAACAATGGTTTTAATCATAAGACCCAGATTCAAAGATTTAGGGCACTTTCTCTGATATTCATGTACTGACTGGCAAGGAAGCTGCTCCTTGCTTGGGCAACCTCTATAGCCTGTCTCATCAGGAGAAGTAGCAGATGTTTATTTATTTAACAATAATTATTGAATCTCTTGAGCAGTGCTATGTAGGTCAGCTCATGCATGATATTATACTTAAAAACATCAATTAATTTACCAAAGAGTTGAGGCAATACTGAAGCACCATCAGAGTAGGCTATGTACTTCCATTGTTTAGTTCGAAGCATATAGGTGGAAGCATTCACATTGCATCCGTGGAATTCACTCAGAATCCAGGGAGGATGTAGGTTTTCGACTTTGTGTTTATTCTTAGATGGTTCTGATGATAATGGCAATAAAGAGTATCCACTCAGGTTTTGAGGCAGAGGAATTCCAGCAATATCTTTGCAATAAAAATAATGAAATATTAAAAAATAATTCATCCTTTTGTTAGTTGAACATTCATAAATGACATCTTTACTTATAAAAAAAAGGATAATACTTGTATCTTATAAGTTCATTTCAGATTTAAGTAAGATAATTTAATGAAAATTTTTAGAATAGTACCTAGTACATAAGAGCCCTACCAAAGTTAATTGATGATAAAGATTTTTTTTCACTCTTTAGTAGCATCTTAAGAACTAGTATTTAGTAAAAACATTCCTTGCAGAAACCTGGATTATACTGATTTAGGGAAAAGTATTTTTTTTAACTATCAAATATACACACATAGACCAACAGCATGAGAAATATCCAGTTTAAAAAGAGGTTGGGTATTTTTTAATTGGTTTTAAGGTATTTGGAACTCAAACTGCCTTTTCCCTGTAGAAAAAGTAATTAATGATGCATACTCAGGTTAGTTTAAAAACGAGTCTGTAGTTGCTTCATACCCCTTTCTGGTTTCAGTGGGCTTATGTTTCTATGTAAATTTAAATATTCATTCTGAAAAACAGCATTATATCTATTAGAAATTAAACAAAATTGAATAAGAAAATTAATGAGAATAAGGATGTAGATAAAGTCCTCTATAAATCTTCTGTAGGTACTTGCTTTACAAATGACCATTTAAAAATTTGTATCTTTCAATTTCCTTGAAAGAGACATATTACAATTACTGATCTTCCACCAATCAATCACAATTAGGGATTTTTTGATTCCTAAAGAAAGAAGAAAGAAATAGTTCAGAGATAACTGGTTAAAAACCATCAGGAGAGAAGACCTTAAAGAGGATGTACATGAGAGAAAGGAACTGCCTAAGATGAAACTGAGCTCCAAGACAATGGTCTGCTTACTGTAAGGAAAGGAAGTAAGTAGAAAGGAAGGAGGCTGTGTAGGGGTATCTGTGTGTCACTATCACTAGTAAGCCACAGGAGGGGAGAGAAGAGGCCTTGGAGGACCAGGAAGCAGGGACCAACTCACACATACTTATGATTATGGGAAGTTCTTACATGTAGTATTTTGATAGTACCTTTATTAATATTTAGAAACACTACATTTCAGGCCTATTCTTAGCCTAATTTTCCTAAAGAAGTTTAGAAGTCTAAGAAAATTCATGTTTTTTTCTATGTATGAGAAGTTAGTAGAAGACCGAGAAGGGTCTGATCAGGTGTTCATTTTTTCATTCATTCAGCAACCAAACCATGTTCCAAATGTGGGAAATAACAGTGGACAAGGAAATAAGCTCTCTTACAGCTTAACTTCTAATATGGGGATAAAGAAAAATGTGTTGGATGGTGACAAGTGCAATGAAGAAGAATCAAGCAGGCTAAGAGAGACAGTGATGGCAGGCAGGAATGTGTGTCTGCAGTTTTATGTGATGTGGTCAGGGAGGGCCTCTGTGGTAAGGTGACATTTTCAGAGACCTGAGGAAGGGCTAGAGTGAGCCTATAGATATCTGGATATTCCCCCAAAGAATAACAAGTGTAAAGTTCCTGAGGCAGGATCCTGAATGCTTCATTTTCCAGACTCCAGAGGCCTGTCTAGCTGAGTAGAGTGAGGATACCATTTTAAGAGATGAGTTGGAACAGACTGCCAGGTCCAATAAAAACAAGATTTTTACTCTCGAGAATATGGAAGATTAGTAGAGAATTTTGAGCAAACGTATGTTACAGCCTGATGCTAATAATTGTAAGGTAAACTGTACTGAAGCAGGTATAGGCAGAAGGTAGGAAAGAGCTGGGAAGCTGTCCCAGGAGTCCAGGTAGGTGATAATGATGACATAATATCTGAACTATTTGACAAATACTATAATACTATTTAATAAATATCTATAATAAATTCTATTTAATATATATTATTTAATAAATACTTTGAAGTATTTATTCATTTTTATGTGCCTCAGAAAACTGGGTTTTCATTTCTCATACACTTATCAATGATTTTCCTAAAAATACTTTAACAAGTTGTTTTTTCAGAAAGCTCTTTGATCTTGGTTTAAAAACCATTATTCACATTCATTTCTCTTGTAAATCTGTCACTCTAACTCCACTTTAATAAATAAAGTCTCATCTTTATTGGCAGTGTAAGCAAAGATTAGAAATAACTGTAGGAGTCTTAATGAAGAGTGACTTAAATTTAAAACAGTAGACAAATGGGTAAAAATGCCAACAGAATACGTGGGACAGTCTCCTGAAGACAAATGATATAGTCTTCTAACCATATCATAAGGAATTACATTGGTATGGCAATGATGTAAATTACATACATGTCTTATAATATACTTAGAGAAAAATGAATAAATGAATGATAATTATATCTGACACTTGTTTACCATGTTCCAAGTATTGTTCTAAGTTACGAAATAGCTGCTATTATTATTTTATTGATGAGAAAATTGAACACCAGAGATGTTAAGTAACTTGCCCCAGGTCACAAAATTGGGAATTACTGAAAAGGGGTTTGAATTTAGACAGCTGTACTCCAGGATCTCTCTACATGTTAATAATATACCATGAGTATTGCTTTACTGTAGATATTTAACTTCACAATACTTCTCAGCCAATCAAAACACAATGATCTAGGTATGCCTGCCCACCCCCAACCTTCCACTAAGATCCTGTAACAATGAAGGTTTTACAATTTAAATCACTAGTAAGTAACTATTTTAAATATAACTACGTTTTTCTAAAATTGCTTTCTAACAATTAAAAAAATTTGGACTCACAAAAAGATCAACTATTAAAAAATTCACAGGAAGTTGAAAAGTGAAAAGTAAAACAATTTTAATTTCAAAATGAGACTGCCTTTATTTCTCACTGAGTTAAAGGATGCTAATACTAGGTATTCAAAAGAAACTATTTTGGTGAGTTATTTTAAAGAATAACCTCTCAAATATCAACTTTAATACTATAAAGAATTCCTGCTCATAAAAACGGCACTTTTCTGCTAGTTTTAGGAAATGGTAATGTGAAATTGTCAAGGACCTACAAGGATAAATAAACTAAGAATATGTTTTCTATTTTATCATAAAATGTTCTATAGGAAAAGAACACTTTAAAAGTCTTATAAAAGTTGTCTATGAAATCAGACTTTAAATAGAAGCACTGAAATTTCAACAGACCCTTGAAAGTATTAGATATGGAAAATGAAAAAAACCCCAAAACAGTGAGGTCTAAGAAAAGGGAGTGAAAAAAGCAAGCTGTAATTGATAGCTTTCTCAGTGCATTCTTTCCCAATGAAGAACGCTCCCTAGAAAGGAAGCCCAAGCACTGATCCTTCCCCCAAACCTCCTTTCCCAGAGATAGTACAGTGGGGCCCTGAAGGGAAGGAGATAAACACTGAACGCTGACCCCAGACCCTCCATTCTTCTCCAAGTAAAAAATACTGCCCAGTAAAACAAATTTTCAAATTCTCACAAATCTGTTTCCTGAGCGCCCAAACCGATATGCTCACTAGACTCCCAATCAAAATAACCTGCATGAACCCAGTTCCTTTCTTCGTTCAATGGCCCATTTTCCACCAAGAAAGTGGGTCCACTGGTGCCATTTCATCCCCGCATCCCTGCATCCCCTGTTCCAATGTGAAACTCTGTTCCTGAATAAAGAGCTGAGATGATTAGTGAGGTTTGCGTCCTGCCTGGTCTTTTTGTGCTAACAGAAAGTAAGGTAGGTTTATTAAAACAGAAATCCCAGTTGAGTTTTCCCACTCAGTGTCTTCCTACTGAAAGTTTTTGAATCACCATCTCTTATAAGAAACTTCGTAGGTGCATAGAATGGAAGGGAATAGGAAGCCTGGCTGGCAGCTTTAATTTGAGAAGTTCAATCCCATATTCTTCACATGTAAATTGAACTAAAAAAAAAATAATATAGCACTTAAACTAATAAAGAACTTAAATTTAGAATTCTTAGATTATCATTCATAACTATTTTAAGCTTCTAATTGATTAAAAGAACCACAAAATGAGATCCTTGTAGATACTATATCAAAACATCTAAGAGGTAAGTAGAATATCCTACCTCACAGGCATCCTTTTAGAGTTAATCACTACTAAAGTAGTTTTAAATTCTTTCAGCTGTGAGGAATTTTGCTTTACAAGGCTGAATTAAATACCAAGTTAAATATAGGACTGTCAATATTATCTTTGCTTTGTTGGCTGTTATGGCTTTTAAACAAGGGAAAAGACTCAGTGTGTGCCTATAAATCCTAGTATAATTATTAATAATACCCTCTATTCTAAAAAGTGTGCTGATCTGAACAGTAAATTAAATAGGCACTCTATTGCAACAAACAAAATACCTGTTTATACAACTTGAAAGCCTACATTTTATTTTTAATAATACATTTATGCCACTTTCACAGCATTTCATTTTAAAAATAGAACCAATTCTTTCTTTTTTTTTAAACCTAATCCACTACTTCTAGATATTCACACTGTTTGATTCTTTCTTAATACTTTAATAAATATCCATGGAGATAAAATACTTATGTACATATATAAGTTGTTCTTTTTTTTTTTTTTTTTTTGCGGTACTGGGGATCGAACTCGGCCTTGTGCTTGCAAGGCAAGCACTCTACCAGCTGAGCTATCTCCCCAGCCCATATAAGTTGTTCTTTAAAAAATTTTTTTTTTTTTTTGTAGATGAACACAATACATTTATTTTACTTATTTATTTTTATGTGGTGCTCAGGATCGAACCCAGTGCCTTACACGTGCTAGGTAAGCACTCTACCACTGAGCCACTATCCCAGCCCCTATATGTTGTTTCTTAAAATGGGAATTACTAGGTTAAAAGGTATGCACATTTCCAAGAAATGTGAAACATAATGCCACATTTGTCTCCAAACAATTTGTGTCATTTTATATTCCCAGCAACAGCATATGAGAAAGCCTATTTCTAATATAAGATTTTGCAATTCTTAACCTTTGTAAACTCCATATGTGAAAGAAAAATGATATGCTCTTATTTTAATAGTTTTATGACTACTGAATCTGAATCTAAAAATATCTTGGTAATTTGTATATCTCTTATTGTGAACTGCTTATTTCTACCCTTTGGTTAATTTAATAGGGAATTTTTCTTTGTCTTGCATATTTATCAGAACTTTATGGATATCAAACCTGACTCCAACACAAAGTTTTTGTTTTACCTGCTTTTTCTTTCCACCTTATCTCTATAGGCATTCTCTTCTATTCCCTTACCTCCACAAAAGAATATCAATGTAGTTTTCCCCTTCTGATGAGAAAAAGAATATTTATTATGAAACACATTTTAAACTGTGCTAAGCCTTGAAGGCATTAATATCATTTCAAATTTAGATAGAACTGGAGAGAGCCTCATTTTTTGCATCCTTTACTCTTTGGGGCAGGTCTAATCACCATCTGATTTAAATGCTGCTAATAAAATATATTTTTCCTGGGAAATGTGACTTAGAAGAAGTCTATTAGCAAGAATCTTATGAAAGATAAACATAAATTAAAAATCTATGTAAATATTCAAGTCTTAGAAAATTGTAGTTGACAAGTTACAGAAAAAAACCCTGCAATTGCAGAAAAGCATTTTCAGGAGAGCAGGGATGGAAAGCAAAGGTGATTCTGGGAATGTTTTTTCTTATCTAAAGAAATTTTTATTGTCAAGTATCATAAACTAGGCAGGTGACTCCCCTAAAAATCCCCCATGCCAACCAGTATTTTCTTATTTAGTATTTTCTTATATGATCTGTTAGATAAATATATTATGAAATAATTATGATGATTTATCTAAATAATACATTTAATATTATTATCTAATAAATATATGTTATTTCCAAGTTTGCAAATGACCCTTAACTTTTGTGACAAGTAGCCAGGTGTGGCATGCCTATAATCCCAGCGACTCAGGAGTTTGAGGCAGGAGTTTGAGGCCAACCTCAGCAACTCAGTGAGTCCCTATGTAATTTAGCAAGACCCTGTCTCAAAATAAAAAATAAAAAGGACTGGGGATGTAACTCAGTGGTTAAGTTCCCCTGAGTTCAATACCTAGAACCCACCAAAAAAAAAAAAAAAGTGATAGTATTAACTAAAGATTGTAGAGTACAAAATTTGCATTGTAAGTAAATATAAAACAATGTTTAAATAAAAATTAATTAACTAATATATAAGATGATAGTCTGTCATTCTAGAAAGGGAACAGGACTCAGGACAGCTACCAAAAGTTATTGGACTACTGAGTTGTCAAGAGTTTAAAAAAAGCCAAATATCACTAGGAAGTATATTGAGGGAAACATTGAGAAAGAATCACCCCAGTTTTCTATAAACTTTTAGTAATTTTTTTGTAGTTCTAGTCACTATACCTCAAGGAAAGAAAACAAAGTTAAAAAGTCAAGTAAATATGATGACCCAAAGAGGATTTTCTTTGTGAATGAGAGTTCTACATGAAAAAAAGTTAAGGGAGTAAACTGTAAAGAAATGTCAATATCAGCATATATTCACAAGACTCTAGAGATAATAAGACAGACAGATAGAAACATACATAGTTGGGCTAGCGATGTAGCTCAGTGATGAGTGCTCCCCCAATATGCGTAAAACCCTGGGTTTGATTCTCAGCAGCATAAATCACTTAATTATATATATGCTTTAAAAAAGTGAGGGAAACAGAGGTCTGAGAATTGATGGAGTGAAAAAGTGGTAGAGTTATGACTAAGTGAGATGATTGCTTTGGGATAAAAGCAAATCAGTACATGATTTGAAGAGATTAAAGTTTCAAAGAACTAGAAAAATCTTCAAGAAGTGATGTAAAATAAAAGAGAGAAAGAAAGGGCACTGATTTAAATTAACTCTAAAGAAACTTAGTTAAGTAAAGGAAAAGACTGTACTAGGAGGAAAAAGATAAAAGGAACTTTTATTTCTTTTATTTTATTTTCATTTTTTTGTAGTTATAGATAGACAGCATGCCTTTATTTGTTTATTTTTATGTGATGCTAAGGATCCAACCCAGTGCCTCACATGTGTGAGCAAGAGCTCTGCCACTAAGCTACAGCCCCAGGCCCTAATTCTTTGATTTTTAAGATGGATGTTCTATATTTTAACATTTCTCAAATTAGAGAAATGTGTTATCTTTTTCTCCCACCAAAATTTATGAATCTATAGTATTTTTGCAATTGACGGATTCCAAAAATCCAAAGTCAGTATTTAAATGCTAATGAATTAAAAGTACTTTGTTAAATTAGAAAGAGTGCTACATAATTTCCTTTGAATTTGATGATGTCACTATTCTACTATCTTCAAGGAAAACTGCTAATTATTTCATTCCAAATATTGTTTGTCTAGACCCATGGCTATGCCTGTAGATATTAAGAAGCTATTTTTTTTTTTTTTTTTTGGCGGAGCTGGGGATTGAACTCAGGGCCTTATGCTTGCAAGGCAAGCACTGTACCAACTGAGCTATGTCCCCAGCCCTTTAAGAAGCTATTAAAGCAAATAGTACAAAACTATCCAAAGGGTTTGAGGAGAGAAATGTTGACAGTATCAGCTGAAGAGACTTTTCTAACATTGAAAAAAGTTAATAGCCTCCAAGAAAGTTAGTGGGACCTCTAACTACTTTGTCTATTTATTCTCCAACATTACTACAGATAAACATTGAATCACCCTACTTACCAAGCATCGTAGGGTAAATATCCACCAGAGAAACTACATTTGATACTTGTTGGTTGACCTTTATTCCTGGTCCCATTATCAAAAGTGGAACATGGGCACTAGCTTCATACATACTCATTTTATAAAACTGTCGATGTTCCATGGCCAGCTCTCCGTGGTCTGAAGTGTATATGACAATAGTTTTCTGAAGAAGATCTAACTGGTGAAGAGCTAAAATAATTTCACCTACAATGAAATTAAGATTAAATTTAGTAATTTAGTTCATGATTTATTCTATCACATTACATGTATAACAACTCTACCCTATAAAAGCTTCTATCAAATGATACTTCTTAACGTATCAATATTATTCAAAGTTTTATATACTTGCTCTTCAGTTGACAGAATAGAGAAGGAAAGAAAAAATATAATATCCATAGGCACTCTCCCTCAAAACTTCTTTATTTGAAGATCATGCTTGCCTGCTTTCTATGTTTCTGTCAAAATGCAGAGAGGGGAGTCTTCTTCTTAGTGCTTCAAATTAGAAAAGTAAGGCAAGTCTGGCCATTGCCACTGTACATGTCTCAGATGACACAAAGATTGGTATCACCACTGACCCACAGCCTCTATACAATAGGAGGTGATAAAGAGCAAATAGAATTCCTCTTTCCTGTTATTTTTTTCCCTAAACCTCTGAGCAATCACCAGTTCATGCTCATGAAGTTGGCAGAGGGTTATGGAAATGTGACCTTTGAAGAAGGTAGTGCAGATGGTATATGAGAATGATTTAGCACGTTCTTGGATAGGGAATAGTTGGACAGTAAAACTCCTGTTTCCAGTCCCCATCTCTTAATGTCATGAAACTTCCTCCTCATTGTAATTAAGAGAATCACAATAAGGCATAATCCTGATACAAGAGTCATCTCTATTTTGGCAGTTCCTGAATCTGGGGTCTATATTATTTAAAACACCACAGATTTTGAGATTCAGTCAGAATTGAGACTTACTGCTTTGTGGAGTTATTCATGGGGTCAAGACCCTCATCTGTCAACTGGGCAACTGGAATTGCTTCCTAGTTGGTCTTTTTGTAGTCACTCCCTTTTCCCCTCTAGAATCCATTGGCATCACTTTGGTGGCTAACTTTATAAAATAAATGCCTGATCATGTCATGACATATTCTACTGTCTATCCTTAGTATTATGTGCAAGGCCCTTGTCTATTCTCCAGCCTCAGCATCCTCGGCTACCTGCTGAATTTTTACTTTTCAGCAACACTAAATTGCTTAGAGCCCCAGAACATACCATAATAGCTTACACTTTGTTGCCTCTGTCCACACTCTGCTTTTGTATAGAATGCCCTTTCTCTCACCATTCACCTGGCAAGTTTCCATCACTCCTGTACAGAAATGCTAACCACACTTCACTAATGTGGTTATGCTTCACTCCCAAGTGAAGCAAAATAAATTACATGGTGTTATGAAAATAGCTTTTTAATATAAAAACAGATATTAAAAACAAACAGTGTTTCTCCACATAAGGACTGGAAACTGCCAGAACTTTACAGTGAATAGGCAGAGCTCTCTTGACAGTCATCTTATGGAGGCAGGTTTGGTTTCAGCCAGTCTTGAACCTGAATGACAGCAGGAAATTCAATGTAATTCTGATCCAGAATATACACAGGGAAACTCATTTCAGCCTTAGTTTAAGCTTTGCTGTCAAGGGCCTAGGGAGAATGGATTTGTTTTGCAGGTATTACAAGTCCTCCTCATCTCTTAGAATCTAAGCTATCTTACAAATAATTATCTGTCACATGCACACCTGTGTTTACTTAAATGCTGATCTCTGGTCAAAGTAGGTAAAAAGTATGGTTTCCACCAAATGATAGCCTTCTGTGACTTTCATGTATGAACAAATCTGAGCAATTAGGAATCTGAGAATTTATGAATAACTAGAAAGAGCTTCTTATTCACTATTAACACATTATTCCATTTTTATGTGTCAAGATTCCTACAGTTTTAAGTCTGAAGTATCTAAGTAACTGTTCTAAGAAATATCTAAATATGTTCATACAAGCATGAACCAACCAGCATAGTCAGTTTGTTGGAAAAATATTATACATTTTCTGCATGTAATTGCTTATTAATTATACCACCTACCAAGCATGGCATCTGTTTCAGCACACATAGCATAATAAAATGCTCTAATATTCTTAATTTCTTTGTCTGTAAACTTTCCCGTGCAGTTTTTTGTATAAGAAGAGTAATAATCTACTGGGTGCATTTCTGACAGAGGCAACCACTTGGGGATTTTGATGGCATCATGAGATACCTAAAAAGGGGAGAAAAAACTTAGTTGTGCTAGCAAAGTAGTAATATTTGTCTCTTCTAACAAGTATGGTGAATTACACAATGCTTAATTGCTTAGAATAGTAGAAAAGAATGGTGACAAAGTATGTAAAGAAAAGAGTAAATAAAATACATAAAACTGGAACAAATTGTCAATAAAGGTTGAGTAGCCCTTATCTGAAATATTTGGGACCAGAAGGGTTTGAGATTGCACATATTTTTCAGATTGTGAAATATCTGTATATGCATAATGAGATATCTTAGGGATGGGATCCAAGTCTACACAAAAAGTTCACTTATGTTTCATATACATCTTATAAATAGAGCCTGAGATAATTTTTTATATGATATTTAGTGCACCTGAGGTTTGATTATAACCTATTACATGAGGTCAGGGGTGGAATTTTCCATCTGTGGTGTTATGCAGGCACTCAGAAAAGTATGTTTTAGAGCTTTTCAGACTTTGGAATTTTGGATTAGTGAAGTTCAACCTGTATTCCAATTAACATAAAAAGGTACATATCAATATGTGGATATATAGTGGGACAGATATGAAAAATTATTTTAGAATTATACATGTTAATGAAAAATACTGGCTATATTAGGCAGTATTCTAGTTCAGAAAAATGTCCAATCACTTTAATATGTAGTTGTGTCAATTCACAATTGGTCAATTCAAAACTTCAGAATCAATAACTTAAGAATCTAATTCTTTCCCTCCATAATTCACTAGTAAAAATACCAAAATCTAATGAGATAGTCAAATATTTATTAAAAACAAATACAACTTTTTAATATAGATAAGTGTTGGCAAAAGCAATTAAGACTAAATCTTTAATTCATAAACTTCTTTTAGTTAAGTAACTTTAAAAAAGTTCAAACATCTACTATTTAGTTGAATGTTATTTAACTCATTTTTGTAACTCCAGACATATTTTTGAAAATGGAGCCACTGAGAATTTTTTAAGAAGATATGAATGTCTGAAACTGACATTATTTCCTTTAAAACAGGGTGAAAGCTGGGTATGGTGGTGTAAGCCTATAATCCCAGTGACTTGGGAGGCTGAGGAAGAAGTATCACAAGTTTGAGGCTAGCCTCAGCAACTTAGTGAGTCCCTCTGTAACTTAGGAAAACCCTATTTCAAAATAAAAAAATAAAAAGGGCTGGGGATGTGGCTCAATCCCTAGTACCAAAAAACAAAAAGCAAAACAAAAACAACAGCAAAAAAACAAAGTAAACAGGGTGCAATAAATAGTGTTTCTGTTTAGAGCTTTTAAGTAACCTACATTTAAGCCCACACATTTCAAAATACAGGCAGTCCTTGCTTCAAATGGTTCTAATATGCATGAATTTCAATTGCCATGGTTTAATTAATATGTCCACGAACAACAGGGTTCAAATTTCAGTTGCCAATGTGTATTAACTGATTAACTACATAAATTACAAACTTCACACCAATATGGTGCTAGCTCTTTAGTCTACAATTCACTATGTGATAACCAATGGATATCACATTCGGTGACTAATCATGTTTTTTTTTTTCCAGGTATGTCAGGGGTTGGTTGTTCAGAACATGCATAGTAAGCCAACTGTGTATTTGGCCTGCCTCCTTGTCTTCCAGTGATAAATCCATGTGAGACACTTTACAAAAACGAATAATCAAAGAGGAATTGGTCAACAAACATATATATGCAGCAAGGAAGTGAAAAATGATAAGGCTAGAAGTGAAATTCATAGCAAATGTAAATGAAATTGTAGAAGAAATGGCTGATCTGGGAATGTGGATACTGCTACCATTCCAAAGACTAGATATGTAATTAGAGGAAGTGAAGGCATACTTATTGACATAAGTGAGGAATATAATTGTGAAAAGGATAACCATGTTTCAGAGGAAGTGACATTGGTAAAAATGTACATTTAAAGGAACTACTGGAGGTATACCATGACACTGAAAGTACGTGTGGAAGGTACAATGTTGGAAGGTGTTCCAAATTTAGATAACGATAATCTGCCAAGTCATAGAGAGAATGATTGCCCTACATTATGTTATACCATGAGAAGACAAGCACTGTTCTAACTACTCTCAATAAGTTTTTTTAAACAAAAAACCCCAATTAAAGATACTTTATTAATGTTTCTATTATTTTTAGTACAGTGCACTGAATAGTTTTACTATTTTTCTATTCCATTTATAACCAAAAATAAGAGCATTTTACATGTTGTGACAAATGTTTTTAAAACTTTAAAACAAAAATGGTCCTTCCTGGTACTGAAAGTTAAGATCATTATACACAGACTGCATGGTGACTTTTCCTATCCTGATGCAAAATAAGGACTGCCCGCATGCCTAAGACAATGTCCTTTGGTTTCTCTTTTTATAGAAATATCATACAGAAATATTTTCAACTCAGAATTAGGTTTCTGAGTTTTAACATATTTAATTTTGTTAGACTGCTCCTGTGGTTTTTATCAAACCAGTTAATGGTCACATTTGAATATGTGATTTTCAAAATTTTTAAAAAGTGATGTAGAAACATAGAGATAATACCAATAAGCTACAGACATAATGTTACTTCTGCTTTTGAACACACATAAGGCACTTACTTTTTTAAGCCAATAAAGAGATGTATGAAATGTTGAAGATCCAAAGTTTTCTCCTGAAGATGGTGAAGGGTAAGGGTGTGGTAAATTTAATCCCAAGTACAGAACAAATGGTTTAGTGTAATTAATTGCTTCCTTTCTTAACCAATTTATTGCTCTGTCTGTATTCCTCCAGTCTGCTTCCATCACTCTTTCTTTAGCCTTGTTGGGATAAGATTAACCATAGGCCTGCCTTCTTGCCTGAGTAAGAAAGCAACATCTCTTGTCCATGCTTCTACACGATTACTGAGGGAGTAAAAAGATAGGTATGTTAAAGAGGTATTTTTAAAAGTTTGAAAAACTGACTAAGCATACACAAAGGAAAACAACACTGAAAATAGTTTTTGAACTCAGTCATGTAATGTTTATAATAACTACATTAAACCTTAATAAAAAAGTTATTGAGGGCTAGGATTATAGCTCAGTGCTAGAGCCACTTGCTAGCATGTGCAAGAGCCTAGGTTTGATCCCTGGCATCACATATACAAACAAACAAAAATAACAACAAAGGCCAGTTATTGAGCATTAAAAAACAGGAATTATATATTTGCTTATGTGTTCTTTAAAACTTTGACAGATTACTTAGAAAAGGCACTTTTTCTTATAGCCAGATATTCTCAGATGTTTCAGAGTTAGTATTTTTCCTCATGCATAACATTTTCTAGCATTTTTTCTATGAGAAGATAGAATTTCTAACCAAAGTTAGTATAATTTCTTTTTTTCTTTCTTTTTTTTCTACCAAGTATTGAACCCAGGGATGTTTAACCACTGAGTCACATCTGCAGCCCTTTTTATTTTTTGAGACAGGGTCTCACTAAGTTGCTGAGGCTGGCTTTGAACTTGAGATCCTGCCTGAGCCTCCCAAACACTTGGTTTACAGACATGCCACCATGCCTGGCCAATATAATTTCTTTTCATCACCAAATCTTTACATTTAAAAATCCTGTGGCTGGGGAGATAGCTCAGTCGGTAGAGTGCTTGCCTTGTAAGCATAAGGCCCTGGGTTTGATCCCTAGCACCCGCACCCCCCCCCCAAAAAAAATCCTGCCTACCACATATGCTTCACGATTCTGAAGTTCATGTTTCAAATTGTTCCCATTCTATCTTTTCTCATTGAAAAAACAATTTTAACCATGATCTGAGCTATCTAAGCTAATAGTGATACAGAGTTCTTATTCATTATAGAGATGTTTTCTTTATTAGCTGATCTACAAGTTAAATGATTCAACCAGTTTGATATCTGTAAGACTTTTATTTGTTTTACCTTACTACTTGACTCTTATCAGTCAGTGTCTAAATTTGTGCAGCTGGCATAACTGTTTAGGAAGCAGTCCTGGGCATGTCTATGAAATGTGTTTCTGTCAGTTTGAGCTGGGGTAAGTTCCTCTGAATTTAAAAAATCCAGATCCCAACCCACAAAGAGTATTTTATATTAAAACACAATACTCCACTAAAGAGAATTTCAATCCATACAAAATGACTAATGGTTCGTCAATGAACCAAATGCAATATTTTATTTTTTTTTTCATCTGCCTACTCAAGGCAGGTAAAGAAATTTAAAAAGCCATAATGAAAATATTTTGCTAAAAACAATGAAAATTTGAATTTTAGCAGAATTACATCTAAAAGATTCTAATTAATTCTAACAAATGAGAAATCCTAAAATAGTAAGTTTTGCAAAACTCAGTATGTCATCAAAGCAATATGACATTACTTTCTCAGTCTTTTGCAGAAATCTCACTATATACAACTAATAAAGTTGGGATTTTAAGGGTTTTTTACACTAGTAGTACTTGTAGAACTCGGGGAGTTTGAGAGAACATGCCACTGAGGTTCACACAGGATGCGTAGAAACCAAAGTGCTTTCCTTTCAACCTAGGAGTGTAATATGGAAAAACAAGGCTGAGAAGTAAGCTTGTACTACAGTGAAACCAGCTGCCCCACTTTGGATTAATCCAGGTAGACTGCTGTCTTCAATGTGCTGACTGACTTAACCAGTTGACCCTGAGATGCAGTCAAGAGTGAAACTAGGGCTGGGGAGATAGCTCAGTTGGTAGAGTGCTTGCCTTGTAAGCACAAGGCCCTGGGTTCAATCCCCAGCACCAAAAAAAAAAAAAAAAAAAAAAAAAAGAGTGAAACTAGGCCATGTCCAAGGAAGATAATGCACTAATTAAAAAAAAAACAAAAAACTATAAATAAACAGAAGAAAGATCACTAGAGTAGAGGAAAGGGAACAGGGAGAGGGAGGAGGAAAAGGAAAGAGAAAGTACTGGGGAATGAATTAGAGCAAATTACAAATCCATGCTTATATAGGTATGTAAAAATGAATTCTAATATTAAATATAACTCAAATGAACTAATAAAAAATGGCTGTATTGAACCCAACTGGCTGTATCTTTTGCCCCCATTTTGAAAAAATATGATTTCATTTAACCATTCTTGTAATAAATTTATGCTTTCTCGCTGTTTTTTTTCACTCTCTGTGGTGCTGAGATTCTTTTAACCCAGGCTCCTTTAAGGGAAATAAGTTGAAATTAAGCTAATTTTGGTCTAGTTTTATCATTATGGCTAGATTTCAAACTTGGCTTTCTGTGTTCTTACTAAATAATTTGTGATTTACTGCTCAATAATAAAAAAATGGAAATTAAAACTACCTAACACATTACCAATTAATTGTTGCACGAATCTGTATATATTTAATTGTTTGGTTCTTCTGTGTCAGTATGCCAAATTCTGCTGTAATATTGGATACAGTCAATCCACAGCTAGCACAGGATTAATTTACACAGTAGCAATCACATCTGAAAATATATCACACATTAAAATTGATTCTGAGAACATGACAGTTTTCTTTCACCAAAAAGTAGTAGCCTAGACAAATCTTCCAGCTCTTAAGACTCTACTGAAGATAATTAACTATCTTAGACTTTTAGTTCTGGAAGGTTTCTCTGTTTCTTTGTTATTGTTCAAACTTGAACAGTAATGTGTCTCCATTAAGTCCCTTGAATGGGAAAACAATTCTGAAAAATGCCTTTGCAAAATTCTGTATCAGTCTGATAAATTTTGCAAGGGCAAAAAGTATCCAGACTCATTCTTGGTGAATGCTCTTCCCTTAAAATTATAAGAAACACACATACTATTTAAAAGTATTTACAAGGCTGCTATCTATTTTCTTTACATATTACCACTCACAAAAGAGCCTTTTAATTGAATGAGTCACATTGACCCTGATAAATTCTAGATGGAACACCACTTTTCAATATGCATTACTTAAATGCTCATTATAGCAGGCTGGGAGTGTGACCCAGCAGTAGAGTGCTTTCCCAGCATGTGCCAAGCCCTGGGTTTGATCTCTAGCACCAATATATAAATAAATGTCCAATATATAAATAGTTTTCCATTGACTTATTTTTATTAATTCTAACCATTTTCTTTTTTGGTGAAATTATAGTTACTGGTCCTCCTTAATCTTTTTTATTCATGGATTTCTTCATGAAATAATAATAATTATACATTCATCACATAATCACTATCATTGATTATGTTATAATAATGTTATTAATAGCTATATTTAAAATGAAAGTTTTATTTGCATGTACGTAGGACTGGCAGGTTACTCTTGGATTTCACGGTCTTCAAGCTGTAAAATCCCACTTAGTCATTTTCTAGTCACTGGTCAATTCATCACTGGGAGCACTGATACTTACAACTTGAATCCTAGGTGACAATGACTGTAGCCCTTGACAGAGTATGCATGCTTGCTGCAGTTTGAGCTTACTTAGGTAAAGGAAGCTGCCTTTCATTAATTCAAGAAAACTATTGAATATCTGCCACATACAAGTCATTGTGGTAGGCAGGTGTTTGATGTGACTTTCCATCAAAAATGAAAGGACAAAAATGGTAGATTATCCCCAATAAATGTATTATTAAGAGAATTTACCAAGTAGTCACTGCAGGAGTCATGTCAACATGTCCTTAGCCCTTGCTAAAGGGGTGATGGCCCCACTGTGTAGTCTGTCAATTGGAGAGGTGTAGGCACCTAACCTAAGGAATAGGTCCTTATGTCTTTAACTGGCCAGCAATTATGATGGGTTCAGCATGAAATTTGAGTTCAGACTATTATTCTTATTTACAGGATTTTAATTTAGAAATAAAAAAGTAATTCAGTAGAAATACAAAAATAATTCAGTAAGAGGTTCTGGAACATAACTATGAGGTAGAAGCACAAAGGAGATGAAGTTTGAGCCCAAAAGGATCATGCTGGTCAGTTATGGGTAAAAGTGATATAGTTGTTATATCTATAGAGGAGTAGAGGAGTAAGTCATGAGTCATGTTCCTCATGGAACTAGAACAAAGTTCCCCCACTGCCTGCTGCTGAGGTCACTAAAGCTATGCTAGGTTTCTGAATTATTCCCCAGTTCCATCACTTGACTGCCCTTGTTCTTTGACTGATAATTCAAATCTTCTACTGCATGAAAATCCTTATATTATGATCACATCTTCTCTATCCTGCACAAATCCCAATCTTATGTAGGCAGGCTCCCAATTGAAAGAACTTAATAAGGGGACAGGGTTGTAGCCCTGTGGTACAGCAAATGCCCAGCAAGCATGAGGTACTGGGTTCGATTCCCACCATTGCAGTAAGTAAATAAATAAATGTAACAAAAATAATCACCATGTTCAGAGTACTATAATGAATAAAAATCTCATTCAATTTGTCACAAAAGACTTAAAAAAGATTCAACCTTATGTCTATCATAGTTGAAAGTAGTTTAAAAAACTCACTGCTAAGAAATCTAATGCTATTAATTTAGCTTTTAAGAATGCTAATTTACATATGCATTTTTATTATTTTTCAACATTCTTCTTTTGAAATTGTAAGAGGAATCTGAAAATTCTCATAGATTCCCTATATAGTACATGCCTGCTTTTGAAATTCTATACTCTCCTTATATCAGAAAAAGAGGTGCTAAAGGAAATCCAGTTTTTTCCACTGCTAACTGCAATCTGTTAATAAAAGAGACAACTGGAAGAATGGAAGTGTTACTCAGAGGAAAAAAGGATAACTATAACTTTATTGCAAATCATAGCAATAAGAGATTACAAGGGCTCAAAAATTCATTGAAAATAATTATGGTACTTGATCAGAGAGCAAAAAGTATGTTCAAGGATGAAAAGAATATGGCAGAACCAGTCCACAGTTGTTATTCTTTTTAGAGAACAAAAACTATGGAGATTCTCAAATCAAGCTTATTTGATGAAACTTGCAGGTTATTCTTGATAGCTTTCTCGGCCTGTTATTCAAGTGCTTCTTGCATAATCTTTAAATACTTACTTTTAATTGCTGCCTTACAGGAATTTTGGTTCATCTAATGCCCTCCAAAAGATCTGTGCTTTCCTACTTGGATGCCTTTGTTTAGAAATTTTTCCTTCCTGTTCTTCATTTAGGCCTACTGATGTTCAACTTCTAGGTAATTCATTAACTCCAGAATGCTACTAATTGAGGAAAAAATGTTGCAAATAAAACTATTTAATCAATTTTAAGTTGCAAAAGTAGAAGATAAACTCATTACACACTGCTCAACTCAATGTATTAGATTTTAGTAATTAAATGAAAAATAATCCCAGAATTGTAATGAGGTTGTAGGCTTAGAGGAATCATTTGTTGGTTTTAAGAAACTGTATAAGAGTTACAGCAGAAAGCAATCTGAAGATAGCCCCAGGAACTGCTTTAGTTAAGAATTTGCCAGTCAACAGAAGTAAGGGTTCTGGACAACAAAATAAAACCAAAAGCAATGCAAGCTCTTCTACTATTGCAAAAAAAAAAAAAAAAAAAAAAAAAAAAGGATATGCTGAGCTGTACTCAAAATAATGTATACTGTTCCAGAAACTAAATTTCAACAAAGATAACAAAGGTGGGAAATTCTAAAACGAAGCTACCAACATGACCAAAGTAATGGATTTCTTTCTTCATTATTAGGAAAGGAATAAGATAAACTCCTTCTTATGGTGGAGAAAACTGATCTAAAAATATACACAATCTTAGATTACAAATTAATAGTGGATATGGATGAGATAGACACAGACTTATTCATTAGGATGCAGAACTGAGAGGGGCTGAAGAGGGCTCTATGGTTAGCATTCTGGGTTCATTAGTTCCCTCTTCATCACCCTGGTTCTACTTAGAGAGCCTTTACTACTGGTCAGAGGCCTAAGAGGGAACAGGAAGAGCAGGGTGAGCAGTCTTTGATTTGCTTCCCTTTGCTGTTTGCCAAGGGGCTCACGCTTAAGAGTATGCTCATAGCAAGTCTATTATTTTGGAAGGACTTTATTTTTCATTTGTCTCAAAAGATTAACAATTGTCTATCATGAGTTGGCTTAGAAAAACATAAAACTACATGAGCAGAGAACATACATAATTATAGTGATAAAATGAAATGACAGAGGACTTGATTTTAGGTTTTAAAATTTTAGTTAGAAAAAACAAGCCAGCAGTATGCTTAATTTCTCTTTTGAAAACATTAGAATGTGAATTCTGAGAATTGGAGAATTTTGCATTTTGATTGCTATTGTACTCACGTCATCTAAAAATAATGTCTGGTACACAGCAGGTAGCTCAATAAATATTAGCTGAATGGATATAAAAATACCTGATTATACTTCTGTAATTTAAATAAGGACCATATTAAGTACTTTAAGGAATACTACTAATGTTAAATTTATTTAAAAATTTCTTAATTAAATTACACTGATATTAGAAGTCTAGTTTTAAATATATTTGATGTAAAATCAATTACCTCCTAATTCTATACACTTCTAAATTAACATTTTTTCCTCTGGTTTTGTTAATTCTAAAAAATTGACATACTTGTGTCAAGTGGGCTTGATCAATTTTACAGAAGAATAAAGATTTAAAATGTTGACAATTTATTACTTATTTTTATTTGTTCTAATGAGTTATACATGACACCAGGATGCATTTTGATTCACTGTACACAAATGGAGCATAACTTTTTATTTCTCTGGTTGTACATGATGCAGAGTCACACCATTCATGCAATCATACATGTACATAGGGTAATGATGTCCTTGACAATTACTTTAAATGTGACATTCCTAAAACTATGCTGGCATATATATATAATACCTGTTTTAGACAAACGTTCTCAATCTTTGCAATTTTGAAATTTTAGGATTGGTAATTCTTTGTGAAGGAAAGGCTGTCCTGTGCACTGCAGACCCTGATCTCCATCTACCAGATGCCAGCAATAGCCCCTAGTGATGTCAAACAGAAATGTCTCCAGGCATTATCAAATGTCCCTGGGAGGGCAAAACTAGGCTTGATTAAGAATTGCCATTTTAGATATTGGAAATACATTGATAAAACAATTTCACTTAAAGCAAAAATGATCAAAACACCCTCTGAATGAAATACAAATGTTTTCTTTCAATTGATAAGAAGATACAGCAAAATTGATCTTTTTTTCCCCTTGTGTATTGGGGCTTAAAAACAGGGTGCTTTACCACTGAGCTATATTCCCAGCCCCCTTTTAAACTTTGAAGCAGGGTCTTGCTAAGTTGCTCAGGCTGGTCTTGAACCTGCAGTCCTCCCTGCTCCAGCCTCCTAAGGAACTGAACCTGGTTTGCTAATTTGAACTTAAACCTATTATAAGCACAATATATGTAATGTTAAATGTGTAGATACATATCAGTAATTTACAAACCACTTAATGGTACTTCATTGAAATGATAGAATTTCAGAGTGGAAGAGTTTTTAAGGTTATCTAGTGTAAGCTCATGTGATGAAACTGAAATTCTAAGTAGATAAATAACTTATGTAGGGTTTTATAGTCAGTAGTTGCATTTTTATGAGAAGTACTTCCAGTAACTATTTAACTGCTATCCAGAAGAAACAAATATAACCTGGGTTTGACCTTTGGGACCACCACCACACAAAACACAAAACAAAACAAACAGAAGAAACAAGTGTACAGCTCACAGAGTTCCCAATATGCTGTAGTGTATTATACATAGCAAGGGACACATAGTTGGGTTAATGTTCCCAAACGAGTACAAGAAGAAAGCACTGCTTGATGCCTAAAAAGACAGATTAAAGTTCTGTAGTGACCAATGGGAAAAAAAAAAACTTTCAATTCTGGCTGAATATATAAGTAGGTATAAAAATGGTCAATTTTAATGGCAAGGAGTTATAAAAACTTGAGTTTTGATTTGTGACACTCAATAGTACTAAATGCGCCTACTTATGAAATTTGATATTGACAGAACTTTCTTCCTGAGACCCGTTTTTAAACTTATACAGAAAAATCTGAAAGATAATGTCATAATTCATATAACCTTTCAGGTATGCTATTGATCTATTTGTTAAGCCAAATGGCTATGTGAGTACATACAGCACTTGTACAAATAGTACTGGTAGTTTACTTCAATTTCCTAAGCTCTGAGGAGAAACTGAGTAAGTAAAAATATTCTGCAAGCTAACATTATGCTGAAAACCATCACTGACATCCCAAATATCAACATCTAAGTAGTTCTTTGCCTCTACTGATTTTAGAATTTCACAGGGCAAAGACAGAACTTCTGAAAATTAAGGATATTTAAAACATTAAAAACAGACTATACTCTTAGTTGAGAATATACACACATTGTACCAATAATGAACAAGTGCTATGACCCTGGGTTAAATAGAACATCAAAGTTTATCAAATAATAAGCTATATAAGTAGATCAATATAACTTTATCATTCATTCATTCGTTCATTCATTAGACCTTTAATTGTGCACCTACAATGTTTTAGAACTAAGCTGGCATGTGACAATGAAGCAGTGTATTATCCTGCTGAGGAATAAAAGTCATAATTTAACCACTTTACACATAAGAATGAAATTTACAAGGATTATAAGGTATTCAATCTTAAATTCTTTTTATTACTGGATAGACTGAGGAAACAAAGAAAGGAAACAATTTTAAATAGGATAATATGAATAGTTGTATCCTGCTTTTAATTAACTTTACTTTCTAAAAAGAAGAAAGATTTTACTACTCAAAATGAATTAAAGACTTAAATGTAAGACCTGAACCTGTGAAACTAGGAGAAGAAAACATGAGGGAAGTACTTCAGGACATTGGCAAAGATTTTTTGGATAAGACCCTGAAAGCACAGGAAACAAAAGCAAAATAGATACATCAAACTAAAAAGCTTCTGCATAATAAATGAAACAACAGAGTAAAGAGATATTCTACAAAATGGAAGAAAATATTTGCAAACTATATATATGACAAGGGGTTAATATCCAGAATATATAAGGAACTCAATAAAAAAACCCAAATAATCCAATTAAAACATGGACAATAGGTATAAGTAGACATTCCTCAAAAGAAGATGTACAAATGGTCAACAAGTATATAAAAAAAAGTTCAACAACACTAATTGTCAGGGAAATACAAATCGAAACCACAATGAGATATCATCTCACCCCTGTAAAAATGGCTGTTGTCAAAAAGCCAAAAAGATAACAAGTGCTGATGAGAATGTGGAGAAAACGGTTGGTGGGAACATAAATTAGTACAGCCACTATGGAAAACAGTATGGAGGTTTGTTCTAAAATTAAAAACATAACTACCATATGATCCAGTAATCCCATAGTGGGTATCTATTCAAAGGAAATGAAGTCAGCATGTTGAAGAGACATCTGCACATTCACTGCAGCACTATTCACAACAGCCAAGAAATGGAAAAACCCAGGTGTCCAACAACTGATGAGTGGGTAAAGAAAATGTGCTGTATATATACAATGGAATAATATTTGGCCATAAAAAGGATGAGATCCTGTCATTTGTGACAACATGGATAGAAATGGAGAACATTATGTTAAGTAAAATAAGTGAGGCACAGAAAGATAAGTAGTACATGCATGGTATCACTCATGTGGAATCTAAAAAAGTTGATTTTGTGGAAGTTGAGAGTACAGTGTGGTTGCCACAGGTTGTGGGGAGTAGGAGAAGGATGAAATGGGGAAAGGTGACCAAGGGGTACTTAGCTGGACAGAAGAAAGAGGTTCTGTTGTTCTATAGTACAATAGGTTGACTATGAATAATAGTAAAACATGTTTCCAAAAAGCTAGAAGGAAGGATTTTGAATGTTTTCACACAAGGAAAGGATAAATGTCTGAGGAGATTTGTGCTTACCTTTATTTGAACATTACATAGTATGTGTACATGCACAGAAATATCTCATGGTGCCCCATAAATATGCACAATTTTTTAAAAGATGTTAATAGACCTTTATTTTATTCATTTTTTTAATGTGGTGCTAAGGATCGAATCCAGGGCCTCACACATGCTAGGCAAGTGCTCTGCCACTGAGCCATGACCCCAGCCCCAATATGCACAATTTTTGTTTCAATTAAAATAAATTTTAAAAAGGAAAAAGATTTTAAGGACAAATTTGCAATACTCCATGAAATAATTAGAAATGCAAAGCACTTCAGAAAAACTAGGAGTTACCTAAATTTTAAACTGTAATTCTGGTTAAGCCATTTTGTAGTAATAATCTGTCCACTGAATACATATTTACTCTGTGCCAGACACTATTATGTGCTTTCTACTATCTTAATTCTTTAACAATATCTTTTATATTAACTCAGATAAAACTTAGTTATCCAATGGTATTAATTCCAATTTACAGATAAGAACACTGACACTTAGGTCAAGAGAAGGCGAGTAACTTGCTCAAGATTACTGATGGTAAGCAGGGAAGCTGGACAGCTAGCTCTGCCCTGCCCAGCCTGTGCCTCCTCACGCTCCATGTATTACCTCTCCTTCCCCTTCTTTCTGCTACATTCCCAAGACAGAGTTCAGGAAAAGAATTTTGCACAAAGGGACTAGCTTTTAAAGTAGTCCAGAGGTAGCAAAATCATATTAAGAAAATTTTAAAAATATCAGGTGTCTACTGAAGGAGCGAGTGTGGCACAAAAATCAGACTGGACAGAGGTAGGCAGGGGCTAGATCGTGTAGGGTCTACGTTGTGGATTTGGGATTTTAATAAATCTGAAGAGAAGAACTGTTGAAGGATTTTAGCAGGTAAATAAATCATATGATTGATGATGTGTGTTTTAATGAGACCATTGTGGCTGTCTAGAGAAACTGGCTCACACAGAATAAGAAGAGTCCAGCTAGAAGGTCATTTCAGTAGTTTAGGCAAGAGATGACAGTAGCGTGGTGGAGGCAGTAAGAAGTGAAACAACTGGAGAAATATTTAGAAGTAGAACTATTAACATTTGGTGATGGAATGGAAAACAGAATGGGGAATGGGGATATCTAGATCAGTTCTGAATTTCCATTACTGCCGACTTAGATTTTGGAAGAGAGAAAGGGAAAGGAATTTAACATTAACTTGAAGAGAAAGATGCCTGTTCAGATCATTCTAGATTGTATTAGCAGGTTAATTGCAAAAGCGCTGCACTGTTTCCTAGGGCTATTAAAACAAATGATCACAAACTGGGTGGCTTAAAATATCAGCAGTGTATTATTTCACAGTTCTGGAGGCTAGAAGTCTGTAGGGACGCACTCTTTCTTTAGGTTCTCTGGAAGAATCCTTTCTTTGCCTCTTCCTAGTTTATTGTGACAGGACTCTTTCACATACTTTGTCTTGCATCTGTCTCACAACAGTCTCTGCTTGTCTTCACACTACCCCCTCTCAGCATTGATGTTCTTTTTCCTCTTCCAAAGAGAATAGCAGTCATTGGATTGAGGGCTCACCCTAAGTCTAGGGTGATGTCATCTTGAGATCCTTAACTAATTACATCTCTAATAGGATCTATCTGCAAATATGGTCACATTTTGAAGTTAAAGATGCTCATGTTTTGGGGAGCCTTAGTCAACTTACTACATTATTATTTTTATTAATTTTATTCTTGTTCTCTTTTAACATCATCATTAGTATAGTCAGCAGCTTCAATTAATACATGTTAGGTAGGTGAGAGGTACTACTCTAATGTCTTAACTGTACTTGTGTTGGAAGTCACAGAGATGGGGGACTACAAGAATGCTAGGAGAAATTGCAGAACTCAGAATATAGTTGCACTCATTACTATGCCTTATTACAAAAGGATAAAAAAATCAACAAAAGGTAAATGTGCTTGGGAGAAGTCCATTGGAAACGAACTACAAGATTTTAATCAGAGTTGCAAAGGACTCACTAATTCTACCAGTATTGAACTGTGATAACGATATGTGAAGTGCTATCTCTAGTCATTAGAGACTGGGTACTCAAGTTTTTATTGGATGCTGATAATGTAGGCAATACTCTGCTTAGTTTGTACGAAAATTTCAGACTCCCACACAAAAAGCAGCTTATTCAGCAAAAAATCACAATATACAAACATTCCAAGCATACAGTAAGCTGTTCTCATCAGTTAGGGAATAGTGGGAACACTCCTGAAATCCAAGTGCCAGGCAAGGGCCAAGCTTGCAAGCAGGTATTTCTAAGGGTTACAGTTTCAGTGCTATTAGAGTAGCTCTTTTCTGCACAAATTATTTTGTTTCATCTTCACATCAAATAAACTAATGGCTCAGCTAGCTTAAATGTGTTCAAGATTATACCACTAAAAGTTTAGTAGAAAACAGAGAAACTGGAACTCAAAAGTAAGCAATATGGGGCTGAGGTTGTGGCTCAGTTGTAAAGCACTTGCCTGGCATGTGTGAGGCACTAGGTTTGATTCTCAGTATCACATATAAATAAATAAAACAAAGGTCCATTGATAACTAAAAAATATTTAAAAAAACACCAAAAGTAATAAATATGATTCTAGACTTATATTCTAATTTAAAAAAAGTTTCATTTATTTATTGTACTGGGATTGAACCGAGGAGTGCTTTACCACTGAGTTATGTCCGTAACCCTTTTTATTTTTTACATTGAGGCAGGGTCTCACTAAATTGCTGAGAGTCTTGCTAAGTTGCTGAGGCTGGTCTCGAACTTGGAATCTTCCTGCCTCAGCTCCTGAGTTGCTGGTATCACAGACGTATGCCATTGTGTCCAGCTATTTGACTTATTTATTTATTTAGATTAGCTATGTTGCCCCAGCTGGTCTTGAATTCCTGAGTTCAACTGATCCTCCTACCTAAACTTCCTGAGTGCTAGGATAACAGGTATGTACCACCACACCTAGCCTTTAGACCTCTACTCTTCTTTTTTTGGTACCAGGGACTGAATCCAGGGATACTTAACCATTGAGCCATATCCCTAGTCCTTTCCACTTTTTATTTTGAGACTGGGTCTCACTAAGGTGCTTAGGGGCTTGCTAAGTTGCTATGGCTGGCTTTGAAGTTACGATCCTCCTGGCTCAGCCTCCTTAGCTGCTGGGATTACAGGTGTGTATCACTGCACCCACCTTAGACTTCTACTCTTAATCATTATGCTTGGTGCCTGTTTTTTTTTTTTTTTTTTTTTCTTTTTTGGGTGCTGGAGAGTGACCCAACATGCTAAGCTATACCAATAAGCTACACCCGAGCCAAGCTGGTTGCTTGATTTTTGAAAGGCTTACTAAAATGAAAGGAAAAAAAGTTACAACAGACTCAAACTGGAGAGAATCAATAAAGTCAACTAGCAAGGTGGCCATGGTTTTTATAACATGAATAATAAAGTAGCCATTATACAATGGAAACACTATCAAAATAAATCATGAACTAAACAATTTAAAAAATATAATTTTTAGACCTTCAGTGTTTAAGAAAAACAAAATTACCAGCATATAAGCAATTTTAAAAATTTAAGAAGATTAAAGAAAGCTAAAGGTTTAGCCAAATTAACACAATTGAGGGATTAAGAGATTTAGTTTCACATTTGTGGGAAATAAAAAAATTAAAGTCAAAAAGTGTACATGTACATACTTTAGCACAGGGCAGTCTATCAAGATTACTTTGTTTTGTTCAATTTTTTACCTAATGGAGTGATGTCCTGAAGTATAGTCCAGTTTTCCAAATTTTTGTGTTTGGTAGCCATGCTCTTCCATGACATCCATCCATGTTGTATAATTCGGATCTAGACCCTTAAAATTGTTCCAAGATTCTGTTAAGTGAGTGAAGAGGCCACTCCATATTGCTGGGGTAAAAAAAATAAATAAATAAAAATAAAAATAAATAAATAAAGACACTGGAATTCAACTAAAGCTTAACAATTTGTTTTAACTATTAAGGTAATTATTCTGAGAGCATAATCCTCTAGTTTAGACTGCACATTGTGGAATAAAACATAATTTCATTAGATACTAAATTTAGTAGATTTCTGATTGTTACCTCATTTATCAGTGGGAAAACTACAAGGAATCAATGTTTCCATTTTACAAACTAGTTGACAAAGGCTGAGAGGTGAAGCTGCATAAGGTAAATACAGCTAGAATTAAATATAAAGCCTATGTGGCTTTAGAGTCTCATCAAATAAGCAATCTCTAGGTATTTATTAGTTGGTTTTTAAATCATACATCAGTCAATTGAAGTATAGATAGAATTTCCCTAATATTTTTAAAGATTATTCCTATTTCTTGTCCTTTCTCTGGCTTTTCACAAAAAAAATTAAGTTTACTATGTCTTCTCTCATTTTCCATGACTGTTTATTCAATAAAATTTTCTTTTCCTTTTCCAGTTTTTGTGTGCTTACATAGCAGGTTGGAATAATCATCGTAGTCTCATCTAACAAAATGCTTTCTGAGAGGTGGCTTGGGGAAATACCTGGGTTTGAGTCCCAGTTACACTATTTACTGAGTGGCCCTTGATAAGTTACTTAAATTTTCTGTACTTTAGTTTTCATCTACAAAATAGGGTAATCATAGTCTCTACCTTATGGAAACAATATGAGGATTATATAAATTAATATGTGGAAGGCACTTAGAATATTGACAGATGCAGTAAAAAAATGCAATACATGTTTATTTTTATGGCTGTTATTCATTCTCTTTGTTCAAACTCCTCTAAATTATTTCTTCCAGGAAAAACATCTAAATGCTTTCAGACCTTTAGAGTTCATTGACCTCTTTCTCATTTCATTATTTCTACTGATGCTGTGCATGCTGTGAGGGACACAGGATATATTGTGTCTTGCTGAGAAGGAAACTGAGCAACTTTACTTGATGGCCCATTGAGGATCAGGATCCAGGCCATCACTTTGCCTTACTTAGCTCAGTGCTCATTCCACTCAACAAAGAATATAAGTTAGCAAAAAATATTTTTTTCATACAGTTGGTCCTTCTTCATTAAAATGTCAATTTTAATATAGTTCAGGTTTCCTTTAACTATTGGTGATTACACAGCTCACAGTACTTAAAATTTAGGCAAAAGAACTTGTACTGAAATCACAGAGAATATCATCTCAGGAGCTTATAGTTGAAACTGAACTGCTGAATGCTACTTAAGTTCCAAGGGCAGACACAGACCAGAGGGACAGAGGACAAGGAAAGTGACTATTATACAACAGATGGATTTATAAAAGTGACAGTTTTTCCCTTTTTCCTTATTATTCATGGCTTAAGTTCACTGACATTTTGTCATTGAAATTATGCCTGTTTGTTAAATTATTATGAAAAAGGTGAACGATTAGATTTGAGATAGAAGAGCATTAAGACAAGAGAAAGATAATATTGAATTACACAGAAAATTTCAAATGAATTTGAACATGAGAGATTCTAATTACCTGGTGGTAATATTTTAAAGTCCACAGATGTCTTCCCTATATATTTACTGGAAAATTTTCTTGGAAATAGTTCTATTCTAGGGAATATGAATATTTCCTCTTTTGCTATTATAGTCAACAGTTTCTTAGTCACCAATCATGAGGAAATGAAACAGTAACACATGAACTAAACAGCATTTTAGATAACGAAAATTCCTATTCTTGAGAAATAGCAATTCTAATAATCCCAATAATAATATATGCTTTAGAACACACTTTTCTTATTTAAATATTTTTATATGACTTTACTATTCTGCATTTGGGAATAATATTTTAAACTTTGGATATAAATATTTTCAGTGTGTAATCACTTTCTTTCATTAATATTTATACCTGCACGTGATGGGCAACAGATTGGAGAGTTTGTGTAGGCATTCAGAAAGGAAGTGCCATGTGTTTTCATGAAGTTGATAAAAGGAAGTTTCACTACCTGACTTCCTGGATGAAATGTTAGCCTTCCATCCTGGAAAAAAGAAATTTAATCAACATTGACTGTATTAGAAAAAGAAAATTATTTCCCTTGATTTCACATGAAATTCACAATAGCAGAAGACTTCAATATGACTGTATGAAATCTCAAAATATAAAACAAGTACAGAATATTATAGGAATCTAGGGCATAAATATCTCAAATTCAATGCAGTGTTATACTTTGATTCATATGAATATAGTAAATAAATTAAAGGACTTCTTGGAAAGTTCTTTTGAGGGATGACAGACTAATTGAACAAGAATTAAGTACTTATCTATGTGCCAAACACACACTGTGCAAGATCTGAGGATACCTTAGTGAACAGAATAGAGTTCTGCCCTTATGAGCTAGTTGCAGATGCAAAAAGTATACTAATACAAACCATGAATACTTACAAACTGAAGGGCTTTGAAAAAATTCTGAGATACAGTGATTTGATTGCTCCTGAACCTTGCTGAACCAAGTTTGAACCATAGCTTGGTACTCAGTTCCTCAAGATTCTGGACTAGAGAGAAACTGAGAAGTTTAGATTTCAGTGCATCATCCTAATGAAAGAATCTAACAGTAACCATCTTATTTGTATGGCAAGATTGTTTATAATATTCTTCCCAGTTATGGCCCTCACACTAAAAGACATTTTCACCAGACTCTAATACAATTCCTGTCCCCAACCCCCATTCCTAAAACCCCACCAAAACTAAAATCAATGCAGGTGCAGTGGTGGGAAGATGAAGTGAAGGATGAAGTGAAGTAGAAGTTGGGGTGTAGTGATGCCTATGCCTTTAATACCCAGGTGGAGGTGCTTATTTTCTTTTCAAAACGTGTCATTAAGATACAGTTCACATACCATACAAACTCATTTAAATTGTACAATCCAATGGTTTTAGTATAATCAAGAAGCTGTGCAACATCACAACTGATTTTAGAATATGCTCATCATCCCCAAAAGAAACCCCATACTCCTTAGCCATCATCTTCTATTCCCTCAAATCCCAGGCAATCACCAATCTACCCTCCGTCTCTCTATATTTGTTTTCTTGGGACATTTCATATAAGTAGCACTTATAAAATGTGGTCCTTTGTTACTTATTTCTTTTACTCAGCATAATATCTTCTAAGTTTCAACCATATTGTAGCATGTATCAGTACTGTTGAATAATATTACAAAATTTTATCTATTTAACATTTGATGGATTTTTAGGTTGTTTCCATTTTTCAATATTAGTATAATATTGCCACGAACATCCATGTACAAGTTTTTGTATTGACATATGTTTTTATTTCTCTTGGCATAAATCAGGAGAATTGTGGGATTATATTGCAACTCTGTGGTCAACCATTGGAAGAACTGCCAAACTGCTTTCCAAGGTGGCTGCACCATTTTATATTCTCACTAGCAGTGTTGCTGGGTTCCAATTCCTTCCATAGTCTTGGCAACTGTAATTATCTAGTTGATCATGGCCATGCTCATGGGTGTGAATTAGTGTCTTGCTGTGGTTTGATTTGTAGTCCCTAATGATTAATGATGTTGAGTATTTCTGCATGTACTTATTAGCCATGTGTATACCCTTCTATGGAGAAATGCCTTTTTTCCCCCCCCCCCCCCCCAGGGCTGGGGATTGACCCCAGATTCTTGTGTATGCTAGGCAAGCACCCTGCCACTGAGCTACATCCCTAACCCCTTGGCCCATTTTTAAATTGCCTAATCCAAGATTATGAAGATTTATACCTATGTTTGCTTGTAGGAGTTTTATAGTTTTAGCTTTTACATTTGAGTCATTGATTCATTTCAAGTTAATTTTTGTATATGAGGGCAGGATCCAACTTTGGTTTTTTTTTTTTTTTTTTTTTTTTTTGCATGTAGATACTCAGTTTCTTCAGCACCATTTGTTTGAAAGCTCATTATTTCCCTATTAAGTGATCTTAACTCTGTTGTTGAAAATCACTTTACTATAAAAGTGAGAGTTGTTTTCTGAACTTTTGAATCGATTCCATTGATCTGTATATGTATCTTTATCTTGATTACTGTAGCCATGGAGATTGATACGCATTGCATTGAATCTGTAGATCAACTTGGTATTATTATTTTAACAATATTAAATCTTCTAATCCATGAACATGGGATGCCTTACCATTTAATGAGGTGTTAATTTCTTGCAATAATGTTTTTTACTTTTCAGAGCATAAGAATTGTACTTCTTTGGCAGACTTATTCCTATTTCATTCTTTTCAATGTCACTTTAAATGGAATGGTTTTCTAAATTAAAAAAAAATTTTTTTAGTTGTAGATGGACAACATGCCTTTATTTTATTTATTTATTTTTTTGTGGTACTGAGGATCAATCCCAATGCCTCACATGTGTCAGGCAAGTGCTCTACCATTGAGCCACAACCCCAGTCCTGTATTTTAAGTTTTCCATCAATTACATGTATAGAAATTCAATTGATCATTGTATCATTGATCTAGTGTCCTACAATCTTACTAATTTATAAGGTCAATAGTTTTGTAGAGTTTTCCCTAGGAGCTTACATATAAGATTATTGCAAATACAGATAATGCAAGTAAAGATACTTCTGTTTCTTTCTTTCTAATTCCTTTCTAATATACATGCTTTTTATTTTATTTTTTATCTAATTCCCAGGATGTAATCTTTAGTACTATGCTGACTAGAACAGGTGAAAACACAATGTTTGTCTTCTTCCTGATTTTAGGCAGAAAATACTTACTACGAAGTACAATGTTAGCTCTGCCTTTTTTTTTGAAGATGTGCTTTACCATATTAGAAGAGTTCCCTCTTATTTCTAGTTGGTTGAATGCTTTTAGCATGAAGGGCTACTGAATTTTGTCAAATGCTTTTTCTGAATTTGTTGAGATGCTCACACGGGTTTTGTCCTTTACTCAGTTGACATGGTGTATTACATCACCTGATTTTCAGATATTAAGTCAACCAGACATTTGGGGAAATTTTACTTGGTTATGGTGTTAATCCTTTTCATATTCAGATGAATTTGATTTACTAATATTTTAAAAGGATCTTTGCTTCTATTTTTTTTTTTTTTTTTTTTTTTTTGGTTCTAGGGATTGAACCCAGGGCCTTATGCTTGAGAGGCAAACTCTCTACCAACTGAGCTATATCCTCCGCCCTGTCCATAGTTTTCTTGTGATGTATTTGTGTGGCTTGGAAATCAGGCACATACTGATTTGTTAAGAACAATTTCTTAAGTATTACCCCCTCTTTCTGTGTTTTACAAGAGTTTAAGAAGAATTAGTATTAATTCTTCTTTAAATACTCTTTAAATATTTAGAATTTACCAGTGAAGCTACCTGGGCTTGGGTTTTTGTGCATGTGTGAGTTTTAAAATAGCCAATTCAATCTTTTTTGTCATGGGTCTATTCTGTGTTAGTTTGTGTGTTTATAACTCGCTGTCCACATCATCTAAGTTTTCTGATTTGTTGACATATTTTGTTATATATTATATAAGGGAATATAAGTAAATATAAGTATTTCCTTATAATTCTTTTATTTCCGTAGATCAATGTCACTTTTTTCCTTCCTGATTTTTGTAATTTAGGTCTTTTGTCGTCCCCCCCCCCCCCCCCCCCCCCCCCCGGCCATGTAGCCAAAGCTTTGTCAATTTTCTTGATCTTTTCAAAAAATTAATTTTTGGTTTCACTGATTTTTCTCTGTTGTTTTTCCACTATTTCCTTAATTTCTGCTCTAATCCTTATTATTTTCTTTATTCTGCTTGCTTGCTGGAGCTTGTCTGGTCTTTTTGGTTGATTTCTCCCATATGGATGCTTTGCAACACTAGTGTGCTGCAGCAAGGGTGTTTGGGGATTTAGTATTCTCTGCCTCTTATACCTGGCATAGAGTCTCTGTCCTGTAATAATGTGGACTAGAGGAAGGGAACCCTCAACATGTCAGCTGGAACTGAACCTCTTCACATTGGATTTGGAGGAGATGAGAAATGCTGACAGCTGTCTCTTCTGGTGAGATACTGTAACCTGTGATGGAGAGTTGAGAGGAAAGGGAGCCCTGTCTTCTTGGTCACATTTGCCTGGAGCAAAGCCTCTGCCAAGCCACGGTTCACTGCCATGGACTCATGCTGTTCTTCCCAAGTTTTAGTGGATTTTTTGAATGTTTACTCATTGAAACTATGTTATCAGATTTTTGTTGATGTAACCAAGTATCTGACAAGAACTAGGTTCAAGGTTTTAGATGTATAACTTCATGGTGGTCTGGCTTTACTGCTTTGGTCCCTAAGGTGAGGCAGAACATCATCAGGAAGAGTGTGGCAGAGGAAAGCTGCTCAGGCTCAGAGCAGGAATAGTGGGGAGGGAACTGTGAACAACACAGAGTCCCTAGAGGCATGTCCCCAAGGGATCATTCCCTTCAACTCCCTTCGGTTTCCACTGCCTCCCAACAAATGGATTAATTCACTGATGAGGTTACAGCCCTGAGGATCCAGTCATTTCCTAAAAGCCCTACCTCTGAACATTTCTGAATTGTGAACCTTGCCTTCAACAAAGGAATCATTGGGTGAAACTTCACATCCAAACCATAACAGGGTTTTTATTACTTCTAAACCTTTCCAGTGTACAGATCTAGAAAGTACATATATTTTAGAAAGAAGACAAAATTTTTGTGAGCTCACAATGATAGTTTCAATTCAAATTTAAGTTTACAGCTGGGTGCAGTGGCCCATGCCTGTAATCCCAGCAGCTTGAGAGGCTGAGGCAGAAGGATTCTGAGTTCAAAGCCAGCCTCAGCAACTTCGTGAGGCCCTAAGCAACACAGACCCCATTTCTAAATGAAATGTAAAAAAGGGGTAGGGATGTGGCTCAGTGGTTAAGCACTCCCAGGTTCAATCCTTGGTACCAAAAATAAGTTTACAGAAACACAATTTCTCTGGAATATAAAGGAATGGATCAACTTACATCAACACATTTAAGTCAGAGTTAACAGCATCATAGATACCTGAGTAGTAAAGCTAACTTTCTTCACTTCTCGTCCAAACATTAATTCTTGCGAAGAGGAAAGCTAATACTTTTATGGATTTGCAGAATGTTATTTCCCCCAACTGAGTCAAACGGTATGGACGAAAAATTCATTAGTAGTGGTAAAATAATTTGATGGGTAGAGGTCAGCATTAATTTTTTTTAATTGTAATGATGCTATTAGAGTGCGTTTCATTTACTAAAGTGTTTTTTAAATACATGCATATGTCGGTGCGTACATACGTGGCCTCACGTAAAATGTACTTAACTTTGCATTGGGATAAAGCATACTCGAAAGCGTCTAAAACTGCTCCCCAAAGCCTGGAGCAGGTCGCAGATCTGGAACGGCGCGTCACGCGGACCTCACGGTACTTACGAAGGAATCACTCACAACTAGCACCACGTTAGGCGCCTGGGTTGCTCGCCGTCTCGGCCTATCTGCCTCGGGGGCCGGCGCTGCCAGCGCTGAGGCTGCGAGCACAGACACCCACAGCAGCAGCATGGGGACAGCGGTTCCAAGAGTCCGCCACTGGGCCCGCCTCTTCTGGAATTCCCTCCAGGTGTGAGAGGGTGGAGACGTCCAACAACTCCCAGAACTTGCAGTTTGGTTTCCACATACTATACAGTAAAGTAAAACTTCACCCGCTTGACTACAAGTTCCATCAGGCTCAGAGCGAGCACATGCGCAAAGAAGGAATTCCCCCACCCTTCCTTAACCCACGTTCAGTCCTTTTAATCAAACACCGAGCATACTAACCACAGCCACTCCCAGTCACGTGAGCGATGCCTGGGAAAAGCGCATGCGCTCTCACTTCAGACTTGGCGTTTGTGTAAGAACCGAATCTGTCCCAGGTGGGTTTGGTTCGCGGTGGTTTTTGCATAAGTTAGAGCCTAAAGGCAGTTGAAATGGTACTTTGGGAAATGATCAGGGACCGCGGCTGTTCGATTTGTGCCGAACATGCGTGGCTCAGTGTTCCGCGAGAGCGTGAACGGGGCGTTGATGAGGTGGCAGCGCGTCTGTCACTGAAGTTGGTGGGGCGGTTCCTTATGGGGGCTTTGGCTGGACCGGTTCAGGTACGCTGCAGATACGTTTGGGCACCTGAATGCCTTCCTCAAGGAAATTTCTAGACTACCTCATCTGATCGCCTCTCTTTGCCAATGCAGTAAGGATTTATCGTGGGTGAAAAGCGGGGCCTAGTAAGAAGTTTCACATTCTAGGCGGGTTCAAAGCTTAGCTTGTCCCTTGCCTTCAGAGTGCAAAGGAGAAAAACAACCAGAAGCTCAAAGGAACAAATGTTGGTCTCTGTGACGTGTTCAGTTGATTGACGTAGGTTCCGAATACTGTTGTTTTGCTGCAGAATAATCAGCGGTTCCCTTATAATTGTTTTAACTCCTTTGGAGAATTCTGAAAGAAGCAGATTTCCGATTCAAAGCCAGATTCTTCATTTCATTATCACATTTTCAGATATATAATTGCACATCACACCAATCGTGTTTGATATTTTGGCGGAAAAGGAATTGTATAGCTTATTTTTTTTTTAAAACCGAGTACTAAAATCCTGCAAGGTTCTTTTTTTTTTTTTTTTTTCTTTTGGTTTGTTTTCATTTTATTGCATAGAATATTTATAACAAGAGGCAGACCTTAAAATTTAATAACTCACATAACATTATGTGCTGAGTATTATATTAAGCATTTACTGAATATCTACTCTGCCAGGTACTTTTACATGGAATATTTTCCATAATTCTTACTTTGACCTTTTTTGCTGATAGGAAAGCAGATGCAGAGAGGTTAAAAGAATGGATTTAGATTACACTGGGAGCCAGTCTGAGCAGGACTGGAAATTGTGCCTTAACCCACTAACTGTCACCATTAATTACAAATTTTCATAATAACCTACTGAATTTATTTTGTGTTAGTGAAAAAGAATTGTTAAGCATCATGCTAACCATACGTGGGACCATGCAGAAATACAAACATTAGCCTTTTCCACAAGGAACTTACACTTTAGGGAAGCAAACCGAGCATACCTAATATAATAGTACGTTATGGAAGTTAATACAGATAGACTCTCCCATGAACAGAATATGTTTCAAAAATTGTTTTGAGTTTATTTGGAATGTAGAACATAAACATAGAAACAATAACTGAAATTTAAGATTCATAAAAATTTTAATTTTTTTTTTATGGCATAGTACTGGTTCTGTGAGCTGTATTTACTCTCTATGACATTGTTTCTTCAGGCCTTTATCCTGATGACAGGATTACAAGAACACATCTTATTCTTCCTCTTCCCTTGGCAATGTGAGTGAGAACAGATGCTGCAGTGGGTTCAAGCAAGATAGATATTTCAGGGCTCTAGAGACAAAGTGCTGGAAAAAAATTTCAAGAGATTTCTAGTCCTTTCTGACATTCAGTTTGTCCTACAATATTCCTGCCAACTGGATTGACAAGCCTGTGCTTTTTCATCTCCAGTGATAGGAAACATACTTCCTTTGAGCAGCCCGTTCCACATTTGTGTAGGTGTATTAAAAGTTATTATTTTGAGGGGCTGGTGTTGTAGCTAAGTGGTAGAGCACCTGCTTAGCACCTGTGAGGCACTGGGTTCTATCTTCAGCACCACATTAAAAAACATGAATAAAATATAGGTATTGTATCCATCTGCAACTAAAATATTTTGTTATTATTTTGAGCTAAAGTCAGTCTTCCTCTACTTTTAACCACTTATTCATTACTCTTCACTTTTACATGGGTAATCTCTCCCTTTGAACTATCCTTGCCCCCATTCCATTAATTTTCTCTTCTTAGTCTTTCCCCCAGTTTCTTCAGCTAGTTACATGATTTTAGGTTTCGTCCTTGTTTTGATGACTCTGCTTCTGAGCATGCAACATTTTTGCTCATCACTAACTTACCCTATCAGAAAATATACTTTGTGTGTGCACAAATACTTGTATTTATGTTGCAGTGAGTATAGGGTCTCTGTTTAGTCTGCAAGAGCTGTCATAATAAAATATTATAGATTAGGGCTGGGGTTGTGTGGCTTGGTGGCAGAGTGCTTGCCTGGATGTGTGAGGCTCTGGGTTTGATCCTGAGCTCCACATAAAAATAAAATGAAGGTCCATTGACAACGAAAAAATATTTTAAAAATATTATAGACTACTTGACTTAAACAACAGAAATTTATTTTCTCATAATTGTGAAGTTTAGAAGTCAAAGATCAAGGAGTTGTCAGGTTTGGTTTTTTCTGAGGTTGCTTTCCTTAGTTTGCAGATGGCCACCTTTTCTCTGTCTTCATATGGTCTTTTCTTCTATGCATTTGTATCACTGGTGTGTTCAGATTTTTTCTAAAAATGACAGGCTGGATTATGGTTCACCCGAATGGGTCATTTAGCCTTCAATACCTTTGTAATCTCCCAAGTACTTTCACATTCTGAAGTACTGGTGTTAGTGCTTCAAGATATGAATATTGGGGGGGTATATTTCAGCCCATAATAGTCTCTATTATATGTATTTTTAAGTCATCAAGTAAAGGTTTCTAGATTAGGGATTGCTTCCTTTAGTAAATTACTCTCCTGTTCAGAAAAGTCTTCTGTTAAAGAGTCTTGTTCTAACTTTTGTTTCTCTATAGTTCTTTTAATGTCCAAATCCTCAATAGTATTGTGTGTGCTGACTGTAGCAGTTCTCAAGGAACTTCTGGTTTGTTTTGGAAGACACATACATACACACATAAATTTAATAATAATATAAAGGTATCAGATTAATTGCCAAATAAAAAATAAAAACCATAATATTCCAAATGTTATGTTGGAGAATGCTAACATTTTCACTGAAAGAATATTCCATGATCACAGATGTTTCAGAATTTTTTGATTAAACTATCTTTGGGTATTTAGAACTTCTCAGAGACTTTAAAAGTGCTAATATACATTGTGACTTTGATAGAGTCAGATATATTATGTATTTTAATTGCAAACTTCCTAGGCCATTTATTGACACTTTTAAGCATGCTAATGTTCCTTAGAATACATTTTTGGAAATGCTGTTATAGGTAATAAATATTACAAGTTCAAACTAGTGTGTGATTGGTCTGGGAAGGCTATGTGCTTGACTCTTTACTTAAGCTTTATTCTGTGTAGCATGAAAATACAAACACAGTGGACAGACTGAATGGGAGGAGCAAAGATGTACAGGTAGAAAACTCTGGGGGATGACAAAAAAAAAATAACGTGAGGTAATATTGAAACATTACCATGTCATTTGGTGGTAGGCTTTTGCACTAGATCATCAACCATTTGTTGTGTATGTATTATATTGCTCAGTAGGTATTAAGGACTCCAAAGATGTATGACCTGCATTTAGGGATTTATTGAATTGGAACATAGTCCCTATTCATGTAGAATATTTTTAAATATCTTAAATTCCAGCCTAGCTAATGTGTAGTTCAGAGGAGGGAGTGATCCTGGTGGCAGGCTTTGCTCTAGTATTTGTGTAGTAACTTAATTTGAAGAGGATACCCATGTTTGATGATAGCTGTCTTTTGAGTAAGATAAATAAGAAAATTACTTCTTGAACAAGGTAGAAGAAGGTGGCAGAGAGAGGGTTGGGTATTTTGAACGTATAGAGAAAATTTTATTATAAATACTTTGTTATCACACTAGTCATTTTAGGAATGGCAGAAAAGTAGTGCAGTTTATTGAGAGGATAGCAGATCAGGTGAACAGAATTAATATACTTGTGTGCAGGCAGTCCATCAGGTAAGTGCATATCAGGTAACTGTTATCCTCGCTTTTACCAGTGAGGAAATGGTAAGGTTGAACAAGGTCTAAGGGATTTGAATCTAGTTTCATTTGATTTCCTAAGCTCACCAGGTTAAGTAGTGGTGGGTGAATATGATGGAGTGGAAGGATTGACAGAATCTGTGGTACTTCATAAGAACTGAGTTGAAGTGACTGAGTAACACATTAAAATCAAGTTGGGTGGGGACTGCAATCAGGTCTCACTGGATGGAGACTAAAGGAATCAGTGATATAGAGCCAGGATTTTACTTTTGTCTTTTTTTTTTTTTTAACTTTTATTTTACTTTCCTAAACGTTGTTTGGAATATCATCCTTTGTTTTCTTAGCAGTTAGACCTTTTACTGTTGAACTGACCATTTTATTTAAGTAGATTATTGATACATGTTTTGGTCTTGTAAACTTACTTTCTGGTCCTTGTTCATCCATATCTGTCTCTCTAATATTTTGCACTTCCTAATTCTAAAGTAACATGTTTATTTTCCACTTCATTCAGATTTTCAAAACCACCTTCATTCTCTCCATGAAGCATTCTAGATTAATTTTGTTTAATATAAGCCATTCAGGAATGTCATCAAAATACCTTTGGAATTTGTAGTTGTGTAATTGTAGTAATATTTTGATGGCTATTTAAATATTTCTGATGACATGTTCACATGAGATAATTTTTTCCTGTTTTCTTTAGTTTTTAGACTAGTACAGTTGCATGATGTGGCCAGCTTTTTACATACTTATAACCCTTTAGATGGCTTAGAACAAGATTCACTTTAGCATGGTGTAAATTTATAGTAAATAAGTGTCTTTTATTTTCCTAGATTCAAAACAAAATAGCATAGAAATAGTTGATATTCTTTTTCGGCCTAAGTCTTTATTTTGACATTGGTGTTTATTGAGTTTCTGAATTTTTTTTTCAGAATCTTTCTGATCTCCTATAGAAGTTTTGTTTTCATCACCTGAGACTGTAGAAATGCAGTTTATACCAACTCAAACATTTGAAGATTATGATTAGTGTTTCATTGGGAAAGAAGAAAGACTCAAAATTGTACATGATTACTTCTAATGTTTCAAATTATTAATTGTGAATCTGATGTTTAAAAAATTCTTATTTTGGGTTGTGGATGTTATCCCTTTTACATGACTCTTATTTGTTTTTATTTAATTTAGATGAAAAAACAGGTAAAGAACTGTCTCCCAACTGAAGAAGATAGTGGTGCGGATAATAGGTAAAAGGTAAGTGTCTAAAATGCTTATTAATAAGCACTTGGAGTGTATTTTTACTTAATGATTGTTATTACTGGTTCCTTTTTGAAGAAGGTTAAATGCATAGATTTTGTATATCATAATACAGGTCATCACAAGATACCCTTAAACTTTTGTTACTAGATTTCGGGGTATTATGTTGGCTCAGGAACTGACTTCCTTAACAAGACTCCTAAAACACAAGAAGTAAAATCAAAATCAATAAGTGGAGTGGCATCAAATTAAAAAGCTTCTTCACAGCAAAGGAAACAATTAAGAACATGAACAGAGAGCCAATAGAATAGGAGAAAATCTTTGCTACCTGCTCCTCAAATAGGGCATTAACATCCAGGATATACAAAGAACTCAAAAAACAATACCAAAAACAAAACCCAATCAATAAATGGGCAAAGGAACAAAACGGACACTTTTCAAAAGAAGAAATATGAATAGTCAACAAATATATGAAAAAATGTTCAACATCTCTAGCAATTAGATAGATGCAAATTAAAACTACTTTGAGATTTCTTTGCACTTCAGTCAGAATGACAATTATCAAGAATACAAGTAACAAAAAATGTTGGCAAGAATGTGGGGGAAAAGGTCTATTCATACGTTGTTGGTGGGACTGCAAATTGTTGCAACCATTCTGGAAATCAGTATGGAGATCCCTCAAAAATGCAGGAGTGGAACCACCATATACACCACCAGCTATTCCTCTCCTTGATATATATCCAAAAGATTTATAATCAGCATACTACAGTGACACAGCCACATCAGTGTTTATAGCAGTACAATTCACAATAGCCAAGCTATGGAGGAAACTGAGGTGCCCTTCAACAATGAATGGATAAAGAAAACGTGGTGTATATATACACAACAGAATATTACTCAGCCATAAAGAAGAAGGACTTTATGGCATTTGCCAGTAGATGAATGGAAATGGAGACTATCATGCTAAGTGAAATACGCTAGTCCCCCCAAATTAAAAGTTAAATGTTTTCTCTGCTATTAAGAAGCTAACCCATAATGGGGGCGGGGATAAAAAAAGAAGAAAGATCAGTGGAGTAGACAAAAGTGAATGAAGGGAAGGGAGGAAGGAGGGGATAGAAAAAGACAGTGGAAGGAATCTGACCTAATTTTCCTATGTACATGTATGAATAAACTACAATGAATCTCACCATCATGTACATCCACAATACACTAATTAAAAAAAAAAACAAAAACTAAGTAACGAAGATGGGTAGAGTAGAGGGAAGGGAGGAGAGGTGGAGGGTAGAAGAGAGGAGAGAAAGGGAAAGTACCGGGGACTGAATTAGAAGAAATTATATTCCATGATTTTATAATTATGTCAAAATGAATCTTACTGTTATGGATAACCAAAAAGAACCTATAAAAAAAAGTGTTGATGGTAAGAAATGTTTTTTATGTGTTTCTGTTCTGTAATATCCATTGTCATTATCATTTCTAATATTTTTTGTGGAATCTTTGTATGAGCACAACAGAATATAAAGTTCTGTAGCCTCAGCTGGGGACAACAGGACATATCAATTTATCTGTGATTGATAGTTTTGATGATATCATTGCCTTTTTGGCATGACTGTCGCTTTCTAACTCTTCTTAATATAGTTGCTACTTTTTAATCTTGATTTATGTTGGATAAAAATGTTTTAGGTTGGTAGTAGAAAAATTCTCATTGAAAATATGCAAAAGTGAACATTTTATGTTTGCAATTTAAATATTTTTTGAATACCTTTATTTTTAAAAAATAATTGGCAGTGAGTAGAAATGGTGGAAGGAAAGGTATTAAGGAAAAGTATTAATAGAGGCATTGTGGAAGAATATTAGAGGCACAAGAAAGAGCGCTAGATCTTCCTTTAAAGGGTCAGAAATGTTTAGAGAAATATCTCAAATATAGGAGTAAGAGGGTTACATGGAATTATTTGGGGTAGTAGATTTTTACTTCATACAAGGAAATGGATTTGAATAGTACCTACTGGATGGTTAGTCCTCAGTAAAGGTTTGTTTGAAAAGTTAGTGAATGAGCTGCTTCCTTTTCCCTCAAAAAGAACAGAAGTAGTTTTTAGGGCTATTGATGGCCCAAAATTTTGTCTTTTTACAAATTAATTTCCTGAAATTTAAACACACACACACACACACATGTTAAATGAAGAGAGAGAGCTAGGAATGAGAAATGTCACTTCAAATGCAGAAGGAATGGGAAGAGAAGAATAGAGGATTGCAGCATAAGGAATTATAATTACATATGGAGACACATGAATATGGAAAGACTGGAATGGGTTACCAAGAGAAAATGGAGTTTGATTCTAGTGGTCTTCAGAAATAATCTACTTTTATAAAGTTTATAACGATTCCCTATTTATTACTGTATTTAAGTCCAGATTTGTCATGTGACTTTTTAAGAGTTATAATCTTAGACTCTACCTGTCCAACCTTGTTTTCTTCTGTTCTTTGGTCGATCACTTCTCTTCTATTCAGACCGATTTTTTCATTGTTTCTTAAGCTTGCCACAGTCATTTCTGTCTTTTGCTAATACAGTTTTCTCTGACTGAAGTGATTTTCTTTCTATCTTTTTTTAATTTAATTTTTAAAATTATTTATTTTTTATTTTTTACCGACTGCATTTTGATTCATTGTACACAAATGGAGTACATATCATTTCATTTCTATGGTTGTACACAATGTAGATTCATACCATTCATTTAATCATACATGTATATAGGGTAATGATATCTGTCTCATTCTACCATTTTTCATATGCCCCCCTCATTTTCCTCTACAAAATCCAGAGTTCCTCCATTCTTCTTTCACCCCCCCACCCCCATTTTATATCATTATCCACTCATCAGAGAAAACATTCGGCCTTTGGTTTTTTGGGATTGTGTTATTTCACTCAGCATGATATTCTCCAGTTCCATCCATTTATCTACAAATGCCATATTATTCTTCTTCTTTATGGCTGAATAATATTCCATTGTGTATATATACCACAGTTTCTTTATCCATTCATCTGTCAAAGGGCATCTAGGTTGGTTCCACAATCTAGCTATTATGAATTGAGCTGCTATAAACATTGATGTGGCTGCATTATTACAGTATGCTAATTTTAAGTCCTTTGAGTGTAAACCGATGAGTGGGATAACTGGGTCAAAAGATGGGACCAGTGGTACAGAATAGAAGACACAGAGATGAACCCACATAAATAGAGTTATCTCATACTAGACAAAGGAGCTAAAAACATACAATGAAGAAAAGATAGCCTGTTTAACAAATGGTGCTGGGAAAACTGGAAATCTATATGTAGTAAAATGAAATTAAACCTCTTATCTCTCACACTGCACAAAAATCAACTCAAAATGGATCAAGGACTTAGGAATTAGACCAAGGACCCTGCACCAAATAGAAGACAAAGTAGGCCTGAATCTTCATCATGTTGGCTTAGGATCAGACTTCCTTAACAAGACTCCCAAAGCACAAGAAATCAAAGCAAGAATCAATAAATGGGATGGATTCAAACTAAAAAACTTTTTCTCAGCAAAGGATACAATCAATAATGTGAAAAGAGAGCCCACAGAGTGGGAGAAAATCTTTTCCACAGGCACTTCAGGTAGAACACTTATCTCCAAAATTTATAAAGAACTGGAAAAACTTTACTCCAAAAATACAAAGAACCCAATCAATAAATGGGCCAAGGACCTGGACAGACACTTTACAAAAGAAGAAGACATTCAGGTGATTAATAAATATAATTTAATTTTTTATTGGTGCATTACAGTTGTATATAGTAATGGGATTGTTATTACATGTGTGTACATGCATATATGGAGTAATTTTCTTTCTTCCATTCTTCAGTCCTGTCTTCTAGTAGCCATTAATTACATCACAGACCTTTTCTTCTCTGAATTCCTACTGTACTTCTGCTTAACTATCCTTAGTTTAGTATTTGGTTCTCTAGTGATTCATATGTTTTAGGTCTTTCTCTTGATGTAGACTGTATTCTCTGGAGCAGGGACCTTTTCTATTTCTTTTATATCATGTGCAGTGAATAAGTTGGAGACTGTATGTAGTTTTAGTGCCAGTTGGTTCTGCTGTTTTATGTATATGTTCCCACTTAAATACTGGATGATAGAAGAGATGATCTTCATCCTGAAAAGGTGGTGGTCTTCTGTTTGTTTCTGTTTGGTTTTATTTTGAGACTGCTATTGTTCTTTTTTAACATAGGTGTCTTTTGATTTTTTTTTTTTTTTTACTTGAAAGTCTCTTTTCATTGGTCTAGATTATCATCAATGATGATAATCATTGATGATAATGATGGTTATCATCAATGATGTTTTCTCCCACTCTCTCTCTCTCTTTTTTAGTCTGTAGTTTTTTTTTACCAAAGGAAACTGGTTTGAGAAAATATGTGAAATCAGCATTGAACTTTGTTACCCACTCATCAGGATTTGTAAACTACAAAAGAATTCTTCTCAAGTTTTCACCATAAAAAACTTGAGAATACCAAGAGAATTTCAGGTGAGGCAATAGTTTCCAAAATAAGAACATACGAAGTACGTTGCTTTAACTTATAATTATATATTAGGGGGCTGGTGCTGTGGCTTAGTGGTAGAGCACTTGCCTCGCACATGCAGGGCACTGGGTTCAATGCTCAGCACCACATAAAAATAAATAAAGATTGTGTCCACCTAAAACTAAAAAATATTTTTAAAAATTTAATTTTTTTTTTTCCCTATTTGGGGGATCTGATTCTGGCTATAAAGAAGTTTATTTTATGGCATCTTAATTATATTATTTTGAATGCTAACATTCTTCAAAGTCAAAAGATTTTTTGACCTCCAACTTTATAAATTTCTTTGATTTTGTACTTGTATATCACCCTCATTGTATATAAAGTACTATTAGTGTACCATGTTAGTAATTCATCTGTTTTGATTCATTTTGTTGATTTAAACATCTGGAATCTATTACTACTTTATATTTATTCCGTGTTTTACCTTCCTAATGAGATTAGAGATGAAAAAAGTTGGCAGAACACACACGTTTTTTCTGTTTTCAACATTGAATTGTGATTGATTTGATTGTCTACTAGTAAGCCAGAGTAAGTTGTAAAACTTAAAATAGGCTAATTTATTTAAAATGAAATTCATTTACCAGGCATGGTTGTTAGCCTGTAATCCTAGCTATTAGGAAGCTGAGACAGAAGAATTCCAAGTTCCAGGCAAGCCTCGGCCACTTAGCAAGACTCTTAGCAACTTAACGATCATGATCTCAAAATAAAATTCTAAAAGGACTGGCAATGTAACTCAGTGGTAAAGCACCCTTGGGTTCCATGCCCAGTACTGTATTTCTTAATATTAAATGAAGAAATACTTTGTCTACCAATTAAAGTATCTTTTTATGACTGAAGTTATTGTATAACCCTTTTGCATATTCATTGTGCTGCCATTCATGTGTAAATATTATGTTTATTTCTCTTTAGAGAAAGTAATCTTAATAGTAATCCTTACTGTGAAGACAGTTAATATCCTTATTTATATTTTACAGAAACTAATATTAAAACAGAATGCTTTCTTAAACTTCCTTAAATTTTCCCATCATAGTTAATGAAACTTTTTTTTTTCTTTTTTTTGCGGTGCTGGGGATTGAACCCAGGGGCTTGTGCTTGCGAGGCAAGCACTCTGCCAATGGAGCTATATCCCCAGCACATAATTACTGAAATTATTTCTTAGTGTTTTACTTTGTTTGGGGCTTATTCTGTTGGGTCTTGCTTATAAAATTGGGTTGAGATTAGTATGTACTTTGGGTCCTGACCTACAAGATCAAATACATGGAAATTAATACAACTTAATTTCAACACATATTTATCAGCCATCTGTAATTTGTCAGAGACTAGGTCCTGGAATGAGGCAGTAAAAAACAAAACAAAAACCCCCCAAACTAGACAAAAATCCTGTCTACATAGAACTTAAATTCTGACAGGATTTGGGGTGCAGATACTAAGTAAGATAAAAAAGTAAAATATATAGTGTATTAGAGGTATTATTTTGAAGAAAAAATAAGAGGAGGGCTAAAGGGAATATTAAGTGGTTGGAAGTAGGGAGAGGGAAGATTTAAAATTTTAAATAGTTTATCCTGGGAGGGTTTCAGTGAGGAAGGGACATCTGAGTAAAAATTTGAAGAGGTAAGGTAATAAGCTCTGCATATGGTAGTGGAGAGGGATGTTCCAGATGGAAGAAATCACAGGTGCCTTTTTCATATGGTTAAGTTTGTTGGAATTCTTTACACTTAAGTAGATTTATTGTGGATTCAGTTAGTTCTTTTGCCTTAACAGATGTCCAGCAAAGAAGTGAAGACTGCTCTAAAAAGTGCAAGAGATGCAATCAGAAACAAAGAATACAAAGAAGCTTTGAAACACTGCAAGGTACCTGATGTTCATTTCTTCCACAATAAAAGTATGTTACTCATTTATGAGTATTGTAAGGTGTGAATCATTTACTGTCTACATGCAGGAAAAGTGACAAGACCATTTAGTAGGACAACTGGAGAGGTTGAATTAATAATTTCTTAGTAGGATAAATTAAATCACATTTCATTTTGCCTTTTTCTTTATTGGTAAATTATTGAAGGCACATTGTCAAAATCTGAATGTGTCATACATATCTTGATGGGTTATATTATATCTTAAAGTTTTTATTCTTATTATATTTGGTTCATGGATAGGAGAATCAAGATTCTGAAGCTCTTTTGTGTGCTGATAGGAAAATCCCTGCTTAAGGGAGAAATTAAATGTGAGGGAGATGATAGAGGGTGGTGGCTTAGTGAAGTCCTTGGGAAGGTTAGAATGGGTTCTAGAGTTTGAGAGGAGGAATCTTGAAGATAAGAGCCTTCCCCTCTGCAGGCTTCTATTTTCTTGGTGAAGTATAAACTAATAGTGGGAGAGGGACTTTTATAGGAGTGTTTGAGACAATAGAAGGCTTGAAGCAGTTGTTATTCAGTGACAAAACAAACTACTCGTAAGAATTGGAAGGATTACCAGGCACTAATAAGAGTTCATTTGAAGTTACATGTTATTAAAGTGAAGTCAGTGAACTTAACTGGTTTTCTTCCTTCATATTGAACTTCTCACCTTTGGAGGTAGGGATGGAGTTCAGCTATGGATGGTGAGAAAGAAGAGGGGAAGTAGAGTCAGAGGAATTGAGGCTTCGAAAGGGAGTGATGACACTGATGGGTCATGGAGTCCAGGCTGGGTAAGGAGGGATGAGAAATAAAAGTGTGGTTATAAGTAGTAGAAAAGGTGGGGGCAGCATAAAAAATTAGAGCTATCAGAGGTTTAAGAATTGTTACCATGAGACCATTACAATAATTGAACTGGAAAGACAGGAGAAGAGCAGAATAGTAGTGTGCAGGAAATCCAAGTTTTGGATGGCTGGGTAGTGGTGAGGTTAAATAACTGAGAGGCTACTGTTCAATGGGATATCAACATGAATGTTAGAGTGAATATAGGAATTGAGGAGAAGATGGATAGAAAATTTTTGCTTAAATTTTGGAGGAAAGAGTAGTTCCTAGGAGTTTGTTGATGGTTGCAATAAGAATATTTTTTGTAGTATAGTTGGATGGCTTGAGTCTCAAGAATAGTGGTGTTTTTGAAGGAAGGAGAAACAGAAAAGGAATGTTGGTGACAGTGTAGGCAAGGAGAACCCTTTTCTCATTCTGGCACTGTGGTATGAAGCGTGTAAGGGAGGTAGCTGCAGCATGTGAGATTTTTAAGGGAATAGCCAAGTTTCAGTCCAGACAGAACTTACTGCAGTTAAAAGAAAGGTTGAAAATATGGAGGAAACATGGCTGATCCAGATTGGGAGTTCCAAAGGACACACTGAAGAATTTAGGAGAATGGTAGAGGGAATTGGGCAAGATTAGGAGAAATATATAGCAATATGAGGATAAGAATCAAAGGAATAAAGAATGCCTTTGTGAAGTTCATGTTTCCAGTGGTGACTACAAGGTCAGCAGGGAAATGAGGCCATGATAGTGCTAATCTTGATATAGAAGCAGGTGGGCAGTGTGTTTAAACGAGTTAGGGAGTAGATTGAATCAAAGAAGGGGAGAGGACTGTTTCCTTAATCAGTCAGCTTATCAAATTAATAAAGCATATATGAATCTGTTTCTATTATTATATACAGAATTCAGGTATGAATTCTACCAACTAGTTCATAATTTATACTGAAGATACTCAACTAGAAAACACAAAGGGAGACTAAATCAGCCACAAATGTCTGATTACTTATATAGTAACCTCAAATGTTGATTGACAATAAATGAATTTTTGAATAAAGAAATGTTGCTTCTTAGTGTATTTGCTGTGGTTTTGTCTGATCATCATCTTGTCCTCCTGTGGTGCTTTATAATATATATAAGAATCCCTTTAGGGAAGCCTTTTCCAGTTTGTACAGATGAAATTAGGTACTTTTTTCTCTATGTTCTGTCAGAATCTTATACCTGCTTTCACTATGTTGTTGTAATCATCTCCCTAAAAATCTGTTTCAGGTCTTGAAAACCAGGTTACCAGTCAGTAATTGCTGATTGCTAGATGACTATGCCATTTATCATTTATTTGGCAGTTATGTGTCAGCCCTTGGATCTGGTGTTGGGAACATAAACATTAACAAGGGCCGAGTGTTTAGAGCTGAACTTTGATAGTTACCTCGTTGTTATATATTTTTTTAGGAGGCAGCACTATTAGATAGAATGGAACTTGTGCAGCACATTGATGATAGATTGCTAGAAGTGATAGGTGGACATACATAAAGCTAAGTTGGTTCAACTCATGGTAAAGTTCTTATTTTCTTAAAACCTTAAGAAGCTAATTTCAGTTTAGGAACTAGTTTTGTTTTTCTTTCCCTGCTTTCTTCAAGCTATTCTACCTTACCCAGTGTTCTCAAAGAGCCGGAGGGGACTTTTGGAAGCATCAGGATCACTTGGGCAACTTTAAAAATATATACCTCAGCCAGGCACAGTGAGCACACACCTGTAATCCCAGTGGCTTGGGAAGCTGAGGCAGGAGGATCATGAATTCAAAGCCAGCCTCAGCAATTTAGCAGGGCCCTAAGCAACTTATCGAGACCCTGTCTCAAAATAAAATACAAAATAGGGCTGGGGATGTGGCTCAGTGATTAAGTGCCTCTGAGTTCAATCCCTGGTCCCCTCCCGACCCCCACAAATTATCTTTCTATACCTCATATTCCAAACCTTTTACAATCATTAATATAGACCAGTTCCCTGAGGAAACTGAAACTAGAGAGGTTAAATAGCATTCTGAAGGCTACACTGTTAGTGACAGATTCAGATTTCCTGACTCTTAATAGACTGTTACTTTGTTGTTGTTTGTTCCATAGTTTCAAAAATTTGACTTTCTCTTAATTTTGTTTTTAATCAGACAGTGTTAAAACAAGAGAAAAATAACTATAATGCCTGGGTTTTTATTGGTGTTGCTGCTGCAGAGCTAGAACAACCTGATCAGGCTCAAGGTGCCTATAAGAAAGCTGCTGAACTAGAACCAAACCAGTTACTAGCTTGGCAGGTAAGTAGACATATTTTTTTTCCCTATAACATGAAAAAGGATTTGTTTTTATATTTTTCAAAATACAAGCAACAGTGTTAAACATTTAAACCTCCATTTGCCCCATATAAGAAAAAAATTTAATTTTTTTGGTCTTCTAAGCCTAAAATTAGTTTTTAAAAAAAGCATTGCTAAAGAATTATATGTATCACTAATTAACATTCTACCTAATGGACTATTTTCAAATGCAAGGACCCAAGTTGAAACATGATTATATGAATATAAAAGATATCTGGACTATTCTTTATGCTTACCAACCAGGGGAAAAAGAAATGTATGCTGATGTTTTTTAAAAACATCAAAGTTTTAGTTCTCTCTTAAGTTCAAGTTAAATTCTTTATTCTTGTTAATCTTAATGTTTTTTAGCTGGATTCTCTAACTTTTTCATATTTAATGAATTTGTTTCATTTGTCAGTCACATCTTTGAAACTAATTAATAGGAAGTAGTAGGCTCTGGTGAGTATGAACAAGTAGTAGGCTCTGGTGTCTCAGGTTGGCAATGAGAACTTGGGTAAGGGTACTTGTTACACACTTAGAGAAATGGCTGCATCTAAAGCAAAAATGGTACTTTTCACAAAGTACTTGGATTTTTTCTGTTTGTATCATAAAAGTGGTGTCATTTAAAACACATCTAAAATTAAATCTCATCACACCTGTACATATACACACAAAATGGTAACTGCATAGTTAATGAATATATTAATTAGATCGATTGTGGTGCTTATTGTACAATGTATACATATATCAAAACATCAGACTGTATATCTTAAATTATTTTTATATCAATGGTAACTCAATAAAGCTGTTTTAATATATACTGAATTATTTTTTAAAAAGTAGTGCCATGGTTTTATGTTGAAAAATGTTTTTTTTATTGTGAAACACTTCAAATGCATTTTGAAAAGTGAAGAGGATGGAATAATGAACCCTTTTAGGCCCATCATTCAGATTCAACAAAAATCCAATCACATCATTATTTTTCATCTGTCCTTTCACTTGTTCCCTGCCAGTTATTTGGAGGCAAATCTCACACATCATTTCAACTACAAACTATATTAATCTTTTATTATAAACAATCTTTAGAGATTATCACATTATTTAGCAAAATAAATGAATGTAGGGACATCAGATGTTTAGATAAGAATAATTACTCCTACTTCTTTTTTTAGGGGTTAGCAAGCTTGTATGAGAAGTGTAATCACATAAATGCTAAGGATGACTTGCCGGGTGTTTACCAGAAACTCCTGGATCTTTATGAAAGGTGAGGAATGTATAGGGGATGACTAATATTTTTATAAACTTGAATTAGAGTGATTAAAAATTGTATAGAAGTGGAAGTATGTCAATTTATGGGGAATTAGGAAGCATTTTTCTTTCAAATGTTTATCATAGAATCTCTTGATTATGATTGAAATAGGATCAAAACATTCCTAGTAAGAAGACTGACTAATTTTGGAATTTTTGATATTATTTTTAGTCAATATAATGAAAAATGTTGTTTCTTAAATTTTTTATTTTTTAGTTTTTTTTAACAAAAGGCTCTTTTTACAAAAGTTTATTGTAGTATTTTTCTAATTTTAAAAAGTACCAATAATATTATTGAGATACTTTAATTTTAATTTTTGATTATTTTCATATCAAATTAAAAAATTCTTTTCTGTTGTTTCTGATCTAAGTGTTGACAAACAGAAGTGGTGTGATGTCTGTAAGAAACTTGTGGATCTCTATTACCAAGAAAAGAAACACCTAGAGGTTAGTTAATGGTTTTCTAGTGTCCTGGACATTTAATAAAACTAATATTAGGAGAAAGTTATCATTTTGCCTAAATGAAAATTAAAAATTAATATGTGGCATGATATCAGAAGAATTTAAGAAATAAATTACAGTGCTTTGGCAATTGTAAACAGAATTCAAATTTAAGGTGTCATAAATTCTAGATCTTCTTGAAACAGGGTGAGATATAAGTTAAATAATTTAAAGTGTCTTCTATGGAACTTGGTGACCATTGTGGTATCTCATATCTTGAGGTGTTGGGGACTATGGTCATCATTCCTGTATCTGCTGTGGTATCTCAGTCACACTTCTAATAGAAGTACTCTGTGGATTTGCCCAATCAACTTATGTTTTGTAGGACTCATCATAGATGGAATTCTGGGCTTACACTATTTTTATGTATTAGTGGATAAGAAATATTTTTGCTTTATTTCCAGATTTTAATTTTCTATTGGCATTTATATTTTTTCTTGTATTTAATACAACGGTCATTTTAAATTTCCTTTTCAATAGGTGGGTCGAACATGGCACAGATTGATAAAGACACGACAAGAAGAAGGTGCAGACAACCAGGAGCTTCATCAGCTATGGAGGAAGTTGACTCAGTTGCTGGCTGAGAGTATGGAGGATCAGAATAATGAAACTCAGCAACTGGTATTAACTCATTTATTCCTCACAGTTTTTATCATGAAAATTGATTATTTAATTGAATTTAGAAAATGAAAACATAATGAAATAATATATGACAGTACTATATGTCAAAGCACTTTGTAAGTGTACAATTTTACATTCATAGAGACTTTTCCTGTTAAATTTAGAATTATTGTTCTGGAGTCTCATGAAGTCTGGAGTAGGTAGAATTGGTACTCAATGTTATTAGAATTTTCTTCCCTTATATTCATAAGAATCCACAATAAATCAATGACTTAATTGCTTTAGGGAAAAAAACTGTAAAAATTGATTTTTTAATTTCTAAAAAATTGTACTTGGAGGGTGTGAACTTATAAACTGATTCCTGAATTACTTTGAGGATTAACAACTCAACTAGAGCATTTGTATTACTAGTTAGAGAATTTATACTTGAATAATACTCCTTTTTAGGGAGCAGATTGTCGAGTAATGAAAAATATTTTTTTCCTGTAAAAACCTTGATTTTTGCACCATAATTGGAAAATATATCTGCAATACGTAATTTGTTTGTGAGTCTAAAAGTCAACCTAATTTCTTACTATAACAAATAGCTATTCAATGTTCTCCTTTATTTGAATGGATTTTTAAAATCTTAATAGTTACATACTCTGTATGGAACAGAAAATTCATTTCTTTGTGTTTGCTTATTTATTCACTCATTAATTTGTTCTTTTTTTCAGAAAATATTTATTGATTGAGTACTATATGTTAGGTAGTATCCTAAGATCTGAGGATAAAAATGTAAGAATAAGATCTTTCTGTATATTTTGTGTGATTTGTTAGTCAACTCTCCATCACTGGGACAAAATATCTGGAGAATCAGTTTAAAAGGAGGAAAGTCCTTTTTTTTTTTGGTTTACTGTTTCAGAGATTTCAGTTCATGGTCAGCTGGCTGCATTGCTTTGGCCCTATGGCAAGACATAACATTGGGGTGGGGAATACATGGTAGAGCAAAACTGCTTATCCCATGGTGACCAGGAAGCAAAGAGGAAGAGGAAGGGACCAGGGTCCTGATATAGCCTTCAAGGGCACACCCAGTGACCTACCTAGTCTCCTAGTTCTAGGTCCCATCTCCTAAATTTTCCTCCACCTTCCAAAAGTGCCACAGGTTGGCAAATAAGCATTTAATGCATGACCTTTGGGGTCATTTAAGGTCCAAACCATACGTGATAATAGGGGCTAATCTGTGTATAGGTACAGGTATAGAAGAAATTGAGTAGTGACTAATTAGGTAGCTTACCAATTTCTCTTAAATCACACCTTTATAATACAGCTTCATTATTTTTCTTAGAATAATATAGGGTACCAGGATATTGAGCACATATCAAGATAAAATGTCTTTTTGATTTGTATGTACTGTATTCTTCCATGAAAGATCATTAATGGTTATGCTGTGTTGACCAAACTGTCTCTGAACTCCTGAGATCAAGTGATCTTACTGCGTTAGCACTTCTAAGTAGCTGGGGCTCTCCTTCCTTTCTTCTTTCCTTCTTCTCTTTCTCCCTTCCTCCCTCCCTCCCTCCCTGTCTTTTCTTCCTTGCACTAGGGAAGAAACTTAGTGCTTTGTGCATGTTAGGAGCAGACTACATCTCCCAGCTTCTATTATACAGTAACACGCATGACTTGTGTTCAGTGTGATCTTTTCATATATGTGCACAGCATGCAGTGATCGTATCCAATCATTGTTCTTCCAACTTCTCCTCCCCTGTACCTTCCTAATCCCTAATAATTTTGAGAATTAATTTCTAGCTGTAAAAAATAGAATCAAAGGTTTGGATAGGGGTTGTTTTCATCTTGAATTGAGTGTTCAGGAAAAACGTTACCATTTTCCATTAGGGAAAAATTTCATTACTATTTTTTTTTTTTAAATCTGTGATTTTTGACTTTTAGTTAATGCTCATTTTTTGGTAAGATCATTAACTTTTTCAGAGCAGTGAAATTTTTACTTACTCATGAAGCCTTTATATCATACTTAGCAAGGAAAATTTGAGGTTCTAAACTTCATTAGTGTTTGGTAAAAAATTAAGTTATGCATATTTATTAAAAACTGTAGAACAACTTATATAACCAAATAAATGATTATAAAGGGCTTTAAAGTGCTTGCCTTGGATTTTAGTATTGTTGTTCTTGAAAAAGACTTATTTAGAAGTCCTCTTTTGGAATTTTCTTCAAAGTCAGTTAGTACTGTATGAGAAATTATTTTATTATAGTTCAGTCATATCTCTTTCTTTTGCCAGAAGCAAAACTTCATACACAAATTTTTTTTGATTTAAAAAAATTCATTTAGCAATTTTGACAATCTAGAAAAAAAGTTTTGACTGGATAACAGACATCATGATTAAGTAAGAAAACATAAGAATAAAAAGTAATTCACTGAAAATATTACACAACTTCAGCTGTTTCCTCCAAATTTGCTTTATATAATTGGATAGATATAAATTAACAAACAAAAATTTAAGCAAGATACATTCACAATTGTTTTTTAAAGGTCAGATTTGTTACTACTGGAGATGTTCCAAAAAATGTGTCAATGATTTCAGAAGAGATGATTTCAAAATGATATGAACAGTAATAGTTATACTAGAACGTAAGACTTCTCTGGTTGGCTACTTTGTAGGAGACAGAAACGAATGGAAGAATGTTTTATTAATTTAATAAAAATGTTAATTTATAATTATTGTTTATTAGTTCAGTTCAGCCTGCTGACTGGTTGGAGTTAGAATACATTCTAAAACTTTTATGTACTTTCGTTTTTCCCTCTTGTTGAAATTGCCAAAGCCAGACAATAAGATACATTTGCAGTTACTTGAAGTTGAAGTTTGTATAAGGGAGTCTTATACATTCAACTGTTTTTTGTTTCAGCTTTTAACTGCATTTGAGAATGCTCTGGGCTTGTCAGATAAGATTCCTAGTGAAGATCACCAAGTACTGTATAGGCATTTCATTCAGTGTTTATCCAAAGTAAGTAACTTTTTAAAATCTTAAAGTGAGTTTTATTTCTAATCAGGAAAGTGTTCACAAATGCATTTTACTACTATTGGATTTTAGTTTATTTTGCTTTTGTATTTTCAAGTTTCCACATGAGACTGCTAGGTTGAAGAAGGCCTGTGAAGGAATGATAAACATCTACCCCACCATACAGTATCCATTAGAAGTGCTTTGTTTACATTTAATTGAATCAGGTAATTTCTTCTTTGTTATATTGTATGTCTGAGAAATATGTGATTGTGTGGGAGTGATGTTGCTATCAAAAAACAAATGTTTTTAGTGCTTACCATGTGTAAGATACAGTTTCTGTGTTTCTAGACATGAAAGGAAGGAAATACCATAGTAGACTTGGAAGAGTACTTTTTAGTACCTTGTGAGTAAATTGATGAAGTACAAGGGCTTAAAACTAACATGGTATACAGAATAGATTTTATAGAACATAAACCAGAGCAAGTAGATTGATAATCGTAATGAATGAACTAGGAGCACGAAAGGGGTCATAGAAAGGAACCCATGAATTAAAAAAATGAAAGTGATTCTTAGAGTCAAAAGAGGAAAAATCAATTTTAACTTTCAATTTTCCTGAAAAGTTGGCCCAGTATGGAATGATGGTTTGTGTGAAAGGTAAGTTAGTGAGAGATGTGAGATCAATAACAAAGCTAGACCCATAGGTTGGAAAAATCTTGCTTGTAAGTAAAAGTGAAATGGAGTAGATGACATCAGAGAGAACTAAAGGGCAAAAAGACTGAATTTGGCAATGCCACCTGGTTTGAAGGGAAAGGGAGGAGGAGAAAAGAAAGAGAGGAAGAGAACAGAGGGGGACCCTGATGGGAAGAAAAACAGAAGGAAAGAGCAGTTGAGAAAGGAGATTACTAAGGTCTGTCATGACAGACTAAGCAACTGATTTTATAATTAAAATACCTAATTATTAAGACTGTCTTTTTAAAGCAATTGAAGTGGAACTTAGATTACAATGGTGAAGAAAAATAGGAAGAAGTGGTTAGTTAGCAGGTTTAAGAAGGAAAATAACTCAGGAATTTAACTTGCTACACTTAAGATGAGGAGGAAGCATTTTGTGAAGGGGATAATAAATTTTTAGAGGGATAGGAGAAAAATCAGAGTAGTGTTACCTGGCAGGAGCATTTAAGAGGAAAGGGCTACTGAACATTATAAATGCTATATTGAAGCCAAAGAGGATGAGGTACACTAAGAGACTGTCAGCACAAGGATCATATGTATGGATTTTTGTGTTTATTTTTCCTCTGCTAGGAAACTTAATCACCCTGTTTTTTCACATTTTAACATAAGACCTAATGTGTTCTAAAGGTAAGTGGAATGATTGTCTTTATTGTATGACCTTTGGGACCCATCCCTCCACTCATCTTTCTGCTGTTATAGTTGCTATGGAGAAATAAATGACTGGTGGTCACTCTTTCTCTCCAGTCTCATTGAGCCATTAGTAGTTTGTACTATTCCCATATTCTTGGCCTGCTTTCGTGCCAAATGGTACAAGTGAATACTTTGAAATTTCTTTTTTGAAGACCGATTGAATGGTTTCTCAATAATTATAAATGTGCTTTTAATGGGGATTTGTTAGGTAAACATGGGCCTTATATTCTAGAGAGCCTGCAAAATAATAGAAGAAATAGAATTAACAAATAGCCTACAGTTTTGCATATGAATTCAGTAGCTGACAGAATGCTCCATGAGAGAGAGTGAAGGGATTATGCTTATTGATTAGAAAGAGTATTAGTTTAAGTGAAAAAAATTTCTTAAATTGGATTTGGGAATAAATATTTTGCAGAATTGAAAGAAACAGGTCTATATCATGGCAGAGAAGAGTGAATAGGTAAATATTTATACATATGGCAAAATCAAGGGAGATTCTTTCCCTACTGAACTGTTGGTTGCAAGAATTTTTGGAATAGCACGTTTAGTGAATTCTAAGATAAAGCATTTTTCTGGGGGTGAAAGTTTAATAGTTAATGCAGGGCAATAGGAAGGCATGCTGCTGATTTCTTTTTTTCTTTTTATTGCTCCTGTAAATCAAACTTTCTGTATTCTGTATTATGAAAATTAATAACTTGAAAATCTCTAAGTCTCTAATTTTCTGGCCCTTCTTCCCCCCAGAGTACTTCAATATCTACAGAATTTGCTGCTTCACAGCAGTTAATCATTGGGTTATCTTCCACTGGAAACAAATATATTTCATTCTCCTTTGTCTTACTCTGCATGTTGAGACTTGAAGATTCATTTTTAAAATGAGTCACTTTGTAAAACTTCATATGACAAGTGGCTAATAGCTTTCAGAGTTGTCATCTATTGAAATGTTTTTTCATGCTAAATGACCTTTTTTGATTAATTTTGTTTTGTTGCTGAAATGGGAGAGGATGACAACCTTGGTTCTTCAAATTCAAATACAAGCAGAAAAGAGTCTCTAAGATTTTGTGCTCTAGAAATATTAGAAAATTCAGATGAACATAAAGAAATGAATGCCATCAAATTGTACATACTTTTATGTACAATTTTTTTCCCTCTCTCTAACCAGGTTTATTTAAAAGAAAAAGTCTGTATGATCAATTTCCTTGTTATGTCATTCTACCTTTTTTTTTTTTTTTTTTTTTTTTTAAGTAATCTTCAGGAAACAGAATTCTGTAGGTATTACCCATAGCATCCAACCTTCAGAACACCCTTTATTTACTCTTGGAGTTTAGTATTCATCAGCCTTAAGTCTGGCTTGCCTTTTGGAGAAATAAAAATAATACTGTTAAACTGTTTTTTGAAATGGTTTTATTAGTGCAGTATAATTATACATAAAATTGGAGTTCATTTTGACATAATTATACACACATGGAATATAATTTGCTCTACTTCAGTCCCCGGTACTTCATTTTTTCCTCTCCTTTCCTTCCTCCCCTGCTCCCCTTCCTCAATTTTACTGATCTTCCTTCTGTTTATAGTTTTTTAAAAAGTAATGTTTTAGATATATACATAAAACCTTCAAATCCTCTAAATGTTAAAAATAGTACATATGTTAAATTATTTGCTATTTTAAAACAATTATATCTATTTTCTCTCTTTTTTTTTGTATTCTCTCCAAACATATTTATTTAGCTAGAATTCTCAACAAGAATTAGTATGGAAAAGAATAGGATCAAGGACTGAAGCTGGAATAGCTGGAATATTCCTTATCTCCCCCAGAATCATTATTGTTGTTATTATTGTTGCTAGTTTTTGAAAACATTATAGATAATTTCTTTCAATGCCACTTGGTTATATATAAAGAATATGTTATCAAGAGTTAAACATGAACATAGTTTCCTGAAATCTCATTTTGTTTCTATAATTGTGCTTCCAGGCATTAGCAAAGGGAATATGTTAAGAAGGTTTACCCTATTTTAAAAGTTGTTCCTGTTTATCTCTGCCTTTTGGAAACTATCTGCCCACACTTTGTTTACCCATGTGCAGTTTTGGGTATCCTAGATGATCAGAGGAGAGATGCATGATTGACTTTTCCTCTTTTCATCTGTGGTGTTTTCTGTAATATAGGCAGTTTATGTTGCAAATGTAGTCTGTCATGAATTATGTTTCTGTGGAGTATGAGTTTTGACTCAAGTAGAAATCAAATATAAAATTTTATAGCTATGTTTTTCTTTTTTTAGAATGGTTTCTCTAGTAATTCTCATTTATTACCTGTTAACAAACAAGTCTTTTTGAACATCAATTCATGATGGTATTTTTAAAGGATCATCATATTTAATGAGTATATAACATATATGAAACTATGCTAGTCTCTACCCTCTAGAAATTCCCATTTAGTTACAGAGACAACAAAAGTAGGGCATATCTGTTATAAAACTAATAATAAAGGTGTTATATGACATTAGCAAATATTCTAGACTCATGGCTCTTAAAATTATGATCTCTAGATCAATGGCACCTGAGTACTTGTTAGAAATGCCTTTCACCAGACCAAATGAATCAGGAACTTTAGGAGTGGGCCTCAGCATGTTCTATTTTAACATGTCCTTCAGGTAATTCTGATGCTTGGTATAGACAGTATCTAGTTTAGGCAAAACCACTGGATAGAAAGGAAAAAGTCACTGCCTTGCTGAGCAGGATATAGAGGGCATGGAGCTAGGCATGTCTGTCCATGGGAGTTCCTGTTTATGGAAGCAATAAGAAGAACATATTGAGAGGAGGAAATTCTTGTCTAGAAGCAAAATAATACCAAGCTTATGTCTTTTTTACCAACTTACTAATCAAACTTGTATTTCTTCCAATTTGTTTTCTTTTTTCTTTTTCTTTTTGGTACTGGGGATTAAACCTAGGGACGCTTAACCACTGAGCCACATACCCAGCCCTTTTAAAATATTTTATTAGATACAGGGTCTTTCTGAGTTGCTAAGTACCTTGCTAAGTTGCTGAGACAGGCTTTGAACATCCTGTCCTCCTGCCTCAGCCTCCTGAGCCTCTGGGATTACAGGCACACTCCATTGTGCCCATCTCCAGTTTGTTTTCTTATTTTGCCAAATAGTTCTAAAATTTTAATTCTTCAGCCATTATGAATTCTATTTTTGGTGCTAATTTGGACTTAAAAATCATTACATAATGTATTCCAGATTACTCGGTGTGTGTCTGGTTTTTTAAAATTTGGAATTTATAAACTAAGTGGTATTATGCAAAGAATTTACCTTTGAAATCTGTGACAGAAATAGTGATTCCATATATGATTTAGGGGCATATGTTCTACATAGATATTAAAGCATCAGGTACTTTTTTGCAGATAAATTGTTTCTATTTGCTCCCTATATTTATTGCTTTTATAGTCTGTCTTTATTATTTTAAGAACTTTCCTATGTGATAGAACAATTTGTTAATATGGTGAATGCTATTTACCATTAATTCTAAAGATGGAAATCACATTTTTGTTTTTTTGTGTATGTGCTATTCTGGAAATGACAGTCCTGATACTGATTGAGATTGGAGAAAATGGAAATAAAACAAAATACATAATATTTTCTAAACTAAATTATTTTACCAAAGTAAATTTTAAAATAAATGTAGGCATTGAATGATTATTACATAAACTTAATTATTACATAGAAAAAAGATAGTTTTAGAAAAATGTGGAAAGGTACTACTGAATTTGTAAACAGAATACTACGTCTTTGACTAAGGTTTTGTTCAGTGTTCAGTTGAGTAGCCCATGGTCTTTTGATTTTAGGATGCTGGAAAATTCCACTGAATCTGTCATGTTTTTATCAGTTCACTGTTGCCCACAGAGAAGATTGATGAAGATATCCTCCTTGACAAGAGTTCCTTCATTTAAGGAATAGGAAAGAGAGACTTGGCAAGCTTTATGCTCTGAAATTTCGCATACTAGCTAGTAGCAATAGGTGTTTTGTTTGAAACCCTTTAGTATGACTTTAGGTTCAGTGTCTATGGATAAAGTGGTTTCTACTCCAGTATTTAAGAAGATGAAAGTATAGTTTTCTTTATGAAATATTAATATTTTTGTATTTGCTGGTTTTCTTAAGTTTTGAATTCCTAGAATTAGGATGTGGTAAGGTATGTTTAAGGTGACTTTTGAGATTTAAGAATATAGGATTTGGTACTTAGATACTTGGTATATGTACACTAAAGACTTTTTTCTTTTAATTCCAGGAAATCTTACTGATGAGGGACAGCAGTATTGTTGTAAGCTAGTGGAAATGAATTCAAAAAGTGGTCCAGGCCTCATTGGCTTAGGCATTAGAGCATTACAAGACAAAAAGTATGAAGATGCTGTTAAGAATCTAACAGAAGGTAAATGTATAGAGTATATCACGTGACATGAATTGTAATTGTGAGTCAGTAGGCATTAATCTTGTAGCCTTGCTTTAAAGAAATATCTAAGATGGATGGAAAAAAATGTACCTATGTATCCTAGAGTCTTCTTAGGTTTGAATTCCAACTCTTCCACTCAGTAATATCAAGACCTTGGAAAAGTTAGTTAAATTTTTAGGGTCTCAGTGTTCACATAATAAAATGGGGTAGTTTTAGGAAAGCTTCAGCTTAGATTTATCAGGTATGATGCTTCTGGATAAGCTGTCATTCAAGCTGAGGTCTGACTGAATAATATAAACAAGATTTAGATGAAGAGGATAGGAGAAACATTTTAAGTCAAGAGATGAATCTGTGAGATAACCTGAGGTAAGAGGAAAAACTCATTCATGGAACTGCAGGTAGTTCAGCAAGATTTAAGAATGAGTATGGATGCAGAAAGGGGAAGGAAGTAAGGTTGGAGTGTAACAACCTCCAAGTTACACAAGTAACAAGTAAACTCTTGTTAAAGAGTTTGCACACTATCCTGAGGGCAGCAGGGAATCAGAGAAAGGCTTTAAGGAGGTGAATTTCATTATCTGATTTTTTTAGAAATATTGTGACTGTGGTATACAGAATACATAGGAATGAATGTCAGACACTTGCAGTGACCTGGGATAAAGAAGATGTGATCTGAAGTGGTGGTGGTAGAGATGGAGGAAAAATATGTGGAGAAAAATGGTTAGGGGCATTGACTCAGTGTGGTTTGTGACTGATTAGATGAGAAATAAAAGAAGAGGGGAAGAGTCTAATATAGAGAGTAGATAGTGGTGCCATTCATCTGAGTAGTCATGGAAACCTGGATTTTATTATTTTTTGTTTTTAATTTTAGGGCTAAAGGAAAGCCCTCTCTGCACAACTGGATGGTATCATCTGTCTGAAGCTCAAATCAAAATGCATAGACTTAAGGAAGCTGTTTTTGCATGCAATCAAGGTATTCTTGACATCTTTTGGGTTTTCACATAAGGGTGGCCAACGCTGTTTGTGTTTTTCATCTTAAAGGAGAAAGATAGTGAAAGTTTTAAAAATTACTAATTTCAGTTTTACTAAGGAATTAAATAAATGCCAAAAATGCATGCATACCTACTAGTTTATTTTTAAACTGGCAATGAATACTTATTAAGGTTTCCCGTATTTGGAATTTTGACTTATTTAGGTTTGAGTGAAGGTACTCTGTCTTTATCACAAGGAAGTTTTTGGTATTATATGTGTTCAGGACCTTTATGAATTCTTAATTTTCCTGGTATGGATAAGGGAAGTCTTGGGCATCTTGGAGACTTTCTGTATTGTGAGATGAGGTATGGGAATAGGAAATCATAAAGGGTGATTCTCTGTTCCTGACTTGGCTAATAGCCTTGCTTCTGTAGTTGAAAAACAGTCACTCAGCTCTAGTCTTAATTCATTTTTCTCTATCCAGTATTCTTTTTTTTCTTTTTTAATTTATCTGTCCAGTATTCTTAATTTGCTGTGTGTTACAGATGCTTTGGTTAAGGGCTAACCTTTATTATGTAATAGATATAGATAGCCATTGTTGTGCCTCAGCATCTTCAGCTTTATTATATGTTATATGAAGATAGAGGTTTTAAATTTATATGTGTTGTGTTTTAAAGTCAGATCTTTCTATAAAGAGTTCAAGGAAGAATTTTTATTTACCTTTGAATTATTCTGCTTGTATATTGCTTTAGAAAGTTAGATTTATTATATATGCAATTTGTTATGTAAAAGCAAAAAAAAAAAAAGTGAAGTGATATGGTTATCTTCATCCAAATGTCCTTAATTTTGTCAGCTCTGAAGAACATAGATAATCTTGGTGTGTCTGGAAGCAGTCTTTATCAGAAGAACCTTTGTCTTCGTTTGAAAGCAGAAGCTTTGATTAAACTCTCAGATTATGAATCTTCAGAGGAAGCAATTTGTTCTCTGGATCAGGTAGTCTTATCAGATTTTTCCCTTAAACTTTAATTAGTTCCAACCAACTAGGTAACAACTCTCTCTCTTTACCAAATATTTAACACACATTTTGAGTTAGAGGTATGAATTCACATATCTACACTTTGGCAAAACATTCACACACTTGAAAACTCCCAAAGTTAGTTGTTTGCTTCTTAGTTAAGTACTTAACAGTGCTTTTAATGTGAAGTAGTTTCCTTCTTTAGTTTTAACTGTTATTCTCCCTTTTTTTTTGTTCTCTAAGGTTATTATTACTAGATTATTTTAAATTTGTGATTCTAAATTGTTTTCTCCAAAAATTGTTTTATAGATCATTGACAAGATAATAATGTTAGTTTCTGTCAAAGAAAGATTTATTTATTTATTTATTTGGATACTGGGATCAAACTCAGGGGCACTTGAGACACATCCCCAGCCCTATTTCGTATTTTTTTTTTTTTTTTTTTTTAATTTAAAACAGGGTTTCACTGGAGTCACTTAGTGCCACGCTTTTGCTAAGGCTGACTTTGAACTCAAGATCTTCCTGCCTCCACCTCCCAAGCTGCTGGGATTATAGGTGTGTGCCAACACCCCTGGTGAAAGATTGATTTTTAAGAAGGAAACTGATTTTGTAATGTTTTTGGTTAAAGCAATTTGAAATTCCCTAGCAAAAAGACAATAGGTAAATTATGAATTATCACAACATTGTACCTTAAAGAGTTTGTAAGATAAAGGCTATTTTTTGTCTAAAATTAAAATCACATCACTGACTACATTGAAAGGTTTTAATTTTTTTAAAAAAATTATTGCTTTGTATATTTTAAGGAGATTTGTATTTCATAGTATTTCTTTAAAATTATAGCAATTGTCAGTATCCTTTAAGAACTAATATTTTATCTGGGTATGGTGGGGCATATCTATAATCCCAGCAATTTGGGAGGCTGAGGCAGGAGGATTGCAAGTTGGAGGCAAGCCTTAACAATTTATGGAGACTCTATCTCAAAATAAGAAATAAAAAGGGCTGAGGGTATAGCTTGGTGGTAGTGCACCCCTGGGTTTATTCCCTAGTAATGCAAAAAAAGAAAAAAAAAAAAAAAACTAGTATCTTATTTTTTTGTATGTTTTTATCTTTATATGTTTATACATATGTTTATACATATCTAAAATATGTATCTTATTTTTTATATGTTTTGTGTGAATGAGTTATAAAATAGATCTTTTCAAATTTTTTTCACAAAAAAACAAAAGTTTCTTAACAAACTAGAAGAGTCCAGGTCTGAGACAGAAAAGGTATAAGAAGGGCACAGAACATTTGTCATACTAGAAAACAAGGAAACATAATAGGGTCATGTCAGAAGAAATCAGGAGCCAACATAAGAAGATTCTTATTGGCTAAAGAAGGCATGAGTAACTGGGGTGGAATGAAGCTCATCAAATATGTTTAAATTCATTTGTGCATGATACAAAAAAAAAAAATCAACAGCCTCAAGAAATATTATCTTTGGAGGAAGTTAAGGTCCCCACTGGAAAGAAAGCATTTATCTTCCCTTTCCTATATGAACTTTTCCTCAGGATAAGCAGATAATGAGAAGGGGAGAGATTCTCTTTAAAGTATTCATGTAATAAAGAAAGAAGGAATGATGGAAAAGAAAATCACCATTTTGCAACCCCTAATGAATGAGTGGATCTAGGCATTAAGGATCAATGGCTAATAACATCACAGAAAGATGTGTCTGGCCAGCCAGACACAGCCAAATGCAAGCACACATGAAGTATTCTTACAGAATATCATCCTGGAATCAGATCAAGCTTCTTCTAGACCTAACTACTAAAATACAGGGGCAAGGAGCATGTTAAATAACATGAGAATACATTCAGCAAAATCCAGACTGAGAAACTGTGATAAATAGTCCATATTTTCATCAGTTAAATTATAAGTTCAAAGGAAAAGAGATGGAGGGTAGCCCTGTGGATTAAGAGAGACTTAGGAGATCTATCAGTCAATCGAAATATGTTTATTGGATTTTGATTAAAACAGGAATATTACTCAAATATTTTATAAGGCAATTGGGAAATTTGATAATTTTAAGGATGCATGTTTGGTTTTATTTAGGCATGATAATAATGTGGTTATGTCACTTAAAAATGGGTAGATCTTTTAGATATAACTAGTGAAGTATCAGATGAAAAGTTTTCTGAGATTTGTTATAGAATCATCTTAGCAGGTAAAGTGATTGAATGTGTAGACGAAAAAAGATTGCCTTTAAGTTCACAATTTTGTTACTGGGTGAAGAGCACATATGGGTTTATTAACTAGTCTAACTTTTTTATTATGTATTTGAAAATTTCCTTCATAAAATGATTACAAATAATCAAAGTGTTAATAGTGACATAAAGTAGGACTTCTGTGTCTTTATTCCTCTATGATCTTTCTTTAATTAAAGCAAATATTGCTGCAGTTTTGTTGTAGGAGATTTATAGCAGTTATTTACAATTATTTTCTAGGTTTCTGATGCAAATAATATCCCAGGACTTTTGGTTCTCAAAAGCTTGGCTTATCTGAACAAAGGTTTACTAGATGAAGCTACAAAGGTTAGTTTTTTTTTTTTTTTTAATTCAATCTAAGCATTTTTTAAAAGGTAAAAGTCATTTTTATATGGATATGGAATTGACAGGTATCTGCTTTATAGATTATGGAAGACCTTCTCTCTTCTTACCCTGACCTAGCTGAAGTTCATGCCCTTGAGGCATTGATTCATTTTACAAAAAAGGACTATCTGCAAGCAGAAAAATGGTAAGGATAAACAGTTGCTCATAGATCTAGTCTATTGTATTTCTCAAAAATTCAAAGTGGGCTTAAAGATCCAATTTTGTATAATTTGGATCTTTGAAGGGTTTAAATCATAGTATTTTTAAGAAATGTAGTTCAATTGTAGTACAGTAACTATAAATTCTTCAGTGGGTTTGGATAGTTGATCATAATGTTCAGTAAATAAATGTAGTGTTTGTTATACACTCTGAACACTTAGCATGTGGTAGTTGTAAAAGGTCACTGCTCCTTTAAGCTCCTCCTCTTCAAGCACAAATCATTTTTTTTTCCTCATTATAATCTAAATCCTAAAGTAATGACTTATTTCTAATTTGGTACCTTTGAGTCACTCAATCTTTGATTTTTCTACCCAAGCAAAAGTCTCCTTTATTTTATATATTTATCTGTAAATTTTTAAAAATTTATTTTAATATTCCTTTTCATTCCCCTTCCATGACTTAGTTTTCAGAGAGCACTTGAAAGAGATGCTGAAGTTGCTGAATATCATTACCAGCTTGGGGTAACATATTGGTTCATGGGTGAGGAAACCAGAAAAGATAAAACAAAGGCTCTTACCCACTTTCTGAAGGTAAAAAAGGTTTTACTCTTCAATTCTTAGTTTAAGTGGTTTTTTTCTAAAATCATAAACGGGAATCATGTAAGTTAGGTATTTAAAATTACTCAACCATTTTTTGTATATCATTTCTCACAGTAAGGTTTTGTGAAAATGTTTTGTGGGTTTCCAGGGAGAAAACTAAAACAAAGGTTTAAATGTTACTTTCAGAAATATGTTATAGAAAATGAGGCATAATTACCTTTGAAAAACAATACTGTTTTTGGGTAATTTCCACTGTAATTTTGTTGGCACTTCAGTCCAGATTTTTTTTTAATGTTTAACATCTATAAATCTTACATTCTTATCTTGACTCATAAGAGCTGGTTAATTTAACAGTAACTCTAATTTCACATTTCTTTTACCAAAGAAATAATAATTTACTCTTCTGTTTAATTTCTGTAAGCAGACAGGGCCAGATTTCCCGTTTCTTTTAAACCATACATTAAAAGATGTTTTGACATAGTTTTGAATAATTAATAAAATTTTTTATTTTTTTCTTTTAACGTGTATACTTGATTTGTCCTTTGTGTTTTTAAAGATAATCATGCAAAAGAACCTTTAAAATTTTGTTGTCTCTATTTATTTAAAAGGCTGCAAGACTGGATACATACATGGGCAAAGTTTTCTGCTATTTAGGACATTATTACAAAGATGTAGTGGGAGATAAAAACCGAGCTCGTGGATGTTACAGAAAAGCTTTTGAGTTAGATGACACTGATGTGGAATCTGGAGCTGCAGCAGTTGACTTAAGTGTGGAGCTTGAAGATATGGTATGACTAATAGCCACTTCAGCTTTTTTTGTCCTGAGTATATGAATGCAAATATTTTTATACATATGTATATTTGAAAGTTATCATTAGTTTTTATTATTCTTTTTAGAAACAATGGATTTCTTCCTCCATTTATAAATGGGCTAATTTTCTTTTCATTGACAGATATTAAGTCCCTCACAACTTATTATTGAAACTAGTTTGGTATATACCAATGTAAGTTTAAAAAAATAAGTGGGAAATGAAAATATGTTTGTGTACTTTACATAGGTATTCTTTATCTTTATGATATTCAGTATGGCTAACAGTAATTTTTTTTTATTAGGAAGCTGCCTTAGCTATCCTAACAACAGTAACTCAAAAGGCAAGTGCTGGAACGGCAAAATGGGCCTGGCTTCGGCGAGGACTATACTATTTGAAAGCTGGTCAACATTCACAAGCAGTGGCTGAGTAAGGCACCTTACTATGTTAATGTGTAGATAGCATAATGGTTCCATAAAGTAAATTTCATTTATATCCAAATGACCTTACCGGGTTGTATTTTGAGAGAAGAAATAGAAAAATTTATGGTTGATTGATGCATATTGTCCATATGGCAGTAGAATTGGAAAAGTTATGATTATGTACAGTTGTTGAGGTAGCCAGTCTAGTGAAGATCTTAACAGTATCATTTACAAGTAGTGTCTCAATAGAAATTTCAGTAATAATAAAAAACTGAGAGAAAGATCTTTGTTGTTATTTTGTTCTTCCACTGATATTCACTGTTTTTGGCAAGGGAGACATTTTGCAACTAAAAGGGCATTTCAAACAGCTCAAATATGTTCAATATTAGTCATTTGGTTTGAACTGTACTTCAGGGTAAATCAAATATAATCAAATCGAAATGAACTTCTGATTTATATCAATATCTAGAACATAAGCATTTTTAAACTTTCCATAAAAATGTAATTTGATCAGAAGTATACAACATGCCTCTTATTCCTGTATTTCAGTTATGATATCTCTATTTAGTAGAAGGATGAGGCAAATTGAGATGTCCACCTGTTCTGTTATCATAGAAAATTGGAGTTCTTCCAGTTCATCAAGAAAAAGAATGTCTGATCATTACACTTCAAAAAGAATACTTTGTTCTTATTCATTCTAAATTTTAATAACATTTCTTAGTATTAAAAAAATTCAAGTTATAAAAGGAATAAGTATACCTGCTTTCAAAAGCACTTTTATAAATAGAAGGATCAATGGATATTTGTGATTCAGTTGAATTCTTTATCTAACATTTTTCCTTTCAGATGTGAAAATAGTTCTATTCTTTTTAGTTATCTTACTGTTTCTTAAAATTTTAGCTTACAGGCAGCATTAAGGGCAGACCCAAAGGACTTCAATTGTTGGGAGTCATTAGGAGAGGCATACTTAAGCAGAGGTGGCTATACAACAGCCTTGAAGTCCTTCACAAAAGCCAGTGAGCTCAACCCAGAGTCCACATACAGTGTGTTTAAGGTTGCAGCAATACAACAAATCCTAGGCAAGTATAAGGAGGCCATAGCTCAATACCAGCTGATTATTAAAAAGAAAGAAGATTATGTACCTGCTTTGAAAGGTAATTTCTTTTTAATAGATCCTTTAACTTTTATGATACTGAAATATAAAATCCTGAGTAAATTTCCTATGTAAATGTATTGAATAAGTTCAAAAAATTTTCTGTAGTCAGTAGCACACATCTGATATGAACTTCTTGTAGTGTAACTTATATAGATTTGAATATAAAAAGATCAAATTTTGTTGCATAATAGCAAATAATAATATGACAGAGATGTAACTTTTAGGTAAATAGCATGATAGCTTTTAGACTTAAAAATGGATCTCTAAAACAAGTTTGTTTCCATATTCTTATATTTTGATAATTAATTTGTTGTATCTAGAGGATATCTCAATACCTTTTATTTTGTAAGTTATAGAAGCTCATTAAATTTTTTTTCAACTATAGAGACATTGCATCATTTTATAATTATCTAGGTTAATTTCAGTTCCTCCATAGACATCTATTCCTTTCTAGCAAATTTTTTTGGTCATGTAAGGAAAAACACTACCATCTATATATATATATATATATTTTTTTTTTTTTTTTTTGGGGGGGGGGGGCGGTGCTAGGGATCGAACCCAGGGCCTTGTGCTTGCAAGGCAAGCACTCTACCGACTGAGCTATCTCCCTAGCCTCAACATATATGTTTTTTATGATTATATATTACCATTAAAAAAAAGCCTGGAGCTCATTATATATACTTCCCTCCATTTCCTTTCCTTTATAAATAAGCAATTGAAGTTTAAATCCCAAGTAGTGTTAGTTTTGAGTAACATACAACTTAGGACTGAAAATCTCTTTAAAATAATTTTTTAAAAAAATTTTGTAAAACTCCTCGAGAAGGAGGGTTCACAATTATGAAATGTGTACTAGGCATGTTAGGAAATTACTGTTTCATTTAATCCTTATAGTTTGCTATACCAATTTTAATATCAAAAGATCAAATCATATTTCACAACAGTTAAATAGTCATATGGTAGAGAATAAGATTTATATAATATCTCCATTTTTTAAACTGAGGTTTTGAGAGGAAAATAACTTATTCAAAGTCAAAGAAATTCATAGGTTTCACAGGTCATTTTTTAGTGCATGTTTACTTCTTTACTGCATGTTTACTCCAACAGGACACTGATGTTTGAATTCTTTACTATATGTATGCAAGTTCATGCTTGAAGATAATTTTATAAAATATAATAAAGTTTTGTTTGTTGGAAAGTGACTTTAAAATAACAATAATACATTTATTTGAAGTTCATTTTAAGTGTTTGTATTATATATTTTAATGACAACTTTAGACTTACTTGATTTTAGGTTTGGGCGAATGCTATCTCATGATGGCAAGAGCGGCTCTAGTCGATTATCTTGATGGAAAAGCTGTAGACTACATAGAAAAAGCCCTGGAATATTTTACTTGGTTAGTATTATTATTTATTATGTTTATTTTCTTCATATTGTAATAAAGCCAGATTTAGAAAATAATTTTATTTTTCTTCTGTTAGATATAGCATTTATTCAGAATATAAAACATAAAGAAGACTAGCCAATTAAATTTATAGCATATATATTATATTTTGCTCTTGAAGAACACAATTTCTTATAGTCTTCATAGTGGCTAGCATGCTGGATACTCAGGAAAGAATAGGAAGGAGTAAAGAATGCCACACCATGTGTTAGTGGTCTTTCATGAGATGAGGTAATTGATTATGTCTAATTGAAACCGATTGGGAAATGGGGCTTCAGGTGCACAGTGTGCTTTACACACTGGAGCCTGGAGTCCATTATATGTATTTTTCCCCATTTCCTTTTCCTTTTTAAATAAACAAGTGAGGTTTAAAACCCTGATAAATCTTTGCTCAGTGGTAAGGACCTCTTTTTAGGCTTTGGTGAGTCGGAAAGTAAGGAAAAATAAGCAATCTAATTATTTCTGGAAACAAACTAAGAAAATAGTAGTGTGTCTAATAATAAGGTATTTTATGGCAGTATAAATTCAATAGTTCATTCATTTAAATTCATTAGAAGTGTTATTTATGATAGATTACTTTAAAAAATCCACAAGTTATGCTGGTCATGGTAATGTGCACCTGCAGTTCCAGCTACTGAGGAGGTTAAGCCCGCCCTTATAGGGAGTCTGGACAACATAGGGAGACCCCATCTCAAAAATAAATAAATAAATAAATAAATAAATAAATAAATAAATAAATAAAGTCCATAGACTTTTGAATTGAAAATTTCTTAAGTATTTTTTTAGTTGTAGATGGACATAATACCTTTATTTAATTAATTTATTTAAAATTATTTTAGTTGTAAATGAACACAATATCTTTTAAAAATGTATTTATTTTTGTGTGGTGCTGAGGATTGAACCCAGTGCCTCACATGTGTGAGGCAAGTGCTTTACCACCGAGCTACTGCCCCAGCCCTTATTTATTTATTTTCATGTGAAAATGAGGATTGAACCCAGTGCTTCACACATGTTAGGCAAGCACTCTACCACTGAGCTACAATCCCAGCCCCAAATTGAAATTTTTTTAATGTTTAAATTGAATTTTTTTTGCACTTAAAACATCTTTCTTTGGTCTTTCTATTTTTCAAAGTTGCCTTCTCCTGTTTCCTGCTTATTTGATATCCAATCTTTTTCCTCTCACAGATTTTTAGTGCTGTTTTTCAAGTCTCAACATAATATAGTTTTTCTCAAAGTTAATGTGAAGTGATTGTTTAATGTTTTTAATTGGCTTTGTTTGAACTAGTATTGAAAGTAGATGTGAATTTTGGGGTGACAGTACTTTAGCTACAAGTACTGCTTTGGTGAACTTCTTTGAGGAAGTTTTATTCTGGATAACATATAGTACTCACCTAATTATAAAGTATTATAAAATATTTAAAATAATGGTCTTCAAATTATATTTACTTCTGTATTTAACAGGAGTTCATATTACCACAATTATGATGTAAGAGTGGTAGGAATTATTGTATTTTACAGATGTGTTGTTTTTATTAAACTTAAGGACATAAGAATTCAGGCAGTTAAAATTGCCTGTTAAATTTTTCTTTTTCTTTCTAGTTTTTCTCCATTAATGCTGTCAGTGTTAGAAATTTGGCTAAGATATTTGAATAACTTGAAATAGTGTCCTTCCTTGTGATTCTCACTGTGGGTTTTCAGTCATGACTGCAGTAATTAATATTTCTCGGGAAGACATTGGAAAATGATTTTTGGCTGCACTTCTTTAGTAGAAAAGACTATGAAAAACGTTCCATCTGCTTGTCCATCTGCTGGTGATATAGCAGTTTGTGATAGCTGATTTTGGAGACATGGCTTAAATGAAATTGCTGTGTTTTAGTTATACAATCTTGACAAAAATGAAGAGAAATATGTAGCTCTGGTTTTTCTCATTCTAAAAAGAAGCACCCTCAATCTCTGTAATTAATTTTTCTGTTTACATTTTTTAAGGGCCAGCCCCTTCCTTTTTTGTTTTTTAATATTTCTTTTAGTTGTGGATAGGCCTTTATTTAATTTATTTATTTATGTGTGGTGCTGAGGATTGAACTCAGGGCATCACACAAGCCAGGCAAGTGCTCTCCTACTGAGCCACAACCCCAGCCCCTCTAATTACATTTTGAACTGATCTATTTAGTCTGTTCTTTCTTGCTTCTGTAAATGTGGATCTCAACATTTTTGTGTTTAAATTTTTGTTATTTTTGGTCTCAGAATGAAAATCCTTTGGATTACCAAATATATTTGATACATTTATATTATTTTTCCTTTTGGGAGATGGTCTAAAAGCAAAAACATGAGATTATAACAGTCAACTATATGGGTGTTACTTTGATCATTGCTTAAATTTTTAAAAAGTACATATTTTCAAAAATTTAATACTAAAAGTAAACTGGTCCTGGGCTAGAGCTGTAGCTCAATGGCAGAGCACTTGCCTAGCATGTGTGAGGCACTAGGTTTAATCCTTAGCACTGCATTAAAGTCAAGGCATATAGTTTAAAAAAAAAAAAAAAGTGGTCCTGAAAAAATTTTTTATTTGATTCCTGCTATTTCTAACAAAAAATGGTGAAGGGTATTGAATAACTCTGTATAATTTTTGGTACTTAAATTAATAAATTCTTCATTCCTGTTCTTCCTTTATCTCTTCTTACTTGATGGAAAGAGGTTAGTTGAATATTCATAGAGCTTAACTAAGGAAGTAGCTCTTAATCAGGATTACATGTATAGTTCTTCTGCTTTAATTATAAGGTGTAATGAGAGAGATATACTCCAAATATTTTGGAAATAATTTTTAAGAATCACACTGTTTCTTCTTTTAGGGCCCTGCAGCATCGAGCTGATGTGTCCTGCCTTTGGAAGCTGGTTGGTGATGCTTGTACTAGTCTGTATGCAGTTTCATCTTCTAAAGTGAATGTTAATATTTTAGGGATTCTTCTAGGTCAGAAAGAAGGAAAACAAGTATTAAAGAAAACTGAGCTTCTCCATCTTGGAGGAAGGTAATTACCAAAGATTACCAGTTAATGATTTTGAAATGAATTAGGATATTATAACAAATTATAACATTCACTTTTATTCTTTCATAGGTGTTACGGTCGTGCATTAAAACTGATGTCTACGTCTAATACATGGTGTGATCTTGGAATTAATTATTACCGCCAAGCACAACATCTAGCAGAAATGGGCAGCAGCATGAATGATCTTAAAGAGTTGCTAGACAAATCTTTACATGTATGGTTTTAAGAAAAATTTTTATAAACTTAAAAAAACTAAGTGCTCTTTTGAAAGATAAATATTTTGTAGTGTTTTCACTTAAAATCACATTAATTTTGATGTAAATGCTAATATTCCAAGAAATAAAAACTAATCTCATTTAACTTCTTTTCAGTGTCTGAAAAAGGCAGTGAGACTCGACAGTAATAATCACTTATACTGGAATGCTCTTGGTGTAGTTGCGTGTTACAGTGGTAAGAACCAAGTATTACTTCAGTATTTTGGGGGGATTATTTTTTCAAGTAACAAAGTTCATTTACTTCAGATTCTGTTTGTTTCAGGTATTGGAAATTATGCCCTTGCTCAGCACTGTTTCATCAAATCAATCCAGTCAGAACAAATTGTAAGTGTTCTATGTATCTATTTATGAAAAAGAACTTCAAGATTTAGTGTTAACTAATTTTCTGAGACTTCCACGTTGATAAGGGACCTAATTTTTTTTTCAATATATATATTTTTAGAATGCTGTTGCGTGGACCAATTTGGGAGTGTTATATCTTGCAAATGAAAACATTGAGGTAAACGTTTTGTCATATTTGTCACATTTAAAATAAAAAATAACTGGGTACAGTGGTACACACCTGTAGTTTCAGCAACTTTAGAGGCTGAGGCAGAAGGATTACAAGTTGGAAACCAGCCTTGGCAACTTAGTGAGACCCCTGTCTCAAAAAATAAAAAGGGCTGGGGATGTAGCTCAGTGATAGAGCTCTTCTGGGTTCAATTCCAAGTACCACAATAAATAAAGTAAAATTTTGAGTATTTTCTTTGTATAATCTCTTCATAATATCTCAACTTCTTATGGAGAAATAACTTTTGCACTTTGTTATGTATCCAGTCAATTGATGATATTCAATTTATTTTGTAGAGTAATGGATGTGTAAGATTTATATTTCCTTACCGGTCTCACAAGAAACTTCTGGTTTTTTATACTTAATAAATAGTTTTTAAAGATTAAGGCAATTTTATTATGAATTAACTGAGTAATTTTCTTTTGATCTGAACATGTATTAAGAGAAGTCCTGGGCTGGGGAAATAGCTCAGTCGGTAGAGTGCTTGCCTTGCAAGCACGAGGCTCTGGGTTCGATCCCCAGTACCGCCAAAAAAAAAAGAGAAGTCCTTTGAGACTGGGGATGTAGCTCAATGGTAAAGTGCTTGCTTAGCATGTGTGAGGACTTGATTTTGATCCTAGTACCACCAAAACCAAACCAAACCAAAAAAAAACAAAAGCAAAAAAAACAAAAAAGCACTGTGTGGAGGTGTGATGGGTAAAGGTAAGGGAGATGAATAGTATTCCCCAGCAGTTTAAATTTACCTTTGCTCATGTGATTTAGATTTTGACTTCAGTGATATTAATCTCTTTATATATCACCATGTAATTCACCACAGTTGAGCAGTTATACATTACAGAATTAGAATTGAAATATTGGAAGCCTGTTTATGGGTCATTTTTGGAAAGTTGCACAAATCTATGGAAAATACCACATCTATGCTGTTTTGTGTTTCAACCAGTGTATCAAATCTCATTCTTTAAAATAAGCTGTAATATTCTTAGGGAATACATTAAGTGACCCACTGCCAAGAAGACTGGTTTTAGATTATAAACAGATTGAAAGAAAATATTAATTTGGATCTTAAACGTGAAGGGCTTAGCATGAGAGCACGTGCTTAGCATGCACAAAGCTTGGAGTTTAATCCCCAGCACCATAAAAAAAAAATAAGTGAACATATTTTTAGAAACTTTAGATCAAGCAACTTCTTAGTAAGCTACAAATGTTTTATTATAGAATGGCACAGGTGTAGCTCATGAGATTACTTTTTATGGAAAAATAAGTCTCTCTTTGCCATACATAGATTATCAAAAAAACAATATAAATCAGTATAATAATAATTTGTTTTGTAGCAGGAGAAGAAAAAAAAGCATGCAAGTTAATGGTCCAAGTGAGGTATATTCAAAGTTTTTTGGCTGCCTATTGCAGAATTATGTTGTTGACCAGTCTTTCTGTAGTAGCAGGTTCACGTCTCAGATTTCACTGCTTGTGAGTTCTTATCCTCTTAGTTAAGCTCAAAGAGAAGGAAATAGAAACAGCTTTATGTAACCATTTCCTTCAAACCCGTAGCTAGCAAGTGGTTGTTTGATTTGGTTAAAAGATCTGTAGAGTATGTATTCATGATGACAGGTTTGACTTTTCTTATTCTGTTTTTTAAACATAATTTGATACTGTTTATAAAATTTTTTAAGTGATATTTTCTTGTTTCTTTTCCCTAGCAAGCTCATGAAGCTTTCAAAATGGCTCAGTCCCTTGATCCATCTTATTTAATGTGCTGGATTGGACAAGTAAGATATATAATAGAATTATTAATAAACTTATTAATGTAAGTAACCTATTCATGAACTTATTGATATAAATAAACTATTCATATAACAGTGGTAATAATGATAACAGGTAACATTTGAGAACTTGCCCTGTAACAGTCATTGTGCTTAGCTTTTTGCATACATTATGATTATTATTATTATTTTTTTTTTTTTTGGTGCTGGGGATTGAACCCAGGGCCTTGTGCATGCAAGGCAAGCACTCTACCAACTGAGCTATATCCCCAGCCCCTGCATACATTATTTTAGTTATTCCATCATCAGTCCTTTGAGATGTCTTTTATACTTTTTTTTTTTTTTAATACACATGGTAATTGAAGCTTAGAGATCCTAAGGTTTGTACTTAAGTTCACAGAGCTTGTAATGATTAAACTTTGGAACCCATCAGTCTGCTATTAGTATGCCTAAAAAAAAAGAAACCCAGAACTTTGTTGTTTAACTCATGTTTACAAAGAAAATGCACATTTACAAAGATTATTTTGATTATTGTTTTCTTGTTTTTTACAAAACTTTGTAGTTAGTTTGGCACTTGCTTATGAGTGTTCTCTTTTCTCAAGTTTAGATTTTTGTATTGCCAAATAGGAATTAGATACTTAGTTACTAGTCTTAGTAGTTCACTGACTGACTACTTTACCTTAACATATCACAGCTCTGGATTTTAATTTTCTCACCTGAAAATAAAGGGAATTGGTCTGAGTGTCCTTCAGTGTCTTTCTAGTTGAGAAATGGAAATTAATTTGTGAGTGGTGTTTTGTTTTGATTCAGGGAATAGAAGTATCACCTGTATCAGAAAATAATTAATTGGGGGGTGGGTTGGGGATGCAGCTCAGTTTGTGGAGTGCTTGCCTGTCAAGCACAAGACCCTGGGTTCAATCTCCATCACCACACAAAATAAATAAATAAATATATAAAATTTAAAAAATCATTAATCAGGGATTGGGTATCTTTCATTGTTCTTTGGTTTGTTGAGTCTAATTTTAGTTAATTGGTGAAGCAAGCAGGGTTATAAAGGGAAACTCCTTAATCTATTAAGTGTGGCAGCCTAGGGGAGCAGTGGAATTATTGTACCAGTATTCGAGTATTAAACCCAGGAACATCACAACTTTGCATTTTTGCCTGCTTCCAAGTTATGATGATGAGGCTGGTTCAGGGACCTTACTTTACAATAGGTCAGTAGATCTTAGGTGCTTTTCAGAATCACCTAAACTTTTTATTTCTTTATTTTGTAAGTATATTTGTTCTTACAAACTTATTTCAGGAGGTAACTAATAGCTGTAATTGAATGGTAGCAGTCCAAATAAATTTAACTTTGCATTTAAGCAGAGTTGGTAAACTTTTGGTTCTAGATTCATTTATCATTATTATTATTATTATTTCATTTTCAACACATTAAGACCACTTTTTTTTTTCCTTTTGTAAGGCTCTTATTGCAGAGACAGTTGGAAGTTATGACACCATGGATCTTTTCAGGCACACTACAGAACTCAGTATGCATGTAAGAATTCAAACATTTTTCTTGATGATTCATGAATGAATGAAGTATTATACTTTCTGTTTAAAAGTATGATAAAATGAATAGTGATAGAAGATGTTAATGATAGCAGTTGTTTCTAGTTTTTATTCTTTCTTAGAGACAGATAAACTATCGTTAAAGAACTAGTTCTCATGTTACCAGCAGCTTTCCAAAGCTAATGAAGAAATGTCATCAGGATTTAATAGTTATAGTAACAGTTATAGATAGAGACTGAGACACTAGAAAAAAATAGACATAAGGACTAGACGTGGTTGATATTTCTGGCTTATTTATGAAAATGTTTTAGAATTTGTTAGTTTGGTTTGACCTGTGGGAATGGTGCTAAAATTAGGCAAACCAATCCATCTGGCGAGGCTCTGTTTTCTGCACTTATCCCATTTGATTTTCTATTTAGGATTGGAGAAGGTGATTTAAATATGTTTTTAACTACATTTTATCACAATGATTCTTCATTTAAAGATACTTAAGAGTTGACTTAAAGAAGACTAAGATGTGATATTTATTATATCGAAGGTGCATTGTTTTATTTCTTAATTTTTATTGGCATTTTTATTACCCTATGCCCACCTGTTAACTTTGGCTTTTTTAAAGACTGAGGGAGCACTAGGTTATGCATACTGGGTCTGCACAACATTGCAAGATAAAAGCAACAGAGAAACAGAGCTGTACCAGTACAACATCCTCCAGATGAATGCTATTCCAGCAGCGCAAGTTGTTTTGTGTAAATATGTGGGTAAGGTACCTGTTATGTAATGGCAAGACATTTGAATAAATATTGAAATAACTTAAAGTTTTTTAAAATTAATTCATTACAAATTAAATATTTGTGTTAAGGCATGAATTTGCCTTTTTGTTATAATGGCCAAGCAGTCTACTTTTTAAACTATAGTGAGAGCTTTTGAAAAGTGATGAGATCAGATATACTATGAAAAACAGGATAGAAAATGACTCATCATAGATATTGAGGGCATTGCAATCCTCTTCATGCATTTACACTGGGATACTTGTATAGAATAAAGTAAATAGATTACAAACGTCAGCACTTTGGGACATTATCGTGTTAGGCAGTGTGCCAGAATGAATGACAGTAAATACTTAGAGCTGAGGAAGTGCTTCAGAAATTTTATTGATGTGTTTCCTTGCCAATAAGTAACTTTTGTAAAGGATTTACATAAAGAGAGAAATCTTTAGCTTTCAGCAAAATTCAGATACCTAAAACAATGAAAAAATCATTTTTTTTGGAACTAGGGATTGAACCCAGGGCACTTAATTACTGAGCCACATTCCCAGCCCTTTTCTGTATTTTATTTAGAAACTGGGTCTTGCTGCATTTCTAAGTACCTTGCTGAGTTGCTAAATGTCTAAGTTGCTGAGGCTGGCTTTGAACTTGTATTCCTCCTGCCTCAGTCTCCTGAGTCATTAGGATTACAGGCATGTGTCACTGTACCTGGCCTGAACAATAATTTCTAACAAATATGCATTGCTACTACTGAGGAACATCCTCAGCCCTTCTAATTTTGAGATGGGTCAAACCAATTTTTCAATAAATTAATTTGGTACCAGGAATTAAATGTAGGAGTGCTTAACCACTGAGCTACATTCCTAGCCCTTTTTTTGTATTTTTATTTAGAGACAGGGGTCTTGCTGAGTTGCCCAGTGTCTTGCCAAGTTGCTGAGGCAGGCTTTGAATCTGTTATCCTCCTGCCTCAGCCTCCCAAGCCACTGGGATTATAGTTGTGTGCCACTGTGCCTGGAATGGGTTTTAAATTCTGTAGTGGAGCCCTATCACGTGCTCATTTAGCAAATTTAATTTGATGTGCTTAGCCAAAAAGAAAAAGTAGAAACAGAAAAGAGAAGGCAATGAGAGGGAGAATACAGACCATTCCTCGTCTGTGCTGCTGTTTGCCTTTGGGTATTGGGCATGGGAAGGGGTAGATCTCATACTCGTTTTGACTCAGTTTTGTGACTCTTGTATGATGATGTCAGGTTTTTTTAAAGAATAACTTTGATTATGCGATTTTCAACTTGTGCTTTTTAACGTTAGAACCTATCACATGATTATGTTGTACTTTGTTAAACCATTTATGGAATTTGAAGTCTTGCTTCCTAATACTACTTTTGTAATTTTAAAATTTTTTTTGCCATGCTGGGGTTAGAACCTAGGGCCTTACACACGCTAGGCAAACACCTACCACTGAGGCACATCTCCAGACCCCCAGTACTACTTTAAAGTTATTAGATGTGTTTCTCTTTTTCTGATCTACATGGTATATTATGCTATACATGATGTTTTTGACATTAAAATTTCAAAATACTAGCTGGGCATGGGGGCACATGCCTGTAAACCCAGGTACTCAGGAGGCTAAGGTAGGAGAATCAAAAGTTCAAGGCCAACCTGGGCAAATTAGTGAGACCCTGTCTCAAAATTAAAAGGGCTGAGGATGTTCCTCAGTGGTATTGCTCTGGCTTATATCCCCAGTGCCAAAACCAAAAAAGCAAAACCGAGTATACTGCTTTGAAAGTTCCCAGATCATCTTCTGTTTCTAGAGTGTAATACTTCATTATTATGTTTTAAACATGCATTATTTTTTTTTCAAACATATAGAGATGGAAACAGAACTACCAAGAGAAATCATTGCTAAATTTGATCACAGGAAAGCTTACATGATAACCCAAAACTGGATTTCCATGTAAATGTCATGACTGGCTTTAACATGAGTTATAATTTAAAATTATTATTCTTTAGGAATAAAACTATTTAAATTCTAAAACAGAACTAGAAACCATATATAACTATTAAATATTATTCAGTAATTTAAAAAATATAAAATGATTACTGGTATATTCAAGATAAAATTAGATCATTATTTTTAATAATGTCAGTGAACTCAGCAGATAATCTGATGTTTAAGATACAGGAAAAAGTGAAAATTAAACTAATACTTCTTGTGAACATAACCAGTATATACATATTAAGTAAAGATATTTCTGAATTTCCAGAAAGAATTCAGAATTATGCTCCAGCTTTCACAATGTTGGGTTATTTAAATGAACATCTACAGCTGAAAAAGGAAGCAGCAGATGCATATCAAAGGTAAGCTATATTAATTGAGATAGTCATTGTTTTATCAACTAGACTTTTTAAATTTAGTTCTATTCTCTCAAAGAAGGTACTAAATGTTCTGACTCCTTGTATTATTGCATCTTAGAAGGTGAAAAGATATGTTTCCAAATTTTCAGTTGTGTTTTGGTTTCTGTTGCAAGGAGATGAGTGAGGGAGTGGCACAAAACAAAAACTTCTTGGATGTTGTTTTAAAGAATCCCATCATACATGTATAATCTTGAATCCCTGTAGCATCTACAATGTATCTATTCAGTTCAATAAATATTTGTTGGACTACCAAACAGTATCTTGGCACTGGCAATTTAGCATTGAATTAAAACAGAGAGAGACCCTGTTCTCCTGGAGCTCTGGGTGGTAGTGGGAGAGACTTGATAAGGTAGTAAATATCTGTGATGATGATAATACTTGCTAAGAAAGAATTAAATTATGGTAAAGGGCCAGAAAATGCAAGGGCAGGGAGTGACATTTCAGATAGGTTTAAGAGGACTAGGTATACTGAGGAAGAGTTGAGGCCAGAAACCACTTGGTTATCTGGACAAGAGCATTCAGGGAGAAGGAACAGCAAGAACAAGTGCTGTCAGTGGAAGTGACTTGACCTTTAGAAGAAACAAGGAAGCCAGTGTGCTGGAGTGGAATGATGAAGAATGGAGAATGGTGGGAAATTATATCTTAAAGTTTTGTTCTCTGCAAATTGATGGTTAGGTGAATAAGGAAGTAACTGTTGATCTCATGAGTAACTACTAGATGAAAAGTTAAAAGACCTGATTGCCTAAAATGTAAGTAAATATTTAGAAGAAGCCTTGTCAGGGGGGATTCAGGTGTCCCAAATACTTTTGCCCTATTCTTTCATGGATATCTGTGTATTCAAAGTAGTAATCACTAGATGGTACTGGTGGTTGTATAATCAAGTAGTTATTTTCCGGGTGTATATGGAGAGAAGTTGATGAAAAACAAAGTTTTCTTTTAGTGTAATAAATTATAAATATGATAGAGTATAACAGCGAACAGAATTTTTAAACAGAGAAAACTAGAGCACTGTAGGGCATTTGCTACTTTTTTGTAATGGATACAAATTGTTATTAGTGCAGATATGGTGAATCTAACATTGCTCACCTTAGATTTAAAATGGCACCTTCATAGTTGGAGTTGTCCTGCTCTTTCTTAACTGATCACCTCTACTGTTTTCTGCCTTAAACAAGCATTTGAAGCTTGATACTGTAAATTAGGTATAAATTTAAGCAAAAGTATCATTGTTGATCACTATAATACTTTTAGGCTTATCTGAAAAATTTTTGTTTTTCAGGTAATTTCAGAGAAATACCAAACTTTTCTTGGGTATTTTTCCCTGACATGTCTTTACAAAAAAAATTAAGAGCATTATAATCATACATAGTATTTGGGTTCATTTTGACAAAATCATACATGCAAGGAATTTGATTTCAGTCCCCATTTCCCTTCCACAATTTTTCTTCCCTCTCTCTTCCCCTGTCCTTCCACTTTTACTTTACTAAATCTCCTTTCTTCTTCATGTTCATAAAGGTGAAATTCCCTTAGGTACCTGTTTATATGACTATAACATGATCACATTAAATTCATTCCATATTTCTTCCCCTTTCCTTCCTTTCTTCCTCACTCTTGTTCTCCCCCTTCTACTTCACTGATCTTCCCTATATCTTTATGATATCTAGTCCTACTGCCTTCTTTCCCTTATCTTGCTCTGTCTTCCACATATGAGAGAAAATATTCAACTCTTGATTTTCTAACTCTAATTTATTTCACTTAGCATGATGTTCTCCATCTCCATCTATTTACTGGCAAATGCCATTATTTCATTCTTATTTATGGCTGAGTAAAACTCTATTGTGTATATATACTACATTTTCTTAATCCATTCATCTATTGATGGGCATCCAGGTTGATTCTGTAATTTGACTATTGTGAATTGTGCTGCTATCAACATTGAAGTGGCTGTGTTGCTGTCCTATGCTGATTTTAGATCTTTTGGATAAATACTGAGAAGTGGAATAGCTGAGTCATATGGGGTTCCATTCCTAGTTTTTTGAGGACTGTCCACACTGTTTTCCAGAGTGGTTGTACTAATTTGCAGTGCCACCAGCAATGTAAGAGTATACCTTGTCCCCCACATTCTTGCCAGCATTTACTGTTATTTGTGTTCTTGATAATTGCCATTCTGGCTGGAGCAAGATGAAATTTTAGTGTAATTTTGATGTGTATTTCCCTAATTGCCAGAGATGCTGAACGTTTTTTCATATATTTCTTGGTCATTTGTCTTTCTTCTTTTGAGAAGTTTCTGTTTAGTTCTTTTGCCCATGTATCCATTAGGCTATTTGTCTTTTTGTCATTGAAGTTTATTGAGTTCTTTATGTATTCTGAATATTAATCCTGTCAGAGTAATAGTGCAAAGATTTTCTCCCATTCTGCAGGCTCTTTCTTCATTCTCTCTCTTCATTGCTGCTTCTGTGCAGCAAAGGAAACAATTAAGAAATTTATGCCATTCCACTTACTGGTTCTTGTTTTTTTTTCCTTGAGTTTTAGGGGTCTTGTTGAGGAAGTAGGTGCCTGCATATACATGATGGAGTGTTAACCCTGTATTTTCTTACAGCAGTTGCAAGATTTCTGGTCTAAGTTTTAAGTCTTTAATCCATTTTGATTTGACTTTTGTGCAGGGTGAAAGGGATCTACATTCATTCTTCTACATATGGATATCTAGTTTTCCCAGCATCATTTATTGAAAAGGCTGTTTTTTCTCCATAAAAATTTGGGTTTGTCTCTGTCTTTTCTTCTGTTCTATTGGGCATCATGTCTATTTTGATGCCACTACCATGCTATTTTTGCTACTATAGCTCTGTCATATAATTTGATTGACTGTTTTGATGCCTCCTGCATCACTTTTCTTGCTCGAATTGCTTTAGCCATTCTGGGTCTCTTATTCTTCCAAATGAATTTTAGGATTTTTTTTTTTTTTCTTTTCATCTGTGAAGAGTATTATTGGTATTTTAATGGGGATTGCATTGAATGTATATATTGCTTTTGGTAGTATGGCCATTTTGACAGTATGAATTATGCCTGTTGGGAACTTGGGAGGTCTTTCCATCTTCTGAGGTCCTCTTCAGTTTCTTTCTTCAGTGTTCTTAGTTTTCATAGTAGGGATCTTTCACCTTCTTGGTTAGATTAATTCCCAGGTTTTTATAAAGGTTTTGTGAAGCGGATGGGTTTCCTGATTTCTTTCTCAGCTGAATCACTATTGGAGTATAGACAAGCTGTTGATTTTTGAGTTGATCTTATATCCTGCTACTTTGCTAAATTTATTTATCAGCTTTTGAAATCTTCTGGTAGAATTGTTTGACTTTTCTAGATAGAGAATGATGTCATCAGCAAACAAGAGATAGTTTGACCTCTTTTCCAATTTGGACATATCCTCTCTATTCAGAAAAGAAAAAAAATCCAAAATCTTACTAACTATCCAATGCTTTTTAGTTGTTAAGACATCTTCCTGCTTGCCTGTAAAGGACTGTGCATGAGAAAGAAACAGGGACTGTCAGCATTCTGAAGCCTCAAGGGACTTCTGAGGTGCTGTCGTTCCTTTCCCTTAATGCATTGTGCTTTAGTGTTTTTGAGTATAGGCTAGAGTACCTGAAAACAATTTTCTGTCTTCTGAACTCAGACTACTAGTTGTCTGTAAACTCAAATATGTCCAAATGGAATACTGTGACATACTCATTTCCTATGGTTACATTAAAAATTTTGGAATGTTTAGAACTCAAATGTGAATAATAATTTCACTAAGGATGATTTAAAAGGGAAAATACTGGGAATTAAAATGGAACAAGTTATGTTATATGCATTTATAAATATATCAAAACAAACCCCACTATTACATATGACTGATGCACTAATAAAAAAAAAATGAAAGAACTAAAAGGTTATTTTATTAAAATTATTTTCCTGACAATCTAAAACCTAAATATATTTGTTTTTGTGGTATGAGCTTAATGAAATATGAATAAGTTGCTTTAGTTAGCATTAAGCAAGTAGTAGAAATAAATGAAATAATAGAAATCTGTGATCAGCCAAAGAGGAAAGGGTAAAACAGTGCTGTTGCACAGAGATAATTAAAATGCCTTATCCTTTTTTAAGGGCAATGTTGTTGTTGCAAACTGAAGAAGATCAAGATACTTATAATGATACAGTAAGAAATTATGGCAGACTGTTGTGGTAAGCATATTTTTCTCATTAATTCTGTTAATCTGTTGGAATTTTCTGGGAAAGCTGTGGAATTGGTAATTGGTAATTGATAATGTCCAGAGCAGTGGGTCATGTTGGATATAGTATTCCACAGTACCAGGCTGTGTTAATACTTTCCTATACCTATAATAATGCCTAATCCCAATATGCCTTACACAGGGTAGAATTAAAACTAATGACTTGTGGACTAGATAAGAGACATTTGAAGAGAAGTAGTTATTGTCTGTAATCGTAGAAGCCTACTTAACTGGAAGAGGAACTGGATTTATTCTGATTTTCTAATGTAATCTGGAGAGGGATGCTACAGGTTGAGAACGCCTCTGAAACAGTAGAAAAGAACTTGGGGGGTATGAAGAGGGAGCTATAGAGCTCATGTTGTCAAAGACTTTTAATGATTTTTTTTTTTTTTTTTTTTAAGATTAAAAACCAATTGTAGAACTATGACCAGAGAATAGAAATATTGTAGGAGGAAGGATTATGACTCAAGGAGGCATATTTCAAGTTTATAACTGCTCCAAAATTGAGCAATCTAATTTGAAGAGCATAGAAACTATAGTTTGATGTTTTGGGATTAGTGCCTACATCTTTTAAAGTAGCTACATAATGAAGACGTACATAAAGGAGCTACATAATAGAGACTTGAGGCAGCCACTTCCTTTCCTTTATTACTGTATAACTGAATCATATCCATAAACAGGAAAATTTCACTCTTCTGATTGCTTGTCCTTTCAGTTCTTTTAAACTGTTAACATTTAAGAATTGTTAGAACTGTTAGTTCCAAGATTTTGTTTAAGCAGAGGATAGACATTTTAAAAACTTAATGTGGAGTAAAGTATTCTTTTTAGTTTTGATATTTGATAAAATGTAAATATTTTAAAAGCAAATTTATACCTCCCATTGAAAATAGGGCATTTGTTTTCTTTTAAGTATGTTTTTAATATGATATGTTGAATAGGTAATCATACAATAAGTAATAAACTAGAGAGAGGAAGTGAATAGTTATCACTGGTTGTAATATCTTAAAATTCTGTCACTTTGCTTCAGGTTATAAAGTTATGAAATTGAAACCCTGTATGACCTTCTCTAATTCCATTAAAATTTAAAAATTTTTTTTTGGTACCAGGGCTTGAACCCAGGGATATTTAACCACCAAGTTACATCCCCAGCCTTATTTATTTTTTTATTTTTAAATTTTGAGACAGGATAGTTTACACAAAGATTGTGTTTGATTCTGACTTATGACTTATTAAGCTTGTCAGAATTTTAAAATCATACTCATAGGGTACTATTTAACCAATGTATTAAACTTAAAAAATTAGAATTCTGTTTAAAAGTCAACCTGAAATTATTCTTATAACTTGGCATTTTAAATAAAATTTATTAGAGATCAGTCATTTTCACATGTAATTTTAAAAAAGCAATGTATTGAAGTTAAAGTTCCCCTAGTATCCTATTTGTAATATGCCTTCTTCAACACAAGTAAATTATATTTTACTGAATTACCCCTATAAAAAAGGAAGTGCAGGTAAAGTTATTAAAAGAATTCTAGTGTACAAGCTGGGGTTGTGGCTCAGTGGAAGAGCACTTGCCTAGCATGTGTGAGCCTTGGGTTCCATCCTCAGCACCACAGATAGATAGATAGATAGATAGTAAAAACAGTGTTTGAAAAAAAATCAGAAATTGAGTCAGAACCAAACATTTTTAAAAAAGAGTCCTAGTGTACATATCTCTATTTTGATGCTACAAGCCGAAATTATTTTTTATATTAAAAATAGGTTGTGTTTTGTTTCTTAGTTCCATTGGTGAATATGACAAAGCTATCCAGGCTTTTAAGTCAATACCTCTTGAGGAGTTAGAAGACATCATAGGCTTTGCATTGGCTTTATTTATGAAGGGGCTATATAAAGAGAGCAGCAAAGGTAAGGCTGTTGATTAAAGAACATATCTTTTCCAGAGTTTACTCATGATGAGCTTATATACAGAAAGATGTTGTATTGAGATGGGAGTGATGTTTATTAAAATCTGACTAGGAGTCAGAAATCATAATAGGCACTTTTTATATATTACCTCATGTAGTATGTTATGTTGATGAATACTCTTAGTAGCACAGTGAGCTAAGTATTCTACATATGAGGGAACTGAGTGCCAAGATCATATATGGTAGACATGTGAATTAGTATTTGAAAGTAGATGTTTACTATTCTATACTGCTTAGGTGAAAATTTCTGATAAATGAATATCAGTTAGTAATAGTAGATTTTGGTTTCTCCAAAAATGTTAACTGAGTAAATTTTTAAATATATGGGCCCCACCCATGTTGTGTAGCTCACTTAAACAACCTCTGCTTGATGGAGTTGTTTGTCTGCACTGGAAATTTTGCCTCCATTTCTGGCTAAGATGGCTCTTAAAGATAGTTACTCAGACCTCCCCATAGATCTGGAGGTAGAGGATGGGTTTTATCACACAATAATCCTAATCATACCCCCAACTCACCTTGGAAGTGCTAAACCAAGGTGAATTATTATAAGTTTTTTTATTCTGTCTGCTTGGAAACAAGGGAACAGTAAGATATAATTTTAGTTAGGTCTTTTTGGAAAATAGGATTGTCAATAGAAATTGTTTTAATATTTTGTTTCCAATTCTCTGTGATAGCCTATGAAAGAGCCTTGTCTATTGTTGAATCAGAGCAAGACAAAGCCCATATCTTGACAGCTCTGGCAATAACAGAATATAAACAAGGAAAAATGGATGTAGCCAAGTCACTGCTATTCAAATGGTATGTATAGATGACATCAACACTTAACATGACTTGATACTTAAATATTTAGATTAAGATTTGGAGCAATGTAAAGTGAAGTTCTGTTTTAGGAACATTTGGATGGTTCTCAGTTGATAGTTACAGGTGGAGCTATATAACATGGTTTAATTCTCAGATCTGGATCCCCAGTCCTTAAAAATCATCCTCTGCTCTGTATGTGTTATTTTAGATGACGACATTGTTGTTATTTTGTTTGTTTTTAAGAGTAAATGATCACCTAACTGATGTGGTAGGAGCTTAAACTTAATGAAGGCAGTTTATAACTCATTTTTTGTCCTCTTGGATCCCCAATGTGATTTTTTTCCCTCCCTTCCTTCCTTTTCAAGTTAACCTAAAAAATGTTCTTTTGAAAGAGTGTCTTTAAAAAAAATTATGGCAGTGGAATTTGTTACTATTCTTATGTTTTTAGGTCAAGTTAATAAGATAACAGCCTCTGATATCTCTGGTTATTTATGTAGTAGCTTTTGACTTACTGAGTTCTTTTTTCTTTTCTTTTTTTAAGAAAATTGGCCTAAGTTCCTTTCGGAGCAATAGGTGATCAATATATGCTGTTGGACATTGGTTGCCATTGATGGTTTCATTGACATTTTGACTGACCCAAATCCTAATAGCACACAAGTTTCCCTCCCCTGAAGAATACTTACATCCCTGCTTCCCATCCTTTAAATGCTGATATCATTCCTCCTTCATCGTGACTATCAAAAAATTCCCTCTTTAACTGTTCCCCTCAAAGGAGGGTTAAGGGAAAAGGATTAGATGGTACTAGTTGAGAGCCATATCTGTAGGACCAGCTTTTTATTTGTTTATTCGTTGTGATACTTTTATCTAATCCTGCTTAATTAAAGTCATTTCCTTGTTTAATAAATAAGAAATTCCTTTTGTCCTTCTTTGCTGTTCTGAGAAAACTAATCAATTTAAATGACAATCCAGTTACTTTACATAGATACATCCTTGTAATATGTAGTTATAGCTACATATAATATGTATATAATTTGTAAATGAATACAGAGTTGCTAATGAATATTGGCAGTTATCAAGAATAAAAGTAAACCCAAATTAGACCCAAAATAGTCTGTGGTTATTACTTTAAAAAGTATCTAAAGTCAGTTTGAACATTGGAAATGGGGAAAAAAATAGGAAAATGTAATTTTTCTTTTTTCCCTTCTTATATGAGAAGGAAACTTAAGGTTTTCCTTCTTGTGTTATATTATTGGATACACAGCTAGGTGTTTTTTTTTTTTTTTTTTTTTTTTTGGTGGGGGGTACCAGTGATTCAACTCAGAGGCACTCCACAACTGAGCCACATCCCAGGCCTGTTTTGTATTTTATTTAGAGTCAGGGTCTCACTGAGTTGCTTAGTGCCTTGATTTTGCTAAGGCTCCCTTTGAACTTACAATCCTCCTGCTTCAGCCTCTGGAGCTACTGGGATTACAGGCGTGTACCACTGTACCTGGCTGATCTGTTTTTGATTATTTATGTGTCATCATCCAAACATCACTACTGACTGGCATTCTTTACTTTGACTTTTTATGAAAATTTCAGATACACCTATTCTTTATTGGTCTTGTTTGCCATTCCTATGTTGAGAACTGAGCAACCAGTGTCCTAGATTCTTTTATAGGGAGAGTAGGAGTAAGTTCATTATATAAGGGGAAAAAATCTAATTGCCAATTTCATAGACTTTATAGTACTAAATAACCACTTGTAAAATCCCTGGAACATGGTAAAAGGTAACTTGCAAGTACTGAGCATTTCAGTATGTTTGCCTGCTACTGGAATGTATTCACTTTTGTAATGATTTAGATTTGCATATAAGTAAGAATTAGAGTAGATAATTTTTGAGCCAAGGCACAAATTGGAATTTCTTCTTTTGTTATTAGTATTGAAATTTATATATTACTATTTCCTTTTTTGCTTTCTTAGTTTTAACAATGGTGTAGTTATTTATAGTGATAGAAATGACACATCATACTCCACATTCTTACTCCTACATTTTTATTTATTTATTTTTTATTTTTTTGTCTTTAATGGCACACCGAGCTCAATGCAGCCAATGTAAATGAATGAATGCAGTAATTGAATGAAGGAGGTCATAGCCTGGATCAGTGGTCTTCAGATGTTTTGCTCTTGTGGCCCTGAAGAACTGTAAAACTCTGTGCCACACCCACCATGTCTTGAGGAGTCAGGAAGATACAAGTGACTCAAGACAATTAGGGCTGGAGGTGCGGATCACTGGTAGAGCACTTGCCTAGCATGCACAATTCCCTGGATTTGATCTGCAGAGTGCAGGGGGAAAACGGCAATTCGTGGAGGACCAATTTGGACAAAGAGATCATATAGGAAGCTGGAAATGGCTGAGGCCAGGCTGTTAGCACACTAGGCCTAAAAGGGCAAGTCCTCAGCGTTTAGAGGGACTCTAATCCAGGCACAGTGTTGCACACCTGTAATTGTAGTGGCTCAGGAGGCTGAGGCAGGAGGATTGAAAGTCCAAAGCCAACCTCAGCTACTTAGCAGGGCCCCAAGCAATTCAGCGAGACCCTATCTTCAAATAAAAAGGGGATGTGGTTTGGTGGTTAAGTGCCCCTGGGTTCAATCTCTAGTACCCAAAAAAGGGACACTCATTTCTGATCCACTTCCAAGGCCAACCTGAGTCCATGTCACAGGGCAGAAACCAAAGGAATATATCTTGACCTCATTCTTGTCCCTCTATTCCTGCCAGAACTCCCTATTGGCCAAACCCAAACCAAAGCCAGAGGACAGAGGAGCTATTGACGACCACCATCCAATTCAGCTCACCAGGGGCAAGAGGCAGAGTACAAGAGGACAGAGAATGGACCTTTGGGGTTACATGCAGGATATAAAATGTTCATCTAGGGCTGGGGATATAGCTCAGTTGGTAGAGTGCTTACCACACATATACACAAGGCCCTGGGTTCAATCCCCAGCACAACCAAAAAAACAAAAACAAAAACAAAATAAAATGTTCATCTACTAGGGATGGGGGTAGATCAATGGTAGAGAGCTTGCCTAGAATGCTGGAAGCTGGGAGTTCCCCAGCTATAAAAAGAAAGGTCAGCCAAACATGGTGGCACACATGTAGTGATATCAGCTACTACTAGGTAGGTGAGGCAGGAGGATTGAAAGTTCAAGACCTGCCTGGGCAACTTAGTGAGCCCCTGCCTCAAAATAAAAAACAAAAAGGGCTGGGAATGCAACACAGTGGTAGAACACCCCTGGGTCAAATCCCGTGTCACACAGTCACAAAAATAAATCATTGGCCAAGGACATAATACCTACCACATTGTGAATATTAATATTTTAAATAAAACGGTTCCATTACTCCACTGAATCTAAGGACCAATGTGATTTAATACCCACTATCATTCATTTAAAGAAGCTACTGGATCAAGCTCTACTTTCACAGTCAGAAATGCTGCATCATGGCACTTCCGGCAGCGGCAGCTGGAGCGGCCGAGGCAAGATGGGTCAAAGTCAGAGTGGTGGTCATGGTCCTGGAGGTGGCAAGAAGGATGACAAGGATAAGAAAAAAAATATGAACCTCCTGTACCGACCACAGTGGGGAAAAAGAAGAAGAAAACAAAGGGACCAGATGCTGCCAGCAAACTACCACTGGTGACACCTCACACTCAGTGCCGCTTGAAATTACTAAAGTTAGAAAGAATTAAAGACTATCTTCTCATGGAAGAAGAATTCATTAGAAATCAGGAACAAATGAAACTATTAGAAGAAAAGCAAGAGGAGGAAAGATCAAAGGTGGATGATCTGAGGGGGACCCCAATGTCAGTAGGAACCTTGGAAGAGATCATTGATGACAATCATGCCATTGTGTCCACATCTGTGGGCTCAGAACACTATGTCAGCATCCTTTCATTTGTGGACAAGGATCTGCTGGAACCAGGCTGCTCAGTCCTGCTCAGCCACAAAGTGCATGCCATGATAGGAGTGCTGATGGATGACACAGATCCCCTGGTCACAGTGATGAACGTGGAAAAGGCCCCCCAGGAGACCTATGCAGATATTGGGGGGTTGGACAACCAAATCGAGGAAATTAAGGAATCTGTGGAGCTTCCTCTCACCCACCCTGAATATTATGAAGAGATGGGTAGAAAGCCCCCTAAGGGGGTCATACTCTATGGTCCACCTGGCACAGGTAAAATCTTGTTAGCCAAAGCAGTAGCAAACCAAACCTCAGCCACTTTCTTGAGAGTGGTTGGCTCCGAACTTATTCAGAAGTACCTCGGTGATGGGCCCAAACTCCTACGGGAATTGTTTCGAGTTGCTGAAGAACATGCACCATCCATTGTGTTCATTGATGAAATCGATGCCATTGGGACCAAAAGATATGATTCAAACTCTGGAGGTAAAAGAGAAATTCAGCGAACAATGTTGGAATTGTTGAACCAGTTAGATGGATTTGATTCAAGGGGAGACGTGAAAGTTATCATGGCCACAAACCGAATAGAAACTCTGGATCCAGCACTTATCAGACCAGGCCGCATCGACAGGAAGATTGAGTTCCCCCTGCCTGATGAAAAGACCAAGAAGCGCATCTTTCAGATTCACACAAGCAGGATGACACTGGCCGATGACTTAACCCTGGAAGATTTGATCATGGCAAAGGATGACCTCTCTGGTGCTGACATCAAGGCAATCTGTACAGAAGCCGGTCTGATGGCCTTGGAGTATGAAAGTAACAAATGAAGACTTCAAAAAATCTAAAGAAAACGTTCTTTACAAAAAGCAAGAAGGCACTCCTGAGGGGCTCTATCTCTAGCAAACCACAGTTGCCTTCAGGAGTTTTCTTGACCCTCGAGAGGGTCGATCGTGGGGAAGTTGCCCAGAGGAAGCCACGTTCCTGTTGATTTTTATTAGCAAAACGCCCCCTGTATCTTTTGGAGCACACCGTGTGGGGCGCCCTCTGTTGGTCACCGTGCTGCGCTCTGCTTTCCAATAAAGTGTGTTCTTTCACAGAAAAAAAAAAAAAAAAAAAAAAGAAATGCTGCATCATTATTTTTCTTCTTGAATGTAGAGCTACATTTTTTTTCTTCTCCCAGGATGCAACCCTAATGTGATACGTTTATGCTTGAAACATATAATGAGCTATGTTTATGGCTCACCTAATTCATACTCAACAGAAATTCATATGTAAAATTATGATTTAAAAGTTCTTGAAATTTGGGCTGGAGTTGACTCAGCAGTAGAGTGCTTGCCTAGCACGTGCACGGCACTGGGTTTGATTCTCAGCACCACATATAAATCAATAAAATAAAAGTCCATTGACAACAACAAAAAATTTTTTTTTTAAATTCTTGAAATTTAAATAACTTTAAGTTTGCTCTGACAAAGACTCTATGCTTCCAAAATGTCCTTCTGGATTGAAATATGACTTAAAATTATTATCATAGTAGTATCAATTGATCAAAACAACATAAAACATAAGTTTGATAAGTAATTATAAAAATAAGAGTACATCATATTGAAAATAAATCTTTTTTGGGGGGAGGTGGACAGCTCAATGAAACATTTTTTAAATTAATTTATATATTTATAGATAAATATCACCTTTTGCTATAATGATCCTGGACTCAGCATCAATTCTCCATTTTTCATTTGTATAGATAGAATCACTGAGAAACATGTTTACCTAAATAAAGAGAATGGAGGGAACCATAGAGAACAGAGGGAACTTTGTTACAGTAGCATCATTTAGTTATTTGAGTTCTTTCTGGATACAAGCCAAAAACCACACAGTGATCTATCACCAGAAGTTTTTCTTGTGTGTGTGGTTTTCTACTTTTTTTTTTTTTTAATTTATTTTTACTGTAAACAAATGGGATATGTGTTGTTTCTGTTTGTACATGAAGTAAAGGCATACCATTTGTGTAATACATTTACATAGGGTAATGGTGTTTGATTCATTCTGTTATTTTTTCCTTCCCCCCTACCCCTCCCACCCCTCTTTTCCCTCTATACAGTCCGTCCTTCTTCCATTCTTGCCCCCCTCTCACCCCCCATTATGTGTCATCATCCGCTTATCAGCCAGATTATTCGTCCTTTGGTTTTTTAAGATTGGCTTATCTCACTTACCATGATAGTCTCCAGTTTCATCCATTTGCCTGCAAATAACATAATTTTATTCTTTATGGCTGAGTAATATTCCATTGTATATATATCCATTTTCCATGGATATGTTTCTTTTTCCATTCATCAATTGAAGGACATCTAGGTTGGTTCCACAATCTGGCTATTGTGAATTGAGCAGCTATGAACACTGATGTGGCCACATCTCTGTAGTATGCTGATTTTAAGTCCTTTGGGTATAGGCCAAGGAGTGGGATAGCTGGGTCAAATGGTGGCTCCATTCCAAGCTTTCTGAGAAATCTCCATACTTCTTTCCAGAGCGGCTGCACTAATTTGCAACCCCACCAGCAATGTATGAGTATACCTCTTCCCCCACATCCTCGCTAACACCTATTGTTGCTTGTATTCTTGATAATTGCCATTCTAATTGGGGTGAGATGGAATCTTAGGGTAGTTTTGATTTGCATTTCTCTTATTTCTAGAGATATGGAACATTTTTTCATATATCTGTTGATTGCTTGTGGATCTTCTGTGAAGTGTCTGTTCATTTCCTTAGCCCATTTGTTGATTGGGTTAGGTGTATTCTTGGTGTAGACTTTTTTGAGTTCTTTATATATTCTGGAAATGAGTGCTCTATCTGAAGTATGATTGGCAAAGATTTTCTCCCACTCTGTAGGCTCTCTCTTCACATTGCTGATAGTTTCCTTTGCTGAGAGAAAGCTTTTTAGTTTGAATCTGTCCCAGTTATTGATTCTTGCTTTTATTTCTTGTGCTATGGGAGTCCTGTTAAGGAAGTCTGATCCTAGGCCAACATGTTGAAGATTTGGACCTACTTTTTCTTCTATAAGATGCAGGGTCTCTGGTCTGATTCCGAGGTCCTTGATCCATTTTGAGTTGAGTATTGTGCAGGGTGAGAGATAGGAGTTTAGTTTCATTCTCCTACATTTTAAAATTCTTTATTGTGAAGGGTTACTGTGGGTATTATAAGTAAGCTACTTACTCCAAAGCTGCCTATGAAAATTCATGATTTTGTACCTGATTATCAAAGCTTAGTGCAAAAAACTTAATTCCCCCTTCCAAAAAATAGTTCAAAGACTTAGTATAAATACTTTTGTTGTATTTTAATGAACTTCATTTAAAAAGGTTTTGAAAGCTCCTTTATTATAGTATACAGTTCATAATAATTATTAAAAGTATCATTGTAGATAGCTAAGAATTCTTCATTTAAATTAATAATGATTCTTAAAAATTATTTACTTTATCTCTTTAAGGCTAAATATTTTTAGCTTCTCATTTTACAGTTGAAAAAGGAAAAAAATGTAGATCTTTACACACAAAATTTAAATTCTTCTTAAATTATAAAAATGTTTATTTGGAGCCTAATGGACGTAGATATATTGTGCTTTTATTGTAAATTGCTGGTTTCAGCACCACCAAGCAAATAAGACAGGGTTCTATCAGAATAAAAATCATATCTTATATTGAACAGAATCTTTTTTTAAAACTATTCATGCTTTCCAGGATCTTATTAAAACTGAACATTTTAGCAAAATTGTTCTAATTATTTAGAACTGAGACCCAAGCTGATTTATATTTGCTTCTAAAGAATGGATAAAATGACCAGAAAAGAAATTTGGCTATTAAAAGGCCATTAGCACTTTCTATCAGTCAGAGAAACTGCTATCTCTGAAAACCAAGCAATTTATTTATATTACTGTTAAAACGGGTTTAGTTTGGTGAATCTTTGAGTAAATTGCTTTTTGTATTAAATATTAAATATCTTTTAATATTATAGATAAGACTATTGTACTGATGGCAAACAAGCAATTATAAAAAATGTATTTACAGCTCTATTTTAAAGGAACCAACCATAGAAAGCCTTCAAGCCCTGTGTGCTCTAGGATTGGTAATGCAGGATGCTACGCTGTCAAAAGCAGCACTTAATGAGTTACTGAAGCACATCAAACACAAAGACAGTGATTATCACAGGTGCCTTCTTACTTCAGCGATTTATGCACTCCAAGGCCGCAGTGTAGCAGTGCAACGGCAAGCATCTAAAGCTGTTCACAGGTAACATGGTTATTTTTGCCCCTTGGACATTAAAAGGATGAGGTAAGCATGTATATGTTAGAAACTAGACTCTGGCTCTCTGGAATTTTTATATAGCGCCAGGCAACTGACTTTACCCATTATTTTCCCTTAAGGATTTTTTAAATTCATTTGATAAATTTGGATCTTACTTGGGTAAAGGTCCAAAACTTGTTTTGATAAAAGCCTTTATTTCCTGAAGCTTGTAATATTTTCAGTCTATTATCTAATACAGGCCAGGTTGATGGCCTTAGGAATTTTGGCCCACTTAAATATTCATTAATTTCTTCAAAATTTGGACAGAACGCTATCATTATCAATAGTGGTTATTTTATTTTCAGCATATTATGTCTATAGTTTCTTTTTATTCAGTAGTTCATTATTAATAATCTGTGATAATTATATTTTCAAAAAATTAAATTATTTTAGTATGAGGCGTTCCTTATTATGTCATTTCGATTAGAGTACATCCTATCATGTAATATTATTTGTCCTTTAATTTTTTTATCTCTGTGCTTTCTTTGAACATAATACATTTCCTTAATCATGTAAAATATATTTCTTTGAACACAATTACATTTCCTTAACTTTTTTTACTTGTCTCATGATTTGGAATCCTGTTGCTGATTTTTTCTTCATATTTTCATAAGAACTCTTAATGCCTATAGAAAATATGAAATATGTTTTCTTAAAATTTCAGACATTTTCAGTCAAACATGAACAACTCATATTATTGTCCTAGGTGTTAGAAAGGTTTTTAACCAGTGATTCAACTCAGAGGTTGTAGTTTTTATTGGTTGTAGTTTTTGTGGTTAAAGTAACTTTCATCTCAAAGGCTATTACTTTTGATATCTCTGTAGTAACCCGGCTGATCCTGCTCTTTGGTCTTTCTTATCCCGGGTTGTTGCTCAGTGTGCTCAACGAAATGCAAAGGTGAGTAATGTTCTAAATTCTGGCAAAAAGATACTAAGTAACTTGTGATGTGGTAAATATAATTGTAGTGTATAGCTTATTTTTCTGAAGTATAATAAATACAGTGAAGGAAGGTTTGTTATTTAACAGAATTTTCCATTATTTATACAAGTCTTAGACTGAGTTTCCTCCATGTCCTGTTGTACTGTTTGGGGTGTTTTGGGAGCTACAAAGAAGTAGTAGGTCTTTTTTGAACACATACAGATTATCTTAATGCCTAGATGTTAAAGTAATGTTCAAAATATTATAAGCATTGGCTATTATGGTTTTGGATTCCAAAAGATAATTTTATTTAAAAACTTCTTACTCTGTGTGTGTGTGTGTGTGTGTGTGTTGTGTGTGTGTGTGGTGCTGAGTATTGAACCCAGGGCCTCACGCATGCCAGGCAAGCACTATACTACTGGGGCACCTCCCCAGTCCTTCAAAAACTTCTTAAATACAAGACAATAGGAACTTGAACTCTGCTAATGTCCAGAAATATAAACAAGTCATTGCTCTTCTATAAAGGATTATATGTTGTGTTTTAGCTCACAATAGCCAGATATTTTCAAGTGTTTATATTCTATAAACTTCTGTAGTTAATATGTCCCTTTATAGTTACCTAATTGATAAACATAATAGTAATAGCAAATATGTTTTGAACACTTAACGTGTCTGGTAATTCCAATATCTGAAGTCTTTGTGGGTCTCTTCTTCTTGTTTATTCCCACTGGTTTTTACTCGTGGTGGCCTTGTTTCTTTGTTTACTTGATTGCGTGTACTTGAAAATTATGTGTAGAAATAATTTGAGGCCTAGTATGAAGATATCTTTCTATAGAAAGAATCTATGCTTTGTCAGGTGTTTGGTGGCCCACTAATTTATGAGCCTGTGTTTTTTGGACTAGCCAAAAACCTTGGTTGGGATACAAAATCATTTGAGACCTGACCTCTGATTTATCCCTTGAAGTCTCGGTTTATTCTGTTGTTGGTTCCTTATATACTACCTTCCTTGTTTGAGCCTTAGGTTTTAACTTCTGTTCCACAAGTCCATTAGTTCTTCAAGATGACAATTAAAATTTGTTAGGGTCTGAAAATGGTGGAAGTGACTGCCCTGCTGACATGCATCCCTAGATTCCAGTTTTCCTTTTTTCAATTTTTGCCTAAGTTCTTAATGTCTTGTCAGTTATTTAGTGCCTTTAAGAAATATGTTTTAGGACTGGGGTTGTAGCTTACTGGTAGAGCACTTACCTAGCATATGTGAGGCACTGAGTTCCAATTCTCAGCACCACATATAAATAAATAAAGATCTATTGACAACTAAAAAAAAAAAATTAAGAAAAGAAATATGTTTTAAAAATATTTTATCTCAGTGCTTCTCAAACTTTAATGTGCAATTAAAATCACCTAGTAATCTCATTAAAGTACATATTCTCATTTAGTAGTTTTGAGGTGGAGCCTCTGCACTTCTAACAACCTCCAGGGAATGTTGATGCTGTGGATATGCAGACTGGTTTGAGTAGCAAGGCTTCATCTCACAGTTTTAGTTATTTTTGGTGGATGGATTGGTTCAAAGAACTTAGAAGGTCATCATTTTTAGACATTGGAGTGAAGTATTTGTTATCTGTCAGCTACTGTGCTAAGCATTTTTATATGTTGTCATTTAATTTCAGCAACTATATGAAGTAAATGCAATTATTGTCCACCGAGTAGGGAACTTGAAATATAAAGGATAAGTGACTTGTGCAAAATCACATTGTATAGTTGTGGTGATGGGATTTAATTCCAGCTCTAATTCCCAGATCCTTCTCCTACTGTATTTTCCTTTTTAATTCATCTTTTGTTTTATTTCAGCATATTTTAAAGCTTATGTTTTAAGCATTTTTAATGTACAGAGTATACTTTTGAATATATTTCTGACACACTTCTGATATGAAACTACAATATACATCTGATATAAAATGAAACCATTCTTATAATTCACTGTCTTTTCTAAAAGTAAAATGTTGAATTTTTTAAATTATAGATTTCAAATTGACCTTATGAAAACTGTTATGATGCTGTATATATGTACATATACATGTATATATATATTTATTTTTGGTATTGAGGTAATTGTTGGAGCAATGGCAAACTTCATGGTGCTCTGAAACTTAGTTATTCATTTTATTAGGGACTGTGGAGTTTTTAAAATAGTCCATAGTCGAGGAAGGAGGGACTGTATAGAGGGAAAAGAGGGATGGGAGGGGTGGGGGGGAAGGAAAAAATAACAGAATGAATCAAACATTATTACCCTATGTAAATGTATGATTACTCAAATGGTATGCTGTTACTCCATGTACAAACAGAAACAACATGTATCCCATTTGTTTACAATAAAAATAAATTAAAAAAAAATAGTCCATAGTCCCTAGTAATTTTTGTGGAGTAAAACCATTCTAGTTTATCTTTGTAATTGTTCTCTTTCTTTCTTTCTTCTATAGTCTCTTATTTTATTATAAAATGTGTGCATTTGTTTGGTGCCACTGTAAAATCATGTAATTTTTGAACCTTTAATGAGTATTTTAATTACAGAGTTGAAATGATCATAGTAGAAAAGATTTTCTTCACTATAGTATGCTGATTTTAAGTCCTTTGGGTGTAAACTGAGTGGGGTAGCTGGGTCAAATGGAGTTCCATTCCAAGTTTTCTGAGGAATCTCCATACTGCTTTCCACAATGGTTGCACCAGTTTGCAGTTCCACCAGCAATGAATGAGTGTACCTTTTCCTCCACATCCTCGTCAACACTTACTATTGTTTATATGGCATTTGCTGGTAAATGGATGGAGCTGGAGAATATCATGCTAAGCAAAAGAGGCCAAACTTAAAAGATCAAAGGCCAAATGTTTTCTCTGATAAGTGGATGCTGATCCATAATCGTAGGAGGGGGACTAGGGAAGAGTGAAGGAACTTTGGACTGTGCAGAGGGGAAGGAGGGGAGGGGTGGGGCAGTAGGGATGGGAAGGATGATAGAATGAGACAGACATTATTACTCTGTATACATGTATGATTACACAACTGGTATGACTCTTCACCATGTACAGACAGAGGAATGAGAAGTTATGCTCCATTTGTGTACAGTGTGTCAAAATGCATTCTACTGTCATGTATAACTAATTATAACTAATTTTAAATAAATAAATAATGAAAAGAAAAATAAAATAATAATAAATTGATAAGGAATTCAGAGTTGCAAATGAGTTAAAATTGAATCTTTCAAATTATTTAATGAAAAAGATTTTATCTGTTTTAATGTTTACTATTTCATAAAAGTTTTTGCATTTGTCTAATCAGTATTTTCCATTATAGGGAGGTGCTGTAGCAGGAACTGTGGCTCATATTCTGGACTCAGATCATGGAAAGGTTAGCTTATATTAGAATAAAATGTTTGACTTGTTAATTAATGATGAAATAATAAAATAAAAATGTTCATAGCTTTTGTGTCACATCTATCAAATATAGTCCTTTTGGTCAGTTTGAAAGACAAGGAGTAATGAAGAGATTTAGTTAACACACTTTTTTTCTTTTATGTAGAAGGCATTACTGTACACTGCAGCAAATCAGTTGGCAATGGGGAGCAGTTCAGCAGAAGATGAAAAAAATATTGCACTAAAGACTATTCAGAAGGCAGCTCTCCTTTCTCCAGGTGAATAGATTATAATCCATTTAATTACTTCAAATTCTATCAATCTTGCATTTGTGACCTATAAAAGCAAAACTTGCATTTCCATGAAATAAGATAAAAGGGAATTTTAAGAAAATGTTTTAATGTGTATTATTTGCTTGTCTGTATTTGGTTACTGATAATTAAGAGGGTTTAATTATTGAAACAGGCTAAAGGGAATGTGTGTTTAAATATATTGCTTATAATTGAAATTACAAATTTTCAAGAGTTTTACTCCCATTTTCTGTCTGATTTAATGAGGTTAACCTATATATACTAAATTATTTAATAATGCTTAGTTATTGTTATGTATAGTTAACTCCTTGAAGTGTGTGTCTTGTGTGGTAACTGTTAGAAATGGCAAGGTCATGGCCTCACCCCAGCTCGCTATTATTAGTTCTAACTAGCTGTCATATGTTCATTGACACAAAGGTAATGAGAAATTGCATATTACTGCTTCAGTGTGTTTCCATTTCCACTACTGGAAAAATATCTTACAGGACTGGAATTTCTAGCAATGTAAGGCTACTAGGTGAATTATACGTAATATTATTTTATATATGAGGTGACACATCAAGCAATTTCTTTCCTTCAGAACATTTGAAACATTCATTAGAACAGAATTCTATTGTTTGACCAGGCACTGTTGGGAAGCAAATTATACATAATAATTTCAGTGTTCCCTTCACAATAAATTGTAATGCTCCTAACTAAGCTGCAAGATACCTTAACATTTCAGGGATTATTTTATAAAACAAGTAAACAGATCAATATGTGTTATCTTTTCTTTCATTTTGACATGATTGGAGAAAAAAGAGACCTAAATATTTGAATTTGTCTATGATATATATTGGTAAGTTTCTCATTTTTAGAGGTGTTCTCAAGTAAATACAGGATGAACTTACTCTCAAGAATTCTTATTATGTCTCTAACATGGTAGAAGATCTGTTAGGAAGATGATTTTCCAGATAAGGTCCTTTCTAGTGATGTCTGATTTTTCTCCATATTAATTGGAGAAGTACATACTCAAGGAAGCCAAATAATCATGTAAGATGTTTATAACAGGTACTGAGTAGTAAAGAGTACTTGACTTGTCTTTGGAGACCAGTGAAAGTGAATATAATTGTAATTAAGTGTAGTGGCTATACATCTAATCCTTGAGATGTTTAGTTAAGTAAAATACAGATTTTACTCTAAGGAATGTTTTCAGAAACTGAAGATAACCCTTAGAGTTAGAATTGAATGAAAGAAGATCCAATTTCTGCTAATTTATGCTTTTGTGATACTGAGAAATATTTTTAATTTTTAGCAATCTGTATTTAAAGAGTTTCAGGTTTATAGTTTATATATTTTTATAGCATCACTTGATTTCACAGAGAAATGATTTGCTGATTATCTGTGGAAGAGTTCATGGAACTAGGGCTGGTAGCAAACACTCAACAGTAGAGTGTTTATGTGCGTCAAAATCCCCAGCACCACCAAAACATAAAACTAAAAAAGAGTTAATGGAATTGGCATTTCTTCAGTATTGTGGCAGAAGAAATTTCTCCCCACTAATGTCCATTCCCCCAACCAGAAATACTAACTATAGAATATCTTAAGATTCCCAAAAGGCTTATTGATTTAATCTTAGGAGTAAATCAGTATTCAGAAATTGAGTCTGTGTCAGATATAATCCTAGAATTTTAGACCTGAGGGCACTTCACTGCAGACATTCATAGGAGACTTATTTTGGATGGTCCAGTGAGATAGAAAAAAATAAAAAGAAAGCTAAAAGATATTGTTTAAAAGACTATAGTAATGAAAAACCTCCTGGGATTTTAAAATCATCCTTTTGTTTTTTAATGGTAGAAGGACAAAAATATTAACTGTTGAAGTAAATTGCAAAATAAGATTTTTAATAATAAAAGACCAAACAAATTTAAAAAAAAAATCTAAGTTCCAAATCCTCTTCTAGCTGCTTCTTTTCAAAACTAATTTTCTTAAACAGAGTTTATACATCTAATCTCTTACCTCTTCAACCCACTGTCAGGTGTCCCTTCTCACCTGAAGCTGCTGTCCAAGTGTGAAGGAAGGAAAGATCAGATGAATGAAGTGATACATAAGTGTATAAATGCCTCATTTGTGATGATGAAATGTCTGTCACGCATTCTTGCTAGAACAGAGATAAAATGTTAGCCTTTGCTTTGTCTTATATTTTTCTTAAGAACTATAAAAACTGTGTAATCTTGTTTATCCTGTGACTAGGCCTTAGAAACAGGAACTGAGTGATAGAAAGGATTATCTGTTTGAGCTTGTCCTTGGTGTCTAGTGAAAGTGAATGAAATTGCCCTTTCGACACACTTTACTCTAGGTATCTGAGTTAACCAGCTATTCAAGAGGAGCGTAATAGGGTATTTTTCCTCTGCTAATGTGCTTGGGGGAAGAAATGGCAATTTTTTTTTTTTTTTTTTTTTTTGGTACTGGGGATTGAACCCAGGGACATTTAACCACTGAGCCACATCCCCAGCCATTTTTTAAAAATATATTTTATTTAGAGATCGGGTCTCGCCAAGTTGCTGAGACTGGCTTTGAACTTGCAGTCCTCTTGCCTCAGCCTCCTGACCTGCTGGAAGAACAGAAGTGTGCCACCTAGCAAAATGGCAAATCTTGAAGGACAAATGTAGGAATCTGTTTTCTGAAAACAATTTAGTTTTCCTTTAAGGAAGTGAATTTTTCTGAATATGTAGTTATTTTAATTTGGGGTTGGGTACTTAGAAGCTCTTATTCTCATTTTTGATACCTTTTTAACATCATGATGTTATTAACAAGACTTCTAACTGTTTCCTGTATTTAGGTGACCCTGCTGTCTGGGCTGGGCTGATGGCAGCCTGTTATGCTGATGATAAACTGGCTCTAGTGAACAACACTCAGCCAAAGAGGATGGATTTATACTTGGCACTGTTATCTGCTGTTTCTGCTTCAAGTAAGTTTAAAGAAGCATTTTTTATACATGATTTAATTCAGGCTCCTCATATGATTAAATCAGGAACACAAACATCTGAATGTATATTGTTATGTGTTCATTAAAGAATTCATGGGGGACTGGGGCTGTAGCTAAGTTGTAGAATGTTTGCTTAGCACATGTAAGGCACTGGGTTCGATTCTCAGCACCACACTAAAAATAAATAAATAAAATAAAGGTATTGTGTCTATCTACAACTAAAAAATATTTTAAAAACAGAATTCATGGTTGTTAACTGTACAAAAATGGGATGGGCATACTGTATTTTTCTTTTCCCTATAGCTTAGAAGTCCATTATATCTGGAAGGTGAATCTTTTTTCTATAGCATTTACCTGCTTTTTAGCCAGTGTTTGGGGATTCAGGTGACTTGGAAGGAGTCCTTTACTGAAACCAGCACTAAAGTGTTCTCTGATTCTTCCTGGGAATCTTGGTCAGAGTAGCTGTTAATCCTCTCAGATTTAGTCAACATTGTCTTATAATTCTACAGACTTCTTCATTGAAATGTGATCTATCATTGGCATCTTTATATAAAGTAACCTTTTTTGTCTGGGGACAATTAGTTTTTTCACTAAACTAATTTGAGATTATCAATTTTTTTTTTTTTTTTTTTTTGTAGATCATTACTACCTGTGTCTTAGGAATTACCAGTGCAAATTTTTAAAAAGTAGGCCCTTCTTTAGTGGCATTGTAAGATTGAAGTATTTTAATAAAATGAACTTAAAGTGGTGAGTCAAAAATACCATACAGTCTCCCTAAGTTGCCCATACTGGCCTTGTACTTGCAATTTTCCTGCCTCCATCTCCTGAGTAGCTGGAATTTACAGGCATGTGCTACTATATCTGGCCTTATCTTCCACTGTTTTCCTTCCCTTTAGTTTTAATTCTTCATTTTATATGATTCTATTTTGCCCCCCTTTTTAGCATATCAGTTATACTTCTTTTATTTTTATTTATTTATTTTTAAAGGGATTGCCCTGGAGTTTGCAGTGTGTACTTAAAACTATTCTAAGTCCACTCTCAAATAACACTGTACCACTTAATGAAAAGTATGAGAACTATATAATAAAATGTCCTAATTACTCTCTCCCGTCCCTTATATCCCTATTGTCATTCATTTTGCTTATACATAAGCATTCATAAGCATCCCTACACGTATGCACTTAAGCACACATGACTATGAAATTCTGCTATCATTTTTGTTTGTTTGTTTGTTTGTACCAGGGATTGAACCAGGGTCTAAGTTGCTGGAAACCTTACTAAGTTGCTGAGGCTGGCTTCGAACTTGTAATTCTCCTGCCTCAGCTTCCTGAGCTGCTGTAGTTACAGGGTGTACCACCATGCCCGGTGTTGTTATTATTTTGAACAACTATTATCTGCAAAAACTAAGCAAACAAAAGACTTAACTGCTTGGGAATATCAAATCCTATTTTAAATAATCTTTAAAGTAAGCAGTGCTATTATTTTGGTGTATAAGTTATTTATTTAGGTTTTGACTTGACTTTTTTCCTCAGGTAATATCCTGAAAAATTTAGGTTCTGAATGTAAATAGCTGACTTAAGAAAATATAAAATTAAGTGTGAAGGCTATCACTGTTCCATTGGAACAAACTGCACTGTATGAAAAGAGTTATGGGACTGGGGTTGTAGCTAAGTGTAGAGTGCTTTCCCAGCATGTGTGAGGCATTGGGTTCGATCCTCAGCACCACATACAAAACAAACCAACAAATAAATAAATAAAAACAAGAGGTATAATTGTGTTTGTTTCTTAAACTTTCATCAAATTGTTTACTACGTACCTTTCTTCTAGGCACAGACTTCTTAGTCATTGGGAAAAAAAAATGACCCATTTTCCTATTTCCCTGAAACACTTACATTATATTCTAAAATAGAGATACATAATTACATGTATGCATATGCATCTCCCTCCATATCCATATATGTGGAAAGTTTCTTTCTCTTCGGAATTAAAGCTGTTTTTATTTATACATGATTATGTACATAGAAAAAGCTTAGGAAATTACCAAAAACAGCCACTAGAACTAGGAATTAAGCTCAGTATGTTTGTAGGATGCAAGATCAACACAACAAAGTTGAGAGTATAATTATATACCAGGAATAAAAAATTGCCATTAAAATAAGCTACTTATGGTAACATATAAAAATATTAAGTACGTAGACATAACTTTAGCAAAATAGATGTAAGTCCCATATACTAACAAGTACAGAATACTGCTGAGAGAAATTAAATACACAAATGTTCATGGATCAGAAGATTCAGTATTTTCAAGATGCCAATTCATTCTGATTTTTCTTTTTGGGAGACAGTGGTTTAATGTGTTTCCTTTCAGGGTCAGGTCAGATCTGTAGTTTGTTAATTAACAAACTAGTCCCAGTCTTCTGTCAACTCTGAAGATTCTTCCTCCTCCTTTTGGTGTTTTTGGTGTTTTTTTTTTTTTTTCCCCTAGCCTCATGTAGTTTCCTCACAGTTGTGCTGATCAGTTCTGAGCTAAATAATTGAGGAATCCCTTTGTAGATTTCTGGAGCTCTCTTTGCAGCTTTCTCCTCCCTGGTTTTCCCAGTTCATCTCTTATATTTAGGGAGTTTTGGGGGCCCCACTGGGGCTCATTTTATTTATTTCCCCTCTCACAGAGAGCATGGTTCTGCATGGATTGATAATTGAGAAAACCAACAGAAAATCAGTAAAGAGGTATTAAAGACTTGAAAAACACTGTCAACTAACTTGACCTAATTGACATTATTTTTATTGTTACTGCACTTATTATTGATTTATTTCTCCTAACAGTTAAATGTACTCTTCAAGTGCACACTGAACATATACCCAAATAAATCATATTGTGGCCCATAAAACAGGTCTCAATAAATTTAAGAGGATTCAGAAAGAGGTAATACCAATTCTACATAAATTCTTCCAGAAAGTTGAAGAGATGGTAATTCTTTCTAACACCTTTTATGAGGCTGACATTACTCTAATACCAAAACCAGACAAAGACATTACAAGAAAAGAAAATTACCCAACATCATTCATGAATGTAGATGGCAGTGTTCATAATAGAACTTCAACAGTTCAAATCCACAACACATGCAAAAGATAATAAGACACAATGATCAAGTGGGGCTTGTCCTAGAATTTGAAAATGAATGTAATTTACCATGTTATCACCTGCGAAAATGCCAGAGTGTATACTGTATACCATGTGATTCCATTTATATGACATGTTGTAAGATGCAAAAAGTCTGTTGTGACAGAAAACAGATAAGGAGTTACCAGGGTGTATACAGAGGGTAAGGTGAGACTGGATGATCTGGACAAATAAATGATTACAAAGGAACACTTTTGATAATGATGTTCATTATCTTAATTGTGATAATAGTTCCCTAATATATAATTATGTTAGAACTCTTCAAATTGTGTAGTTTGAATGTACACAGTTTATTTTACTTCAATTTATTGCAGTAAATCTTTAAATATTTTCAGTAAATTCTGTTATTGTGGATACAGTGATTTTTGGTTGTAAATCACAATCACTTGGCCATAAGTTATTTAACTATAAATACTTGTGCTTTGAAACTTTTCAAAAACCTCTCTCTTATCAGGATAATCTATGGTATTTCACTAGTACATGTAAGCTTTAAAAATTTTATATTCATGATGTCTGATTATAGTACTTCAGGTAACTACTCCCTTGAGAACATATTACAAATTACAGAAGAAAGTAACATGACATTTTTTGTTTACAGTTAAGGGCAAGGAATTTCTTGAAAAGTACAACCAATCTCTTGAACAGTGGTCTCTCTCACAAGCTGTCACTGGTCTGATAGAAACAGGAAGAATATCTGAAGCTGAAGCTCTCTGCACAAAGGTATTATGTAATTATATATTGAAAGCCTTGAATTCTTATTTTACTTAAAATAGCTTCAAAAAAGGAATGTGTGTTATTTAAAGAGCATATGGTGGTGGTGATTATGATGATAACAAACAAAATTTATTGATTCTTGCTACTGGTCAATCACTACATTTAGCATTTTGTGTTTGAGTTTCACAACAATCCTGTGATATAGACATTTATATAATCAACATTTTTACAAAACAGAAAATTAAGGTTTAAGGAGAATAAGCACAGGGGCTTATAACTAGAAATAAGTAGTGTTTCAGTTTGAATTCACATTTGACTCTAGGACTCTAGCTCCTAAAAGACTTTTATTTATTTATTTTTTTTGGTACCATTAAGGAGGCAAGTATTTTCCTTTGATTTCTGCTTAGTCCCTTCAGAATGCTGTGTTTTCCAGGATCCTTTCATGTTTCTTCTGTTTTTCAAGTGTTCTGAGCCACATGGAATGACTGAGGAGATTATTGAGTGGGGACTGGAACTAACTCCTCACAAGTCATATTTTACATGCCAGGCTCTCAGCTTGGAGGCTCTCTGAGTAAATTCTTAGCATCTTGCCTAGCACATAGCAGGGATCCAATACATATTTACTGAATGAATGAATGAATAAACCTACTCAGAAATAAATTAATATTTGAGTTTTAAACATTTTTTTCTTGAAAACATGTTTCATGAATGGGCCATTTGTCTTTTGGAATGAGTTTTTTGAAAGAGTAGTTTTAAATTTTACAAAGAAAAATGGACTTGCTAATATTCTGATAAGCAGAGTGATTTTCTCTTTCATGTAAGGATTTCCATATGAGATAAGTTCTGGATGGGCTGTTATACCATGAGTGTTTACTCAGCATGAACTAATAGTTACCTTATGCACTAATAGAATCAAGAATGATGTATGAACCATTCCTGTATGAACCTTTCCTTGTCATTTTATTGTTCCCATCTCTTACTTAGAAGAAAGCAATCAGATATGTTCTAGAAATACATCTAACTATGAACTAATGAATAAAAAATAGATAAGCATATTCTTCAGGGCCAATTAATTCCTTTTTTGTTTGTTTTTTGTTTTCTTTTTGGAAATAGGTTAATATGTTTCCCCTTTAGCGTCAGAAATGCATTTTCTTAATTAACATATAATATTTATATTTATTTATGGAATACTCTATTATAATTCAAAACAAAGATATAATGTTATGACCAAATAAAGATAACTAACATTTTCATCTCCTCAAATGTTATCAATTCTTTGTGCTGGGAACCTTCAAACTCTTGAGTTAAAATATTTCTATATTATTTTAGGGCATAAATAATAGCTCAGGGAAATGAGAAAAGGGGTCATTTCTCTTACTCCCAATGATTGAGAAATCTGTGCCTAGAAGAAAGGAATGTAGTGAACATTGTAAAGAGTTTAAGAAAGAAGCACAATTTTGCCTCTTTTTATATGGTATAAAAAAAATAAACTGGTATAGTTTATTCCAGTGGAACAGTTATAGCCTTTACTCTTAATTTTATATTTGCTTAATTTGGTTATTTATATTCAGAACCTAAATTTTTCAGGATAGATCCTGAGAAAAACCCAGTCAAAAGGACATATTAAATCTTAAATAAATGACATCACATTATTTAAAGATTAAATAAAGGTTTGATCAATAAAATATAAATTAAGAGATGAGTGAAAAGAAGTCTAGTAGAGTAGAGGAAGGAGATGGGAGAGGAGAAGGAGAATGGTAGGGACAGGGAGAAGCGAATGGGGGGAACCATGAACTGAAATTGATATCCATGCATGTATGAGTTTATCAGGATGAACCCAAGTACTATGTATGACTATAAAGCTCTGATATTAAAAAATGCATTAGCAATACAGGTTTTGATATTCCTAAACTAGTTTAGTCTTTCATTTAGCTTTTTTTTTGGGTGGGGGGACTGGGAATTGAACCCAGGGGCACTTTACCACTGAGCTACATTCCCAGTCCCTTTTATTTTTTATTTAGAAACAGAATCTCTCTTAAGTTGCTGAGGCTTGCCTTGAATTTGTGATTTTCCTCCTTCAGCCTCCTGAGTTGCTGGGATTACAGTTGTGTACACTACTGTGCAGGGCATGTTTATTTAGCTTTTGTAATTGATTATTCTACAAGAAAAGTTTTAAATTAAGAAAAATTTCCCCCAATACGGAGCATAGCTTAATTTCCTTTAACTTATATCATTTAATAGCCTGTATGATGTCTATATGATGTATTCCTATTTGTGGTTTAATTTTTAGAATTTAAAAAGTAACCCCGATCAGCCAGCTATTATATTACTTTTGAGACAAGTTCAGTGTAAATCACTCCTGGAGTCACAAAAGCCACTCCCAGATGCAGTACTCGATGAACTTCAAAAAACAGTTATGTCTAACTCAACTTCTGTTCCAGCTTGGCAGGTAAGTTCTCTACTTTCTTACATGAGTCCTAAATTAAAATACTCCATTAAACTAGTTGAAGTTAGGGATATGCTGTTTTTATTTAAGTCTTGTTTTTAGACATATGTGGTTATCTCAAGATTTAAATAGTATTATGGTTAGAAGAACTAAGGGAGTTAAATACAAATTCAGTATCTTTTGTTATAATGCTTCAGAGCTTTCTTAATTATGATTATAGATTTTCTCAACTTCCAACAATGGTAAAAATACTATGTTTTGCATGGGGCTAATGCAAGAGAAATAAAGTATTCTAGATATTTTTATAATAATGGTACTATTTTAACTCTACCTTTAGAAAGGATATATGTAGTTTTTCCCCAGCTACTTTACAGGTAACCCATATCCAATATTTTAATAGGTACTTAGTGCTTTTGGAGATACGAATTTTCAGGATTGATGCTTACATCAACAGATTATCTGCTCTTTTAGCTGGCTCTGGTTATCCATAGTCAAATACTATGTAATCACTGTGTCCTTTTTTTCTTATTTATAGTAAAATTCAAAAAGCATTAGTTGTTTTGTTCAGTTTTTGTTTTTCTGTGCCCCAGAGAAACAGAGACTTGTTGGTACAGATTTTATAGAAACTTGTTTTACTACAGTCTGATCTTTCATTACTTAAACTATTTGATATCCATGCTTTAGATAATTACAGAAATTACCTAATGGCATGAAGTAGTCGAATTGTGTAAGCTGAACCTGTATTGTACTCTAATTCTTGAAGAAATGTGGAGCTTCCTTTTAGAGAAAGTTTGCTATATAAGATCTAATACTTTAAGTCTGAGGTAAACTGTTGTATTGATGATCTCATATTCTTTGCAAGGGGAGAATTACCTTGCTAAACTAATAGTGAAAAATTGAAGAATAAACTATATAGTAACTAAATTCTTAAGAGATTGTGTGTGTATGTCTGTGTATGTTTTCCTACTATGATATAATTTACAAGAAATAAGAAGTACCATTTATTGAGTTTATATCTATATATCTATATCTCTATATATCTATTTATATATCTGTTTACCCACCACCCATTTCAAGTTACAGAACATTTCCCCAACCTAACTCCCTCCCTGAGCCTCTCAGTTGATTTTTCTCCCCTAACATCTCCCCAAAGGGAAACCACTGTTCTGACTTTAATCACTAACTAGTTTTGCCTAATTTTGAATTTCATATGAATGGAAAATTCATTTGTATTTGGCTATTTTCTTTCAACATTGTTTGTGAGATTCATTTTATTGTTATTTGTGGTTATAATTTTTAAAATTGCACTTTAGGAATATACTGTAATATATATTCCTTTTGCAGTTTATGGATATTTGGGTTCTTCCAGGTTTGGGCTAGCAGAGTAATGTCGTTATGGCCATCCTTGGACATCTTTTGGTGCATATAGAGTATATGCATGTTTTGATTAGTGCATCTTGCTGATAGTTTTCCAAAACATTGATATCACTTTATAATACATAGCACCAGCAATGTATGAGCTCTTAGTTTTTTCTTATTTATGGCATGAGTGACTTATTTATAATGAATTACTGTAACTTGTTATATTTTGTAGATACAAGTACATTTTTGGATATTTATACTACAAATATTTTCTCACATCTTTGGCTTGCCTTAGCATTCTCTTAAAAGTTATTTTTCATGAACATTTCTTAATTTTAAGGGTCTACTTTACCATTTTTAAATGGTTAATGCTTTATTGAGTTGTTTTTTTTTTTTTCATGTGGAGCTATTTTATTAAAAACTTACAGCATGCTTTCACAATCTGTGAAAGCTAAAGAAGACAAAATGCAGATTACAGAAATTTAACATTATCTTCTTTTGATTCTGTGTCACCTGTATATGTATACTGAATCAAGGACAAAAATGAGTTTGGTTCTACACATTTCATTTTTATTTCTTTTTGTCTGGTTTATGACATCATTAGTAAGCACGGCAGCAAAATAATCTGAGACAGAAGGGAGCATCAATCTTTGAGTTGTTTTAAGAAATCTGCTTACTCCAAGTTCGTGAAGATTTTCTTTACGTTTGATTTTAGAAATTTTATTGGTTACTTTTCATGTTTAGGTCTATTATTATTATTTTTTAAAATATTTTTTTTTGATGTTGATAGACCTTTATTTTATTCCTTCATTATATGTGATGCTGGGAATTGAACCCAGTGCCTCACACAAGCTAGGCAAGTGCTCTGCCACTGGGCCACAACATCAGCCCTGTGTCTATTATTTATCATAGTTTTTTTTTTCTGAATGTTGCAAGGGTCAAGGTTCATTTTTTGTCATATAGATATCTAATTTACTATGATGCCTCTGTCATAAATCAGCTAACTAAATATGTGAATCTTTTAGGGCTCCCTTACTTTTCCATTGGTGTGTGTTTATTTTTCTTATAACTTCATCTTTAACATTATGTATACTGACATTAAGATGTCCAATTTTTTTGTTCCTCAAATTTGTTTTAGTCATTGTAGGTCTCTTGCATTTCAATATAAATTGTCAGTTTCTACATATATACACAAAAGTCCTACTGAGGTCTTGGTAGAAATTATGTTGAATCTGTAGTTTAATTTTGGGAGAATTGACACAGTAACATTCTCTTGAATTTTTCTGTTGATGAATGTGGTTTATTTCTCAGTGTAATTATTCAGTATTAATCTCTTTATAGAGATTTACAACTTATAACCTAGAGGACTTTTGTACTTCTTGTTGGTTTTTTTATTCATTGTAAGGTGCTTTTTCTTGTACGTTAGCTCCATACATTTAGAACTGCAGTGATTTTTATATATTGACTCTAGCAACCTTGCTAAATTTACTTGTTCTTTGGAATAGTTTTGGGTTTTGTACAAACAAAATGTTTTGTAAATAATGTTTTACTTTTTTCTTCCCAATATTTGCCTATTAAATTTTCTGTCTTTTTTAATTAAAACATTGTAGTTGTACATTATGGTGGGGTTCATTTTGATAAAATCATATGTGCTTGAAATCTGATTTATTCCATTTCAGTCCCTGTTACCCGCCCTTTCCCTCCCTTCCTTCTCCCTCTTTCTCCTTTCTCCTATATTGATCTTCCTTTTGCTTGTTTATTTATTTTTGATTGGTACTTTTTACATATACATAAAGGTGGAATTCCCTGTGGTATATTTGTACATGCATAAAGCATGATTTTGTTAAATTTATTCTGCGTTTCCTACCCTTTCCTGTCCCCCGCTTCCTCTGGATCTCCTTCCACTGATCTTTCCTACATCTTTGTGATATTCATTACTCCCCCTTTTCCCTCATATTTTGCTCTGGCTTCCACATATGAGAGAAACATTTGACTCTTGATTTTCTGAGTATGTCTTATTTCACTTAGCATGTTGTTCTCCATTTCCATCCATTTACTGGCAAATGCCATAATTTCATTCTTCTTTATGGCTGAGTAACACTCCATTGTTTATACATACTACATTTTCTTTTTATACATACACAATGATATCCTTTGTAAATAATGCTTTACTTTTTTTTCTTCCCAATATTTACACATTAATTTTTTTTCTTACCTTATTGTACTCTCTAAAACTCTAATGCAATATTAAATAAAAGTAGTGATAATATTCTTGTCTTATTCTTACCTTAGGGTAGAAATTACTACCATTTCATTATTAAGTATGGTGTTTGCTATAGTTTTTTTTTTGGGGGGGGCAGGGGTGGACCTGGAATTGAATTCAAGGGGTACTTGACCACTGAGCCCCAGGCCTATTTTATATTTTATTTAAAGACAGGGTCTCACTGATGCTACAGATTTTTATAGGTTTTTTTTTTTTTTTTTTTTTTTTATCAGATTAAGGAAGTTCTCTCTTCTGAATTTGTTGAGAGGTTTGTTTTTTAATAATGATATGGAATTTTATCAAATGCTTTTTTGACATTTCTTAGAATGACCTTTTTAAAAATACTATTGATGTGATGGATTACATTAATTATCAATTATTAAAACAGCCTTACATTTTTAGAAGTAGCTCTACTTGGTCATGATATGTTATGCTTTTTATATATTGCTGCCATCATTTTGCTAATATGTTGCTTTTTATTTCATAAGGTCATTTCTATGTATTGGTATCTGTGTTCTTATTTTCTGAAAGCATTTGTATATGAGAATTACTATTTATTTCTTTACTGAAGGATTCACCATTGAGAAATTTTTAATTACAGGCTAAATTTCTTTAATATATATAGGCCTATTAAAATGTCATGTTTTTTTAGTATTGATGAATTGCAAAGAATTTTTCCATTGCATTTCAATTTCGAATTTATTGGCATAAAATTGTTAATTGTATCCTCTACCACCGAGTTACCTCCCTAACCCTCTTTATTTTATTTGAGGAGGGTCTCACTAAATGACCCAGGCTGGCCTAAAACTTGTGATCTTTCTGCCTCAGACTCCTGAGTGGCTGGGATTATGGATGTGCACTGCTGCACCTGGCTTCTTTATTATACTGTCTACATGTTAATATTTTTCTTTCTGTTATTTTCTTTGCTGTATTTCTTTGGATTTAATTCCCCCCACCCCCAACTTCTCCAGATATAATTATTCTTATAAGTACCCCATTAGATTTTATGTAGTGCCTTCATTGTCATTAATTTCAAAATGTTTTCTAATTTTCATTGGGATTTCTTCAACTGATTTTTTTTTATATGAAGCATTTTACAGAATATCTAATATGGCAGATTTTCTAGATATGTTTATTACCAATTTCAAGTTCAATTCTACTTAATCAGAACATACTTTGTCTGATTTTCAGTCTTGAAATTTGTTGAGGTTTGCTTTATGATCCAACATTTGGTCAAATTTGATAAGTGTTTCATGTGCACTTAGAAAGAATGTGTCTTCTGTAGTCATTGAGTGTAGTCTTTTTAATTACGTAATTTAAATCTAATTGTTTGTTTCAGTCTTCTTTCTTCTTACTGAATTTAATATGTGTCAGAATCTCCTGTGATTCTGACTTTGTCTACTTTTCATTTGTCAACTTTTGTTTTATGAATTCTGTGTCATTGGGTGTATACAAATGTAGAAGTGTGTATGTCAAATGCAGGTGAGAATCAGGGCTGAGTTCCATTTCCCTGGCATGTTGAAGATTGAACACCCCCAGAAATGCCAATAGGAAAGCAGAGAAAGCAAGTTTTATTTAAAGGATAGAACAGATGACTTCTCCACAGAGAAGGGGCCCCAGAGCTGCTTGTCTGAAGAAGTGGAGGTGTCCTGCCCCTTTTATACTTTTAGATTTCCTTGTTCTCATGCTCTCCCCTCCCCGCATCCTGTGTAGTGATTAGTGGCCAAAAGGTGGAGTGATCCAAGGGCAAGAACCAAACACCCAGGGGTCCAGGCAGGAAGGAAGGGGCCCAGGAGGCATTCATTAACAGCCCTTTGTAGGGAATAACAATTCCCTGGTGCCAGATATCCTTGACAATAAGTGAAGGAGGGAGAAGTGTCCTGAAGGTATTAACATTTTATTTCCTCCTGAATCAGCCACCATCTTTCTGACCTAATCATTCATTACCTACACTGACTTTTTCCTCAGTCCTCATTATCATTATGAAATATTCCACTTTATTTCTTAATATTTCCTGTTGTAAAGTCTACTTTGGTTACTTTCTTTTGGTAGTATTTACATAATCGATCAGTTTTAACATTGTATTTTAATTTTATTATTCCTGACTTGCCATCTTGGGAGTTTTAGACTTCAAAGTAGGTATAGCTAGTAAGGTGCTGCTAATAGAATGGGCAGTATATTCCTTTCCTGATCTGTAATTTTTGTCTTTTGGGCACAGAACTTATTGATAATTAAATAAAAATTTTCACTTCATCAGAGGTTACTCAATTTGTTGGGAGTGGGGAACCAGACTATGTATGAAACTAAAATTCTCTTCATCCTTCTCATTTTCTATTCTTTAGTGGTTGGCACAGGTGTACCAGTCTCAAGGAATGATGGGTGCTGCAGAAATGTGTTACAGAAAGAGTCTACAAGTGGCATCCCAGCAGGGAAGTTGGAGTGGGAAGCTCTCAAGTCTATTGAAACTAGCATTGCTCGCCTTAGAAATCTGTATGGTAAGATCATGTTTAATTATGTGATAAAAACCTGATTCTTTCATCCTTCTTTATTATCATAGCCTTTCACATAACATAGTTTTATTTCATGGAGTTCCCATTGTTTTATTGTCTTCTATTGTGGCCTCTTGGTGGACTTTGTATTTTGAACTCTTGAGAGATGAAAAAGTAACATAAAACTGGAGGCTACAATGAACATCATAACTATTTGGAAGAAAAACTAAGATTTAAAATTTAAAAGTTGAGATGAATGGATAAAGAAAATGTGGTACATATACACAGTGGAATATTACTCAGTCATAAAGAAGAATGAATTTATGGTATTTGCTGCTAAATGGATGGAACTGGAGACTATCATGCTAAGTGAAATAAGCCAATCGCCAAAAACCAAAGGCTGAATGTTCTCTCTGATATGTGGATGCTAACACACAATAAGGCCTCTGGAGGGAAGAATAGAAGTACTGTGGATTAGACTAAGGGGAATGAAGGGAAGTGGGGGATGGGAATAGGAAAACCAGTAGAATGAATCAGACATAACTTTCCTATGTTCATATATGAATATGCAACCAGTGTAACTCCACATCATGTACAACTACAAGAATGTGAGGAAGTTATACTCCATGTATGTATAATATGTCAAATTATATTCTGCTGTCATGTATAAGTAAGAAGAACAAATAAAAAATAAAAACTAAAATTTTTCAAAATTAAAACGTTGAATTATAGCAGAATATACATTTTTATTTCTTGGTTGATTTAAAATAGAATTAAATTCAGCTATTCATCTGTGACAAAAATGACAATAATTTAACATTTTAGTAATTTCTCAATTTGGCTCTTTCTTTTTAAATATTTTCCTATTACTTAAAATGTTTACCTTCATCAAAGAGAAATACAAAAAGTGAAACAAAATGTCACCACCCAAGTAACTTTTGCTGACATTTAAAAAATAAGAGCAATATAGATAAGAGAATGAAAAGACAAGGTAGAAACTGGGAGAAGAGATTTGCAAATGATACATCTGATAAGACTTATAACAAGAATACATAAAGAGATCCAAGATGGCGGACTAGAGGGAGGCTGCATTCCTTGTCGCTCCGTAACTCCGGTTTCAAGCAGAGGGTATCTTTCTCAGTGAGGCAGTTTTTGCTGCTTATCGATCCCCGGGTGCTTATCCCATTTGTCTGCTGTGATGACCTACAGTCTTCCAGCATATCGTCGCCTTTTTTGAGAGCAGATGGCTCACTGTCAGGCGCCTATCACCCGCCATTTGCCTGCCTCTCGCCTGTCCAGCGCCTGCCTTACACCTATCCATCACCCAACGCGGGAGGTTCACCTCCCGATCGTCTGACAACAGTCAACAAACTGATCGCTGACCGCCAGTAGAGCACCAGCTGCCTGCTGTTGCCTGGATGTTCACTGTTACAGTACCTGCAGGTTTGATTACATGTGGCTGTGGCCATTTTGAGACAACAGCCAGGCCCCGTAGGACCCCTGGCCTGACTGACTGAGCCTTGTCTCCAGGATACCTCAGCCCAACCAATCACTCCCTGCCTCTGGGGCCCTCATATTGACTGACTACTCCCTGCCGCCAGGACCCCCAGACCAACTGACCGCGCCCTATCACCGGGACCCCAGACCAACTGATTGCACCCAGCCTCCAGGATCCCACAACCACACCAAACACACCAGACCTCCAGGACCCCTGCCTGACCAACCGCATCCCGTCACCAGGACCTCCAGCTGACCATGTCCACCCCTGAGCTGCAGCTCCCCATTTGCCAACACATTTTGAAACCAGAGCGGCCATCTTGGATAATCCTGGAAGCCAGAGCTCCGATCTTTGGGTGGGGCAAATCCCATCCTGCAACACCTGCTGGAGGCTTGAAGCTCATTGTCAGGTTCTCTCATGCATCAGGCTACTGAACACTGGGAGGTTTCATTACTATATGACAGTTATACGGTAGATTTTCTTTTTTCTCCTTTTTAAAAAATTTAAGTTTTTATTTCTTTACTTTTCTTGCTCTCTTTTCCTTTTGTTTACCTGTTCCCTCAGAGTCTCTTTCTCCCTCTTTTGCATGCTAACATCCGATTTCTTTTAATTACACTCTCACCCTTTCTATTTTCTAGAACTTCTGTATATTCTTTTCTTATCCTGTTAACAACCACATTCTACATCCCTCTGCATTCTCTTTGTCCTCCATTAGAAACTGCAGACTTTATTGCAAACCTGTTTGTTTTACCGAAGATAATATTTGAACTCATTTTGTTTATTATGACAATTTTGTTATTGTCCCCATAGGGGCTATTTGGTCTAGGATTGCATAGTGTTTGATTTGGGCACTGCTAATATTGATCTCCCCTTAAAGAAAGGGTTTTGGAAACCTATAGGGCCACTATAAGCCTATCGGGGAAAATCTGCAATACCCCAGATCTGCACTGCTAGAGGGGAAGATACATGAACAACATGAAAAAACAAGGGAAGAAAATGATCCAAACAAATCTAGATTCTATATTAATAGAATCCAATGACAGTATGTTAGAAGAAATGTCAGAAAAGGACTTCAGATTATATATGATTAAGATGATTCATGAAGCAAAGGATGAGATAAGAGAGCAAATGTAGGCAATGAATGATAATACCAATAAGCTGAAAGACACCTGCAGGAAGCAAAAGATCATTTCAACAAAGAGATAGAAATTCTCAAAAAAAAACCAAATGGAAATCCTTGAAATGAAGGAGACAATAAACCAAATAAAAAACTCAATGGAAAACATCACCAAAAGACTAGACCACTTGGAAGACAGAACCTCAGACAATAAAGACAAAATATTTAATCTTGAAAATAAAGTTGCCCAAACAGAGAAGATGGTAAGAAATCATGAACAGAATCTCCAAGAACTATGGGACATCATGAAAAGACCAAATTTAAGAATTATTGGGATTGAGGAAGGAAGGCACAGAGATACAAACCAAAGGAATGAACAATCTATTCAATGAAATAATATCAGAAAATTTCCCAAACCTGAAGAATGAAATGGAAAATCAAATACAAGAGGCTTACAGAACACCAAATGCACAGAATCACAACAGATCTACACCAAGGCACATTATAATGAAAATGCCTAACATTCAAAATAAAGATAGGATTTTGAAGACTGCGAGAGAAAAACATCAGATTACATATAGGGGGAGACCAATACGGATAGCAGCTGACTTCTCAACCCAGTCTCTAAAAGCTCGAAGGGCCTGGACCAACATATTTCAAGCTCTGAAAGAACATGGTTGCCAACCAAGAATCCTATACCCAGCAAAACTAACCTTCAGATTTGAAGATGAAATAAAATCCTTCCATGATAAACAAAAGTTAAAAGAATTTACAAATAGAAAGCCTGCACTGCAGAATGTTCTCAACAAAATATTCCATGAGGAGGAAATGAAAAAAAAACAATGTAGGTCAGCAAAGGGAGGAACTACCTTAGAGAAAAACCACTCAAAGGAGAAACCAAGCCAACTTAAAAACCAAAGATAAGCCAAATGACTGGGAATACAAATCATATCTCAATAATAACCCTGAACGTTAATGGCCTAAACTCATCAATCAAAAGACATAGGCTGGCAGAATGGGTTAAAAAGAAAGACCCAACAATATGCTGCCTGCAAGAGACTCATCTCATAGAAAAAAAAGACATCCACAAACTAAAGATGAAAGGATGGGAAAAAAAAACCTACCACGCACATGGACTCAGTAAAAAAGCAGGGGTTTCCATCCTTACATCAGATAATGTGGACTTCAAGCCAAAGTTAGTCAGAAGGGATAAAGAAGGACATTTCATACTGCTTAAGGGAACCATAAATCAGGAAGACATAACGATAGTAAATATTTATGCCCCAAACAATGGTGCATCCCTGTACATCAAACAAATCCTCAATTTCAGGAATCATATAGACCATAACACAATAATTCTGGGTGACTTTAACGCACCGCTGTCACCACTAGATAGATCTTCCAAACAAAATCCAACCAAAGAAACCATAGAACTCAATAACACAATCAATAACCTAGACTTAATAGACATATATAGAATATTCCATCCATCAACGAGCAGATTCACTTTCTTCTCAGCAGCACATGGAACCTTCTTGAAAATAGACCATATGTTATCCCACAAAGCAGCCCTTAGGAAATGCAAAAAATAGAGATACTGCCTTGTGTTCTATCAGATCATAGTGGACTGAGAGTAGAAATCAATCTGCCTTGTGTTAGATCATAATGGACTGAGAGTAGAAAGAATGACAAAATAAAAAACAGAAATTACTCCAACACCTGGAAACTAAATAATGTGCTATTGAATGAAACATGGAAAACAAAAAACATTAGGGAGGAGATTAAAAAATTCTTAGAGGTCAATGAGAATGAAGATACAACATATCAAAATCTCTGGGACACTATGAAAGCGGTATTAAGAGGAAAATTCATTGCATGGAGCGCATTCCAGAGAAGAATGAAAAATCAACAACTAAATGACCTAACATTACAGCTCAAAGCCCTAGAAAAAGAAGAACAGAATAACAGCAAAAGTAGTAGAAGACAGGAAATAATTAAAATCAGAGCTGAAATCAATGAAATTGAAACGAAAGAAACAATTCAAAAAATTGACAAAACAAAAAGTTGGTTCTTTGAGAAAGTAAACAAAACAGACAAACCCTTAGCCACACTAACAAAGAGAAGGAGAGAAAAGACTCAAATTACTAAAATACATGATACAAAAGGAAATATCACGACAGACACCACTGAGATACAGAACATAATGAGAAACTACTTTGAAAATCTGTATTCCAACAAAATAGAAACTACCGAAGACATTGACAAATTTCTAGAGACATATGCTCCTCTTAAACTGAACCAGGAGGACATACACAATTTAAACAGATCAATATCAAGCAATGAAATAGAAGAAGCCATTAAAAACCTACCATCCAAGAAAAGCCCAGGACCAGACAGATTCTCAGCTGAGTTCTACAAGACCTTCAAAGAAAACTCATTCCAATTCTTCTCAAAGTATTCCAGGAAATAGAAAAGGAGGGTACCCTACTGAACTCATTCTATGAAGCTAATATCACCCTCATACCCAAACCAGGAAAAGACACATCAAGGAAAGAAAATTTTAGACCAATATCCTTGATGAATATAGATGCAAAGATCCTTAACAAAATATTGGCAAAATGTATCCAAAAACATATTAAGAAAATTGTGCACCACAATCAAGTGGGGTTCAGCCCTGGAATGCAAGGATGGTTCAACATTCGTAAATCAATAAATGTAATCCATAAAAAAAAAAAAGAATACATAAAGAACTCTGAAAACTCAACATTTAGAAATGTATATGAAGTTTGAAACTTAGTTAATCATGATGTACTAATGTTGATTTCCTGAGTTTTGACTAATATACCATGTGATGAAGTATCTTAATGTTAGGCGTGAAACTGGGTAAGAGTAGCATGGCAACTCTCTGTACTATTTCTACAACTTTTCTGTAAATTTTAAAAATGCTTTTATTAGTACAGTATAGTTATACATAATAATTGGGTTCATTTTGACATTATCATACATGCATGAAGTTTAATTTGCTCCATTTCAGTCTCCATTACTCCTCTTTCCCTCCCATCCTTCCTCTTATTCCCTTCTCCTACTCTACTGATCTTTCTTCTAATTATTTATTTATTTTTAATTGGCACTTTATGGGTATACATGTACATAGCTTAATTTTGTCAAATTCATTCTGCATTTCCTCCCCTTCTCTATCCCTTCTCCCCCCCATCAATCTCCTTTTACTGTACTAATCTTCCCTCTATCCTTATGAAATCCACCCTTTTTTATCTTATTTTGTTCCGTCTTTACCATGTGAAAGAAAACATTTGACCCTTGATTTTCCTGAGTCTGACTTTTTTCACTTAGCATCATGTTCTCCATTTTATCCATTTATCAGCAAATGCCATAATTTCATTCTTTATGGCTCAGTATAACTCCATTATTTATATATGCCACATTGTCTTAATCATTTCATCTGTTGAAGGATACCTGTGCTGGCTCCATAACTTGACTATTATGAATTGTGCTGCTATAAACATTTTTATGCCTGTATCACTATAGTATGCTGATTTTAATTCTTTCAGATTAATACTGAGGAGTGGGATAGCTAAGTCATATGGTGGTTCTATTTCTATTCTTTTAAGAAATCTCCATACCAATTTCTAAAGTGTTTGTACTAATTTATAGTCCCATCAATAATGTATCAGTGTACTTTCCCCCCACATCCTCACCAGCATTATTATTTGTATTCGTGATGAGTACCATTCTAACTGGAGTGAGATAAAATCTCATATAGTTCTGATTTGCATTTCCCTGATTTCTAGAGATGTTGAACATTCTTAAATATATTTGTTGGCCATTTTTGTTTCTTCCTTTGTTTAGTTCTTTTGCCCTTTTATTGATTGGATTATTATTTTTTTATGTTAAGTTTTTGAGTGCTTTATGTATTCTGGGTATTTACCACCTGTCTCTTTAAAAAAATTTTTTTTAATTTGTTCTAATTAGTTATACATGACAGTAGAATTTGACATTCTTTAAGAGGAATTTCTGGTAACTTGTGACTTGATATCCTATTTTCTGATACCAATTTAGGTATATTAATCTGAAAGTTATGTGCTTTTAGGGATAGTTCTTCAAGATACATGTTTAAGCAGGGGTGAAGGTGAGCTGCAGAATATTACGTGTAATACAATTCTATTTGAATGCATATGTGGTATATATATATATATATCTGAATGTGCCATGTGCCTTTGTGTACATAACAGAAGCACATAGAAAGATATAATTATGTGGAAATATACATAAGGAAATGTATTGGCAGTTACATTAGATAATAGTACTGGTGCTTTTAAAGTGTGGCAGAGCATAGTTTTCATTTCATATCTTTTGAGAGTGTTTGAATTTTTTTATTATATGCACATTATTTTTGTAATTAAAAGATAAACCTTCATTCCTTATGTTTTGGGTGTTTAGAAGAGATTTTCATAGGTCTGAATTAACTCTTGCTTTTGCCTTAGTAATTATGTGAATGTGATTTATTTACTTTAGGTATTTTAACAAAGAGATATAAGAAATAGAATATCATTTTGGCTTTGGCACCATTACTGTAGACTATATCCAGGAACTCCTTAGGTCAGAGGCCATGTTTTACACTTATCTGCTTGCTTTACTACTGCCCTATACATAGGAAGTTCCCAGTAAATACATTTTAAATGTATGCATAATTAATAATATGGTCAAACTGGAGGATACTCAGGTGGAAAGGAGTAGTGTTGGTAATAGTAATTATAAATCACCCCCAATTTTATTTTGTTTGTCCATATTTGTTTTTAAAAAAAGGTTTTTAATACATTGGAAAACTGGTAAGCTGTGGAAGCCACACATAGTATCTGTAATATGTTCTTGAATGCATGAACTGGAGAAGCAGATACTCTTTTAACCTAACTTAATATTTATAAATGTTATTCAGTTATTTTTAAGGCTAAGAAATTAAATCTGATCTGGAGTAAAACAAATTAATAATATTTATAGTGATAGCAATTCATATAGCATTTAGTCTGGGCTAGGCACTTTACAAATGCTTTCCATATTAACTTTTCTGATAGTCATAATAACCCTATTTTACAGATAAGCAAATTAGCTTGGAGTTTAGTAATACCCATTTATACTTTCCCCTACCACACTAGTGCCACCAGAAAAGTATTTTCTGTAAAAGCCTTTATTTTGTTTGTATCAGTTACTACCTATTAAACCTTTAGCCAGTTGAAGTATTCAGAGCTCTTTTCGTTTTATATTAGTGAAGATAATAATATCTACTTCACCGTCTTATAGGATTGTTGTAAATTTCAAATGAAATAACATTTACTAATGCCTTTATAAATTGTTAAAGCACTAGCCAAATCTAAAAAGATTTTAACAAGATTTAAAACTTGTTAAATATTTAAAGATTTGACATTCAGGAGTTATTTTAAAGGAATGACGGTGATGCCATGTTTTTATGGTAAATAACTGGCAGTGTGAGGAGAATGTATACTGTTTATGGTAGACTATTATATGTGTGATAATATGTGAACAGGATTCTAAACTAAAGGCTGTCTAAGATACTAGCTATCAGATTCCGAAGTGAGATATCAGATCAAGATACCAATTTTTGAAACAAGATTAACCTATAAGGAAAATACAAAAGCACCCAAAGAGGGAAATTGAGAAGGATTTGTGAAGAAATTTCTTTGGTTAGAGTTGTTGCCTCCCATTTTTCTCCCTGGCACATTTCCACAGATAGACACACACTAAGGTAAAGAAGGGCTGTATCCAGTGGGAGTTGCTTTGCTGTGTGTTCTTTTGAGGCCCTATAGGCCTCAAGCATATGGATGGGCAACTGACACAGGTTTCAGAGGCTATGGCTCTCAGTGTAAGGTGTTAAGAGAAAAGAGAGTTGCTAGAGTTTTGGAAAATGACTGCTTGCTTCTGAGAGAGTAGTCACCAGTCGATGAATTCTCCATAGGGGTAGGCATATCTGTGGACAGGAAGGAAGAAGTGAAGAATATTGCTCAGATGGAATCAGCATCTAAACCCTGAGTTTATTAGGTCTAGAAATGAGTGATTTCCAGGTGTGAGAGTGGACTGGCACAGGAGTTAACATAGATCCTGTTGGGTAGTGCCACCTTGAAGGGTTAAGGGGAGGCAGAAAGGCATCTAGAGGTTTCCACATTGCTAAAGGATATGGAGTAAGAGGAATATAATACAGATGGTCCTGGACTTAAGATTTCTTTTTCTTTCTTTCTTTTTTTTTTTTTTTTTTTTTTTTCCACTACTGAGGATTGAACCCAGGGCCTTGTGCTTGTGAGGCAAGCACTCTACCAACTGAGTTATAGCCCCAGCCCATGATTTCTTAACTGTAATGACTTTAATGATTTCTTTAACTTTTAACACACACACACACACACACACACACATACACAGAGCTTCCACACTATTGAACTTCAAAATTCAAAAATGTGGGTGAAACTGCACTAATATTTTTAAATTTTTTATCCTTTCTGGACTAGTGGCATGCAGTATATACTTCCTCTTGATACTGAGCAGCAGCAGCAAGCTGCATCTCATTTAGCCACACACTCATGAAAGTAAACAACCAATATTCCAGTGTACTGTGTTGTTAAGCTATAATGTTTGGCAGGTTAGGTGTATTTTTGGCTTTTGATATTTTCAATTTACAGTGAAGTTATTAGAGCATAGTCCCATCATTAGTCAAGAAAAATCTGTACATTTACCCAGGTTAGTGCAACTATAGATGAGTAGGTCCTATGTTCTTGGACATATGTTCCATGCAGTCACACAGGGTTCCACATTTGGTTTAATGTTCTGTAGTCACCATTTGAAATCCTTAATTATTGAACAAAGGATCCTATACTTCTTTTCCACTGGGCCCCCCAAGTTATGCAGGGAACCTGCAGATGAGTAACTACCCATTAAGTTTGGAGTCTCTGATAAAGCCAGCATGAGAAGAAGTGCTCTAAAAAAATCCATCAGGCCTGGAGAACTTAATACCATCTTGTTATGGTTCCAATGAAATAAACTTCTGAAATTTACATAGGGACCTGAAACTATCAGTAGCAGAGATGGGAGTGTTGTGGGAAAGGGACAAACCATCTACTGTTGCCTGTAACTATAGCCTAGCCTGGGAACTGAGGGGAATAGGGAGAGGAATAGAGTTATTACCTTTGCATGAAGATCAGATTGTTGGAAACTGAAGGATATTGTAATTGGAACCTTATTTGTGAATGAATGTAAGGAAAATGCTGATGTAAGAGTAATGAGACCTATTCTAATTTTTATCTAACCCAGAGAAAATGTCTCCTTCAAATAGTAAGTTTTAAAAAGATGGGGAAAATAAAAATAAAAGTGCATTCTGAATCACATTATTTAGTATACTTATTATAAATAGTATCCTTATCCTTATATAATTATCTTTGGGCTAACTTTATAGAATATTGTATATAATTGCTTAGAATTCTGTGCATTACTAAAAGTACCAGTGTAGTTTTATGTTACTAGTTTTAAAAAAGCTGTTAAAAGTAATTTTATTGTATATGCCTTGCCTTATTTCTTTGTTAGGTACACTCAAGGTTCCACTGCTCCCATATTTCTATAAGACGCTTCATGACCTCTTTTCTCTTTTTTCAAATTCATTAGGTTTCCTCTTCCTTGATTATACAAATTACTGTTGCCAACACTACACTCAGAATATTGCCCTAACATTTTTTTTCTTACAATTTAGTGTTTAAAGTAGACTGTGTATTGACTCATATATACTTTATTAAAATGTGAAGTGGACTAGATATTGACTCATTATATTGACTTTATTCAAATGTATATAATGGATACCTGTAATTAAATCTTGGTTATAATTTGAGATTTTTAATGAAAAAAATTTTAGTGTATTTTTTCTTATGTAATTTAGTTAGCATTTATTTTCAGTTACTATTTCTTGTGAGTTTGAGTATATTTTTGAGTCAGTACATATTATAAAACTAGTTGTATCCCAAGTTATGTACATAAACATTTCTCCTATAGGTAATTTTTTTTAAGTTTTCAATATTGATAACTTTGTTTTAATTTTTTCTCTCTGATCTGTTTTTTATTTCTATATTGTGATTTTTATTAAAATATTTCAATTCAGGTTTCCTTTCTCCTTAGATAATTTTGAAGTATGGAACTTTATATTTATCACAGTTGTTAAAGAATTAATGTTAAATTTTTTGTTTATTTAGTGGATCAAAGGCTTACTAACAGATTTTACTCACCTTGATAATATAATGCTACATTTTCTTTTAACAAATATGTCAGCATTTTAAAAATGATGCCTCCTTTTAAAGTCCCTTTTCTATCTCGGTCTACTCTGTTTTATCACTCCTTAAAGGCAGGAATTAGATCTTACATTATTTTTTAATAATTACTTTGAATTTTATACTTTAAGTATGTCAGAAACATTTATATTGTTACAGGCAAATGTTTCCAGTGATCACTGGCCATCTTTGGTTCAAGAGGCTACAACTGAGGCCTTAAAACTTTGTTTCTGTCCACTAGCTATTCTTTTACAAGCTTTGTTACAATTCCACCGCAAAATGGGAGCAAGGTATGAAGTTTTTTGTTTTTTGTTTGTTTGTTTTTGTTTTTGTTTTTTTTTACCTTGGAAATGCTTTCTTCACTTAAAAACCTTCTAAGAAACAATCAAGGAAAGATTTATAATTAACTTAATGAACTAGTTTAACAAACTGTGGGGTTATTATCATACCTCTACTCTAGAATGTCTGGTTCTAGTAATCTGGTAAAGGGGAAAATAAAATTTCATATTTCTTTAAAAAGTAATTTGGTACATAGATACAAATATGAGGTTTGGCATCATAGCATTTCAAATGAAATGGTCCTTAGGGTCTTTCTGTGCTCTTTTAGGATGAGCCAAGAATGTTTTGTACATTCTATAAATAAAATCAGAAAAACTCAAGTTCAAGGCTACATTAATAGAAGTGTTTGCTAGTACAGTAAAGTATGGAAAAAAGTCATATATATTGAAAAGGCTGACATATCTTTTGTAAATAGCATAGTTTCATATCTGGCAAATCCAAAAGCTGCTCAAATTAAAATATAAAAACTCTAGCAAAAGTTTTTATTGGTGATCAGGGATAGGGGCAAAAAAAAAAAAAGTGAAGAAAATTATTTAGAGGTAATATAGGTGAAAAAATAGTCAAGAGTATTTTAAAATTATTAAAATAACATCTTAAAATAACATCTTATTTTTGACCATTTTCTGTGTGACTCATTTCACCAAGAAATGTTTTAGTGTGTGAACTTCCTAATGAGCTCTTTCTGCTGGCACACACTGTGGGCAACTTACACTTAATTTTAATATTCTCAAACCAGCCCAAATAAACGTCCAGTCCAAGAAAAAAGTGTGTTTGGTATATGATCCCTGTGCCAAAGCTTCTTCAAGACAAGTTCTTTAGTTCCTGTTTCAAACCATTTGCTACCTGTAAGATTCTTCTACTTCATGTTAATGAATTAGGAAAAAAATTAAACTGTAACTGTAATTCCACATTATTGTAGGAGTTCATATATTGTAAAATCCTCAAAAACATATATTAAATGCCCGATATTACACACTTAACCTCTAGTGTAGATATTAAATATTTCTTGTTATACTATATTATTTATTTATTTTTCTGCCTACTTTCAGGAAAGATAAGAGATACCTCACCCAGAAGTATTCATAAAATAAGGATTTTCTCCCCATACTATTTGGAATGAGCTTTAATTTGCTTATCTGCAGTGGAAATAATAACAGCAACCCACCTAATAAGGTTGTGAATATTAAATACAACCACTTGTGTAAAACATATAGTGCATTATGAAATACCTAGTGCATTATAAGTACTTAGTAAATATCAGTCATTGTTATTAATTTTTATCTGAATAAAAAATCACAAAGTAATCATGTGTGACATCTGCAAAAGAATGAGAAAAATGAGGATGTGAGTGAGACTATTATATGAAATATCTCCTGTTAATTTATATGCTTTGAACTTAACATAAATATCTTTTTCCCAGAGAGACACGGCGACTTTTGGAGAGAGTAGTATATCAACCAGGATATCCAAAATCTATTGTATCAGCTGCTCGTTGGTACCTACTGAGACACCTCTATGCCAAAAATGACTATGAGCTTATTGATGTAAGGCTTTGATTTTATTTAAAATATTTCATCTTGAACTTAAGAGCTTTAGTAAGGTTGTTTTTGAAAATTAGTCTACTTTATGATGGATTTTTTAAAAAAGGAACCACATAATTCTTTGGCTAATTGATTACTACAGTGTTTCTATTGTGGCATTCACTGAAAGTAGAGAAACAATTCTGCAAATATATAATTTGAAGGTTAAATAAGTAGTTTGCATTTTACCATGTGTTAGTTATAAAATTCCCATTTTAGTATTATAATATTAAAAGCTAGGGTTTTTGACAAAAATAGCAGGATTTTTTTTTTTTTTTTGTAGTGCTGGGGACCAAACCCAGGGCCTTATGCTTGCAAGGCAAGCACTCTACCAACTGAGCAGCCCCAATTGCAGAATTTTTAAGGCTGTGTTTAAAAATAGGTTATTGTAAATTCAACCTGTGTGTGTGTAAGATGTCAAATTTTCTTTGACCATACCCAGAATCCAAACTAATAGGAGGTATTGATAGTCATTGGTTTAAAACATTGGAATCATGATCAGTTGTGACATATTTTCTAAATAATTGGATACTAACTATAGGTGGCAAGAGGTTTCAGTTTTTTATTTCCTGTAATAAATTTAACAGATTCATCACTATCCTCGTATATCTGACAATGTATTCTTTTTTTTTTTTTTGGTACTGGGGAGTGAATCCAGGGCCACTCAACCACTGAGCCCCATTGTCAGCCCTTTTTTGTATTTTATTTAGAGACAGTGTCTCACTGAGTTACTTAGGGCCTCACTAAGTTGCTGAGGCTGACTCTGAACTCAAGATTCTCCTGTCTCAGCCTCCTGAGCCTTGGAGATTATAGGTATGTGCCACCATGCCTGGCGATATATTCTTAGAAGCTTTGTTACATGAAAGAGCAGAGTAGAATTTTAGGGAGCTCGTCTGATTATCAGTATTTTATTCGTGAACCAAAAAACATTGCAAGTTTAAAAACCATTCATCAGATATACTGAGGTGTACAAAAAGTTGAGAGGTGCAGATCTAAAGTCTATATCTAGTGAAATTTATAGCAGTACGTGTGTGTCCATTGAAACTCAACCTGAGGCGGTTCCAAGAATCAGCATTTTCTTTCTTTTTTTTTTTTTTTTGCCAGAAAGGGATGACTTAACTATACTCCCTTTCTTTACTTTTGCTTTATCTTTAGAAATGAATGGATAAAATGTTTTATCCAAAAGCCAGTCTAAATAAAAACACCAGAGTACTAAGTCAAAGAAAAAAAGATTTGTGAGTTGGTATGGATATTCTATTAACATTGATTTGTCCACCTATATTTCTCTTTTCCTGGGCTAGGAGTATGACACATCCTTTACATCCTGTTTAATCCAGAATTTCTCAACCTCAGCACTATTGATTAAGATTTTGGACTGGATAATTCTTTGTTAGTGATGGGTGCCATCCTTACAAAGTTGGATGTTTAGTAGCACCCCTGGCCTCTAACCACTAGATGCCAGTAGCACTGTCTTCCTCCCTGTTACCCTTATTGCACCAGGCAAAAATGTTTTCTAGATATTGTCAGATGATCCTTTGGGTATAGTCACCTATGGTTGAGAACCATTGGTCTAAACTATAGTAATCCATTCTCCTAATATGCCATGTAGAATAATAAAAAGAATAGACAGAGGTTCTAGGTGCTGCTTGTTTATTTTTATGGTTATTGAAATGTAGGCATATAGGTAGATTAGATAGGGTTAAAGGTAGTAGAATCTAATGGAATACTCACATGATCTTTGAAAAAATTGTTTTGCTTTTCCTTCCCTTTTCTACAAAATGTATGCGATAATATTTACTCCTCATGGAATGGCTCTGCTGTCTAAGTATATAAAAAGATGTATCTTAAATTCTTTTGAAAAAGGAGGAGTACATAATAATGGAAAGCGTTAAAATACTTACAACTTCAGCCAACAATTTTAAAAAAAAAAGTGAAACTAATGAAAACCTTTTTCATTTTCAACAGGCAAATATTGTTTGCCTTTTGATTAACTATACAGTATTTAAAAAGTACTAAAAAAAGCAATGCTTGGAGAAAGGTATTATAATCAACGTATTACAAACCAAAAAGGTAGACTATATGTGGATTTTGAGAGATAGTTTACCATGTGTTTCTAAAGATCCTGTGAACAGGGGATCTAACTACTCTGTTCCAGATTATGATTTTAAGATTTTTATGCAGTGAACAGACTTGGGAGACAAAGATAATGTCTCCCTCCTGAGCAAATGATAGGCACTACTTAACTACATTAAACTTCCATTATAAAAAGGTTTGAATCTCCTAGGCTCAGGGCCTCCTCTTGTTATGCAACTCACTATGTAGGTGGGAAATTCTGTGTATCCATTTACGTCACCCTTGTGAGGCTTAGAGGGCAAAGGGAATGGATATGAATGTGTTGATGCTCATGCCACTTAATGTTATCATTAGTAATGAAGACCTTTGTCTTTGAACTAAGAGTCCTGCATCTTTTGGCAATGTCATGAAACAGTGGCAGGCTATGTTGTTAGCTTCTCAGATCCTGCAGTGTTTGACAGTGAACAACCAAAAAATATTTTAGGAATTGGATGGTCAGCTGGAATTGAATCTCCTTGTTTGAGGACTTTGAAAATCATGGAAAAATTCTTGATAAAATCTAGGGCCTAGATTCTAAGCTGTGACTTTAATGACTTTAATGAGGACCAGTGTTATTTGGACAGTTCTATACATAACGTGGTCTTTTGGGGTAGGATTAGAGGTGACAGGAATGTCAACCAAGCCACCAAAAAAAACCACCTTTAATTTCTTACAGGGCCAACCAACACTTTAATAATCAAAATGTTGACATCTGTACTAATAAATTGTGCTTCTCTCTTAAGTTAACTTTGGCCCAATAGCTTATTTCAGCAAAAATGATTGAAAGACTGCACCTAATTACTTTTTCTTGTGTAGTTTGATATTGTCTTTTTAAGACTGCTGTCCTTGGGAATCTAATATAGATACTGTTAATAAAATCCTAACGTTCCTGTATGTAATTTCCCACAGGTATTGGTAAACAATGCTGAAACTCACAGAGATACAAGAGCATTGGAACTGAATCAGAAATTGTCCTCAGAGTAACAGTGGATTGTCTTATAGTAAGCAAAGAAAAAGCTATAAGAAGGAAACTTTGAATCAAGACTTTTCCCCAAAGCAACATATTTTAAAACTGTAATTGTAATCATCCATGTTTTTTCCTTTTTTTAACCTACAGAAGTTAAAACTCTTTAAGGACGTAATTTTCCATTAACTCTGGTTAACTTTAACTAGAAAAACATCTTTGATTTGAGAAGTCCATAATGAAAGGAAAACCATGATTCCCTTATTCGCTCAACGGTTATTTGTAAACCAATTTTTTTTTGCATCTTGCATGGTATATAATGGGGCATCTTTTTTGGTAATCCCTTACAATAAAGCCTTTATAGCCATTTTATAAATAATATACAAGAGCAGAACTTTCATTTGATGAAAATAAATTAATTTCTTCCATGAATTCTGGAGTTCCGCATACCAACTCATCATGAAAACCAAATAATCCTGTAACCTGTTTTGCTAGTGTATCATCTCAGAGTCCATTGAATAAGCATAATATAAATGTTAGTTTTGACTACTAATGGATATGTTTATATAATTCAAGATACTCAGGTGTATGGCTTCAGTTAAAAATGATGGAGAATGTTGGAAAATAGTGCTGACAGTATTTAATTGATCATGCATATCCTTCAATTATGAAAAAACTTTCTGAAATAAAAGTGTCTTATTTTATCTATAGTATCAGTATGAGATAATTTCTAAACTTCAAATCATAAAACTTGAAAGCAGTTATCTATTTTTTTCAAAAAGTCTTTTACATATTAAATAAGCTGTATGTTGCTTACTTTGAATTTGTAGTTTTAAAAGTATTTTCAGACATTTACAATATTATTTATTGTACAAAGATATGTGGTTATATTTTATGTATGTGGTTTTTCTAAACTAGCCACTTCAATGTTACTTTGTAAGATAATGCAAATTGATAAAGTCTGTAAATTGTACTTTAGAAACTAATCTGTTGAACTGAACCATAACCTAGTGTTTCCCAAATTTGACTGAACATTATAATCATTCAGATCTATGCAGTCAGAATATTAAGGATTGGAGGGCCTAGAATTCTGCATTTTAAAGCCATGCCTGAAAAATTAAAATGTTTGTTCAGATTTGTGAATCACTAGATTAACCTAATGATTCTGTTTTTCTTTGTTTCTGTAATCAAGCACATGTCATTTTCTGCCCTTTTCTTCCTTAGTCTTATAACTGTAAAACTGATTTGGTGCTTTTAACCACCTGTCTCACAGCCAGCCAGAGAGGAACTGCTGGAGGCTACCTGTGCATCCCTGGTGTCCATGTCCTCCTCTTTCCTCGGGAAAATGCTTCAACTTTTTCATCCTGAGTGGTCTGGCTCCATCTACGTGGATGCTTGATTCAGTTCTTATTCTCCATTTACTTTCTGGGGTGTCACTTGCTTCACAGGGTTACTTCCACCTTCAGTGTGGTCTTGGTTAGCCTTTGCTCCAGGCCCATAATTAAGGGGTAACTTTTTGATTCCCTTGCCAAATGTTGGCTTTCTGGAATCTCAGTCCCAGATTAGAAAGAAGAGTTGGTGCTGGATGTGGTGGTGCACATCTGTAATCCCAGCAACTCAGGAGATTGGGGCAGGAGGATCACAGGTTCCAGGCCAGCCTCAGAGATTTAGTGAGGCCCTAAGCAAATTAGTGAGATCTTGTATCAAAATTAAAAATAAAAAGGGCTGGGTATAGCTTAGTGGTAAGGCACTTCTGGGTTCAATCGCCAGTATCAAAAAAGAAAGGAGAGTTGAACAATCCCTTAGTTGATACCACCTGAGGTCATTCTTTTTTTTTGCATTTATATGTATACATCTTCTCTTAACTTTTGTTTATCGCTTTCTCTTCAAATTGCTGCTCAGTACTTTTAGCCTTAAATTATTCTTAATCATGTGATTTTTACAAAGCTTACTTTGTGCTGAACTTAGGCTAAATGATCTTAATGTTGTCATTTAATGCAAGTTAATAAATGAGAGCAGTGGTAAACAGCATACTTAAAACAAAATTTGAAATGAATCAGTGTTATCAGATTCTAGAAACTTTAAAAGTGGCCAGGATTCTTTTGGAGTTTATATGTAAGTGTAATTTCAAGAATTAGATTCAAAGTTATTTCCTGAAGAACTAACATTTAGCATTTATTTTAGTGTTTAGTGTATTTTTGTTTTATCTTATTGGAGAATTTTAGTATATTTGCTGTTATTTTCCACCCACCATTTGGCTATCACTGATTAATTAGATGTTTATAGACTTGTTTGGCATCTAAGGATAATTTCTTAAGGGAAAAACATATTTCAGCATACAAGTAAACTTTTGGAACATTATTTGGGATCATTTGTCATATTTCTTGAAGTGTCCCATTAATTTCTGGTCAGAAGGAAAAAACAAACCCTTAGTTTAAGATACTATGCTCTTTTTTAACTTTACAAAATGAGCTCTTGAAAAGTGTTCTTTAGTTCAGGATTCTTGATAGACTAGGACTGGATAGAAATACTCAAGTAGTACATTAAGGAAATTGAGAGATTAGTTTTTACTATGTTATGAAGCATTAGTTAGGTTAATATTTACTGGTAATATTTGAACGTGAAAGAGCATACATTTGGCTCCTCCATAGAAAGTTTGGTATCTACTTTGGGGAAACTATAGGAACACAACAGTGAAACCTAGTTTGGAGTCAGTGTGGTTTGCAGATCCATTTTAATTTATACACATTAAAAATGTAGATATTCTGTTTTGGCAATGTTGACCCTGACTTCTCTCCAGATCCTCCTTTCTCCCACTGTAGTTGCCAGTGAATATAAAACTTTGCAGGCTTCCTTCCTTGCTGCTTTTGTAAGGGATAGCACTCAGCTACAGATTATAAATGAACCCTCAATTTGCAGGAGAGTTTTTTTGTTTTGTTTTGCTTTTGTTTATATACTTTAAGGAATACATTTATATATTGCATGCAAGCACAAAAAATTTTCCACATATACTTAATGACTTCTTATTAAATGAAATAAAATCTTAAAATTCTCTCAGAATGTGCCCCATTTTTGGTTTAGAAAATAAAGTCACTTAAGGGGCTGGGGTTGTGGCTCAGTGGTAGAACATTTGCCTAGCATGTGTGAGGCACTGGGTTCGAGTCTCAGCACTACATATAAATAAATAAAATAAAGGTCCATCAACAACTTAAAAAATATTTAAAAGAAAAAAGAAAGTCACTTAAGTTCTATTGTTCCTCATGACCAACTCATCGTGTCTGTTAATGTACTGTATAACCATGGGGTCTTTCTGTGTGCGATTAGGAACTTTTTGAATGGCAGGATTTTAAATTCTAATGTACCTACACATCTTGTACAATCAAAATTTTTAAAATAAATTCTAAACTATCTTTAGACCTCAAAAAAAGGTTTGTTTTGGGTTTTTTTTGTTTTGTTTTTGTACCGATGATGGGAGCCAGGGATACTTTACCACTGAGCTACACTTCCAGTTCTTTTTATTTTTTATTTTGAGATAGGGTCTCGCTAATTTGTTGAGGCTGGCCTCGAATTTAAATCCTTCTGCCTCAGCTTCCCAACTTGCAGGGATTACAGGCACGCACCACCATACCTGACTTGGACCTCAGAATGTTTTGAAGTAGGTAAATTTCTTCTTTAATACTTTAATAAGTAGCTATTAGGAAACATTTGAAATATTTTTTTTTTATTACTTTTGAATTCAGAATTGAAAATAGCAATTTGTTTTTAGTGAAGCAAAATGGTGCCAGAAGAGGGATAATTAAAATTGGAGTATCCACTTAAATAAGCATTGGGTTCTATAGTACACCACTGGACTGTGGCATGATTGGCATGTCTTGATCTTTACTGAGTTTGCCAGTAAAAAAGTTAATTTAGGCTTCATTCTTCACCACCTAGTTTCCCTGAATGTAATATTTACTATAAGAACATAATTAAATTATATTAATTTTTCTGGAAATAAAGTGAGTAATAAGAAAACATATTTTGTAATTTCTTACGGTAGGCTGAATAATGGTGTCTACATATATTCATGGCCTCATCCCTAGCATTTTGAAGATAGGGTGAAGGAGACCTTCAAACGTGATTGAATATATAGACCTTGAGATGGGGAGATGGGTTATCCAGATGGAACAAGTTTAATCAAAAGAGTCCTTAAAAGTAAAGAGCCTTTCAGAGAGATGTGACAATGGAAGCAGTTCAGAGAGATTCCACATTTCTGGTTTTAGAGATGGAGGAAGGGGCCATTGGTCATTTAATGAAGTGGCTTCTAGAAACTAAACAGCAAGGAAGCATTCTTCTGTGGAGCCCCTGGAAAGAAATGCAGCCTTGTTGACACTTGCTTGTAGTTTGGTGAGACCCAGGGTGGACCTCTGACCTACAGAACTGATCTGCAGGGCTATAAGATTAGTAATTTAGTAATTTTTGTTCTTCTAAGCCACTAAACTTGATAATTTGTCATAGCAGCAATGGAAAGTTAGTATACTGTAAAATGAATACATATATCTTTGATTTTCAATTTCATAAGATCAGTGAGATTAGAGATTATCTAAGTTATTATTAAAAGAAGTGATAAGATATAGATGATGAGTTATTAAAAAGTTTTACTGTGAAAATAAATCCAAAGAGTTGACTGTTAAGAATATGGCTGTTGATTTCTCTAATAGTTAGTATCCAAACTGTTGTCACCCAACATGCTATTAACAACATGGTCTCACCAACACCAATGATAAGTACTTCACTCTAATTCTCTTAAAGACTACATTAAATTACACTCACAAATACTAAGAAGTGTGTTCATCCTGTTTCACTATTGAATGGGTAAGTTACTGGCCTTGGCCTTCAGGTTTTTCTGTGTATTTGTAAAATCAGGGCCTTGAACTAGATTTCTAATGACAAACTTTCTTTTGTTCTAATAAGGTCACCAGAGTTTTCCAAGTCAGAAGTGAACTGAAGCAAAACAAATGAACTGTATGGTGTAGTACGTGTGAAGTAGCATCTCTTGATTCCATTGAATAAGGGAACCCCCTGTGCTTGCAAACCTTTGTGTAGAACCACTTTGCAAAAAGGCTCATATGCTAAAGGAAGGGAAACAGTTTGGGGGTCTAAGACTGTGGGAAGAAAAGTGGTCTTCACTCGGAGTACTTTAATGGAAACCAACATTTATAAATAGTTGAATGTAATTATATGTGCCTGCTACACATCCAATAGGTTATACTTTTTATAGAAAGGCCACCCACTTTAAGTAAAACATTATTTTAATATCTGACTCCCAGGTAGCTTAAATAACTTGAGTTTTTAAGACCCTTTCTTTTTAATACCATTCCCTTCCCTCCTGACATATAAAATATATTCATTACTTCATTACTATGGAGAAAAATACTGCATAGTTTAGTATCAGGCAATTAAGTATTTCTGGAAACTGCTATACACTATAGCCTTATTAAAAAGATCAATCTTAATCTGTTCAATTTAATAGATCTAGAAAGAAAACAATACAAATAGTCATTATATACATGGTACCTTCAGAAATTTGGAAATTGACCTGGGAAATCGAGTGGTGTGGGGAAAAAGACAACTACTGTAGGTTTTATCTTCACAGACTGAGTTACATGTTTTCTTGCATATGTGCATTCCTGGCGATGCTAATTTGTCTTATGTTTGGGACACAAATGTCTGGGCACAAGAGAAAAGCCAGATGGAGCAGATGGTTTTTTTGTATGTGTGGAAGAAAGAGAAGGAGGTTAGACAGAAAAAAACATTGCTGAGAAGGCAAATTTATATTGTCAAAAACAATATAAATTTCCTTCTGTGAGGAGGAAATAAGTGTATTTCTGAATTGCCTAAGGTTATCTCTACAGTGCCTCAGAACATGTACTGGGCTTATGGTTGCAAGGCTTCTCTAAGAAGTGAATTCAGAATGAATTATCCATGTAATGGGCCCAGATTTATGAGCAATGGTGAATTATTTGTGAATATTAAGAATATGTAAGCTATAATAAGCTTTTGTGCTAGTCAAGTAGCTTCCAGGGAAGCCTAAGTAAGATGTAGCATTGCCAAGGATCTTTGTACTGTACTAGCCAACCATCTGCTTCCAGAGGAGCCTTTTGTGCTTTTGAGGTAGTAATCTACCAACCAGGGCTTCAGCATCCACAGACTAACGGTCAGGGATAGACTGAGTGCCTACCATGTATTTCCTTCAATTCTCATCATTTTTTAAAGTAGATATCCTTATTTTATATGGGAAAAAAGACATACAGTTTAGTTTCTAAAAATTTATATAGTAGGTAAGTGGAATCTGTCTAAAAGATCATTTCTGATATTGTCAATTTTTGCTAATAATTTCTGTCAACTCAAAGAAATGTGAATGGATTGAAGTATGTATCTTTGAGACCCAACTCAGTTATCCTAACAAACTCTATTCAGATGCTACCATTTACCATTTGACACAAACTGAATTCTAAGGAGAAAACTTAGGAAAAAGGGTACCTCCTCCAGAGAAATAACTAAAAATTAAAATCCATGTAATGATAAGGAATACTCCAAAGACTTTGACCATCATACAAACCGGAACCAAAGTGAGCTAATGGTTTGATTTAATCCTTGATAACATCACCATGTTTGGTTTTTGTCTTTGTCTAATCTCTTCCTGGAGTTCGTCAACATTTTTTTGGCTCTTCCATATCTTAGGTGCCTGACACTTTCTTGGTTTTGATGGACCTTGCTTTTCTTTAGCTATAAGTTAATCCCTACAGAGAAAGTGGTAAAAATTCATAAGACAAGTGTGTGTGTGTGTGTGTGTTCCTTTTTCTATTTACTCTTCTACCTACCCACCCACCCATGCTACATTTCTTGAAGATTTTATGTTGGTGTCATGAAAACTAAGTCTTTGAGTGTTAAGTAATGGATACAGCATAAGACTAGATAGATTACCTGGTATAGGGGTCATTTTGAGTTGCAGGATTATGGGTTTGTCTAGTACAGTGTAATTGCCACCTACTTGAAGTCTATCCCTAAACATTTGTCTTGTGAATGCAGTGCATTACTTTTGGAGGAGGCATCTGCTAACTGGATACTAATGACTTTTACTTGGTATAAGACATATTGGGTTTGTTTTCATGGCTGCTACTTAATGGAAGAAATATGGAGTACTGCCCATTGGCATTAGCACCCTACACAATTTCCTCTTCAGCTCTTAGCTTCCCTTCCCTAAGACAATAGAAAGAAGAACTTTTAAAATGCAAATAGTTCATCATTAAAATTTTGATCTAGAGCTGGAGGTTCCGTGTCAGGGTGCTTGCAGGTTTGGCTGCACCTGGGGTCTTCCTCCTGTCTCTCAAGATTGTTCATCTCTGGTGATCTCTCTCCAGAAAGAGAGTAGCATTGAAATTTGGGGACTGCAACGTGTCTGAACCCAGGACATCTCAGACCCAGATTGGTGGGATAGTGACTGGGTCTGCCAGGGCCTGTCTGGGCCAGGCAGTTTTGTGGGAAGTCAGAGACAGGACTGAGAAGCTTTCAGCTAATGACAGAGACGGTTTTTCGATTTTCCACTAAGATTTCATTTTTTCTTTTTTCTTCTGTGGTATCTCTCCATATTTGGAGCAGGGTGTTTTTTTGTGCATCAGTTTGTTGAGGATGGTGATAAATGCATGGTGTTTTGCAGTTCTGCTGTATATCCTTATTTTTAAATTTTTTCTCTTTATAGGTTTTCTTCCTGTCGCTTGTCTGTCTTCCTGGATTCCCTTTATACCCTTTCTCCACCTAATGACCAATCTATGTTGGTTTCTCTTACATTTTTCCTGTGAATTTTTGCTTCTGGCTTCTGTCTTTCTCATGAACATCATGACCTGCACTATTTCTGTTCTCTCTTTGTTCACTATTTGGGATTGTGAATCCTTTTGGCAAATTTTCTGTTTATGTTGTGGACAGTGATTGAACTCACCATTGCTGTTTATAGCAAGAGGGCAGTGGATGCCTTAGATTTAGTGGACACTATTAGATTTGAGGCTGTATATTGTTTGCACTGGGTGCTATTGATATTGGTCTCCCTTTTAAAGGTGGGATACTAGAAATCTTCAGGGACAATATAGGTCTACAGTGTAGAATCTGTACTGCCTCAAATTCATATGACTAGATGGGAAAACACACAAACAACAAGGGAACAAAGTGCCCCTATAAGAGAATCCACTGACAACACAGTAGAAGAAATGTCTGAGAAGGAGTTTAGAGTATACGTAGTTAAACTGATCTACAAAGTAAAGGATGTTATAAAGAGTGAAAGCAAAGAGAAAATACAGGAAGTGAAAGACCCCTTCAATAAAAAGTTAGAGATTGGGGGGGGGGGGGGAAGCCAAGCAGAAATCCTTGAAATGAAGGAATCAATAAATCAAATTATAAATTCAATGGAAAACATCACCAACAGACTAGACCATTTGGAAGATAGAACCTCAGGCAATGAAGATAAAATATTTAATATTGAAAATAAAATTGTGCAGAGGATATGGTGAGAATCCATTAGCAGAACTTCCAAGAATTATGGTATAACCTGAAAAGACCAAATTTAAGAGTTATTGGAATAGAAGAAGGAGCAGAGATACAAACCAAAGGAATACAATGACATCAGAAAATTTCCCAAACCTAAAGAATGAAATGGAAAATCAAATACAGGAGGCTTACAGGACCCCAAATGTACAAAATTACAGCAGAATCACACCAAGACACATTCTAATGAAAATGAGTAAAATACAGAATAAAGATAAAATCTTAAAGACTGTGAGAGAAGAAAAAAGCAAATTATGTATAGGGGAAAATCAATTTGGAATTCAACTGATTTCTCAGTCCAGAGCCTCAAAGCTAGGAGGGATAACATATTTCAAGCTCTAAAAGAAAATTTATATCCAGCAAAATTATTTCAGATATGAAGATGAAATTAAAACTTTCCATGATAAACAAAAGTTAAAAGAATTCACAATTATAAAGTCTGCACTACAGAACATTCTCAACAAAATATTCTATGAAGATGAAGTGAAAAAAGAAAAAGTGAAAAACACAAAGGGAGGAACTACCCTTAAAGGAATAGTCAAAAGAGAAACTAAATCAAATTAAAAGCTAGAAATAACCCCAAATGACCAGGAATACAAGTCATATCTCAGTAGTAACCTTGAATATTAATTAACTAAACTCACAATCAAAAGACATAGACTTGAAGATTGAATTAAATAACAAGACCCAACAATATGTTGTCTCCACATCCACAGACTGGAAGTGAAAGGATGGGAACTCTCATAGATTGCATAAACAAGCAGGGGTTTCCATCCTCAGATCAAGTGGACTTCAAGACAAAGTTAATCAGAAGGGACAAAGTCATTTCATTCTACTGAAGGGAATTATACAGTAGCAAGACATAATGATGGTAAATATTTATGCTCCAAACAATGGAGCATCTATGTACGTCAAACAAACCCTTCTCAATTTCAAGAATCAAATAGACCACAACACAATCAATAATACTGGGTGACTTTAACACACCCTTCTCCTACTGGACAGATCTAAACAAAAACTAAAACTATAGAACTAAATAATACAATCAATAATTTAGACAACAGACATATATAGAATATTTCATTGAGTGAATACTCTTTTTTTCTTGGCAGTACATGGATCCTTCTCTAAAATAGACCATATCTTATGCCACAAAGCAACTCTTAGTAAATTAAAAAAAAAATGGAGATAATTCCCTGCATTCTATCAGATCATAATGGAGACTGAAATTAGAAATCAACAATAAAAATATAGAAGCTCCTCTAACACATGGAGACTAAATAATACACTACTAAGTGATGAATAGTAGAAGAAATCAAGGATGAAATGAAAAAAATACTTAGCAATAAATGAGAATACTGAAACATCATAACAGAATCTCTGGGACACTATGATGGCATACTAAGGAAAGTTTATTGCATTGAGCTCATTTATTAAAAGAATAAAAAGTCAATAGATAAATGATCTAACATTACATCTTAAAGCCCTAGGAAAAGAACAAATCAACACCAAAACAGTAGAAGATAGTAAATAAATAAAATCAGAGCTGAAATCAATGAAATTGAAACAAAAGAAACAATTTATAAAAATGACAAAACAAAAAGTTGGTTCTTTGAAAAAAATAAAATTGATAAACCCCTAACCACACTAATGAAGAGAGAGAGAAAACCCAATATGTGATGAAAAAGAAAATATCACAATGGACAACTGAAATACAGAAGATAATTAGAAACTATTTTGAAAATTTCTACTCCAATAAAATAGAAAATATCGAGGACATTGACAAATTTCTAGAGACATATGACCTACCTAAACTGAATCAGGAGGTCACACAGGATTTAAACAGAGCAATTTCTAATAAGAAAATAGAAAATACCATCAAAAGACTACTACTACTAAGAAAAGCCCAGGACTAGACAGATTATCAGCCAAGTTATACAAGACCTTCAAAGAAAAATTAGCATCAACACTCCTCAAATTATTCCATGAAATAGAAAAGGAGGGAACCCTTCCAAACTTATTCTATGAGGTTAATATCACCCTAATAACAAAACCAGACAAAACACATCAAGGAAAGAAAACTTCAGACCAATATCTCTGATAAACATAGATGCAAAAATTCTCAATAAAATTCTGGCAAATTGCATACAAAGACATATTAAAAAGATAGTGCACCATGATCAAGTGGGGTTCATCCCAGGGATGCAGGGTTGGTTCAACATATGGAAAGCAATAAATGTAATTCATCATATCACTAGGCTTAAAAACAAGAATATGATCATCTCAAAAGACGTAGAAAAAACATTTGACAAAATACAGTACCCCTCATGTTCAAAACTTTAGAAAAACCAGGGATAGTAGGAACATACCTCAATATCATAAAAGCCATATATGCTAAACCCAAGGCCAACATAATTCTAAAGGGAGAAAAATTGAAAGCATTCCCTCTCAAAACTTGAACAAGACAAGGGTGTCCTCTTTTACCACCTTTATTCAACATTGTCCTTGAAACCCTAGCCAGAGCAATTCAATAGAAGAAAGAAATTAAAAGTATACAAATAGGAAAATAACTCAAACTATCACTGTTTGCCAATGAAATGATTCTATATTTAGAAGATCCAAAAAAGTTGACCAAAAAACTTCTAGAACTACTAAATGAATTCAGCAAAGTAGCAGGATATAAAATCAATACCCATAAATTCCTATACATCAGTAATGAATCCACTGAAAGAAAAGTAAAGAAAACTACCCCATTCACAATCTCCTCGAAAAAAAAAAAAAAAAAAAAAAAAAAAAGCTTGGGAACCAATCTAACAAAAGAGGTGAAAGACCTCTACAATGAAAACTACAGAACACTAAAGAACAAAATTGAAGAAGACCTTAGAAGATGGAAAGATCTCCCATGCTTCTGAATAGGCAGGATTAATATTGTCAAAATGGCCATACTACCAAAAGCATTATACAAATTTAATGCAATTCCCATTAAAATTTCAATGACATTCTTCATAGAACTAGAAAAAGCAATCATGAATTTCATTTGGAAAAATAAGAAACCCAGAATAGCCAAAGTGATCGTTAGCAAGAAAATGATTCAGGAGGTTTCACAAACCAGAACTTAAACTATACTACAGAGCTATAGTAATAAAAACAGCATGGTATAAGCACCAAAACAGACTTGTAGACCCATGGTACAGAATAGATGACACAGACAAACCCACATAAATATAGGTATTTCATACTAGACAAAGGTGTCAAAAACATTCACTGGAGAAAGATAGCCTATTCAACAAATGGTACTGGGAAAAATGGAAAGCCACATGTAACAAAATGAAATTAAACCTTTATCTCTCACCCTACATGAAACTCAACTCACTGTGGATCAAAGACTTAGGCACTAGAACAAAGAACCTGCAACTACTAGAAGAAAAAGTAGGCCCAAATCTTCACCATGTTGGCCTTGGATTTGATTTCCTTAAAAAGACCCCTAAAGCACAAGAAGTAAAATCAAGAATCAATGGGATGGAATCAAACTAAAAACTTCTCAGCAAAAGAAACAATCAATAATGTGAAGAGATAGCCTACAGATTAGGAGAAAATCTTTAACACACGTACCTCAGATAAAGTATTAATCTCTAGGATATATAAAGAACTCAAAAGACACCAGAAAAACAAATAACCCAATTAATAAATGGGTCAAGGAAATGAACAGATGCTTCACAAAGAAGAAATACAATCGATCAACAAATATATGAGAAAATGTTTATTTCTAGCAATTAGAGAAATGCAAATCAAAACTAAGATTTCATCTCACTCCAATCAGAATGGCAATTATCAAGAATACAAGCAACGATAAATGTTGGCGAGGATGTGGGGGAAAAGGTACACTCATACATTGCTGGTGGGACTGCAAATTGGTGTACCATTATGGAAAGCAGTATGAAGATTCCTCAGAAAACTTGGAATGAAACCACCATTATCCCACTCTTCAGTTTATACCCAAAGGACTTAAAATCAGCATACTACAGTGACACAGCCACATCAATGTTTATAGCAGCTCAACTTGCAATAGCTAAACTATGGAACCAACATAGATGGCCTTCAAAAGATGAATGGATAAAGAAAATGTGGTGTATATATATTCAATGGAATGTTACTCAGCTTTAAAGAATCAAATTATGGCATTTGCTAGTAAATGGATGGAGTTAGAGAATATCATGCTAAGCAAAATAAGCCAAACCCCCAAAACAAAGGCTAAATGTTTTTTGTGATATACAGATGCTAATTCACAAAAAGGGATGGGGAGGTAGGGAAGAATAGAGTTACTTTATATTAGGTAGAGAGGAGTGAAGGGAGGGGAATAGGCTTGGGGGTAGGAAGGATAGTAGAGTGAAACAGACATTATTACCTCATGTATATATGACTGCAGGACCGATGCGATACTACTATATATACAGTCAGAAAAATGAGAAGCTACATTCCATTTATGAAAGGTCTATCAAAATATATAAATGTATTCTGTCATGTACAACAAACTAGAGCAAATTTTTAAAAATCAAAATTTAAAAAGTACATAAACTCACAGTTCTGGTCTAAGAGCATGGCGCTGGCATCTGCTTAATTTCTAGCAAGAGTTATGTCTAGTCATGGAAAAAGCACATGTGCTAGGGACACTGAGGGTAGGTACCAGACTTGCTTTTAACAACAGTAACAAATCCAGTCCCCATGATAACTTATTCCTTCAAGGAAAGCATTAATCCCTCCTAAAGACCCCAATTCCTCTGAACAACATTATATTGAGCACCAAGCCTCAACATGAGTTTTGGTCAGGATAAACTATATGCTCTGGAAAATCTGACTCCAGTATATGAGAATCAGCCCCAAAATGCTATGAGACCAAAGGAAAGAGGCAGACAGATTCAGAACTTCAGATTGTAATTTATTGGGTAGAAGAGTAGTCCTTAGTGGCAGCAAGACCAGTGGATCCTCACAACTTGTGTCAGAAATAGGAAGCTTATAATGTAGTCAGGACAAAAGTGACTATCCAAACTGGAATGTGCCCGGTTTATCTTAAGTAACATCAAAGACTTTTGGCATATTACTGGTACTTATGGCACAAGTGTCCAGATGTAAAGCTCCACTTACTGCTCTAATGGTTTTGTTCATTTATATTGTGTGAGCAAACTATGTGGGAGAAACCAACCAGGGTTACTCAGGGACGATCATAGCAGTTACATCTCAAGATGGCTGCAGACAGGGAAAGCTATATCCATACACTGTATTCAAACCATTGCAGTAGGTAAGCCCTAAATGTAATTACATGAATCCTTAGAAGAGGGAGGCAGAGACTGATTTAGCATGCAGAAGAGCTGACAGTGATGTAATTACAGAGACAGAGATGGTAATACATGCTACACACTAAGGAAGCTCAACAGTCACCAGAAGCTGAGAGAGACAAGGGAATCCTGTCCATATAACTTTTCAGAGGGTGCAGTATTACAAATGCCTCTATTTTAGTCCAGTAAACCTGATTTTGGACTTCTCATCTCCAGAACTGTGAGAATAACTTTTCCTCATTTTAACCCATCAAGAGGTTGGCCACTGATAACTAATACAGGTTTCTAGAGTGTCAACTCCAAACTCTTGATGATTTCCAAGGCACATACTGACTCAGTGGTAGAGAGGATGGTAGAGTATCTTCTATGGATATGGCTCATCAGCTCCTTGCCACTGTATCTAATTGTGAGTCTGGAAGTTGCCTCACAAGTCAATTGACTCAAATGTACAATCCAGTGTGTCATCTCCCCCTTCAGTGGTCTCTTCATATGATCACCAGGCCTCTTTTTAAATAATTTATTCCACTAGCAGGGACTTCACTACTTTTAAGGTTTACAATCCATGGTTGGACAGTGTTATGGTTTAGATATGAGGTGAGGTATCCCCTAAAAGCTCCTGTGTTAATGCAAGAATGTTCAGAATTGAAATGACTAGATTAAGAGAGAGCTATAACCTGATCAGTAGATTAACCTGTTCGATAGATTAATAATTTAAATGGACAAATTGGGTGGTAATTGTAGTAACATGGGGTATGACTGAAAGAAGTAGGTGACTGGGGGAGTGCCTTTGGTGTTTATCTTTTGTTCTTGTTTGGCTATCTCTGCTTCCTGTATCATGAGCTGAACAGCTTTCCTCCACCAAGGCTTTCCACCATGATGTTCTCACCTCATCTCAGGCCCAGAGCAAGGGAATCGACTGACCACAGACTGAGACCTCAGAAACCATGAACCAAAATAAACTTTTCCTCAAAAATAATTTTTTTTTGGATTCAGGAGAAATCTCTTTTGCCCTTTTGTATATTGCTAGGATTATTATTGTAAGCCAAGGTGTTTTTTTCTCATATGTAGTAAAAGGACTTTTTAAAAACTCAAGTTATTTTTAGGTAGTGATCTGAATCAGAGTTATGTGAAAAAGTACCATGGGACCTGTCTTTCACCACAAAACTGAAAGCTCTGTTTACTTTTATAAATATCATATATCAAGTATGGTACCTGCTATGTATTAGACATAATATTAGATAATCTACATACATAGAATAAGTATAATAATGTTTAATAGCAAGTTCTCTGGGTTGGTGAGTTCAAATCCTGACTCCCTGTAGCTGTGTTGTCCTTATGTAAGTTACCTGTTTTTCTTGTGCCTCAGTATTAGGTATCTGGCAGACTAAAAATATTAACTAATGCACTAAGCAGTGTTTGATATCTAGTAAAAGCTCAATGAATATTCTCACTCTTTCAGTAATTACAAGGTAGGTATAGTATTGTTATCTCCATTTTAAGATGAGGAAGCTGAAACTCCAAAGTTATGTTTTAAAGACTACTCTTGGTTCTTAAGATATAGTCCAAGTTTCTCAACAAGCATTTCAAGGCTATTTATTATTGGGCCCCCTCCTCCTACCTTCTCCAATCTTCTCTGTCACTGCCCACCTCCTCTGCTCTTCTTCCCCCACCTCCTCTGCTCTTCTTCCCCCACCTCACACAACATACTTTAGTTTTGTCTATCTTGAACCTCTATAGTTTCCCTGGTATGTGTCTCCATTTTCTCAGGCCTTTCCTCAAACTGCTTCACCTACCTGACCCCCACCTCTACCAATCAAGCCTCTCTCCTTTGGCTAATATCTATTTATACTTTCAAGTTCTCAATGTAGACATCCTTCCTTCTGGAAAATGCCTCTGTCTGATTCCTCATGTTTACTAAATGGCTCTCCCAGATATTCCCATTATGCCCTGTACTTGCCCATGTATTTGCAAATTCAATTATTGTTTTTATCCATTGGACTCTAAGTTCCCTAAGGGCAAGGTGCACGTTAAATTAAATATTAAATATTGTCTTCACAGCACCTAGCACATGAATGTATGAGAGATGGACAGATATAAAAAGGGGTACCTCACAAAATGTTGGTAAACTAGTAAGGTAACAACACTGCATATGTGTGTGCATATGTATCATGGACCAAGTTTTTCCTTTTGGTATTTTTGGATGCTACTTGCTGCTGTCATGGATGAAGTCAACAGAAGTAAGCCAATGTTTGGAAAGGTTCTGTATAAGAAGGAAGGGCTGCTGGCATCTGGAGCACTCTGGGGATTCTGTTTCTTTGACCTTTGGCCTTGCTTACTCCTAGCTATTGGAGTGGCATATCCACCTTATAGTGGGGCTGAGAAGGTAGTTACTTATGTGGCATAAGGTGAGGGCCTTGTTCTTCTTCTTATTGGGGAAGCAAAACATTTGAAACACTACTTAGTCCTGAATAAGAATATTTTATAAATTTTTTCCACAAAGAGACAACTAAAACATTTCCGTTGTTATATATATTTAAACTATATAATATGGTGTTGTGATATATACCTGCATAGTGAAATGATTACCACAGTGAGGCTAATTAACATATCCTTCACCTTACAGTTACCATTGTGTGTGTGTGTGTGTGTGTGTGTGTGTGTGTGTGTGTGTGTGTGTGTGAGAGAGAGAGAGAGAGAGAGAGAGAGAGAGAGAGAGAGCTATCAGAACATTTAAGATCCACTCCTAGCAAATTCAAAGATGCAGGTACAATGCTATTGACTATGCTCACTTCCTATGGTTTGTATATGGTTTGTTTCCCTAAGGTTCATGTGCTAGCTTCATCCCCAGTATGGTGGTACTGAGAGAGAGGTGGAGCATAGAGGGAGGTTATTGGGTATATTATGCTCAGAAAAGACTAAGAATAGTTTTGAGGGGCTCTGGAGTTCTTGTAAGAGGGTTATTATAAAAGAACAAGCCTGGGTGGGTATGATGGTACAATTTATAACTCTAGGTACTTCAGAGTCTGAGGCAGAGGGATAGCAAGTTTGAGGCCAGGCTTGGAAACTTAGAGATGTAGCTCATTGGTACAGCCTCCCTAGGTTCAATCCACAGTACCATAAAACAAACAAACAAACAAATCCAAAAAAACAAAAACAAAAACCAAGCCTGATTTCCCATTTTTTTTTTTTTTTAATTTCTGTCTGGTGATGTGATCTCTTCCTCCTGCACATGTTCCTACCATTGTGATGCTATTTCCGTGGTGTTATCTCCAGAACTGAGCTAATGCCAGCAGCAAGCCCTTGAACCTCCAGAACTGTAAGCGGAATACACCTTTTTATAAAGTTATCCAACCTCAGGTATTTTGCTATAGAAGGGAATATGGATGAATATAATCACCACGCTGTAAATTAGCTCTCTAGAACTTAATCAATATATAATTAAAGTTTATATCCTTTGACTGTTTTATGGTTTGGATATTAAAGTATTCCCTAAGGACCATGTGCTATTGTGAGGTAGTAGAACCTTTAGAAAGTGGGGCCTAGTAAAGGAAGTTAGGTCCTTAGGGTAGTAACTTTGAAGGGTAAATTGGGATCCTGGTTCTTTCTTCTCACTCTGCTTGCCAGTCACCATGAGGTACTGTACTGCAAAGCAAATAGACCAAGTGACCATAGACTGAAACTTTTGAAATCATAGCCCCAAATAAATCATTCTTCTTTTTATGTTGATTTTCTCAGGCATTTTGTCCCAATGACAGCTGACTAACAAAGACAGAAATCCCTTCTTCACCCCACTCCCAGCCCCCAGAAATTACTATTTTTCTCTCTGTTTCCATAAGTTTGGCTTTGTTAGATTCCACATATAAGACAGATCATGCTGTATTTGTCTTTCTATGACAGACTTATATCACGTAGCATAAGTTCCTTTTAGTTTATCCAATTTGGTAGGATTTCCTTGGTTTTTTTTTTTTGGTATCGGGATTGAACCCAGGGGTGCCTTAACCAGTGTAACCACTGAGCCACATGCCCAGTCCTGATTTATATTTTATTTAGAGAGGAGTCTTACTGAGTTGCTAAGTACCTTGCTAAGTTGCTTAGGCTAGTTTGAATTTACAATCCTCCTGCCTCAGCCTCCCGAGTTCACTGGGATTACAGGCATTTACTACCACACCTGGCTGCATTTCTTTCTTCTTAAAAACCAAATAAAATTTCACCATATATGTATACCATATTTTCTGTATCCATCATCTGTCAGTGGACACTTAGGTTGTTTCCATATCTTGACTGTGTAAACAACAGTGCACTGAATGTGCAAGATACCCTTCCAGAGTATCTCTTCAAAAATATGGATTTCATTTCCTTTGGATATATACCCAGAGGTGGGGCTGCTGGATCATATGGTACTCCTCTTTCTTTCTAATTTTATGAGGAACATTCATACTGTTTTCTATATTGTCTGTACTAATTTACAATTCCACTAACAATGTGCTTTTCTCTGCATGCTCACCAATTCTAGTTATCATTTGGTTTTTTGACCCCTTCTAACTGGTGTGTGGTGATACCACTTTTTGATTTGGATTTGAATTTTTATGATGATTGGTGATGTTGAGCACCTTTCCATATACCTGTTGGCCATTTGTATATCTTCTTTAGAAAAATGTCTATTTAGATTCTGTTCTCATTATTATTATTTTTTTATTGTAAACAAATGGGATACATGTTGTTTCTCTGTATATGGAGTAAAGGCATACCATTTGTGTAATCATAAATTTACATAGGGTAATGTTGTTTGATTCATTCTGTTATTTTTTCCCTTCCCCCCCACCCTTCCCACCCTCTTTTCCCTCTATATAGTCCTTCCTTCCTTCATTCTTGCCCCCCTCCCTAACCCTAACCCTAAACCTAACCTAACCCTAACACTAACCCCTCCCACCCCCCATTATGTGTCACCATCCACTTATCAGCCAGATCATTTGTCCTTTGGTTTTTTAAGATTGGCTTATCTCACTTAGCATGATATTCTCCAACTTCATCCATTTGCCTGCACATGCCATAATTTTATCATTCTTTATGGCTGAGTAATATTCCATTGTATATATATACACCACAGTTTCTTTATCCATTCATCAATTGAAGGACATCTAGGTTGGTTCCACAGTCTGGCTATTGTGAATTGAGCAGCTATGAACATTGATGTGGCTGTATCTCTGTAGTATGCTGATTTTAAGTCCTTTGGGTATAGGCCAAGGAGTGGGATAGCTGGGTCAAATGGTGGTTCCATTCCAAGCTTTCTGAGGAATCTCCACACTGCTTTTCAGAGTAGCTGCACTAATTTGCAACCCCACCAGCACTATATGAATGTACCTTTTTCCCCACATCCCCACCAACACCTATTGTTGCTTGTGTTCTTGATAATCGCCATTCTAATTGGGGTGAGATGGAATCTTAGGGTAGTTTTGATTTGCATTTCTCTTATTACTAGAGATGTTGAACATTTTTTCATATATCTGTTGATTGCTTGTAGATCTTCTTCTGTGAAGTGTCTGTTCATTTCCTTAGCCCATTTGTCAATTGGATTATTTGTATTCTTGGTGTAGAGTTTTTTGAGTTCTTTATATATTCTGGAAATTAGTGCTCTACCTGAAGTATGAGTGGCAAAGATTTTCTCCCATTCTGTAGGCTCTCTCTTCACATGACTGATAGTTTCCTTTGCTGAGAGAAAGATTTCTAGTTTGAATCTATCCCAGTTATTGATTCTTGATTTTATTTCTTGTGCTATGGGAGTCCTGTTAAGGAAGTCTGATCCTAAGCCGACATGTTGAAGATTTGGACCTACTTTTTCTTCTATATGATGAAGGGTCTCTGTCTGATTCCGAAGTCCTTGATCCATTTTGAGTTGAGAGAGGGTGAGAGATAGGGGTTTAATTTCATTCTGTTGCATATGGATTTCCAGTTTTCCCAGCACAATTTGTTGAAGAGGCTATCTTTTCTCCATTGCATATTTTTGGCCCCTTTGTCTAGTATGAGAAAATTGTATTTATTTGGGTTTGTGTCCGTGTCCTCTATTCTGTACCATTGATCTACCTTTCTATTTTGGTACCAATACCATGCCGTTTTTGTTACTATTGCTTTGTAGTAGAGTTGAAGATCTGGTATTGCGATACTCCCTGCTTCTCTCTTCCTGCTAAGGATTGCTTTAGCTATTCTGGGTTTCTTATTCTTCCAGATAAATTTCATAATTACTTGCTCTATTTCTGTAAGGTATGTCATTGGGATTTTAATTGGAATTGCATTGAATCTGTATAGCACTTTTGGTAGTATGGCCATTTTGACAATATTAATTCTGCCTATCCAAGAACATAGGAGATCTTTCCATCTTCTAAGGTTTTCTTTAATTTCTTTCTTTAGTGTTCTGTAGTTCTCATTGTAGAGGTCTTTCGCCTCTTTTGTGAGATTGATTCCCAAGTATTTTATTTTTTTCGAGGCTATTGTGAATGGGGTAGTTTTCCTAACTTCTCATTCTGAAGATTCATCACTTATGTATAAAAATGCATTGGATTTATGAGCATTGATCTTGTAACCTGCTACCGTACTGAATTCACTTATGAGTTCTAAAAGTTTTCTGGTGGAATTTCCGGATTCCTCTAAATACATAATCATGTCATCAGCGAACAGGGATACTTTGAGTTCTTCTTTTCTATTTGTATCCCTTTAATTTCTTTGGTTTGTCTAATTGCTCTGGCTAGTGTCTCAAGGATGATGTTGAATAGAAGTGGTGAAAGAGGGCATCCCTGCCTTGTTCCAGTTTTTAGGGGGAATGCTTTCAGTTTTTCACCATTTAGAATGATATGGCCATGGGCTTAGCGTGGATGGCCTTTACAGTGTTAAGGAATGTTCCCACTATCCCTATTTTTTCTAGTGTTTTGAGCATGAAGGGATGCTGTATTTTAGCAAATGCTTTTTCTGCATCTATCAAAATAATCATGTGATTCTTAACTTTAAGTCCTTTGATATGGTGAATGATATTTATTGATTTCCGGATGTTGAACCAACCTTGCATCCCTAGGATGAAACCCACTGATCGTGGTGCCACTATCTTTTTAATATATTTTTGGATGCAATTTGCTGAAATTTTGTTGAGAATTTTTGCGTCGATGTTCATTAAGGATATTGGTCTGAAATTTTCTTTCCTTGATGTGTCTCTGTCTGGTTTAGGTATCAGGGTTGGCTTCATAGAATGAGTTTGGGAGGGTTCCCTCCTCTTCTATTTCATGGAATACTTTGAGGAGTATTGGAATGAGCTTTTCTTTAAAGGTTTTGTAGAACTTGGCTGAGAACCCATCTGGTCCTGGACTTTACTTTCTTGGTAGGCTTTTGATGACCTCTTCTATTTCATTGCTTGAAATTGATTTATTTAAGTTGTGTATGTCCTCCTCGTTCAGTTTAGGTAATTCATATGTCTCTAAAAACTTGTTGATGTCTTCGAGGTTTTCTGTTTTGTTGGAGTACAGATTTTCAAAATAGCTTCTAATTATGTTTTGTATTTCACTCGTGTCTGTTGTGATATTTCCTTGTTCATTCTGAATTTTAGGAATTTGAGTTTTCTCTCTCTTTCTCTTTGTTAGTGTGGCTAAGGGTTTATCAATTTTGTTTATTTTTTCAAAGAACCAACTCTTTATTTTGTTAATTTTTTCAATTGTTTCTTTTGTTTCAGTTTTGTTGATTTCAGCTCTGATTTTAACTATTTCCTGTCTTCTACTACTTTTGGTGTTGGTCTGCTCTTCTTTTTCTAGGGCTTTGAGGTGTAGTGTTAAGTCGTTTATTTGTTGATTTCTACTTCTTTTGTTGAATGCACTCCATGAAATAAATCTTCCTCTAAGTACTGCTTTCACATTTTGATATGATGTGTCTTTGTTCTCATTTACTTATAAGAATTTTTTATTTCCCTCCTGATGTCTTCTGTTATTCATTCATCATATAATAATGTATTATTAATCTCCAGGTATTGGAGAAGTTTCTGTTTTTTATTCTGTCATTTATTTCTAATTTCAGACCATATGATCTGATAGAATTCAAGGTATTATCTGTATCTTCTTGTATTTGCTAACAGTAGCTTTGTGGCATAAAACATGGTCTATTTTAGAGAAGGATCCATGTGCTGCTGAGAAGAAAGTGTATTCGTTCTTTGTTGGATGGTATATTCCATATAAGTCGGTTTAAATCTAAATTGTGGATTGTGTTATTGAGATCTATGATTTCTTTATTCAATTTTTGTTTGGAAAGATCTATCCAATGGTGAGAGAGGTGTATTAAAATCGCCTAGTATTATTGTGTTGTGGTCTATTTGATTTCTGGAATGAGAAGAATTTGTTTGACGTGCATGGATGAGCCAATGTTCAGGGCATAAATATTTATGATTGTTATGTCTTGCTGATTTATGCTTCCCTTAAGCAGTATGAAATGTCCTTCTTTATCCCTTCTGACTAGTTTTGGCTTGAAGTTCACATTATCTGAAATGAGGATGGATACTCCAGCTTTTTTGCTGTGTCCGTGTGCTTGGTATGTTTTTTCCCATCCTTTCACCTTTAGTCTATGGGTATCTCTTTCTATGAGATGAGTCTCTTGCAGGCAGCATATTGTTGGATTTTTCTTTTTAATCCAATCTGCCAGTCTATGTCTTTTGATTGATGAGTTCAGGCCATTAACATGCAGGGTAATTATTGTGATATGATTTGTATTCCCAGTCATTTGACTCATTTTTGTTTTTTTGACATGATTGGTTTTTCTTTATTTGGCTATTCCTTTAGGCTAGTTCCTCCCGTTGCTGATTTGCATCGTTGTTTTCATCTCTTCCTCATGGAATATTTTGCTGAGATTGTTCTGTATTCCTGGATTTCTTTTTGTAAATTCTTTTAGCTTTTGTTTATCATGGAAGGATTTTATTTTGTCGTCAAATCTGAAAGTAAGTTTTGCTGGGTATAAGATTCTTGGTTGGTATCCGTTTTCTTTCAGTTTCTTTTTCAACAACATTGGTAAATGTTGTTCCAGGCCCTTCTAGCTTTTAGGGTCTGGACTGAAAAATCTGCTGATATTCTTATTGGTTTCCTCTGAATGTAATTTGATTCTTTTCCCTCGCAGCCTTTAAAATTCTGTCTTTATTTTGTTTGTTAGGTATTTCATAATAATGTGCCTTTGTGTGGGTCTGTTGTAATTTTGTATATTGGAGTCCTATAAGCCTCTTGAACTTGATTTTCCATTTCATTCTTCAGATTTGGGAAATTTTCTGATATTATTTCATTGAATAAATTGTTCATTCCTTTGGCTTGTTTCTCTAAGCCTTCCTCAATCCAATAATTCTTAAATTTGGCCTTTTCATGATATCCCATAATTCTTGTAGATTCTATTTCATGATTTCTTACCATCTTCTCTGGTCAATTTTGTTTTCAAGATTAACTATTTTGTCTTCAGTGTCTGAGGTTCTGTCTTCCAGGTGTTCTGCCCTATTGATTATGCTTTCTATGGAGTTTTTAACTTGGTTTATTGTTTCCTTCATTTCAAGGATTTCTGTTTTTTTTTTTTTTTCAGTATCTCTAACTCTTTATTGAAATGACCTCTTGCTTCCTGTATTTGCTCTTTTAACTGTTGACTGGTGCGATCATTTAATGCCTGCATTTGGTCTTTCATCTCCTCCTTCAATGCCTGCATTTGCTCTTTCATCTCCTCGTTTGCTTCCCTGATTGTTTTAATTATGTACATTCTGAACTCCCTTTCTGACATTTCTTCTGCTGTGCTTTCATTGGGTTTTATTGATATAGTATCTAGATTTGTTTGGGACATTTTCTTCCCTTGTTTTCTCATATTGGGCAGATATCAGTTGGACTCTGAGATATTGCAATTTCCTCTATTGGCTTATAGTTTCCCTTTAGATTTCCAGTATATCACCTCTCAGCCTTCATTAGCCTGAATTCTTGGAGGAACTTGATAATGCAGGCTTCTGAAGAAAGCTGTCCCTGGCCGCTACTGGTTCCAGGGCTGGGGGCTGGTTCTGCATGGAAATTCTCTCACTGGGCTATCCTGCTCCTAGAAGATGGCTATAAACAGGGCCTGCTTCTACCTGAGGGAGCCAGGCTGCTCAGGGAAGAAAGCCTCTCCCTGTCCTGCCTTGGTCCCAGAAGCCACCTGCGGGCCCGCCGCTGGGTCCAGGGCTTGGGGTTGGCTCTGTGCAGAAAAGCTCTCACTGGGCGGGTCTGCTCCTAGAAGCTGGCTGTGGATCGAGCCTGCCGCAGAAGACTCTCGCTGCCCTGCCCTGCTCCGAGAAGCTGCCCCTGTCGGGGCCTGCCGCCCGGGCCAAGCTTTACCCAGTGGGAGAGACTCACCCTGTGGCTCTATGTTGGTCCGAGTCTCTCAATGCCTCCCCTTCTTGAATCCTGAGATCTGGAGCGACAGGAGATGCAGTCACCCTCTAGTCCGCCATCATGGATCCTCCTGTTCTCATTATTAAATTGGGTTATTTGTTGGGCTTTGCTGTTTTGCTTTGTTTTTCTTTTTTGACATTAAGTTATATAAGATTCTTATTTGTTTGGGATATTAGTTGCCTATCAACTACATGGTTGTCAAATACTGTCAACCCTCTAAATCTGTAGGTTTTTCATCTGTACATTTAACCATGGATCAAAAGTATAAGAATGTACATTGAACATGTACATAGTTTTTTATTATTCCCTAAACAATTTGGTATAATAAAGCTATTCACATAGCATTACATTATATTAGGTATTATAAGTAATCTAGAGATGATTTAAAGTATATAGGAGGAACTGGGATGTAGTTCAATAAGCACGTTCCCCACATGTTTAGACCTGGTTTAATACCCAGCACCTTGCAGACGGGAGAACGTGCATATGAATCTTGTAAGTATGATGCCACTTTATATAAGAGACTCGAGCATATATGAATTTGGGGGGCAGGGAAAGGGGTTGGAGTCTATCCCTGGTGATAACACTTTATCCCATTTCATATATTATCTTTTTGTTTTGTTTATTGCTTCCTTTGCTGTATGGAAACCTGTTAGTTTGATATAGGTCCACTTATTTATTTTCGCTTTTGTTGTCTGTGCTTTTGATATTATATCCAAAACATCATTGCCATGACCAATGTCAAAGATTTTCCCCTGTTTTCCAAGAGTAGGTTTTAGTAAGAGGCAGAAATGCTGGGAGTCAGAAGGACATTTAAGCTGTCTAAAAGGGTTTAAGTGGTGTTTGTGCATAAAGTGAGAACTATGAATATTTTGATGTAGAGTCTACACTGTGGATGTGGATTGAAGATTCTGTAATACTCAACATACTGTATTTGTGGAGAGGAAAGTTTGACATTTCTCACAGGATTCAGAAATGTCATTTGATTTAGAATAAATACCATGCATACTGAGCTGCCAAGAAAGGAGGATTGTTCATGCTTACTAGCTTTGCATCTTACGGCAAAATAAGTGCAAAGGAAGGGAGTTCCAGATTCACTGTCCCCTGAGCATAGATGAATTTACTGTATAACAATCAATGGCTCCTGAGCTTCAGAGCCATTCACTTACATGAGCCCTTGTCACATATTTGCAAGGTCATTGTAATATTTGCAGATATTTTAATCATAATTGACTGAGACCATTGATTAAAATCACTGCATTTTTCTACTTCTGTTGACATCAGGTGGTGCTGGAGTAAGTGTGGGCATCTTGGATCTAGCTAAAGAGAAGTTGATTTAGAGATACATTTGGGTTAGAGCAATGTATTCATGTTGTTCGCAGTTTTGTATGGAGTTGAATTACTGCTGCTTGTCCCAATGTTGTATTTACTTCCTAGAATATTCCTACAGACTACTGTGTGATCTCATCCGGCATTATGACAAGACATCAGCAACAAAAACCCCAGATGCTTAAGCTTTAGATGCTACAGAACTTGGATCTACCCTCTCCCTGGGCATGGTGCTCAAGCATCCAGAGTCTGTGCACTCCCAGGTAACATCCTAAGTAAGAGGATGGTAGCAGAGGATGCTTTGATTTTTGAGCTCCTGCCCTACATGGTACTTCCCTGGTCAAGACCAGTGAAGGGATTCATTCTGAGAAAATGTATAGCCCAATCATGTGCTATTCTTTGAATATAATATGATTTAGAGCATTTTTACATACGAGAAAAAAAATGCATCTGTATTATTTTCCCTCTTGCTTGGTCTACATCCTTTTTGCTTTTGTAGTCATGTCTTGTAGAGTAGGAAGCAAGTATGAGTGGGATAATATGACTTGTTCTATATGAATTCCTAATTTAACCTTTCCCATTAATTTGGTTCATTATAGATTTATGTACTTTTTGTTGTTTCAATATTTGTAAAAATGTAAAACTACTCAATACTTATTGTAGAAAACAAAAGCTTCATAACTCACTCATTGCTAATTGTTGTGAACTCTTTTTTTGCATACTGTACTTTGTGTATTGTGTTAAATTATTAGAAACTTTTTCCTCACTTAAGTGAGGCCAATATTGCTTTGCAACTTGCTTTTTCTTCCCTAACAGTATATCTTGGATATTTTTACATGAAACTTTTTTTTTTGGCCTGGTAATACCATTAATTTAGTTAATAAAATCCTTACATTTGAGTTTTTATATACCATAACAAATGATGCTATAATAAGTAAGCAGCCTTACTCAAATTTCTTTGTATACTTTGGGAGCATTTCCTAGTAATATACATTTCTAGTCATGGAATTGTGGGATGAAAAGGTGAGTGTGTGAGTGTATATGTCTGTGTAGTCACATATATATGTATATAATAAAAATATTAACAGATATTATTGTTTTCTTATTGACTTTTAAGAGCATAAGATATCAGTGCCTCATCCTAGAATGACTCTTGATAGCAAAGGACACTTGCTATTGCTTCTAAATGCTTAAATATTCCTATGAAGATTCCTTCATGATAGAGTCAATGATGTTGCATATAACTAATGACAGTGAGTGGGGATGTTTTACACAGTTAAAAATTAGAAAAAATGGGTATTGGTCAAAAAATTGTATGGAAGGTAAATTTGTTCTGTTTGGGAGAAGTTATCACTCTTCTTCTGTAAACTAAGGAAGATACCTAAATCTGAAGCACAGGTCCCCTTACCAGGCTTACACAGAACTCCATGATAGACATTGGTCCTAATTCTGAGCACAGATAAACATAACATGGATAGATTATTTTACTTTTCATGAATTTGTTTGCCTCATGCCAGACTCTGTATTTAACATTTATATCCAGAAAAGTTAGGTGCATTTTAATTTTATAAGAAATTCATGTTTTGAAGTACTTCTGAATTTACCAGCTAGAATCTATTGTGTGGCATGTTTTTCCTGGAAGCTCTTGAATTCTCTTACTTTGCATGGATTAGAACTTATTCACAATTCTAATACATATTGAAAACAATGAAAATATGTTTTAAATATGCTAAATTTTCTATAAACATTGGGATCGTTAGACAAGGAAATCCTTGGGTCAAAAATTGCGATTGATGGGCTGTGGTTATAGTTCAGTGGTAGAGCACTTGCCTAGCATGTGTGAGGTACTGGGTTCAATTCTCAGCATCATATATATATAGAATACAGGTCCATTGACAACTAAAAAATATTTTTAAAGAAGTTCCAATTGACAGACCACTAGATGTATCTGTTTCACAAATATTTCCTTCATAGTTTAAGAACCATATTGAACTAGATACTAATGCTTAAAAATGGAGAATCTTCTCTTAAAAAAGGAAATGTTTTGGCAATAACAGAGTGAATTCATGTTGGTAATGAATTGTAACTACAGAGTGACTATTATTTTCAGACAGGGTCTGAAGTCTCAATTTGCCACAGTTTCCTGCCATTCTTTGATGTATTACATCTGGCCTTAATTATCTGTTGTACATTAAGAACATTGTTCTTTTTTATTTGTAGGTAAATAAAAATATAAAAGGGCATCTGCTGCAAGGAAATTCCTATTTTTTTCACTAATAAGTTGAAGACATGAAGACATAAAGCTTCTTTATTGTTTTTCCCTGGTACATTCATCTTCTTAAATGATGGTGAGAAATACAGAGACATTAGAAGCAGTAAACACCATAGAGATATTAACTTCTTCACAACTATTCCTAACAGATTGCTCCATTAGCTGGTGAAAAAGAAGAGGACTGGAAGGTTATACCTCCTGGAGTTCACAATCTTACGCTTTAATTTCTTTATGTCTTTCTGTACTTTATATTTCTCTAAGCCATTTTGTTTTCTGTATTGTTGGAGGGAGTTGAGAGAGTCATGAATTGATTTAAATCCTGAGAGAGGAAAAGACAATATATATATTAATGCATTGGAACTCTTTTTCTTCAGTAAAGATTTACAGATTAGCAGTCCTGCCATAATTGATCATTGTTTAATTCAAAGCATATTAAATTCCTCTAAGACCCCATCTAAAAATAAACAAAATCCATTTCTTATATATCATGAAGATATATTAATAGAATTTTAACTTGATCTGACTTTTTGAGAAATTTTATTTTCCTTTGCCTCTCCCCAAATGTTTAATGAAGTAATTCTATATTTCAACTATATTTAATTTTTTTTCTTTCTACAAGAGGTTTGTGTAATTTTAAAGAAAAATTTAAAAAAAATTTTAGCTGTCAATGGACATTTATTTTATGTGGTGCTGAGCATCGAACCCAGTGACTCACACATGTGAGGCAAGTGCTCTACCACTGAGCTATAATCCCAGCTCCTAATTTTTTAAATTTGTTCTAATTAGTTACAAGTGATAGTAGAATGCATTTTGACACATCATACATAAATGGAGTATAATTTCTCATTCTTTTGGTTGTACATGATGTAGAAATACACCACTTGTGTAGTCATATATGTACAGAGGATAATAATGTCTGATTCATTCTACTTTTCTTCCTACCCTCATACTTCCTCCCCTCCCTTCACTCCCCTCTGCCTAGTCCAAAGTACCTTTATTCTTCCCCTACCCACCCCACTTATTGTGAATTAGCATCCGAATATCACAGAAAAACATTAGGCCTTTGGTGTTTTGGGTTTGGCTTATTTCACTTAGCATGATATTCTCCAAGTCCATCTATTTGCCTACAAATGCCAGAGTTTCATTTTTCTTTAAGGCTGAGTCATACTCCATATTTTCTTCGTCCTTTCATCTGTTGAAGGGCATCAACATTGGTTCCATAGTTAGCTATTGCAAATTGAGCTTGCTATTAAACAATGATGTGGCTGCATCACAGTAGTATGCTGATTTTAAGTCCTTTGGGTATAAACAGAGGAGTGGGATAATGGTGGTTTCATTCCAAGTTTTCTGAGGAATCTCCATACTGTTTTTCCATAATGGTTACACCAATTTGCAGTCCCACCAGCAATGTGTGAGTGTACCTTTTCCCCTACATCCTCGCCAATATTCTCATTGCTTATATTCTTGATAATTGCCATTCTGATTGGAGTGAGATGAAATCTTAGTTTTGATTTGCATTTCTCTAATGCTAGAAATGAACAATTTTTTCATATATTTGTTGATCAATTTTATTTCTTCTGTGAAGTGTCTGTTCAGTTCCTTAGCCCATTTATTGATTGGGTTATCTGGTTTTTTTTTATGTTAAGTTTTTCGAGTTCTTATATATCCTGGAGATTACAGAGACAAACCCACATAAATATAGTTATCCCATAATAGACAAAGGTGCCAAAAACATTCATTAGAAAAAAGATAGCCTCTTCAACAAATGGTGCTGGGAAAACTGGAAATCCATATGCCAGCCAAAATGAAATTAAACCCCTCTCACCTTGCCAAAAATCAAAATGGATCAAAGACTTAGGCACTAGAACAGAGATCCTGCACCTAATAGGAAAAAAGTAGACCCAAATCTTCACCATGTCAGCTAGGATCTGACTTCCTTTTCTTTTGGGGGGATGTGGTGGTTTACTGGGTCTCTAAATACAATAACAAAATAGAATCTGACTTCCTTAACAAGAATACCAAAGTGCAAGCAGTACAATCAAGAATCAAAAAATGGGATGGATTCAAACTAAAAAATCTTTTCAGCAAAGGAAACAATCAATAACATTAAAGAGAACTTACAGAATGGGAGAAATATTACCATGGGCACCTCAGATAGAGCATTAATCTCCAGGATTTGTGTGATTAAAAAAAATTCTTGTTATCAGGTTTGAAGGTAAAGCCCCCAATGAGATTTGAAATTTCTCTAAAAGTAGCCGGTTTGAAAGAGTGGTTACCCTCTTCCCTCCCAGCACTTTGTATCTCTCTTATACATATCTAGACACCTCATGACTGCAGACCTACAGACCTCAAACTTCTCAAAATGCAGCCCATTTCTTACTGAGGCCTTCACATAGTTGTTTCTCAACACATTTTTATTAAAGGTATAATTAATTTGGAGTCCTCCTTGCTAGAACTCCCACTAGGTAAAATGCAGAAATTCATAGATTGTCAATTTCTCTTCGCTATTCCTGGTATTATACCAATGAAATGATAAAAATAAATCTTGAGAGTTAAGAAGAAAGTCAGGCCAGTTTTAGAAGTACCAGTTAGGTTTGGGACATGATTCCTGGCCAGGTAATTCATTATTTTGACCTTGGTGGTGGGAAGTGGGGATGTGAGGGTTAGATTTCCGGGCAACAAATTCTACTTATGTGCCAGAAAAATCTGCTAGAATGAAACAGTAATGTCTTCCCAAGGCATCTCCACTGCATCTCTTGATGGGACAAAAAATTTATGGAATTTAAATGTGAATTTTTCTGAGATCTAGAAGATAGAGAATGGGTTGGGGTTTCTCTCATATAAGAACTCCTCTGATTCCTGGTAATTCCCTCAAAATTGTGACTTGAGGCAGATGCTGCTCCACAGCACCTATCCCATGTTTTTCCTTTTGACAAATTAGATGAGTCTTTCAAATTAATCCTCTTTGATGTTAGCTCAGCTTGACACTGCTGCCATTAGCCTCTTAAGAGGAAAAGCAGTCATTATACTGGACTGTGGTAATTCATCTCTTCCTCACTTCTAAAGGTCAAGTTTCCAGTCTGACATCTGTCTAGGCTCATTACCTGCAGTCAATGAGAGGACATTTGATTTAGGCTCCTAATTTATAATATACCCACAAGTCAGGTCTTGGTGATCTCTAAGGACTTTTCATGTCTAGGATCCTATGATTTAGATTCTCTTAGAGAATCTCAGGCAGCAACAGGATTGTGACATTACCTAATGTGAATGAAGAAGTTGACTCATTTATACATGTTCCAGTGGTATGCTGACATCCTGTAGGATATTTAGAAGGCCAAATTAAATACATAATCATGTAACTAATGAAAAGATTGATCCCTGGTCTGTGACTCAAAGTAGGAAATTCTGAGCAATTAGACAGGAAAGGAGAATTATTCTTTCCTTAATAAAAGGTACTCACCTGATTGATATTCATTCTGTATTTCTCTAGTTCGTTCCAGATGTGCTTTTCCATTTGGTTCATCTTTTTGTACAATTTATTTTCTATAAGCTTTACTTTGTTTAGTTCTGCTTCCTGTTTCTGTGCGTTAATGAAATTTTCTAATTTGCTTGAAAGCTGCAACATTTTTTCTTCCATTTTGCTTTCAGACTTTTCCTAGAAAAGAGATCATGTGATAAAATTCAGCAGAAAGTAAAACTAATGTGGATTTATATTTCATCTTAGAGAAAATGTTTTTACCATATTCATTTTTCCATGTTAAGCATGGAAATTCAAACCAGGATTCCTTGTATCTAAAATTGTGTTCCCAAGCAAAAGCGTTAATTCCTTTGTTTGACCTTGTTTGTAGTTTCTAGATTCTACATGTTATAGAAGAAAATAAGAAGGCTCTGGTCTTGTTGAAATGCCTTAAGGATTTGAAATTTGAATCTAGTGTTTAAAGAAGTGTAGCAAGAAAGATGATACGGCTTTCCTGAGCTCCTTGACATGTTCCTAAGTGTCAGACGTTTTTATTCCTTGGAACTTCATATCCACATGAGCACACTTCAGCAAGAATAGTGACTCTCCATCCCCTGGGTCTTACCCCACCTCCAGAAATTCTGATATAATTGGTTTATGATGGAGCACAGGAGTCAGTACCATTTAAAAACTCTCCAAGTGATTCTAATGTGCAGCAGGGTGTGGACTGCAGAGGCAGTTTTAGGCTAATTCACTTCTCTTCTCACTTTCCCACAGGGAATTTGGGAGTAGGAACTGGACAGACTGGCCTGGCCCCTTTGGCCCTTTTCTTTTTGCCCTGCCTTGCCTCAGGAAGCGTGGATTAGTCTCTCTCTTCTTTGCAGGAGACTTCTGCCTGCAGGGGGACCCACTGGGTCACTTGGTGCTGCCTGTATCTAGTAGAGGAATTTACTGAACTTGAGGGTAAAGAACCAACAGGCCCACTTGGCAACTACTGACGTGACTGCACATACATTGATACTCCTTATCAGTGATAAAGCTTTTATGTTTATCTGCACCTCTTGGACTCCCATCTTACTCAGTTGTTGCAAACTTGGGTGGGGTGAGAGACATTATATACTGAGCTGCCCAAAGCTCCTCTACTGAAGTTATTATAACATCTTTTTTGAATCACCTGCATGACTGGCAGCCACTGACTGCATTAATGGCCCTGTTTAGCCCTCCCCAGGGGGCCTGATGCTCTGGTTTCAATGGGAGAAGGGAGCCTTAAAAGAAACACATTTTCCATAAACCTTGGTAACCTCACCCCAAAGCTTGGGGTTTTCTTTCATAGTCTAGTCTGGAAAAGGAGTTTTGAAAAGTTTTGTTCTACTTACAGATCTATAGAGATTTTAAATAATGTTGTGAGCAGAAGTTTCCAAGCTTTCTTGTGCCTAAGTGCCACCCAATGTGATTGTCTAAGATCACATATTTCCAGTGGAGGCCCCAGAGAGCTAACTCTCTAGGTCTGGGATGACAATCTGTATTTTTAAAAAATAGCTTTGGGTCACTTTGGAACAGAGAAATGCAAATTCACAGTTAGGGAACAGCAAATAGGACCAGGATATAGGCTGTTGAACTTGCATTGCTAATATTATAGAGAAGTTACTGATGGTGTAAATGTTGAAGGGTGAACTTCTAGACCTTTACTTGTGGCTAACATTATCCAGATAATGACCATGTAGCTCTACTTCATGAAATAAGAGCTCCTTACCAGCTTCTCCTGTAGGACCTTCAGACATTCATTTATATGGCTCAGGTGATCTTTCCTGTATTTGATAAACTGATTTTCTGTCCATTTTTGATTGTTCTCAAGTTCTTCATACAGATTACTTGAAAGTGAATTGAATCTAAGGAAAAATATTTGATTCCATTTTATGAGTGGGTTGAAATATAAAACCAAACTTCAGTGTTGAAAAGTCTGCAGTAGGGTGAGGCTTGGTGTGCCTAGCCAATACTTACAGTGTGGTATGGGGGGGGAGGCAAGGTAAGTAAACTTTGGGGTCACCTGGGCTTAAGTTTAATTCAGCTACTGGCAGCACCTCTCTGCATACCCTGAAATACACATGCAGTGACAGGTGCACTGCTGGCTTGGAAAAAAAACCTCAGTATACCTAAATGCATGTTATCTGTACAGAATTTCCCTCAAGGGCTGGGGCTCATTATGTATATTGGAAATACTGATATATCACTTGGGGTGAAAAGTGTTTCTATGGTAGGGGTTTACAAATTTTTCTGTAAGGTGTGGATTGTAAATATTTTACACCTTGTGGGCCTTATGGTCTTTGTTGCATCCCTCAATGCTGCCCTTGCAGCCAAAGAGCAGTCATACATAACACAGAAACAAATGAGCATGACTAGGTTTTGTTCACACTTTATTTACATACACTGAAACTTAGATTTCATATAATACTTCATGAAATTGATTGTAATTCTTCTTTTTTTTTTTAGAATTATGCAGAAGTGAAAAATTTCATTCTTAGCTGTAGGTCGATTTGGATAGAGTGGTAGTTTGCTGATTCCTGCTCTAAAAAGTGCCTCTCTAAAGTGGGGAGAGAGGTGGGGGCAGAGGACCTGCACTGTCTATGAGAGGAGAGAAAAGTCAGAGGAGGGAGGGGAGAGAGCCTCAAGAGGACCTTGGGAAGCAGTGTCCAAGCAGGACTTTAGGTTGTCTCTCTCAGGTGAAATCTTTAGTGCCGTCCCCATTGCCACCAGTGGATCTATGTGAGTGGAGAGAGTATGTGTGTGTGTGTTGTGTGCTTAAATGGGTACTGAGTTACTCATGTGGAACAAAAAATAGAAGTTATAACCTTATAGAAAGGAACTGCTGGCACAGGATGACATACCATAGAAATATTAAATAACAGAATGAAGGATTTTAAAAAATGGGAGTGGATGTTGTTATAGAGATTAAAAGGTTTGAAAACATGTACATTAGTCTAAAATGTCACTGTAGAGTGACTGAGAGTTTAGGCAGAAAGGGATATCCATATCTGAAATGACTTCTGAGATACAGGTTTGAGAAGAGGTGAGATGGGGGATGGGTATTTGTAATTCATATGTATGTTTTCTGTATGTGATTTGCTCATGGTAAGATGTCAATTTCAAATCATTTTAGAATAGGTAAAATGATTTTATTGGTAGGAACAATGCATGTTGTTTCACTGAAAGCATCAGACTACCTTACAATATGTGGTACTTACAATTACAGTAATAATCACTCTGATGTGTTCAGGCAAAATTATACACAGATAATTTAGTGTGTGATGGTTTATCATTGGAAATTGCTAAGACATGCTGGATACACACTATATGCAAATGCCTCGTTTGCTCTCTGAAAAAGTGTCTGGATTCATAATTAGAAAAGTGCCATCAAATTATTTTCCTTTTAAATTTAGACCAATGGCTTTCAACTGGGGCAATTTGGCCTCTTCTAAGGACATTTGATGTCTGGAGACAGTTTTGGTTTTCATCACTGGGAGGTGCCACTGGCACCTAGTGCTTACAGACCAGGGTTGCTGCTGTTTTAAACATCTACAATGCAAAGACAACCCTGCAACAAAGAATTATCCAATACCAACAAAGAATACCAATAGTACTGAAATTGAGAAACCCTGACTTAGTTGATGAAACCAAGGAATGGGAAAAGTGAATTAATTTTCCAGTAGCTAAATTAGTTATAAGAGCCAAATTCTCATTTTCACTACCTCTGGATTCTCACATTATTTTTCACACAAAGAGATTTAGAAAGCATATCTTGATTTAAGTGGATATCCAACTTTGAAGATAACATTGGTTCCTCTTTTTGTGCTTAATCTAATGATTCCCAATCACCTGTGCTACTGACTAACAGCTGTTTAATCTCAGACTAATAAGCCCACCAACTGTTAAGTGGACAACTTCATGTGAGCCAACTGTTTCCTCCAATGGAACACTCTCAGAATGTCCATTGGTGCCTGCCACTTTATCATAGAAGCCATTTTAACCACCCTTAAAAGGACCCCTTCTCCTCATCTGACATCACATTTTCCCTTACTCTCCTTTATTTTTATTCAAAATGCCCATTGCCCTCTGATATGTACTAATTGTGTACTATTTCCTCCACTAGAATTGAAGCTCTGTGAAAGTAGAATTTTACTTGGTTCATTGCTACAAACGATGCCTGGAATATTGTAAGTGATCAATAAATAGTTGTTGACTAAATGAACAAATGGATTTTTTTTTCATTAAATACCATTTATTAGGACTGCTAACACATAACATATAAACTTATCAATCTATTAGAAACCTAATCTGCTTGATATTTGTCTTCTTTTTCCAGTGTCTGGTGGAAGTATTAATTAATACTGATGATGAAGGGGAACAGTAAGTCCCCAGATAATCAAGAGATAGCCTTCCAATTAAGAATTCAGGGCTTCAGAGCCCACCTTTCCTGTGTAATAATGAGAGAATTTAGTCTTTTATTACTTACACAGTAATAACATCCCTCTGAGAACCAAGGAACCACTAAATTATGCCCAAGTATTATCTATAGAAGGGCATATCAGTAATTGAAATTATGAAATTAAAGTCATAAAACTGAGTTATTACTCATGATCCTTTTATTACAAGGTTTGCCTGCAATTGGAAATTCACATTCCTGTTAACAATCAGAAGTCAGATTCTCTCTGTTGGTAATTTATTAAATATGAAAGCATTTTTAAAACATTCTCCTTGCAAGATAAAAAGATAAAGGTCTTTATAAACTGTTTTCTTTGCTTAGACTTTGTCTAACATAATAAACATGATTTGCCCTAATTCTATTAATTATAGAACTTACAGTTAAATCTCAAAAGAATGAATTTATCTTGGATGACATTCATAATTTAGTTCCCAAATCTTTTACTCTACTAGTTTTAGGAGTATTTCCATTAGTCATAGGTAGGTCGATAGACACCAAAGACAAGTGTCTGCAAGCATTTCCACTTTATTAAGACCAGTGGTTTTCAATTGAGGGCAATTTTGACCCACTCAAGGAACATTTGGCAATGTATAGAGACAATTTTGTCTGTTTCTAAATGGATGGATGACTTTTTCTTTCATTTTTCTCAAAACACAAAAATCAGACTTGCAAGTTATGAATTTATGGCCAGAGAACCCACTAGGATGATGTGTAAGCTATCAATAGATTTTAAAATGTTTTTCCTATTGACAAAAATCAGACAAAAATCTATACCAAGGGCAGTTATAAGGAGGGGAGTTTCAAATGGTAAAAAAAAAAAAAAAAATAATTGGAAACTACAGACACAGTAGAGGGCACAGCAGGGAGGGCTGACCATGAAGGCAGAATAAACACCAGGTTATGACTGACATACATAAATGGACATAGCTCCAATTAGATTAGTTTTACCAGTTCACTGATGTACACAAACCAGTGTACTCAACAATCTGTTGAATGAACATTTTTAGAAGATGTGAAGATTTTGAATTCTTGGAATTTTTTTTGCTAGCAGGCTCTTAAGAATTCAGATAATGCTGGGTGCAGTGGCACACCTGTAATCCCAGTGACTCTTAGAAGGCTGAGGCAGGAAGATTTGAGTTCAAAGCCAGCTTCAACAACTTAGTGTGGCCCTAAGCAACTTAGTGAGATCGTATCTCTAAATAAAAATACAAAATTTGGCTGGGGATGTGGTTCAGTGTAATATCCCTGGCACCTTCACCCCCTGTCCACTACTGCCACCACCAAAAAAAAAAAAAAAAATTCAAAAGAGCTGAGCCCACCCACCCCCATACTGAGGTCAGAGGCTGGTAGCTGAGCTTGCCCGCCTGCCCCCCTAATGCTGAGGGACACTGCACCTGCCTCTGTGCTGACTCAGCACACCCTCAGAAGCTGGGGGGCTTCTTTGGAGGCTGGTGGCAGGCAACTTTAATTATTCTTGAGGGCGTGGCCATCATCATTGGAAGGGCGGCTCCCTTCATGAGACACCTACAGGAGACTGGAGGCCCTTTGACAGGTACCTCTATTTACTCACTTTCATCCTACACCCTTCCCCATCCTCTTGTTCACAACTAGAAATACTGTAAATAGTAATTGAACTGATCCTGTTCATTACAATAATGTTAAAGTCTTTATAGGGCTGACTGGTTCAGGACTGCATTTTCTCTGTATTGGGTGCTACAGGTATTGATCTCCCCTTCAAAGGAGAGGTAGTGGAAAACAGCAGGGTCATAATAAGCCTGCAAGGGGGGAACTTCAGTATCTCTGATCTTCACTGCTAGAGGGGAATATATAGAAACAATATGAAAACACAGGGGAAGAAAGTGTTCCTAACAAACCAAGATGATATTGTGATAGAATCCAATGACAGCCTGGCAGTAGAAATAATAGAAAAAGAGTTTAGAATCTGCATACTTAAAATGATCTGTGAAGCAAAAGACAAGATAAGAGAGCAAATGCAGGCAATGCATGATCATTCCAGGAAACAGTCAAAAGAACAAATGCAGGAAGCAAAAGAACACTTTAATAAAGAGATAGAGATTCTGAAAAAAAACCCCAAAACAACAAATACTTGAAATGAAAGAAACGATAAATCAAATTAAAAACTCAATAGAAAGCATCACCAACAGAATAGATCTTGTGGAAGACAGAATCTCAGAAAATGAAGACAAAATATTTGGTCTTGAAAATAAAGTTGAACAAACTGAGAAGATGTTAAGAAATCATGAATAGAACCTCCAAGAATTAAGGGATATCATGAAAAGACCAAATTTAAGAATTATTGGGATTGAGGAAGGCACAGAGATACAAACCAAAGGCATGAACAACCTGTTCAACAAAATAATGTCAGACAATTTCCCAAACCTGAAAATGAAATGGAAAATCAAATACAAGAGGCTTATAGAACACAGGGTGCACAAAATTACAACAAATCCACTCCAAGATACATTATAATGAAAATATCTCACATATAAAATAAAGATAGGATTTTAAAGGCTGCGAGAGAAAAGCGTCAGATTACATATAAGGGGAAACCAATATGGATATCAGCATATTTCTCAGCCCAGACTCTAAAAGAAAGAAGGGCTGTAACAATATATTTCAAGCTCTGAGAGAACATGGATGCCAACCAAGAATCCTATTCCCAGCAAAACTAACCTTCAGATTTGACAATGAAATAAAATCTTTCAATGATAAACAACAAGTTAAAAGAATTTACAAATAGAAAACCTGCCCTACAAAACATTCTCAGCAAAATATTTCGTGAGGAGGAAATGAAAAGCAACAATACTAGTCACCATAGGGAGGAACTACCCTAAAGGAAAAGCCAATCAAAGGAGAAATCAAATCAAGTTAAAAACCAAAAATAAGCCAAAATGACCAGGAATACAAATCATATCACAATAATAACCCTGAATGTCAATGGCCTAAACTCAATAATCAAAAGACATAGACTGGCAGATTGGATTAAAAAGAAATACTCAACAATATGCTGCCTTCAGGAGACTCATTCATAGAAAAAGACATCTACAGACTAAAGGTGAAAGGATGGGGAAAAACATAACATGCACATGGACCCAGTAAAAAAAGCAGGGGTCTCCATCCACATATCAGAAAAAGTGGACTTCAACCTAAGTTAGTCAGAAGGGATAAAGAAGGACATTTCATACTGCTTAGGGAAGCATAAAACAGCAAGATATGACAATTTTAAATATTTATGCCCCAAACAATGGAGCATCTATGTATATCAAACAAGCCCATTCTCAACTTTAAGAATCAAATAGACCAAAACACATAATAGTGGAGGACTGTAACACACCATTTCTCACCTCTGGATAGATCCTCCAAACAAAAACTGAACAAAGAAACTATAGAACTAAATAATACAATCAATGATATAGACTTAATGGATATTTACAGAGTATTTCATCCATCATCGAGCGAATACACTTTCTTCTAAGCAGCTCATGGATCCTTCTCCAAAATAGACCATATGCTATGCCACAAAGAAGCCATTAGAAATACAACAAAAAAAAAAAAAATAGAGATCCTACCTTGTATCCTATCAGACCATAATGGAATGCAATTAGAAATGAATGATAAAATAACAAACAAAAACTACTCATACACCTGGAGACTAAACAATATGCTATTGAATTTGTGTAAATAGAAGACATCAGGGAAGAAATAAAAAAATTCTTAGAGGTAAATGAGAATAATGACACAACATATCAAAATCTCTGGGACACTCTGAAAGCAGCACTAAGAGGAAAGTTCATTGCATTGAGCTCATACATTAAAAAAATTAAAAGTCAACAACTAAATGACCTAACATTACATCTCAAAGCCTAGAAAAAGAACAGATCAACATCATAAATAGAAGAAGACAGGAAATAATTAAAATCAGAGCTGAAATCATGAAATTGAAACAAGAGAAACAATTCAAAAATTGACAAAACAAAATGTTTTTTGGTTCTTTGAAAAAGTAAACAAAGTGATAAACCCCTAGCCACACTAAAAAAGAGGAGAGAGAAAACTCAAATTACTAGAATTCGTGATGAAAAAGGAAAGATCACGACAGACACATTGAAATACATAACATAATTAGAAGCTACCTTGAAAATCTATATTCCAACAAAATAGAAAATATCAAAGACATTGACAAATTTTTAGAGACATCTGATCCTCCCAAACTGAATCAGGAAGACATACACAATCTAAACAGATCAATTTCAAACACTGAAATAGAAGAAACTATCAAAAGCCTACCAACCAAGAAAAGCCCAGTGCCAGAATTCTACAAGACCTTTAAAGAAGAACTGATACCAATCCTCCTCAAAGTATTCCAGGAAATAGAAAAGGAGGGGACCCTTCCAAATTCATTCTATGAGGCTAGTATCACTCTGATACCAAAACCAGACAAAGGCACATCAAGCAAAGAAAACTTTAGACCAATATCCCTGATGAACATCGATGCAAAAATTCTTAACAAAATACTGGCAAATTGCATACAAAAATATATTTAAAAGATAGTGTACCATGATCAAGTGGGGTTTATCCCAGGATTGCAAGGTTGGTTCAACATCCAGAAATCAATAAATGTAATTCATCACATCAATAGGCTTAAAGTTAAGAATCACATGATTATTTCAATAGATGCTGAGAAAGAGTTTGATAAAATACAGCACCCCTTCATGCTTAAAACACTAGAAAAAATAGGGATAGTAGGAACATACCTCAACATTGTAAAGGTTATCTATGCTAAGCCCATGGCCAACATCATTCTTAATGGAGAAAAACTGAAAGCATTCCCTATAAAAACTGGAACAAGACAGGGATGCCCTCTTTCACCACTTCTATTCAACATCACCCTTGAAACACTTGCCAGGGCAATTAGACAGACCAAAGAAATTAAAAGAATACAATTAGGAAAAGAAGAACTAAAGCTGTCATTATTTGCTGATGACATGATCCTATATTTAGAAGATCCAAAAAACTCCGTTAGAAAACTTCTAGAACTAATAAATGAATTCAGCAAAGTAGCAGGATATAAAATCAATATGCACGAATCTAATGCCTTCTATTCATAAGTGATGAATCCTCTGAAATAGAAATTAGGGAAAACCACTCGGTTCACAGTAGACACAAAACAAACAAACAAAAAAACCAAAAACCAAAAAACAAAACAAAACAAAAAAAACTTGGGAATTAATCTAACAAAGAGCAGAAAGTCCTCTACAATGAAAACTACAGAACATTAAAGAAAGAAATTGAAGAAAATCTTCAAAGATGGAAAGATCTCCCATATTCTTGGATATAGGCAGAATTAACATTGTCAAAATAGTCATTCTACCAAAGGCACCATACAGATTCAATGCAATTCCAATTAAAATCTCAATGACATTCCTTATAGAAATAGAGAAAGCAATCATGAACTTCATTTGGAAGAACAGGAGACCTCAAATAGCCAAACAATCCTGAATAGAAAAAGTGAAATGGGAGGTATCACAATACCAGACATTATACTATACTACAGAGCAATAGTAACAAAAACAAACATGGTATTGGCACCAAAATAGACAGCAGATCAATGGTACAGAATAGAAGACACAGAGACAAACCCACATAAATACAGTCACCTCATACTAGACAAAGGAGCCAAAAATGTACAATGGAGAAAAGATAGCCTCTTCAATAAATGGTGCTGGCAAAACTGGAAATCCACATGCAGTAAAATGAAATTAAACCTCTATCTCTCACCCTGCACAAAAATCAACTCAAAATGGATCAAGGTCATAGGATTTATACAGAGACCCTGCACCTAATAGAAGACAAAGTAGGCCTGAATCTTCATCATGTTGGCTTAGGATCAGACTTCCTCAACAAGACTCCCAAAGCACAAGAAATCAAAGCAAGAATCAATAAATGGGATGGATTCAAACTAAAAGTTTTTCTCAGCAAAAGATACAATCAATAATGTGAAGAGAGAGCCTACAGAGTGGGAGAAAATCTTTTCCATAGGCACTTCAGATACAACACTTATCTCCAAAATTTATAAAGAACTTACAAAACTTTACACCAAAAATACAAAGAACCCAATCAGGAAATGGGCCAAGGATCTGGACAGACACTTTACAGAAGAAGACATACAGGCAATAATAAATATATGAAAAAGTGTTCAACATCTCTAGTAATTAGAGAAATGCAAATTAAAACAACTCCAAGATTCATCTTACTCCAATTAGAATGGTTATTATCAAGAACACAAATAATAATAGATGTTGGCGTGGGATGTGGGGGAAAAGGCACACTTTTACAATTGCTGGTGAAGTTGCAAATTGGTGCAGCCACTCTGGAAAGCAGCGTGGAGAAGCCTCAGAAAACTTGGAATGGACCCACCATTTGCCCCAGTTATCCCACTCCTGGGTTAAAAACCCAAAGGATTTAAAATAAGCATACTACAGTAACACAGCCACTTCAATGTTTATAGCAGCTCAGTTCACTATAGCTAGATTGTGGAACCAACCTAGATGCCCTTCAACAGATGAATGGATAAAGAAACTCTGGTATATATACATAATGGAATATTATTTAGCCATAAAGAATAATAATATTATGGCATTTGCAAATAAGTGGATGGAATTGGAGGATATCATGCTAAGTGAAATAAGCCAATTCCAAAAACCAAAGACATGAATGTTTTCCCTGATAAGTGGAGAATGATATATAATGGCGGTGGAGGGGGGGGGAGTGAGAGAGAATGGGAAACTTTAAAATATGTAAAAGGAAATGAGAGGGAGGGGGCATGAAAAATGGTGGACTGAGACAGACATCATTACCCTATGTACATGTATGATGATTATACAAATGTATGAATCTACATCGTGTACAACCATACAAATGAAATGATATACTCCATTTGTGTACAATGAATCAAATGTCGTCTATAAAAATTAAAAGATATAAAAAGTGATATATACACACAAAAAAAATTCAAAAGAATTCAGTGCCTTTGGCCAAGTGTGAATGTTAAAAAAAAGTGGCCTTTAGTGAACTTTAAACACAGAAGATATTTTGAATATATTTTCATTTTTGGTAACTATATTTGAAGAAGAGATTAAAAAGACCATATGATATTATTTCTCTGGAGATTGAGTCTAAGATTTTCAGTTCATGTGAGAAGCAGGAAGTTAATTCCAAGAAATGCTGTTTTTCTACTGAGTTCATTCCTATAGTAGAACTCAAACTAGTTTCTTCTTAATGTTCTGTGATTTCTAATTAGTGACACTAATTAAAAAGCAATTCCAACTCCGCTCTCATAGGAAGACTTGTTTCTTGGTCACTCCAAATTGTACTTGAACTTAAATCCCAATACCTTTATAACCTGTTTCCCGGTTGCCCAAGCAAATTAATCTGCATAGTTCATTTATTAATGGGTGGAATTGTGAGGTGGAGGCATATGGACTGATAAAAACAACTTGAGCTTCAGGATCAGACACTTTCTAGCAGTGTGACTTGGGCAGCTTACTTAATCTCAATGGTAATAAATGTTCTCATCTTTAAAATGGGGATAAGATTCACTCTTTAAGGCTGGGTATAATGAGCATATGGAGGACTTAGTGACTGATAGACATTTATAAATGATAATCTTATATATATTATTTCTGCCTACTGGCATATCTCATTTAAAAATTTCTTAACTTTTACTTTACCTGTGTTTAGCTTTTCATTTATATATGTTTTCTTCCCAACTGTATGTGCCTGGAATAATGCCTTTAGATATTCCAAAATACAACTTACGTATTATAAATGCTCAAAAAAATCATTCAGTCATTCATCAGTTTCTATTTGTGTTTGTAATTGCTGGATGCTAAGTATACAAAGATGAGTGAGACAGAGTCCTGCTTTGGATAGCTTTTAATTTCTACTGTGATAATGTTTTCTGTGTTGAGTGATAAGATCTGAGTCTATGGATTTGCTTCATTGACCATTTTTTTTCTTTTCTTATAAATCACTATCTACTAAGCAGTATTAGCAGTAAGAACTATCTAGGGAGTTATGAACAGCTGCTGTCTCTGCCAAACCCTTATTAAAAGATGGCTGTATTTCATTATGGCCAGGACTCTTGCTATATAAGCATTAAGTTGTTGGCTTTAGGACATTAGTTAGCTGGACATCTGACTAAGACTTTTCTAGAAGGAGGGTCCACGGAGGGCTTCAACGCACATCTCCTTTATCAGATCTAGTGTTGATGCCAAAGTTCCAGGAATTCACCAGGAAACCCCCAGACATTATTGTGGCTTCTAAGTTTAAGGTAAAATATAAGTTCAGTTGACAATTAAACTAGAAATTGTCAAAGTTTTTAAATAGGAAAGTTGCTTATTTAAACTTAACCCTTAATGTTATTGAAATGCTTTTATTCAAGTTAATCTCTTTGTTCAGAGAAATTTCTTCCTTTAAAAAAGAAAAGCAAATTCTGTAACCAGTTTACTTTAGTTTTAAATTATATGTATCTTAAAATTCTAATATTGTGGTGATTTATATATTTTTTAAAAAAGTCATAGAACTACAAACTATTGTTGTTCAAAGGTAACCTTGCTAAAATCTAATATACCGGATTAAAACAGAAGTGCTTTGTTTTAAAAAGTCCTCCTACATTACTTTCCTTTTGTGTAAAATATATTTGTAACACATATCTCAGTCAAGAGATTAATATCCCTAATGTGAAGGAATCCTACAAATTGATAAGTCAATGATTTAAAAAAAATCCCAATACAAAATTTGACAAAAGATGAGAATTGGGGGCTGGGGTTGTGGCTCAGTGGTAGAGTGAGTGCTTGCCTGGCATGTGTGAGGAATTGGGTTCAATTCTCAGCACCACATATAAATAAATAAAATAAAAATCCATTGACAACTAAAAAATATTTTTTATAAAAAGATAAGAATTGTCAGTTCACAGAAAAGGAAAGCAAAATAATGTAAGGAATGCAAATTAAAACACATGCTATTTTTCATCCTTTAATTGTCAAATAGTAAAAAGAACATATCCAATGTTAAGAATGTATAGATGGGGGGGTTTTCAAGATGGCGGCCTAGAGGGTGGCTGCATTTCGTGTTGCTCCAGGACTCAGGATTCAAGAGAGGAGATATTGGGACGCTTGGGACCAACTCAAAGCAGCCGGGTGACTCTCACCCCCTGGGGGGGCATCCCGGATGGGACGGGGGTCCCAGAACGCAGGAAACTTTGTGAAGTAGAACTGCCGGCGAGACGCCCCTCCCCCCGCTGGAGCAGTGAACTCGGATAGCTGGGAGCGCCGTAGAGGAGGCCGCTCGGCACAGCGCTGGGACTCGGAGCAGCCACTGGGGCTCCGGCGGCTGCCCGGGGGAGGAGTGGCGGGGAGAACTGTGTGGACTCAGGACACCGGGGCCTGCCCTGAGGAGGAGGAGAGGAGCGTGGCCACTTGGATTCGGAGAGACTGCACCAGAGCTGCAGGCGGTTGCCAGAGGAGAAGCTGTGCGTCGAGCTGTTTGGAATCAGAACGACGCTTCTGAACCCCGGGGCCTGCCCTGAGGACGAGGAGGAAGAGGAGCGGCCGCTTGGATTCGGGTGACTACACGGGAGCTACAGGCGGTTGCCAGAGAAGTGGCTGCGTGGCGAGCTGTTTGGACTCTGACCACTTCTGAACCCCGGGGCCTGCCCGGAGGAGTAGGAGAAGGAGGAGGAGGAGCGCGGCGGGTCATTTGGACTCGCAGTGACTGCATTAGCGCTCCAGGCGGCTGCTCAGAGGAGAAGGCGAGTGGTGAGTTGTTTGGTCTTAAAGTGACAGCTCCTGAACACAGGGGGGCTGCCTGGAGGAGAAGCGTGGTGGGACGCTTGGTCTTGAGTGGCCGCACCAGAGCTCCGGGCGGTGCCCAGAGGACCCGTGCAGCGGGTCACGTGGATTCAGAGCCACTCAGAGGGACTGCTCCTGAACACCCGGGGGGTTATCTGGAGAAGGAGGAGGAACGGGGAGGGTCACTTCGACTCGGAGTGATTGATTGCCCCGGGCTACGGGTGGTTGGTGGGAGGAGGAAGCACGAAGTGAGTTTCTTGGACTCCTAGTGACCGCACCGGCATACTGGGCGGCTGTCTGGAGGAAGAGGCCTGTGGCGGGTCTCTGGGACTCAGAGCGATTGTTCGGGGCCACAGGTGGCTGCTCAGAGGAGGGGCCACGCAGCCAGGCAATTAGGTGCAGAACAGGGTCCCAGGATCTAGGAGGCTTCTGGGTGGAAGAGCCGCACAGAGACAGGCTTAGGGCGGAGCGAAGGTTCCAGGCCTATGGGCAAATTCTCTGAGGAGGGGCAGCCTAAGGAGATTCATCTGCGAAGGGTGAGGCTCCCAGGCCCAGGAGGTAGGGCCGGGCCCCTGGAAACTTTGCAGAGGAAGGCAGCCCAGCCCAGGCAGTAGCTGTAAATTGAGGGGAACCTCTAGGAGGAACTGACCAGCGAGACCTCCCCACTGGGTGAGTCTTCCCTGCCTGGTGAGGTTTCCCCACAAGGACGGTAAAACCAGGGACACAGGCCCAAACAGGCCTTGCCTCAGCCCACAGCCTAGGTCCCCTTTGGATGACCATTGGTCAACAAGTGGAGGCACCTCTGCCCACTAGCAGGGAATATACCCCACCTGAAGGCCACCACTCCTAGAGAGGCAGCTTCCTTGTGGAGCACCGCATTATCAACTTCCTCCAAGACTTCAGCCTACTGAAGGCTAAGAGGGGATATATATAGAAATCTTCAGGGACATTGTAAATCAACAGAGGAAATCTGCAATATCTCAGCGGTCCACTGATATCTGAACAATATGAGAAAACAAGGAAAGAAAATGCTGCAAACAAATCTAGATGTTACATCAATAAACCCAACGACAGCATGGCAGAAGAAATGACAGAAAAGGAGTTCAGAATGTACATAATTAAAATGATCAGAGAAGCAAACGACGAGATGAAGAGCAAATGCAAGCATTGAATGATCGCACCAATCGACAGTTAAAAGAGCAAATACAGGAAGCAAAAGATCATTTCAATAAAGAGTTAGAGATATTGAAAAAAAACCAAACAGAAATCCTTGACATGAAGGAAACAATAAACCAAATTAAGAACTCCATAGAAAGCTTATCCAATAGGATAGAACACCTGGAAGACAGAACCTCAGACATTGAAGACAAAATATTTAACCTTGAAAACAAAGTTGAACAAACAGAGAAGATGGTAAGAAATCATGAACAGAATCTACAAGAACTATGGGATATCATGAAAAGGCCAAATTTAAGAATTATTGGGATTGAGGAAGGTCTAGAGAAACAAGCCAAAGGAATGAACAACCTATTCAATGAAATAATATCAGAAAATTTCCCAAATCTGAAGAATGAAATGGAAAATCAAGTTCAAGAGGCTTACAGGACTCCAAATACACAAAATTACAACAGACCCACACCAAGGCACATTATAATGAAAATACCTAACATACAAAATAAAGACAGAATTTTAAAGGCTGTGAGAGAAAAGAGCCAAATTACATTCAGGGGGAAACCAATAAGCATATCAGCAGATTTTTCAATCCAGACCCTAAAAGCTAGAAGGTCCTGGAACAACATTTTTCAAGCCCTGAAAGAAAATGGATGCCAACCAAGAATCTTATACCCAGCAAAACTTACCTTCAAATTTGACGATGAAATAAAATCCTTCCATGATAAACAAAAGCTAAAAGAATTTACAAAAAGAAAGCCAGCATTACAGAACATTCTCAACAAAATATTCCATGAGGAAGAGATGAAAAACAAAGAAGCAAATCAGCAAAGGGAGGAATTATCCTAAAGGAATTGTCAAATAAAGGAGGAAACAAGTTGTGTCAAACAAATAAATAAAGAAAATTTTAAAAATGAACCAAATGACCGGGAAACCAAATCATTTCTCTATAATAACCCTGAATGTTAATGGCCTGAATTCATCAATCAAAAGACATAGACTGGCAGACTGGATTAAAAAGAAAGATCCAACAATATGTTGCCTGCAAGAGACTCACTTCATAGAAAAAGATACCCATAGATTAAAGGTGAAAGGATGGGGAAAAACATACCATGCACATGGACTCAGCAAAAAAGCTGGAGTATCCATCCTCATTTCCGATAATGTGGACTTCAAGCCAAAGTTAGTCAGAAGGGATAAAGAAGGTCATTTCATACTGCTTAAGGGAAGCATAAATCAGCAAGATATAACAATCATAAACATCTATGCCCCAAACAGTGGCTCATCTATGTATGTCAAACAAATCCTTCTCAATTTCAGAAACCAAATAGACCACAACACAATAATACTAGGTGATTTTAACACGCCGCTCTCACCACTGGACAGATCTTCCAGACAAAATTGAACAAAGAAACCATAGATCTCAACAACACAATCAATAATTTAGACTTAACGGACATTTATAGAATATACCATCCAACCAAGAGTGAATACACTTTCTTCTCAGCAGCACATGGATCCTTCTCTAAAATAGACCATATATTATGCCACAAAGCTAATGTTAGCAAATACAAGAAGATAGAGACACTAGCATGTATTCTATCAGATCATAATGGATTGAAGTTAGAAATAAATGAAAGAGTAAAACACAGAAACTATTCCAACATCTGGAGATTAAACAATATGCTATTATATGATGAATGGATAACAGAAGATATTAGGAAGGAAATTAAAAAATTCTTAGAGGTAAATGAGAACAAAGAAACATCATATCAAAATCTCTGGGACACTATGAAAGCAGTACTTAGAGGGAAATTTATTTCATGGAGCGCATTTAATAAAGAAGTAAAACCTCAACAAATAAACAACCTAACACTACAGCTCAAAGCCTTAGAAAAGAAGAACAGAACAGCACCAAAAGTAGTAGAAGACAGGAAATGTTAAACTCAGAGCTGAAATCAATGAAATTGAAACAAAAGAAACAATACAAAAAATTGACAAAATAAATAGTTGGTTCTTCGAAAAAATAAACAAATTGATAAACCTTTAGCCACACTAACAAAGAGAAGACGAGAGAAAACCCAAATCACTAAAATTCGGAATGAACAAGGAAATATCACAACAGACAGGATGGAAATACAAAACATAATTAGAAGCTATTTTGAAAATCTATACTCCAACAAAATAGAAATTTCGAAGACATCAACAGCTTTCTAGAGACATATGAATTGCCTAAACTGAATGAGGAGGACATAAACAATTTAAATAGACCAATTTCAAGTACTGAAATAGAAGAAGTCATCAAAAGCCTACCAACAAAGAAAAGTCCGGGACCAGATGGGTTCTCAGCCGAGTTCTACAAAACCTTTAAGGAAGAGCTCATTCCAATACTTCTCAAAGTATTCCATAAAATAGAAGAGGAGGGAAACCTCCCAAACTCATTCTATGAAGCCAATATCACACTGATACCTAAACCAGACAGAGACTCATCAAGGAAAGAAAATTTCAGACCAATATCCTTAATGAACATCGACGCAAAAATTCTCAACAAAATTTTAGCAAATCGCATACAAAAACATATTAAAAAGATAGTGCACCATGATCAAGTGGGTTTCATTCCAGGGATGCAAGGTTGGTTCAACATCAGGAAATCAATAAACGTAATTCACCACATTAATAGACTTAAAGTCAAGAATCACATGATTATTTCAATAGATGCAGAAAAAGCATTTGATAAAATACAGCACCCCTTCATGCTCAAAACACTAGAAAAAATAGGGATAGTGGGAACATTCCTTAACATTGTAAAGGCCATTTATGCTAAGCCCATGGCTAATATCATTCTAAATGGTGAAAAACTGAAAGCATTCCCCCTAAAAACTGGAACAAGGCAGGGATGCCCTCTTTCACCACTTCTATTCAACATCGTTCTTGAGACTCTGGCCAGAGCAATTAGACAAACCAAAGAAATTAAAGGGATACGAATTGGAAAAGAAGAACTCAAACTATCCCTGTTCGCTGATGACATGATTATATATTTAGAGGAACCTGGAAATTCCACCAGAAAACTCTTAGAACTCATAAGTGATTTCAGTAAAGTAGCAGGTTACAAGATCAATGCCCATAAATCCAACGCATTTTTATACATAAGTGATGAATCTTCAGAAAGAGAAATTAGGAAAACTACCCCATTCACAATAGCCTCGAAAAAAATAAAATACTTGGGAATCAATCTCACAAAAGAGGTGAAAGACCTCTACAATGAGAACTATACAACACTAAAGAAAGAAATTAAAGAACACCTTAGAAGATGGAAAGATCTTCCATGTTCTTGGATAGGAAGAATTAATATTGTCAAAATGGCCATACTACCTAAAGTGCTATACAAATTCAATGCAATTCCAATTAAAATCCCAATTGTGTACCTTACAGAAATAGAGCAAGCAATTATGAAATTCATCTGGAAGAATAAGAAACCCAGAATAGCTAAAGCAATCCTTAGCAGGAAGAGTGAAACAGGGGGTATTGCAATACCAGATCTTCAACTCTACTACAAAGCAATAGTAACAAAAACGGCATGGTATTGGTACCAAAATAGAAAGGTAGATCAATGGTACAGAATAGAGGACACGGACACAAACCCAAATAAATACAATTTTCTCATACTAGACAAAGGGGCCAAAAATATGCAATGGAGAAAAGATAGCCTCTTCAACAAATGGTGCTGGGAGAATTGGAAATCCATATGCAACAGAATGAAACTAAACCCATATCTCTCACCATGCACGAAACTAAACTCAAAATGGATTAAGGACCTCGGAATCAGACCAGAGACCCTGCAGATTATAGAAGAAAAAGTAGGTCCAAATCTTCACCTTGTTGGTCTAGGACCAGACTTCCTTAACAGGACTCCCATAGCACAAGAAATAAAAGCTAGAATCAACCACTGGGATAGATTCAAACTAAAAAGCTTTCTCTCAGCAAAGGAAACTATCAGCAATGCGAAGAAAGAGCCTACAGAGTGGGAGAATATCTTTGCCAATCATACTTCAGATAGAGCACTAATCTCCAGAATCTATAAAGAACTCAAAAAACTCTACTCCAAGAATTCAAATAGTCCAGTCAACAAATGGGCTAAGGAAATGAATAGACACTTCACAGAAGAAGATCTACAAGCAATCAACAAACATATGGAAAAATGTTCCACATCTCTAGTAATAAGAGAAATGCAAATCAAAACCACCCTAAGATTCCATCTCACCCCAATTAGAATGGCGATTATCAAGAATACGAGCAACAACAGGTGTTGGGAAGGATGTGGGGAGAAAGGTACACTCATACACTGCTGGTGGGGCTGCAAATTAGTGCAGCCACTCTGGAAAGCAGTGTGGAGATTCCTTAGAAAACTTGGAATGGACCCTCCATTTGACCCAGCTATCCCACTCCTTCGCCTATACCCAAAGGACTTAAAATCAGCATACTACAGAAATACAGCCACATCAATGTTCATAGCTGCTCAATTCACAATAGCCAGACTGTGGAACCAACCTAGATGCCGTTCAATTGATGAGTGGATAGAGAAACTGTGGTATATATATACAATGGAATATTACTCAGCCATAAAGAATGATAAAATTATGACATTTGCAGGCAAATGGATGAAATTGGAGAATATCATGCTAAGTGAGATAGGCCGATCTCAAAAAGCCAAAGGACGAATGATATCGCTGATAAGCGGAGGATGACACATAATGGGGGGGAGGGAAGGGTTAGAGTTAGGGTTAGGGAGGGGGGCAAGTATGGAGGAAGGAACTACTGTATAGAGGGTAAAGAGGGGTGGGAGGGGTGGGGGGAAGGGAAAAAATAACAGAATGAATCAAACAACATTGCTCTATGTAAATTTATGATTACACAAATGGTATGCCTTTACGCCATGTACAAACAGAGAAACAACATGTATCCCATTTGTTTACAATAAAAAAAAAATAAAAAATAAAAAAATAAAATGAAAAAAAAAAAAAAAAGAATGTATAGATGTATAAATGCATTTTCATACATTTCTGATAGGAATGTCCAGATTCACATTTACTTATATAAATGACTGACTCATCTATAAACCTGTTTCCCAAAGTAGTGAAGATGGAAAAGAACTTACTATCACATTTTAAGAAAGAAATTTTTAAAAATCAATAAATACATATACTCTTTGACCTAGGAATCTTGCCTGGAGAAATAACAGCTCCAGAATCTAAGGATATCTAAGGATAGACACGTAATCATTATTTGGTTATGATGACCACAAACTAGAAATAATCTATTCAGCAATAAGATAAATGGTTCAATTATGGCATATTTGTGAGTTATAATATGCAGCTATGAAAAATAATGTTAGGATAATATTCATGGATCTCAAGGAGTATGTAGGATAGAATGGGAAAATTGAGTAATTTATGTAGAATTTATTTTATTATTTTATTTATTTTTTGTTGTTCCGGGCATCAAACCCAGGAACTCACACATGTTAAACAAGTGCTCTACCACTCAGCTACATCCCCACCCCAGAAATTTATTTTAAAAACCTATACTCTTGGGGTGGAGATGTAGCTCAGTGATAGAGAGAGGACTTGTCCACCACATGTAAGGCCCTGAGTTCAGGCCTCAGTACTGCAAAACAAAACAAACAAATAAAAATCCTATACTCTTTTCTGTGTATATATATATATATATATACACACACACACAGAATATATATATATTTTCTGTATATATATATATATATCTCCTATACTCTTTTCTGTGTGTGTATATATATATATATATATATATATATATATATATATATATAGTGTATATATCCATTTTTCTGCTATGTGTTCATATTAACTAGGAGGAAAAAATGGAAGGATATATATCCCTGCTGCTGGCAATGGTTACATTATGGAGCTGAATGACCTCTTTTCATTTTAGTTTTATTTTGTTATACTAAGCACATATTGTTTTAAATGGAGGAAATTTAAATAGAAAAGAGTCAGTCTTGTAATTAAATGAATTATTAGAGTTCATAATTATTTGTCTAGGAAAAATATGAATTCTTTATCACCTACTGAAAACACTGCCAAAATTTTAAGACTTCATTATTTAAAATGAAAAATTGATTCAAATTCATACTGTTATACAAATGTTCAGATTCACATTTAACTATGTAGATGACTGTCATCCATAAACCTATTTCCCAGAGTAGTGAAGATGGAGATGAGCTTCATCATTATTGAAGTAGTCAACCCTAGATCTCAAACATTTCCCTTTTCTCTCTTTTCTCGTTTTCTATTTTTTAACATTCTTTATCTTTTCAAGTCTGTCTTCATTCTTCCACTCTGGAGTATAAGTCCCAGTTCTTCCATCTCTCCCCTAGGAAATCAGTTCTTAAACTGTACATATGTAAATAGTTTACCTTTCTACTTTTCCTTTGGATACTTTTCTTTGTCTTACTTTCAAGCAAAAGGCCTTTTATTAAGCATCACCGATGTATTTTCTGGGTACTCTCACTGTGCTAGAATTCAAGAATCTCAAAGTGCTTTCATAAGAGTGTGAAGAAAGTAGGTATTTTATGTTTACTCAAGATATCCACCTATATGCATTTAGTGATAGCTAGTGTTTTTCATCAATTTTTAGGACACACATATTTTCCATTTTAACATGTCCAAAATCAGGTAGGTTAAAATGATGTTATGCTATGGCTTAATTGTTAGTTTCATGTCTTAATAATGGTGCATCTTATCATTGGATGGCACTTAGATTTAATGAAATAAGGCAGAGATAGGGAGAAGTGGAGAAAGCAGAGTGTAATCAGAATACTGGATTTGACCAAAGCATTAAACCAACATGGTATGGGAAGCAAAGAAAAAAGAACAAGCATACCAGGGACAGTTAAGTAGCATCATCCAAGTAACTAGAATTTTCTTTTGCCTACACCAGAACCCCTGAACAGTGATAGTCATTTAAACAAGAAAGGAAGATTTGAGAATGAGGGGTCAGTACTTTTTCTAAATTCTTTTTTAAAAACATTTTTAGTTGTAGGTAGACAAAATACCTTTATTTTACTTATTTATTTTTATGTGGTACTGAGGATCCAACCCAGGTCCTCATACGTGCTAGGCAAGCTTTACCACTGAGCTACAATGACAATCCCAAGTGGGGAGGGGAGTAATTTAAACATCTGCAGAAACTTGTCTCCTGTACTACTTTCTCTGCGGAGTGGGGCAGGGGGGATTCAGTTTAAGACATGATGAAGACTAGTTTTAAAAATGGGTAATGAAAAGAAGTGAGTAGAGGTTATTAGAAGAAATCTAAAGGAAAAGATTGTAAATCAAAATTGCTTTGAAACATATCTGATAATCTTGGGAAATCAATTTATATTCAGTAGTGCTTTACATTGAGGCATTTAATTTAAAATTGGTCATAAGTTAAAATTGCTGTATAGGAAGGGTCAGAATGAATGTCAATTCAGTTGAGATATTATGCAAAGAGTATGACAAAATTGATATTCATATTTCTTCTTTTATGAATATTGTATAAGTTGCTTTAGTGTAGAATATTGTCTGCTTTGGTTTGCTACTTCATTTCTTGATCAGGTTCAAATTCCTGGGATAGGTTTTTATTTAGTGCCAATGCTTTTAATAGGCAAAATTCTTTGGAATGCACTTAACAGAATTAAAAATCTTCATTCACTTACTTGAATTCCAAAAGGTTCATTTCATGGCGATAATCTCCCTGGACCATCTTTAAATTTGAGGTTTGCTCAGAAGTGGAAGCCTCTATCTTTCCTAAGAGCTGCATTACCTAATGAAAGTACAAGAGGGAGCTTTTTTGTGTATGAGCAAAGCCACCAGCACTTAGATGAATTATATTTTATTCCTAAAGCAGCCAGGAAACAGACTTGAACTGAAAGCATGTTTGCATTTGAAAATGATTTTTTTTCAAATGAGTATGATTCACAGTATAGTCACACTATATTCAGGGAAAGAATAATGGGAAGTGCTTCATTTGCTGTCCATAATATTCTTTTATATAATAGGCTAACTAATGATATTTAAAAAACTTGCCTTAGTTTATTAATTTGATACTTTTAAAAAAAAATTTCTGTCTCTTTGGTTACAATGTAAACAATTGTATCCTTTCACCACTATATTCTCAGTGCATATTAGGTGACTAATTGTCAATAGTCAACAAATACTTAGTGAATAATATTCAAATGCACAGTTAGGCTCTGAGGAAAACACAAATGACCACACACGACTGATCAACCTTCAGGTTCTGTGATCTCCAGCTAGTATTCTGACATGACCATAAATGAATCACAAGTGAAATGACTTAGGACATATTAAGATAGTGGGGAAAAAGGTTCTATTCTGAAATTTATAAATAGAATGCCTTTTGCATTGCTAGAAGCATTGGAGAAATTCCTTTAGGTACAAGAACTGGATTAAAAAAGAGATGTAGAATTGCAGCACAGTGATTGTGTCTGAACTAATCATTGTCAAGGAGAATGAAACAGCACTGGCCTTGGACAAACAAAATTCAACCCCTGAATAAGGTGATCACTCGAAGAAAGTGGGTATTTGGTACAATTAGTGTTCTCTTAGCAAAGAAAGGGGTGAGTGATGGAAGGGTTTAAAGAGATACATATTTAGTGGGCAAACAATAGCACCTGAATGGTTGTTTAATTTTAACAGGGTGAAAGCAGAAATTTTGATAATAAAATAATAGGGGACAGGAAAGGAAAAACAGGCAGAGAAATCAAAAGGTTAGATAAAATATTATTCAAGACAAATGTCAAAAAGTGGGACAAAGGTGGCAATTTTTATAGCTGAAGAGAAAAATCCTCAGTGAAAAAAAAAGAACTTTGAACCTATTTTACTGTAAATACTGAATTGGAAGGCAATGACTTTTTAGGATAAACCAACACATTTTTGGATTCTTTATTGTGCAAATAAGTAAAATACAAATAAGGATATAGGAAGATAGAAAACTATACATTTTATTTAATAGATTTATTTACCAAACCATGTAGCTTGCAAATAGCCAACATTTTCCCTGTGCCCATGAGCATTTGCAACAACTACACATGCATGTGACTATAAAGAAAAATCTCAAAAAAATCTTCCTTTATTCCAAAAGGAAGGAAAAATCATAGGCCATTACTCTACTACTCTAACACTAGAAATTAATAAGAAAAGTATATGCAAAGAAATAAAAATCCAACCACCACTTGAATAAAAAATAGTCTTGAAATTCTAGTGTTAACTTCATGTTTGACGTGATATCTACTGCAAAGGACATAATTTGTCCAAGGGTGTAGACTGCTATACCCAAATGATCAGTGTGTGTCCAGACCATTCTTTTCCACAGACTGCTCCCAGGAACTCCATGAAATACTCCTTGTGGCATTGTTTTTCCCACAGGAACCAGACCCATATTGCAGACTAGAGTTCTTTCAATCTCAGACAGCTCTCACCCCTTTTTCCTCATAGATTTTCCTCTCAGTAAATCTCTTATTCATCTAATTCCATTATGGATTTGACTTCTCAAAGGGTCTGAACTAACACATATGTCAAAGAGTAAATCAACACTGCAATTACAATTTACTTAGGAAATGAAAATAAGTCCATTACATATCAAAAGGGCACAGACAAATCTATAAGCAGATAACTACTTCTAGGTAGCCAGTGCCCCTGGGTATTAAGGGCAAGTCAGAAAGCACAGATAATAAGCAGGGGCTAGTGAAGAGATGGCCTTTGAAATTCAGGCCAAAGAAATGTTGTTTTTGTTTTTTTTAATAAGAGAATAACCCATTGCAGGGTTTTAAGCAGGGATGCAACATGATCAACTCACATTAATGTTGGACCTTTAATAATAATAGCTTCCTTGGGAAATGCTCTGTTCATGATCCCTGGCTCCAGTCTTTTAGGGGAAGCCAGAAAGTAAGCGAATGATGGTAACAGTGAAATCAGGTAGTCTATAGACATAATGAGCAGTAGTGCTAACAAATAGGTGGCCCTCATTAAATATTTGTTGACTGGACTGACAGTACATATGCACAAGCTGTCAGATTATGCATTTTGGAAGAAAAGTTCTTTTAAAAAGATTACCACCTGACTGGGCATTTTGATATGATGTAATGAATGAGCTTACTTCCGCTAGTAACACACAGCATGAGTCCCATCTCTTTCCAGTTACCTTCATATCTAAGTTCTTGGAAACAGTGTCCAGGGCAGATATGAGGTCTTGAATTGATTTCTCTATTTGCCGGTACTCATTCCTGATAAAGTGTATGTCTCCAGAAAGCTTCATGATGCTTGAGTCACATCTAGTGCCAACATGGAAATCTGTGTGAGATCAACAGCCTCATAACATTTTAAATACTCTAAGATCTGTACATTCATTTGATGGCAAAAGTTCTAAAGGTTTTTGGAATAACCTGTTGGTAGATGTAGCAGCATGTATAGGAATCTCCTTCTTCATTTTTTCCCTTCCTGATGAGAGAGAAACCAGTTTGAAAGCATTGGCCCAAACCAGAGCACCAAATTGGTATACAGGGAACATTGGAATAAGTTGGGGCAATGTTTACATTTTCAGCATATATTAATTTATTCAAAGGACTTTTAACAGATTTTAATTTGGGGGGAATACACCCTGCTGTCTGTGGTTAGGCAAAATTGATAAAATTTCCTCTTCTTTATCATGTTTTGGATCCACTTTGCTCCTTTTAATCCAAATGTTTTGAATCCACTTGACCCCTAGATCACCAGTTCTCCTCTTTTGGGTAGAAAAGGCACCCCAGCCAATCCATCTTAAAAAAGAAAAAAGAAAAAAAGAAAGAAAAGAAAAGAAAAATCACCTTCTTAGCCCCAGTCAAAACTCCTGTTCCTTGAGTGGTCTCAGCCAGCCTTTGTTTTATATAGGGACAAAAATAATTCATATTAATGTTTGAATGAAGCTTTTGTTCGTTTGATATTTTAGGGAAGGAACTCAGTGAGATGGACCTGAGTTGAAGATTAACCATCTTCCCAGCATCTCAGGGAAGAAAACACAGAGCCCTAACCCTCCTACCATTACACAAGACCTCTTTTGGGAGACAGCAAGCTACATACTGAATGAGTGATCAGTTTCATTAAATGTTCCCTGAATTCATGACGGATGAAATGGAGAACACTGAAGGACTGTGTCTTATATGTCTGAATTATCAGAAAGCACTTTAACAATTGTTATTTCATAAAATAACTGTTTTGACTATCTTCGAATACTACGAGAAACTATATTTTCATGTTGCCGTGCTAAGTGCTATAAGTATTATTTGTATTATGACCATCGATATTTTTATTTTCAAAAATGAAAATTTTTCCTTAAGATTTTTGATGCAACAGAATTGAACCAAAGGTGTTAAGAAGCATGCCCTTGAAGGAATGGATACCAGATGACTGGTGATGGGAGCAGAGGCTACTGGAGAAAATTTTAGGAATCAGTCTGGTCAAGAATAGAAGCAAAAAAAAAAAAAAAAAAGAATAGAAGTAAGATGGTATACACCAAGTCATGCTCCAAAGCCATTTTCTATGTTTGTCTATAGAAACTGTCACTGTCAGAACTGTACTCCTATTATTGATTAGTTGGAATGTCCTTATGTGAATTTATATTAAAATCCCCAAAGAATACATGGAAATGCTTGCTGCTCCACTGCTTCCTGCTACCTCCTTCCATCCCTTCCTCACTTTCTACCCCCAGGGACATTTGCCTGTGCATTGGAGGCCACTGGCCTCCATTGTCAGATTTGGTCTCTGATGTCAGGCCAGGCTTTGAGTTCTGGCTTTGTTACTTTCTAGGTTTGTGATCTGGGACAAGTTTCTTCTATGAGTTTCAGTTTTCCTCGTCTGAAAAAAAAAAAAAAAAAAGAGGGGGGAGGATAGCAATGCCAGGGTCACTATACAGCTGCACAATCTGTCTACCATGCAACTCCAGAGGGTGTCAGACACTTGGGCAATAGTGCACACATATCTCAGGAGCACTATGTGTTCAACCTATAGAACTTGAGTGGAGGTCCTGAGTACACTACTTTGCAAAGTTATTCAAGGAAGGAGGTGATGAATGTAAAGCAAGTGGCCAATACCTCGTGCAGAGGGAACGCCCATCAAGATCAGCAGTTAGCATTTATTAGTCATCTTGCAGCTGCCACCTATTCAGCCTCACCTCCTCTGGTCTCCCCCACAAACCCAACCTATGCATGTCAAAGTGAAGGATTGATAAGCAGGTTTCAAACTGCATACTTTGTTCCAAAAGGAAGTTCTCCACCTACTCTTTAAAATGGTTTTATTGTTTGTATTAAAATAGTAACGTGCCCATTGTAAAAAATCTCATATAATACAGAAAAAAAAAAGAAAAGAAAAGAAAAAGAAAGAAAAAATGAAGAGAAGAGTTAATATAGTTTAAAATCCCACTTCTCAAAAATAATATTGTTACTATTTGGTCATTATTTTAATAATAGACGTGTGTATGTGTGTGTGTGTGTGTGTGTGTGTGTGTACTTATATGTAGTTGTCCTTTGGTTTCTATAGGGGAATTGTTCTACGACAGCCCCAGAGCCCAGAAGATACCCCGTCCACAGATTTTTCAAGTGCTTTAGATTAATGGAATCCTGCCAAATACTTTAAGTAAATTTTATTTTACCTGTTATACTAAATGCAGTGTAAATGCTTTGTAAATATTTATTATACTGTTATTGTTTAGGGAATAATGACAAGAAAAAGTCTGTACATGTTCAGTACAGTATCGCTGGCTATGTATTTCACATGTATTTCACTACGAGAGATATTTGTTTCTAAAATAAAGAAGTTATAAAAAGTTATTGTAGATTGGAATTGTTATTTTTTTTTTTACAATCCCATTTTGTCATATGGGATATGACAAAAACGGAGGAAATAAATTTATATACTTGTTCCTTCAACAGTTCTGTGAATATTTTGCTATTTTTAATGCTAAATTTTGTGACGTGTATATTGTGTTCTGTATGCAACCAGAATTCCTACAGTTGTTGAATCTTTATTCTTTATTTAGATTCTATGGTTCTTAACAGTCCTTTTAAATCATGATTCTTTTTCAGAGATTCCTTTTTTTGTTGTTTTTTAATTCCTTAGTTGGCCAGATTTTGTCATTCAGATTTCAAAAGAAGGGCTCAGTAGTGTTAGAATTCTTAAGTTCTTAAGAAATCTGTTCTCTTACATCTGAAAGGTAAACATGACAGATGTCACTCCATTCTTTTCTGGTGCTGGTTGAGATATAGAAGTCTGAGGTGATTACGCTTTTCCCTTTTGTGTGATTTGCTTTGTCTACCTAGGTGCCCAGTGATTCCTTATCCTTGATGTTCAGTAACTTCAACCAGGATAATTTGGGTTAATCATTCTTATATCAGTTTTTCCAAGGACACAATTTTACCTTTTGTTCTCTGTTTCCATGAAATTGTCTTCTCTTTCATCCATGATGTTAGTCATATACATAACTTCTCCATATCCATTTTTATATCAAAAAGCATTTTCTTTTCATTTGGTGTGGCTTCCTCATGCTTTTTATTTTTATAACTCTCATAATTTTTAGTTCTATTTATCCTGCTTAGGAGCTCCTACAGTAGATTTAATCTCTAATATTTTCATTTTTTTTCTTTCATCTTATCCCTGAGAAATTCCAGTTTACCTATTTTCTTTTGTTATCTGATATCCTCTTTTGGGGGGGAATTCTCATATCTAATCTTTAATATTAACTTTCATCGAAGTAAAACATGCTTATTATTTAAAAGTCAATAATAAAAGGCAAATAACAAAAAACTATAGGAGTTTTCCCTTATCCAGTTTTGCAGTTTCAATTACCCGTGGTCAATCATGTTTAAAAGTATTAAATGGAAAAGGGTGAGTACAGTACAATTAGGTATTGAGAGAGAGAGAGAGAGAGAGAGAGAGAGAGAGAGAACACATTTACATAACTTTTATTACAATATATTGTTACAGTTTTCATTTTATTATTAATCTCTTACTGTGCCTATTTACAAATTAAACTTTATCAAAGGTATGTATATTTAGGAAAAAACAGTATATACAGGGTTTGGTACTATCTGTAGTTCTAGACATCTACTGGAGGTCTTGAAGGTGAGGGGAGGCTACTGTTCTGTGGTTCCTCGCCTTTCCCTGCTTCTCTTAGTTCCTCTCTCTAGAGGCAATTGCCTGAAACCCTTTGAGATTTTTTGTGGTGTGAAATCAAGGTTCTCAGCTTATCCTACAGCTTTAGAGTTGGTTTTATAAAATCTGCTAAGGCGGTTTCCACATGTCCTCCTGTTTCCTCATTTCCAGGGCTTCTATGCTGATATCCATTGTCCTTGTGGGTTTACATTTTAAAGAGAGACTCTTTTTACTATAGATTCGTGGAGGTTTTGAAAGGAGCCAAATTACACACAGTTGTTCATACCACATTCTTTTATCTCTTTCTTTTACTCTTAATTTCTTTGAAACCAGGAGACTTCATATGATCTCTTATTTTCCTGGCCAACACATTCTTTGACCTGTGTTTTTGTCTGTGTATATTCATCTATCCATCCCAGAATGATCTATTTGGAAATGGTAGTGGAAATGATTTTTATTCAAGGGTAAATTCTGCCTATCACTATGACATCTTTGAATGTTTCTGGCTACCCGCAGAAGATTTGGTGGGTAGGTTTGGTAGAGGGCAGAGACCATACTCTATTAAGTCTTGTAGTATTCAAATCTGGTATTTTTAGATTTGGAGGTGGGCAAACATCTCCTAACTGTCCCCTGATAAGACAGACTGGAGAATCTCATATCAAACATGTCAGAGCTTTTCTGTGGTGACACTTTTGCCTCCTATCCTTCCTCAGCCTGTTGCACTCCACCCAATCTCTCAGCAATGAACTGGCAAGGAGGGAGTCCTAGATGAATGAACTGATAAAGATCACCATTGGATTTACAGCTAAAGCTCCCTAGCCATTCTACATTGTTACCCTTATCTCTAAAGGGACATTTCCTCTCTTTTGTCCCACTTAAGCCCCCCAAAAGTATTGCTGTATTAAAATTATTGTGCCAATACCTTTCAGGATTATGACTCTTGATTTGGAGGAAATATTTGTTTAAGGTCTGAGAAGGACTGTGTCAGTTCAAACATTACAAAATTTGTTCTGTTTGTGGTTAACAGTTGTGACAAATTCCATGTTGTATTAAAGGTGGTTTTCTTTTCATTTTTCACTAACATTGAAATCTCTCCAGAGAGGAAAGTGGAGTTAAGTGTATTCTGTCCTCTTTAGCCACAAGTATCCCTTATCTTTCAGAAGTTGTGAATATTCACAATATCACCATGTTTTTTCAAAGGACATGGTTTTGCTTTTTAATCACACATTAACCCAATTTATCAGGTTTTAAAATGCTGTCTTGCTTTGGAGTCTAAAGAGTCAAAGTGGCAAGCAACTTGACCTCCTCTGCTGCTGAAGATTGTAAGCCATAGCCATCCCTATCCAAGAAGTGTCCTTTGTACACCCACTGTTTCCTGTCTTGCACTTGAGACTCATTTATCAAATAGAGGAGAAGGTGTCAAGGGTAAGTTAGGGAACTTTGAGAACCTCATTTTATTGGAATTCCTTGCATTTGAACTGCCACTATGTTTGGGTGCAGGAAAAAAAATTATAGAATTCTAAGAACATTGTACGTATTAAATATTGAGTCTGATTTATGAAGCAGCAAGGTGATTGCTAAGAATTATGTTAAAATAATCAACTAAATTTCACTTAATTTCAAAATGCTAATTGGTAAAGTCACTAGATATGGAAAGCCAGTAATCAATATGCCTTAGCTTGTCCATTAGTCATTTGTCTGGCAAAAATACAGACAAGAAACGGGAGGGGAAGGACGAATTTAAGTCTCATGGCTTTCAGCCACATTTTGTCTCAGATTATCATATAGAGTTCAAAATTTTTCCATAAAAAGGAGAAATTTCAAGGAAAAATAAAACCTTTCCCAAAATCACTGATTACAATTGAAGATAAAAGTAAGTAAGAAATTGGAGCAAGCCAGGTACAGTGGCCCACTCCTCTGGTCACAGCTATTTGGGAGGCCGAGGCAGGAGGACTGCTGGAGCCCAGGAGTTTGGGATCTGTCTGGAAACACAGCAAGATTCTGTTTCAAGAATATGAATAAATAAAAAAGAAATGGGCAGGGATGTAGAGCATGTGTTAGCACGCATAGTCCTTGAGTTCAATCTCCAGCACGCCCCACTCCCTGCCCAAAGCAAAAGGAAGAAATAGAGCAGAGCAAAAAGAGTTGTATATCTCTTCTTGATGTAATTCTATGATCTCTGGGTTGCTTTTAAATTCATTTTTTTGTGTGCAAAATAGGATTTCTAAGAACAAAATAATAGGTTTGTAAGTGACTCATGGCCAGTGTCATCAGCACACACCAGATTGAACCAAATCCTGCTTCATTCACTGGTGAAATTTTTTTTTTTCTTTTCTGCAGTGCTGGGATTGAACTTAGAACCTCATATATGCTAGGCAAGTGCTCTACCACTAAACTACATCCCTAGCCCACTATGTTTCACTTAAAATTGATATTTGGTGTTTATCGTTTTGCAAAAAACTATCCAAGAAGGGTTGTGGATTTGCTCATGTTTATTTCATTATCTTGCTTCTTAACTCACCCAAATACTATAAAAATTCTTACATAATATAATTGTATGTGTTTAATCCAAATATTATAAAAATTCCTTTATGTTGAACAATATATAGTTATATATAATTTATGTACTCACAGACAATATTAATACAATAATTTTGTATGTATAGTTTCTGGGTTATCATTTTTTCTTTGATGACAGTTTTCCAACCATGAATATTATTCCCTAAACTGTCTTTATTTTTATGAGGAAAGAAACCATACTTCAGAACTGCACTATGTTTCCCAGAGCCACTCTATCATGTGTGGTGTAGGTCAACCAAAAACCTGGGCTCACCATGGCCTCTACACCTTCCCCTTTGAGCACCATACCCTTCTGGTTAATATCCCACAGACTTCTCACGTGGTGCTAACCAAACACACTATTACCCTCTGATTCGCTCTGCATTTCCTTGTCAAAACTGCTCCTCATTTCATAATTCTTTTATTTTTATAATATTTGTTTTTTAAAAAATCTTGATGGACCTTTGTTTTATTCATTTATTTACATGCGGTCCTAAGACTCAAACCCAGTGCCTTACACATGCTAGGCAAGCACTCTACCACTGAGCCACAACTTCAGCCTTCTCATTTCATATTTCTGCTGAATAACATGAACATTCAACTGGTCCCCAAGCCAGAAACTCTGGTAGCTATCCTTCACTCTTATCTTAACTCATCTTCCATGTTCATACATGTACTAATCCTACAGGTTCTATTTTCCAAATGCCCTGTCCTGGACCTCACGACCAGTGCCTGTGTTTAGGCACTTGCCACCTTTCACCTGGGTTGCCTCTGATCAATCTCTATGCCCTCTTTCTGAACCCTACCAATTCAGCTACAACAGGAATGTCACCAAACTTACCATGCCCTTATCTGAAATCCTTCCATGACTATTGACAACCTAACTATTAACTATTAAAAATCTCATACAAAATATGCTATTCAAAACTTCATCTGTTTGGCAGAAAATCCCTTGATTAGACAGATAAGTAGCCCTTGCCTATTTTAAATGTTTTACTCATTAGAATCTGACAAGTGGATATTTTATATGGGTTGTAGGTTGTGTATAGATGTTGGCATTTGGGCAGTTGTGGGTTGTGAAAACAAGACTCCAGTCACTTTCAGTGAAACCAAATTGAATATTCCATATAAGGGATCTTGAATAGAATGTTGGGTCTCTCAAGCAGCATGGCTTTCAAAGTTCTAGAGACATTTTCTCAACTACTGTGTCATGAGTTTAGCTTAATATAAAGTCAATACCTTGTTATGTAAAATATGGAATTTATTTAGGAATGAGAATTCAATGGCTAAGAACTGATGGCTAAACATTAGTTAACATGCTTCTTCTCACCTGGCTACTCTTCCCCGAAGGTCTCCAACTCCTTGCAGGTGTTTGATGTTTAGGTCCTGTACTGCAAAATTAGTTCCTGTGGCCACCTGATCTCGAGCTCTTATTTGGTCTTCTAATATCTGTAATTTTGAGTTAAGATGGCAATTAATTTCTCATCACACATGGTAAGAAAACTTCATTTGAAGTAGATGAATGCATTTTGTAGTTAGGCCCAGGTGATAAATGAGTGCAAGAGGCCTGTCTCACAGAATTAATCTTGCTATATATGGAGGAGGTAGCACGATTTGATTGTAGCTGATTGCTGTCATGTAGGAGCAATATCTCACTAGTGTTTCAACAAAAGCTAGAAATTGAGGCTTTATGTAAAATATCTCAATTTAAAAATATTGGCATCTTATTAAAAATCTTTAAGTGCTATATAGATCAAACAGAACATTCTTATTGGTTTGATTTGGACATAAGTTGCCACTGGCCATCATCAATATAAAAAATTCTCTCTCTCTCTCTCTCTCTCTCTCTCTCACACACACACACACACACACACACACACACACACACACACACAATTTCAGTGTGGGTGATCAGATAAAACAATTTTTTTCAGTGTATATCAGTCAGGTCCTTTATGGACTGAATCAGAGCCATAATGAAGCTAATACAACTGATGCAAGCCAATCGGAATCAAACCATTTTATATGCATGGTGTGAAAGGGGTTTATTTCAGGTTTTTTAGAGAACATAAAAGGTTTGTGGCATATGTGCTTTCAATTGTATTGTTGAGTATTTTGGAAGTGAAGCTGTCTTTCCTATACTACCAGGTCAGTAGTCCTGAGAACAGTGGTTTTAATTTTTTGCACCTATTTATAAAAGTTAATTTTAAAATTGAAAAAAAACCTGCCTATCCATAGCAAAAAAATTATATTTTAGTTGACATTCAAATTCCAATGTGAAGTGATGACATACACAATTTTTTTGTTGTTTTTGAGAAAAAAGTGAGAGTATAGAACTTCAGAAAACAAACAGATTTGGATTTGGGGAAACATTTGAGTTTATTATATTTTACAAAGTTCTAAACTATTTTTAAAATTCTGTTTATGAATTATACTAGGTAGAGGAGTATTTTTGTAGCACATGTATTATGGGAATTTCAAAGGCCAAATACAGATAATTCCCATTTTTAAATTGGCAGACTGAGAATACCCAAGAGCAAATAAAGCAATAATTGAAGACATAAAAGTGTCAAAAACACTAGCTAGAGTTTCTTTTTTGCCTTTTTGCATATATGTAAGTCTTTTTTTAAATTAAAGAACAACAATGAAAGGGAACTTTCTGTATTTTATTTTTTTAACCTTTATTTTATTTACTTATTTACTTTTTTATGTGGTGCTGAGGATGGAACCCAGTGTCTTACCCATGCTAGGGGAGCGCTATACCAATGAGCCACAACCCCAGCCCAACATATTTTATATTAAACTTGTTAAACACTATAAACACAATTAAGACATAAAAAGTATGCTTGAAAAACATTCGTAACAAATGTTATTGCCAGGGTTTCATTGGTGTTCTGCAACCAGCATGTACCTGTTGGTTAGAGAGAGCTGAGTATGCATCTCTTCCCAACTTTGTGTTCAGTGTTTGAAATCATAGTGAAGTATTTACACCATGCAAATAGGCAATCACCAAACATTAGATTATTTTTTCCTCACCAGAAAAAATATTTCTTATTGTTAAACAATTATCATTGTACCACTGGTTAATGTCCGTAATATGTAAAAGAGCTCATCAAATTAACAAGAATTAAAAAGTTCTAAAGCCCCCATAGACAAATTGGCAAAAACATGAACAGAATATTGGCAGGGGAAATACAAAATTTCACAGTCACTTTAAAAAAGTGAATTCAACACCTTCAAGAAAAAACAGATCTCATTTCTGCCCTATGAAATTAGCAAAGATTAAAACATTAATCCAATGCTATCATAGGTCCAGTGAAAAATCACTCTCATATAATGCTAATGAGAGTATAAACTAGTGTAATCTTTCTGGAAACCAATTTGGCAACATGTATTAAGAATTTTCACAGTATTTATATCCTAGTAATTCTACTTCTAAGAATATATATTATGGAAATAATCCCAATGCAGATATATATTTGTGCACAAAGATATTTTAACATTAAGAATAATTAAGCAAATCATGGTATATGCCTCATTCAAGGAACTTTTAATGACATGAAAGGTTTGTGTTATAATTTTATGTTAAAGACTGTACTAACAAAAATAGATTCAGTCTCCTAAACAGAATACTTACAAAGGCTAGAGGGAGATACATCCGGATGTTTGTGGAGATTGACATTTCATGGTGAAATTGTGAGAAATTTTTTTCTCAGGTTTTAAAATTTCACCCTGAACTTCCAAAATAAATACAGTGAACAAGAATTGCTTTATAAATTGGAGCAGGGACCCACAATAAGGTGATGTTATACAAAAACAATTCTTTTTTTTTTTTTTTAGTTAAAAATGTTATTTTTAAAACATAATTAACAGTCTGCTTTAAAAATAATTTTCTTTTAAAAAGAAACAAGCTATGTAACTGCTGCAATTATGGTAAGCTAAAAAAATTATTTTTTTATTCCTTTTATGGACCTGAGTCAAGTGTTAGTTCACATTTGGATCTATCTTGCTGGTTGATTTGCAAATGGACTGACTGGGTTGCTAAATTTAGGCTCCTTTAAAATATTTGAGTAGCATCTATTTCTCTATGAAATGTGTATTACTTAATAGTTTTAGTTATTCACTAAAGGTAACCGAATAGTTTCTACTTCATAATGTTTTAACAGTGTTATCTAAAGCCTTTAAAATATATTTTAAATTTAGTTTTCCACACAAATCAGCTCTATTCATTTTCTCTATTCATGCCAAACCCTTAGTAGGACTTCAAATATTTTGAGTCTTATAAGTTTTTGGAAAATGTTTTGACTTCATTTTTTTAGAATTAACCTAAATTAATCAATTGTGAAGGAAAAGGAACTGTGTAAGATTCTAGAGATATGGAAAATATCTTTCCTTTTAATACAAAGAGTATTTTATTTGGGTGTAATTAATATTGAAATGCACAAATCAAAGTGCACAGCTGGATAGATCTTGACAAATGTGATCAATTATGTAACAATGACCCACATCAAAATACAGAACATGCTTAGAAATATTTTGGTGAGAATGTTCTTTTCAACTGCCAGGAAGTTTTGATCATGTATGGGAGTCTTATTTTGGTGCTAGTGCTATATTTACTTGATTTTCTGGTCATCTTAAAAAGCACAGAGCTGCTTGCCTCTTGACACCTTTGTGACACTGTCATGTCTGGAAACACCTCTGGTCACATTGACTTTTTGGGTACCAGGGTCAATTCAAAATGAGCTACATACCACTAAAATTCCCTTTGAAAAGTTTACTAAGATTTTTTTAACTTTCCATATTTTCTCAGTTGCATTACGGGGTCTGCTAGACCCTACAGATAGAAAATACATTCATAAATATCCTTGACCTTAAATACAAATTCATGAGCAAGTCATTTCTGGGTTAATTCCATGGTTAGTGTTTAGTGTTTTTATTGTTGTTTTTTGTTTGCTTTCAATTCAGTATTCTCCCTGATAGTAGAAAGTAGAGGGCATTGTCATTCCTCATTATTTCATACTTTTTGGCCAGGTTCCTAATGTGTATTTTCTGGAACCCTTGTATTTTCTGGAATCTGAGTCAAAAGTTGTTGACTCAGATTCATCATGCACATGTACTCTAAAAACTCTGAAAGACCTGCAATAAAACCTTGCTTATCTTGGTCTAGCCTAAGAATTTTTCTTTTGTGATTAAAAATCTTATTTTTCCTTTAAAACCTTAAAATCATTTATTTACCCATTAGACAAAAATAAACTGTGATAAGTACTGTGGATAAAAGTAGTGTTTAAGGGAGGTCGAAATGTTGGACTGAGGAGGAGTGCTATCTTACACAGTATAAAGGAAATCCTCTCTTCGAAGGTGATATGAAAAGAAACCTGAAGGAAATAAAGAACATTCCACAGGAATACCTGGGGGAAGATGTTGCAGAGTGCACAGCAAGGAATGACTGGGAGACCAGCATGGCCAGAGTGAAGGAGACATGTGGAGACAGAGTCAGAGATTGCTGGTTCAGGTGGTGGTGGACCTATGAACCAGCTTGTTGTGCATTATGAATACCTCTATTTGGAATCATTACATTATGAGAACTTTGGAGATTTAGACTACAAAAGCTTCTCAATATGTGGTATAATGTTAAATAGTTGTCTTTGCTTGATACAAAATATATATACAATAAATATTTTTCCAATGGAAGTTCTTTCTACATTTTGGCATAAACAAGTAGTCGGAAAATTGAACCGTTTTTCTCTGGGGCGGCTATAATCATTTAAACAGAAACAACAGCAACGCATTTCTCCAGTTGAAAAATGACATTGATAATCTCTGTCAAGCAATGATGACAATATATGGAAGGGAACTACCTCGATGTTTTGGCTGAGTTTTTTGACGATGCTGGTGATGGTCTGTATATGACTTTCTAGTAACTTCCTGGCAAGTGATTCCTCTTTTCGGAAACCATGGGTCCCTTGGAGACAAGCAGAGATGTCCTCCTTGATGCGGAAGGCTTGTTCGAGGAGGAAAGCTATGGTCCGCTCCTGGTTGTTCAGTCTGTCTTCCAGCTGACTTTTCTGGGTGTTTTGAATGACAGGAAGAAAAGGACGACCCCTGGTCAGGAAGAGGAAACACCAGGGGTGTTACAAGAATGAACTGGAGGAGCCGGGAACCAGAACATTCCTCCTCATGCTACTCCTTTATTTTCTCGCCTGGGAAGTTTGGTAGGACTTTAAGTACTAACGAGGTTAGAATCTTGGTTTATGTCTTGTCTAAGAAGCTGATCTGACTTATGCCTTGATCTCATATCATGCATTTTTCATGTTTCCCAAGAAGGAACTGTTTTATATAAGATGACAGTAAAATTTCAAGCAGAATGGGTAGTGGTTGGGAGGGAATGGGGGATCCATAAAAGATGATATTAGAAGGCTTTTTCCATGATTTTTGCCTTTATATACACTTGTATAAAAAATTCTACTTTCATCTAGAAAAACAATCTAAATTCTTATATGTGTAAAAATGCAAAAGTGACTATATTAGAGTTTCCCAAAAGGTATGTCTTAGAATAGTAGTTAATAGGCCACTGCGCAAGAATTTTATGGTCAAATAAATTTGGAAAACACTGCATATAATATCCTTCTCTTGTGATTTACATTATATTTATCACATTAATGTCTAATTGTATTGTTATTGTTTGGATGGGAGCTGTCTCTCAATAAACTTCTGTGTTAGGTTGGGTGCAGTGACACACACCTGTAATCCCAGTGGATCAGGAGACTGAGGCGGGAGGATTGTGAGTTCAAAGCCAGACTTAACGCCCTGTCTCAAAACATTAAAAAAAGGACTGGGGATGTGGCTTAGTTAAGCCACCCTGAGTTCAATCCCTAGTACCAAAATAAAAAACAAAAAAAACAAACTCTCACATTGACAGAAGAGGTGAAATGATTAGATTATGAGAGCCATGACTAAATCAATGGCTTAATCCATTTGAAGGATTAAAAATTTGAATTATTCTTTTGTTAGCAAAGAAGAACTATAGGCAGGTAGGGTGTAGTTTCAGGAAGTGGGTCACTGGGGCCATCTCTTGGGGATTATATATTTTGTCCCTGGCACCTCCTATTCTCTTGGTGCTTCCTGGTTACCAAGAACTGAGCAGCTTTCCTCCACCATGCTCTTTTGCCATGATGTTCTGCTACCCCTCAGACAGAGCAATGGGGTTGGCTAACTGTGGACTGAGACCTCTAAAATGGTGAGCCAAAATAAATATTTCTTCCCTCAAGATGTTACTTTCAGGACTGTGAACTGAAACCTGTGGAACTTGAGCCCAAACAGACTTTTCTTTCTCTAAGTTGTTCTTATGACTCGTTACAGAATGAAGAACTAACAAGTATATTAATTCTATAGGTTAAATAATAATAATAATAATTCATGCAGTAAATAACTAGCCCTAGGCCATCCAATGCCTATGGCTAAAGCACTTGATTATAATGTCCCTAAGTAGAGGTCACTTCCAAAGCTCATGTGTGCATTGATTTCTGACCTTTTACCAGGTCAATATTCCATCAGATCTACATAAGAGTTAGAAGTTTACTTTAAATTCATCTCTAATGCTATTAAGTTTCTTGGGGACTTCTTATGATCTTATGTCCCAGTAGAGGGGACTTTGCATGTTCCTTCTTTAATCTTACCTGTTTAACACTGAGCTTTTTCAGTTGAAGAAATGCTTCAGTAGCACAGATCTATTTATGTGGCATTACCAGGGCTTGATCCAAGAATTCTGACATGTAACCTAAGATAATCTTCAAGATGCTGCCTCTGAATGGTAGCAAAATATTTTATGAATATCATTAGAAGAAGGCAGCCTTAAAAGGAGAATGGTATTTGACTTTCGTTAAGGCCTGGGAATATAATGATTGAATAAGACAAATTCTGTCCTGTAGGAAATATCTACTTACATGCTTATGAGGATATATAAGTATATAGCATATATATCTTTTACAAGTGACTATAACACATACTGGCTCATAAACGCCAAGGTCACGTAGTTCAAACTATTCCCACTGCATAAACCAGAATAACAATTTGCAGGGGGTTAATATTTCCCTGGAAGTTAGAATGTACTGAAGACAGAGGCTTTTAGGGTCTGATCATAAACACTGGCGTTTTCTGAAGACTAAAAGTGTTAGTGAGAGTTTGACTTAGCTGTGTAAAACAGAAACCCATAGAGAGTGACCTTAACACATAGGGTTTATTTGGCTTGTGTAATAAGAAGTCTAGAGGTAGGTGATCCAGGTCTGGTGTAACTGACCAAGGCAGTCATCTAGCACCCAGATGCCTTCTGGCTTCCTGACCCACTTCAGTGTGTAACTCTTACCTTCAGTGTGTCAAGGTTGCTGTTCTATCTTTGAAGTTGTGTTCATATTCCACACAGAAAAGGTGAAGGCAAGGAATAGAATGTGTGTACCAGCTGTTTTTCCCACCCCGTTTTTTAATTTGAGTTAAAAAAAAAAAAAAAAAAACTTTCTAAAAGACTCACTAGACTCACTATGACACTTCTGACTGTATTTCATTCGTTGAAGTTGTGCCATAAGGTTACCTTCTGTGACTTTTTTTAAAAAATTGGGCACATTGTGGTCTTAAGCAAAACTGGGACTTTTATTACCAAAGAAAAGGGCAATGAGTACATATTGGGTTGGCTGCCAGAGGCATTTGCCATGGGAAATTTTTCTCTTAAGTATTATATGAAACATCATTTTAAGGTTATTTTAAAAGCAAGAAATTGCTTTCTTCCTCATTGGTCATTTGATTTATACTGCTTAATTGTAACCAAGATTCCCTCAGCAGGGCCAGAAGCTGACTAAAAGTTAGCCACAAGTATTATTATTACCCTAGTGATTATTGCCCACAAGGATCAATGTGTGTGAAGGCAAGGCTCCAACTGCCCACAGAGGGCCAATAGAAGGTGTGGTGGGGGTTTAAAAGAAGAAGAGCTCTTGCTATTCAGATAAAGAAATGCAGTAACACATTACTTTTTTTTAGTGTAGCAGCTTTACAACTTCAATTTCCTGAAACACTATTCCCTAAAAATGTAATGAAAGCCCTATATATAAATAAAAATTTTTATTAGATACCTTAAACATTTTAAAATATAGATGAAATCAATTTTAATATATTTTATTTAACCAAAAATATCTACAATGGTTTTATAGCATGCAACTAAGGTGAACTTTTTTAAGTGGGACATTTTACATTATTTTTATGCAACATCTTTATTTATTTATTTATATATATTTTTTGTGTGGTGCTGGGGATTGAACCCAGTGCCTTGTGCTTGACAGGCAAGCACTCTATCAACTAAGCTAAATCCCCAGCCCCTATACTACATCTTTAAAATTTGTGAATTTTATACCCACTTTAGACTGGACATATAAGCACTCAATGGCCACATGTGCTCTGTGAATATTGTGTCAGACAGTACAATTCTAGAAGTTGAGAACCGGGAAGTAGGAAGAAAGTGTCACTGAGCAAGTAAAAGCATTACTGCCATGTCCATAAGCTACTTTACAAATACTATAGCCAATCTCTTCAATCCCTTAATATAAGCCAGATATTCTGGCTACCACTTTAAGCGCTTAATTTATCAGATCTTCATAATAACTTCACGAAGGGTGTATTACTGTTACCCCATTTCAAGGGTGATGAAACTGAAGCTGAGAGGGATTAAGTAACTTGTCCAAGGTTACCCAGTTAACAAAGGTGGAGCCAGTGTTTAAACCCAAGGAGTTGACTCTGGGGTTGACACTGTAATATATACACACCCGCCTCAACACCACCCTTGGAATGTGCTCGCTCTGTTTTGCCCACTCTTCTGACAAGCCACGTCGGATGGCTTCTGGATCTACATAAACTGAATACCTGAAAATTCTATGCTGCAGAGAGGGCTGTGTACTAAGAGCTGGAGGAAATGATAGCTTAAAGACAAAAATTAATTGGAATTAGAAATTCAATGAAAAGCAAAGCAAATTAGAAAAGGAAAAAGTGCAGGGACAAAGACAGGTGTAAAATCCTGATGGCCTCTTTCAGCATTAGTATGTCACTCCTTCCCTTCATGGATAAACTTCTTGAAGAAGCAACTACCTTTGTAGTTTTTTTTTTTTTTTTTTTTTTTTTGCGGTGCTGGGGATCAAACCCAGGGCCTATGTGCTTGCAAGGCAAGCACCGACTGAGCTATCTCCCCAGCCCACCTTTGTAGTTTTTAATGTTTGCGATTCACTCCTCATGCTATGACCATCATGTCCCTGGAGAGCTCTCTCTCCTCTCACTCATGTTTGTGGAAGCTAGCTGCCATGTGAGCAGCAGCCATGAGGTGAGAGGTCCATGAGGTGAGAAGCTGAGCCCTCCTGAGACAACTGAAAGAATGGACATTTTTTTAAGCTGTCTGTTTTATCTCAACTCCCTAAGGTTTCCCTCCCAGTAATGGGAACAAAGCCCTTAAAGCTGTTCTCTGTTCCCAAACAGAGAGTAAAAGAGCAAATTGAGCCTGATAGCCAGATAGTGCTCAAACAGTAGGATTACCAGAAACTATTGACCAGAATCTACAGCCTGTTGTAAAACATTGTGAAACATGTTGTCAGCAAACCCAGCCCCCCTTTGAAATTTCCTGGCAGCTTTGTTCCCCATTTTTCCTTTTTTCCCCCTTTTCCCCCTTTCATGTGTGACCCCTCCCGATGTGTGGTTTCTGCCTTTATAAACCTACAAGATTTTCTGCTAGGGACTCGACTCCTGGAGTTGGGTCCCAGCGCGCTGGAATAAACACCTCTTGCGGTTTGCATCAAGTGACGCCTCCTGCGGTTGATTGGGGTTGCCGTCCATCCATGGGACAGAGTTGGGTTTCCTTTTTGGGGGCCTTACACAACCAGCTGGAGTGGAGGTGTCCTGTCAACAGATGTGTGAGTAAGTCTTCCCAGAAGCAGAACCTGCACCCTGTCCAGCCTCAGGCCACTGAAGCCCCAGCTGTTGTGTTTGCTTAAAACCCCATGAGACCCGCTGAGCCACTGCTGGGCTCCTGATCCACAGAAACTGTGAGATGAATATTGTTTTATGCTACTGAGTTTTAGGATGCTTTGCTACCCAGTGCTAGATAACTAATACAGGCAGTTTCTATGTGCAATATGATGGAAGGGGTTCCTGAGACTAAACTGGTGATTCTGGACAGAGAGGGAGGAAATGTCATGGAGATGAAGCACCTAGAAGTTACAGAGTTTTTGGAATAGTTTGGAAATAGACTTGGGAGAGGCAGAGATTCTAAAATTTCTGATTTGGGCTTAATGAATGATGATAACTTTCATCAAGGCTGAAATTAAAAAAATAGATTTAGGGGAAGAAAATGAACTTGAGATATTCAAAGGTCATCCATATAGAGTTGCCTGTTGAATAGTATGAAGTGTGTCTATCGATAGAGATTGGGATGTTATCTGAAAAACAAATGGCAGTTGGAGGACATGGGTGAGGAGAGTGGGATTGACAGAGTTGGAGGAAGTGGGTGTGCATGTGAGAAATGATGGGGTGGGTGCTCTGTGGGACTCAGAGTGAAACTTTGTCCTGTGGAATGTCCTGTCATCTCTACACCCAGGATCCTGGTGCCTCTGCAGAGCCCTGAGTGACAAGCTGCCAGTAAGACGGCAGCACAACTCTGCTCAACTCTGCTTTTGGGCCTCAAAGGACTCAGTTTCAGCCTCCTTGGAAAACTGAGGCTTTTAGTGAGCAAGAGAGGTGAGAGTCAGGATGGGTGCTGAGTACATGTGCCCCAGAGGAATATGACAGCCTGTGACATAGCACAGAAAGAAAGGAATGGAATTACCCACTTCCTCAGGGATGAAAATTTCTAGGTTGACAATAGTTTTGACAAAAATGCAGAATTAACATGACTACAGCCTTCCCATCTTCCTTTCCCATAAAACCTTGAAGGACCTTGAGAAAGTGAGAATACTGTAGGAAACTGACAGCAGGACCTGTTTTAAACTGGTGAATGAGTGGGATAGTGTAGTGGGTGGTCTAATGTGCCAGCCTGCTCCACTTTCAGGGAGGAAGGTCCCCCTTAACTGCTGGCAGTGCTGCCAGCTGGCAGACCCAGTGGTTGGAATTGCCTCAGGTAGGTAGAGTCACCTTGCCAAGGTCATGCCCACTTCCAGGAGCAGCTTGCATTCAGTGGTTGATCAGGGTGGGTATGAAGGCCTGGCACACTTGCTCTAACCAAGAACAACACTGAAGGGTCATCTCAGCAGGGCTTCTTTTGAGTTCGGCTGAAATCTTCAATGGAATTGTGTCATAGCTCAACTTTCCCTTCTGCATAATTCTGGTGCTTTCCTCCCTTTCCACAATGATCTCAGTGTGCTTTAGAATGAGGTGTCTATTCACCAGCTTCAGTCTCAGTGTCTTTTTCCTTCATGTCCCCACCTGAGCCAGATGCCTGTGTTGGCTGGAGGCAAGAGACAACTCAGCCTGGCAATGGAGGGTGACTGAAGAGGGAATGAAGTGGGTCTGCTCTCTGCTGCTGTTTCTCTATTGCTTTGGGACAAACTCTTCCTACTTGTGTGAAATTTCAGACCCTAGTCTAGGTGTCCTCTAGAATAATCAGGCAGAGCATAGGGCTTCTGCTGATAAGGAGCTGAAGTCGTAACAATAATGGACTATGATATATAATGGGGGTGAAGGGGTGGGGAGTGAGAGAAGAATGGAGGAATTCAGATTATGTAGAAGGAAATAAGGGGGGTATGAAAAATGGTGGAATGAGACAGATACTGTTACCCTATGTACACGTATAATTACACGAATGGTATCAATCTACATCGTGCACAACCACAGAAACAAAATGATGTACCCCATTTGTGTACAATGAATCAAAATGCAGTCTGTAAAAAATAAAAAAAATTAAAAAAAAAAAAAACAAAACAGTAAGTTGAGGAACATCTGACTCCTGGTAGTTGCTTCCACGCAATTCCACCTACAAATGCCTCAGGGGTGGGAAGGTAGCTGCTCCTAACCTTGTTTCTTCTTGAATAGCAAAAAGTGATTATGTGGCAGAAGTTATTTTGTAGGATGGGGAAGGTTTTTCTGACTATTGCTTTCTGGAGTCTGGCTTTTTTCAACCATACCCTCCTACCCTTGGGCTCATTGGAGCTGACAAGACCTCATGGAGACCAGGGTCTGGTTGAAATCCCCAGGACAAAATGAGTTCATAAGGCATTTGAGGGGCATAGCCTTTGGAAAACCAACTGGCCAACAAGACTATGCCTACAACTATTCCTACCAAAGAGAGATACTAATACTAAAATGTGTAAAAAATTTTGAAGGTTAATTAAAGTATTGAGGGGAAAGATATTAGCAGCATAAAAAACCATAAACCATCACAAAAACTAGTAGAATTAGGCATGATACTACAGTAGATGTAATAAATAAAAATACTTTCCCATAGTTTCTCACCTTGGAAACCTGAAACTTTTTCTTCTTTGTCTTGTCACTTTAAGACTTATGGCCCTTTGTTAAAATATTATTTAAACAAGGCTCTTAAGCTACTCTGAGAGAGTGACTCTTCTTCCATGTGATTTACACTCTATGTGTAATAAATTTGCTTGTTAATAGGCCTCCTGTTCCCAGAAATCTGTTCTGGCCATGAATTAAAGGGTTAAGAAAAGAAACTACATGCCTGAAATCCCAGTGGCTTGGGAGGCTGAGGCAGGAGGATCACGAGTTCAAAGCCAGCCTTAACAAAAGTGAGGCACTAAACAACTCAGTGAGACCCTGTCTCTAAATAAAATACAAAATAGGGCTGGGGTTGTGCCTCAGTGGTCAAGTGTCCCTGAGTTCAATCCCCAGTAGCCATCCCCCCCCCAAAAAAAAAAAAAACCAAAAACAAACAAACAAACAAAAACAGACTATTTTCTACTACTTTACTATTCAGAAGGTGGGAGCAGAAATAATTTCTAGAAGTATTTTCAGATTCCAACTTAGTTCTTCCTTTCTTGGTCCTGGCCAGGACCGAGCATTCTCTTCTAGTTTTGCCTCCTCATGAAGAATGCATGGTTGAACCAGTGGTTAGAGTGGTTTTCTCATACGTAAAGGAAACACGTCCCTACCTAAAATGCTCCTGTGGCTTATCCATTCTCTGAGAATAAAGTCCTAGCTCTCCTTTTCAGCTTCATCTCCCCCCACCCTTCCCTTCATGTACTCTCATTCCACCACACACACTTCCTGTCCCTCAAGCACACCAGCTGTTTCCTAACTCAGAGCCTCAGCATTTGCTTTTCCCTCTTCTTAGCTTGCTCTCCCCCCCAGTCACTTCATGGTGGCCTCTTTTCCATTGTTTAGTCTTCATCTCCAGTACCCCCGTCTCAGACACATTTCCCCCAGTCACTTTCTACTGTAATACCTCATTTTATCTTCTCCATAGCATGTGTTTACTTGTGTTTATTTTCTGTTTTTGTTCACTAGCTTAAGACCTCTCTGTGCACAGTCACTTTTCTAACTTGTTTCCCACAGCACCCACTATGGGAAACTATGTACATGGAACATAGTAGGTGATTCAATAAATATTTGTTGATTGACTGAGTTTTTGACTGATCTTGTAAGGTTTAGTTGTTAGACAAAAAAAAAAAAAAAAAAAGACTCCGTAAAGCCACAAGTTACTGGCTGGAGGCTTATATTTACTTTCATAAGCAAATTAAATAGCCTCAGCCTAAGTGGGGCTCCTCCTTCCCATTACTGCACATCCAAGGAATGAAGAAGGCTTAGCTAAGGGATTTCATTAGTCAAATTTCACCTACTACTTACTTGGCTCAAAAATATTCTGGAAAATTACCAAATGGTACCATGTATGTGTATATATATTCCATTCCTCTAAATCCCACAATGCTGACAGTGCTACCCTGGATTGGTGTCTGAGTCAGAGGGAAGGGAAGAGAACGTCAGGCACTCCTGTTGGTGACACATAACCTACAGTGGACTGCAGATTTGCTCATTATTTTCTTTGTGCTAGTACTTTTTTCTGGCCTGTAAACAACATGCAGGCTGGATTTGCCAGTGAAGCCTCTTGATCTCTGATCTTCATTCCTAGACAGATGCTTACAAATTATGCTGCATCCCCACTCCAATTTAGAACTTTTCTCTTAGGTGTTCTCATTGCGGTACACTGTTGGTTCCCTTCCTCATAGCTACCCACTACTTCTGCCTGATTTGATTCATCCCCCTTCCTCTCATGTCCTTGAGCGTACGTGTGGTGGGAGGAACTCATTCTGATGGTTCCATTCTTCTGGGTTGAGGGGCAGTTGGTTTAAATAGGAGCATGTGAAGCAATTTTGACCAAGGAGGTCAAAGGAGACACTTGCTGGGGGCACCTGGGTAAGTTTTCTTTGCTTTCAAGAAGGTATATTTATATCCCCTTCTGTGCTAGATGTTGTCGTATCAGTATGTATATGTATTACCTGGAGCTGCAGAAGGTTCTTGTGATCCTGAGGGATCGGGGATGGCAGGAATGGAGGACAGAAAACACCCAGCTGCTTGATGATGATGTTAAGTCCCTAAATTAGCCAAACCCTAGACTTAATTTTTGTTATATAAGCTCTTACATTTAAAAAATTCTTGTTGGGGTTCTGTTATGTGTAGCTGAAAACACTCTATCTAGTAACTTACCAGTAATAGTGTCAGTTGAAACAAAAACATATCAGTTGATAAGTATTTACTTAATATATACTCTAGTCCATGCATATATATAATGACTCTAACCTTCAAAGAATAGTATAATTCCATGTTTTTCATAAAGAAATATGAGTTTATGGGTTGGGGAAGACAGGAATATTGTCAAAATACAGATTCCTTGACTCTGCCATAGACCTGAATGATAATGTTGGGGTGAATCGGGAGAGCGAGGTTATGTATCTTAAGTACTTAGCAATTCTAATGCATTCTGAAGAGATGGAACATCACTGATTTGTTTAAGGTTGGTCAGGTGAATCAGCAAACCATATACATAAAACAGGATGCACAATGAAGTGCTGATGTAGGATCAGAAGCAGTTTGGTCAGATGGAAAGCAGGATAGATTGAGAGTGGAATACAGACTCCATCACTTACCATCAAAAGTCTCAGTTAGTTCATCTTTAAATAGGGCTGATGGAACCTACTTTGTTGTACGTTTTTAAGTTCAGAGATAACAAGCGAGATGTTCATAGCAGGTGGTGGTGAAACCAATGCCATACTGCTGCACCCTGGTCCAGGTAGGGCCACACATACTCACTCTTGGGGAGTGCTGTATGTGGTCAAGCCTGTATCCAGGAAGAGCAATGAGGAAGCAGACCTAAGCCAGAAGAGGGATCAGTGGCACAGGGGTGCCACCTTGCTCGCATGCCATTTTGTGATCTTGCCTGTCATCGCTAGCCTCAATAGTTTTTCTGTTTGGCACGTTGGAGAAGCCTCTAAGTGGGGTGGCACCTACTGTCATGCACATGGATTTGCATGCAACCATGGAGACATTAATGAAATATACAAATGTTGAACTATAGTTATTTCTTTTCCTTTAGTTTCTCAAGTTTATTTTTTAAGTTATATTTAAATAGCTTTTTGAAATTTCTTTTCGTGCCACAGATTTTCTGTCAATTGGGATATAATTATTATGTTTATTAAGAATGCTCAATGAAGTGCCAACCGATGCTCTGTTTAGTTATATTTACATGATTTCTACAAGACAAATGTAGGACTTAACATTTTTTTCCAATTTCTAATGCTATAAGGCAAAGAATATTGATTTTCAGTTGCCATTTTTAGAGCAACAACTGTAAGAAAAAACACATAAACATTCCTAATCTTCTATGAGAAATTCCTAAAGATATTATTATTCAAATCATCAGTTTACCCAAAAGGTTTTTATAACCCAAGGCTTTTCACTAGTAGCAACTTGTGGCCACTCTGATTCTATAAATACGCGATTTAAAAAGTCAACCATTGGGCTGGAGTTGTGGCTCAGTGGTAGAGCACTTGCCTGGCATGTGTGAGGCCTGGATTCAATGCTCAGCACCACATATAAATATATAAATCAAAGATCCATTGACAACTAAAAGAATAATTAAAAAAAAAAAAAAAACCCAACCACCTACATGCTGTATTAGCAGAACCTCTATCTAAATTTAACTGTACAAGGAAAGAAATACCTGAGATTTCAGACTAGTCCAGATGGAGGTACTAGCCACAGGAGAAAGAATTCCTAGGGGACCTTTTCAGAGAGATTTTTGGACTTTGCGTAGATCACTGATTGTGTAGCTGACAAATAAATCTGAACAGATTTTCCACATACTCTGAGTTCTGTTTCTCTGCAATTCCGTGTGACTTACACCAGCTGTGCCGTAGCTGGCAGAGGCATCAGTACATGAGCCTCTCACTTTGCTGCCTGTTCTGTCCTCGTGAAGAGAGCACTAAATTTACTTAGGAGCTTCTGATAACCATTTTGGCAACCTGTAAATGCTCAGAGACAAAAATTTGAAAATTTAAATCCTCTTCTAGAATACAAAAGGGCATAACAAGAAATTGCTCTACATTTCTATGAGATCAGTTTTATGACTAGCTACATTTTAAATGCATAGACTCCTACAAAAACTGTAAAGAAAAATTTAGAGAATATTTTGATGCCTCACAAAAATAATCTGAGTGTATGGGGAATTATGAAAAAAAATATTTTCAATAGTTTCTCCACTAACAAAGCTGGCAGATGGACTTGGGTAGCCTCTGCTGCTGAGATTGAATAACAACACTGAGTGCTCTTGTGGGTGAGGAAAGCAATTCAAATTTGGAGGGTAGCGTCCAGAAGGAGACCCCAGGCCAGTGGGGTTGGGCCAGCGTGAGGCTGCACATGTGGGGGTTCCTGGAAAAGAGATGCTTCTAAAGAGTGGTACAGCCAAGAAGAGACCAGAGAGAGAGAGAGAGAGACAGAGACTGGTGTGAACTTTTCCAGTGAAAAGTTACATACTCTCTGAGGCAAACCCCTCACGTGGAGTAGTTTCAATAAAATTGAAATATTAGTGATGCACTAATATTGGTATGATTGACTTACTTTCTTGTGGTGGCATCGAGGTGGGTCCTGTGTGAGTGTGGACAGAGCAGACTTCTGGGCCACACATACAGGCAAAACACTTGTATGCTGCAGCTGCAAGTTGCTGTGGTGCTGTTTGGAGCCCTGTGGTGTTTGGTAGTCCTCTGGAGACACTTTCCTGTATTACATTACTTGTTTTCTGGAAGGTGTGTGTTTTTATGTGTGTCTCCAGGGTAGAGAATACTGTGGGTGGAGTCAGAAGACCTCGGCTTAATTTGTCTCTGCCTTTCTTCAGTGAGGTTGCCCAGAAGAGGCCTCCTGTTCTGTCTCATGGAGAGAATGACTCCTGCCCTACCCAGTTGGCTGAAGGGATCAATTTAAATAATGTACCTCAAGTGCTTCTGGATGTGTAAAATGTTGTACACCTGTGTTCTTGTAATTTGATGGCATTGTGGGCTGCAATGTGTCTCCCAGAGACATTAAATTCTTAACATCCAGTATCTCTGAATGTAACCTATTTGAAGCAGGGTCACTGCAGATGTACTAGTTAAGATGGGGTTACACTGGAGTAGAGTGGGCCCTTAATCCAGTAAGACTGGTGTAGCTATATGAAGATGGCCACGTTGAGGACAGACACAAGGAGAATGAAAAGATGGAGGCAGAGATTGGGGAGATGATGCATGTGTAAGCCAAGGACTGCCTGCATTCACCAGAAGCTAGGAGGAAGACACAGAATAGATTCTTCCACAGAGCTCTCAGAAGGAAACAAATCCTACCAACACTTTGAGTTTTGAGATTATTAACCTCTAGAGTTGTGAGATAGTTCTGGGAAATTAATTCAGATGGTTAAGTTACCTAAGGGGAGGGAGGTCCTAATCCAGGAAAAATGTAAGGAATTTATTAGAGCACCATCTTAGTTCCATAAAGTACTTATAACCAACATGGTCACTTTCAAAAGTAGTATTTATTTCCCAAAACTATCCTGTGGTTTAAGTAAAAGTTTTCTTAACTTAGAAGGAAACTGAGGTTTGGGGTTATCAGTAACTCATCTGGGAAACATCGTAACATGCCTCTTCTTTTTTCTCCTACATCACAGCAGCTTTGTTGGGGAGAATTAGTGACTCTTTCTGTTATATTTGCTCTTTTCTCTGAGAGCGAGGTGTGCTTCTTCCTGTTCTTCTTAGTACTCAACTTGCTTCAACATCATGTGCTTTCCCACCCTGGGCACCTTCCCCTGCTTGGCTCACATCTCCTCTCTGAGGTGATGTTGGAGGGGCTCCCTCTTGAGAAGTGAGACTGGCTGCAGCCTGACCTCAGCAGGGTCTTTCACTAGCACAGAAGCTCTTAGATGTGATGGGCATCGAGACCCTCCTGGGCTGGAGGTACAGAGCATCACCTGGGCAGTCTTTGCCCTGACAGATTTGGGATTCTTGGGACTGTGCCCAATCACAGCTGAATCTTTCCCTCACAAGTAGGGGTCAGTGAGAAGATGAAAAAGAGAATAAAAGATTGCTGTGACTGATGGCAGCACCATCCATCCTGACAGGAGCTGCATGGAAAGCTCAACGGCAGCATTTTGTCTTCCTTTCTTAAATACTGTGACATGAAATATCTGTATCACTTAGTAACAAAAACAGTGCATCACGGTGTAATAAAAAGTCTTAAGTTGTCCTAAGAAAGTCTTAAAAACAAATAATTTTATACCCCGAATGCCACATTCTACTTGCAAGGAGAAATTATTAGTCATTTATTATTTTGACCTTTTGACTTACTGAAAGTTTTATCTATCCAACTTTTAAATGCCATTCTTTGACTGTTAGCCAGACCCTCATCTTCTCAAAGTGTGCTCTTGAGAGAATTACTGAGATTACTGAGCCTGGACAAATTGTTTCATTTTTAAGTCATTTTTGGAAAGGAAATTTAGAACTTTCATCGGGGGCAGCAGAGCCTCAGGTTTCTTTTTATCCAGGGGCTTCCAAATAAAATTCCAGATTCATGGTTCAAGTTTGTACTTCTATCCTTTTTGGTCCAGTCCTCCTTGCTCCCTTAATATTCCTGCCTTAAAAACTTAGCTCTTCCTTAAGATACCCACATGGTCCAATTCTTCATGTCCTGCTAGGATCTCAATGAGGCCTACCCTGACCAGGCTATTCAGCAATATGTGTTGCTTCCTCTTTCTAGAAGGGAAGTTCCACCAGGCAGGGATCTTTGTCTAATTTGTTCACTGGTGACTCTCCAAGTGCCTACCACAGTGCCTCCCCTACAGTATAATAGGTGCTTAATGAACATTGGTTAAGCACTGGTTATGACAATAACCAGTTTTTGAAGCAACCTTAGAATGTGTTTGATTCCACAGTGAGAAATGTACCCCACCCCCACCCTAACAGGGTCAGTCAATTATAGAAAAATAGAAGGAGGTTTATGAGCAGAATTTGTTTTCTGTTCAAAATTAAACCCCTTGGGGGAATAATGCATGTTTTTAAATTGTAACCCACCTACTTTATTACATAGAAGAATGTTGATGAGAATTGTTGGCAGAGATGAGAAGTAGCAAGTGCTTATCATTGATCTCTTGAAACCCCCTCCCCACTTCACAGAGGAGACAGATATTGCCAGGGAAGAAATGTTCTTTTTCTCAAGTTCACGTAGCTGATGGGAGGCAGATTCAAGAGCATACCTGAGGTGTCCTGGTTTCCATTAGTGTTCCTTCCACCAGCAGAAGAAAAAGAAGAAGAAAAAGAGCTTTGGTGCTTTTCTGCTCAACTAAGCTTTAACAGGCTTTGGATACACTGTCCTAAAGTCAAACAGACACCTGCTCCTTGTGAACAATTGTGGAATTAATGAACAAACGTGGAAATAAGAATTATCTATATCTTTTAATATAATGTCACCATGATTATGTTATCAGTGGTGGTAAGCATTCTGGCACCTCTTGTCCCATGGATTATTGATATGACCTAACATTTAACCTACTAATAATATGTGGGATTGCTCCAACTGTCTGAGGCTGAGGACGACATTGTCAACACAACCATATTGCCTGTCATTTGTGTGCATATCTCCAACCAAGCTTGTTTCATAGGATGGGCATTACCTCCTTTGTTGTTGGGATTTTACTTCTTGGGATTGTTATTATTTGTTCTGAGCATCACTTATAAATGTATCCAAATATGTTTATTAGGCTGAACCTCTACTGAATTAATAATGACTTTTACTTGTATAAGTTCTGTGTTTGCATTGCAGTACATTTATTGTGCCCAGTGATTACTCTGATTTGTAGAGTGCAGTTATTTATAACTTGCTCTTCATTTAGTTCACTGGATTATACATGTCTATTCATAATATCCACAGTGATGATTGAAATGCCAGGACATAGTTTTGCTCTTCCAGTTAGTCAGCTACCTATAAGTCTATCACTTTGAGCAGAGCCATAAGGATTCAGTTGTTCTACCCTTAGTCTCTATTTAATTTGTCAATTGCTTTTCATCAAGAATTGATATCTAATGCACCATGACAAATACTGTAGGGGTATCAACAGGCACCCTGTTATAGACTCCCTGCCTTTAGAGAATTGCAGCCTAGTCTGAGATTACAGGGAAGAGAACAGAAGAAAACTGACCTTCTGAGGACAGTAAGGGGAAAGTTCTAGACATGTAAGAGGAGGATACAAGAAAGATCAAGGTAGAAATTAATGTTGTAGCCAGATAATCCTCATCATATTCTTACTTAGGATTATAGACTATTTCTCTTCTTTGTCTTAATTTTAGTTTCTCTGAAATCCAAGATGTTAAAAAAAATCTTGGCTTTCTGAAATTCATCTTCCAGGAATTCCATCTTCCAGGAATTTTTCCCTTTTCTCTCTGGGATTGTAGGTCACTAATGTGCACTAAACAAATCCTCTTGGATTCACACTGGAATTTGATAGATGAGAAGAATTATTTCTAATTTCCATTTGTCACATGGAATCAGGTAGGAACTCTCCCTTTTCTCCTTGGGTGGTAAGGTGAGCTAATATACCCATAGATAATTATTTTTGTATGTACCATATTCATTGTCCTTAATGTAGAAAAAAAATCATTCATCCAAGTATAATTTTTTTGACATTATGAAAATCATTTCCCCATGTTTGGTTCCATATTGTTTAAATTATAAACTCATAGTTACATAAGCAATTATAGGTTAAGGGGAGCATGAAAAGAGGGACTAAATATTGGGGTCAGATTGTTTGGAATGAATTAAATTTAACTGGCAAAAGAATGGGGAAATTCTTAATTGTGGAACTATTGAAATAAAAATTAGTGAATTTAGAAGTTTATTGTTTTTATTGTTCATTTTTTAAAAAAACAGAAGTATAGTATTTAAGTTATTTCTTCATTGATTCATTTATTTGAGCCTCTTTCTTTTGTGGTTATTATATATATTTTAGAATCAGAATTGTTTTAAAACTGTAGTGGACCCTGAAGCTCTAGTCCAACCCTTTCATCTTTACATGAAAACAATTAAAACCCAGAGATATTATGGGACTGACTGAGGTCATACAGTAAATTAGTGAATGGGCAGAGTCCAAGTCCCAAATGTCCTGAAAATATTGAAAACATCAGACCAAATTGTGTTCCTTTGATAAACTGAATAGAAGACAACTCAAATAAATACACGTTGCTTCTGAAATCCCACCCTTACCAACTAGAATTCTAATATCTTTTGGATAATATGCATGTACTAATAATATGTCATCATATTTTTATGTGTCCAGAGTTGTTCCCCTTCTGTGTACTTTCTCTGAATAAGCTCTAGGTGTGTCACTGTAAATAGAAGAAAGAAAATCTTTCTGATGATTAATATTTCAAACTTTTCTGAGTTTTCATTATGAACTGTTAACAGATCTACTTGGCTACTTTGAGATGCACAGTTAGCTATATCTGAAATTATCTTGTCATTTACTGTCTGTGCTATATTATTTTACAAACAAATTTATAGGGATCTATGAAAGTTATTTAAAGAGAAGAGAGTAAAATCTGCTTGCTCTGCCAGTCTGAAAGGAATAGGGTAGAAGTTCATCTTTCTGAGATGGTTTAGGCTTTTCTGAAAGCACAGAACTAGTTTAGATTATCTTAAAGGTCTTATTTAGGCACTTCAATCTCTGACTGAATCATTAAATGCAGTAAATAGATAAAAGGAATAATTTTATAGACTTACTTGTCAACATATTCAACTAGATCTGTAGAATTCTTGGTTGACATTTTAGCTGGAGATAATCTTACCTGAAACAAAGGTCATGGATTTAAAATATATCCTCTGCTATTTAAAAGTCCACTTTATCCTTAAAGAAATGTTTTGGTTTCAAACACAGTATATCTCATAGACCATCACTCAGTCAATCTTGTCCAAGTCCCATAGGTATTGCCAGTAACCATAGTCAAAATCAAGTTCCAGGGAGATACTAAAGAGCTACTTTTCATAGATTTAGTATCACCATCAGGAAAAAGTGTTGGAAAAGTCAAAGTCATAGATTATTCCTAGATAATTCCTAAATGAAAGATCTAGTGATTATTGACTGAGTTATGAAAGAAATTCTCATAGAGTGAATTATTCCTGATGTTCTGATTTCCTAGGGGAATCAGTTCAGTTTTGAAAACAAGTTAAAAAACTAATCTCTTCAAGTAATTTTATATTCTAAGAAAATTGGATGTCAGATAATTGTAGTCAATAAGAAAAAAATCAAAACGCAAAGCATAATACATAATTTATTAGTATAAACATAGTTGGTCATATATACACTTAACCGACAACCTCTAATCTAATAAATGGTACTTCTAGAAAGTTCTATTTGCATGAAGGTTGATAATTTGGCAACATTTCTATGAGGAAAGAGGTTACCAAATGTACTCATTGTTTTGCACATGCTGAAAATGCTTTAAACTCCAGTGTTCTTTAATTTTTAATGTTTAAAAACACAACATAGTTTCATCATAATTTTAGTAGCCTGTCACTGAACTGGATCCACTAGGGAGAGTGTGATTGGTATTCTATCTCATTTTTAAAAAATTAAACAAAACTCATTCCTATGGTATGTTTTTCTTGGTTTACATTCCTGTGTATTCTAATGATGGCAGGAATGTGTTAAGACCCACAAACAAAAATCAGTCCTTTAACAAATGTCTATGAAACTATCACATATTGATTCAGGGCTGGAAAACTTAATAGGAAATCTCCTTCCTCAAAGCAAATAACAAACAAAACTTAAAAATTAGGAAAGCCCATTATCAAGGAAGCTAATAAAGGACCCCTAATTATACTTAGGTTTTCCTGACCCAACCCACTTGGTGGTGGGCAACCAGAAGAGGCTCCAGGCTGCTTGGGATGGAGTCAATGAGCTGCTTGATAATGCTTTGGCCCTCTCCCCTTTGCTGAAGGGATGTGGATGCTCCTCAGCCCGCTTGGAACTCTAACCACTGGGCACTTGTGTGTGCATATTCTGGTTTGTGTATATTCTTTTTTACGATGGTTTCGTCTGCGAAACCATCGTAAATCCTTAGAGACTAGACTGGTCTTCCCTGGCACATGCTTTCACTCCTGTTTCCTGCTGGAATCATATTGGGCCCTGGGTTCCTCACCTACTTCATATGCCAGTTTTTTCCTTCTCATCTCTCCATTGCACCCTTGCTGACCAGCAAGAATCTGGTTTTGGTATTTTCTCAGCAACTGGTTGGTCTTGCCTCACATGTTTGGCACCTAGTAGCTTCTGTAAGTATTTGTGCCTTGAAAAGGTATGATGAACATTGTGTCCACAAGCGGTTATTTTCCCTTCTTCTGGAGTGTAAAAGGTGTGTGCGCGTGCACATGTGTGTGTTCGTATACATGTTTTTAAAATTACTGAATTAAAAATTAATTTTGGTACCGGAATTGTACCCCGGAGTGCCCAACCACTGAGCCACATTCCCAGCCCTTTTTACTTTGAGACAGGATCTCGCTAATTTGCTTGGACCTTCCTAAGTTGCCGAGGCTGGCTTTGAACTTGTGATTCTCCTGCCTCAGCCTCCCAGGTCACAGGATTACAGGTGTGCACCACCACACCTGGGTTATATGTTTTATTTTATTAACTTTAAAACTTATTTGAAAGAACATAAATAGCATCCTCTTATAAACACACCCAGTACACACACACACACACACACACACATAAACTTTAAAGTTTTAAATGTTAAACATGATGGACAAAAATTTTGAAAAGTGTAAGAAATTAAAAGATTATAGAAAACAAAATCTTATTCATAATTCTACTACCTAAAGCAAAATCATTACTATTGTGGTGCAATTATTTCCTCCTTTAAAATGCATTTTTTGTGCCTAAGGCAGTATTTAAAACTTTACATCTTTGCTAATTTAATACAGGAGTTTGTTCTTATTCATCTCATTCTTATAGGCTGCAACATGATTCTACCTAAAAATTGTCTCATAGTCAAACAATTTGATGGTTATTATGGGATTGTTTTACATGTGTCACTTTCCTGTTTTTCATAAGAATACTTTAAAATGTTACAATTCTTATGACTTTATGAACTATAAAGTCCTTTCTTGCATATAATGGGATTTCATTCTTCCAATAGACCTGTAAAAGTGGGTATCACCATTTTTGTATTATGGATAATTACTTTAAGTAACTGAAATCCTTCTTTGTTACAGAAAAATTTAAGGTGATTGTTTTTATAGGTGGGGAACTTGAGAATCAAGTGTAAGAGACCTGCTCAAGTGCTCAAGATGATATAAATGATGATAATAATCACTTTAGTTATTAATTGAGGTCTTCCTACCTGCTACACACTTTAACTAAGTGGCTCATTCAATCCCTACAACTTTGTCTGATAGGCCTAACCAGCTCATTTTGTAAAAGAGGAAACAGGTTAAGAAATTACCTAGAATCACAAGCTAGTGTGTGGAATGGTCAATAGAGACCCCAAGTGAGTATTTGTTACTGTGCTGGCTTTTGGGAGCTCTTTCCATATAAAAAGGTTACATCCACTGGGCAGGTGTTACGAGAATTACAGAAGTCTGAAAACATTGATTGCTTATGATGTCCTTTTTAATTAATGGACAAGATATAACTAGTACTAATAAAGGAAACATTATTTTCAGCTATTCTCTTTTTCCTGTTGAAGTCTACACCATGAGTTCATCTTGGCTCCTTTTGAATCTTCATAAAAAACAAATCACTATGAAATTTAAAAAAATTATCCCATATATTAAAATCAGTACAATTTATGTATTTACAAATGGAGACCCTTTTACTTTCCAACCTGTGCTGTCATCAGTCACTTCATTAAGGCAGAATAAGCAGGAAATATGTGAAGACTGAAAAGGAAAACCATTCTTCCAAGATGTCTTAAAACTCTGTAAGCAACCCTGAGCTTTAAAGAAGCTGAGCAAAATATTCTATTTTTGATATGAATATCTAAAGTACTTGCTTTCTTTTCTTGGTCACTGGCTGAGCCAGGAAGGGGGCCATCAGGTTCATCCGGCTGTTCCTCGGCAGTTGGGGAGGCACTTTTGTTTACATCTGTATCTAGGCAACCAGAATGCAGAATCAGCTCAGGAACTATGGCAAGCGAATATTTGCATTGGTGTTTTTATTTATTTATTTATTTATTTTTTAAATTGAGGTAGTTTCTGTAGATGTAAAATTTGAAAGGGAGACTTCCAATTCATTTTACACTTGCCCGCTTACCCAGACCCCTACCCCAGTTCTCCCCAAGCCTGCATCACAGCCAGTCAGCAGGAGGAGTGTATCCTCACAGGTGCTTCCATAAGACATTTAGGAACTTTGTTGAGATCAAACAGTCCTAAAATCACAGGGAATAATTTCCCATTCTACTTTGCTCAAGCCACTTGAGGGTCCTCTTTGGGATTTATTACTTTGTTTATATGTAATAAAAAGGACATAAGCCAGTGAAGAATAAAAAATTTGAGTAGTCCATAAGATAAATACCTGAACTCATGAGGCTTGATTTCTCAGCTTTATTTTTTGTTGATTTGAATCTTTTAAAAGGGGAGGGCTTTCCCCCCCTTTTTTAGAAAGCGAAAGTACTAAGGAATCTTCATTACAGGTTAACTGAAGTCTTCGTGTTTCTGGAGCATGTGTCTGAGTGTAGCTCAGCAGCATTGTGACTGCAGGAAAGGTCTGTGATGTCAGTGGGGACGCCTCGGACTTTAAATCGTTAAATCCCTGGGATTTAGGAGCTTATGAGTTTTTCCTTAATGCTCATTGTCATAAAAATCACCAGGACTTTTACTTCTTTGTCTCATGGGTGAGAAATGACCATTGATATTTCACACCATTCCACTGATTTCATATTCAAAGTTTGATAAGAGAACACTTTCTATCAAATTAAAGAGAAAGGACCAAGCATGGTGGTGCATGCCTATCATCCCAGCTACTTGGGAAGATCCCAAGTTCCAGGCCAACCTGGGCAACTAGGTTGGACTCTTTTAAAATAAAATATAAAAAGGGACCAGTCATAGAGTGCTTGCCTGGCATATGTTAGGCCTGGGATTCAATCTCCAGTAGTGCAAATAAAGAAAAAGAAAAAGAAAGGAAATTGAAATGGTAATTATTTCCAAATCCTTCTCTAAGTAAGCTGGTTGAGGAAGCTAACTCTTTTAGGACACTAAGTGGGAATCACAAATATTGTAGCAATAATGATGGGTGGTATAGGATAGGGTTTTGATAAATGAATGTATGAAACTTTGTGTAGAAGAAATTTTCTTGAGTTAGTTGGCCCAAAAAGAAGGGATTGTTTCAACTCAGAGATGTCTTGAGTTTCAAAATTAGAATTTGCATATTTTGTTAATACTACTTGATTCTTAACAATGATGCTATTGGCTAAGTTACTGTCCAAATTGTAGTGCTGACTGCCTTGGTCCAAAGATGTGAGATGTTCAAGATTCTGTGTGACAAATTTGATCCAAGGTAAATATCACCCATGACTTTGGCTCCATTTGTATATCTTCTAGTGCTAGTCTTATCTTTTAAAAGTCCGTAACCATCCCACAACTGAGAGCAGTAACTGAGATCAGGTGGCTATAGATTCCAAGAAAGTGGGTTGGAACCCTGACTCCTCAACCTATTGGCTATTTACTTAGGGCAAAATTACATTGCCTCCTCAAGATTCAGCCTTTTCCTCTGTAAAATAAGCTAATATTGATCTCATAGGTGGTTGGGAACTGAGTGCCAGGATAGGAACCTTCTAATATGTAAATGTTATTAGAGATTACTTCACAAGGTGGTTATTATCCAAGAAATAGACACATAAAACATCTATGTGAGAAAAAAAACAAAACCCCAAAACTGAATTTCAACTTGCTTAACAACCTTCTGAGATTCTTTCCCTCTTAAATTCAACTTTGAATCTGTGGCATTTGGCTAGAGAAATGGATCCCATTGAAATGGAGAGTCTGACTAGTTTGTTCCAAATACAAATGACTGATCAGTTTTTAACTGAACAATACACACAATATACATGCACTGTTGACGTCCTATCTGCCCAAAATGTGTGTGGATGTCCATGATCTTCAAAGATTATTCCTAATTTAGGGCTAATAAGAGTACAGTTTAAAAGACAGAAACTAAAATGTTCAATTTTGGTCTTAAAAACTTAAAATGACCACATTCCGATATTTTAAATACAGATATACGGAAAGTGTATGGTCTGCATTGAGGTTCATCCAAGGCAGAACTGCTGTGTGTTGTTGTGCATATACAACCCTAGAGGGCACCATTCGCATGGCACCTGTGTTGGGTTGGATTGAGGTGTCTCCCAAAAGCTCATGTGTGAGACAATGCAAGAAAGTTTGGGGACAAATGATTGGGTCATGAGAGTCTTTACACAATTAGTGAATTAGTTCCCAGATGGGCTTAACTGAGTGGTAACTGAAGGCAGGTAGGTTGTGACTGGAAGAGGTGGGTCATTGGGACATGCCTTTGGGGCATATATTTGATATCTGGTGAGTGGAGTCTATTTCTTTGCTTCTTGATCATCATGTAAACCATTTCCCTCCACCATATTCTTCCACCATGATGTTCAGCCTTACCTCGAGCCCAGAGGAATGGAGTTAGCTGTCTATGAACTGAGACCTCTGAAACTATGAACCCGCATATAAACTTTGCCTCCCCTAAAATTGTTCTGTTCAGATCTTTCAGTTACAGCAATGGAAAAACTGATTAAAACAGTACCACTGTAGACTTCCATTTTGTTATAATAGTTTTTCAGTCATATGCCAGTAAAATATCTTGAATTTGCAAAGTAAATATTTCTGGACTCTTTTCTGACAAGTGGAAGTGCATAGTCTTGAGATTGGGCCACCTATTCTTAACTCACACAAGGAGTGTACATGGGTCAGTGGAAACCCTGACCCTAGGTGTCTGCCAAGTGCTGTGTGCTCAGCTGAACCAGTCTCACCCAACCCTGGGACAGAGAAGCTCATGGTTATTGGCAGGTTCCTGGACTTCCTTTTTCTCCTTTCTCTCTTTTTTGTCTTGCCCACTATTGGATGATTTCTCAGCACTTCCAAGGTTACCTGTTCTGGAAAGTCTTCATTTGGACCTGTGTGTGCCTTAAGGACTCACAACTTTTTTCTTGCTTTCTGATCTTACCTGATTTGGTATTCTAGCAATCTCTGATATGTTTAGCACATAATATTTTAGGAGATACTCTTTCTGGTCCATCTTAATAAGTCAGGTAGTACAGGTATAGGTAAAAATACAAAATGTTTTAGGTTAAATGACTCACATAAGTAAATGGTGAAACTGACTAATTAGTCCCAAGTTTTCTGACTTGGTTGCCTTGTGCACTATCCTTCTTGGGATACGTCATACTGAATTCTACTAAGGTGTGGATCTTTTGAGTTCTATATTAAAGCAGTGCTCTATTTGAACCCAAAGGAAAGATAAGGGTTGGGATTTTAGCAGTGAGGTTGAGGCAGAGCATATTTTAATTCCGTTCAAGGTACGTGACTAATTTCTTCATTCTAGGGAAATGATATGAATCATCTAGAACAGTGGTTGGAAACATATATGGCACCAGACGACCTGAGTTCAACTCTTCTCTCTGCTGCTTACTACTGGGTAATCTTGGTAAATTATACATAATTCTACTTTCTATCTCTAAAGTAGGATGATGATAATAGCATAACATGAATATTTCAGTATCAATTTAAGATTATGATGAAAATTAATTAGATTTCTAAGGCTCTTAAAACACTGCATGGAGCACAGTAATTATGCAGTGAATGTTAGCTCATGTTCTCTTAGGCCTAACTATCTGTTTTATTGCATTTTCTATGTGCAGTTTCTTTAGTGGGGCTTGAATATCTCTTAAATAAATTTTTGCTTTGGCCATAAGGGATTGGAGGCAGCCTGTGGAAAGAGCCAGAGGGCCAGTTTTCAAGCACCATTTCATGAAGGACCCCAGCCTCTTTATTAGTAAGTGGGTCTGGCCCATGTCCATCATCACTCACCCTGGGAGCCTCTTCCAAGTGGCTTGGCATCAGGATAATTCTCTGGGATTCCTGGAATCATTTGTTCAGGAAGGATTCTGAGCATTTCCTGTTTTAAATCATTGATTATGCTGGGGTCACTAGAAAATTCAAGGATGAAAAACAAAAATTAAAGCCCTCTCGTGAAGAAGTTTAATCTCTGGAGGAGAAAGGGTAACCCCAGCTGACTCTAAATCAAGGCAGAAAGGGCTTCATTACATGGTACAACAATGTAATCACCCATGCCTCTCATATTTCCTTATGCCCCTTGACTAAATCAAACCTTGGTTAAATCCACCTTTCTACTTCTTTTGCCTGCATTTGTATGGCAGCACATGACTGGGGGAAAGCATGCAACTGTTTATTGGTCTTGAAATTCATGACCACAGGTTTTAAGTGGGTCCTTAATGCTCCTTGTCAATTATATTACATTTCCCTAGTCTATCACTCTCCTGCTATCCTAGATGATTCCCATACCTTTTTCTCTGACCTCGCTTCTTCTTCTCAGTCGGTGAGTTTCACTTTTTATTTCATTAAGGAAATAGAGATAATCAGAGGAGAATTTTGATGAACCCTGCCCAGCCCCTACCACATGGACAAAACTCTGGGTACCTGTGTCCACCTATTCTGCCTCCTGTTTTGGCAGAACCATGTGTGCTCCTGTGCCCTCTCACCCATAGAGAGCATTGCTCCAGCAATTTCCCATCTTTCCTCTTACTCAATCGTTGTCATCAACATATAAACATGCTTCTATTCCTTCCACTCTCCTTGAATCAAACAAACAACTTTTTCTTGATCCTATATTGCCTTCCAGCAACCACTCGATTTGTACCATTTCTGCACAGGAAAAAATCCCTGAAAGCTCTTTATAGTTGCTCTCTCTGATTCTCTCTTAGCCATGGTTTGAATTGTATCCCCCACCTCGCATTTTAATGTTGAAGCCCTAACCTCTCACATGACTGTACTCGGAAACAGAGTCTTTTAGGAGGTAACTAAGGTTAAATGAGATCCTATGTTGGGGTCCTAATCTGATAGAACTATGGCCTTAGAAGAAAAAGAGGAGAGAGAAAGAGAGATATCCCTCTTGATGTGTCATTTAAGGACACACAGTGAGGAGGTCATAGTCTGCCAATGAGGAAGACAGTCCTCCTCAGGAACCAAATCTGCCAACACCTTTAGTTTGTACTTCTGAATCTTCAGAACTGTGAAAAAAATATCTGTTGTTCTAGCAAGTGCAATGTTATTTTAGGGTAGCCTTAGTGGACTGATAATCTTGGATGAGTGAATTTGGGCTTTCTGTCCCTTGTAACTTGTACTGAGACCATTCTTTTTTTTTTTTTTTTTTTTTTTTTTAATCCTCAAAATCCTCCCATCCATATTCTGCAGAATTAAAGATTCTAGAATTTGAGGGTATATTTATTTATTTATTTATTACAGACTGCATTTTGATCCATTGCACACAAATGGGGTACATCATTTCATTTCCATGGTCGTAAAACATTCTTGGCAAGGTTTCCTATGACTGTTTATTGCCAAATCCAGTGGTTAATTCTCAGTCTTCATTGTCCTGGTCCCATCAGTAGCACTTAAGAGTTGAGAGCTATCTTCTCCCTGAAACTGTTTTTTCACTTAGGTCCCAGAAAGAAGTATCTCCCTCCTTTCCACAACTATGTCCTCTTCACTGATTTCTCGTTCATCTCCCTGTGCTGAGTCAGTGATCAATCATCTCAGTTTGTACAGAACTTTCTCAAAAGATGATGTCCTTGGAAATCACTTGGCCCTGAACAAACTTAGTCGAAGTTCCCTAGAGCTCAGTCCTTGAACTTCTGTACTCACTACCTTGATGAATTCTCACATTCTCATGGTTACAGGCTGATGATCCCCTAAGTCCCCACCCCTGTAATGCTGCTCCCCATATAGTCTTTCCCATCATAGACAATGACAACAGATTTTTTAAGATGCTTTTTTCCAAACCTCAGAATTCTCCTTCACCTCTCTTTCTCATACCCTACCTGTTCATCCCATCTTCAAATAACATCCAGACTCCGGTCATTACTGACTACCTCCTCTGCCAATTCTAGCCACCATCATCTCTTTCCTGGATTGTTGCAATGTCTTTCTAAAACCAAACTTACTCCTTCCAAACTTGCCTTTCTGCCAAATTATTCTCAGCAAAATAGCCAGTGATTTTGTCAAAGTTAAATTCCTCTACTCCAAATTCTTCAATGAGAAACTAAGGAGAGCTAAAGAAATAGAGGACTTGAAAAAGAATATTTAGCAAGTTGGGACTAGAAGCCAGACCAATTGTCTAGTCGGAGTTACAACTTAAAGTAAATAAAGTGAAATAAGGACTTTTTCTTATTTTTCTCAGTCATTTATTGGAAATTTGCCCAACTAACTTTTAGAAGTGATCAGATATTCTTTTGGCTATTAACCAAGATCAGACTTGGCACCAGGAGTTGTATCCTCCAAAGTGTCAAAGCACCCCATTATAGTTCCTTTCCAAGACAGCCACAGTGTTTGCTTATTTTAAGTAAGAAATTTCACATTATTCCCTCATCCATTGGGGGATTCAGTTGGTATATTCCTGTAATTTTTCTGGGTAATTGAGTCTCACCCTTTTATGTGCCCTTTGTTTTATATGAATATTTTTCTAAAGTATAAACTTTATACCTATTTTTAAGATGTAATAAATTTCAGGTTTTAAAAAATGATTTACTATTGTTATTGTGAACATCAAGCATTTAGAGAATTAAAGTGATTTCCTCAGAAACAAACAAGCAAACAAACAAAAAACTTTCAATCATTTTCCATTTTGATCAGAGTAGGTTTTCTGGGATCTGCAACACATTATGAGGTTATCTGATAGGATCCTCCAGGGGCCATCTGGCTCTGCCTCTGGCTCATTCTCCTCCCACCACAGCTACCACCTTCTGACTCCTTGAATACACCAGCAGGCTGTTGTTTCAGGGTCTTTGACCTTGCAGTTACCTCTGCTTAAATGCACTTTTTCTAGATTTGCCATCTGCTCACCTTCTTACTTACTTCTGAGTTTTACTCAAACATCCCTTCCTCAGAAAGGCCATCCCTGCCTTTCTAAAATTGCTGTTTTCTCCCACATTAAACATATTTCCAGTTATCGTTTCCTGCTGCCTTCCCCCTTAGCAATTATCTAATATATATTTCACTCTCCTTGTTATTTGCTCTGCTAGCCCCTAAGCTCCTTAAGGGCACACACATTTGTTTCTTTAGTTCACTGCCCTGCATCAGTTCCTGGAATAGTGTCTGGTAAGTGCTCAATAAATATTTTAGTTGAATTAATCAATGAAGTCCATAAAACACCAACAAAATTCTACAAGGGTCTACAGAAGTGGACAAATGTGGCCTGAATTCTGAAGGACCTGGCATTTTCTTGAGCCTTGAAAAATGCCCAGGCTGGTGGCTCCTACAATCTGGGGGGCACTCATGATTGTTTGTTTCTTTCCTTTCCGCCCAGTCTTACTCTCCGAGAGGCTTTTACTGCCTAGGATCCTCCACTAATGTTTGGAAAGAGGGAAGCCCTCCCCACCCCCAAATATTCCTTGTCCTGTTCTCTTGTCTGATTTTCAGCCTTTCTCCTGTGGTCCTTTTTAGGATCTGATCAGTTCTGTATGAACTTTACACTTGACAAAGGGCAATGCCTTAGTCTGGGCATTTCAAACATTATTGTGTAAAAACATTACCTGGTGAATTTATTAAACTGTGGATGTGTAGGCCCCACTACACAAGTTTCTAAATAAGTTCATTTTGCTCCAGAGATCCAAGGATCATGCATTGAAAAAACTCAAAGGAAGGATTTTTTTTTTAAAATTTATTTTTATTATTTTTTAAAATTTATTTTTATTGTAAACAAATGGGATACATGTTGTTTCTGTTTGTACATAGAGTAATGGCATACCAATTGTGTAATCATACATTTACATAGGGTAATGGTGTTTGATTCATTCTGTTATTTTTTCCTTCCCTCCCACCCCTCCCAACCCCTCTTTTCCCTCTATACAGTCCTCCTTCCTCCATTCTTGCCCCCCTTCCACCCCCCATTATGTGTCATCATCCACTTATCAGCGAGATCATTCGTCCTTTGGCTTTTGAGATTGGCTTATCTCACTTAGCATGATATTCTCCAATTTCATCCATTTGCCTGCAAATGCCATAATTTTATTATTCTTTATAGCTGAGTAATATTCAAAGGAAGGAATTTCTAAAGAGCATTCCTGAAGACCTAGAAAGAAGAAAATTTGGTCAGGGGGCAACTTGGTGTCCCTAAAATTACTACTATATGCCAACAAAACTATCCATTGATCCATCTATCTATTCATTTATCTATCTATCTATCCATTCATTCACCTATCATGAGTCTTGGATTTTGTGTTTAAGTAAATTTTCATAAAACCTAACAGAGCTGAGGTGCTTCCTGCTTTCAAAGCATCTTTCAGTTTCAAATTACCATCTTCATTTCCCCCAAGGCCAAACCACAGCCTATCGGAAGTCTCCTCTCAGGTGCCAACTAGCAATTTGCTTTTGTTCTAACTTTGTGTTTATGCCCTGCTGCTACTCCTTCTTCCAACTGTAAGTGAGGTTCTGTTCTCTTTTTCCATTCCCCGATTTCCTGTTGCCAATCTGTCTTTCCTGCTTCTGAACAAAGAGATTCTCCCCAGACACATAATTGTAGGCAAGCTACTATGGTAAGTCCCAACTGCCTTGGCTCCTATTTCCTGCCTTGCACTCCTATTGCCCTTTGTTTGGCTCTGGCGAATACCAGCCAGATAATTGACTAACCAAATTGAGAAGTGCAATGAATTAAAATACAGTGACTGATAATTTTCAATGAAATAAAATACCAAGAGAAAAAAAATAGTCATTGGGGAAATGTATTTATCTTTGTAAGTATATTTAGTATTTAGTTTGTCATGCATACTCATATTTGAGACAGTATAAAACAATCAACCAACAATCACACACACACACACACACACACACACACACACACACACACACACACAGACAAAACCCCATAACAGCAAATGCAGTATGAAGGTAGGTAAGTTTAGACGATGACCACTCCGGTGGCTGTTTATTATGCTGCACCAAATACAGGGATCATAGGTAGGGCTTTGTGGGGTCAATAATAGTCTGTGCTTGTTAAATTAGTAAATAGGGTCTCTTGGTGTAGGCAGCAGGAGTTTTTAGTCTAGCTGCAAATCTCTTCAGCTGTGGACAAGTTTCTTGCTCTGCCAGGGAGATTCTGAGCACACCTTTGTGGATTCAGCAGTCTGCTCTGAACAACCCTGATTCAACACCCCTGCCAGTGTCAGCTCACCAGGAACCAGTAGCTATCCCAATTTGCTGTTCTCATGATCCAGGATCATATTTTTGTTGTGTAGTAAGACTGATGTCTCCAACCATCCTGCTAAAGCAAGAACCTATGCTTCAAGGTGACCAAGGATATCTGTTTGAAAGCCTAAAATAAATTTTAATTCTGAATCAATGAATGTATTTTTGGCCTTAGATATCTGTACTTTTAGCAGATGGCTTGAGGACAGATTTAATATTTTATGCATTTTGTCTCAATAGAATGGGTAATGAAAGCCATAAGAGAAGGTTTCCTGTGCTCTGGGAATACTCCTATGACCATTAAAATACGTGAGAATTTTGTTCTGTGGAAAACATATCCCTGAGTAACCCGCTCTTCTGAAAGAAGGCCCATTTCAGTATGGGCTGCTTATCCACATCTCCTTATGGCCATGCTTTCTATCTTGTAAAGTTTGGCATCTTGTATTTGCTCTGACTGCCAGCTAGCATGATTTATCTTTTTAAAAATTAAAGTAAAAATGATTTTTTCCAGTGCATTTTCTCCCTAGAAATTTGTTATGGTTTTTACAGGTGTAGATATACCTAGACCAAACTTTAATGTAAGTGGGTAAGAAAAGATCGAACATTTAGCCAAAGGCCTACTATATACAAGGTGTTCTGTGTATGTATGTGTGGATTTATTTTTTACAATTCAGCGGTCTTCACAACAACCAATGAACATATTATCCCACATTACAGGTACAAGTTGAAGAAATTTCTCAATTGAACTATTCTTTGCTTTTTGCACCATAACAAACTCCTTTTGTCGTTCCTGCCCTTTTCATTTTTTTTTCTCTTTATATATATATTTTTTTATTGTAAACAAATGGGATACATGTTGTTTCTCTGTACATGGCGTAAAGGCATATCATTTGTGTAATCATAAATTTACATAGAGTAATGTTGTTTTATACATTCTGTTATTTTTTCCCTTCCCCCCACCCCTCCCACCCCTCTTTACCCTCTATAAAGTACTTCCTTCCTCCATACTTGCCCCCCTCCCTAACCCTAACTCTAACCCTAACACTAACCCTTCCCTCCCCCCCATTATGTGTCATCCTCCACTTATTAGCGATATCATTCTTCCTTTGGCTTTTTGAGATTGGCTTATCTCACTTAGCATGATATTCTCCAATTTCATCCATTTGCCTGCAAATGCCATAATTTTATCATTCTTTATGGCTGAGTAATATCCATTGTATATATATATACACACCACAGTTTCTTTATCCACTCATCAATTGAAGGGCATCTAGGTTGGTTCCACAGTCTGGCTATTGTGAATGAGCAGCTATGAACATTGATGTGGCTGTATCTCTGTAGTATGCTGATTTTAAGTCCTTTGGGTATAGGCCAAGGAGTGGGATAGCTGGGTCAAATGGAGGGTCCATTCCAAGTTTTCTAAGGAATCTCCACACTGCTTTCCAGAGTGGCTGCACTAATTTGCAGCCCCACCAGCAATGTATGAGTGTACCTTTCTCCCCACATCCTCACCAACACCTGTTGTTGCTCGTATTCTTGATAATCGCCATTCTAATTGGGGTGAGATGGAATCTTAGGGTGGTTTTGATTTGCATTTCCCTTATTACTAGAGATGTTGAACATTTTTCCATATGTTTGTTGATTGCTTGTAGATCTTCTTCTGTGAAGTGTCTATTCATTTCCTTAGCCCATTTGTCCACTGGATTATTTGAATTCTTGGAGTAGAGTTTTTTGAGTTCTTTATAGATTCTGGAGATTAGTGCTCTATCTGAAGTATGATTGGCAAAGATATTCTTCCACTCTGTAGGCTCTTTCTTCACATTGCTGATAGTTCCTTTGCTGAGAGAAAGCTTTTTAGTTTGAATCTATCCCAGTGGTTGATTCTAGCTTTTATTTCTTGTGCTATGGGAGTCCTGTTAAGGAAGTCTGATCCTAGACCAACAAGGTGAAGATTTGGACCTACTTTTTCTTCTATAATCTGCAGGGTCTCTGGTCTGATTCTGAAGTCCTTAATCCATTTTGAGTTTAGTTTCGTGCATGGTGAGAGATATGGGGTTTAGTTTCATTCTGTTGCATATGGATTTCCAATTCTCCCAGCACCATTTGTTGAAGAGGCTATCTTTTCTCCATTGCATATTTTTGGCCCCTTTGTCTAGTATGAGAAAATTGTATTTATTTGGGTTTGTGTCCGTGTCCTCTATTCTGTACCATTGATCTACCTTTCTATTTTGGTACCAATACCATGCCGTTTTTGTTACTATTGCTTTGTAGTAGAGTTGAAGATCTGGTATTGCAATACCCCCTGTTTCACTCTTCCTGCTAAGGATTGCTTTAGCTATTCTGGGTTTCTTATTCTTCCAGATGAATTTCATAATTGCTTGCTCTATTTCTGTAAGGTACGTCATTGGGATTTTAATTGGAATTGCATTGAATTTGTATAGCACTTTAGGTAGTATGGCCATTTGACAATATTAATTCTTCCTATCCAAGAACATGGAAGATCTTTCCATCTTCTAAGGTGTTCTTTAATTTCTTTCTTAGTGTTGTATAGTTCTCATTGTAGAGGTCTTTCACCTCTTTTGTGAGATTGATTCCCAAGTATTTTATTTTTTTTGAGGCTATTGTGAATGGGGTAGTTTTCCTAATTTCTCTTTCTGAAGATTCATCACTTATGTATAAAAATGCGTTGGGTTTATGGGCATTGATCTTGTAACCTGCTACTTTACTGAATTCACTTATGAGTTCTAAGAGTTTTCTGGTGGAATTTCCAGGTTCCTCTAAATATATAATCATGTCATCAGCGAACAGGGATAGTTTGAGTTCTTCTTTTCCTATTCATATCCCTTTAATTTCTTTGGTTTGTCTAATTGCTCTGGCCAGAGTCTCAAGAACGATGTTGAATAGAAGTGGTGAAAGAGGGCATCCCTGCCTTGTTCCAGTTTTTAGGGGGAATGCTTTCAGTTTTTCACCATTTAGAATGATATTAGCCATGGGCTTAGCATAAATGGCCTTTACAATGTTAAGGAATGTTCCCACTATCCCTATTTTTTCTAGTGTTTTGAGCATGAAGGGGTGCTGTATTTATCAAATGCTTTTTCTGCATCTATTGAAATAATCATGTGATTCTTGACTTTAAGTCTATTAATATGGTGAATTACGTTTATTGATTTCCTGATGTTGAACCAACCTTGCATCCCTGGGATGAAACCCACTTGATCATGGTGCACTATCTTTTTAATATGTTTTTGTATGCGATTTGCTAAAATTTTGTTGAGAATTTTTGCGTCGATGTTCATTAAGGATATTGGTCTGAAATTTTCTTTCCTCGATGAGTCTCTGTCTAGTTTAGGTATCAGGGTGATATTGGCTTCATAGAATGAGTTTGGGAGGGTTCCCTCCTCTTCTATTTTATGGAATACTTTGAGAAGTATTGGAATGAGCTCTTCTTTAAAGGTTTTGTAGAACTCGGCTGAGAACCCATCTGGTCCCGGACTTTTCTTTGTTGGTAGGCTTTTGATGACTTCTTCTATTTCAGTACTTGAAATTGGTCTATTTAAATTGTGTATGTCCTCCTCGTTCAGTTTAGGCAATTCATATGTCTCTAGAAACTTGTTGATGTCTTCGAGGTTTTCTGTTTTGTTGGAGTACAGATTTTCAAAATAGCATCTAATTATGTTTTGTATTTCAATCCTGTCTGTTGTGATATTTCTTTGTTCATTCCGAATTTTAGTGATTTGGGTTTTCTCTCGTCTTCTCTTTGTTAGTGTGGCTAAAGGTTTATCAATTTTGTTTATTTTTTCGAAGAACCAACTATTTATTTTGTCAATTTTTTGTATTTTTTTTTTGTTTCAATTTCATTGATTTCAGCTCTGAGTTTAACTATTTCCTATATTCTACTACTTTTGGTGCTGGTCTGTTCTTCCTTTTCTAGGGCTTTGAGCTGTAGTGTTAGGTCGTTTATTTGTTGAGTTTTACTTCTTTTTTTAAATGCGCTCCATGAAATAAATTTCCCTCTAAGTACTGCTTTCATAGTGTCCCAGAGATTTTGATATGATGTTTCTTTGTTCTCATTTACCTCTAAGAATTTTTTAATTTCCTTCCTAATATCTTCTGTTATCCATTCATCATATAATAGCATATTGTTTAATCTCCAGATGTTGGAATAGTTTCTGTGTTTTACTCTTTCATTTATTTCTAACTTCTCCTGCCCTTTTCTTAAACTTGAAAAATTATTTTATGAGAATTGGAGCACCTCTGTAATAACTTTTATGTGTTAAGTGTTACATTCAATTATCATTCATGTGTATTTATATGCAATTTTACATAAATGTGATATATCATAGAACTCTCAGGAAGGATTAATATCCTGAAAATGTAAACAATGTATATCAAAGTATGTGGAAATATTTGTGTTCATCCGCATTGAAATGACGACTGTATGTGTGTTGATATACTTCTTTCTATCCTTTTTCTATGAACATGTATATATACACATATATATATAATTGAAATCATATTATACATTTATTTCTATAGCCTGACTTTTTCACTTAACCTTTTTGATATGTTATGTTCTGACATTTTACCATTATTATGGTTTTTTGGAAATATTGTTTAATGACTATAAGAATATGGACCATGAGTAACATAATTTTGTTTAACTATTTTTCTCTTTTGGGGACTTTGAATTGTGATCAATTTTTTGATAATAGGAAAAATACCAAAATAATATTTTACACAAAAAGCATATATGTATATACTTGTGTGTGTGTGTGTGTGTGTATAGTTTCTTAAAAACGAAATAATGGATCAAAGGGCAGAAGTATTTGTGAGGCTATTGATAACACAACCAAATTGCTCAAGAAGAGATTTTTATATTTTTGTGAAGTAAAAATATGCAACAAGAGTCATAAAATTTTTATACATAAATGCAGTAACAGTGCATCTAAAATGTAGCCTAGGAAAAAACCTAAAGTATAGAAAAACTTACATATAAACATGTTCATTATAGTTTTAACCTAAAATTGGAACCAGCTCAATTGTCTAGACTAGGGAATGCTGGAAGTATTGCTTCTGTGAGACTTAATTAAAATGTTTATTAATAATTACTTATGCTATAAAACATATATGGGCAACAGTAAGTGGAAATATGGCACATGAATTATAATACGGCATGTTACATTTTATCAGTAAACATTATTTTTGTGTTTTAAAAATGACTAAGTAAAAGAAATCTTGCCTCTTTGTTATGAAATTTTATTCTGCCCAGGCTTCCTTGCCAATGTCAGTTTTTGAATAAACTTCAGTCATATTCTCATTGTCTCCTGATGTACACCAGTTGTTACTTTCGTTAAGTCATGATAGAAACCACAAGAGTTTTCTGACCACAGGATCTCTTCAGCGTGCAGGCTGAAAGTTCCTGGTTCATTCAGAATGCTTTCACAGATTCCACCTGATAGAGATGGATGGATGGTTTAGAATCAGGAAATATGATTTGATTTCTGGCATCAAATTCTTTGTGTCTATTAGCAAGAGGCATTAAGGAAAGTTCTTGTCTGCTCTATTATTGATCTGTGGAGAAGCAGGCAGGGAAATACTTTTTGGAGGAGAATGTTAGTTTTAGACTGAGAAAGCACTTTTCACTCCAAATCTCATAGTTGGTTTCCATTGGTCAATAATATTTTAGATTTTAGTTGGTTTGTGATTTTTTAAGACGGAAGAGAAAGTCATTTGATGTGACATAAAACAAGAAATATTTTAAAGGGGATTCAGTAGGAGACTTCTAAAATTGTTATAAGAATCGGGGTATGTGAATGGTATGAATCTACATCATGCACAACACAGAAATGAAAAGATGTATCCCATTTGTGTACAATGAAACAAAATGTAGTCCGTAAAAATTAAAAAATAATAATAATAAAAAAAGAAAAAAAAAGAATTGGGGTATCTTTAATTATTTTTATGTTTTAAATGTTTTAGTCAATCTCCATATGTATACACACATATGATTTTACATAGCCATGTGGACATGGCATATTTTAATTTTGCTTCTTTTAATTTTGCTTCCTTCTTTCCCCAGCCCTCTCACATTAAGTACCTACACTGTAGCCTTAGTAGGAAACTTTTGTGACTTCACAGCATGTCCAGTAGATATAATAACCCTTTTCCACTCATATTTTTGGGTGAATGTTACATTAAAATATTATGTTTAGCAGTGGATTCTCATTAGTAATGAGCCTTGCTAAACCTATACTTAGAAAAATGTTATCTAATTTAGATGAAGAATTGAAGATCTATGTTGTTTATGGCAAGTGAACAAATTTTTAGAAATTTTACCTCAATTTTTAAATGTTCACATAAATGTTATGTTACTTTAAAAAGAATTTTGAATGAGAAGAAGCACAAGGGAACTGTCTGGAGTGATGAAAATGTTTTTTGTTTTGACTAGTCAAGGTCATATGAGTATGTAGCATTCATTAACCCCCTTTAACTGTATACTTATAATGTGTGCGTTTGGTTGTATATAAATTACACACAAATGAAATTTGTAAGTCAAAAACATTTCTACTGATTTAAACTCAGGGTTAGACTTTTTCATGAAGACTCTGTTATTTATGACTACAATCCTCACTCTTCTTCTATCTGTAATGACGGGTGAGTTTCAGATGATTAATTCTTATGGGGCCATTTACGGACTGAGAAGTGGTAGAGAGGCAGAAATGACTCTGCAGGTGACAGGGTGTTACTCAAGGAAATGTCATGAGAACTGCCTGTATTGTGCCCTCTTTCTGCTACAGAAACAACTCAGCTGTTTGTTCTTCCACAGATATCTCCCAGGTGGTAGTGAAAGATATAGAAGGAAGCAGTTCTTGATTTGATGCCATGGAGACAGTGTCCCATTCTCTGTTTCAATATTTCTCTCTTCTTCTCATTACTATTTCAAATGTAGGTCAGGCAGAGCAATTGCTACAATTTAATAAAACATCATTATTTCTGATCCAAGCAACTCTCTAATTGCTGGTTACAGTCTTTCTTAAGGCAATTTTGGGTTAAATTTAATTGTGTCTTTTATTCTGTGGTTCAATCATGATAATCAACAAACTATATATTTCAAGGGATACTTTCAAAAATGCATCTCACCCTAAGAGGCCCTTAGAAAAATTGAAATGTAAACTATGAAATGGACAATGCAGCTAAACTCCTTTCCTCCACTCCCCAACATTTGGCCTTACATAAAACACTTTCTGCAGTTTTTGTAAAGCTGTATATTCTTTACAGTTAGAGGGAAAGAAATAATAAAGATCATAGCAGAAATAAATGAAGTAAACACTAGGAAAACAATGGTAACGATCCATGAAACTTAGAGTTGGTTTTATAAAAACACAAATTTTGTAAACCTTTAGCTAGACTAAGGTTTGGGGGAGGGAAAGACACAATTACAAAGAGAAGAGGAGATTTACACCTAATCCCACAGAATATAGGATCATAAGAAACTACTAGAAACAATTATATGACAACAAACTAGACAACTTAGAAGAAATGGATACATTCCTAGAAACATACAACTTACCAAGAAGAATCTTGAGGAAAAATCTGAACTGATCAATAACAAGTAAGGAAATTGAGTCAGTTATCAAAAGCCTCCCAACGAAGAAAACCCCAAGACCTGATAGCTTCAACGGCTGAATTTTAATGAACATCTAAAGATTTAACACCAATCCTTCTTAAAAATATTCCCAAAAAATGAAGGGAAGAAAATGCTCTTTAATTCATTCTAAGGGGACAACATTGTTCTCATACCAAAGCTATAAAAGGACACTATATAAAGGAATTATAGGCCAATCTCCCTGATGATCATAGATGAAAAATCTTCAACAATACTGCTAAACTTAACAGGATATCAAAAGGATCATATAGCATGATCAAGTGGACTTTATCACATGGATGCAAGAATGGTGAATATACAAGTCAATAAATATGATATACCACATTAACAGGATGAAGGCTAAAAACCATATGATCATTCAATATATTCAGAAAAATACCTGAAAAAAATTCAACATCTGCTTATAATAAAAGCTATCAATAAATTAGGTATAGAAGGAATGTACCTCAACATAATAAAAGCCATACATGACAAGCACATAGCTAAAATATTCGATAGTGAAAAGCTAAAAAGTTTTTCCTCTAAAATCAGGAAAAAGAAAGAGTGCCCTTTCTTGCCACTTTTATACAACAGAATTGGAAGTACTTGCCAGAACAACTAGGCAAGAAAAAGAAATAAAGGCAAAATGAAAAGGAAAGAAGTAAATTGTCTTAATTTTCAGATGACACAATCTACATATGAAAGAGACAGATATTACCCTGTACATGTATGATTACACAAATGGTGTGAATCTACATCGTGTACAATTGTAGAAATGAAAAGTTGTACCCCATTTGTGTACAATGAATCAAAGTAAAATATAAATAAAGTTAAAAAAAGTCATAAAGACTTTACTAAAAAACTTCTAGAAACAATAAATTCAGTTAGTTGCAGGATACAAAATTAACATACAAAATCATTTGCTTTGGTATGTATTAACCAGGAACTATCTGACAAAGAAATCAAGAAAATCCCATTTATGGGCTGGGGTTGTGGCAGGGCAACTTGCCTAACATGCATGAGGCACTGGGTTTGAGTCTCAGCACTGCATATAAATAAATAAAAACAAAAAGGTCCATAGGCAACTAAAAAATATTTTAAAAAGAAAATCCCAATTACAATAACATAAAAAAGAATAAAATAGGAAAAATCTCAGGAGATAAGATTTATGCACTGAAAATTACAAAACCTCCATGAAAGAAATCAAATAAAATACAAATAAGTGGAAAGATTGTGTGTGGTGTATGGTGTGTGTGTGTGTGTGTCTGTGTATGTATGATAGGGTTTTATTTAGTTGAAAATATATTAGCATATGGAAAAAAATCATTTCCTTTGAAACCCAGAGGGCATTATATTAAATGAAATAAGTCAGACAACAAAAAGATTAATATTAAATGATGTTACTTAAGTGTAGAAACTTATTTTTTTAAAAAAGTATAATTCATAAACTTCTCAGAGAGTAGAATAGTGGTTGCCAGGGTCTAGCCCAGAGACTTCTCCAAAGTAGGGGAAGGATAGATGTTGGTTAAATTTCATTATATATTCTCTAGATCTATTTTGCAGCATGGTAACTATAGTTATTGTACTGTATGCTTGAAAATTGCTGAGAGAGTAGGTTTTAAATGCTTTCAAACACATACATAGAATGATAACTATGTAAGGTCCTGGATATATTAGTGAGCTTGATTGGGATAATGATTTCATAATATATACATGTAACAAAACAGCATTATTCCATAAATATACTTTTTTCATTTGTCAATTATACCACTATAAAGCTGGAAAAAGAATAAAGCAAAATTCCTCCATTGCTTTAGGGAAGGTAATTCAGCTGTTTCCCTGGCTTCAGACAGAAGGAGAAAAGCCCTCCTCTTTAGGAAGATGTGGTGACTGGCTCTTTGCTGGGGTTGTGCAGAGGAGATTTGAGAAGATATGAACCATTTAGCGTTTGAGGTGACTCCTCATTTCAGATTCATTAAATCCTTGGGGAAATGGTATTTGTTTGTTTTGGAAATCAATGAATAGCCAAAGTTTTGTCATGGGGCTTATAGGGGGAAGAGATATCCAAGGAGTTGTAGGAGCTGAGCCCAAGAGAGGATCAGGAGGAAGTAAGCCTCAGGATTTCACATGATTCAATTTTGGACAGAAACAAACTTTTATCAGAGCTAACAACTCCATTCTTAATATGAAGCAAAACCATGAAAAGAGAACAGGAGATAAACAGGATCAGAGGAAATCAGAGTTGTCAAATAGTCCATTGACTTAATTGTATTTTATCTGGGAGATAGATAGTCCATCATTTGATAATTTGATATGAAATAGTTTTTAATATTTTAAATATTTTTATGAAAGGGTATGCAACATTAAAAAACAAAAAATTTACCTTGGCAACATATTTAGGTCTCAATCCAAATTATTTATATAGTCATAGTTTTAAGAAATACTGAGAAGGCATAATGGATATAGTCTGTAATAAACTTAAGTTAAATTCTCTCTGCAAAAACCAAATTTATTTCAGAATTATTTGTAATTGCACAGGGACCCATGGTGCTTAAAAGATGTGGAACATTTCCCTCAAGTACAAAGTTAATCATTTTTTCATGTACCTTTTATAATAACTCAGGTTTTCACAGCTTCAGGATGAAGAAATTTCAACTCACCAAAGATAAAGCTGAGGACATAGATAAAAGCTTATCTTTTCAAGTACAGCAATGTAATTACAAACCATTTGAACATTAGAAAGCCTGCAGTATCATGTATGACTGAAAGAATGTATTGCGAGTCATCATAAAAGGTTAGAATATCACCTTTTCCCATCTTTCTTGTCTCTTTGATATTTTCACCTCCAAACAGGAAGAAGTGTCTTGGAATCTGAGCCTACATCCTTTTTTCCCTTCAGCAACTCTCATTAACCTTAAGATTATTTTCATGTTTATTGAAGAACTGTGACTTGACTTGTCCTATTCAAATCTTGCACACCTACAAAGTCTCTGCTACTGCTTTTAGTCTGAGAGACTTGCTGTAAAAGAGAAAGAAATGGATAGGGAAAAGCATATCGTCTAATCAGTAAAGATCTATTCTTAGAATACAGATAAATATTTGTTTTAGTCAGCTTTTTTGCTGCTTTGACTAAACGGATCTGACTGCACAATTGTAGAGTAGAAGAGATTTATTTGAGAGTTCATGGTTTCAGAGGGCTCATGGTTTAGTCTGGCTCCATTCAAGGTGGAGGCTAATATCATGGCAGGAGAGAGTGGCAGAGGAAAGCAGCTCACATCATGGTGATCAGGAAGCACAGCAAGTCTCCACTCAACAGATACAAATATATACCCAAGCTATGCCCCAATTCCCCACCTCCTCCAGCAACACCCTACCACTTGGTTACCATTTTATCAGGGGATTAAATCACTGATTGGATTAAGACTCACAGCCCAATTGTTTCTCCTCTGAACCTTCCTGCATTGTCTCACACGTGAGCTTTTGGAGACAACTCACATACAAACCATAACAATATTCCCTGTGTAAAATGGAGAAGGGTATGTTCAGGAAGCTGTGAGTTAGCCAGATAGGCTGGAAGGAATAGTACCAGACCAGGAGGACTCATTAGCCCCATTGGTCACAAACAATAACTAGGTATAGAGAGGATTCACAGGTGTTATTACAGGGAGGTGAATATGCCAACCAACCCCATGATGCATCTAACTGTACTGAATCTGTCCAGCCTTCAGGGAAAGCCAGGGTCTTTAAGTCACTCCGAATTATAATGAGATGCTAATAAACCCTGATGAAGGAAATAGTAAGCCATAGTGGGATGCTTTTTGACATAGAGACATAGGAATGAAAAGGGGACGTTTTAGGGGGGAAGACAGTTGGGCAGAGGAGGATCCAGACTGTCCACCATGTTATGGAGCCTTAGCCAGGTTCCAGCCCATTACTAGGTCCCCTTGCGGCAAGAATTTTCAAGTCAGGATCATGTAAAATGAGATTCTGCCACCCCACTCTGAGCTCTTATTAGGAAAGACTGCTGCCAAAGATGGTTTGGCTGAGTGAGAATAGGCACACGGGTCAGAGTTTTCCAGGATTTTCCCAGTTTTATCACTAAATGTCTCATGAAACCCATCAGTGGTTGAACCCTAGATTCTTGTAGAATTTGTTGTGGGGTTGATGGTTGGAACCACATAAAGACACTCTCTTAGGTACCATATTGCTGGCCAGGGCAGGTTAAAGGAGGATTGATGGAAGAAATTCTGCAAAGGAAGGTTTACAGAGATTTACTTTTTGTTTAATTTTAGTTTGGATTCCAGGCACCCTGGTCCAGGGAGAGAAAAATTAGTATGGAGGTTCCAGATAACACTTCCCATTCTTCCTCCAGGGTGGATAAAGTGCTGGGAGATCAACAGACCTAATTCTGAGTTCAGGGGACAGAGATAAAAGGATTAGATAAAGGATTAGGACTATGATGTGTGAGGGTGGCTATGGAGCAGTTTTCTTCTACCCTTGCCACCTCAGCCACATGGTTGCTCCTCCTAACAGGAAGCAAGGTGTGTGCCAAAAACTCCTGATGGAGGAAGTCATCACTAATTGAAAATAAAGATGGAAGAGGGAATTAAATTCTGTAATAATTCTACTATTTCTACTTAACAATATATGTATATATGAGAATGACACCTGAAGGAAATATATAAGGAGTTAAAATAGTGCCATGGAGCAAAACAGTGATATGAACCTTTAGGAGCAGCTACTTGTCCTTTTTTAGGAATTAGAAACTAAAACATAATTTTCATTATAGAAAAAGCTTTCCATTCTTCTCTCAACTCCCCATCCCCCGCACCCCCATTGTATATCATCATCCACTTATCAGGGAAAACATTCAGCATTTGGTTTTTTGGGATTGGGTTTATTTCACTTAGCATGATATTCTCCAATTCCATCCATTTATTTGCAAATGCCATAATATTATTATTCTTTATGGAACTTTATGTAGAAGGAAATGAGAGGGAGGGGGGTATGAAAAGTGGTGGAATGACCCTATGTACATGTATGATTACCAAATGGTATGAATCTACACTGTGTACAACCATAGAAACGAAATGATGTACCCCATTTGTGTACAATGAATCAAAATGTAGTCTGTAAAAAAATAAAAAAATAATAATTTTTTAAAAAAAGAAAAGGCTTTCCAACATATGGGCAAACACTTGCTGGTATAAATGCATGGTGGTGCAGAATTAAAGAGTAAAAAAAATCTGGAAATTTTCATAAGAAACTCTGCAGTGAGGGTGGAGTGGGGCATAGTAGAAGGGGCAATTTACCTCTGCCAATGCTTTGGTGGCTTCACATTCTTCATTGGGGCAGTTAACAGTTTTTCCTTTAAAGAAGAGTTCATGGTCAAATAAGTTTGGAAAACATCTTTCCCTTTGCTCCCACTTTGGTAAGTACTTCTAACATGTCAGACTGACTGCTCAAATTATTTATTTGGAAAAGTTATTGAAACTAGTAGTTATAATTTAAATTCAGAAACAATGTTATCATCCAAAGAAATAGCAACCAATAGAACATGCTTTCAGAAATATTGCTTCAGATGCTTGTTTCTAGAAGACCCCAATGAAAACCTCTGAAAGGAATTTCCTTGAAATTCTTTTAGAGGTCAATGGCATCTTCGTTGGTGGACTTCCAAATGGGACCTGCTTCACAATTAGCAGTAGAGGGCCAGTGTGATATCAAACACGAGTTTGACATTGAACTATCTGTTTTTTCAGAAAAATAGCATTCTTATTTCATTGGAGCTCTGCATGGTTTGAATCTTTGTGAATTTTCTCATTGAAAAAACATTTAAAATCCAAAGACTAAAAGAGAACCATCTTGTAGAAATGTTATAAGAAAGAAAAATGTTAGAAAGGCAAAAATGATTACTGAAGTGGTCATTTCAAGATGTGAGTGATATTTTAATTAAAAAAAAAAAAAAAAAAAAAGAATGTTTGTCCCTCAGGACAGATGTTGAAATTCTTACTAAACTTTGATGAATAAAAAAGTAAGGATCCATTGGGAAAAGATTGTATTTGCTTGAGCAAATTGTCAATTAGCAAAATACAAGTGAAATTCCCATCAACATACTACCCTTACGATTGCAGACATGTTGAAAGGGCAAAATATAGGAAATTACTCTATAATATTTTATACAAAGAGAACATTTTAGCTGAGTAGCCAAAGCATACCTTTTTAAGTTAGAGGCAATAAATTCTCATTGTTGTATGATAAAAATAGGTCATCCATCATTATCTGAGAAAACATTTTTGCGCTTAACCAAAGACAATGGATTGTATTCAGATGAAACAGTAGGCACGGATTAAGAATATTAGAGAAATGGTAATTTCAAGAATTCTTTTGAGGATTTGTCTTGATTGAATTGTCCTTTCCAGCATATCTTAAGCTTTGAGAGGTTTGTTATTACTTGGTTGAAGTTTTCTAGAAAAGCAGTTCTTCAATTATGAGACACAGGGAGAAGAGAGATGTTGGCCTTGAATGAACCTGTGTGCTTTTTTTCTGGAATTGCCATATTCGTGCACATAACTGTGCCCAGGAAAATTGTGAACAGTCAACTTTCTCAGCAATTTCCTCAATCCCCAAGAATTCATTCCCTCCCCACCTTATTTCTCTAGGGGACTAGTCCTTTAGTTCTCTGACTGCCAAAAGACCCTTCCTAGGGACTTCACCCAGGTCTGCTTTATAAGGCATCATTCCTGAATCTTACGAAAACTTCAAATCTTAACTTCCTCCCTCAATAAGCAAAACTTTGAAAACAGTATAGATGTGAAGCAGCAAGAAAAATTTCGAAGTAGTTTCTGATGAAATGCTAATCAATAATTGATTTTTAAAGAAAATGTCACTAAAGAAATGTTAAGTGAGAAAAGATGCAAATTATATGTATTATATAATCCATATATAAATTATCTTTCCATAAATATATCATTTATATAAATTCTACATAAGTACTATTATGGTTTGGTTTTGAGGGGTCCCTGAAAACTTGTGTATGAGAAAATGCAGAATGTTCGGAGGTATGATAATTATATTATGAGATCTGTGACTTTATCAGTGGATTAATCCACATAATGGATTAATATTTGAAAGGACTACTGTACTGTGTGGTAGGCTGGTGGGGCTTGGTTAAAGGAGGTAGGTCATTGGTGGTGTACCTATTATATTTTGTCCTCTGCTTCTCTCTCATGCTCTCTGCTTCCTGGCTGCCATGAACTGACAGTTTTCCTCCATGATGCTTTGCTTCACCTCAGGCCCAGAGCAATGGAGTTTTGACTGACCATGTCCTGAACCTCTGAAATCTTGAGCCCCAAATAAACTTTTCCTCCTAAGTTGTTGTCAGGTATTTTGGTCATGGTGATAAAAAGCTGACCAATACAGTACTGCATATCCATACATCTATATGTGACACACACTAAAGTGTCAACGGCACTTAGCTATGCATAATTAGTTTATTTTTTATCTTCTTTGTTTTACCCATTCGAATTCCTTACAATGAACACATATTACTTTCCTTGTAAGAAAAAATTAAACTTGTTTTAAAATCATAGAACTATTTTCTCTATGGTTCATTTCTTTGAATCCTTGTATTTTACTAGTGGAACTGACTTTATTTGTGAGATTATGTTAACATTGTCATGTAAACCTCAGATTTTATGACAAGAAATCTGAAGACTAAGCTGGACATGATGGCACACACCTGTAATCCCAGCAACTCATTTGGCTGAGGAAGGATTGCCAAGTTTGAGACCAACCTCAGCAAATTAGCAAGGTCCTAAGCAATTTAGTGAGATCCTGTCTCAACATAAAAATTAAATGGTGTGGGAATGTGGCTCAGTGGTTAAGCACCACTGGATTCAATCCCCAGTACAAAAAAATCTGAAGACTAGATTTGGCCCTTTGCTAATTTACCCTGTGAACTTGAACACTTCTCTGAGTCTCAGTTTCCTCATTAATAAAAGATGAGATTTGTAGGAGACAACCTGAGGCCCCTCTCTGGGACGTGAGTCTGTAGTTGACTCTTCAAGTAAGATTTGATCACTTTAAGAGGTCTGTGCATTGATTCCAAGGAATACATTTAAATGATAAACATTTTTGTAATAACCAGTGGTCTTATGTGAGAAGTATTTATGGGCATATGAACTCTTCAGGTCCCATATTTAATACTCTAGGAGAGTGGTTCTCTAACATGTGTGCACTAGAACTACTTGGAAGCTTGTTAGTATAAAGACTGCTGGGCTCCAACCCAAGAGGGTCTGATTCACTGGGTCTGGGTTTGGGCTCAAGACACTGTTTTAAACAAGTTACCAGCTGATGCTGATGGTCTGGAAGAAACTGCCTGAAGAAAACATCCTCATTAGGGGAGAACATTTCCAGTATCTGCATGTGTTTTGCATTTCTTTCTTTCTTTCCTTGGGTGTTGGATATTTGCAGACACTCCTTAGAAAAATGTTCTGGGGGTTATTTAAGGATACTTTCAAGGACCTTTTTATTTAAAAATAAATTTATATAAAACCACTATTCCTCTAGATGCTAGAAGTAGGAAAAAATGAAGAGATTAAGGTGGGGCTCAGATCAGAGGACAGAAACAAGAAGAGAAAGTTGTTTCAGTTGACTTGAGGCTACTGCATGCAGTTGTCATGTGGTTTCTTGGATGAAGTATATGAGAGTGAGAAGGCATTCACTGAGGTGCATGTCTAACTGAAACACCAGGGTGGCTTCAGGATGTCACAGTTACTTGGTTAGTACCTGGCAGACCTTTGCAGACCTTTCCCTTCTTGTTATTCAATGTGAAAAATCCACGGTGGCCCATAGGTGTGTATAAGTCTTCATGAAATAATTTCCACCCCAGAAATAAATCCTGTATTGTTGCTTCCCAGATCTCCACACGCACTGCTCCTCTGCCTTAAGTAGCTCAGATAAGCCTACTACTTTTCCTCTTCTGTTTTTTATAATAACCCTTTGTAAGTAGCTTTATTATAACACTTACTGCTTCTTATTGTTATTGTTCAGTGATGTGCTGCTTCCTCCTGCAAGTGTCTCCAGTGCATGATGGCTTTGGTTTCATCTCCATCTCTAGAAGCTAATAGAGCATCTGGCAAGAGTTTGCTGTTGAAAATAGGGCCTTGGATATTTGCAGATAAGACTGATCTTTAATATAAGTAAATATAAGTAAAATGATCAATACACAAGGCCACAACTCAAAAGTAAGCAAAGTGCAAGGGATCAAGGATCAAACCCTTTGTACTGTTTTTGCATCCAAATGAAGCATAACTACAGACTTCCCCTAGTCCCCAAGCATACTCAACTCTCAGCTGCTCAGTCTCTCAGTCCCAGTATCTACCAATATTCTTATGGAAACTACCTTAGATTTCTCACCTGACTTCTCCCCAGCAACTCCTGCAGGGAATTCCTTTTCCTCTTTTCTCCTTAGAGGGAAAGCAGAGTTCCACTATTTTAAGTGAACAAAATGCAGTGCAAAGTACTTGGTGCTTTGAAAGAGGCATGGATGTATTTGATGTTTCATTCAACTTTATTCTTGCTTTTAAAAGAATATTTCTCTTTTATCTATCTGCCTATTTAAACTAGCTTGCTGTCATATTTGTATATATGTGTTTAATGGTGTTAAAATGATATTTTAACCAGGGATGTTTTAGTTGGTGGGGTTTGAATGATTTTAAAACACCATTCTTTATCTTGGTCAATATAAATATTTAAAAAATGAACATGTATTATTTTACAAGTGTTATTCCAGAATAAAATATTTACTGCCTCTCTAAGTATTTACAGATCATTAAGTATTGTCAGATCATGGATTTATATTCCCTGTTATTTAGAAGCCACAAAATGTAAAGACACATAGACTTGAGTGACAAAACCCCAGAGCAGAAATGTGACTTGTATTTATTAATAGCAATTTTGACTCTTGAAATCCTGCTGAGCTGAACTTGGATATCTTTTCAATCTGCAGTACTTGAAGCACTCACTGGGGGAATGAATCTGACACTATTCCAGGTAGATCAAGGAAGAGGAGGCCAGGGTGGTTCTGTCTTCAGAATGAGTCAAAATCATTGTTTGTCAAGTTTTCCCAAAAAAGACATGTAAACTCAGAGGTGAAATATAGAATACAAGGTGGTCATGACCTGATTGCTCTCCAGATAAACCACAATGTAGAGTTGTTGTTCAAAAGCTGTTGGTGAAGAATCCTTTAACTTTTTTTTCCTGGATGACTTTATGGGGTTTTGGTGCACCTATTGGCTAGCTATTTTTGTTCTTTCTAGAAATAACGAATTATGTTTTGGCTGAGCCATCAGATGATGGATATCAGGTCACAATAGGAACTATGACCCAAAACATCCTGTAGGAATTACCAAGTAAACATCTATAAATTATTTACATGATTCTAACACATTTATCCACCTCAACAACAGAAATGAGTCAGTTGTTGGAGATCAGGGATATCTGTGAAGAAAATTTCACTGAAAACTTTAGACCTCAAGGAGAAAATGTTCGTGGATGTGACCTACTTCTCTTGTAGGTCAGGTCAAGAGAAAGCATCTTCAGTGGGATCACTGGGAGAACATGATATGAGTACTGATAAGTTAAGAGGATTGGACTGGTGTCTGGCTTCTGAAAATATTCAGGTTGAGGGATGGGATGAATGCCTTTTGTGGTCTTATTGAGCCCGTGGGATGGGATAAAATGCACATGTCAGGAGAGAAAGTAAAGATGGCTCTGGCGGCATGGGTCTGCGGGCTTTCTTTGCATTAGTGGCAGAATGCACCTACTTCAGGAAGTGAAAAGCAACCTTTTGAAGTTAGTCACCATTCAGGGACAAGCCACCTTACCAATAAGAGTCTATAAAATGGCCTGTTCCAAATCAGGGATGACAGACCAAAGGCAGGATAAGAAAGCAGGTCAGTTGGGTCTCCAGTTCATAGGCAATGTTAAGATTCACTGGAGGTAAGTCAGAATTATGGTTTCCATGTGCAACCACGTATGTACTTCCCTTTGGAATTGGTTCCATAGCTGCTGAAGAAAGCAGTGCCCTTAAGTAGAAATTAAAATAACAACAATCAAACAACATGGAACCAAGCAACCAATAATCAAAAACTGTTCACACATCATTAAATGTTAAACTCAAAGAGCATCAGCTAGAAAGGGATTGAAATTAATTTGATCTGGAACACCTCCATGTCATGGTTTAGCCTCAGGTGCAGGATTTACAGGGTTTGGTCCTAAGCTCATTTCTCCACTCTACAGTCATAGACCTTGCTCCTAAAACTACCTGCCTCATGAGAAATACAGCATCAGATCATTTTGAGTATAAACCTGAGAATTCAGAAAATTATAGTCCCTGTTTTATTTAAATTCACTTTGGTTTAAAAGTATAATTGAATTTGGTGAATTTTCAGTGCCAGCTAGCAATTGTTCTTAAAAAACCAGGAAAGAATAGGAATCTTTGGTGCATGAGATTTGTGAAGGTAATAATCAAATCTCCTTACATCTTAGATGGGTAAGGCTAAAAGTAATAAATTTTTCAAAGTAGTTACTATAAAATTCAAGCTAAATTTATTTTGTATCCTGTCATCATAGAATTGAATATTTTGTCTTTTTGCTATAGAGGGTATTCGGCTTTCTTAAAATATGGAGATGCTGACTTGAGCAGTTTCAAAGAATGTCAATATATAATTCTAGACTAGACTATAATGTGTATAAAAATTCCCAAACTTGTAAACTATGTTTTTCATGAGAGGTTGATTTACCCTAGGAGCATTTGTTGGTGATAATTAACTGATGGTATCATTAATCTAGCTCAAATTAACTTAATTAGAAAATGAGGACTGTGTGGATTTTCTTTAAAATTAGGAACATAGCTAAAGGCACAACTGCAATATTTATTTTCCATTTAAATACAGAATCTAATGTTTATTTTGCAACACTGTGAATTTTGATTTCTTTTCTATAGCCTAGGGTACACTTTGTTTCTATTTGGTCAACCAAGTCTACCTTTGGGGTAGGGGCAGTAATAGATCTCTGAGACCCAGGGAATTTCCTTTACTCATTTGGGTCACTTCACTTGTCTATTATTCAAAATTCTTTTTGTTTTAATTTATAGATGATTCAACTAAAAATAACTTAAGAAAATAACTTAGCTCTCACAACTAGGCAATATGCCAGGCACGCTCCAGTTGTCCAAGGATGCCACCAGGCTGGCTCTCACAACCCTGGTTCTGCTTCCTTCATATTGGCTTCATTTTCAGGCAACTTCTCCACTCAGGATAGTCAGATGGTGCCATGGTTTGAATGTGGTCTGAGTGTGTCTTTCAAAATTTCATCACAGGAGCTTACCCAGTGTGGTCATGTTGAAAGGTGGTGGAAACTGTAAGAAGTGGGGCCTAGTGGGAAGTAATTAGATCATTGTGTGGGAACACTTCCCTTGAAAGGGATTAATGTGGGACTCATGGGACCTCAGTGAGTTTCTGTGAGAGCCTGAGTCAGGTGCAGTCACACACACTTATAATCCCAGTAACACAGAAAGTGGAGTCAGGAGGATATCAAGTTTGAGGCCAGCCTGGGCAACTTAGTGAGACCCTGTCTCAAAATAAAGAAATTAAGAAAAGAAAAAAGGGTTGGGGGATATTGCTCAGTGATAGAGCAATCCTTAGTACCCAACACACACACACACCCCACACACACACACACACACACACACACACTAAAAAGAAAGCCTGTCCCCCAATCCCTCAGTCTTTCCATCCTTCCTCATGATGGCTTCTGGACACACTTCCAGCATTCTGATGCCATGTGTCATGAGGCCCTCACTAGATACAAGCAGATGCTGTGCCACACTCTTGAATTTCCAGTTACTTCTTTTATTTATAAGGTACCCAGCCTCAGGTATTTTGTTATAGTAAGAGAAAATGGAATAAATCTGATGTTCCCCAGTGACTTTAGCTTTCACCTTAACAGTTTATCAGTGGAGAAAGTAACTTTTCTCCATCATTTCCATTAAAAGGCCTGGAACTGGCCAGGTTCTGATGATTATTGGTTCTGATTGACATAGTTTCACTTCACAGCAGTCACTATTTCAGAGAAATGTGATGCTCCAGTTGTCATGTGTAGGTCACATCTCCTTTGCAACAAGGAGTTATCAATCAGATAGACCTACAGTGCATCGCAGGGCATTTTAAGTAAGGAAAATTTCTCCCTCACATATGAACAGCCTTGTCAGATCTGGTCCTCTTGTACTCCGTTTTTCCTGAGTGGAATTTGTCAGTGTGCATACTCATGCCCAGTATCCTGTTTTCTCCATTGTCCGCATACTTAAGCCCTTCAGCCTCAAACCTGCGCCTCACATTGGAAGTTACATGGACACTCTTAAAAAATACCAGTACCTAGGCACCTTGAGAACTCCTGATTCAATATTGAGGTGGAGCCTTCTCAGCCATGTTTAATAAAATCTTTCTAGTGATTCTGATAGGCAAGTTGGTTGAGAACTGCTGCTTCTAATTAAATTTGATGCTGGGAAGAATGTGTCCACCCTTCACACAGAGGAAGAGGAAATTTAAATTTCTTCCTTGGATCTTGGCATTTTAACCAGATCCAATCCTTAAGCTAAAGGAGTAAAGCACTGATGGTGACATTCCAGTTATTTGCCAGGATAGAGAAAGTGTTTGGAGAAGGAGCAGGGCCTCATCGTTACTTCTGAAATAATATCTTAAACAGTCCCTCACTTCACACTTGCATGTGGTTTACCCAGTCTATAATTAACCTGGCTGAGATGAACTATCACACAAATGTTCATTGAGTTTTAGAATGAGAGATATTTTAAAGTGCAGGCATGCGTGTATGTGTGTGTGTGTGTGTGTGTGTGTGTGTGTGTGTGTGTGTCCTTCACATACACAAAAAAATCAGTTAAAGAGCAGGAATCTTTTGTATCCATTGGATTATTGTACCAATTTTCTGGCATTTTCTCTGTCACTGAATTGAATTGTCATTGCTTGGCTCTCAAGAACCAAGTTGTATATTTTCTGCTGCATGAATCACTATAAACAACAGCTTTGGGGAGGCACTCAAGGGCCAGTAATTATACTGATGAAATAGAAAGACTGTATTCCAAGTGAGGTTAATTTTAGAAGTCAGATAAAAAATGTTGTCAACTAAGAGCAAACACGCTGGTGATACAGCCAAAAGCATGGTGGCAGTGGCCTGTTGTTTGGGATGAGCAGCAGCTGGGGTCACCTCAGAGGAGCCAGGCTGGACCTCTTGGCAGTTCCAAGTCACTTTAAAAGTGGAAATATTGAACTGATTATGTCATAACCCTGAGAAAACTACAAGTGGAAAGAGATTCTGAATTAGAAATGTAGCCAAGAATACAGAATACTGACTATTTAAAATGCTGTGTATGGATTGGGGTGGGGAGAGGCTCAGACACCTTTGCAGTTGAGAACTGACCCAAACTTGAAACATGTGTTCCTTCATGTAATAAGCAATTCTATAAAGAAAATCACTGAATGGAGAAAATAACATTGTAGGTTGTTATAATGGCAGTTTAGATGTCTTTTAAAAATCCATGTTTAACTGGAAAAAATATAGTTCCATTAAGAAATTGCTTGGGCTTCATGTAGCCAGTATCTCAATTCAGTTTACAGAAATGAGGATTGCTGGATAATTAATTTTTGGGGGAAAAAAAATGTAAAGGCAACCAATAGAGTCTGCCACCAAAGAGAACTTCAGCATAAGTAGTCCAAAACAATACTTTCAAAAATGCCTCCGAAAACTCAGAGGTTTTCTGTGGAGGATAAAATAATACAACTCATTATAAATATGACAAGTAGAGGGAAAGAATCATTTATTCTGGTTTTCTTATAAGAACTATACCTTAGAGTAAAGTACTGTTATTAAAGAGTGACTCCTCCTTAGCAAAGTGCTTTAATAAAGAAGGAAATGAAAATTAATTTAGAGACCCTTAGAGAACTAATGAATCTGTGAACTACCATCAGTGCCTCCTCACATGCACAAAGAAATGCAATAGAATGTCATATACCACCTAACGGATGAGTACAGCATCATGAATCAGGTGTCTGTCCATATCTCTGACTTGAGTGTGGTCAAGCCTCTAGTCACTACTATCTATGCATAGGATATAAAGGACCAGGAAACATGCAAAAGACACCTTGAGAATGTGAACAGCAGGAGTCAGATTGTGAGAAGCTCCCTTAGACAAAAGACTTGGTTTCTTGCAAGAAAAATGGTGAGACAGAGTAGGAACCTGTAACTTATTAGAGATATAAGAGTCATGTTGACTAGGTAGAAATTGTGTCCCTGATTTGGATCCCAATTATAACCAAAGAAACTGTAAAAAAAAAAAAGTATATAAACTTATTATGAAAACTAAGTATGGAATGAATATTTGGTAACATTAATTGATTTATTGTTAATTTTCAAAAGGGAATATCTTATTTTGGAGACATGGTGAAACATTTACAAACAACATGCTCTAATGCTTAGAATTACCTGATAAATAATCTGATAAGAATGGGGAAGTGGGATGGAGTTTAGAAGAAATGAAAATTTACAAGATATTTGAAGTCATTTGATGGGTACATGAAGGTTGGTAATATGTTCTATCTACTTTAGTATGTGTGATGAAGAATCTGATTCCCTTTTTTTAATGGTTGCTCATGGCTTTTAAGTCTCAACTTTCCTTCTTCCCCGTGTGCCCCACACGGAAACAGCTGAAACAAAAGTCTAATGTCCTCTCTTCCGGTTCACACGGGAGATTCAAACCACATAAGCCCCTTCTCAAGCATGCTTGCCCCTATCCTCTGTACCCCATAAGCACAATAAAATCCCAGGCCAGCCTCCTTTCTTTGCACTCTCAAGCCATTTCCAACCCATTTTAGGGGACTGCCCCCCTCTCACCAGAGACCTCAATTATGTAGCTAGTTGGTTAAAGTTGGAGTGGGACTGGAGGTGTAGCTCAGTGTTAGAGCACTTGCCTAGCATGTGTGAAGTTCTGGGTTTTACTCCCCACCATTTAAAAAAAAAAAAAAAAAAGAGTGTGAGTGGGCTGCTATGGCTGTTCTTGCCCCTGGTGTGTGAAGTGGGGGTAGCCTTGCTGGGGAATGTATCCTTTCACTTGTGGGGTTTGTGCTAACTCTGGGTGACTTGTGTCAGAATTATATTGCAGTCCAGAGCATGCCAGCTGGAGCCAGAACACTATTCAGTCACGTCTCCCTCAGAGACATCCAGGAGGAAGTCATAAAACCCATCTTCTTTTCTAAATATAGCTCATAAAGCGCCTGGGATGTTTCCTTTATGCAAGAAAAATATGAAAGTTTTGGTAGACCAGACTCATAAAAGCCATTAAATGATTCTAGAAAGCAAGCCGTGTCTGGGGAAAGAGACAGCTTCTTAGATGAGAAGAGAGCATTCATCTCTTGTGGTTTCCTGCTTACTTTCTGACAAGTCTGAAGCTATTTCTTTATGAACTGAAGACTTTAATATTAAAAGTAACTTCAAGTTGAAAGTAGATGAATATGTCAATCCATTGATGTGTCATGTGATTATTGAATGTCTACATATGCTGGATATCTGGAGTCACTTCTAGGCACTGGGGATCCAACCATGGCCAGGGGGACATAGACTCTCCTCTTATGGAGCTTACATAAAAAGCTTTAAAAGGGATTGGGGGGTAGACCCAAATAGATAAGCAAGTAAATAGGTTGATATTTTAAATTGTGATAAGTGCTATAAAGAAAATATAAATCAGAAGCTGAAACAGAATGACTGGGAGTGATGGGCTCGGTGATGAGCTGTCCTTGTGAAGAGCAAAAACAAAATTAGGACCAGCTTTCTTGGGGGCAAGACCTGGGCATCGAAGAGGGCCTTGCAAAGTGTGTATCTGATCCTGGGGAAATAAATGTTCCAGTTAGAAAGAACAGAAGGTGCTCAGACTTGAGGCTGGGAAGAATACGTTGCATGAGAAGAATTGAAAGATGGTCGAGAAGGCTTAACAAGGTCAACAAGGGGCAGAGTAGCAGGACGTGAGGTTAGGGAAGGCAGAAGCTCTGGCAACTGTGGGAGCAGCTGCTCTGCTGTTGCCATGAACTAAGTGATCCCAGTGGCATAAAGATGGCTTCCTTGAGAGAGTCTCCTGAGGAGGGCTTTCTGACAACCGATCACTAAGCTGAGGCTGAAGCCTGAGGACACCCACCAACAAGAGGTGACTAGAGACTGGAAGACAGCCAGCTGACTGGAGGCCTCCTGTTGATGTTCTCATCTGGAGACAGAAGGCAGCTGGATCCAGAGGTGGAGCTCTGGAGCCATTTCTGGGATGACCTCCCTCCAGAGGCCCCATCAATAGAGGCCCAGGAAGGTGTAAGAACCAATTAAAGGGATCTGCAAAGGCCTAGGAATTAATTTTCTCCATACTCTTGATTTAAAGTAACATCTCAAATTCCATATTCTTTCTTTGAAGAACATTTGGCATTTTAACAGGGTCTACTTTGCTTTGAAGATGAAGAGTGGATTTATAGTTAGTCATCTGTTACTATTATGAATAGCAAATAGCGCCATCAAGTGATGAGTATCTGAAATCCTGTCTGTTTCAAGTATTTCTCACTGCCTTTAGGGCCACATGTTATACATCTTTTTCCCACATAAGAAACATCTGCTTTTTATTCCTCTCAAACCTTGAGGTCACCAGATACCCAGCAATCTGGGGCTCAACAGAGGTGACTTAGAATTATAGGACATGGAAAATTGCTACCACCTGCTTTTGATTCCCACCTGAGAATCCAGGAAAACTTTGGAGAGAAGACAGGACAGTAAGGAGGTCATGTTGGAACTACCAATTAGGTGTTTATTTAAATTGTCTAAATTTGAGGTTCCTCACCAATGAGGGCCTTTAGGGCAATGGTCCTTCTGAGACTCCTAGTCTTAGGCAAGTGACACAGGGCAAATGTAGTGATGGAATTGGTACAAGATGGTACTGGTGGCTTGTTGGCCTTGTATACCAACACCTGCCTTATCTGCAGGAATGGAAGTTTCTTTGCAGTTATTTTCAACTTATCCAAGTAATAAAATTTATTAATCTAAAATAATAATGAAAATGATACCTGCTATTGTTAAACACCTATGATAAACCACATGTTTTACAGGTATTCTTTCACTTATTTCTCATAACAAATAAGTAGCTATTATCCTTCTACAATCGCTAAAAATGAAGCTTGAGGAACTTAGGTAAGTTACTGAAGACTGGGGTCTTAATGCCTGTGAGTGGGACCCTGGACTCTGTACTGAAGCTTCCTGAAGCCAGGTCCCTCTCCTCCGTGATTAGCCTGTTCCTCATTCCTCACTAGAGAAGCTTCTTCTCCCACTTGCCATAGAGCTGGAGCAGTACTGGGGTGGCAGTCAACATTTTGTCCTCTTCAGACTGGCTCATTCCTCATTGGCCTAGTGCTTTCAGGAAGCAGATGGAGCAGACACTGGGATACTGCTGAGCTCAGAAGAGACAATCAAGCCCTACTTCATCGATCCTTTTTACATGACAGTTTGCTAGTTTGAAATATTATTAAAACCAAATCTCCAAGAGCAGAGATTAACACACTTAGTTCAATATATGCATGAGACTGGCTGTTATTATGTTAAAACCAGATTGGTGGTTATTATGTTTTCTAAATGCTGGCCAGTTTTGCACAATGGGTTTTGCTCTAAGAACCAGATGGCTACTAATATCTAGCCAGATTCTCTCAGGGTGTAAGGAATTTCTTGGCAGTAAACTGGCATTTGGGGTCCTCTATTAACTCTTTGTGATCACTGGAGTGATAGTTGATGCTTTCAATATGTTTACTATCAAAATGGTTCTTTAGTGTTCTCAAAGAGTTAAAAAAAAAAAAAAAAGACAAAAAAACCCGAAAATTACTGACTGACTGAATATGAAGAAGAAGCCAATACTAAAATGAAGGACTTATTTACCAGCCAGGACTAAAATGATACATTAGATCCAAGATAAGATACAATGTCTCTAAACTGGGTTTAACTGTGACCACTGAGATGAGAGAAATAATGATCCAGCTACATCAGCCTCCTTCCCCTGATCTTGGTGAACATTTTCTAGCCTTTAAATTTGTACATATGTGTTCCCTTTGCACAGAAGATTTCCCCAGCCCAACTCCAGAGTGGGTGGCATTTTCTCATCCTCTTGATTTCAGCTCAGTTGTATCATCCTCAGAGAGCACTTCTTTAATGGCTCTATCTGTTGCTCTCTACTTTTACCTAGTTTATTCCTTTGGCAGCATGCTCACACCATGGCATGTTTTTGGTTATATATTTATCTCCTGCCTCTTCCTCTGGGATAGAATCTTTGCAAAGGCAGGATCTAGTGTGCTTGCTTGAATGTTGTGCCCCCAGCTTCTGGAGCATAATGTCTGGCACTCTGAGGGACTCAGTAAGTATTTGTCAGTATACTATCAAACATGTCGATTAATAAATCAATTAATGACTAACCATCATTGATATTTGACAACAATTTAAGATATCAACTCTCTTCTGTAAAAAAATTCTAAATTTTTTTCCAATTGATCTTCCTCTTAATAATTATGAATGTGAATTTATTCCCCAAATAGAATTTGACATACATGTTATACTGCATTAAAAATAGCAAGCAATTTTAGGGGGTGGCTCAGTGGAAGAATACTTTCCTAGTTTGCACAAGGTCCTAGGTTTGATCTCATGCAGGAAAAGAAAAGAAGGAAAGAAGGGAAGACATAGCAAGCAGATGTGTGGGACTATGGATTTTTTTTCTGTTTTTGGAGAAAAACAATGATAGTATACTGTTATATGAGATGAGATTTAGGACAGAGATAGTCTTTTCTCAGGAGTCTACTCCCTCGATAACAGCATCGATCCTTTTTTTTAATGCTGCTCCCCATATAGTCTTTCCCATCATAGACAATGACAACAGATTTTTTAAGATGCTTTTTTCCAAACCTCAGAATTCTCCTTCACCTCTCTTTCTCATACCCTACCTGTTCATCCCATCTTCAAATAACATCCAGACTCCGGTCATTACTGACTACCTCCTCTGCCAATTCTAGCCACCATCATCTCTTTCCTGGATTGTTGCAATGTCTTTCTAAAACCAAACTTACTCCTTCCAAACTTGCCTTTCTGCCAAATTATTCTCAGCAAAATAGCCAGTGATTTTGTCAAAGTTAAATTCCTCTACTCCAAATTCTTCAATGAGAAACTAAGGAGAGCTAAAGAAATAGAGGACTTGAAAAAGAATATTTAGCAAGTTGGGACTAGAAGCCAGACCAATTGTCTAGTCGGAGTTACAACTTAAAGTAAATAAAGTGAAATAAGGACTTTTTCTTATTTTTCTCAGTCATTTATTGGAAATTTGCCCAACTAACTTTTAGAAGTGATCAGATATTCTTTTGGCTATTAACCAAGATCAGACTTGGCACCAGGAGTTGTATCCTCCAAAGTGTCAAAGCACCCCATTATAGTTCCTTTCCAAGACAGCCACAGTGTTTGCTTATTTTAAGTAAGAAATTTCACATTATTCCCTCATCCATTGGGGGATTCAGTTGGTATATTCCTGTAATTTTTCTGGGTAATTGAGTCTCACCCTTTTATGTGCCCTTTGTTTTATATGAATATTTTTCTAAAGTATAAACTTTATACCTATTTTTAAGATGTAATAAATTTCAGGTTTTAAAAAATGATTTACTATTGTTATTGTGAACATCAAGCATTTTAGAGAATTAAAGTGATTTCCTCAGAAACAAACAAGCAAACAAACAAAAAACTTTCAATCATTTTCCATTTTGATCAGAGTAGGTTTTCTGGGATCTGCAACACATTTATGAGGTTATCTGATAGGATCCTCCAGGGGCCATCTGGCTCTGCCTCTGGCTCATTCTCCTCCCACCACAGCTACCACCTTCTGACTCCTTGAATACACCAGCAGGCTGTTGTTTCAGGGTCTTTGACCTTGCAGTTACCTCTGCTTAAATGCACTTTTTCTAGATTTGCCATCTGCTCACCTTCTTACTTACTTCTGAGTTTTACTCAAACATCCCTTCCTCAGAAAGGCCATCCCTGCCTTTCTAAAATTGCTGTTTTCTCCCACATTAAACATATTTCCAGTTATCGTTTCCTGCTGCCTTCCCCCTTAGCAATTATCTAATATATATTTCACTCTCCTTGTTATTTGCTCTGCTAGCCCCTAAGCTCCTTAAGGGCACACACATTTGTTTCTTTAGTTCACTGCCCTGCATCAGTTCCTGGAATAGTGTCTGGTAAGTGCTCAATAAATATTTTAGTTGAATTAATCAATGAAGTCCATAAAACACCAACAAAATTCTACAAGGGTCTACAGAAGTGGACAAATGTGGCCTGAATTCTGAAGGACCTGGCATTTTCTTGAGCCTTGAAAAATGCCCAGGCTGGTGGCTCCTACAATCTGGGGGGCACTCATGATTGTTTGTTTCTTTCCTTTCCGCCCAGTCTTACTCTCCGAGAGGCTTTTACTGCCTAGGATCCTCCACTAATGTTTGGAAAGAGGGAAGCCCTCCCCACCCCCAAATATTCCTTGTCCTGTTCTCTTGTCTGATTTTCAGCCTTTCTCCTGTGGTCCTTTTTAGGATCTGATCAGTTCTGTATGAACTTTACACTTGACAAAGGGCAATGCCTTAGTCTGGGCATTTCAAACATTATTGTGTAAAAACATTACCTGGTGAATTTATTAAACTGTGGATGTGTAGGCCCCACTACACAAGTTTCTAAATAAGTTCATTTTGCTCCAGAGATCCAAGGATCATGCATTGAAAAACTCAAAGGAAGGATTTTTTTTTAAAATTTATTTTTATTATTTTTTAAAATTTATTTTTATTGTAAACAAATGGGATACATGTTGTTTCTGTTTGTACATAGAGTAATGGCATACCAATTGTGTAATCATACATTTACATAGGGTAATGGTGTTTGATTCATTCTGTTATTTTTTCCTTCCCTCCCACCCCTCCCACCCCTCTTTTCCCTCTATACAGTCCCTCCTTCCTCCATTCTTGCCCCCCTTCCACCCCCCATTATGTGTCATCATCCACTTATCAGCGAGATCATTCGTCCTTTGGCTTTTTGAGATTGGCTTATCTCACTTAGCATGATATTCTCCAATTTCATCCATTTGCCTGCAAATGCCATAATTTTATTATTCTTTATAGCTGAGTAATATTCAAAGGAAGGAATTTCTAAAAGAGCATTCCTGAAGACCTAGAAAGAAGAAAATTTTGGTCAGGGGGCAACTTGGTGTCCCTAAAATTACTACTATATGCCAACAAAACTATCCATTGATCCATCTATCTATTCATTTATCTATCTATCTATCCATTCATTCACCTATCATGAGTCTTGGATTTTGTGTTTAAGTAAATTTTCATAAAACCTAACAGAGCCTGAGGTGCTTCCTGCTTTCAAAGCATCTTTCAGTTTCAAATTACCATCTTCATTTCCCCCAAGGCCAAACCACAGCCTATCGGAAGTCTCCTCTCAGGTGCCAACTAGCAATTTGCTTTTGTTCTAACTTTGTGTTTATGCCCTGCTGCTACTCCTTCTTCCAACTGTAAGTGAGGTTCTGTTCTCTTTTTCCATTCCCCGATTTCCTGTTGCCAATCTGTCTTTCCTGCTTCTGAACAAAGAGATTCTCCCAGACACATAATTGTAGGCAAGCTACTATGGTAAGTCCCAACTGCCTTGGCTCCTATTTCCTGCCTTGCACTCCTATTGCCCTTTGTTTGGCTCTGGCGAATACCAGCCAGATAATTGACTAACCAAATTGAGAAGTGCAATGAATTAAAATACAGTGACTGATAATTTTCAATGAAATAAAATACCAAGAGAAAAAAATAGTCTTTGGGGAAATGTATTTATCTTTGTAAGTATATTTAGTATTTAGTTTGTCATGCATACTCATATTTGAGACAGTATAAAACAATCAACCAACAATCACACACACACACACACACACACACACACACACACACACACACAGACAAAACCCCATAACAGCAAATGCAGTATGAAGGTAGGTAAGTTTAGATGACCACTCCGGTGGCTGTTTATTATGCTGCACCAAATACAGGGATCATAGGTAGGGCTTTGTGGGGTCAATAATAGTCTGTGCTTGTTAAATTAGTAAATAGGGTCTCTTTGGTGTAGGCAGCAGGAGTTTTTAGTCTAGCTGCAAATCTCTTCAGCTGTGGACAAGTTTCTTGCTCTGCCAGGGAGATTCTGAGCACACCTTTGTGGATTCAGCAGTCTGCTCTGAACAACCCTGATTCAACACCCCTGCCAGTGTCAGCTCACCAGGAACCAGTAGCTATCCCAATTTGCTGTTCTCATGATCCAGGATCATATTTTTGTTGTGTAGTAAGACTGATGTCTCCAACCATCCTGCTAAAGCAAGAACCTATGCTTCAAGGTGACCAAGGATATCTGTTTGAAAAGCCTAAAAATAAATTTTAATTCTGAAATCAATGAATGTATTTTTGGCCTTAGATATCTGTACTTTTAGCCAGATGGCTTGAGGACAGATTTTAATATTTTATGCATTTTGTCTCAATAGAATGGGTAATGAAAGCCATAAGAGAAGGTTTCCTGTGCTCTGGGAATACTCCTATGACCATTAAAATACGTGAGAATTTTGTTCTGTGGAAAACATATCCCTGAGTAACCCGCTCTTCTGAAAGAAGGCCCATTTCAGTATGGGCTGCTTATCCACATCTCCTTATGGCCATGCTTTCTATCTTGTAAAAGTTTGGGCATCTTGTATTTGCTCTGACTGCCAGCTAGCATGATTTATCTTTTTAAAAATTAAAGTAAAAATGATTTTTTCCAGTGCATTTTCTCCCTAGAAATTTGTTATTGGTTTTTACAGGTGTAGATATACCTAGACCAAACTTTAATGTAAGTGGGTAAGAAAAGATCGAACATTTAGCCAAAGGCCTACTATATACAAGGTGTTCTGTGTATGTATGTGTGGATTTATTTTTTACAATTCAGCGGTCTTCACAACAACCAATGAACATATTATCCCACATTACAGGTACAAGTTGAAGAAATTTCTCAATTGAACTATTCTTTGCTTTTTGCACCATAACAAACTCCTTTTGTCGTTCCTGCCCTTTTCATTTTTTTTTCTCTTTATATATATTTTTTTATTGTAAACAAATGGGATACATGTTGTTTCTCGTACATGGCGTAAAGGCATATCATTTGTGTAATCATAAATTTACATAGAGTAATGTTTTTATACATTCTGTTATTTTTTCCCTTCCCCCCACCCCTCCCACCCCTCTTTACCCTCTATAAAGTACTTCCTTCCTCCATACTTGCCCCCCTCCCTAACCCTAACTCTAACCCTAACACTAACCCTTCCCTCCCCCCCATTATGTGTCATCCTCCACTTATTAGCGATATCATTCTTCCTTTGGCTTTTTGAGATTGGCTTATCTCACTTAGCATGATATTCTCCAATTTCATCCATTTGCCTGCAAATGCCATAATTTTATCATTCTTTATGGCTGAGTAATATTCCATTGTATATATATATACACACCACAGTTTCTTTATCCACTCATCAATTGAAGGGCATCTAGGTTGGTTCCACAGTCTGGCTATTGTGAATGAGCAGCTATGAACATTGATGTGGCTGTATCCCTGTAGTATGCTGATTTTAAGTCCTTTGGGTATAGGCCAAGGAGTGGGATAGCTGGGTCAAATGGAGGGTCCATTCCAAGTTTTCTAAGGAATCTCCACACTGCTTTCCAGAGTGGCTGCACTAATTTGCAGCCCCACCAGAAATGTATGAGTGTACCTTTCTCCCCACATCCTCACCAACACCTGTTGTTGCTCGTATTCTTGATAATCGCCATTCTAATTGGGGTGAGATGGAATCTTAGGGTGGTTTTGATTTGCATTTCCCTTATTACTAGAGATGTTGAACATTTTCCATATGTTTGTTGATTGCTTGTAGATCTTCTTCTGTGAAGTGTCTATTCATTTCCTTAGCCCATTTGTCCACTGGATTATTTGAATTCTTGGAGTAGAGTTTTTTGAGTTCTTTATAGATTCTGGAGATTAGTGCTCTATCTGAAGTATGATTGGCAAAGATATTCTTCCACTCTGTAGGCTCTTTCTTCACATTGCTGATAGTTTCCTTTGCTGAGAGAAAGCTTTTTAGTTTGATCTATCCCAGTGGTTTGATTCTAGCTTTTATTTCTTGTGCTATGGGAGTCCTGTTAAGGAAGTCTGATCCTAGACCAACAAGGTGAAGATTTGGACCTACTTTTTCTTCTATAATCTGCAGGGTCTCTGTCTGATTCTGAAGTCCTTAATCCATTTTGAGTTTAGTTTCGTGCATGGTGAGAGATATGGGTTTAGTTTCATTCTGTTGCATATGGATTTCCAATTCTCCCAGCACCATTTGTTGAAGAGGCTATCTTTTCTCCATTGCATATTTTGGCCCCTTTGTCTAGTATGAGAAAATTGTATTTATTTGGGTTTGTGTCCGTGTCCTCTATTCTGTACCATTGATCTACCTTTCTATTTTGGTACCAATACCATGCCGTTTTTGTTACTATTGCTTTGTAGTAGAGTTGAAGATCTGGTATTGCAATACCCCCTGTTTCACTCTTCCTGCTAAGGATTGCTTTAGCTATTCTGGGTTTCTTATTCTTCCAGATGAATTTCATAATTGCTTGCTCTATTTCTGTAAGGTACGTCATTGGGATTTTAATTGGAATTGCATGAATTTGTATAGCACTTTAGGTAGTATGGCCATTTTGACAATATTAATTCTTCCTATCCAAGAACATGGAAGATCTTTCCATCTTCTAAGGTGTTCTTTAATTTCTTTCTTTAGTGTTGTATAGTTCTCATTGTAGAGGTCTTTCACCTCTTTTGTGAGATTGATTCCCAAGTATTTTATTTTTTTTGAGGCTATTGTGAATGGGGTAGTTTTCCTAATTTCTCTTTCTGAAGATTCATCACTTATGTATAAAAATGCGTTGGGTTTATGGGCATTGATCTTGTAACCTGCTACTTTACTGAATTCACTTATGAGTTCTAAGAGTTTTCTGGTGGAATTTCCAGGTTCCTCTAAATATATAATCATGTCATCAGCGAACAGGGATAGTTTGAGTTCTTCTTTTCCTATTCATATCCCTTTAATTTCTTTGGTTTGTCTAATTGCTCTGGCCAGAGTCTCAAGAACGATGTTGAATAGAAGTGGTGAAAGAGGGCATCCCTGCCTTGTTCCAGTTTTTAGGGGGAATGCTTTCAGTTTTTCACCATTTAGAATGATATTAGCCATGGGCTTAGCATAAATGGCCTTTACAATGTTAAGGAATTGTTCCCACTATCCCTATTTTTTCTAGTGTTTTGAGCATGAAGGGGTGCTGTATTTTATCAAATGCTTTTTCTGCATCTATTGAAATAATCATGTGATTCTTGACTTTAAGTCTATTAATATGGTGAATTACGTTTATTGATTTCCTGATGTTGAACCAACCTTGCATCCCTGGGATGAAACCCACTTGATCATGGTGCACTATCTTTTTAATATGTTTTTGTATGCGATTTGCTAAATTTTGTTGAGAATTTTTGCGTCGATGTCATTAAGGATATTGGTCTGAAATTTTTCTTTCCTCGATGAGTCTCTGTCTAGTTTAGGTATCAGGGTGATATTGGCTCATAGAATGAGTTTGGGAGGGTTCCCTCCTCTTCTATTTTATGGAATACTTTGAGAAGTATTGGAATGAGCTCTTCTTTAAAGGTTTTGTAGAACTCGGCTGAGACCCATCTGGTCCCGGACTTTTCTTTGTTGGTAGGCTTTTGATGACTTCTTCTATTTCAGTACTTGAAATTGGTCTATTTAAATTGTGTATGTCCTCCTCGTTCAGTTTAGGCATTCATATGTCTCTAGAAACTTGTTGATGTCTTCGAGGTTTTCTGTTTTGTTGGAGTACAGATTTTCAAAATAGCATCTAATTATGTGTTGTATTTCAATCCTGTCTGTTGTGATATTCTTTGTCATTCCGAATTTTAGTGATTTGGGTTTTCTCTCGTCTTCTCTTTGTTAGTGTGGCTAAAGGTTTATCAATTTTGTTTATTTTTTCGAAGAACCAACTATTTATTTTTGTCAATTTTTTGTATTTTTTTTTTGTTTCAATTTCATTGATTTCAGCTCTGAGTTTAACTATTTCCTATATTCTACTACTTTGGTGCTGGTCTGTTCTTCCTTTTCTAGGGCTTTGAGCTGTAGTGTTAGGTCGTTTATTTGTTGAGTTTTACTTCTTTTTTTAAATGCGCTCCATGAAATAAATTTCCCTCTAAGTACTGCTTTCATAGTGTCCCAAGAGATTTTGATATGATGTTTCTTTGTTCTCATTACCTCTAAGAATTTTTTAATTTCCTTCCTAATATCTTCTGTTATCCATTCATCATATAATAGCATATTGTTTAATCTCCAGATGTTGGAATAGTTTCTGTGTTTTACTCTTTCATTTATTTCTAACTTCTCCTGCCTTTTCTTAAACTTGAAAAATTATTTTATGAGAATTGGAGCACCTCTGTAATAACTTTATGTGTTAAGTGTTACATTCAATTATCATTCATGTGTATTTATATGCAATTTTACATAAATGTTGATATATCATAGAACTCTCAGGAAGGATTAATATCCTGAAAATGTAAACAATGTATATCAAAGTATGTGGAAATATTGTGTTCATCCGCATTGAAATGACGACTGTATGTGTGTTGATATACTTCTTCTATCCTTTTTCTATGAACATGTATATATACACATATATATATAATTGAAATCATATTATACATTTATTTCTATAGCCTGACTTTTTCACTTAACCTTTTGATATGTTATGTTCTGACATTTTACCATTATTATGGTTTTTGGAAATATTGTTTAATGACTATAAGAATATGGACCATGAGTAACATAATTTTGTTTAACTATTTTTCTCTTTTGGGGACTTTGAATTGTGATCAATTTTTTTGATAATAGGAAAAATACCAAAATAATATTTTACACAAAAGCATATATGTATATACTTGTGTGTGTGTGTGTGTGTGTATAGTTTCTTAAAAACGAAATAATGGATCAAAGGGCAGAAGTATTTGTGAGGCTATTGATAACACAACAAATTGCTCAAGAAGAGATTTTATATTTTTGTGAAGTAAAAAATATGCAACAAGAGTCATAAAATTTTATACATAAATGCAGTAACAGTGCATCTAAAATGTAGCCTAGGAAAAAACCTAAAGTATAGAAAAACTTACATATAAACATGTTCATTATAGTTTTAACCTAAATTGGAACCAGGCTCAATTGTCTAGACTAGGGAATGCTGGAAGTATTGCTTCTGTGAGACTTAATTAAAATGTTTATTAATAATTACTTATGCTATAAAACATATATGGGCAACAGTAAGTGGAAATATGGCACATGAATTATAATACGGCATGTTACATTTTATCAGTAAACATTATTTTTGTGTTTTAAAAAATGATAAGTAAAAGAAATCTTGCCTCTTTGTTATGAAATTTTATTCTGCCCAGGCTTCCTTGCCAATGTCAGTTTTTGAATAAACTTCAGTCATATTCTCATTGTCTCCTGATGTACACCAGTTGTTACTTTCGTTAAGTCATGATAGAAACCACAAGAGTTTCTGACCACAGGATCTCTCAGCGTGCAGGCTGAAAGTTCCTGTTCATTCAGAATGCTTTCACAGATTCCACCTGATAGAGATGGATGGATGGTTTAGAATCAGGAAATATGATTTGATTTCTGGCATCAAATTCTTTGTGTCTATTAGCAAGAGGCATAAGGAAAGTTCTTGTCTGCTCTATATTGATCTGTGGAGAAGCAGGCAGGAAATACTTTTTGGAGGAGAATGTTAGTTTTAGACTGAGAAAGCACTTTTCACTCCAAATCTCATAGTTGGTTTCCATTGGTCAATAATATTTTAGATTTTAGTTGGTTTGTGATTTTTTTAAGACGGAAGAGAAAGTCATTTGATGTGACATAAAACAAGAAATATTTTAAAGGGGATGTCAGTAGGAGACTTCTAAAATTGTTATAAGAATCGGGGTATGTGAATGGTATGAATCTACATCATGCACAACACAGAAATGAAAAGATGTATCCCATTTGTGTACAATGAAACAAAATGTAGTCCGTAAAAATTAAAAATAATAATAATAAAAAAAGAAAAAAAAAGAATTGGGGTATCTTTAATTATTTTTATGTTTTAAATGTTTTAGTCAATCTCCATATGTATACACCATATGATTTTACATAGCCATGTGGACATGGCATATTTTAATTTTGCTTCTTTTAATTTTGCTTCCTTCTTTCCCCAGCCCTCTCACATTAAGTACCTACACTGTAGCCTTAGTAGGAAAACTTTTGTGACTTCACAGCATGTCCAGTAGATATAATAACCCTTTTCCACTCATATTTTTGGGTGAATGTTACATTAAAATATTATGTTTAGCAGTGGATTCTCATTAGTAATGAGCCTTGCTAAACCTATACTTAGAAAAATGTTATCTAATTTAGATGAAGAATTGAAGATCTATGTTGTTTATGGCAAGTGAACAATTTTTAGAAATTTTACCTCAATTTTTAAATGTTCACATAAATGTTATGTTACTTTAAAAAGAATTTTGAATGAGGAAGAAGCACAAGGGAACTGTCTGGAGTGATGAAAATGTTTTTTGTTTTGACTAGTCAAGGTCATATGAGTATGTAGCATTCATTAACCCCCTTAACTGTATACTTATAATGTGTGCGGTTGGTTGTATATAAATTACACACAAATGAAATTGTAAGTCAAAAACATTTCTACTGATTTAAACTCAGGGTTAGACTTTTTCATGAAGACTCTGGTTATTTATGACTACAATCCTCACTCTTTCTATCTGTAATGACGGGTGAGTTTCAGATGATTAATTCTTATGGGCCATTTACGGACTGAGAAGTGGTAGAGAGGCAGAAATGACTCTGCAGGTGACAGGGTGTTACTCAAGGAAATGTCATGAGAACTGCCTGTATTGTGCCCTCTTTCTGCTACAGAAACAACTCAGCTGTTGTTCTTCCACAGATATCTCCCAGGTGGTAGTGAAAGATATAGAAGGAAGCAGTTCTTGATTTGATGCCATGGAGGACAGTGTCCCATTCTCTGTTCAATATTTCTCTCTTCTTCTCATACTATTTCAAATGTAGGTCAGGCAGAGCAATTGCTACAATTTAATAAAACATCATTATTTCTGATCCAAGCAACTCTCTAATTGCTGGTTACAGTCTTTCTTAAGGCAATTTTGGGTTAAATTTAATTGTGTCTTTTATTCTGTGGTTCAATCATGATAATCAACAAACTATATATTTCAAGGGATACTTTCAAAAATGCATCTCACCCTAAGAGGCCCTTAGAAAAATTGAAATGTAAACTATGAAATGGACAATGCAGCTAAACTCCTTTCCTCCACTCCCCAACATTTGGCCTACATAAAACACTTTCTGCAGTTTTTGTAAAGCTGTATATTCTTTACAGTTAGAGGGAAAGAAATAATAAAGATCATAGCAGAAATAAATGAAGTAAACACTAGGAAAACAATGGTAACGATCCATGAAACTTAGAGTTGGTTTTATAAAAACACAAATTTGTAAACCTTTAGCTAGACTAAGGTTTGGGGGAGGGAAAGACACAATTACAAAGAGAAGAGGAGATTACACCTAATCCCACAGAATATAGGATCATAAGAAACTACTAGAAACAATTATATGACAACAAACTAGACAACTTAGAAGAAATGGATACATTCCTAGAAACATACAACTTACCAAGAAGAATCTTGAGGAAAAATCTGAACTGATCAATAACAAGTAAGGAAATTGAGTCAGTTATCAAAAGCCTCCAACGAAGAAAACCCCAAGACCTGATAGCTTCACGGCTGAATTTTAATGAACATCTAAAGATTTAACACCAATCCTTCTTAAAAATATTCCCAAAAAATGAAGGGAAGAAAATGCTCTTTAATTCATTCTAAGGGGACAACATTGTTCTCATACCAAAGCTATAAAAGGACACTATATAAAGGAATTATAGGCCAATCTCCCTGATGATCATAGATGAAAAATCTTCAACAATACTGCTAAACTTAACAGGATATCAAAAGGATCATATAGCATGATCAAGTGGACTTTATCACATGGATGCAAGAATGGTGAATATACAAGTCAATAAATATGATATACCACATTAACAGGATGAAGGCTAAAAACCATATGATCATTCAATATATTCAGAAAATACCTGAAAAAAATTCAACATCTGCTTATAATAAAAGCTATCAATAAATTAGGTATAGAAGGAATGTACCTCAACATAATAAAAGCCATACATGACAAGCACATAGCTAAAATATTCGATAGTGAAAAGCTAAAAAGTTTTTCCTCTAAAATCAGGAAAAAGAAAGAGTGCCCTTTCTTGCCACTTTTATATCAACAGAATTGGAAGTACTTGCCAGAACAACTAGGCAAGAAAAGAAATAAAGGCAAAATGAAAAGGAAAGAAGTAATTGTCTTAATTTTCAGATGACACAATCTACATATGAAAGAGACAGATATTACCCTGTACATGTATGATTACACAAATGGTGTGAATCTACATCGTGTACAATTGTAGAAATGAAAAGTTGTACCCCATTTGTGTACAATGAATCAAAGTAAAATATAATAAAGTTAAAAAAGTCATAAAGACTTTACTAAAAAACTTCTAGAAACAATAAATTCAGTTAGTTGCAGGATACAAATTAACATACAAAATCATTTGCTTTGGTATGTATTAACCAGGAACTATCTGACAAAGAAATCAAGAAAATCCCATTTATGGGCTGGGGTTGTGGCAGGGCCAACTTGCCTAACATGCATGAGGCACTGGGTTTGAGTCTCAGCACTGCATATAAATAAATAAAAACAAAAAGGTCCATAGGCAACTAAAAAATATTTTTAAAAAGAAAATCCCAATTACAATAACATAAAAAAGAATAAAATAGGAAAAATCTCAGGAGATAAGATTTATGCACTGAAAATTACAAAACCTCCATGAAAGAAATCAAATAAAATACAAATAAGTGGAAAGATTGTGTGTGTGTATGTGTGTGTGTGTGTGTGTCTGTGTATGTATGATAGGGTTTATTTAGTTGAAATAATATTAGCATATGGAAAAAATCATTTCCTTTGAACCCAGAGGGCATTATATTAAATGAAATAAGTCAGACAACAAAAAGATTAATATTAAATGATGTTACTTAAGTGTAGAAACTTATTTTTTTAAAAAAGTATAATTCATAAACTTCTCAGAGAGTAGAATAGTGGTTGCCAGGGTCTAGCCCAGAGACTTTCTCCAAAGTAGGGGAAGGATAGATGTTGGTTAAATTTCATTATATATTCTCTAGATCTATTTTGCAGCATGGTAACTATAGTTATTGTACTGTATGCTTGAAAATTGCTGAGAGAGTAGTTTTTAAATGCTTTCAAACACATACATAGAATGATAACTATGTAAGGTCCTGGAATATATTAGTGAGCTTGATTGGGATAATGATTCATAATATATACATGTAACAAAACAGCATTATTCCATAAATATACTTTTTTCATTTGTCAATTATACCACTATAAAGCTGGAAAAAGAATAAAGCAAAATTCCTCCATTGCTTTAGGGAAGGTAATTCAGCTGTTTCCCTGGCTTCAGACAGAAGGAGAAAAGCCCTCCTCTTTAGGAAGATGTGGTGACTGGCTCTTTGCTGGGGTTGTGCAGAGGAGATTTGAGAAGATATGAACCATTTAGCGTTTGAGGTGACTCCTCATTTCAGATTCATTAAATCCTTGGGGAAATGGTATTTTGTTTGTTTTGGAAATCAATGAATAGCCAAAGTTTTGTCATGGGGCTTATAGGGGGAAGAGATATCCAAGGAGTTGTAGGAGCTGAGCCCAAGAGAGGATCAGGAGGAAGTAAGCCTCAGGATTTCACATGATTCAATTTTGGACAGAAACAAACTTTTATCAGAGCTAACAACTCCATTCTTAATATGAAGCAAAACCATGAAAAAGAGAACAGAGATAAACAGGATCAGAGGAAATCAGAGTTGTCAAATAGTCCATTGACTTAATTGTATTTTATCTGGGAGATAGATAGTCCATCATTTGATAATTTGATATGAAATAGTTTTTAATATTTTAAATATTTTTATGAAAGGGTATGCAACATTAAAAAACAAAAAATTTACCTTGGCAACATATTTAGGTCTCAATCCAAATTATTTATATAGTCATAGTTTTAAGAAATACTGAGAAGGCATAATGGATATAGTCTGTAATAAACTTAAGTTAAATTCTCTCTGCAAAACCAAATTTATTTCAGAATTATTTGTAATTGCACAGGGACCCCTGGTGCTTAAAAGATGTGGAACATTTCCCTCAAGTACAAAGTTAATCATTTTTTCATGTACCTTTTATAATAACTCAGTTTTCACAGCTTCAGGATGAAGAAATTTCAACTCACCAAGATAAAGCTGAGGACATAGATAAAAGCTATCTTTTCAAGTACAGCAATGTAATTACAACCATTTGAACATTAGAAAGCCTGCAGTATCATGTATGACTGAAAGAATGTATTGCGAGTCATCATAAAAGGTTAGAATATCACCTTTTCCCATCTTTCTGTCTCTTTGATATTTTCACCTCCAACAGGAAGAAGTGTCTTGGAATCTGAGCCTACATCCTTTTTTCCCTTCAGCAACTCTCATTAACCTTTAGATTATTTTCCATGTTTATTGAAGAACTGTGACTTGACTTGTCCTATTCAAATCTTGCACACCTACAAAGTCTCTGCTACTGCTTTAGTCTGAGAGACTTGCTGTAAAAGAGAAAGAAATGGATAGGGAAAAGCATATCGTCTAATCAGTAAAGATCTATTCTTAGAATACAGATAATATTTGTTTTAGTCAGCTTTTTTGCTGCTTTGACTAAACGGATCTGACTGCACAATTGTAGAGTAGAAGAGATTTATTTGAGAGTTCATGGTTCAGAGGGCTCATGGTTTAGTCTGGCTCCATTCAAGGTGAGGCTAAATATCATGGCAGGAGAGAGTGGCAGAGGAAAGCAGCTCACATCATGGTGATCAGGAAGCACAGCAAGTCTCCACTCAACAGATACAAATATATACCCAAAGCTATGCCCCAATTCCCACCTCCTCCAGCAACACCCTACCACTTGGGTTACCATTTTATCAGGGGATTAAATCACTGATTGGATTAAGACTCACAGCCCAATTGTTTCTCCTCTGAACCTTCCTGCATTGTCTCACACGTGAGCTTTTGGGAGACAACTCACATACAAACCATAACAATATTTCCCTGTGTAAATGGAGAAGGGTATGTTCAGGAAGCTGTGAGTTAGCCAGATAGGCTGGAAGGAATAGTACCAGACCAGGAGGACTCATTAGCCCCATTGGTCACAAACAATAACTAGGTATAGAGAGGATTCACAGGTGTTATTACAGGGAGGTGAATATGCCAACCAACCCCATGATGCATCTAACTGTACTGAATCTGTCCAGCCTTCAGGGAAAGCCAGGGTCTTTAAGTCACTCCGAATTATAATGAGATGCTAATAAACCCTGATGAAGGAAATAGTAAGCCATAGTGGGATGCTTTTGACATAGAGACATAGGAATGAAAAGGGGACGTTTTAGGGGGGAAGACAGTTGGGCAGAGGAGGATCCAGACTGTCCACCATGTTATGGAGCCTTAGCCAGGTTCCAGCCCATTACTAGGTCCCCTTGCGGCAAGAATTTTCAAGTCAGGATCATGTAAAATGAGATTCTGCCACCCCAACTCTGAGCTCTTATTAGGAAAGACTGCTGCCAAAGATGGTTTGGCTGAGTGAGAATAGGCACACGGGTCAGAGTTTTCCAGGATTTTCCCAGTTTTTATCACTAAATGTCTCATGAAACCCATCAGTGGTTGAACCCTAGATTCTTGTAGAATTTGTTGTGGGGTTGATGGTTGGAACCACATAAAGACACTCTCTTAGGTACCATATTGCTGGCCAGGGCAGGTTTAAAGGAGGATTGATGGAAAGAAATTCTGCAAAGGAAGGTTTACAGAGATTTACTTTTTGTTTAATTTTAGTTTGGATTCCAGGCACCCTGGTCCAGGGAGAGAAAAATTAGTATGGAGGTTCCAGATAACACTTCCATTCTTCCTCCAGGGTGGATAAAGTGCTGGGAGATCAACAGACCTAATTCTGAGTTCAGGGGACAGAGATAAAGGATTAGATAAAGGATTAGGACTATGATGTGTGAGGGTGGCTATGGAGCAGTTTTCTTCTACCCTTGCCACCTCAGCCACATGGTTGCTCCTCCTAACAGGAAGCAAGGTGTGTGCCAAAACTCCTGATGGAGGAAGTCATCACTAATTGAAAATAAAGATGGAAGAGGGAATTAAATTCTGTAAATAATTCTACTATTTCTACTTAACATATATGTATATATGAGAATGACACCTGAAGGAAATATATAAGGAGTTAAAATAGTGCCATGGAGCAAAACAGTGATATGAACCTTTAGGAGCAGCTACTTGTCCTTTTTTAGGAATTAGAAACTAAAACATAATTTTTCATTATAGAAAAAGCTTTCCATTCTTCTCTCACTCCCCATCCCCCGCACCCCCATTGTATATCATCATCCACTTATCAGGGAAAACATTCAGCATTTGGTTTTTTGGGATTGGTTTATTTCACTTAGCATGATATTCTCCAATTCCATCCATTTATTTGCAAATGCCATAATATTATTATTCTTTATGGAACTTTATGTAGAAGGAAATGAGAGGGAGGGGGGTATGAAAAGTGGTGGAATGACCCTATGTACATGTATGATTACACAAATGGTATGAATCTACACTGTGTACAACCATAGAAACGAAATGATGTACCCCATTTGTGTACAATGAATCAAAATGTAGTCTGTAAAAAATAAAAAAATAAATAATTTTTTAAAAAAAGAAAAGGCTTTCCAACATATGGGCAAACACTTGCTGGTATAAATGCATGGTGGGTGCAGAATTAAAGAGGTAAAAAAAATCTGGAAAATTTTCAATAAGAAACTCTGCAGGTGAGGGTGGAGTGGGGCATAGTAGAAGGGGCAATTTACCTCTGCCAATGCTTTGGTGGCTTCACATTCTTCATTGGGGCAGTTAACAGTTTTTCCTTTAAAGAAGAGTTCATGGTCAAATAAGTTTGGAAAACACTCTTTCCCTTTGCTCCCACTTTGGTAAGTACTTCTAACATGTCAGACTGACTGCTCAAATTTATTTATTTGGAAAAGTTATTGAAACTAGTAGTTATAATTTAAATTCAGAAACAAATGTTATCATCCAAAGAAATAGCAACCAATAGAACATGCTTTCAGAAATATTGCTTCAGATGCTTGTTTCTAGAATAACCCCAATGAAAACCTCTGAAAGGAATTTCCTTGAAATTCTTTTAGAGGTCAATGGCATCTTCGTTGGTGGACTTCCAAAATGGGACCTGCTTCACAATTAGCAGTAGAGGGCCAGTGTTGATATCAAACACGAGTTTGACATTGAACTATCTGTTTTTTCAGAAAATAAGCATTCTTATTTCATTGGAGCTCTGCATGGTTGAATCTTTGTGAATTTTCTCATTGAAAAAACATTTTAAAATCCAAAGACTAAAGAGAACCATCTTGTAGAAATGTTATAAGAAAGAAAAATGTTAGAAAGGCAAAAATGATTACTGAAGTGGTCATTTCAAGATGTGAGTGATATTTTAATTAAAAAAAAAAAAAAAAAAAAAGAAATGTTTGTCCCTCAGGACAGATGTTGAAATTCTTACTAAAACTTTGATGAATAAAAAAGTAAGGATCCATTGGGAAAAGATTGTATTTGCTTGAGCAAATTGTTCAATTAGCAAAATACAAGTGAAATTCCCATCAACATACTACCCTTACGATTGCAGACATGTTGAAAGGGCAAAATATAGGAAAATTACTCTATAAATATTTTATAACAAGAGAACATTTTAGCTGAGTAGCCAAAGCATACCTTTTTAAGTTAGAGGCAATAAATTCTCATTGTTGTATGATAAAAATAGGTCATCCATCATTATCTGAGAAAACATTTTTTGCGCTTAACCAAAGACAATGGATTGTATTCAGATGAAACAGTAGGCACGGATTAAGAATATTAGAGAAATGGTAATTTCAAGAATTCTTTTGAGGATTTGTCTTGATTGAATTGTCCTTTCCAGCATATCTTAAGCTTTGAAGAGGTTTGTTATTACTTGGTTGAAGTTTTCTAGAAAAGCAGTTCTTCAATTATGAGACACAGGGAGAAGAGAGATGTTGGCCTTGAATGAACCTGTGTGCTTTTTTTCTGGAATTGCCATATTCGTGCACATAACTGTGCCCAGGAAAATTTGTGAACAGTCAACTTTTCTCAGCAATTTCCTCAATCCCCAAGAATTCATTCCCTCCCCACCTTATTTCTCTAGGGGACTAGTCCTTTAGTTCTCTGACTGCCAAAAGACCCTTCCTAGGGACTTCACCCAGGTCTGCTTTATAAGGCATCATTCCTGAATCTTACGAAAACTTCAAATCTTAACTTCCTCCCTCAATAAGCAAAACTTTGAAAACAGTATAGATGTGAAGCAGCAAGAAAAATTTCGAAGTAGTTTCTGATGAAATGCTAATCAATAATTGATTTTTAAAGAAAATGTCACTAAAGAAATGTTAAGTGAGAAAAGATGCAAATTATATGTATTATATAATCCATATATAAATTATCTTTCCATAAATATATCATTTATATAAATTCTACATAAGTACTATTATGGTTTGGTTTTGAGGGGTCCCTGAAAACTTGTGTATGAGAAAATGCAGGAATGTTCGGAGGTATGATAATTATATTATGAGATCTGTGACTTTATCAGTGGATTAATCCACATAATGGATTAATAATTTGAAAGGACTACTGTACTGTGTGGTAGGCTGGTGGGGCTTGGTTAAAGGAGGTAGGTCATTGGTGGTGTACCTATTATATTTTGTCCTCTGCTTCTCTCTCATGCTCTCTGCTTCCTGGCTGCCATGAACTGACAGTTTTCCTCCATGATGCTTTGCTTCACCTCAGGCCCAGAGCAATGGAGTTTTGACTGACCATGTCCTGAACCTCTGAAATCTTGAGCCCCAAATAAACTTTTCCTCCTAAGTTGTTGTCAGGTATTTGGTCATGGTGATAAAAAGCTGACCAATACAGTACTGCATATCCATACATCTATATGTGACACACACTAAAGTGTCAACGGCACTTAGCTATGCATAATTAGTTTATTTTTTATCTTCTTTGTTTTACCCATTCGAATTCCTTACAATGAACACATATTACTTTCCTTGTAAGAAAAAATTAAACTTGTTTTAAAATCATAGAACTATTTTCTCTATGGTTCATTTCTTTGAATCCTTGTATTTTACTAGTGGAAACTGACTTTATTTGTGAGATTATGTTAACATTGTCATGTAAACCTCAGATTTATGACAAGAAATCTGAAGACTAAGCTGGACATGATGGCACACACCTGTAATCCCAGCAACTCATTTGGCTGAGGAAGGATTGCCAAGTTTGAGACCAACCTCAGCAAATTAGCAAGGTCCTAAGCAATTTAGTGAGATCCTGTCTCAACATAAAAATTAAATGGTGTGGGAATGTGGCTCAGTGGTTAAGCACCACTGATTCAATCCCCAGTAACAAAAAAATCTGAAGACTAGATTTGGCCCTTTGCTAATTTACCCTGTGAACTTGAACACTTCTCTGAGTCTCAGTTTCCTCATTAATAAAAGATGAGATTTGTAGGAGACAACCTGAGGCCCCTCTCTGGGACGTGAGTCTGTAGTTGACTCTTCAAGTAAGATTTGATCACTTTAAGAGGTCTGTGCATTGATTCCAAGGAATACATTTAAATGATAAACATTTTTGTAATAACCAGTGGTCTTATGTGAGAAGTATTTATGGGCATATGAACTCTTCAGGTCCATATTTAATACTCTAGGAGAGTGGTTCTCTAACATGTGTGCACTAGAACTACTTGGAAGCTTGTTAGTATAAAGACTGCTGGGCTCCAACCCAAGAGGGTCTGATTCACTGGGTCTGGGTTTGGGCTCAAGACACTGTTTTAAACAAGTTACCAGCTGATGCTGATGGTCTGGAAAGAAACTGCCTGAAGAAAACATCCTCATTAGGGGGAGAACATTTCCAGTATCTGCATGTGTTTTGCATTTCTTTCTTTCTTTCCTTGGGTGTTGGATATTTGCAGACACTCCTTAGAAAAATGTTCTGGGGGTTATTTAAGGATACTTTCAAGGACCTTTTTATTTAAAAATAAATTTATATAAAACCACTATTCCTCTAGATGCTAGAAGTAGGAAAAAATGAAGAGATTAAGGTGGGGCTCAGATCAGAGGACAGAAACAAGAAGAGAAAGTTGTTTCAGTTGACTTGAGGCTACTGCATGCAGTTGTCATGTGGTTTCTTGGATGAAGTATATGAGAGTGAGAAGGCATTCACTTGAGGTGCATGTCTAACTGAAACACCAGGGTGGCTTCAGGATGTCACAGTTACTTGGTTAGTACCTGGCAGACCTTTGCAGACCTTTCCCTTCTTGTTATTCAATGTGAAAAATCCACGGTGGCCCATAGGTGTGTATAAGTCTTCATGAAATAATTCCACCCCAGAAATAAATCCTGTATTGTTGCTTCCCAGATCTCCACACGCACTGCTCCTCTGCCTTAAGTAGCTCAGATAAGCCTACTACTTTTCCTCTTCTGTTTTTTATAATAACCCTTTGTAAGTAGCTTTATTATAACACTTACTGCTTCTTATTGTTATTGTTCAGTGATGTGCTGCTTCCTCCTGCAAGTGTCTCCAGTGCATGATGGCTTTGGTTTCATCTCCATCTCTAGAAGCTAATAGAGCATCTGGCAAGAGTTTGCTGTTGAAAATAGGGCCTTGGATATTTGCAGATAAGACTGATCTTTAATATAAGTAAATATAAGTAAAATGATCAATACACAAGGCCACAACTCAAAAGTAAGCAAAGTGCAAGGGATCAAGGATCAAACACCTTTGTACTGTTTTTGCATCCAAATGAAGCATAACTACAGACTTCCCCTAGTCCCCAAGCATACTCAACTCTCAGCTGCTCAGTCTCTCAGTCCCAGTATCTACCAATATTCTTATGGAAACTACCTTAGATTTCTCACCTGACTTCTCCCCAGCAACTCCTGCAGGGAATTCCTTTTCCTCTTTTCTCCTTAGAGGGAAAGCAGAGTTCCACTATTTTAAGTGAACAAAATGCAGTGCAAAGTACTTGGTGCTTTGAAAGAGGCATGGATGTATTGATGTTTCATTCAACTTTATTCTTGCTTTTAAAAGAATATTTCTCTTTTATCTATCTGCCTATTTAAACTAGCTTGCTGTCATATTTGTATATATGTGTTTAATGGTGTTAAAATGATATTTTAACCAGGGATGTTTTAGTTGGTGGGGTTTGAATGATTTTAAAACACCATTCTTTATCTTGGTCAATATAAATATTTAAAAATGAACATGTATTATTTTACAAGTGTTATTCCAGAATAAAATATTTACTGCCTCTCTAAGTATTTACAGATCATTAAGTATTGTCAGATCATGGATTTATATTCCCTGTTATTTAGAAGCCACAAAATGTAAAGACACATAGACTTGAGTGACAAAACCCCAGAGCAGAAATGTGACTTGTATTTATTAATAGCAATTTTGACTCTTTGAAATCCTGCTGAGCTGAACTTGGATATCTTTTCAATCTGCAGTACTTGAAGCACTCACTGGGGGAATGAATCTGACACTATTCCAGGTAGATCAAGGAAGAGGAGGCCAGGGTGGTTCTGTCTTCAGAATGAGTCAAAATCATTGTTTGTCAAGTTTTCCCAAAAAAGACATGTAAACTCAGAGGTGAAATATAGAATACAAGGTGGTCATGACCTGATTGCTCTCCAGATAAACCACAATGTAGAGTTGTTGTTCAAAAGCTGTTGGTGAAGAATCCTTTAACTTTTTTTTCCTGGATGACTTTATGGGGTTTTGGTGCACCTATTGGCTAGCTATTTTTGTTCTTTCTAGAAATAACGAATTATGTTTTGGCTGAGCCATCAGATGATGGATATCAGGTCACAATAGGAACTATGACCCAAAACATCCTGTAGGAATTACCAAGTAAACATCTATAAATTATTTACATGATTCTAACACATTTATCCACCTCAACAACAGAAATGAGTCAGTTGTTGGAGATCAGGGATATCTGTGAAGAAAATTTCACTGAAAACTTTAGACCTCAAGGAGAAAATGTTCGTGGATGTGTGACCTACTTCTCTTGTAGGTCAGGTCAAGAGAAAGCATCTTCAGTGGGATCACTGGGAGAACATGATATGAGTACTGATAAGTTAAGAGGATTGGACTGGTGTCTGGCTTCTGAAAATATTCAGGTTGAGGGATGGGATGAATGCCTTTTGTGGTCTTATTGAGCCCGTGGGATGGGATAAAATGCACATGTCAGGAGAGAAAGTAAAGATGGCTCTGGCGGCATGGGTCTGCGGGCTTTCTTTGCATTAGTGGCAGAATGCACCTACTTCAGGAAGTGAAAAGCAACCTTTTGAAGTTAGTCACCATTCAGGGACAAGCCACCTTACCAATAAGAGTCTATAAAATGGCCTGTTCCAAATCAGGGATGACAGACCAAAGGCAGGATAAGAAAGCAGGTCAGTTGGGTCTCCAGTTCATAGGCAATGTTAAGATTCACTGGAGGTAAGTCAGAATTATGGTTTCCATGTGCAACCACGTATGTACTTCCCTTTGGAATTGGTTCCATAGCTGCTGAAGAAAGCAGTGCCCTTAAGTAGAAATTAAAATAACAACAATCAAACAACATGGAACCAAGCAACCAATAATCAAAAACTGTTCACACATCATTAAATGTTAAACTCAAAGAGCATCAGCTAGAAAGGGATTGAAATTAATTTGATCTGGAACACCTCCATGTCATGGTTTAGCCTCAGGTGCAGGATTTACAGGGTTTGGTCCTAAGCTCATTTCTCCACTCTACAGTCATAGACCTTGCTCCTAAAACTACCTGCCTCATGAGAAATACAGCATCAGATCATTTTGAGTATAAAACCTGAGAATTCAGAAAATTATAGTCCCTGTTTTATTTAAATTCACTTTGGTTTAAAAGTATAATTGAATTTGGTGAATTTTCAGTGCCAGCTAGCAATTGTTCTTAAAAAACCAGGAAAGAATAGGAATCTTTGGTGCATGAGATTTGTGAAGGTAATAATCAAATCTCCTTACATCTTAGATGGGTAAGGCTAAAAGTAATAAATATTTTCAAAGTAGTTACTATAAAATTCAAGCTAAATTTATTTTGTATCCTGTCATCATAGAATTGAATATTTTGTCTTTTTGCTATAGAGGGTATTCGGCTTTCTTAAAATATGGAGATGCTGACTTGAGCAGTTTCAAAGAATGTCAATATATAATTCTAGACTAGACTATAATGTGTATAAAAATTCCCAAACTTGTAAACTATGTTTTTCATGAGAGGTTGATTTACCCTAGGAGCATTTGTTGGTGATAATTAACTGATGGTAATCATTAATCTAGCTCAATTAACTTAATTAGAAAATGAGGACTGTGTGGATTTTCTTTAAAATTAGGAACATAGCTAAAGGCACAACTGCAATATTTATTTCCATTTAAATACAGAATCTAATGTTTATTTTGCAACACTGTGAATTTTGATTTCTTTTCTATAGCCTAGGGTACACTTTGTTTCTATTTGGTCAACCAAGTCTACCTTTGGGGTAGGGGCAGTAATAGATCTCTGAGACCCAGGGAATTTCCTTTACTCATTTGGGTCACTTCACTTGTCTATTATTCAAAATTCTTTTTGTTTTAATTTATAGATGATTCAACTAAAAATAACTTAAGAAAAATAACTTAGCTCTCACAACTAGGCAATATGCCAGGCACGCTCCAGTTGTCCAAGGATGCCACCAGGCTGGCTCTCACAACCCTGGTTCTGCTTCCTTCATATTGGCTTCATTTTCAGGCAACTTCTCCACTCAGGATAGTCAGATGGTGCCATGGTTTGAATGTGGTCTGAGTGTGTCTTTCAAAATTTCATCACAGGAGCTTACCCAGTGTGGTCATGTTGAAAGGTGGTGGAAACTGTAAGAAGTGGGGCCTAGTGGGAAGTAATTAGATCATTGTGTGGGAACACTTCCCTTGAAAGGGATTAATGTGGGACTCATGGGACCTCAGTGAGTTTCTGTGAGAGCCTGAGTCAGGTGCAGTCACACACACTTATAATCCCAGTAACACAGAAAGTGGAGTCAGGAGGATATCAAGTTTGAGGCCAGCCTGGGCAACTTAGTGAGACCCTGTCTCAAAATAAAGAAATTAAGAAAAGAAAAAAGGGTTGGGGGATATTGCTCAGTGATAGAGCAATCCTTAGTACCCAACACACACACACACACCCACACACACACACACACACACACACACACACTAAAAAGAAAGCCTGTCCCCCAATCCCTCAGTCTTTCCATCCTTCCTCATGATGGCTTCTGGACACACTTCCAGCATTCTGATGCCATGTGTCATGAGGCCCTCACTAGATACAAGCAGATGCTGTGCCACACTCTTGAATTTCCAGTTACTTCTTTTATTTATAAGGTACCCAGCCTCAGGTATTTTGTTATAGTAAGAGAAAATGGAATAAATCTGATGTTCCCCAGTGACTTTAGCTTTCACCTTAACAGTTTATCAGTGGAGAAAGTAACTTTTCTCCATCATTTCCATTAAAAGGCCTGGAACTGGCCAGGTTCTGATGATTATTGGTTCTGATTGACATAGTTTCACTTCACAGCAGTCACTATTTCAGAGAAATGTGATGCTCCAGTTGTCATGTGTAGGTCACATCTCCTTTGCAACAAGGAGTTATCAATCAGATAGACCTACAGTGCATCGCAGGGCATTTTAAGTAAGGAAAATTTCTCCCTCACATATGAACAGCCTTGTCAGATCTGGTCCTCTTGTACTCCGTTTTTCCTGAGTGGAATTTGTCAGTGTGCATACTCATGCCCAGTATCCTGTTTTCTCCATTGTCCGCATACTTAAGCCCTTCAGCCTCAAACCTGCGCCTCACATTGGAAGTTACATGGACACTCTTAAAAAATACCAGTACCTAGGCACCTTGAGAACTCCTGATTCAATATTGAGGTGGAGCCTTCTCAGCCATGTTTAATAAAATCTTTCTAGTGATTCTGATAGGCAAGTTGGTTGAGAACTGCTGCTTCTAATTAAATTTGATGCTGGGAAGAATGTGTCCACCCTTCACACAGAGGAAGAGGAAATTTAAATTTCTTCCTTGGATCTTGGCATTTTAACCAGATCCAATCCTTAAGCTAAAGGAGTAAAGCACTGATGGTGACATTCCTGTTATTTGCCAGGATAGAGAAAGTGTTTGGAGAAGGAGCAGGGCCTCATCGTTACTTCTGAAATAATATCTTAAACAGTCCCTCACTTCACACTTGCATGTGGTTTACCCAGTCTATAATTAACCTGGCTGAGATGAACTATCACACAAATGTTCATTGAGTTTTAGAATGAGAGATATTTTAAAGTGCAGGCATGCGTGTATGTGTGTGTGTGTGTGTGTGTGTGTGTGTGTGTGTGTGTGTGTGTGTGTCCTTCACATACACAAAAAAATCAGTTAAAGAGCAGGAATCTTTTGTATCCATTGGATTATTGTACCAATTTTCTGGCATTTTCTCTGTCACTGAATTGAATTGTCATTGCTTGGCTCTCAAGAACCAAGTTGTATATTTTCTGCTGCATGAATCACTATAAACAACAGCTTTGGGGAGGCACTCAAGGGCCAGTAATTATACTGATGAAATAGAAAGACTGTATTCCAAGTGAGGTTAATTTTAGAAGTCAGATAAAAAATGTTGTCAACTAAGAGCAAACACGCTGGTGATACAGCCAAAAGCATGGTGGCAGTGGCCTGTTGTTTGGGATGAGCAGCAGCTGGGGTCACCTCAGAGGAGCCAGGCTGGACCTCTTGGCAGTTCCAAGTCACTTTAAAAGTGGAAATATTGAACTGATTATGTCATAACCCTGAGAAAACTACAAGTGGAAAGAGATTCTGAATTAGAAATGTAGCCAAGAATACAGAATACTGACTATTTAAAATGCTGTGTATGGATTAGGGGTGGGGAGAGGCTCAGACACCTTTGCAGTTGAGAACTGACCCAAACTTGAAACATGTGTTCCTTCATGTAATAAGCAATTCTATAAAGAAAATCACTGAATGGAGAAAAATAACATTGTAGGTTGTTATAATGGCAGTTTAGATGTCTTTTAAAAATCCATGTTTAACTGGAAAAAATATAGTTCCATTAAGAAATTGCTTGGGCTTCATGTAGCCAGTATCTCAATTCAGTTTACAGAAATGAGGATTGCTGGATAATTAATTTTTGGGGGAAAAAAAATGTAAAGGCAACCAATAGAGTCTGCCACCAAAGAGAACTTCAGCATAAGTAGTCCAAAACAATACTTTCAAAAATGCCTCCGAAAACTCAGAGGTTTTCTGTGGAGGATAAAATAATACAACTCATTATAAATATGACAAGTAGAGGGAAAGAATCATTTATTCTGGTTTTCTTATAAGAACTATACCTTAGAGTAAAGTACTGTTATTAAAGAGTGACTCCTCCTTAGCAAAGTGCTTTAATAAAGAAGGAAATGAAAATTAATTTAGAGACCCTTAGAGAACTAATGAATCTGTGAACTACCATCAGTGCCTCCTCACAGTGCACAAAGAAATGCAATAGAATGTCATATACCACCTAACGGATGAGTACAGCATCATGAATCAGGTGTCTGTCCATATCTCTGACTTGAGTGTGGTCAAGCCTCTAGTCACTACTATCTATGCATAGGATATAAAGGACCAGGAAACATGCAAAAGACACCTTGAGAATGTGAACAGCAGGAGTCAGATTGTGAGAAGCTCCCTTAGACAAAAGACTTGGTTTCTTGCAAGAAAAATGGTGAGACAGAGTAGGAACCTGTAACTTATTAGAGATATAAGAGTCATGTTGACTAGGTAGAAATTGTGTCCCTGATTTGGATCCCAATTATAACCAAAGAAACTGTAAAAAAAAAAAAAGTATATAAACTTATTATGAAAACTAAGTATGGAATGAATATTTGGTAACATTAATTGATTTATTGTTAATTTTCAAAAGGGAATATCTTATTTTGGAGACATGGTGAAACATTTACAAACAACATGCTCTAATGCTTAGAATTACCTGATAAATAATCTGATAAGAATGGGGAAGTGGGATGGAGTTTAGAAGAAATGAAAATTTACAAGATATTTGAAGTCATTTGATGGGTACATGAAGGTTGGTAATATGTTCTATCTACTTTAGTATGTGTGATGAAGAATCTGATTCCCTTTTTTTAATGGTTGCTCATGGCTTTTAAGTCTCAACTTTCCTTCTTCCCCGTGTGCCCCACACGGAAACAGCTGAAACAAAAGTCTAATGTCCTCTCTTCCGGTTCACACGGGAGATTCAAACCACATAAGCCCCTTCTCAAGCATGCTTGCCCCTATCCTCTCTGTACCCCATAAGCACAATAAAATCCCAGGCCAGCCTCCTTTCTTTGCACTCTCAAGCCATTTCCAACCCATTTTAGGGGACTGCCCCCCTCTCACCAGAGATCTCAATTATGTAGCTAGTTGGTTAAAGTTGGAGTGGGACTGGAGGTGTAGCTCAGTGTTAGAGCACTTGCCTAGCATGTGTGAAGTTCTGGGTTTTACTCCCAGCACCATTTAAAAAAAAAAAAAAAAAAAAGAGTGTGAGTGGGCTGCTATGGCTGTTCTTGCCCCTGGTGTGTGAAGTGGGGGTAGCCTTGCTGGGGAATGTATCCTTTCACTTGTGGGGTTTGTGCTAACTCTGGGTGACTTGTGTCAGAATTATATTGCAGTCCAGAGCATGCCAGCTGGAGCCAGAACACTATTCAGTCACGTCTCCCTCAGAGACATCCAGGAGGAAGTCATAAAACCCATCTTCTTTTCTAAATATAGCTCATAAAGCGCCTGGGATGTTTCCTTTATGCAAGAAAAATATGAAAGTTTTGGTAGACCAGACTCATAAAAGCCATTAAATGATTCTAGAAAGCAAGCCGTGTCTGGGGAAAGAGACAGCTTCTTAGATGAGAAGAGAGCATTCATTACTCTTGTGGTTTCCTGCTTACTTTCTGACAAGTCTGAAGCTATTTCTTTATGAACTGAAGACTTTAATATTAAAAGTAACTTCAAGTTGAAAGTAGATGAATATGTCAATCCATTGATGTGTCATGTGATTATTGAATGTCTACATATGCTGGATATCTGGAGTCACTTCTAGGCACTGGGGATCCAACCATGGCCAGGGGGACATAGACTCTCCTCTTATGGAGCCTACATAAAAAGCTTTAAAAGGGATTGGGGGGTAGACCCAAATAGATAAGCAAGTAAATAGGTTGATATTTTAAATTGTGATAAGTGCTATAAAGAAAATATAAATCAGAAGCTGAAACAGAATGACTGGGAGTGATGGGCTCGGTGATGAGCTGTCCTTGTGAAGAGCAAAAACAAAATTAGGACCAGCTTTCTTGGGGGCAAGACCTGGGCATCGAAGAGGGCCTTGCAAAGTGTGTATCTGATCCTGGGGAAATAAATGTTCCAGTTAGAAAGAACAGAAGGTGCTCAGACTTGAGGCTGGGAAGAATACGTTGCATGAGAAGAATTGAAAGATGGTCGAGAAGGCTTAACAAGGTCAACAAGGGGCAGAGTAGCAGGACGTGAGGTTAGGGAAGGCAGAAGCTCTGGCAACTGTGGGAGCAGCTGCTCTGCTGTTGCCATGAACTAAGTGATCCCAGTGGCATAAAGATGGCTTCCTTGAGAGAGTCTCCTGAGGAGGGCTTTCTGACAACCGATCACTAAGCTGAGGCTGAAGCCTGAGGACACCCACCAACAAGAGGTGACTAGAGACTGGAAGACAGCCAGCTGACTGGAGGCCTCCTGTTGATGTTCTCATCTGGAGACAGAAGGCAGCTGGATCCAGAGGTGGAGCTCTGGAGCCATTTCTGGGATGACCTCCCTCCAGAGGCCCCATCAATAGAGGCCCAGGAAGGTGTAAGAACCAATTAAAGGGATCTGCAAAGGCCTAGGAATTAATTTTCTCCATACTCTTGATTTAAAGTAACATCTCAAATTCCATATTCTTTCTTTGAAGAACATTTGGCATTTTAACAGGGTCTACTTTGCTTTGAAGATGAAGAGTGGATTTATAGTTAGTCATCTGTTACTAGATTATGAATAGCAAATAGCGCCATCAAGTGATGAGTATCTGAAATCCTGTCTGTTTCAAGTATTTCTCACTGCCTTTAGGGCCACATGTTATACATCTTTTTCCCACATAAGAAACATCTGCTTTTTATTCCTCTCAAACCTTGAGGTCACCAGATACCCAGCAATCTGGGGCTCAACAGAGGTGACTTAGAATTATAGGACATGGAAAATTGCTACCACCTGCTTTTGATTCCCACCTGAGAATCCAGGAAAACTTTGGAGAGAAGACACAGGACAGTAAGGAGGTCATGTTGGAACTACCAATTAGGTGTTTATTTAAATTGTCTAAATTTGAGGTTCCTCACCAATGAGGGCCTTTAGGGCAATGGTCCTTCTGAGACTCCTAGTCTTAGGCAAGTGACACAGGGCAAATGTAGTGATGGAATTGGTACAAGATGGTACTGGTGGCTTGTTGGCCTTGTATACCAACACCTGCCTTATCTGCAGGAATGGAAGTTTCTTTGCAGTTATTTTCAACTTATCCAAGTAATAAAATTTATTAATCTAAAATAATAATGAAAATGATACCTGCTATTGTTAAACACCTATGATAAACCACATGTTTTACAGGTATTCTTTCACTTATTTCTCATAACAAATAAGTAGCTATTATCCTTCTACAATCGCTAAAAATGAAGCTTGAGGAACTTAGGTAAGTTACTGAAGACTGGGGTCTTAATGCCTGTGAGTGGGACCCTGGACTCTGTACTGAAGCTTCCTGAAGCCAGGTCCCTCTCCTCCGTGATTAGCCTGTTCCTCATTCCTCACTAGAGAAGCTTCTTCTCCCACTTGCCATAGAGCTGGAGCAGTACTGGGGTGGCAGTCAACATTTTGTCCTCTTCAGACTGGCTCATTCCTCATTGGCCTAGTGCTTTCAGGAAGCAGATGGAGCAGACACTGGGATACTGCTGAGCTCAGAAGAGACAATCAAGCCCTACTTCATCGATCCTTTTTACATGACAGTTTGCTAGTTTGAAATATTATTAAAACCAAATCTCCAAGAGCAGAGATTAACACACTTAGTTCAATATATGCATGAGACTGGCTGTTATTATGTTAAAACCAGATTGGTGGTTATTATGTTTTCTAAATGCTGGCCAGTTTTGCACAATGGGTTTTGCTCTAAGAACCAGATGGCTACTAATATCTAGCCAGATTCTCTCAGGGTGTAAGGAATTTCTTGGCAGTAAACTGGCATTTGGGGGTCCTCTATTAACTCTTTGTGATCACTGGAGTGATAGTTGATGCTTTCAATATGTTTACTATCAAAATGGTTCTTTAGTGTTCTCAAAGAGTTAAAAAAAAAAAAAAAGACAAAAAAACCCGAAAATTACTGACTGACTGAATATGAAGAAGAAGCCAATACTAAAATGAAGGACTTATTTACCAGCCAGGACTAAAATGATACATTAGATCCAAGATAAGATACAATGTCTCTAAACTGGGTTTAACTGTGACCACTGAGATGAGAGAAAATAATGATCCAGCTACATCAGCCTCCTTCCCCTGATCTTGGTGAACATTTTCTAGCCTTTAAATTTGTACATATGTGTTCCCTTTGCACAGAAGATTTCCCCAGCCCAACTCCAGAGTGGGTGGCATTTTCTCATCCTCTTGATTTCAGCTCAGTTGTATCATCCTCAGAGAGCACTTCTTTAATGGCTCTATCTGTTGCTCTCTACTTTTACCTAGTTTATTCCTTTGGCAGCACTGCTCACACCATGGCATGTTTTTGGTTATATATTTATCTCCTGCCTCTTCCTCTGGGATAGAATCTTTGCAAAGGCAGGATCTAGTGTGCTTGCTTGAATGTTGTGCCCCCAGCTTCTGGAGCATAATGTCTGGCACTCTGAGGGACTCAGTAAGTATTTGTCAGTATACTATCAAACATGTCGATTAATAAATCAATTAATGACTAACCATCATTGATATTTGACAACAATTTAAGATATCAACTCTCTTCTGTAAAAAAATTCTAAATTTTTTTCCAATTGATCTTCCTCTTAATAATTATGAATGTGAATTTATTCCCCAAATAGAATTTGACATACATGTTATACTGCATTAAAAATAGCAAGCAATTTTAGGGGGTGGCTCAGTGGAAGAATACTTTCCTAGTTTGCACAAGGTCCTAGGTTTGATCTCATGCAGGAAAAGAAAAGAAGGAAAGAAGGGAAGACATAGCAAGCAGATGTGTGGGACTATGGATTTTTTTTCTGTTTTTGGAGAAAAACAATGATAGTATACTGTTATATGAGATGAGATTTAGGACAGAGATAGTCTTTTCTCAGGAGTCTACTCCCTCGATAACAGCATCGATCCTTTTTTTTTTTTTTTTTTTTTTTTTGCGGTGCTGGGGATCAAACCCAGGGACTTGTGTTTGCAACACAAGCACTCTACTGACTGAGCTATATCCGCAGCCCCAGAGACAGTCTTACAGCAATAAAGATATTGACTGGTTTTCATGTTTGCCTCAGTGGGAGAAGTATAGGAAGAAAGAGCAGAAACAAAATTTATCCATTACTATGTTGAGAATTCCTACTTAAGAACCCTTAACTGAATTAATTATATAAAAGACAAAAAGAAAGATAGCCTGCTCGAACCCAGGGAATGGAGAGTAATATTGTGATTTTTATCAGAATGAGCCTTGAAAATTTTTCATTGGCCAATTATTTTTGAAAGATATATGCTGGGTTACCTCTTACAAGACATTAGCTAGATTGTTGAAACCAGAAAAATCAAGAATCCTGGTATAATCAGAATGAGAGATATCAAAATGTAGTGGTACAGGTTTTTCAAATAATCTAAAGAGACACTAAATTCTATAGGACTTGGATTGAAAGTCTGAAACATTGTACTAATTTTGGTGAAGTAAAAGAAAATTTAACTTCTAAAAATGAATAGTTAAGGAGAAAGGACACCAGATTTAGAGGGGAGGGGGAGAAATTATGTTACCTTGGTCATGCTGAGTGCAGAATGTCTTTAAGCCTCTTCTCACAGATGGAATGATACAAATATCATAAAAATATTATGATAGATGGAGGAAATAAAGAATTTAACTATCCCAAATTTACCTTATTTATTGTTGTGCTCCTAATAAACAAGTTCATATTCTAACTTCATAAGCCTGCCTAACTCTCAGGATTAGGGGGGCTTGAAAACACATTTTATTTGAAATGTTTTGCCTGCTTGGTTATCACTCATTTTCCTCTTTATCTTCAAAGTGCTTCACCACACACCAATTCTTCTCCCATGCTTTGTTTCAAATACCACTGAAAAGCTGGGTAGTCTTTGTTCTTCTGCAGCATTGTGGTGCCCAACATAGAACACTGTCAAAGGCTACTTCGATATTTTCTGCTGTTTTGGGATCCTGGAGATCATTCCTCTTTCTTTGGGTAGCAGGACCCACACATTTTCTTGGGGAACCAGCCCAGGATGTAACCCAAACCTGGCTCCTTGGCATGGGCTGTCCTCATGGCTGGAGTGTTTTCTTGGGGGTGGGCACATGAGGTACATGACTCAGTTTGATCCAATGAACTGATCCTGAAACTTACAGGAGAAACAGGAGGAGGGTCTTTTCTCCCTGAATTTGGAGTGATGCACCTCTTAACCTGGAGGAATGAAGCCCACCATGAGGATTGAACTGGCTAGAAATGAAGCGACATAGAGGTTGGTACAATCATGAGTTGGAGAAAGGCTATTGCTCAGCAGCTTTATCAGAGCAGGTAAATTCAGCCTGTCACTTGACCTGTGATGAATGGTGAGTCATCTGTTTCAGGGATGCAGTGTGGTTGCACTCACTAATGACCATCTATGTTAAAGGGAAACTCATATATGATGAAATGAGAAAAATCTGGTGATGGAAAAGTTTTCAAAAAGTTAGTTTTCTAATCAGAAGGACCACTCCTGTTTCTAAGATGGCATGTCGATTTTTGGATGTTAAATTGTTCTTTCTTTGTGATAGTAGATGGTATTTTTTAATGTCCACATTTGTTGAATAAATTACAGTAAGTAATGATAACAGCTGTAGTCCCCAGATTAATAGATTAAACCAACAAATTTATGTCTTCCTCAAGTAGAAGCTGAATATAGGAAACATCCCTCACATTCACTCATGGATTCAGATGTTTCCATGTTGTGGCTCTGTCTGTTCTCATTTAAGTAGGGTAGAGAAGGAAGAGAAGATTGCAGAAGGGAGGTGTTCATTGGCTAAGCCTGGAATTAAAATTATTTTCCTATTTCATGTTTGGACATTACCATGTGCCCAACCTAACTGCAAATGAGGCTGGGAAATACAATTTAGCAGCAGGATTAGTACCAGATTAACCAATCCCTTCAACATTTGGCAAAATTAAGTTTCAAGCCTCTGTTCAAGCAAAAAGAGCATCTCCTTTTGTTCTTTTGTTCTTTGAAAATTTAATAGTCCACAAAATCAAAATAATTTGGCAACCATCGATCTACTTCAACACCTTCATTTTACAAATGAGAAAACTTAATTATAGAAGGTTAAGTAATTGCCCAAGATAGCACAGTTCTAAAATGGCACATCTGTATTTAAAGTAATAAGAGCCAGGACAGACTGCTTCCACTAAGCCAGTATTACCCACACTTTAGTCATTCAAGTCATTCCCTTGCTATCAATTGAACTGTACCCCCTCAATATATGTTAAAGTCTCCCACTCTCTGAATGTGACCTTATTTGGAAGTAGGATCTTTATGAAATGAAAATGAATTTATGAGGGTGGGCCTTATCCAGTGTCATTGGAGTTCTTATTTAAAGGGGGAAGGACTTGGACACACATTGAGGGAAGACAGTGTGAAGACACAGAGAAAATGCTATCTACAAGCCAGACAATGTCTGGGACTACCAAAAGCTAGGGTACTACTTCAACACCTTCATTTTACAAATGAGAAAACTTAATTATAGAAGGTTAAGTAATTGCCCAAGATAGCACAGTTCTAAAATGGCACATCTGTATTTAAAGTAATAAGAGCCAGGACAGACTGCTTCCACTAAGCCAGTATTACCCACACTTTAGTCATTCAAGTCATTCCCTTGCTATCAATTGAACTGTACCCCCTCAATATATGTTAAAGTCTCCCACTCTCTGAATGTGACCTTATTTGGAAGTAGGATCTTTATGAAATGAAAATGAATTTATGAGGGTGGGCCTTATCCAGTGTCATTGGAGTTCTTATTTAAAGGGGGAAGGACTTGGACACACATTGAGGGAAGACAGTGTGAAGACACAGAGAAAATGCTATCTACAAGCCAGACAATGTCTGGGACTACCAAAAGCTAGGGCAGAGGCCTGGGACAGATTCTCCCTCATAATCCTCAGAAGGGACCAACCTTGCTGACATTTTGACTTCAGACCTTTCCGCTTCTAGAACTATAAGACAATAAATTCCTACTGTTTAAGCCACCAATTTGTGACACTTTGCTATGGCGACCCTAGACAACTCACACAACCTTCATGATTTTTGCCATGTTCGTGACCCTCTAGCTGTTATTATTTATATTTATAGTCTTTTCTAAGATGACTTACTTTTAACATTTAAATATATATACTACTTGGATTCCCTTGGCATGTAGCTGTGCCTGTCTGCACATAGCCTAGGGGAGAGCCCCCATCTGGCCTCGCTCCCAGGTTGAGCCAGGTGGGGAGAGGTGAGGAGCCTCCTATAAAAGGGGAAATACAATATGACGGCTACACTAGTCCTGAACTTGATTTATTGCTTTATTCCAGCAGAATTTTCTTGGTTTCTGAACTTACAGGAGTACCAAGAGCACTGGGGGCCTCCTAGGGAAGCTGAGGTACCAGGTACAGTTCTGAAGACAGAAGATAGAGGATGGTGCCCAGAGGCCTTACTCCTCCCTGTTTGAGGTGAGTCTTCTTCCTGCATGGTTAACATTGGCCCATGTTGTGTGTATTTCTACATCCTTATGCATATATTCATGATTAAACATTTATGAAGAAAGGACATGATAGATATGAAGTTAAAAGTGAAAAATAGATATGTGAAGTTAAAAGGAGACAAAAGAGCAGCGATATCTCAATCTCTTTTGTTTTAAAAGGACCAACACTCATAAAGACAGAAAGGCCCTATGGAGACAGGTAATCTGAGAATTCAAATAGAAAATACCAAATGGGCCAAACCCATGCCAGGATTTTAAGACTTCAGACAAATTCTAACATGTTCCAGGAAACAGGGATAAAAGATGGCAGGTAGTAGGTGAAGGAAGATTATTTTAATCATATAGAAAAAGTAGAAAAAGTAGAAATAATAAAGTCAAATTACTTCATTCATTTTCCCAAAGGTATGGATTATTCAATTTATAGTTTTGTTGGCCTCTTCCCTTTCCTGGAACTTTTCCTTGCTCATTGGCACTTCAATCAAGGAATTTCTTTTTGCTTTTCAAAGGTGAATACAAAGGTCAGGTGGGGAGAATGATGCAGTTGAATGCTGATGGGTCTTAGTTTCTGTAGGAAGAGATTTCACTGTGGTCCCTGTCAGGACGTACAAAGGTGTCTCATGCAGTTCTCTGTTTTCTAATGTCCTTTAGTTTACTTTGGGTTTGAAATGGACCAGTTTTTTTTTTTTTTTCTTTAGAACCAGAATCTGCTGAAAGATACAATATTTCATTTCATTTCAATTTATGCCATAGGGGAATATGGATTAAAAAAAAACTGGCAGAAGTATTGTTTATTTTATTTCAACTAAAAATACAGATATTTAAAATGATTGGGTAAAAGAATAAAAAATCTATATGTTCAGCTTTGAAATAATTTAGGTAGAAGGAATGACGAATGAAAACTAAGCATTTTTGAGCACTTATTTTATGTCAGATATTGTGATTCATTCATTTATTAGTTTCCAAACCAGCACTACACTTGATAGTCCAAATTTATAGGGTACAAAAGAATATACCAGAGGGAGTCTGCCTCCCGAGTCTGTCTCCAGTCACCTAATTTTCCTCTTCAGAGGTCACCAAAAGGATTTGATTCGTGCGTGTCCTTACAGAAATATTTCCTTCATATTTAAAATAATGTTTTATTTTTAACACACACACAAATGATGCATGTTGAATACTCATCTTTTTATAATTTGCTTTTTCACTGAACAATTTATTTTCAAGACTATTTTATGCAAGTACACAGAGAACTTTATCATTTCTCTTTGTACGGATGTAATTTTTTTTAAATATGATCACTATTTTGTTATTTTTATTGATGATTTCTAAGCCTCTATAATTACAATTCTGAGATGAAAAACCATATATATAATGCCATTTTTTAATTGTGTTGAGAACATCTGTTTGATCAATTTCTTGAAGTGGAATTATTCAAGTATATGTCCAGAGCCCTCTGTTTCTGGCACTTCCCAGGATTTATTTTCTTGACTATCTGCTGATCTCCCCAGGTCCTTTGCTTACGAGGGAATCATGCCCTTAGTCAGAGAAGGTGTCAGAAGTCATCACGCTTTGCCTCTTTTGTTTTAAGACTTAATTATATATAAAATATGTAGAAAAGCAGAGCAAGTATATGATGGACAACCAAATGCCTATCACTAGATTTGACTTCCATATACTTCGTGCCATAATTGTTTCATTTTTTCTGAAGTATTTAAAAATAAATACTAGACATTTATAGATTAGATTATAGATGTTGCCACATATGCTGGCATAGACACCATATTTATTTTCATTCTCACTAGCAGAGAATTAATAGGACCTTTATATAGTAGATTGGTTAAGTGCTCCAAACCTTTGATGCTGTTACTTACTATTAATCCCTTTTGCAAAAGAAGAAACTGAAGTTTAAATGAATAAACATAACAAAAAGCAGGGTCAAGGTTGGAATCCAGGCTTGTCTAAATATGAATATACCTTCTTTCAGCCACACCATGCTCTTATGTTGTTATATATTGAATTATAGGTACAAATTGCTTTACTATGTTTCTTGTAACATTCACATGCTTATAATAAGAATGCTATGGTAATACACAACTTTAGCACTTAATTTTTCAAAGCACTTCCATACTTGTATTTATATAGTCATAAAAAGGCTCAGGGTGACAGGTGATATATGTGAACATTTCGAGGGTAATAAAATTTTAAAAAGAACGAACATTTAGTTACTTGCATAAGGGTACACAATGAGTGAGTGGTCAATCTGGGTCTAGAAACTTCCTATATAGCACCATGTTAGACATGAGGTCTGCAGAAGGCTGACCCTGCCTCAAGCTCAAGTAGCAGAACACAGGCTGGACAATAAGCCAGTGCACCCACCTCTCTCCCTTCAGTGATCCTTGGTCCTTTGATCTTGGGATGGGCAATTGCATGTGACCTCACAAGACTCTCTCATCAAAGTTTTTTTTTTTTTTTTTTTTTTTAATTAGGAGCATATAATTTTAGTTTTTTTCTCCTAAAAGACATGACAAACTCCTGAAAATAGAGGATATAGAAAGCAATGGTTGCAATGTAAGATGTAAGAAACAAGTTCTGAGACCATAAGAGCTTACATGCTCACTAAAGTGAAGACTGGTTAATCCTTTTTAAATGAATATTTGATACACCAAGATATTTCATCTACATGTATCATACAACATACAGAAGAAACACCTGAAGAACTGTCACATATTTCAGAACGCCAACACTATCTGTGCTACTGGAGCTACCTGTGTATTCCTTACCAATCCTGTCTCCCTACCTCCCCATCAGGTGGCAAAGTTATGAATTTGGGATTTTGAAGTCAATTCAACCACATGTGTGTATGGTCCTCAGTAATACATGTTTTAGCTTTTGGGAGAGTTTCAGAATTTCTGGGACATTGCATAAACTTAATAAGAATTTGTAGAAAGAATGAATAAATGAATGAATGAACAGCAAAGATGCTCAATCCATGCTCTTTTACTAACCACAGAAACCTGCAGAGATGTGGGGCATTATTAAAACCTTCTTTTTAAACAACCCACACTGATATTTTATTATAAATATTGTGGTCAAATACAATAAAAGAAATTCTCCTTATTAATAACTATTAGGAGTAAGAAGGTGGGGATGTTCAGACTAATGCAAAACTGGTTCCTTTTCACACTTAATAGGCATTGAGATAGATGGTGTTTAAGACTGTGATCTGTGGGAGGATCCCAGAGCCATTAAAAACAAAGGGACTCTGTTTTGTGTATCTGATGAAACTTTTGTGGCAAATTTTGAGAAGAAAATAAACAAGTTAATTAACTATAGCAACAATATTACATTTCCCAAATGAAATGTAAACATGCTAAATATATTAAACATGAATACTTCACAAAGAATTAAGAGTTTAGGAACTTCAAAAATTTGCAATGATTGGTGAGTATGGCTAATTTTATCTCATTGCTTTGGTTCACTCTGAAGCCAACAAGCTAATCAGAGAATGCACTTTCACTCGGTTATATCAAGAACTGAAATGACTGTGTTTATTTCAAGGTCTTGGTTTCAAATGCAAAGTCATCAACCAGTTGCACTATAATTAAGTCGTCAAGAAGTAAGAAAATTCTTTTAAAAAATGGTGTTAGCACAGTTTGTTCTAGCAAGTTAGAAGCAAGCAAGATGAGTTAGCTGTTCAAGGCTAAAAGTAAAACATAGAAAGTACTTTAGGCAATTCAGGACAGTAAGGCTATTACACATGTAGTGGATATTTTTCTTGTGTTGTATAGATTAAAATAGGAAAAATATATTTGTAGTATGGTTCTCAGGTAAAATATCATGATTAAAATCAAAGAGGAAGATAAATTTAAACTAACAATAAGATAACAATAGCTTTTAATGTTTATTGAGTTCTTACTATGTGTGGCATTATTCCAAGTATCAAAAGTATTATCTCATTTAATCCTCAAGTTATTACTAGTTATTACTAGTCTGATTTTAGAGATTAATACATAGGAAAAGTATTAATCCACAGGATGGTCAGAATTTAAAATATCACGTAGTCTGTATTAGGCTACAACTGCTGCCATAACATATTGCTACAAATTTAGTGACTTACCACAAATTCATTATCTTACATTTCTGGAGAACCCATGTCTGACACAGGTCTCACTGGACTAAAATTCAGATTCAGCAGGGCTGCATTCCTTTCTGGAGTCTCTAGGAGAGAATCTGTTTCCTTGACTATTCCAGCTTCTAGAGGTTGCCCCCAATTTTAATTCAAAGCCTCTTCTTCCAAACTCAAAGCTGGCAAAGGTGAGTGAATACCTACTCCTATTATATCTCCCTGACCTCCCCTTCAGCCTCCCTTGTTTACTTTTAGGGACCCATGTGATGACAATGCCTACACCCACAATTCAGGATAATCTCCCCACTGAAAGGTCCACTGATTAGCAATCTTAATTCCATTTGCAACTTTAATTCCCTTTTGCTATATGACAGCTTCAGACATTTGGGGAGTCACTCTTCTGCACATCATACAATCTTATTCTAAAACTCATGCTCTTAAAAATTTCATTCTACTAGTAGATTGTACTGTAGTAATACAGTATACAGTAATATAGTATGCAGTATATAGTAATACAGCATACATTATACAGTATTACTTTGGGAAACCTGGCTTATAGGTTTGTGGTTATGTATAGCCCAAAGCAATTTTACTTCAATCTTGTTTTCTTTAGAAATGATTTATTTTGGTCATCCATGCACTAACTATTCTCTGAGTATTGTCTATTAAGTACAAGGATGGAATCTTGACTTCTGGATAGAAATCCTGGTGCAATTAGGTTTTTCCACAGGAGGAAGCCTTTTGCCCATGCGAGCAAGACCAATTGTGTGCAACTGAGTTATGGAGGATCCAGTTTGTCCCTTCTCTTAGTACTGAACTGAATCTATCTCCTGCCTTTATCCCTCCTGGGACTTTATGCTACTATAAAAGATTTATCCCTGCAACTCCTCCCTGCCTCTTCTATGACTTCTTGACAACTATTCATCTTCACTTGTTCTTGGCAACTAGGCCTTATGTAAATATGAACCTCCCTACACAATACTCTCTGCTCTACTCTACACGTGTTGGAGCCATGTTAGTAGGTCCTCTAGCTGGTTTATTCCACTAACTCGCAGAGCTTTGAAGGTGGAATATGTAGACTATTGTGAAGAAGTGTGAGTTAAACAAGGACAAAGAGATGGAAATATTTGAAGCTATAAGGAGCAGAATTGGAATAATCTGGGCATGTTTATAGGGTGAAAGAGCCAGTGGAGAATGGCAGTAAGAATGAAAAAAGATCAAAATCTTAAAGGAGGAAGGAAGGGATTGGATCAAGGAGGGTAATTCTAAGAAGGAGCAGAGGGTCAAATGTGGCTATTTATGTCATAGGGGAGGTTGAGATTGAAAAGAAAAATAAAATGATAGAGGGCCAGATTTTCTTGAAGTAGAAAGCAAGATCATCTGCAAAGAGATACTGGGAGGGAATGGAAGAAGAAGTAGAAGAGCGAAGATAGTTTTGTTTCAGTTATCTATTGCTTATTAACAAACCACCCCAAACTTAGAGGCTTCAAAAACAAAAACAAAAAACATTCTTCCCTTTTTTACTTCCTTTCTTCCTGTTTTACTTTAAAAAAGTCAGCATATCTTAATTTCCTTTTAGAAGAGTTTAATAACTAAAAAACAACACTTTTAATCAGAAAGAATATTTTTTTCTCTCTTAAAATGTAAACTAATAGAAACCTTTGTGTAACCTGTCCCCATAGTGTCTGTAAACTATTTGATCTGTAACAGTGACACCACTCGATCAATATTATGATAGAAAAAACAATGAAAAGGGTCAGTGAGTGTAGAAGTAATGGCTTTACTGATTTGACAATGAGAGAAAAGTACCAGATTTATTAAAAGAGACCAAATAGAATGATTCACAACAACATAAAATGTGTTCTCAGGAATATTCTGTTTGATAATTTTGATTCCTTTTGATTTTCTGGAGTTCTGAGTTGCAGAGATTTAAGGTGGGGTTAGCTCAGACTAGTGTTTTCATCTTCTGCTTTGACAGAGATTCTACATTTAAAGTTTTGGGGGATCAGAAGTTCTGGGAGATAATCAGGTTAAGATGTGGCCATGAGAATGGATAACTAATGGGGGTTGGAAGGGAAGGCCACTGGAGTGGAGGGGGTCAGGGAGACTGGGCATCATTCATGTGAGTGCCGGACCCAGCGAGAGGCAGGAGCTCCCAGGAGCCACAGGCAGTAAGTGCAGGAGCCAGGTCCTCGCTGCATATGGAGGCTGGTAGAAGAAAACAATGAGAGATGGGGAATGGGTCAGTGTCTCAAACACTAGTTCAACTAAATTAATAAATGTTTCATGAGGGGGAAAAAGGATTCTGTAGTCCAGTGTGAGAACACAGGGTTAAACAATATAAGTTGGCCTCTTCTACTTGGTCTCTTTGAGCCTTTGGTGCACTAGTGTAGTCTGTATCCCAAGTTAGGAGAATGGAGAGCCTACAGAATTGAGAATTTATCAAAATAATTTGACCAAATTATAGCTGCAGAACATCTTGAGGAACTCATGGCCTAGGAAAATGCTGGTGTGAAAATTCTGGGTGACCAGGGAAAAGCACCATCTTTTTTTGTGTTGGCCCTGAATTGTTTTAAGTCCATTCTACTGTGTATCCTCCCTGTGATTTTTGGGAGATTACTTTTCAAGTTCTTAACTCCACTTCCTCTTTTATTCAACCTTTACATTTCATTAACCTCCCTCTTAAATTGCTGCAGCAAAAGACCTCTATTTAATTTCCATTGTACAGCCTTTCCACCTTTGTTGGTGTTTTGATACATTTTAGGTTGCTATGACAAAATGAACAGGTGGCTTATGAACAAAATTTATTTCTCATAGTTCTGGAGGCCGGGAAGTCCAAGATCAAGGCATTGGCAGATGCAGTGTCTGGTGGAGGCCTACTTCCGGGTTCATAGAGCAGAGCCTTCTCTTTGTGTTCTCACATGGTACAAGGCTAGCTAACTCTCTGGACTCTCTTTTAAAAGGGCACCAATTCTGTTCATGAAGGTTTTGCCCCATGACCCAGTCACCTCCCCAAGACTCCACTTTCTAACACCAGTTCTTGTATAATTAACTTTTAACATTCGAATTTTGGGGGGCACACAAGCAACCAGAATAGAGCAGTTAATACTAACTGCAGATTGTTGTATACAGGTGAAAGCAGCCAATTTTCAAATGCTTGGACAGTTCCTGTGGAAGATGCGTAGCACCAAGTATTAAATACTTGGTGTATTTCTCTGTGCTCTGAGAGGACTAGTGGACATTACACCAGGAAACATAAGTTCTTTTGCTGGACAAGAGGTTAACTTTCTCCACATTATTTTCCCTGAATAAATAAAATTAAGTGTTTTTTAAATTTTTCTTGGGAGGAAATCCAGTGGAAATAGAACACTCTGATAGATGTTTTGTGAATCATAAAACAATAATAATTTCACTGTCAGTTTCCTATAAATCTTGACCAAGGCAGCCTGGACTTTCTTCTCAGCTTGACTGGACTTTAGACAGGCTTCTTTTAGACTCTTGGCCAACCTCCCTTCTCAGCATTTACTTCCTAACCTTTGTAATTGCAAATTCTCCCTTAACCTCTTTGAGATGTAAATCTTTTTAAAAGCCTGTTGCCAGTTTTACAATCCAAGAATGTTTTTCTTCAAGACAAAGGACTAAGCTATTCCTTGAAAAAGTAATCCCCCAAAACAAGATAGCATCCCTGTCTTCCTTTAGCTGGGAGGGTAGTGGCCTAACTTCTTGAGGATCTGGTTCCAAATTATTAAACTACCTCCTGTCTGGCTTCAGAAAGTTTGCTTTTCCTAGAGTAGGCCAATTACCATACAGATGGCCTGTGATCCTTCCAACCCAGGGCTGGACTCTCTTCAGTCTCCACAGAGCTGGGAGCTAATCTTGCTCTGTGCTCTCTCCCCTATTGCTGGCAATCTCATCCGAATAAAATGACCTTCTGTCTCTTCATCTTGTCTCCTGTGATTTTTTTTTTTCCTTTAACAATCTCCACGTAAAGCTGATCCAACAATTCTAAGAGAAGAAGGTATAAAAGTGAGCTAGTGGTTGGATTAGTTGTAAGTAGCTACTGGGTATAGAAAGCCACAATTTCAAATTCAAGTCACAGACAACTGCACATTGATTTATTAAAAGAGTAGGTGGATATCGTGCTAGTAAATAAGCACAGGCTTTGCTAGGGAAGGAGTAGTTAAGGAATGTTTTGTTGAGATCTTTGGGACAGGTAGGTTTATTTAGAAGGGTGGCAACTCAGGACCTTAATTGCCAATGGGAGAAACCTGATTCCAAATACCTTTGTCATAAAAGGAAATTTATTAGCCCATGCAATTGAAAAGTCTAAGGATAATGCCACACCTGGGGCTCAGATGGTGTGTTCGGAAGATATTCACCAAGCACCTCCTATGTTTTGGACATAGTTGTAGGCACTGGTGATATGAATTCATGTTAATAAAACAGATAGCATTCTGTGCCCCTGTGAAGGTCAGTCTAACGTCAGTGCCATCAGGGCCCATCTCTCTCTGTCATCGGGCTTCATTTGCTGGGTCAGTTCTGCTTTGCTCTCCTCTGACCTGCGGGTTTCACATTGGCCCTCACATACTGGCTGGCAAGGTGGCTGAAAGAGTCCCAGTCTCACATTACTACAGGTTCAAGTCTGGGCAGAAAGAGTAAGAATCTTTTCCAGTAGCCCCTGAAAAATTCATGAGAGTCTCTTTGATTAGAGTAGCATAGATCCTAGTCTGTCCCAGAACAAAGTCTGACACTGGACAAAGGGGGTCATTGTGCTTTGATGGCCAGGCCTGGGTCATGCATTTCGCCTCCAGTACCCAGGGTAGGCCCTGACCATGTGGACTAAGAGTGAACAGAGGGCATGAATCCCCACAAGAAACACGTGGACTGTTACCACCCATGGGGAAAAAGATGTCTGAGAAGTAAAATGTGGTACAAATAGCTCCTATAGGAGCAAAGCAATTAAAAACACAGACTCTTTGTCTGGTTCAAACCTGTTTTCCTGGACTCTTGTGCTACTCTCTTGAGTTGAATTATGTTTCTTTTATTTTATTTCTTCCTTTATCTCAATTCATTCCCTCATGTTGGTGGAACGCAAACTTAGTGATTTCCTGTTAAGGGTGCCTAAGAGAATTTTCGTTGTTGTTTTGATACTGGAAGCCTGAAAAATTTATTGTGTTCTTTGTGTATGAGATCTTTTTTTTTTTTTTTTTTTTTTTTTCTTTCCTAAAACATGAGTGAGCAGGCTTCTGTAAGAGTGATGTAGTACTTCATGCTTTGTTGGTGGCAGAGTTTCTGTTGCTTCTGGGAAACTCTGCTGTCCGGTGTGAAAGAGCCATAGACATTATGTAAGTGAATGTGCATGGCTGTGTCCCAACACAATGTTACTTGCAAAAACTCAGTGATAGAAACCTTACCTAGCATGTGTGAGGCACTGGGTTGGATCCCACCACATAAAAATAAATAAATAAATAAATAAATAAATAAATAAATAGTTATTGTGTCCATCTATAACTAAAAATAGTTTTTAAAAAAACACATGGTAGAGTTAGTCTACCAGCCACAGTTTGCTGACATCTGCTGTAGAAACTTATAGAATTTTCTTTTTGTGTCCTTTGCTTGAAATGTTATTGCATATGTCTCAGGGTATCAGGTCCTTCAGTGCTGGAAATTTTTCTTAAATTATTTCCTTGATTATTTACTTTATATTTTTGTCTATGGATTTTTTTTTAAGATAGTAGATTTTTAGGGTTGTTTTTCTAATTTTCTCATCTTTTCCTTCTGGTTTCCATGTCTGAATTCATTTATCCTATTTTCTGAGACATTTCCTTAACGGTTCCTACTCCGTCTTCTACTGTACTTTCAATTCTTTTCTTTTCCTGAATAGCATGTATTTTAAATATCGTACTTTGTTTAGTGGATGCAGTATTCTCTCATTTCTCAGAGACTATTAATAATAGTTAGGAGTGACGGTTTGATGCTTATTTCTCTTCTGGCTGTATCCTTCATGTTAGAGGGTTTTCTCAGTTGTCTGAGTTTCCCTGACTTCTCATCTTTAGCAGTGGGGCACTAAAAATTTAATTAGAAGCCCTGAGAATGTGGCTTTTTTTTTTTCTTTTCTTGATTGATGGCCACATAATTTGGTCCTCATGCTGGGTTTTTCATTGGGAAAAAAGTCCCAGCATCAGTATGTCTTTCTTTTGGGCTGCTGAGAATTCTGTGAGAATCCTCGGATGTGCCGGCCGCCATTGTTCTGCAAGCAGAATGGAAGTAGTGGGCTTTGGGGCTCCCACTGCTCACTATGTGAACACAGCACCCATTCGCCGATCCCCTACGTGTAGTTCTACTTTGCACTGCCCAATATCCCCCACTTCGGAGACTTAGTCTTAACCATCTGCAGAAACACAATCTGTGGGTACGGGGAGGAAGAGAAGCTGGCGTGTGCAGAATGGGGAAGGAGAGGATCGGGAGCTAACTTCTTCAACACCTTCAGGCAGTCTTCCTGCTATTAGTGCCTCCTCTCAGTTGATTCCTGGAACTTCAGGGAACACTGTGATGTAAATCTGGTTGCTCTTTGATTTTCCCCACTCAGCGAAGGATTCAGTTTTCTTGAGGCTGTTAATTTTTTAAAATTATTTTTATTTAGCTTTTAATGTTTTACAGACTGCATTTTGATTCATTGAACACAAATGGGGTACATTTCATTTCTATGGTTGTACACCATGTAGATTCATACCATTCGTGTAATCATACATGTACATAGGGCAATGATGACTGTCTCATTCCACCATTTTTCACACCCCCTCCCTCTCATTTTCTTCTACATATTCTAAAGTTCCCCCATTATTCTCTTATTCCCCATCTCCACCCCCATTATATACCATCCTCCACTTATCAGGGAAAACATTCGGCCTTTGGTTTTTTGGGCTTGGCTTATTTCACTCAGCGTGATATTCTCCAATTCCATCCATTTATTTGCAAATGCCATAATATTATTCTTCTTTATGGCTGAATAGTATTCCATTGTGTATATATACCAGAGTTTCTTTATCCATTCATCTGTTGAAGGGCATCTAGGTTGGTTCCACAATGTAGCTATTGTGAACTGAGCTGCTATAAACCTTGATGTGGCTGTGTTACTGTAGCTTGCTGATTTTAGGTCCTTTGGGTATAAACCGAGTAGTGGGATAACTGGGTCAAAAGGTGGGTCCATTCCAAATTTTCTTAGGATTCTCCATACTGCTTTCCAGAATGGCTGCACCAATTTGCAACTCCACCAGCAATGTAAAAATGTGCCTTTTTCCCCACATCCACACCAATATCTATTATTGTTTGTGTTCTTGATAAAAGAGGCTTGATAATTTGGTAACAGGGATTCAGAGGCTTCCCAATTTCCCAGAGTTTGCGGCTCTTGCTTCCCTTTTCCCCTTTGTTCTTGGAGGATAACAGTCTTAAAGACCCCTTTATTATCATTTTACTGGGGTTTTATGAGAGAATGAGATAAATATATTTGTTAAATCATTTGTATAATCAAAACAATTATTAATTTATTTTAGTTAATAAAATTTGTCATATGTTATGATTGAAATTAATAAATGCTTATTGCAGATAATGCAGAAGTGTATGAAGAAAAAGAAAGCACTCCAGCCAAATCCCAGAAATGTCATAGTTATCTGACCATTTGCCAGATGAACATTAGGTTACTTCCAGTTTACTGATATTACAAATGACATGTGTTAAACATCTTTTCAACTAGGTGTTTGCAAACACCCACAAATACTCCTTTAAAAATCACTTTCCAAAAAAGAACTACAGGGTTGGAGATAACATAATTGTATTTTCTTGAGAAAGACTATACCATATATTAATTTCTAATGGTAGAAATTGGATGTCACACCTATTCTGCAGTGAATGGACATTAACACCAAAAACAGGTAAGAACGATCTGCTTTTATTTTGATCCATAATCAGTTTTTGTAAATTTTTTACATGGTTGGTATATTTAAAATTATCCTGAGTAGTAAAGAAGAAATTTTAATTTATTATTATTAACTAGAAGAAAGGGAGGTATGTGTTTTAGTAAGAGCAATTAGAATAAAATAGGGATGTAAATGAATTTTTCCACTTTTGTGTTGTGATGCTTCATCATTGATTATCCACCCTGTAACCTTGACCCCAATTTTCCCTTAGAAAGCTTATTTGAGGAGAAAATCTTCTCACCCTAGGTAAGTGCCCGATGGTGGCGTGTGTCATTTCTGTGAGAACAGGGGCAAAATGTCCCCTCTCATTCATCAGCACCACTGTAGTCAGCATCACCACTTGCAATTCACTTTCACCATCGCCAGCTCTTTTTAATCTTCAGAGCAACCTTGTGAAGTAGGAAGAAGGTTGTTTTATCATTTCCATTTTATGAATGAAGATCATGAGGGACCACGGTTATGTGATTCATTTGCCTGCTAGAAATGGAGGAACAATTTTAATCAGCATCTACCAGCCTCACAAGTCATTGTTGTTTATATTAAACAATGTGTGCTCCACCTTGCCTGCACCAAATAATAATATGTGAATGAATTAATTTCAAAGATCCTATAATCAGAAGTAGTGTTCAGAAAGCAATAACCATAAGAATAAAAGTGGAAGAGTGCCAAACATTAAATTATACAATGTTTTTCCTGGCATCTCTGTTCCAACTGATTGTCTGTATCAACTTCAGAAATAATATTGTATTTCCTAATAAATGGCTGCAGTTGAAATTACTGTAGATTTTACACAGAGCATTATCCCTAATGGTAGGAGAAATGCATATTTTTTTCTTTCAATTATATTTGTCCATTCAAATTGTCTGGGAAGGAAATCCGTTTTTATAGAAACTAATGGCTATATTGGATTTGATAGACTAAACATTTTTTTAGTCAGTTACCAGTTCCCAAAAGATGAAATCTACCGAAGGTATTCTTCCCTTTTGATTTTCACATACTGAAAAGGGGTATTCATTCTTCACCACTGATTAACAGGTTAATAGATAATTGGTAGCAATAGACGTTATGTCCAAATGTTATTGGTGGTGAGATTGGGCTCTAGAATCCATGTTAGGAAGCTTCTCAGGGAATATAGATCTAAAAATTTTAAAAATACTTTGCTAGTTTCTTATGGATGATTGTTTTTTGAATTGTCTTGAATCCAGGATATTCTGACCAATTTGATAAATTTCTCAAAATATCAATTCTACCCAATTCATAGCCACATACTATGTTAATCATTTATGTCTAAAATTTTAATGACAAAAAGGGGCTCCAATACTTTCACTTTGACAACTAGTTGAGTTAAAAAAAATTCCAAATAAACATTTGTGTTAGACTTGGAACCTATTCCTTGAGGAAGTTCTCTTGGGTCAAAGAGTTTTTGGATAAATAAAGCTCTTTTTGAGTCAATTATTTCTATAGACTTTAAAACCTTTTATTATGGTAAAAATCCCAACATTAAAACCATCTTAAAGTGTATAATTCAGTGGCATTAAGTACATTTCCAATGTTGTACATCCATAAGCATAAATAGTTGTAGGACATCTACTAGAGTTAGATGCATTAGGTCAGCTATGGTCCCTGACCTCAGCGACCTGACAGAATGAGGGAGGCAGATAAAAACTAAGGAAAGTATACAATAAAATATTTAGCAAACTAAAACTGGTGCTAAGAAAGTGAAAAACAAGAGTTAGACTAGCGCAAGTTCTGGTGGGAAGAGGTGGTTCAGCACTTAGGATAGATAACTGTCTCCATCAGCAAAGATTTTAGTGGAGATCTTGATAATGAGTGAACTGGGAAAAGGGAAAGGAATATGCAAAGGCCCTGAAGTGGGGAAGAGCTTGATATATTCTAGGAACTGAAAGTGAGCTAATGGGAGCATAGTGAGTGGAGAGGAGTACCTGAGTTGATATTGGAGACAAAAGTCACAGTGAGTCATGTAGGGCCTTCAAGTCCCTCAGAGTTCTCTTCATACTTCCTCCCTGCTAGATCTTAGGGCTCATTCATCTTTCAAATGACTAGTGACTAGTTTCACAATGTCTATTACCTTTTTCCACTGAAAAATAATATTTATCATTGTCACCATTTTTAAGTATGTAAATTGAGTATTTTATATATATGTATATGTGTATATATATATATATATATATATACACACATACACACACACGGACACGCAGTGTTATATAACCATCACTACTATCAATACCTAAAATTTTTTATCATCCCCACCAAAACATCTTCATCTGTTAAACAAAAACTCCCCTTTCCACTCCCTCTAGCCTCTGGTAACTTCTGTTCTGCTCTCTGACTCTATGAATTTGCCTAATTCTAAATAACTCATTTAAGTGGAATTATGTCATACACTATTTGTCCTTCTATGTCTGGCTTATTTCACTAAAAATCATGTTTCCAAGATTTATCCATGTTGTAGCACATATCAAAAGTAGATTCCTTCTTATGACTGAAAAAATTCCATTTATGCATATACCACATTTTGTTTACACATTCATCTACTGATGGACGCTTAAGTTGTTTCCACCTTTTGTCTTTATGACTAATGAACATCAGTATACAAATGTCTTTTTGAGTTCCCTGCTTTCCATTCTTTTGGATATATACCCGGGAGTGAAATTGCTGGGTCATACAATAGTTCTACGTTTAACATTTTGAAAAACCATCAACTCTTTTCCTCAGCACCTGCCTCATTTTATGTTCTTACCAGCAATACCCGAGGGTTACAATTTCTCCACATCCTTGCTGACACTTGTTATTTTCCACTTGAAAAAAATTATAGCCCTCCTACTAGGTATGAAGTATGTCTGTCTCTTTGTGGTCAATTTCTGTTACTTTTTATTGCAGAAAAATTTACTCTCATCTTCCATCACAGCTAGGGCATTCTAAGGGCATATCAGGAGCTCTGTGGGTGGTTTCACTCGGCTGGAAGGTAGTCCGAGTGTGAGAGTCGGGTGGAAAATGAAGATGAAACATTGCATCGAGGCCAGGTTATACAGGGCCTTCAGTGCTAAACACAGACATTGATGAATAAGAGGGTAAAAGGTTGAGGGTTTCAGGGAAGAAATCAGTTGGAAATATGTTAATGGCCCATCACATACATTATTATTAGTCAAGTAGTAGACCATTTCTAGGTTCAACAGGAATGTCACACTGTCCCCAGTTTGACAGAAGGTATGTAATTTGAGATATTTCAGACCATTTGCAGTTATACACTGAAGATATGGCTAAGTAGGATGAACTTTGAGCTGATGTTTTCACACAGGAAGAAACTATTTTGTGGTAAAAAACATGAGACTTGACACAGGACAGACCTGGATTTGAAGGCTGTCTATTCACTACTTGATATTGTGACTCAAGTGACTTACTTCTCTGAGTATCAATTTTTGGTATTTAAAATGTCTATCTCATTGTGCTGTTGGGAGAATCATTGTTTATACATGTAAAGCACATAGCATATGGCTTGGCACGTGGTGCAAAGTAACATGTTCCTCAAGTCTGAAAGCACCTCATTTTTAGGAAAATGCCTGGGTTATGGTTCAGGGGAGGGTCTGCAAGTGTAGATCTGATCTCTGAACATCTGCAAACAACAGGAAAGGAAAAGGGGAGGGCGGGAGAGAAGTCCTTACTTAGAAAAAGCCATGGGTCACTGATGTGAGGGTAACCTAGGAACAGGAGTGGGTTGATGGGACCTGATTCAAGTTTACCCCCTGGTACTTGCTTTAAAGTTGGCTCTTAGGAGATGAGTTTTCATTGACATTAAGTCATCTGTCAACTGTGGTAATTTTTAGATTATCTGTAGACCAACCTTTGTTTCACTGGGAAATTAAGATCCCTGTAAAACTGTGCCTGTAGTTTATTCTCAGAGCAGATATAGGATGGCAGGCAAGGGACTGCAGAAGCGTGTAGCACATAGCTGGGCTCCTGTCCAGCTCCTTTCTCCTTGCTGAGAGAAAGAAGTAAACAACATAAGTGAGATTGAACACCATCCCTTAGTGGTGGGGTGGAATGGGGATGGAGAAGATATTTTCAGCTCTTGAATGTGAGGATCTGCCTAATATTTCTATTTGCCAGAATATGTAGCATCCAACAGAATCAAGAAACGCAGTGCCTGGTGCCAGAGTGTGGTGCCCTCATTCAGCCTGGCATGTCAGTTACTGGCTGTGGATGTTGAATAACATCGCTCAGTGGTGCCCTTATCAATCCTGCTTTTAGTAAGAATTCTTTCTAGCTAATAATGTTAGCATCCACCATTTGGAAAGTGTTTTGCTGGTTTTTACATTTAATCTTCAAGACACCCATGTGAAGTAGACGAGGAAACCAAAACCCAGATAAATAATTCAATTTGCACCCATTCGTGTGGCTATTGTCATGAAAAGCATGAATGATACTCTCGAGGATGAGTTCAATCTTAGCATGAACATTCTAAACAGCAATAAGGTCAATTTCAGAAAAAGAGAGCCTATTTTTGGTTATGTGAAGGAAGCAACAACCAGTCTAGGGTGGCGTTTGAGAAACTAAATTTCTCTGCATGATGAAGTAACCGAGAATTTTTGTCTGCTAGGAACTTAAGAGGAAGATAGGATTTCTGGAAAAGAGAAAAGAATGAAATAGGGAGAGTCCTCTGGAGGCTGAGTAGGGATGGCCACCTGGTGGCAAGTCAGAGCCTGAGGAAGAAAAAGACCCTCTAGAAGTGGTAGATGGCTGAGTTTTGCCCCGTGCTGAGTTACCCTTGGTTGTAGAAAAAATTTAGTAGAATCTTGTGAAGTTTGAGGATCTTGTCTTGACAGCATTATGGTTGTGGCCCATTATGGGGTGAAGTGAGGAAGAGGAAGGGCAGCAGTTACAGAAAAGGAATGTGTGTGGAGTGATAGCTAACCTGGAAGCAGGAACTTAGACCAGGAAGAACAGAAACATGTATATTTCTCCCCAAATCCTTGAAAGTGATGAAGCAGTGGGTGTGCATGAGAAATTTTATTTAGATAATAAAAGAAAGGATGATCCCTGACATTGAGAGTACTGGAGCACTTTGCTATTAGTAAATGAACATGAAGCATTTTGAGGTGAGAGGGGCCTGATCCCAAAGCCCCGATCCCTTACCGGTGCTCTTGCCCTGCCCTGCACTGAATACACTCGCACAAGGTAAATCAGATAATTCAGTGTTGGTAGTTCTACACTCCCCAGCTTGGCTTCCTAGGTGGAATGTATCCAGCCTATCAGCATGTAAGACTACATATTCTTCCATACACCTCTCCAGTGTCAGTTTCCACTCCAGCAACTTCCTAGTGTGGAAGGAATGCTTATCAGAGAACAAGGAAAAAAATTGAAGAAATACAATCATAGCTTAATAACTGCAAAGTTTTCAGATTAATGAAATAGGTTTATTAGCTAAAAATAAATTTATCTTCAAGAAACTTTAAAGCTGAGTTTATTCCATTGTCTTTCTAGCAGAATCCCTCTATCTCAGTTAAATATGAAATGATTCTGCACAATATAAAGTGGGTAAACAAAGCGGATGGGGACAACTTGGCATGAGAGTGTGTGGACAACAAATAATTTCCTAAGAATAAGGTTGATGACCAATGTGGTTTGGGCACTAGGAATTAATGTCCGAGTTTCATTCTCCTGATGAAGAAATGTATCTTATGTGGCAACATCTCTATGGCAATTCCATTCTAATCCTTTTTTTATTTTTACTGATATATTTTAGACTACATGTTCTCCAAGAGACTATTACAGTAATTTATGTGGAAATAAAACCATTCTGAAACCCAGTTGGGAGACAGAAAGTAAAAGCAACTGAGTAATCAAAAGAGACACAACACAGGCCTTTAAGTGACAGCCCAGAGGAAAACAAATACATGTGGATTGAATGAATGAAAGAATGAATGAAATAATTAAGAAACCTATTTATGAATTTATTTTAAAGAGAATTTTATGAAGTTTGGCTCTTTATTTTTCTCAGTCAACAGAAAATTAGAACAATTACCTTAGAAGGAGTTAAATCAAGATTGTTAGTTGCAGACAGGTGTATAGATAACTGGGTCTTGCAAGAAGGAGAAGAGACCGCTGAAAACCTGATGCTCAAGGACAACAGAAGAAGCACTGGGAAAGGTGCAGCTCTCTGAGGTCAGCAGGAGGTAGTGTGCAGTGCTTTCCCATGGTGGTCCCTGCACTAGCAGCATCAGGACCACTGGGAACTCAGACACCCAAACCCTCAGGCCCCATCCCAGGCCCACTAAGCAGAAGTTCTGAGGGTAAGTCTCAGCGTCTGCTTCAACGAGGCCTCTAGGTGATTCCGATGCCCACAACAGTGTGAGGGCCACTGGTCTTGTGGTATAGAACATTGTAGAACTGAAGGGGATATCACTGCAACTGCATTTCAATAGAATCAAGTGAGTTTTCATGAATTGGATCATAATGGAAAAGTGACTTTATATGGAATATTCCATTGGGGGGGAAAAAAACCAGAAAATTTACTGTTTGGTGCCTATACATCTTGTTTTTCTGGGATGATCCTGGTTTAGACATGTCATGGTAATTATAAATAGCATCCTTTTTTCATTACTGAAAATTTCCCATTAATAAATAAATTATATGACTCCTCTAGTAGTAGATTAAGGACTATAATCAAAATTTTTTAAATCATGAGATTTTTGGAATTTAACTGAGACGAGTTATTTGGCAAATTCCCACTGCCCCCCGCCCCCATATCTTGATAATGACTGATAATGAGATTGCTTAGCTTCTCCATAATTTCCTTGCACAGACTTATAATCAGTATTCTTTGGTTAAAGGATTCTCCTCATTCTCTGAACCAGGTTTAAGGCTGAGCAGGACTGAGAGACCACCATGGTACCCTTAAAGCATTCTGGTATTCAAACCTATTTATATTGTCAAGTGAGAGGGAAGGACCAATAATCAGTACATCTTGCCCATCTTGACTAATTTCAAATTCCAATATACACATACTTCCTTGCAAGTAAATGTAGTTATTGAGCCTTTTTTCCCCCCAGTGTCGGTGGTGGTGGTGGGGGAATTACTCAGGATTTAACCCAGGGACAATTTATCACTGAGCTACATCCTCAGACCTTTTTATTTTTTATTTTGAGACAAGATCTCACTAAGTTGCTTAGGGCCTCACTAAGTTGTTAAAAATGAGGACTGTTGGGACTGCCTTATGAGAGAAGATATGAGATTTCTTTCTCAAAGCTTCTTTTGGGATGATTGAAGTGGCAACACCATTATACAGAAACTTGTTTTTAGTTTTAAATAGTCTGACTTTTAACAGAATATACACTGCCGTCCAAATTTCATGTCCAAGTGAAACAATTGAATAATTTTATTTTTATTAAAATAAAGAATTTATTAAAAATTGAACAATTTTTAATATTTTTACACACTAGTCAATTTTTTTTCCCAAATAAATGAGCAACTTCCTCCCACTATAGGGAAATGGGAGGCTGCTCATTTCACAATGATACCAAGGAGGAACTGAGAGCAGGATGGGTTGGTAATTAACAGTAGAATTGAATAGCTGTATTTCTTAGCTGTCTCCACCTGCTCTTGGGTCCTCAAGAGCTGTCACTTTGGGCATTCTCTTCCTCCTTAGCAGGGTGTCATTTTGCACAAATAGGAAATAAAGAAACAGGAGCGAGAGTGAGGTGAGGACAAGAACACATTTAAGGGGAAGAGCTTTTGCATGGCAAAAATTTACTGTTTTGTTTTATGAGTAAAGATAGGTAATGGATTGAAATTTAATATATCATAACATTTGCATCTTTATTAACAGATAAAAATGTTATTATTAAGGTATTAGTATTTCATTAAGTTTTAAAATAGCAACCATCTAACAAATGTATTTAAATAATCTAGTTTTAAGGGAGAGGAATAGTTTATGGAAGGAAATATATTTTTCAATTGACTTTTTTCTAACAGAAAGATCACTGATTAACATATATCCTATTGCATTATTCTGTATTTTTAATAACTTCTTATAAGTTCCTCAGTAATAAATGGTTATTTTTAAGCATATGTTCAGTAGAGAACAAATTTTGCATCTGTAGGAAAATTTAGAGCTCATTATTCAACATCTTACACAAAACAAACAAACACCAAGGTTAAAGAGGGCTGAGATTTACATGTCCAGCATTGCAAAGATCATGGGAGAATTGGCTATGTCCTAGGTTTGTGGCATCCAAACAAGGCAGAAAAGGCTTTTTTTTTTCCAACTCACTAAGGCATTTAATTCAATTCAGCTCAAGAATGCTTTGAATGTCTACAATGTGACAGGTATTCAGTTAAGCACTCCGTATATAGAAATTACGAAGATTTTGTTCTAGTCCTCATGGAACTCATAGTTGGATGCTTACATATTTAGCAATCAGTATTTTTGCTATTTTAGATGTAACAGGAGAAATCATTACAAGGTGCTGTAGCAGCAGCAAGGAGGGAATGATGGATAGCATATTATAATATTGTGAGACAGTACTTGATTTATTTTCTCTCTACTTTTTTGGGGGAGTTCTTTTTAGATATACAAGTAGAGTTTACTTGGACATATTATACATTCATGGAGTATAACTAATTAAGATTCCATTCTAGTGGTTGTACACAATGTGGTTAAACTGGTTGTGTATTCATATATCAACTTAGAAAAGTTATGTCTGGTATATTCTATGATATTTCCTATTCCCATCTTCCATCCCCTCCCTTCATTCCTTTTGTCTAATCCAATGAACTTCTATTCTTCCTTTCCCCACCCTTATTATGTGTTAGCATTCACATGTCAGAGAGAACATTCAGCCTTTGGTTTTTGGGGATTGGCTTATTTCATTTAGTGTGATAGTCTTAGTTCCATCCATTTACTGACAAATGCCGTTTTTATTCTTCTTTATGGTTAATATTCCATTGTGTATATTGTTATGGGCACAACTTAATAACAGACTGATCACCACTGAGAAGTCCAAATTTGAGAGTCTTTATTAAGCCAGCTGACTGTCTCACACAATGCCCCAAAAAATGGCTATTGGGAGAACAGCCCCAACCACAGGGTTGTAGGGGTTCTTATATCAAAAATCACATTAATCATAAGTGTCTGTTGCTATGATTCAAAATTACACATTAACATCATGAGATCATCGACAGAGGGGAAAGTGGGACAAAATGACTCTGACCTAGGTACAAACTAAAGAATGATTACAAACATCCACACAATCACCGTTCACATGATACATTGTTTAGGAGCAATAGGAATCAAAAGAGAGCAATTCTTTACTACACAGGAGTTGCCATTGTATATTATTAAATATGTCACACTAAGTGATGATGGGCACGGAGGTGGAGTGTTCCCATGGGAGAAGCTTATTTCCTACATAACATGGAGTCTCAGAGCAAAATGGAGTCTGTTTAGTCATTTCCCTTAGAGTCTGGCCTATAACATTCTTGTGGAGTCAGATCTATCAGCCCATCACATTTTTGGTGTTAAGTTTTTTGAGTTCTTTGTATATCCTGGAGATTAATGCTTCACTTGAGGTGCAAGTGGCAAAGATTTTCTCCCATTCTGTTGGTTCTCCTTTCATGTTCTTGATTGTTTCTTTTGCTGTGAAGAGCTTTTTTGTTTGATACCATCCTATTTATTGATTCTTGCTTTTACTTCTTGTGCTTTATGAGTCCTGTTGAGAAAGTTGATTCCTAAGCCAACATGATGGAGAGTGGGGCTTAATTTTTCTTCTAGTAAGCCCAGGGTCTCTGTTCTAGTACCTAGGTCCTTGATCCATTTGAGTTGAGTTTTGTGCAGGGTAAGAGATAGGGGTTCAATCTTATTCTACTATATATGGATTTCCATTTTCCCCAAACCATTTGTTGAAAAGGTTATATTTTCTCCAATGTATGTTTATGGTGCTTTTGTCTAGTATGAAATAATTGTATTTACGTCGGTTTGTCTCTGTCTTCTACTCTGTTCCATTGGTCTTCATGTCTGTTTTTGTGTCAGTACCATGCTGTTTTTGTTACTATTGCTCTGGTATTGTGATGCCTCCTGTGTCACTTTTCTCACCAATGATTTCTTTGGCTATTCTGGGTCTCTTATTTTTCCAAATGAACTTTGTGACTGCTTTTTCTATTTTTATGAAGAACATCATCAGAATTTTAATAGGAATTGTATTAAATCTGTATTGCATTAAATTTGTATTGCATTTCTGGTAGTTTGGCCATTTGGACAATATTAATTCTGCCTATCCAAGAATATGGGAGATCTTTCCATCTTCTAAGGTCTTCTTCAATTTATCTATTTGGTGTTCTGTAGTTCTCATTGTAGAGGTCTTTCACCTCTTTTGTTAGATCGATTCCCAAGTGTTTTTTTTTTTTTAGACTATTGCGAATGGGGTAGTTTTCCTAATCTCTTTCCGTTGATTCACCACTGTTTTAGTCAGCTATTTCACTACTGTGATTTAAAGACCCAATCAGAAAAACTGTAGGGAAGGAAAAGTTTATTTAAGGGCTTACAGTTTCAGAGGTCTTAGTCCATAGAAGTCTGGCTCCATTCCTCAGGGCTTCAGGTGGGGCAGAACATCATGGCAGAAGAGTGGGGCAGAGGGAAGCAGCGCACATGGTGATTAGGAAGCAGAAAGAGAGAGAGAGAGGTCTCGAGAGAGAGGTCTCCACTTGCCGAATACAAATGTATATATCTCAGAACCATGACTCCCGTGAACCATTTCCTCCAGCCACACCTCACCTCCATCCAGTTACCACTCAGTTAATCCCATCAGGGATTCATTCACTGATTAGGTTAGGCCCAATCATTTCTCCTCTAAACCTTCTTGCATTATTTCACATGTGAGCTTTTGGGGGGTGGCAACACCACATCTAAACTATAACAATCACTGATGTATAGGAATGCAATTGATTAATGTGTGTTAATTTTATATCTAGCTATCTTGCTGAATTCATTTATAATTTTAAGAAGATTTTTGATAGAGTTTTCTAGGTCTTCTAAATACATGTCCTTGGCAAATAGGGATAGTTTGAGCTCTTCTTTTCCTATTCATGTCCCTTTAATTTCTTTCATCTAATTGCTCTGGCTAGGATTTCAAGGACTATGTTGAATAGAAGTGGTGGAAGAGGGCATTCCTGTCTTGTTCCAGTTTTCAGAGAGAATGCTTTCAATTTTTCCCCATTTAGAATGTTTTATTCTTAGGCTGGATTGTCCCTTTTGTTCCTATTATTATTTTCATTTCCAAAAGATTGAAAATAATAATTTATTTGAATTTAAACCCAAGTTCTCTGTTTAAATTACATATTAAAAATATGATGTAGAGAATATATTTTTTAAATAACCAGTAATAGCAATAAGAAAGATTGAAAGGGTAGGAGAACCAAGAATTCCTCAGGATCTAGTTTCTTGGCAACAATCTAAACAGATTTATCATTCCTCCTAGGAAAAACCTTTAATTTTATCAGAGGTAGGGAAAAATAGCTGCACTTCCTGAAGAAACTCAGAAAGCATTTTTTGAAATTAGGGATTAATAAAAAAGAGGGCAGGATGTGTGAGCACTAGGGCAAGGAAACCAGCCCTTAAGACCAAACTGTGAGGAAAAAGTCAAAGGACAGAAATCATCTTTTTAAAGGGTATTTCACTGATGTGAACTCAAACATTTAAAAAGGAAAAAAAAAAAAAAAAAAAGGTGGGGTTGGCGGATAGAGAAAAAAAGAAGAGAAACAAAAAAGGAAACTCTAAGATGTAATGTTTATGGTTTTAAAATAACCTTAAAATGTAAATTCCAATTTTATTTAAGAGGAAAAAGGAAGTTTTTAAACTGAGGTGATATTTAAAATAGTCCCACAGAAATAGAAAATTATTCAAAATGAAAAACTCATGAATCAGTATCATGCAATAAATGTTATCTTGCAGATACATTATGTATTAATAAAACCATTAAAAATAGCAAACCCATAATCAGGGAAAAGTAACTCACCTCAAAGCTTTGTACTTTTCAATTTGATGGAGATAAATGAAAACAGAACTTGACCATATGTACCAAAAAAAAAAAAAAAATCAAGCCAATGGATACCTGGAAATATAATAAATCAATTAAAATGTTTCTTTCTTTCTTGGTACTGGGGATTAAACCCAGGGGCTCTTTACCACTGAGCTATGTGCCCTGTCCTAAGTTGCTTAGGGCCTGGCTAGGTTGCCAGGCTGGTCTCAAATTTATGACTCTCCTGCCTCTACAATATCAGCCCAGTTCATTAGCAATGAAGAGGATCAAATAGGCTAAATCAACCCCTTTAAAATATTAGTCAGTAGCTAATATATATTGAATATTTGTCATTTATTGAGCACTTATTATATATTTATTGTAGGCATTGTGATAAATGTTTTGCAAACATTATCTCATTCAGTCTATCCAACAGTTCTTCAAGGTTGTCATGGTTAATTTGAATTGTCAACTTCATTGGCTTAAGAGATGCTGATGATTAAGAGGCTTCTGGGTGTATCATTGAGAGGTGTCTAGGAATGATTGGAATGTGGGAGTGTGAACTGAAGTGGAGACCCTCCCTAAGCGTGGGCAGCACTGCCCCACAGGATAGACTAAAAGTTGGAAGAACAAGGAAGCAGATACAGATGCAAGCTTAGCTCTTCTTGATTGCTGCTTCCATCATCTGAGGATATCAAACTCTTGCTTCTTCACTCTTCCAAAGTGAACTCTGCCAGTGATTCTCCAGGTAGTTTCCAGAAACCTTGGTTGATCCTTCTTGTTCTGGGGCTTCCACCTCTTGGACTATGCAGCTACTGGTTCTTCCAGCTCTCTAGCCCGCAGATGGCCATTGTGGACTATACAGCTTCTGGTCGTGTAAGCCAATCTAATAAATTCCCTTTTTATAATCATACTTCATGTTGATCCTTTTCCTCTAGAGAACCCTGACTAATACAAAAGTAGATGCATTTATCAGTATCATCCCCATTTACTAATGAGGAAACTGAGCCCCAGAGAGCTTCCCTAACTTGTTCAAAGATTGTACAACTCATCCAAGTAAACTTAGTATTTGAACCAGACAGCCCAACTCAAGGATCTAAATGTCAAGCCACTATTCTATGAACACTCTGCTAAGTGATCCTTATACAGTGGTGAAAAAGTACACATGGTTCCTGTACTCTTGGAGCTTAAATTAGTCTAACAATTTTTTTAAACTAAAATGATCAGAGCAAAAATATTGAATTAGAGTTGTTGCCCCTTAAGCTTGAAATTAAACCATGACTTCCTCACAGGCATTTTTCATATGAAACATAGTCAAATAAATTTCAGATTTCATTGAAAGAGGAATGTGAAAAATACAAGTTTGCCTCCCTGTTGTCAGAAGGACTCATTTGGAAGAATGCATTTTCTCACAGGCTTTGCTCTCCTCAGGTCTTTCAGAAGCCAGACTAGCTTCTTTAGAGAAAATGATGCTAATTTGTTAAAGCAAGAAACAAACCTAAGGGACTTTGTTGATCTTGTAGACTCAAATATATGAGAAACTTTGAGTCGTTTTCCTCTCAAATTTAATTTGAATAAAATGCCATTAGTTAGAATAAATGTCAGATTCTGGTGATATACATTTTTGTCTCACTTCTATGGATCCTTTTTCAGGGTTAAAATACTTAGCTTAGGTACTGAGGATCCTTGCTTTTAAGAGCTAGAAATGCTTATTTTCCGTTAGTTGTTTTAGATTATTCAGATAAATTTAACACTTAATGCTGTTTGCTCAGGCAATTGTAATTTACCTCTAAATGTGCTGTGCTTTGTTGGAATCAGGAGGAATGAAGAAGAATAATTATCTACAAAGTGTGAGCAGACACTAATCATTATTAAGGGCATTTTGTGCTGAGAAGGAGATGGGGAACACTGTTGTGTATGTAAGGGTTCTCATGTTCACTGATTCAGATTGATGGAATGTACTTTCCAAAAGAAGGGACCACAACCCAAAAAATTATGCTTATTACAATGCCCTTAGTCTTCTGATGTCCAAATAATCCAGTCCAGGAACGCTAGTCTTATGAGTTCAGAGCACACTTTCAGTCTCAGAGATATGACCTCCTTCATGAAGCTATTTTGAGTGGTGATTTTCATGAGCTATGACTGAAATATATCTCATTATGCACTTTTCAATGAAACTAAAACTTACATTTCATTGAATTAACTTCTGAACATTGTCAGCCTAGATACAGATGTTTTATATGGCTATACTTTATTTATTTTAAAAAGTTTCTCCTAAATTATAGTATTTTGTTATGCATTATATATTCTTCTAAGTAGCCATTTTCTTTGAAGAAAGCAAGTTTAAATATATAAAACAATGATTTGAAACTGCACTTCCATTATGTTTTTATAAGCCAATCCCTAAAAACCAAAGGCCAAACATTCTTTATGATAGGTGGATGCTAACACACACAGTGGGAGGAGGAAAATAGAAATTCAGTGGATTAGAAGGGGTAATGATCAAAGTTTCTCAACATATTGGGCAATAGAAAGAAATGCAGGAATAAATCAGATACCAACACTGAGATAAAATTGCAACTGCACCCACAACCTGAGTGTCAAATGTTTATGTTTTTCAAATAGGTGCATTTTTTCAGAGTTGCTGACTTTCTCTTTTTTTAATTTGTTTTTTTATTTTAACAGACTGCATTTTGATTCATTGTACACAAATGGGGAATGACTTTTCATTTTTAGGGTTGTGCACCTGCATTTATTTCTATTGCCCAATGTTGAGAAACTTTGATTCATAGAGATAAATCGTAAGAATAGATGGTTAACTATGGGTGACCACAGCTGTGTATTTCAAAATAGCTATAAGGAGGATTTTGAATGTTCCCAACACAAAGAAATGACAAATGTTTGAGGTGAAAGGTATGCTAATTACCCTGATCCGATCATTGCACATTGTATACATGTGTTGAAATGCCACGCTGTGCCCCATAAATATGTATAATCATTATGTGTCAATTAAAGATTTAAAATTAAAGAAAGGGGGATGAAGGGAAGGGAGAGGGGCTAGGAATAAGAAAGACAGTGGAATGAATCCAACACAACTTTCTTATGTACATATATTGGTGCAATCACTCTGGAAAACAGTATGGAGATTCCTCAGAAAACTTGGAATGGAACCACCATTTGACCCAGTTATTCCGCTCCCTGGTTTATATCCAAGAGACTTAAAGTCAGCATACTATAGTGATGTGGCCACATCAATGTTTATAGTGATTCAATATACAATAGCTAAGGTATGGTACCAACCAAGGGACCCTTCAACAGATGAATGGATAAAGAAAACGTACTCTATGTACACAATGGGATATTACTCAGCCATAAAGAAGAATGAAATTATGGCATTTGCCAGTAAATGGATGGAACTAGAGACTATCCTGCTAAGTGAAATAAACCATCCCAAAAATCCAAAGGCTGAATGTTCTCTCTGACATGCTAAACACACTAACACACAATAAGCAAGGGTGGGGGTAAGGAAGAATAGAAGTTCATTAGAATAGACAAAGGGGAAGGGAGGGGAGATGGGAATAGGAAAGACAGTAGAATAAATTAGACATAATTTCCTATGTTAATATATGAATGACCAGTGTAAATTCACATCATGTTCAACCACAAGAATGGGAAGTTATACTCTATGTACATATAATATGTCAAAATACATTCTACTGTCATGTATAACTAAAAAGAACAAATTTTTAAAAATTTGAAAAATCATGTGTCATGTTGTACTTTGAATTAAGTACTTGAACATTTTCCCGCAATGCTCCTAAAACAGAACCACTATATATAAATCTTGGGCAAGGGAAATAAGAGTATAGTGTGCTCCTTTAAATTGGAAATGTTCTGTTTCAAATTAAGACATAGACATGAATGGTCTGGTAGTTTGCATAATACAAAAAAGAAAAAATGAAGGATGGAAGTACAATAAAGCTCTTGGGGCTCTTTCTCAAGGGAAATTACCAAAAAATTGTAGTCAAGCAGGGCAGCCTGGAGTTCTTAGTGTGAAAGTCTATGGAATTCATAAGCTCTTGGAAGAAAGATGCAGCTTATTCATCTTCACTGAAATGTATTAGAAATTCTGTGATGATTTATGGCAAAGGGAGTATAGATTTGTTTTCAAAGGAAATGAAAATTATTTGGAAATTTTTACCATTGAAAAATACTTCAGTGCACAAGAGTGTGGACTTCCTTTGTCACTCTACATAGGTTTCTTTTGCTGTTTTCATTTTATTTTACATCAATATTGTCTATTTGTTGCTGTGTAAAACTACATAACATAGTTCCAAATTAGCTTATAGGAAAAGTTCTATCCTGAGCTTTAAAAAAGATCAGAAAGGAGATTTTCGTGGGCAGAAAGAACAATTGCCAAGTCAGTTCTCAGCTGCGGAAGAAAAATCCATCAATGAAGAATGAAGATGACTATCTTCTTTTGAACTGAAGTATTTGGCATCCTAAATCAGAAGGCCAGGATGCAGCCTTAGGAAGACCTACGAGGGAGTTCGCTGTTATGCTCTGGAGAAGGGATTATGTGCTTATTTTTGGTGACTAGTGATATTGGCATCACAGACTGGGAGGAGATAACATTTTTGAGATAAAGAGTTACATGTCCCATTGTATTAATTTGTTCATCAATGTTCAAATACCCAGTCTTTGAAATTGTAAAATAATCAGTGATATTGCCTGCTTTCTGACCAAACTCTTGCTGGTAGAAAAACAGTTTCTAGGACTTTCTTAATTTTTTTGGAGAAAAAAATCCATCCTTTCCTGGTAGGAGTCCAGAGGGAGGCCCATGAGAGCTGAGAGAAGAGGACATGGGGGATGTTGGTCGTTAGCTAGAAAGGGCAGAACCCATACTGAAACTCAGAGTTTTTCCAAGTGCAGTATTGCCTTGCTGTCTATACCTTATTGCTACTCAAGTGACAAATGAAGAAATTATAACACAGTATGAATATTTTAATATTTCAATTGCTTGATATTTAATCAGTATTGCTTATACTATAAAATGTTTCTTACATATTTTGACATTCTCACTAGGTAGCAAATACAATCTTTTCTCCAGTCCATCACACTATTTTTCTAACTGGGCATTGTAAGATTTTTGCGAGATAGTTGCTTCAATGACAATTCTCTTAAAAGCCATGGTAACTTTTTAAAAAATTTTTAAAATTTATTCTAATTAGTGGTACATGACAGTAGAATGCATTTATACATTTTGATAGATCACACATAAATGGAGTGTAATTTCCCATTTTTCCGATTGTACATATTGTCAGATCACATTGGTCTTGCAGTCATGTTCATGGTTAACTTTTGAAACGCAGTCACCAAATCCAGTTACCACTGCTCAGCCCTTCTCTTTTGTGAAGTGCTGTGCTCATGCTTCTCAACTCTCCATCTATTCTTTTCTGGCTTCTTGTTTTCCTTCTATACCTGATTTCTGTCTGTAGTTGTCCTCCTTTAACCTGCATGGACCCCCCCGGCACCCACCCATCAGTGATACTTAAATATCCACACTTTTAGCCATTGGATCATTCTGATGGCCCTCAAGTATTCCTTAAGGTTTTTCCTGAGCTCCAGATCAACTCAGAATCTTGAACAGAATATATACTCACTAAATACTTCTTAAATTTCTATTGGTTTACTAAGCATCTTATTTGTTCAACAAACTTTTACTGTATGCCAGTTAAGTGCATGGAATACTCTGGGGGTTCAGGATCATTGAATAAAAGAAAGTTACTGCCCACATGGACTTTACATTTATTTATTTTTAAATTGACAAAAAAGAATTGTATATATTTACCATGTACAACAGGATTTTGAAATATGTATACACTGTGGAATGGCTAAATTGAGCTCATTAGTATACATTAACTCAAATATTTATTTTTTGTGGTGGAAGCACTTAAAATCTACTCAGGAGATTGACTAGATTTTCAAAAATATAATACTTTGTTATCAAGTTGATCGTCACTCTATCATAGTTCTCTTGAACTCATTCTTTCTAGCTTAGTAAAATTTTGTATTATTTGGCCAGCATCTTGCCAGATCCCTCTGCTGCAAAGTACCTAGTAGCCAACCTTCTACTCTCTGCATCTGAGATCGAATTTTTTAGATTCTGCATGTGGTACTTGTCTTTCTGTGTCTGGCTTATTTCACTTAATGTGATCTCCAGTTTCATACATGTGGTTGCAAACGACAGAATTTCCTTCTTTTAGAAAGCTAAATGGAATTCCATTGTGTGTATATATCACATTTCTATATCCATTCATCCTTTGGATACTTAGTCTGATTTCATACCTTGGCTATTGTGAATAGTGCTTCAATTTAACATGGATGTGCACATGTCTCTCTAACATACTGATTTTATTTCCTTTTGATATTTTCCCAATAATGAGATTGCAACTTTTTAGTGGTAGATAAAAGACCATAAGGCATAACATCAAAAATGTAAAAATTAGATTTTGTGTGACAAACACTATGAAAAGGAAAATGACAAGCACAGGATAAAGGAGCCTGAGAGAGCCATGAGGATGGGTGGGCTGGTTACACTTTCCAATTGAATGGTCAAGGTTGGTCTTGCTGAGAAGAAAACATTTGTGATGATCTTAAAGGACATGAAAGAATTACCCCTACCATTGCCTGAAAGAAATGTATTTCAAGGAAAGGAAGAGCCATTGCAAAGATCTTAAGGTACAAATGTGCATGGTATGTCCAAGGAACAGTGATGGGGATCAATCAGAGAGGAAATGAGAGGTCAGTGTATGTAGGGCCTTGGCAGCTTTTGGAAGGACTTTGGATTTTACACTTTGTAAATGGAGAGTTATTGGAGAGTTTTGAGGATAGGAATGACAAGACATATTTTACATAACTAAAGCATCATTCTGGCTGTTGTGCTAGAATATATAGAGTATATAGTGATTAATTTAAAATATTGACCCGACTAGATTAAGAAGCACCTAGAGAAATGTTAAAGCACTATATCTGGTATGCCTGTGCAGGTGCTTGCAGAGGAGGTAGGCATGTGGGTTGGTGGGCTGAGTAATGAAGACAACAAAAAGGTACAATAAAGACAATTTTTTCTCTGACCTGAAACTGGAACACACTTCTTTTCTAAGAGGACATCAGAGTTCCAGGCTGTTCAGCCCTCAGACTCCAAAACTCCAACCAGCTCTCCAGTTTTTCAGGTTTTAGCCTCAGACAGAAGATTATACTATCATCTTCCCTGGTTCTGAGGGTTTTAAACTTGCTCTGCTCCAGGCTACCAGCATCCCATAATTTCCAGCTTGCAGACAACCTGTTATGGAATTTCTCAGCCTCCATAATCACATGAGCATATTCCCCTAAGAAATCCCTTCTTTATCTTTCGTCGATCTATACACACACACATACATACTTACATGTGTACAGATAGCCTACTTGTTCTGTCCCTCTGAAGAACCCTAATACAGGGTGGTAAAAGCAAAACTAGAGAGACTAGTTATAAAGTTATACAGTAATTCAGGCAAGGTGTAATAGTGACTTGGATCAGTGGTAGTAGTAGGATTGATGAGAAGTGGGAATGTTTTGGATATAATTCAAATGTAGAGCCATTAGAATTTCCTGATGTATGAAATATATTTACCCTGAGCAACTAAGAATTGCCATCAGTTGGGAAGGCTGCATGTGAAAGAGGTTTGATGAGAAAGATCAGAAGAAGTTACATAGCTATGTTAAATTTGAACCAGTAATTTCTCTCTCCTCTATCCCCAAAACATCTTTTATTTTTTAAAGAATATTTATTGTCTTGGCGAGGATGTGGGGAAAAAGGTACACTCATACATTGCTGGTGGGGTTGCAAATTAGTGCAGCCACTCTGGAAAACAGTGTGGAGATTCCTCAGAAAGCTTGGAATGGAACCACCATTTGACCCAGCTATCCCACTCCTCGGCCTATATCCAAAGGACTTAAAATCAGCATACTACAGAGATACAGCCTCATCAATGTTCATAGCTGCTCAATTCACAATAGCCAGATTGTGGAACCAACCTAGATGTCGTTCAATTGATGAATGGATAAAGAAACTGTGATATATATATATAATGGAATATTACTCAGGCATAAAGAATGATAAAATTATGGCATTTGCAGGCAAATGGATGCAATTGGAGAATATCATGCTAAGTGAGATAAGCCAATCTCAAAAAACCCAAGGACGAATGATCTCGCTGATAAGCGGATGATGACACATAATGGGGGGTGGGAGGGGTTAGTGTTAGGGTTAGGGTTAGGGTTAGGGAGGGGGGCAAGAATGGAGGAAGGAAGGACTGTATAGAGGGAAAAGAGGGATGGGAGGGGTGGGGGGAAGGGAAAAATAACAGAATGAATCAAACAACATTACCCTATGTAAATTTATGATTACACAAATGGTATGCCTTTACTCCATGTACAGAGAAACAACATGTATCCTATTTGTTTACAATAAAAAAAGAATATTTATTGTCTTTTATTATTCAGTATATTATCCTTTATTATATCACTCCTTAACTATTTATGCATGTGTCACAGCTTCCTTCTAGAATATATGCTCTGTGAAAGCAAAGGTCAGACATGACTCATCTCCGTGTTACGTTAACAAATAGGACAGTTTTCTGAATTTTGGAAGTGCTCAGGATGTGCATGCTAATTTGAATTATTGGTTCCCTTTATTGCATTTTTGGCTTTAAAACTGAAGTTAATGAATTCAAAGTTACTCTTGTCACTTGATTTTCTCAGTTGTTCATTTACTACAATAGATAATAAATCGTAAGAATAATTTGAAAACACCAAAATATAGTGCCTTGATTGAAATTCCTCATTTTTTTTTCTTTCTTAAAAATCTAGCCCTCATTCTGTCCCCTCCTCCAAGGTCAGTGATTGTCAACTCTTTCCCCACTCCAATCTCTCATTACTATATGTACCAGTAAAACTGCTGGCTCACCTCTAATTCAAGTTAACCAGATGGTTTCTAAACTGAAAGTCTTTTTAGTCATTCAATTTAAGAATAACATTGGTTTAAAAATGATTATTTTTACTCTTCTCAATGGGTTCAATATATTAGATTTCCCCTTTTCTCCTTTGTTTTCTTATTGATTTAATCTCTTTTCACTGTTAATTTAGTTGAGCAAATCAATGACAAATGGTTGCTTCAAAATTATTTTCAATGGTATTATAAGCAAAGATTGTCAAAATGCATTTAAAATAAATATTTTAAAACTGAATTCAGGTTAGTCACTATTTGAACAAAGTTATGGAATACCAATTTTGTTATCTTGCATTTCTAGATTCTAGCTGAGAATTTTAGAATGTGAGGCTGTCAATAAGAAGCAAATCCAAACACATACTAAGAGATTTTTTTTTCATTGAGATGACATATTCTAGTTTGACATATAAAAACTGTCACTTGTTCATAAGACCACTGACAAATTCATTGACATAAAGCAATAGTTTTATCTTAGTGGACTCTTAGAAGGGAGAAATGCAATGTCCTCTAATTGCAATGAGTATGTCAGTGTTGGTATTTATCCATCATTTATTTTCCAACCATAGGTATTTTTGTTGTCTGTTTTTACCAAAAATCACTTGTGACTGCTCATACTTCACATTCAGCAAGTATTTACTGAGTGCTCATTATATCCTGATACTAGCTTCATACTTTTATGGTGTTAACTTAATGTGATTTCACAATAATCTTGCAGGTAGTTATTGCTAGTCCTATTTTTTGGAATGGAGAGATTGCAGTCTAGGTAGGTTGTGTGACAGGTAGTAAGTGGGATTCTTGGCTCCATGAGGGGAATGTCTGTTATGCCTCATTTAGTGCCGGAATTTCAGGAATTAACACGGAGGCATTTGTATTTTAGTAAGTATGGGTTTGATGAGTGAATGAGAGTAAGTAAGGGAAAAAATCTGAATTCAAACAGAACCCTTCTAATGACAAGAACTGTATTATACGTCCTGTACTGTAAGAAATGTGAAAGCGTTTCAATATCATTAAAATATTTTAACCGGAAAAAAATATTTTAATGGTTTTATTATAGAGCTAACGAATGGTCATAGTAAAGATCTAATGGCTTAAAGTAGTGTGCTATAAGAAATCCTCTGTGCCCTGTAGTGGAAGCAGCCATAAAATTAGGGGTGTGTCTTTCCACACAATAGGGGCATGAATACATACCTAGAATAAGGTTTTTCAGAGAAGCAGAACTAAAAAGATCAATGTTGAATCTCTATATCCAGACATTTTACATTTTCAAGTCTTCTTTTACACTACATGGTAGAGTTTTAAACCTTTTCTCTTGGATAAATATTAAATTTGTTCTCTTGGTTTTATATTTTTGGTTATTATTTTAATAGTATTATTTTTATATTTAGCTTTCTAATAATTTTTTATAGAAAGGAAAACTATTGATTGATTTTTGTAGGTTAATTTTACAAATGAATCCCTTACTGACTTTTCTTATCATTTTATATAGTTTTTCCCCTTATTTTTTTCAAGTACATAATGATATCATCATATATAGTGAAAATTTTTTCCCTTCTGTGCAGTTTACACATCTTACTTCTTATTTCAATGCATGGGCTCACTCTTGCAGACTAATAAGTACCATGCTCTTATTTGACCTCCTGACCTTGCTGTTAGCATACACAGGATTTCCTCTATTATTTTATGTATCCATGAAAACATTACTTTGGGGTTTAATTTATAGTATTATGTCACATCAAGATATTTTCCACCCCTTTTTCTAATTTACTATTTAAAAATTTTAGATTTGAAAAATTTATAAATTTTGTTCCATGCCTTCTGAGTAATTTGATATAATTTGATCAATTGATTGAGGATATTATAATAAATTTCCCATGTTGGACAATTATTTCGCAGTGGAGATGAATCTAAATGTGCTATGGTGTATTATTTTTTAATGTACCTCTTATTTCTGTTTGTGAATTTATTTACTAACTAATGTCAATATTCTTTTTTTTTTTTTAATACTGATTGAACCTGGAGCACTTTATCACTGAGATACATCCCCAGTTCTTTTTATTTTTTATTTTGAGGCAGAGTCCTTGAACTTGTGATCTTTCTGCCTCAGCCTCCCAAGTCATTGAAGTTACAGGTGTGTGCTACCACGCCCAGCACTTATGTCAATAGTCTATCATGATAAAAATGTCAGTTTACAGTTTGCTCTTTTGATGCTGCAATGTTTTGCTGATCTGTTTCATGCAAAATTTTTAATTGATCCAATTCATTTTTGACTGCTGCATAACTTTTCACAAATAAGCCAGAATTTGTATAATCATTTCTTTGTTGAAGGTTATTCAAATCCTTCTCTTCTGTTTTTTCTTTAAGAAAATTTGCCATTACTAACCATAACCGCTTTGTCTAACAATGCTGCACTACAATCCATATACATATCTCCTTGTGCATGTGCAATGTTTCATGGGTCAGATGTCTAAAAGTGGAGTTGCAGAGTCATGAATTGTACGCCCTAAAGCAGGAGCTGCCAAACTGACCTGACAGGTGGCTGTAACAATTCATTGACATTAGTAATGACCATCCATTTCCCACACCTATACCTACAGCTCACCTAAAGTATTTTTTATTTTTGTTAATCTCTGTGAGAAATTTTCCCAAACTGCTTTAGCAGGGTTTAATTTCCTTTTTAACTAGCAAGATTGCTCTTTGGGAACTTTCTATTCATATCCTTTGCCTATCTTTATATTGAATTCTTTTTCTTATTAATTTGAGGAGTTCTTTATGATTTTTGCATTTTAGTCTCTTGCCAGCTATATATTGTGCAAATATTCTTCTTTTTGTTTTTCTCCTTTTTACTTTGTTGTCAAATATTTAAAATTTCATGTTGTTAAACTTAGTCTTTCATTTTACAGTATTTTCCCTATTTACTATTAAACCCTTCTCTACTACCCTGAAGGTAATAAACTTATTCTACCCCATTTTCATCCAAAATATATATAATGTATTTTTAAAAATATTTTGTTAGTTGGCAATGGATCTTTATATATTTATATGTGGCGCTGAGAATCGAACCCACTGCCTTAAACATGTTAGGCAAGCGACTTGCCTTTGAGCCACAACCACAGCCCCTACAGTGTATTCTTATATAGAGTATTTACATGTAGATTTTAAATTTATTGGGTCTTTCTGTTAATGGTGTAAAGTAAGAACCTAACTTTAATTTTCCCAACTGTTACCTAGTTCATTTATTGACTAGTTCATTCTTCAAACTAGGTCTTTTTCTGTTTGTTTGTTTGTTTCATAAAGCAAGATCTATTGTAGATTTTAAATTATCTAAAGGTATTAAACAGGGATGAAATGAGTAACCACAATTTTATGTGAAAATCTAGGATCACCTTTAAAAAACTTTTGTTTTCAAGTTTGCAGCGATGGCAGTAATGGCTTTTGAATGTGTAATTTGTTCTTTTCTTTTGTTTTCCTGAATGTAAAACCATGAATCTGAGCTGCCTAGGGGGACAGTGAGGATTAGAAATTATTACACAAGAAATGGTGGTGGGGGCCACCAAGAGACTCGTAGCTACTGATGTGTGAGGAGCAGGAAAATTGTCTTGCTAGCCAGGCCATTGACTTGAAGAAAGATTTTACAAAGACTTTCATCTCCCCCTCCAGTGTGTCAACAACTGAGCCTACGGCTTTTAGTTCATAGTTCTCTGAAATAGTTAAGGGAAAAAAAAATCTATTTTTAAAATCAGAAGACTAGAAAGAAATAGGCTATATATAACTCAGGGAAAGACATTCTAGATATCTTCCATCCTCTCTGAGAATTCATTCTCCATCTTTCTTCATACTCTTGGCAGAGATAGAGGACCTACCTGGACCTCATCAACAGCTCCCACCCTCTGGTTTCTGGTTGAGATCCATCAAAAGGGAAGATCTTTATCTCTGAGCTTTCTCTCCCAGCAGATGGTCCTCTCCCCAACAGAGACCCCTTTATATGTAAAAAGCATTGAGAATCCTAAAGGTCTTTTTTCTCTGTGTTGTATTTCCTCGTGCTTAGTGTATTAGAAGTCAATACTAAGAAAGGTTAAAAATATTTGTGTATTAATTCATTGTAGGTATCAATAATAGAGGCTGTGGATGTGGCTCCATGGTAGAGCACATGCCTACCATACACAAGGCCATGGATTAGATCATCAACAATGCAAAGAAAAAAAAAAGCCAAAGATAAAGTCATTACATATTAACACAAACAGTTTAAAAATAGTTTTATACCAAACTAAAACATCAGTGAGAAGAGTGGCCTTGTTTTATGATTATATGTGTATATTAATAAATGACAAGACAGGCATGGTGGCTCAAGCCTGTTATCTCAGCAGCCCAGGAGGCTGAGGCAGGAGGATAGCGAGTTCAAAACCAGCCTCAGCAATGATGAGGCACTAAGCAACTCAGTGAGACCCTGTCTCTGAATAAAATATAAAATAGGGCTGGGGATGTGGCTCAGTCATTGAGTGCCCCTGGGTTCAATCCTGGTACCAAAAAAATAAAAACCCAGACAGATTCTTATATCTGTTTCTTCATTCTGTTGTAATATTAAATGTCATGTAGTCTCTGGGAAACTCCACATTTTAGTATATTATTGTGAAAATAGCTTTGGCTCTTGCTATGGTTTAGATATGGTATGAGTGTATTCCCCAAGGATTTAAGGATTTGTATGTTGAAATTAATCCCACAGTGAGGTACTGAAAGGAGGATCTCAATTCAACTATAAAGTTTAGTGGAGTACTGTTAGGAGGCAATTAGGATTAGATAAAGTCATTGGGGTGGAGCTCCCAGTGTACATCTTGGCGGCTTTTGTAGAAGAGGGACAAAGACAAGAGGATACACACACATTTACTCCCTATTTCTTGCCCTATGCCACTTTGGGACCCTTGTCAACAAGAAGACCACCTTCAAAAAAAAAAAAAAAAAAAAAAGAAGGCCACCTTCAGATGAGCCTTCTCCACCAGAAGTGAGCCAAAATGAACCACTTTTCTTTATGAATTTACCCAGTATTTCATTATAGTAAATGAATTAAATACAAATTCACAGATCCCTGAAATGGTCTTAGGTCCTCAGACCACATTCTGGAGATATTGTTCTAAATTCTGCCACAGCTTTGAACATTTACATCAAAGTTTCTTATGTGAACGTGCCACATATTTCCTGCTGTGCCCTTGTCAGATAAATGCATGCTATCTGGATACTAAGAGACAATTCCCAGGGGATAAAGGGGGGGGCAGATGTGTGAGGAGAAACAAAGGTTCTAATTATCTGTTCTCAGAAGACAGACCTGTTGCAAATCAGTTTAGGATGCAGCTACATCAAGGAAAACCAGGTGGTCCTCTATGACTGGCAGGAAGAGGACCTGATGTTTGTCTTTTCCAAGTGTGCCTTATTTTTTGTGTCATGCGTGGATGCTGAATTGAGAGCCAGTAGGCCTAGGCTGCCTTAGATAGAGGTTCCTTTTGGGTAATTGGGCCTGGGGCAGGGCAAAGAAAACAATGGGTGTCTGAGGTGCCCACCAGGAAGTGCCAAGGGAGTTTGCTCCTGAGGAAGCTCCTGGGCTCTTATCAAAGTGAGAGAGACATACCCTAGTGCAGAATTCTTTGTGAATGTTAGGCAAACCTGTAGACAAGGAGCAGCCACCCTTGACCAGCAGAGGCAGATGATACTGCCAGCAAACCCTGAATGTTTCCTATTTCCAAAAGGATGTGAAAGTCACTTCCTTTCCCCATCCATCCAGTTACCTTTCTTAGGAAGAGAACCAAGGAAAGAGAAGGTTGAGAGAAAAACAACTTGTCCCTAGAATATACTAGGTATTTCCTGAATGCACTGTCTAAATGATTACATCTTAATGACTGTTAAAATGGGATTGTATATTTCTGGTTAGTATGATTACTTGGAAAGGAAACCAGATTAATTACAGAAAACACAAAGGAGTTATATTTTGCCACACACATGTACAAAAATTAGGACTAATACATTGCCATTTTGATATGAGACTATCTCTACAGGTCCCTAGCCTTCTTATCTAATCTCACTAGTGCTCAAGGGTCCTATTTATAAATGACAGTCCCATAAATGGTGACAGAAATTTTACTGCCTTAGATTGGTCCCTTAACCCAATGCTGGAGGAAAAGTGCAGAGTGCCCAGGGCTGCTGTCTAGCCTGATCTAGGATGTTTAATTCCTGACCTAATGTCTGTGAAGTACAGACTACCATTCCATGCAGCATCACAGAGACGGTTCTTGATTTTGGCGTGGTCCAAGTGTTGGTGAATTCAATCTGCTGAATTAGAGATCCACAAACACTGGGAGTGGTGGAGAGTAGGATGGTTTAAACCTAAAGACTCTAAAAGACGTTGCTGCCTGCAGTCACTTTACTGATTTCACCAGTGACTGTGTAAGAGACCTGGGAAAATCCCTCATTTCTCAGCTTCTTAGTTCCTGTGTCGATCAAAGGGAGAAAGGATTATCGGAATGTTTACAAACTTCCATGGCCAGAATTAGTCATTTAACTGTGGTTGAAGGCAGAAGTGGAGATGAACCAGGAAAATGGATTTATTTTTAGTCAACATAGTTTTTACTAAAGGTAATTTTCTGCATAAAAGACGTTTGTACTTGACTTTATTAAAAATGTGTAATTTAGGAGAGTGGATTTTAAATGAGCCAAAAACGAATTGTAATCTGGAAAAAAGAAGCATCACATTAGACGAAAATAGGGGAGCAGTATTATTCTAAGCAGAAAAATGGTAATATTCAAAATAGCAGCAATAAGGTAAGGTCTTCACAGTTATTTAGGCCAGTCTCTCAGTATGCTTATCATTAATCAGTATGGGTCTGTCTTAATTCTGTGACTTTTTTACGTTAAGCCAGTTCCACTGGATTCCATACCTACTATGAAAGAGACAACCTAGGGAGATGTATCTGTGCTCCTGGTCTCAAACAGGATAACTCAAGATGCTTTGGACTTTCAGAAACTTGTGATAAGCAGAATTCTAAAGTCCTCCCCCTTCCCTCAAGATATTCCTGTCCTTTCCTTACTCAGTCAACAGCTAATGGAGGCACAGGTGTAAAAGGACTTTGTGGATGTAATTAAATTTTCTAATCAATTTACTTCAATATAAGGGCATTTTTTCCTGAATTATCTAGATAGTCCAAGTGGAAATACATGAGTCCTTAAATCTAGAAGCAGCAGAAGAGTCAGTAAGAGAGATGAGCTGAAGGGGAGATTTGAAGCACAAGAAAGACTTGATCTGCCGTTGTTGACTTTGAAGAAAGGAAGGGGGCTCTGAGCCAAGGAAAGTGGGTAGTCCCTAGAAGATAATGGAGAGCTTAGGCCTACAAGGGCACAGAGCTTAATTCAGCCAACAATCTGAATGAATTTGGGAGCAGATTCATTTCCAGAGCCTCCAAAAAGGAACACAGCCCTGCCAACACTTTAATTCAGTTTTCTGAGTCTTGAAGCCAAGGAACCAGCTGAGCCACTCTGTGCCCAGACTTCTGGCCCACAGGCACTGGGAGATAATACATGTCTTTTTAAAAAATTAGACTTTATTTTTAGAGCAGTTTTGGGTTCACAGCAAACTTGAATGTATGGTAAAGAGATTTTCCACGTATCCTCTATCCCCACACATGAGCATCCTCCCCCTTTATCAACCTCCCCCACCTGAGTAGTACATTTGCTTTAATTGATGAACCTGGATTACACATCATGATCACTCAGAGCCAATAGTTTAAATTAGGGTTCAATCTTGGTGGTATGTTTGGACAAATGTAGAATGCTATGTATCCAACATTATAGTATCAAACAGGGTACCTTCACTGCCTTGGGTCTTGTTTTAAGCAGTTGTTTGTGGTAATTTGTTATGACAGCAATAGAAAACTAACATAAAACTCAGCTCAAACTGGCTAAAAATCTAGATAAATTAATTTCAATTAAATAGATACAGTGCATAATAATTAGATCAGAGTTAAGGAAAGTGTTGAGGTTGATTGATTCTGTAACACAATGGTGTCATCAAGAACTGAGATTGTTTCCATCTCTCTTCTCTGTCAGCTGGTGTTTCCTGTATCCTTAGTCTTTTAAAAGAGATGACTGCAGCAGTTCCAGACATTATATCAAACATAAAAATATGTATAGAAGAGAGATAACTTCTATTTTCTTTATGAATGACAATATCCCTCAAATGACCACTGTATCTGAATTGCCTTTTGTTTCCCAATTTTCATCTTTCCCTTCTTCAAAAACAAACCCCAAATTCTTAGCTGAGTACATGACTTCCTAGGATATTGTTTCAATTGATTTTGAAATCATGGCTAGGCATGACCATGTGTCTGTATTCTAACTCCTGGGATATAAGAAAAGTTGGGAGTAGCTCTTTATAGGGGCATATTCATTTTCACCTTTTCTTCTGTTGACTGGTTGGGAGGTGAATGTAATAACTGGAGCTCCACTAATGATCTTAAAGCAATGACTGGCAATGGTAATCATGCAGGGTGGAGCAGCAAGATGGAAGGATGACAATTAGGTCTGGGCAATGACCTTCAGACTTTGTGAACATGTTTAAGGTTTTCATGTTTCTTGAAGTTGAACCCAGTCTCAACTAATACACCCATAAAGCTTCCAGCATGGATCTGACAAAAGGGATGAATGTCCATGATCAGTTGAGACTACCTTTTCAGTATGTAACAGAGGCTGAGGAGTTCACCCTATTGTCCATGCTAGGAGGCCAGTGGAGGTAAGTCATGGATTAATAGTCTAGTCCTCAAATTGAGCCACACTTTCAGGGAATACATTGCAGACTTTGAAATAAACTTGTATGTACAGTTCCTTATAAAAGCAGTTTTTGACCCAGTGTAAACTTATTGGAGAATATTATTTTTATTCTCATCGAGTGGCCAAGTTGGGAAACTCATTAACCAGGGATTGAAATGACAATGTAATGTGTCCTGGTTTGAGTTCCCTAGAAGGTGAATTAGTGACGAGCACTTAAATGCAAGTGGTTTATTTAGGAAGTTCAGGAAAAAGTTTTAGTGGGAGTAGAGTAAATAAAATAGGGAAGGAAAGGGAGTTGATAAAGGGTATTTATCAAGTCAGTTACCATAGAGGGCACTGGACCGGGGCCACATTGAATTGCTACCTACAAGTTATCCTACCCAATTCCCTCACTGTGCAGGAGCTGCACATAGTGATAGATCACTTGCTTGAAAGACCAAGGTCCATACCTGTGTCTTCCTACTTTATGCTGCATAGTGTTGGGATCAAGGGCGGGGTGGGGAAACTTTTGTTTCCTATTAATTTCCAGTTAACACTTTGTCCTCTGATTTGGACAATTGATGTTTTAAAATTATACAAATACAGCTTTATGTACTCTCTACTTCTGGAAACTCCTAGTGGCCCCCCATATCCATATTCTAGAGCTTCCTTTGGTCTAGAACTCCAGAATTTTTTTAGGACTTTGATTAAGAAGAAAGTGTGAGGTGGCTTAGGTTAAACAGAACAAGCAGAAATAGCTTTGAAGTTACTTACAGATTGAACTGTGTTTGAGAACTCTACTGAGGGAACTTTCATGACTGAAAAAGGCAATTTGCACTGGAACAGGAATTTATTCTGTTGCATTGATTGTGTAGTTAGTGGCCATCTCAAAATGTCTAATTGTTATGACTGAGTTGTTGGTTTTGAAAGGTTCAACATGCTTCATTTCACAGAGGTGGGGTTTTCCCAGGAACAAATCAGTCTGGTGATGTTTCTCGATTTTGGTTACGAAGTGATAATGTCTCCCTTTTGCACAGGCTTTGTTCATCCAGACTACTGCTTAACGTTTGTCTTGGAATTGGGTCCTTGGGAGGTAGATCAGTTGGGTAAATGTTATTATCCCCATTTCAGAGACTGAGAGATGAAATGAGGGCCTGAAGGCATCTGTCCCAGTGATGGAGCTGGGATAGCAGCCAGGGCTCCTCTGACAAGAGGGCTCCTTAAGTGCCATTTAGATTGGCCTTATACTCAATTAGTTTCAGAAATGTTTTCATGCTTGCATTTATGCCCTTGATCTCAGTGAAATAAGGCGAAGGGCGTGAATCAGTTTATCTTTTGAGGCTGCTTTCGGTTATTTGTTCTCTTTATCTATGCATATATATTACAATTAAAGAAACATTGTGGCTTTGGAATCCCATGAATCTGGGTTCAAACTGCTAATTATTCAATGAGTGACCTTGCCAGTCACATAACACGACTCAGATTTGGTTTCTTCATCTATAAAAGGGGGTTGCTGTGAGGATTATGTATGGTAAATGATGCAGACAATTCAGCACCATGCTTGAGTATTCCATGCCCAACCTAGGGAAAGTCCTGCCAATTCTATCTTTGAAATATCGTGTATCTAGAATGAACCATGTTCACTACTTTTTGCTACCACCTCAGTGGAGACCATCATTGTCCCTCATGTACTATAGATGCTGGCTCCTGTCTAAACTGTTCCCACCTGTGTCTTTCCTCTACTCTATTGTTGGTACAGAGCCCACAGTGAGTCTTTTAAATTGCCACTAGATTAGAGAGAAACGCAAAGCCTCTGATGGCTTCCCATATCACTCAAGTCTGAAGTCCTTACTGTTGGCTAGAATCCTGCATGATCTGGTGCGGAGCCATCTCTGCAGTATCTTTCCTTCCCACCCCCCTCTTGCTCTCTCTGTTTCGGCTAATTTGTTCCCTTTGCTGTTTCACAAACTATTTTTCTGCCTCAGCCTCTTTGCACTTAATCTTCCCTTATCCTGGAGAAATCGTCTCTCAGAACACTGCTTGGTTCCCTCTCACTTCCTTTGAATTTTTGCTCAAATGTTTGTTACCTTATACATTGCCTTCCCAACCTACTGTATACCAATGTTTGATGCATATATAATATTACTTTAAGCAATAGATTCCCTGTCAATATTTAAGATCATTTGTAAACTGTAATAATAATGAAAGCTAACATTAATTGAAATCTTGCTATGTGGCATGAATTTTGCTTTCCCTTGCTGGTAGCAATTCATCTTCTTTGTGTGCCCTGTCAATAGATCTTAGCTCAGATGATGCTTCATCCTTGCTTGGTCAAGCCAGAAGTGATTCTGCACTCCTCTGTATTCCCTCAGTGATCAATTTGTATCATTCATTTTCCACTAGTGTTATAGAACTTTTATTAGAATCTTCTCTTAAATATAAGACATCTGGCAGCAGAGGCCATATCTACTGCAGCTTTACATGATGCACAATCTGTAGAACAGTCTCCTATCTACTTCAGATATTTAGGAAAAGTTACATATGCCCTTTCAAGTTATGTAAATGAATTTATATGATGAATGTTTACTTGGGATCATAAGCTTCAAAATCTCAGGGTATTTTAAATACAAAGTTAGGTAGAAGAGAAAATGAAAGTATTAAACTACAAAAGTATTAAACTATAAAAGTTGACTTTATTCATCATTAGATTATGAATGTAAGATCAAATTGTGTAGTGTTATCTCTAGGCTATAACTCTGACAAAACTGACATCTTTATAAGAAGTGGTTATTTCTTAATTCTCTGTGGTAATACCATATTTCTTTACTTGTCTTCTCTTTGCTTGTGTTTTACCATATCATGGAAAAACAAGCTACAAAGTATTTTTCCTACTTTCTGAGAGTAAAACTTCTGGGTGCTGCAGTTTTTTCTTTTATGTTTGATTTTTGTTTTTTGTTTTTTGTTTTGGCTGTATGAGTAGCTCTATATTGGGGCGATTGTTTTGTGGTTTTGGTACTTTTAGCTTCACTGTCTGGTGTGGCTCAGGCTTTTGAAAATAGTCATATTGATTTAATGAGGCAGATTTAGAGGGACAACCTCTAATGACAGTGTGTGTCTCTCTTAGTAAAACCAATAAGACCTTGAATAGTTAGATCCCTAAAGAAAATTTCTATTGGTTTTAATGGAGATTTCAGTTTTATAAAGCCACCATTTAGATAACAAATATTCTAGAGAGAAGATAAAGCTACCATCAGCTACATGGTTTAATTGAATTATGAAATTCAGAATTTAACTGAAAAGTTCTGTCACTTCAAAAATCTTAACTGAAGTTTTTTAAGTGGAAGCAAGGGCTGACTTTAGGAAGGGAACACAAAGAAAGAAAATGGGAGTGAAGAGGCAGCAGCTGCCAATGAAAAATGCCATTCCTTCTGCTTCCACACATGACAAGACACTTCTACAATAGCAAACATGCTTGCCTTATTCTGTGTGGAGAGATCTCCACAGGCTTTGTGTCCACACAAATTGGGAATTCAGTCTGATGTGGACTCCACTTCAGTCTTGGATTTTCCCTTCATTTGCTCCTCAGATACTTCCTGACTGACTTGGGGATCAGGTGGGGTGGGTGAGAACAGAGCTGGAGGAGGAGTTGTCCCTTGTGGTTCTAACACTATTTCATTCTCCAGAAATTAAAGCTCCAATGGAAAACTTTCAGCTGCCTGCAATTTTTAAAAACATACTTTATTATTTTTTGCTTTTTATTTATACTATTTATTTTGAAATACAGATTACCAAGAATTTGCCAAGTATTTTGTAGATGTTCCACATGAATGTCACCCAATTTCAACCAATGTTATCATACATAACTATAGTACAATACCAAAACTAGGAAAATGCCATTGGTATCACAGATCTTATTCATATTTTACCCATTTTATATACACTTGTGTATGTATGTGGGTATGTAGTTCTATAGAGTTTTATCATGTGTATAATAAACTCATGTAACCATCACAATCAAGATACAGATCTGTCCCATAATCACAAAGGGATTTCCTTTTATTTTCCTTTCTATATGCACCACCAGTAAGTCCTGGCAACCACTGTTTTCCATCTTTGCAGTCTTGTCACTTTAAAATGTTAATTAAATGCAACCTTGCAATCTTTAACTACTCACTTGCCTCTTTTTCCAAAGCATAGTGTTCATAAACTAAGGAAAGTCTGTGTTTGACAAATAAGACTCTCAATTATATAAAGGACACTAACCTAAGTCCTTTCCCCCACTTAACCTTGAAATAGCCCTGTGAGGCAAGTGTTAACTATACCACAACACTCCCATGCTTAAAAATGTTCTAATGGCTCACTGATTTATAGGAGTCTGAAATTTTTACAATAACTAGAGCCACACCCTCTCCAGCCTGCCCATTTGTTCTACTTCATCTCTTATCATCCCTTGCTCCACTCTGTCAGAAGTGGTCTCCATCTGTCCTTGAACTTACCTGCTCAAGCTGCTTCCTGTCTCAGTGCCTTTGTACCTTCTGTTCCTCCTGCCTGGAACACTGTAATCAGATCTTTCAATGGTTTTTGTCCTCTTGAAGTCTCAACTCAAATTTTGTCTTCTTGTACGTTTACGTTAAAAAAAATCCTAAGCAACAAAAACCCCCAACCAAACCAAAAATTCAAAAACTTTTCCCATATAGAGTTGCCAGATTTAGCAAGTAAAAAATAAAATATCTAATAAAATTGGATTTTGGATCAACAAAAATACAATAGCCTTTTAGTATAAGTATATTCCTTGTACTACTTAGGACATAGATTTACTAAACATTGCTTATCTGAAATTCAAATGTAATTGGGTGTCCCTCAATTTATCTAGCAACCTCTTCTTTATCACCACTGTTATGCAGTTTTATTGTCTCCCTGGGACTTTGTACCTTCTATTCCTTCTGCCTGGAATACTAGCCCTATTCACTGTTAGATATTCTGTTGGTTGTCTGACTGTCCCCCAACTCACCTCAAATAAGCTCCATGTGGGTGAAACCCTGCTGTCTTGTTCACAACTGCATTTCCAGAGTCTATTTAGTAACTGGCACATAGAAAGTGCTCAATAAATGTTTGTTAATTATTTGTTATAAGGGTAAGAAAAACAAAAGCCAAAAAAACTTAGGTTGGTAGTACCTCCAGGGCATACTGCTACCCAGAAGGGAGACTGCTGTCAGTGTGGCCATGCCAAAGCATTAGAAACTCTTCCTTTGTTTTCCATATTTAGGGGTGCAGCAGTGGGCGGGGAAGTGACATTGTGTTGCCTGCCTTACAGAAGGTTCTCCTATCTAGTAGAATCAGGACCCCAGATGAGTAGATTTGGGTGGAAGCAAAGTCTGAGTGAGCCAAAACCCTTTTCAATTTGCCTTGCAAAGGAGGTAAATAAAGTGGTCTAAGAAAATTGAACTTGGAAGAAAATGAGGAGATTCTGTGTACTGAATAGTCAGAAGCCCTGCGCATCCCTCCCATCTTTGTCCACCATAAACTCCCTGTAACTTTAAGGGCTGGCTTTATTGTCAGGCTCTGGAAGCTGCCTGATCCCGATCGTAAGAGAAGTCGCCAATGCACATGCAAATAAAGAGTGTGAAGGGAATGAATGGGATGAAGCCAAGACAGACGAAATCAAACTCTCTTCTTGGACCCAGGGCAGACGTGCGATCCGGCCAAGGTAGCGGTGTTCTTCAGCCTTACATTTCGGCTAGGTTCACCACTCGGTGTGAACGCTGGGCTTCCCATGGGACCCGCCCGGGACGCATAGATTCCACTCCGACGCACTTCATCGTACCCAGACCAGCACCCACTCATTCGGAGGCTGGCCCACAGCAAGCTACGTGGGCAAACAGTGGCCTGATCCTTGGGAGCAAGCTGACTCCAGGCCCTACCCAGCTCCACCCGGGTCTTGTCTGCCCTCCCACCTAGGAGCTGGAGGATAGTGCTGGGGTGCTTATCCAGGGCTGCTGGTCCCCGACGTCTTCAGTCGGACGCGCCCCATTGTGTGAGCCGAGTACGCGCCCAGTTTGGAGGCAGCCGCCCCCGCCGCTGACAGGTGCTGCCCGGAGGGCGCCTGGTTTCCGTCCCTGGCGCAGCTGGAAGCGCACGCCCTGGTGCGTGCAGCTTTCCAAGCTCGGAGCCAAAGGGGAAAGGGAGCCAGAGCGCGGCCTGGGGGACTTCAGTGGACTGGAGCCGCGGAGCTCGGAGCTAAAAACTTTGCAGGCGCGGCGGCCAGGATTCGGTGACAGCTCCAGTCCAACCCGGCAGGTGCAGGAGGAAGAGGCGGTGCCTCAGTCCCGCGGCCGGAGACTCTCGGCGGCTGCTGCTTTTCTCCGAGCTGGCCTGAAGCCTCTGGGCACTCCCGGCTTCTGCTGCTGCTCCCGCCGCCGCCGTCGCCACCACCATCGCCACCGCCACCACCACCACCGCGGGGCTCCAGGAGGAGGCGCAGCCGGAGAGGGCGGAGGAGAAGCAGGAGGAGGAGGGGAGAAAAGGTGTAGGGGGTGGAGGATGGAGCCCAGGGCTGCCACGGCGAGCGAGCCTGAGCCTGCAGCGGCGTCCTCCTCCTTCCATGCCCGGATCTGGAAGAACTTGCAGCTGGGAGTGGGCAAGAGCAAGGGCGGCGGGGGCGGGCGCTCAGGGGGACCGGAGCGCCGCACTGCGGACACCCCGTCGCCCTCCCCACCGCCCTCGAGGGGCACTAGGGACGTACTGGCCGGTGTGGGTAGCACGGGCAGCAGGTGGAGTGGCTTTAAGAAGAGAAAGCAAGTGCTGGATCGGGTCTTCTCCTCCTCTCAGCCCAACCTGTGCTGCTCCTCACCAGAGCCCTTAGAGCCCGGCGGCGCAAGCAGGGCTGAGCAGGGGTCCACGCTACGCCGCCGGATCCGCGAACATCTGCTCCCGGCGGTTAAAGGGCCAGCGGCAGCCGCTGGAGCAACCGGAGTGACGCCTCCTGGCGGACGATCCCCGGACTCAGCTCCCTCTTCTTCCGCCTCTTCCTCCCTGTCCTCTTCTCCTCAGCCGCCCCCCGAGGGGGGACCGAGCCCGAGATGAGGGTGCACGGCGTCGGGGTCCCGGGGTGCATTTGTGCCACCAGAAGAGCTCCTCTCTACCCGGCACCACATGCCTGGAACAGCTGCTGGAGTCACCGTCGCCGCCGCCTCCTCCAGCAGAGCCTACACAGAGCCCCGTAGAACTTCAGACCCTACAGAAGGGCGAAGAGCGCGGCAGCAGTCAGGTGAGTGCCAGGTGCTGCAGCCCAGGACTTGGTGCTTGGGGCCACGCCTCCAGATTGAGGCAATGACTAACCTGGAAGTTGGTTTGTGTGTGTGTGTTCTAAGTAGATGAAGCAGTGGAAAGAAAACATCTTTCTCCTGTTTAGCAACAATAAAGAGTTCTGACTTGCACCTTGACTTTACTTTTTGATAGGAATGACACCTGTCGCCAGAAGCAGTTTGGGTAACTTATGAGAGGTCAATGAGAAGTTAGACAAAGTGGGTACTTGTTGGAGGAATGTTCAGCCAACACTCACGTTGACAAAGGAAAAAATTAACAGCAACCAAAAATTTTTAAAAATTACAGCCGTGTATAATGTTGTGGCGGCTACATCATTTGAAGCAAATCAATGTCTGGCAGGAAGGAATAGAAAGAAACGGGGCAAGGTGAAGTAATTGTGTAAGTGAGGTCAGGTGCTGGGGAATGCCTCATGGTAGAAGTCTACTCATCACCGCCTCCCCCTCTCCTGCCCCTGCATTCCTTTCTTAAAACTTCCAGTCGCAGGTGGACTACTGTTCCACAGGTGGACAGCGGTGAATCCCTTATCCTAGGCAAATGGTTGTGTTCTTATAACCCTTCCTAAGTTTTAATAGTAATCGGAAGCACTTGCTTTTAAATTTGCTACTTTATTCATCATGCTGACTCTACTCAGATAAGAGTCAAGTTTTTCATGTGCTATTATTACAAATTCTACTTGTAGGACCTAGAAGGCGTCCCACCGAGCAGCTGCCTTTACTCCCTCCGTTTTGAAGAGGGAGGAATTGCTCTCATTTTGTAAATGTTTATCATGTCATGTTAATGCTAACAATTATTTTAAATATTCCATTCTGCCACAGACCTAAGTAGCTCTTTTCTCCCAATACATCTTAGTTTATTTAAACCTTCATTATTTTGACTACAAGTAATTGCTTTAGATGAATGGCATATACATTAGAACTTTATCAGGTTAAAAACTGAGCCACAAAATACATCAGGCCATGTATGAAGATAAGGGAAGAAGAGTAAGATAAGGGAATAGATGTGCTTTTATTGAAAATTTTATAGTTTACTGGTCATTTTATTAGCGTAGTTTATGATAATAAACCATAAAACTAGCATATATTATGCTTAATAAACACAACTGCTTGTATTAAGCAAACTCTTAAGTTCTTAAGAAATTTGTGAGAGTAGATAAATATTGGCAAAAGACTAAATAAATTATCTTTCATGTCATCTTGAAAGTGAACTTGATAGAACTCTTAGTTTTGGTTTCAAAAGTAAAGTTTAAATTGGTTTTAAAGGGATGTTTTTAATTCAGTATAGAGGAACACTATATATTAAAGGAAGTGTTGAGCATCCATGTAATCCTACTTTATAAGAATTTTAGGATTGGAAGACTGTTTTTACATTTTGTTTTTCAAAACTTTTACTATCAAGGATAATAGAACAATTCAATTATTTTGGAAGGTATATATTGTATTACAAAATGATATTAAACTACTAACTAATTTTGCAGTTCTCTGAATTAAGCTATTTTCAAAGCCAAAATAGAGAATTATGAATTCATTTTAGGTTTCTTTTAACGAAAATGTTTTCAGAAACTATCCATGTTAATCTTTAAAAATAGTACTATGTAAGTATGAATTTTGTATTCTAAAGCCCTAGACTTATTTTGTAGAAGATACTAAACTAACATTGTGTGTGTGCTTTCACCATGTGCTGGATTTCATCTGGAGTCTTATGAGATAGAAGTTATTGTCATTTTGTGGATCAGGAAGCCAATGCCCAAAGAAGTTAAGTCTGCATGGTTAATAATGACTGAGAAGTCAGTACTCGTTAGTTTCCGGAATCATTTTTCATGATCACAGCTACTTTTTTTCACTTTCAAAACTTAATGATTTAATTTAAAGATTAAATTTGCAAGTCTGCATGCATTCTAAAAAGTTTTCCCCATCCCCATGTACAGGTGGATTAGCTAATTAATTTCTGATTTGTTCTGTGATGCATTGTTGCACATCATATCACATTTAAAAGTGGCATTGTTAATCATAATCTCTGTTTCTAAAGAAGCTTTTCATTGTAAATAACCAGCATTTTAATATAGACATAAGAGGGATTAAACTTTCAGTGAAAAATAAACAGGTGAAAGGTAGGATGTAGGCAGAAAGAACAGAAAGCTCTGAAAAACTTGCCCAATATCAGACACACACCCAGTCTTAGTCCAGTATCTGATGTTCATGGGATCTTGTTCTCTGAGAAGTGGAGTTTTATGAATTAGAAGTATAAATTTTGTCAGTATTCTCACCATTGTAGAAGAGAATAGAGATTTCTTTGACCTTTAAATACCTTTTTGGGCAACCAAAGGAGCCCAGCTCACCTTTGGATGGGGGAAGAGAATGAAATATAATAGGAATCTGGAACTGGCGGAGGACTTACTAAGCTGCTCAGGAACAGGATTTGCTTTTCAGCACCTGCCCTTCCAAACATCCTGCCTATCTCAGGGGTCTTTCCCTGGTCTCCCAGTTTCTAGTCTCCAAGATACCTAGGCATGGGGAAGAGCTCAGAGCACATCCAGATTCATTTTATTTATAGGTTACCAGCACAAATGGGTACACACTTAAAAGATAGTAAAAAACTTTTACTACATCTTTAGATTGCCTTAATACAAAGTACTTTCTTTCAAGGCAGAAAGAAAAGTCAATGCAAAAATAGGTCAATTATTGAATTTTTCTCTGTTCTTTGCTTGATTCTGGCATTAGTCATGTTCTTCAACATGCTCCCCACCTCTCCACCTCCAGCCCAGCATGAGGCCCCAACAACATATGTGCTGATACTCTGACACTGAGGAGAGAGTGAAGCGAAAGCAAAAAATCAGTTTGGTCTGCCAGGAAAAGAGATTTGAAAGTCACTGAGGTAAAATGTGAATGAACTGTGTTAGTTCCCAGGCCCCTGTCAACCCTCTTGCTGTTACATACATCTGAAACACAGTAACATACTTGCTAATGCCTTGCTGTTGAGGCATGTGCATTATTTAAAATGTTCTGCTGTAAGAATAAAAAAACGAAAGAAAAGAAAAGAAAAAGAAACTCCTTTCTTCCCACTGATTCTGGTTCACGTGTTGAGCCATATTGTCATAGCAGATGCATTTCATTTTTGCAACACAGTTGGGAAAGATGCTTTCTCAATTTGTGTGCATATCAAAAATATGCCAATTTCATGTATTCTGTCTTGATGAGTTACTAAAATTATATTTTGCTAGAATCAGAAAGTCAGTATTTTGAGATTGTGAGAAATGAATGTGTTGCATTTTTCAATGTCTTACCAAAAGCATGTAGCCTTTATGAATGTTAAAATTTTATTGTTTTTTTCTTTTCTAAGTAAATTTTATCAAAATTGCTTTCACAGGAGAAAATATATTTTTGAAAAGTGGTTCAAGTATTCAGTGTGTGATAGAAATGTTTTTGAAGCATAGCAGGAGGAACATCCATTCATTGGGATAAAATCCCTTAAGACATATGTAAGACAAAAAGTGAAAAATTTTTAAAACTTAAAATATAATATAATTTAATTTTTTGGATTCATCGTACATAAATGGAGTACAACTTTTCATTTCTCTGGTTGTACATGATGTAGTGTCACACTATTTGTGTAATCATACATGTACATAGGGTAGTAATATTTGTCTCATTCCATTATCTTTCCTCCCCTTCCCCTCCCCACCCCTCATTTCCCTCTACATAGAAATTTTTTTAAAGAGTAAGTCTATATATGAAGTACATTTTGCCTTATTAATTATCTAATCTTTTAAAGAATGCCAGTATTTAAAAATATACATCCAACCATGGGATTTGGGTTAATTTTTGCTATCTATTTTTCAGACATTTTAAATATTACTTCAAAGAACACAACTTAATCTTGGGGAAGGCACAGATGTAAAAAACATAATTCCTATTGTAAATGACAAAACCACTTAAAAATCTAATGATGTTAAAAGCAAGCCCCTAAAAGTAATTTTAATTAGTGTCATTTTATGAAAATTAACAGGGTGGGATACTGGCCTACCTTCAGAAATGACATCTTTCAAATTCAAAGCAAGGGAGGGCAGATAAGAGGTTAGCACATTTGGAGCAGGTGTAAACTAGAGTTTGAGGTGTGATAGCATTCTTGAAAAATATTGGCACTATCAGTTTATTCCAAAGAAAGAGAGTAAGCAATGTGAGAGGATTACTTTGGGGTGTAGTATTTTCCTTTATCTTTTAATTGATATCCTGCATAACTGGTGGATTTGAATAGAGCTAGCTAGGACTCTTGTATAAACAGAGGTGCTTTCAAGTAGCTGTTGTGGGAGATTGGTTTGAAACATATCAAGGACTTAATGAACATTATTAATTGCTTTTGTGGTTGTTAATATTGAGGAGTATATTGAAAGTTTTGTGATTGTGCCATTACAAATAAGTAGGTGGTTGAAAAAAATTTAACAGGGAGCTTTGCCAGCCTTTTTCATTTAATTTAAGATGCAAATAATTATTTGCAGTGGTGGCAAACTTAGCACAAGATAAACCAAGGTAGGACTGTTAATACCACAACTTCATACAGTAATGAAAAAATCTAGCATGACTTTTAGCAAGTGTGTATGAATTATCATAGAGGAATGAATAAGTGCTTTGAGGAAGAAAAGGGAATTAATAGATTAATTAAAAAATAGGACATTTTCCCCTCCCTTGTCTTTTGTTCATTTGTTTGGAAATAATGAATGATTTCACAAAGAAAAGGCTAATAATAGGTCTTTGGTCACCAAGGAAGGAAACTTGTAGTGTGACTTCTTTTCTATAGTGATCATTAAGACATTTGCCAATCCTATATTGGTCAAGTAAATAGTATATCTAGGTAACTTTGTAAGCATCAGTGAGATCTGCAGACTTAGGTTTGTGTGGTGTTTTTCTCCTTAATCCACATATATTTATAATATCAGAGCAGTTGCATGTTTTAGATAAGCAACAGTAAATTTTTTGAAATCATAAACTCTTTATTTTGACTTGTTTTTTAGCTACTGCAACACTTACTAAAATTGCATATTTCTCTTCCTTTGTAAAGTAAGTATGAATGAGGTTCAGTGAATACTGGCTTTCAGGGGTTAGTTTCACGTCAGTGAAGTAGATCTTATCCTAGAACTTAGTTTATATAAGCTTGCTTGTTTTCATAAAATTAGGGTGAACCATGCTTATGTATGACGTGCTTACATTTCTGTAAAGCTGATTTTTTAATTAAAGGTAACATGCAGGGCTGGAGTTGTAGCTCAGTAGTATAGCATTTGCCTAGCACATGTGAGGTACTGGGTTTGATTCTCAGCAGCACATAAAAATAAACAAGTAAAATAAAGGTATTGTGTCCATCTACAACCAAAAAAAAAAAGCTTTAAAAAAAATAAAGGTAACATGCTCTGTGTGCCACTTTTTCACTTGACCTTTACTGTCTTTGTGGATTTTTGATTTGTTGGTACTATTGAACATACTATTGTTTCTACATCATTAACTTTATGTGTCATTTTAATGCTTTTGCCACTGTCAACCTTTGCTTCTAACTCACACTGTTTTTTATAAATGAGGTGTAGGAAGCAATTACTCTCCCCCAACAATTCAAGATTTTATCCAAATATATTTCCCCTTGCAATGTGAACAGGTTTCTTATCATTAGAAACTAATTTTTTTTTTCCCTGCAGAGTAACAGATCACAACTGCTCTAAAGTTTTCAAATATTTCTACTTAACTTTGGTCCAAGCACAACATGGAAAACTATATTTTCAGTATCATAAAATTTTAAAATCCTACATACAGCTTTCTTAAGAGAACAATTTTCCTATGAAATCTACTTTAAGATCTTTTATGCCAGTCTTACATCCCATTCTCATGGACCCTACTTAGTATGGAAAATTACAATAGATGACAGATGAGTAGACCTTTGGACATTTTAAGATCATTGCATCTTCCTAATCCCACTGGTTTTATTCAGAAAATACCCTTCAGTACTAGAAGTCAGAACCTATTTTGCTTGACTGAGTTGCTGTAATTTGCCTACCAGCTCTGCTAGAGTAAAGTTTGGCAAGTCTTAGTAAAAGTAACTTAGTGAATCAATGCTGTAAAATAGTCCAGGGGACGACTACTCAATGAATGATTGCTGAATGAATGAAGGGATGAATGGCTGTTGCTGTTCAGAGCTAAGGTTTCTGGAAAAGCTTTAGAATCACTTTAAGATTGTGTAGGGAAGTCCTGCCTTTTTGATTCAAAGTCGTTTTAAATCCAACAGATATATTTGACATTCCCCCTAACCCCCAGCTGGTGGCTGTTTTTCCCTCCCTAGACTTTAATTCTGGTTCTTCTCTTCAGGCATGAAGGAAGCACACGGACGCCTCTTAAATGGTTGCCATTTGTGTTTACTTGGAGGATCAAGGAGAAAATCCTATTTCTGAGGTCCCTGGCTTAGGGATACATTTTTTGTGCTAGTATCTGAGTGGGTGCATTTGGTTTTGCACTGACATCTCTCTGATCTCTGATACTGCACCTGCACATCTGACCTGATGCCTTTAACTATACTCACTTAAGCTCTGAGTCTTGAATTCTGCTTGGATCCTGGCTCAAGATATCTTCCTTGCTTCACTGATGCTTTTCCTTGCCTCATCCTCTTGACTGCCTTTTGTACTTAACATATTTCTACTGTATCCCACACTCATCATTAAAAAAAAAAAAAAAAAAAAAAAAAAGTCTCTTACGTTCTTTCTCCTCTCAGTCACAACTCAGATTGAAATCCCAATCTTGACCAAGAATCCTGTGATCACTATCTTGGTCCATTCTACTTCCTCTTAAGTGCCAAGTAGGTGAAATAGATCTCTGACAGCTGGCCAGTTGATATTCACAGTGACTTCTGTGTATTGCTCAGTCTAATTATAAAACACCCAAACCTTCCTCCAGAAAGTCTGCATCACTGGTCAACTGCATTTGCTTCTGAAGGGCATTTCTTCCCTCAGAGTACTGGACTACAGCTGATTTTTAACTGAGCACTCTTCATTGTCTCTGTGTGCCACCTTCTTTGTAAAATCATATGCCTATTTTTTAACACAAACACCGTCCTTCTTAATCCTGCCTGTTTTCTTTTTTCTATTTAATTCTCTCTCTCTCCCCTCCTTGCTCCTTACAAGACTTTATTTTTGTAACTAATTATTAAACACCCAAATATGTGCTGTCCCATATGGCATTCACTAGCCATATTTGGTATTGAACTCTGGAAATGCGGCCACTTAGAACTGAGATGTACTGTAAGGGTAAAACGGTGTGTGCAATGCATTTTGTGAACACAAAGAAAAGAATGCAACTTTTTATTGACCGTATATCGCAATAATATTTTGGATATATTGGGTTAAGTTAAATATAATATTAAAATGAATTTTGCCCCTCCTTTTTAATTTCCAAAAATATGGTGACTGGGAAATCTTAAATTACATTATGTGGTTCACGTTTATATTTTTATTGAATAGCACTGGTTTGAGCTTAATTTTTGAATTGCATACTCCAAAATTCAATGCCCTCAGGGCCACCAAAGTAAGGACAGTGAGAAAAAAGGATTTGGTGGCGCTGTGGAGAACCAGGGAGTCCACACATCCTTGAGGGAGCATCTGTTCTTCAGCTTCTGCTGATCATTGCCACTCAGAACAGCCGCAGCATTGACAGAGCTTTCAGTCTTTAATACAAGCCAGAAACGCATATTTTTGTGTGTGGTCTCCGGAGTCTTCAAATTTTGGCAGATAACATATATGTATATATATATATATGTGTATATATATATATATATGTATATATATATTTTTTTAAAGTATCACAGGCCAAATAAAATATATATTTTGGATAAATTTACCTATCCATGGCAACTTCTGACTTGCAGAGTTCTTGCCTGAGTTCATGCTTGACTTCTCTTCTCTACTCCTTGCCACACCAAGTGCTTGGCATGTGCTATCTCAGATATAGTAGGTGTCAATACATTGTTAAAATTAGTGGACTGATTTTTTGCCATGAGTTCTCTGGAGTTCTCCAGCCAGGAGAAATGAATTGTGGGATGAAAACTGTAATGAAGTGGGTTGAAATGTGGAAAGGGAAATGTGGGGACGGGGAGGGTGACCAAGTAATTTGGTTCTATACAGGGAATAAAAGAAAGTGGTAGGGGAAAACAAGAGTGGGCCATGGGAAGGTTTTTGTTTGTTTTGTTTTATGGAGCTCACCTGATTGGGTTGATGAAACAGAGCCTGTGGAGAGGAAGAGATTGAAGATGAAAGAGAAGCGGGTATCACTGATATGGTAGACTCCCTAAGGACATGGGTTGTAGAGGGTCTGGTAGACCGGTATGAGAGCATCTCCCTTAGCCTTAAGCCAGAAGTAACCTCCCTATTCATTGCAAATAGGAGATGGTGTGGATATGGATGCAGGAAAGTTTGTAGGTTTGGTGGCAGCGATTTGAGGATGTTTCACCTGATACCCTCCACTTTGTTTTGAAGTGTGATTAGGATTTGGATGCAGGGAGATGATGAAAGAATATTGCCAACCAGGTGTCCTATGTATGAAGAAATGAAGGAATCAATAGTGGGACCAAAACCTAAGGTGTGGAAAGAAATGTGAAAATGAAGTGTGGTCATTGTGGGGGCTGAAGATATATTCTTGAATTAGAAGGGAATCCTGGGGGTGGCTGAGCAGGGAAGATAGCAGAGATTTGTGTGAACCTTTGGGGAAAGGGAGAGTGGAAAGAGGTAATCACAGCATGTTTTCTCCTTTATATGTCTTTGATTTTTTCTGGTTCTCATCAGAAATGCTTCTATTAAAAAAATCTTTTTTTGGAGGGGAGTGAGTTTTGAGTTTTCATATATGCAGAATGATTAAGGTTTCCAGGTTTCTGGTCACCAGATTGTCATCTTGTTATTATCATAGCTCTCATTCTTGATATTCTGGAGTCTCCAGAATAATGGCTCCCTTCTCTCTGCAGCATTATGCACTAAAAGTAGTGTTAATAGAGTCAAAAAGGATAAATTTATGTTTGTCTTATTAAAAAGATCAGGTAAAACAAGAAAGCCTTTTATATATCCCTATTACCTGAATTCTTAAGGTGCTTAAAAGAGTGGTTAAGTATTTGAAGAAATAGTTTTAAATGAAAGGGTTTGGAATCCAAGGGCTCTGTTGCATTCTTGAAGTGCATTCTTAAAGCACTGTGCTTAATGTTGAAATGTGCATTCTCTCTCGGATGCAAGGCAAATGGTCAATATCTGAAAATTGCCTATGGATATTCTCTCAAAATAGAAATCTAAACCTTTGAGCCATATTTAACGTGTCCTTTTATTGAAATGTAAAATAGCTTTTGATAAAAGAGGAATTCAACATTTTTATAGTTGCCTTTGAATAGTATTTTCACCACACCAAATTAGAAGTCTGACTGTTTTCCAAAATATCTTTTGGAATTGGAATAGATTTTGGATACAAGTTCTGTGTTACCACAGAATTGTTGCCAAGCCTCATGTGCACTGTAAGGACTAAACCCCCTAAATCAGCAGGGACCACGCTGTCTCTGGCTGCGAGCAGATGTGACTATGTGTTGTCCATTCCCCGTCTTTGCTTCTTTTTTACCTTTATTTGTTTCATTCTCATCATGACATTCTTTTCTTTTAATGTTTTCAAAATTGATATATAATAATTTACATATTTATGGGGTACAGTGTGATTTTTAATACATGGATACAGTATGCAATGATCATATCAGGGTAATTAGCAAACCCATCATTTCCAACTTCTATGAGGTCAAATATTTCACTTCCACATATATGGAGAACAGGTAGTACTTATCTTTCTGTGCCTGGCTTATTTTACTTAACACAGTGATCTCCAGTTCCATCTATGTTGTCACAAATGTCAGAATTACCTTCTTTCTTATAGTTCAATGATATTCCATGCTCTGCGTGTGTGTGTGTGTGTGTGTGTGTGTGTGTGTGTGTGTGTGTGTCTCACATTTTCTTTATCCATTCATCTGTTGAAGGAAGCCAGAGGTGAAGGACCCTGATGGGGTCTAGCTGTGACTGTGCCCTTGCCTGATTCTGCCTGGCTTTGCATACATGCCAGTTCAGCTCCCCAGAGTTTCAAGTAAAAACCAAACCAAACCAAAACAAAACAAACAAAAACCCTTGATATTTGGAACATTCCCTGAAGTCAGTGTCTGCTCCCTTTAGCCCTTTAGACAACAGTCAATGGCTCTAAGTTCAGATGGTTACTTTTGTGATTTCCTATGTCTTTTGCGGAAATAAGCTGAGTAAGATTTAGAGGAACAGGCAGAGATGAGAGGGAAACCAGCAGTTGGTAGTTTCCCAAGCCCTATGTCCTCTGCTTCTGGGACTTTCAAGAAAGATGGAGCTTTATAAAGCATTCTTAAACTGATTCCTTTCTATCTGACATTTTCAGTTTGATTTCAACTTTTTTCCTCCTCAGCATTTGCCAGGAATGAGGAATGACTGTATGGAACTTGCCATAAGAGGATCTAGTGCATCTTGGCTAACCAAGCATAGTTAGCCTATTGAACTCTGTTGCAGGATGATTACAGGACAGTATTATTTAGGTCTCAGCTCTTCCTTCTCTTTCCTCCCACTTTGTGCTTTTCAGTGTTTTCACTTCTCTTTCTTTGCTAAGAAAATGAGCAGGGAAAATAAGTAAAGCATAATTGAGCAATTTTTAAAAATTCATAATATTTTTTCTTGATGAAGTTTAAATTATTGATTCTTATGATGTTTGTGGCATTTTGGTTGCTTTGACATATACTTTACACCCACACAGATACTCAAATTATGCCTTTGCCAGGTATGGTTTATGCACATGCCCACTCTTTCATGCACATCATATTTTTTATTTATTTATTTTTTTTGGTATTGGGGATTGAACTCAGGCATACTTGCCACTGAGCCAAATCCCCAGCCCTTTTTATTTTTTTTTATTTCAGACAGAGTCTCACTACATTTCTTGGGGCCTTGCTAAGTTGCTGAGGCTGAGTCTGAGCTTGCGATCCTCCTGCCTCACCTCTACAGCCACTGGGATTATAGGCATGTGCCACCATGCCAGGTCATGGTATTTTTCACTGGAGTTAAGGAGAACCTAAAGAACTCCAGTATTCTCCACCTTCTATTTTAACCTTCCTCTTTGGTATGATAGTAATAAATTTCAGTGAAGAAATAATCATCATAAGTTGTTTCAGTTTGTCTAGTCTGAGTAGATGTAAGCCATCCAAGAAGCTCTCTGATTGCTAGAAAAAGATTAAGCTATCAACTTTTACACGACAGTTCTACTTAAAACATTCTCCGTTACCAAGCATGCCACTAGATCATCATTATTATTTGTTATTGATAATATTATTAGGAGCATGATATAAATTACAAGAACCCTATGGTTATACATTTTTCATATTTAACAGTTTCATCCCCTTTCTGTCATTAATTTGCATTTTTGCCACCTGAAAGACATGGTTTTAGGGGAAAGAAATGAAATAGTTTTATCTGCTAAGTATTCTATATACTGCATCTCAAATAAACATCATAGATTATATACATTATCTCAAACTCACTGCAATTTTGAGAGAGGCATTTTTAATTGTATTGTACATGTGAGAAATTTTTAGGCAAAGTGACTTTTCTGGAATCCTGGCTCTGTCCATAGTTAGCAAGGGGCAGAGCTTGGGTATTAATGGATATCTGATTTCTGCCAAGGCCATAATTTCCAGGGTGCTCTCTGTTCTACCATTAATGAGGTCACATCATTATATAAGTGCAGATAGTATAACTGGCACCCAAACTTATGATTCCTGGTTGAGCCTGGCTCTCCCTTAACTCCAGCCTTGCTAATGAATCTGAGTCTCCCCATTGCTTTGAGAGACAGCCTGGGAGGGTTCCATCGTTACCTAGAGAAAGGTAATGAATGGAAATAGTTTATTTTGTTTATTTGCAGTTTCAGTTAATAAGTGAATATTTTTCAGCTCAATCTTTTGGTGAGTTCTGTATAAATACCATGGTATTTGTTAAAATTTGTTAAAGTTCCTTTGAAAAGTAAATTCATACCTTCTGTAATTAGTCTAGGAGTTATCTCTGGGCAAGAACACATTGTTTACTGAGCATCTAGTTGTTTTTTAAAGATGGCCATTTGGGGTGTATTCCTTTAACATTGAGAAGACAATATATGAGATAATGTCTTATGGGTTTGGCAGAATCTCTAATGTTCCTTGGTAATAATATACCAGAATTCAAATCTTAGTCTGTGTCAGTCACTGTCTCAATTGCTTCATAGGCATTACTTCATTTAATCCTGTGACAACTGTAAAGGGGCAGGAATTCTTAGCCTCATTTTAGAGATAAATCAATGAAGGCTTAGAAGAGATGAGGAAAATTTCCAAGGTCTCGCAGCTGGTAAGTGGCAGATCTGGAATTTTCTACCTACATGATCACCTGCTCTAAAACTCACATGACCTTGATATTACAAGAATTTCCTCATTATTGAAGAGCTACTGGGTCTTCTTATTTGTGTTGTCATGTAGCCATTTTCCAGAGGTCTTGGAAATGGGGTAAAATTCAGTTAAAATGTTCTATATAATTAACCAGTCCCAGATGTATATTGTGCAGCTAGTAGATCTCTTTCTAATCTAATATCAGTGATTTTAGTAATTCCTCTCTCTTCCTTTCACTTTGTCTCCCTCAAATATTTATTAAATATCTACCCTGTAGTAGATATGACATCTTACAAATGCCTTGCTAAAGAAGACAGAACAATTTCTACTCACATGGAGCTCATGTTCTAGTGTAAGAAACTTATATGACATTTAAAAATAATGCACAAGTCATTATCAATTACAAGTGTGACAGCTGATTCAGAGGAATACAGAGAACTATAGAAATGAGTTGTAGTAGGCCAAAACTTGATCTTGAGAGAAGAGGAGGAATGGAAGATTTTCCTAAAGAAGTGACATTTAGGATGAAATTTAAAGTATTTGAACGGGAGCTTGCCAGGTTTGGGGAGAGAGGGGAGTAAGAGATGTGGCAGATAGTTCAGGGCAGTGGAAACCACAGCAGAAGCAGCTCAGGGAAGGATGTCTTGGGCAGCTGGAATTCAGTGAGTAAGAGGGAAAGTGTTCATGGATAATGGGTCTAAGGTTGTTGACAGGGACCAGATCATGTAGGACTTTGTGTCATGGGGAGATTTTGGACTTTAACAAGTACTGAAGTAATCTTGATAGCCCAGTTGCTTGATTATGGCAAGTAGAACCATCTTCAGGAAAGCTCATGACTTTATACTGGGAATAATTTTTGTTGTTATTGTTTCTTTGTGCAGAATCATTGTCCTCACAGAGGTGTTTTGTTAACTGGGAAGGAGGTTGGGGCTACCTTTTCCCAATTAGGACATGATATTTTAGAACTATCTTTAAGAAATAGAAATAGTAGATGAAAATATTTCTCACCCTGGAAAAACATTTCATTTCATTCTTCCTGTTGCTTTTTTTATCAAATACCATTGGAAAGTAAATGAAGGCAGGGAATGCAATCTAATGTTCCATTATCAATGCTCAGGGGAGAGATTCTCAAAGACAGCACATTTCAGAGTCTAGGTGGAGATGGAAATTAGATAAAGCTCAGTGATCCAGATGTTACAACTCTAAATTATAAAAAACATATTTTTCATGAGTTTCCAGTTTCTTTCTTGAAGTTAGGCTGAGAGAAAAATGAAGAACTTTGGAAAGGGTGTACATTTAAAAATCTGTGTTGTTCCTAAACATAATTGTAAAGTGATTGGGAAGATCACTTGTTAAATAGATATAAAGCATGGGAAAAGAGACTCGATTTAAGTTTTGTATTTTTCTGTTTATTTTCTTAGACATACAATTTAACTTTTATGTTTTCATGGACAGCCAGTATTTATGTTTGTGAAACAGATTTGCAGCAATGCTACCAAGTAAGATAGAAAGCTTAAAGTATGTAAAAGCTCACCATGACATGTGTTAGTCAGAGTTATAGGAGGAAAAAGAAGAAAATTTAACAATTTCTCCTGGAGACCATGTTTTTGGACAATCAAATGCCAAGTGACAACATAAGCCACTCTGAAAACCCAGTGCATGGATCCTAGCATGTTCTGCAATTGTGAGTAGTCAGAAATCGTACTGATTTTGTCAGGCCAAGTCAGGCCATATGATTACTAGGATGATAAACACAAGGCCACATGAGTTTCCTAAGTACCTAAGGTTTAATGCCAACTGGAATAGGAAATGGCCTCTAATAAAAATTCTCAATGACAGGAACCATACCCAAGTCAATAGGATATAAAGAACTTATATAGTCTTTATCTCTACAATGGGAAAATGTGATATTGTCTTTTATTTTTTATTGTTGTTCTTTGTACAGCATTTTACTAAAGTCATAACCAGGTAAACATTATACTCTTTAAACAGTAAAGGGATTTAATAGTAATTCTAATTCTGTTTTCGTATCATAGACCCTTTTCAGAAGCTGGGAAAGTTGTAGCATTGTGCCCATAAAGAAACACAAATGTACATAACACCAAAACTGTGCATCATCTTTCAAGGAAGAAAGATGACTTCCAACCCCCAGACTCCATAACCCTCTGTTCTCCATGGGATGAAAAGAAAACTCACTGATAATTCTCATGAGAATAACATGCCTCCATTAGCATTACACAAATTAAAACCTGAGTTTCTGCATTTTCAACATGACATTGTGTATTATTTATCCTAGGACTTTGAAGGGTATAGTGATTGATTCTTTAAAAAGATCTATAGACTATATCCTGAAGAAGAGGTGCAGCTATGTTCAGATATAGAAAAGCAGCCATGTCCCATAGCATTTACTGAAGAGACCAGGATACAAGTGGAAAATTTGGTCACGAATGGAGTTTACTATTAATATGGGGTTCTATTTCCTGGAAGGTGATTTCTGTTTCCTTCCTATATATTCTTATATAGAGGATATATCTTCTTTGGGTTTGAACCCCTAAGAAGCAAGATTTCTTTATCAGAGGACAAGATATCTAATCATAGCTTTGCTCATGATCCTCCTCAGTGGTAAACATTTGCTGCAGATCAGCTACATATGCATGGAATTTAAAATCTATTCTAAATTCTAGGGACCCAAGGCTCCTGCCCTCCAGAGAGTTTTTCCTCTTAGATAAGGAGATTGGGGTGTGTGTATGTGTGTGTGTGTGTGTGTGTGTGTGTGTGTGTGTACACACTGTGAGCTCAACTCTTCCTGGATTAGGTTTCAAAGGAGTGTCTCTCTCTCTCAGTAACACACACACGCACACACACACGACCACCAAGTAACATAAATGTCCCACTGTTAAGTAAATAAACCCACAGGAATTCCTTTTCTCAGGAGATAATACAGAGGCTTAATTATCTCATTTGTTAAAGCTGTTGGGACATTGGTCTGGTTTGTACTAGTAGTAATGTGAATAGGCCTTTGTCCTCTTAGCTCTCTGTTTATTTCCTTTCAACAATTTCATATTCATCTTAGAAATAAATGTGCAAGGAAATACAGAAGCCTGTAGTCTATGAAGAAAGTACTTTGTTAAAGTTAAAGGGCAGTTCTTGAACCTGAGAGGGGGATGATTCAGTAAGACATGGATCTGTGCTTGTGTGCCCTGGGCCATGACAAATGGAAGCACAATTACTTCCTTTAAAATAAGTAAAATAACTCTGGAGCTTGTGGCCCAGCTTCTGCTGGGGCAGCAGGCCAGGAGAAGGGAACTGAATAGGGATGAGGTGGAAGGTGAATACCTGTCAGAGAATGGATGGTTGGTGTGCCAGAGGTGAGTAGACTAACTTACTATTGGAGCTGGCTCTGTAAGACCTGCCAGGCTCTGAAGCTAAAGAGGCACATGATCATTTACTGCATAATGATGAGGATATCTGAGAAGTGGGTAGGAAAGGTAATGTCTCATGAGATGGATGGGACAGAGCCTAGACAGCAGGAATGTCTTATTCAACTCTTCCCTTGACAATGACAGGAGCTCAATTCTCCCTGAATTAGGATTTAAAGGAGGTTGTTTGGCCCACACCTGAGAAGACCAGGGTAGGCTGGATCCAGGGCCCCAAATAATGTTTTCAGGTCTCTTTGTCTCTTTCCCCAGCATCCCTCATTTATTTTCTTCCTTTTCCCAGAATCGCTTGACTTTCGGCATCTTCTCTCTCAAGTAGGCTCTTTACACATGATACCCCACTGAAACTCTTGTGTGTGACATTGCTTCTTTGGGCAAATGAAGTCAGTAAACAGACAGCCTTTTAATGAACTCTGGAGTCTTACCAGTTCAGGAAGTCTCTGATAACATTTTCATAATGCTAAGCCATCCTGCATCTGCAGAGTTTCTCCGTATCACATCTTCAAGTGAAGTGCTTAGAAAGGAGTGACTTGTGGTTACTTCCTTTGCTTCATATGTGCTTTGTAAATAGAAAATAGCTTATAAGCATAAAATCAAATTAGATAACTAATAAATGTCTTCTATTAATTGAAGCAAAGCTTATCATTTTTGAACTTTTAAGCAGAATAATTAGGCATGAATGATATAGTATGACATAAATTAACTTTATACTTAATTTTTAATTTATGGAATGGGTTTATTATTTAATTTTATTTCATTTGTTGAATGGTTTCCTGTTGTCTGCATCCAGACCTCTTTCCAGTATCTCCTTCCAAACTTAAGTAAATTTCACAATATTTTTCCTCCCAACATGTCTCATACTACAAGTATCTGAGTCTTCTATCCCTGAGTATTGTGAGATACCTTCACAATTTGTAGAGATCACTCCAGTGGGCCCTTAAGGAAAAGTATGGTCATGGTTTTAATTCTGTCCTTGTGTAGGTAGCATTTGGGACTTGAGCTAACCGCTTCTAGAAACTTAGAAGAACCCACGTACTAAAATATCCATTCCTGGGTCTTGGGGACCCTAATGTGGGCCTTTACTAAAGGGAAATACAGTGTAGTTTGTTCAGATCCCACATCATTATTATGCCCGGGACTTTCAATATATATAAATATATATTTGACTAAAGGAAGTTATGTTTTATATGAGTGCCATTTGTGCTATATTTTAAAAGAGACGTTTGGTAATAAGTTTCTATTTGTTATAAAAATAGGAAGGATTAAATGGTTCTTCTGCAACTCTGCAAAACAATAATAATGACACAACAGTAACAACATGTGTTCTATGGAATTGAAAACGATGTAATCTTTGTGTTTCTCATAGAGATTTGACTGCAAGAAACTTTAATCTAAATGTAGGGTCTAAATGTATTATTCTATACCATATTCTTTGTAGTTTTATTTCTCTAGTATTTATAAATGATCTCTCATTTTTTTAAAAACATTCAACATTGTTTCATAGTCAAATATAATGTTTTTTGTTTGTTTAAAAAATCTCAAGGAGTTAGTTAACCATAATTTTTTGAGATTATATGTTTCTGAGTTAAGCTGCTATTTATTGTCCTGAGAATTTCCCAGATTTCTGTGACTATATTTACAGGGGCTTTATTTTCCAATGTTAAGGAGAGATAAAGTTTCTCAAATATAGATATTCTAACTTGGTTCCTAATCTTTTCAAGCACACAGCTGTCCACACAATCCAATCTCAGATTTTTGTACTGAGAACTGATGAAGTATTTAACAAATTGTAATATAATCCTTTTATATTACTCATATTTTTATTTGCCATTTCTTTTCTTGAAACTGGATGAGATGCTTAACAATAGTGATGCTTTGGGTATCTCTTAAAGGTATGTGCAGGGTACTCACTTAAACGAAGGCACTATGCTAGGTGTTGTGAGTAGGAAATACCTGCTTTCCTTAACCATTTCATACCTGATGTGAACTATGTACTCCTATGATGTGAACTATGTAAGACGCCATCTGTGATTTTTTTAAAAAAAGTGATTATTCATTGTACAGCTCATTTTCAAGAGCTAGATCCCTTCATTTAGATGAACTCATGAAGGTAAAGGAGCAGGCAAAGGTTTAGTGAGGACAGACCTGTTATGGTTTGAATCTGGAATGGACCCCAAAAGCTCACATGTTAAAGCCTGGTTCCCCTTAACACCAAGATGCCAAAAGTCTTTGTGAAGAGTGAGGATTCAATAAATCATTCCACCCCTATGCCCCCAAAAAGAAAGAATGGTCCCCAGCAAAGTTCATAGGTAGGACTTTTAGCAATGATCAGATCATGAGGGCTCTGACCTCATCAGTGGATTAATTCATTAGTCCATTGAGAGCCGAAGGAACTACTGGGAGGTTAGATCTAACTGAAGGAAGTAGGTCACTGGGGACGTTCCCTGGAAAGGCTTATCTTGTCTACAGATGCCTGCCCCTTTCCTGGCTGCCATGAGCTAAGCAGCTTTCCTCTGCCATCCATGCCTTTCCACTACAACATTCTGCCTTACCTCAGAGTCAGAAGAATAAAGCCAGCTGACTGTGGACTGAATCCTCTGAAACTGTGAGCCAAAATAAATCTTTTCTCCTTTAAGTAGCTCTGGTCAAGTATTTTGGTCCTGGTGATGAAAAATTGACTAACACAGACCCATAGAGCATACTCAAATGCTTTGCCCAGACCCCTTCATTTGGGACTTTGTCCTCCCCTGGCTGCTGAGGTTTGAACTATGATGGCTGTAAATATATGCTTCCACTGCACATTGCCCTTGGATACAGGAAAATGTCTGTCTTCAACCTCAGGAAATAGTCCTCTCCAAATTGTGTCCTTCCAAAAGTCACTGACTGGTTGATTCAGGGTTATAAAGACTCAACCCTCTTGCTTTAATTTGGGGCAACAGCAATCCCAGCTCCAGGACTTCCCATATGATTGGAAGAGGCCTTATTTGAAACCACATTGTGGGTCACTTTCTCCCTCTGCTCAGTCTTGCTTCCTTGCTTTCTTACTGTGCATCTCTTGAGGCATCCCACACTACTCACATACACCAGCTGCATGCAGTTCTTCATTGCAGAGAACATTTGCAAGGAACTCTGACTGAAACTATTGTGGGATTTCATAAATTGATCTGTAAGTTTTAGGAAGAAACAATCAGATATTATAGAAACAGTAGCAACAATTCTGAAATGCTTGGTGACAGATGGGCATTTTGAAGACAATCAAGGGAAGTTTGGCTGGTAGATTACACCCAGGCTTAAAATAACATTTATGGAAGGATAAAGAAACACATGTGCCAGAGAAGATGAGCGTTAGGTGGCACTAGAGGACAGTGAAGCTAACCAGAGATTGCAAATACTAAAAGGAAATCATTTATCATAAAAAAGAAGTAAGTTTCTATAAGCATTTTGAAAAATTCACAAAATGCTAATGTGGAAGAAATCTTTTTCTTTCAGTTACCAAATCACACTATAACCTGTAGATTCAATAGATGCAGAGAATTGGTATAAAAACACCTAGCACTAAGTATTCATGTACTACCTCTTTGCAAAGATCAGGGAACTGAATATAAGAATTCTGTGATTAAGAGAACAGTTGGCATTCCTTTGTTGTTGATCAGGGCATAAGGTCTTCAGGAGGTTCTCTGACTCCTGATGGTCTGTTTGCATGGTGCATTGCAGTTGCTCAGTTATTTATTGAATGAATGCATGAACCAATGCATAAGGCTGGAAGCTGAAGGCAAATCCTGGATATTTTCCTTGCCATCTTCTTCTGGATAATTTTCCTACTATGTATTTTCCTTAATTATGGAATTTACTTCAGCACAGTCTCCCAGTTTAATTGGCCTTCTGTTGCTTTGGGTTAGTTGCTATGGGCAAATATATTATTTTAACATTTATTTAAACTAGAATGAACTTCTAGGAATCTTTTATAAGGATAATCAAAAGTGCAAACCAAAAATACAGGGAATTGTTCACCACTCTGTTACTTTTCATAGAAAAATGAGAAATGGCTCAAATTTCCAACAATAAGGAAATCCTTAAATAATTATAATGAATGCATTCTCTGGGTTGTTACCTCATCATTTTGAATGTTTTCAAAAATTTTGGTGTGCATTTTAAAATAAACTTTATTTTTTAGAATAACTTTGTACAGAAAAATTGCACAGCTCCCATCTACACTGCTCCCAGTTTCCCTTATTATTATCTTATAGTACTGTAGTAGTAGTATTTATATGACCATAATAATATAGGATAGTAATAACTTGTTAGATTTAATGAACTTGGAGTCATTGTTAACTTCAAGTCCATACCTTATTCAGATCCCCTTAGTTTTGCCTAAAACCCTTTTTCTGTTCCAGGATCCCGTACTGGGCACTGTATTACATTTAGTCACATCTCTGTAAGCTCTTGGTGGCTGTGATAGTTTGTCAGACTTTTCTTATTTTTTATGACCTTGCTAGTCTTCAGGAGTATTGATCAGATATTTTGTAGAATTTCTTAATTGGGATTTGTTTAACTTTTTTACCCTCATAATTAGAGTGCAGTTAATGGGTTTTAGAGAAGACCGTAAAGGCAACGATGCCATGTTCATACTATCGTTATCAAAGGTACTGTATTAGTCAACTTTGCATTACTATAACAAAATGCCTGAGGCAATTATCTTATAAAAAGAAAGATATTTTGTCTTATAATTCTGGAGGTTGTAGTCTAAGACAGGGTTGCCCCATAATGTGCCTCTAGCAAGAATGGCTTGTCACATGCCAGGTGAGAGCGCCTGGCAGAGCAAACTACTTACTTCATGAACCAGAAAACAAAGAGTAAGAGTCAGAAAGGGGCTAGGGACACACAATTTCCTTCAGTGGTAACCCCCCTGTGACCTAACAACCTCCTAGTAGGTCCAATACTGCCACATTGGAGACCAAGCTTTTTAACTATGGGTCTTTGGGGAACACTGAATATCCAAACCATTGCAGGTACATACTGTCAATCTGACATATTATTGCTAATGTTAACCTTGGTGATTTGATTGAGGTCCTGTTAGTCAGTTTTCTCCTCTGTAAAGTTATTCAATATTCCCCCATCCTACTTCATTCCTTGTACTGGAGTCTTTGGAAGAAAGTTACTTTGTGCAGTTTACACTTAAGGTATGGGAAGAGATATTTCACCTCTTTGAGGATGGAGTACTTACATAAATTACTTGGAATTCAGCACAGATTTGTTTTTTATTCTGTTATTTACTAAAACATATACATATATACAGGCATGAACACATATATATTTTTATTTATTCATTCATTCATTCCAGCGTGTACTCATGATTATTTATTTTGTACTTTGAATTATAATTAAATATTACCGTTTGTTTCTTTGCTCATATTGTTCCAGCTTTGGCCAGTTGGAACTCTTTCATTAAGCCCTTTATCCTTTTGACCCCTGTTTCTTTTTGACATGCTCGCATCATTGTGTGTGTGTGTGTGTGTATGTTCTTCAGCACTTCCCTACTGTAGGATGCTCCAGGCTTGTCTTGTGTATTTCCTGCCCTCATCCTATAAATAACCATTCTCCAAGGAGCCCTCATTTCTTTCAGTGAAGAATGAAATTGGAAACCAAGATCTGGACATTAGATGTGCTCAGTTCTATTGGGGAACATTTGTAATGGCATAGAACAATGTTCATTATAATTTGAAATTTAAAAACACAAAATTAGATAAACTGTGATATAAATTATATTTATTATCCATAAATATAAGTTCATAGAAAGGCAAAGAAAAATATTAAAATGTACATACTTCATTCAGTTCATTTATCAAAGATTTGAGAGTTTTTTTATGCTTGTTTTTTATGCTTGTTTCTTCCAAGTTCTTGATTATGAATTGTGTATCTTGTAGTTAGATAAAAGAAATAGTAGCAATAGTAGCAAGTTTTTTTTTTAACATGCTAATGATGAGACAGATCTTGTTAGTTTTACTCATCTCCTCAGATCGTATTTTTAGTGATCATTAAGATCCTGTGTCCCACAAGCCCTCCTCAATGTATACAAGGGATCAGGCCAGTAGCTTATGATTATCGGTTCTGAGCAAGTTTGAGGATAATGCACTGATAGAAATCTCCCAGTAAACCACAGCACTGTTCAATGTCTTCACTGGTGCAGATGTTCCTCATCATTAAAGGGGGTTGTGTCTGATACTGCAACACACATTACATCGAAGATATCATAAGCAAAAAATTTATTTTAATATATCTCACCTTCTGAGCACTGAGCTTGGCAGCAGAGTACACTGTAGTGCATCAGTTGTTTCTCCTTGTGATCACACAGCTGACTGGGAGCTGTGGCTTGCTGCATCATGAGCATGTATCACATCACTTATCACTTGCTCCAGGAAAAAGATCAAACTTTGGAATTCGAAGTATGGTTTCTACTGAATCTGTGTTGGTTTTCCACTATCATAAAGTACAGAAATTATAAGTTGAACCATGGTAAACTGGGACCATCTTTATGGTTTAAGAATATTATTATTTCTTATGACAGAATTTCTTGAACTTTTGTCATTCATAGTTTTGGCCATATCTACTCCCACCCCACATCTATATGAGATTTGTTCAATAGTTTAATCTGACTTTCAAAAAATTTAAATGTATAATTTAGAAAACTCTTTCCTAAGCAGAAATCTATGTCATGAATCAAATGAAAATTTAAAACACAGTGGAATCAAAACAATTATTAAGGTTAAAAAATAAAGCAAAGAAGGTCTTCATGTGAAGTCAACCTAAAAATATGACTTAAAAAGTCCTGGATGGTTTTGGACCTGACTTCAGCACCTCATCTTGGTTTTTCTTATTTCTGCTAACTAAACCACTCTGCTTTTATTATAGAGCTCTTTATTGGTCATAACTATCCTGCTTTTCATTTTTTTCCCTATTGGGAGCATTTAGCTAATATCTGCTCATTTTCCAGCTGTTACCAACCTCAGGAGAGTTGTTCCCAGTTTTCCTGACTGGGTCAAATTTCCAGTTATAGTTCTCTCATTTATATACCCTTGCTTCATTGTGCTGTTCACAATAGAATGATAGAATAGTGAGATTTTAAAATGTTTTTATTAGTGCTTTATAGTCTACCTAATATTGTGGAGCCAGTCTGCCTGCACTGGAATTCTGGCTTTAACACTTACTTGCTATTTACTTGGATAAGGTATGTAACCATTCTGTTCCTTTATTTTCTCATCTGAAAATTGAGATAATTATGCTAATTATCTGATAGTATTACTCTGAGAATTAAGTGCAGGTAAAACACTTAGAACAGTGATTAATACATACATAGTAAGACCTCAACAGATAATAGCTGTTGTAATTCTCGCTATCAATAACATCTTAATTTCTGGTTCTAATTGTTTCTAGGATTATTGTGAGAACTGAATAGCCAAATACATAAACAACTTTATAGGTAGCTTATAGAGAAGTATTATCAGTAGAAAATTTAGGATCATGAATATAATATTGATAGAAATACAGTAAGGAAAGGAATTATTTGAAACTCTATTATGAAATGTTTCGGTTTGTAGTTTGGAACACTATGTTATTGACAATTTTATTGATTGAATTTTTAGCAGGAGTAGTAGAATTGCCTCTCTTTAGTTTTAAAAAAATCTAGGAATTCATTGTGGTTCAATAAAAAGATAATTTGATAGGTATTTTGTGGCCCAGACAAATATATTTAACAATCATGAAAATTGCAAACTGAACAACAGATTGCTATTAGGATATTGAGTCATGCTTTCAAAATTAGCAAGCTTAAAATTTCTTCTCACCTCCAATCCATCCTCATTATAAGATTTCATATGGAATTAAATGAAAAGTCTTCTTTTTAGAACTTTTATTGGTCTTATTTTTATGTTAGTTCAGATTTGCATGTTTATTTTCCTAGTACTTATATCTTCATTCTAATTATAATATCTTTTTATAACAATTTTCATGTTGTTTCATTAGGAAAGAACAAAGACAAGGATTCACTGTGCAAGATTAACACAAGAAAGGTGTAATACAATGTTTATGTTTGCAGTACATTGCTTACTTGGGTCTTGGTTAGGTTTTTATTGTATTTGAACTTGTACATGTCACACATTATCCTTTTGTCTTGTTTTTAATGTTTTCTTTAAAACTTATTATGAACAGAGGAAAATCCTCAAATTATGCCAGCTAACTAGTTATCCCATCTCCTGGAAATGTTCTTGGAAAATATGTAGATAAAAATTCTTATTTAGAAAATATATAGGTATTGGAAATACAGTTTTGTTCCTAAAAAGAGCAGTTATTTTCATATACATGGAATTAAGAAAATTCATCTATGTGCTCTCATCATTCTTAGTATCTTGTATATTCTGCTAGTAATCTTGTAATCTGATATACCTATTATATACTAGCTGTTGATTTTCATCTTCCAAACACACCAACTATTCCTTCCTTGAATGATTTATATGTTGGTCAACATTAGTAGATGGCTACAAACTATTTTTAAAGCAACAGCACCAGGAATGTACATAAGATCACCTTATTTGTCTGTTCTGCCTACTTTCTTACTGTCATTAAATGGGAAGATTGCCAACCTAATGATAGCATTGAACTATAATTCTTATAGTGCTTAATACTTGGGAATTAAATTGACCCCAATGAAAGCATGGGCTGCTATAATTATGATTTAAACTTGTTATTCCCTACTATTTATTATTTATCAAAACAAAGGTAGAGGGGAGATCCAAGATGGTGGACTAGAGGGAGGCTGCGTTCCTTGTTGCTCTGTAACTCCGGTTTCAAGCAGATATCTGTTTCTCGGTGAGGCAGTTTTTGCTGCTTATCGATCCCCTGGTGTTTACCCCATTTCTCTGCTGTAATCACCTGCAGTCTGCCAGCATATCGACACCTTTTTTGAGGGCAGATTGCTCACTGTCAGGCGTCTATCATCTGCCATTTGCCTGCCTCTCGCCTGTCCATCCCCTGCCTTACACCTATCCATCACCCAACGCAGGAGGTTCACCTCCCGATTGTCCGACAACAGTCAGCAAACTGATCGCCGACCTCCAGTGGAGCACCAGCTGCCTGCTGTTGCCTGGAGGTTCACTGTTACAGTATCTGCAGGTTTGATTACACGTGGCTGCCACCATTTTGAGACAACAGCCAGGCCCCCTACGACCCCTGGTCGGACTGACTGAGCCTGTCTCCAGGATCCCTCAACCCGAGAATCACTCCCTGCCTCTGGGGCCCTCACGTCGACTGACTGCTCCCTGCCGCCAGGAGCCTCAGACCAACTGACTGCACCCTATCTCCGGGACTTCAGACTAATGGATTGCAACTGGCCTCCAGGATCCCACAACAACACCAAACACACCCGACCTCCAGGACCCCGCCTGACCAACTGCATCCCGCCTCCAGGACCTCCAGCTGACCACGTCCACCCCTGAGCTGCAGCTCCCCATTTGCCAACACATTTTGAAACCAGAGCGGCCATCTTGGATAATCCTGGAAGCCAGAGCTCCGATCTTTGGGTGGGGCAAATCCCATCCTGCAACGCCTGCTGGAGGCTTGAAGCTCATTGTCAGGTATCTCTCATGCATCAGGCTACTGAACACTGGGAGGTTTCATTACTATATGACAGTTATACAGTAGATTTTCTTTTCTCTCCTTTTTAAAAAATTTAAGTTTTTATTTCTTTACTTTTCTTGCTCTCTTTTCCTTTTGTTTACCTGTTCCCTCAGAGTCTCTTTCTCCCTCTTTTGCATGCTAACATCCGATTTCTTTTAATTACACTCTCACCCTTTCTATTTTCTAGAACTTCTGTATATTCTTTTCTTATCCTATTAATAGCCACATTCTACATCCCTCTGCATTCTCTTTGTTCTCCATTAAAAACTGCAGGCCTTATTGCAAACCTGTTTGTTTTACCAAAGATAATATTTGAACTCATTTTGTTTATTATGACAATTTTGTTATTGTCCCCATAGAGGCTATTTGGTCTAGGATTGCATAGTGTCTGATTTGGGCACTGCTAATATTGATCTCCCCTTAAAGAAAGGGTTTTGGAAACCTATAGGGCCACTATAAGCCTATCGGGGGAAATCTGCAATACCCCAGAACTGCACTGCTAGAGGGGAAGATACATGAACAACATGAAAAAACAAGGGAAGAAAATGATCCAAACAAATCTAGATTCTATATTAATAGAAACCAATGACAGTATGTTAGAAGAAATGTCAGAAAATGACTTCAGATTATACATAATTAAGATGATTCGTGAAGCAAAGGATGAGATAAGAGAGCAAATGTAGGCAATGAATGATAATACCAGTAAGCTGAAAGAGCACCTGCAAGAAGCAAAAAATCATTTCAACAAAGAGACAGAGATTCTCAAAACAAACAAACAAACAAACAAATGGAAATCCTTGAAACGAAGGAAACAATAAACCAAATGAAAAACTCAATGGAAAGCATCACCAACAGACTAGACCACTTGGAAGACAGAAGCTCAGACAATGAAGACAAAATATTTATTCTTGAAAATAAAGTTGCCCAGAGAAGATGGTAAGAAATCATGAACAGAATCTCCAAAAACTATGGGACATCATGAAAAGACCAAATTTAAGAATTACTGGGATTGAGGAAGGCACAGAGATACAAACCAAAGGAATGAACAATCTATTCATGAAATAATATCAGAAAATTTCCCAAACCTGAAGAATGAAATGGAAAATCAAATACAAGGGGCTTACAGAACACCAAATGCACAAAATCACAACAGATCTACACCAAGACACATTATAATGAAAATGCCTAACATTCAAAATAAAGATAGGATTTTGAAGGCTGCGAGAGAAAAGCATCAGATTACGTATAGGGGGAGACCAATACGGATAGCAGCTGACTTCTCAACCCAGTCTCTAAAAGCTAGAAGGGCCTGGACCAACATATGTCAAGCTCTGAAAGAACATGGTTACCAACCAAGAATCCTATACCCAGCAAAACTAACCTTCAGATTTGAAGATGAAATAAAATTCTTCCATGTTAAACAAAAGTCATAAGAATTTACAAATAGAAAGCCTGCACTGCAGAATGTTCTCAACAAAATATTCCATGAGGAGGAAATGAAAAACAACAATGGAGGTCAGCAAAGGGAGGAACTGCCTTAGAGAAAAACCACTCAAAGGAGAAACCAAGCCAACTTAAAAACCAAAATTAAGCCAAATGAGTGGGAATACAAATCATATCTCAATAATAACCCTGAACGTTAATGGTCTAAACTCCTCAATCAAAAGACATAGACTGGCAGAATGGATTAAAAAGAAAGACCCAACAATATGCTGCCTACAAGAGACTCATCTCATAGGAAAAGACATCCACAGACTAAAGGTGAAAGGATGGGAAAAAACCTACCATGCACATGGACTCAGTAAAAAAGCGGGGGTTTCCATCCTTATATCAGATAATGTGGACTTCAAGCCAAAGTTAGTCAGAAGGGATAAAGAAGGACATTTCATACTGCTTAAGGGAATGATGAATCAGGAAGACATAATGATAGTAAATATTTATGCCCCAAACAGTGGTGCATCCATATACATCAAACAAATCCTTCTCAATTTCAGGAATCACATAGACCACAACACAATAATTCTGGGTGACTTTAATGCACTGCTGTCACCACTAGATGGATCTTCCAAACAAAATCCAACCAAAGAAACCATAGAACTCAATAACACAATCAATAACCTAGACTTAATAGACTTATATAGAATATTCCATCCATCAACGAGCAGATTCACTTTTTTCTCAGCAGCACATGGAACCTTCTTGAAAATAGACCATATGTCATGCCACAAAGCAGACCTTAGGAAATGCAAAAAAAATAGAGATACTGCCTTGTGTTCTATCAGATCGTAATGGACTGAGAATAGAAATCAATGACAAAATAAAAAACAGAAATTATTCCAACACCTGGAGACTAAATAATATGCTATTGAATGAAACATGGATAACAAAAAACATCAGGGAGGAGATAAAAAAATTCTTAGAGGTCAATGAGAATGATGATACAACATATCAAAATCTCTGGGACACTATGAAAGTGGTACTAAGAGGAAAATTCATTGCATGGAGCGCATTCCAGAAAAGAATGAAAAGTCAACAAATAAATGACCTAAAATTACAGCTCAAAGCCCTAGAAAAAGAAGAACAGAACAACAGCAAAAGTAGTAGAAGACAGGAAATAATTAAAATCAGAGCTGAAATCAATGAAATTGAAACAAAAGAAACAATTCAAAAATTTGACAAAACTAAAAGTTGGTTCTATGAGAAAGTAAACAAAATAGACAAACCCTTAGCTACACTAACAAAGAGAAGGAGAGAGAAGACTCAAATTACTAATATACATGATGCAAAAGGAAATATCACGACAGACACCACTGAGATACAGAACATAATGAGAAGCTACTTTGAAAATCTGTATTCCAACAAAAGAGAAACTACCAAAGACATTGGCAAATTTCTAGAGGCATATGCTCCTAAACTGAACCAAGAGGCCATACACAATTTAAACAGATCAATATCAAGCAATGAAATAGAAGAAGTCATTAAAAATCTACCATCCAAGAAAAGCCCAGGACCAGATGGATTCTCAGCCGAGTTCTATAAGATCTTCAAAGAAGAACTCATTCCAATACTTCTCAAAGTATTCCAGGAAATAGAAAACGAGGGTACCCTACTGAACTCATTCTATGAAGCTAATATCACCCTCATACCCAAACCAGGAAAAGACACATCAAGGAAAGAAAATTTTAGACCAATATCCTTGATGAATATAGATGCAAAGATCCTTAACAAAATATTGGCAAACCATATCCAAAAACATATTAAGAAAATTGTGCACCATGATCAAGTGGGGTTCATCCCTGGAATGCAAGGATGGTCCAACATTCGTAAATCAATAAATGTAATCCATCATGTCAATAGACTTAAGGATAAGAATCATATGGTTATTTCAATTGACACAGAAAAAGCATTCGACAAAATACAACACCCCTTCATACTTAAAACACTAGAAAAAATAGGGATAGTAGGAACATACCTGAACATTGTAAAGGCTATTTATGCTAAGCCCATGGCCAACATCATTCTTAATGGAGAAAAACTGAAACCATTCCCTTTAAAAACAGGAACAAGACAGGATGTCCTCTTTCACCACTTCTATTCAACATTGTCCTTGAAACTCTAGCCAGAGTAATTAGGCAGACCAAAGAAATTAAAGGGATACAAATAGGAAAGGAGGAACTTAAGCTGTCACTATTTGCAGATGACATGATTCTATATTTGGAGGATCCAAAAACCTCTTCCAGAAAACTTCTAGACCTCATCAATGAATTCAGCAAAATAGCAGGCTATAAAATCAACACACATAAATCTAAAGCATTTTTATACGGAAGTGACGAAACAGCTGAAAGGGAAATGAGGAAAACAACCCCATTTGCAATAGCCTCAAAAAAAAAAAAAAAAAAAAAAAAAAAAAAAAAAAACTTGGGAATCAATCTAACCAAAGAGGTAAAAGATCTCTACAATGAAAACTACAAAACATTGAAGAAAGTAATTGAGGAAGACCTTAGAAGATGGAAAGATCTCCTATGTTCTTGGAGAAGATGGAAAGATCTCCCATGTTCTTGGATAGGCAGAATTAATATTGTCAAGATGACCAAACTACCAAAAGTGCTATACAGATTCAATGCAATTCCAATTAAAATCCCAATGACGTACCTTACAGAAATAGAGCAAGCAATCATGAAATTCATCAGAAAGAATAAGAAACCCAGAATAGCTAAAGCAATCCTTAGCAGGAATAATGAAACCGGGGGTATCGCAATACCAGATCTTCAACTCTACTACAAAGCAATAGTAACAAAAACAGCATGGTATTGGCACCAAAATAGACAGGTAGATCAATGGTACAGAATAGAGGACACGGACACAAACCCAAATAAATACAATTTTCTCATACTAGACAAAGGTGCCAAAAATATGCAATGGAGAAAAGATAGCCTCTTCAACAAATGGTGCTGGGAGAATTGGAAATCCATATGCAACAGAATGAAACTAAACCCCTATCTCTCACCCTGCAGAAAAATCAACTCATAATGGATCAAGGACCTTGAAATCAGACCAGAGACCCTGCATCTTATAGAAGAAAAAGTAGGTCCAACTCTTTACCTTGTTGACTTATCATCAGACTTCCCTAACAGGACCTCCATAACACAAGAAATAAAAGCAAGAATCAATAACTGGGATAGATTCAAACTAAATAGCTTTCTCTCAGCAAAGGAAACTATCAGCAATGTGAAGAGAGAGCCTACAGAGTGGGAGAATATCTTTGCCACTCATACTTCAGATAGAGCACTAATTTCCAGAATATATAAAGAACTCAAAAAACTCTACATGAAGAATACAAATAACCCAATCAACAAATGGACTAAGGATATGAACAGACACTTCACAGAAGAAGATCTACAAGCAATCAACAAACATATGAAAAAATGTTCACCATCTTTAGTAATAAGAGAAATGCAAATCAAAACTACACTAAGATTCCATCTCACCCCAATTAGAATGGCGATTATCAAGAATACAAGCAACAATAGGTGTTGGAGAGGATGTGGGGAAAAAGGTACACTCATACATTGCTGGTGGGGTTGCAAATTAGTGCAGCCACTCTGGAAAGCAGTGTGAAGATTCCTTAGAAAACTTGGAATGGACCTACCATTTGACCCAGCTATCCCACTCCTCGGCCTATACCCAAAGGACTTAAAATCAGCATACTACAGAGATACAGCCACATCAATGTTCATAGCTGCTCAATTCACAATAGCCAGACTGTGGAACCAACCTAGATGTCCTTCAATTGATGAATGGATAAAGAAACTGTGGTATATATATATATAAAATGGAATATACCCAGCTATAAAGAATAATAAAATTATGGCATTTGCAGGCAAATGGATGAAATTGGAGAATATCATGTTAAGTGAGATTAAGCCAATCTCAAAAATCCAAAAGACGAATGATCTCACTGATAAGCGGATGATGACACATAATGGGGGGTGGGAAGGGGGCAAGAATGGAGGAAGGAGGGACTGTATAGAGGGAAAAGAGGGGTGGGAGGGGTGGGGGGGAAGGAAAAAAACGGAATGAATCAAACATCATTATCCTATGTAAATGTATGATTATGCAAATGGTATGCTGTTACTCCATGTACAAACAGAAACAACATGTATCCCATTTCTTTACAATAAAAATAAATTGAAGATCAAAAACAAAAAAGGTAGAAAATAGTAAGAATTAGGAATGCAATTATATATGTGGGGGAAAATTAGGAATGGCTTTCATATTAGAAACGTAAAAGTGTAAAGGTGTGTAGGTTCAGATCCCAGTTCCACTTCTTGGCTAAGGGTAAATAAAAACTAAAATTTGAGTTTTAATTCTCTTTCTTAAACATGAGAGAAAATATTTCTACTCAAACATTTTTCTTAGAGCATTTCCTTAAGAAAACTTGTTATGTCTTTTACTCTTCAAAATGGTTGTAAATCTTTTTAAAACTAAATAAGGCCCTTCCTGGTTGTGAACCAGGAAGGCCCTTCTCCAGGAGCAGAGAACCATCTCTTTACGATGGAACTATCGAGGAACATAGTGTCCAGCAGTCTTCCAATTTCTGCTGGAGGATAGGAACCTAATTTTGGTAGGTGTCTGACTCCAAAACTGTTGATTAGATATGAGAAATTAATTTTTCCTTTGGGTAAATAAGCTAATGCAGATGGCCACCTCAATTACCAGGTGCATCTATGAACCATGTATAATATGGTGCTGTTACAAGTTCTCTTACGTGAGGACTGTGTATTGGGTTGTGTCTGTCTGGCTAAACAAAAGGTGGGCTATCTTCCTGTATTGTGATGATGAACACCAGCTGCTGCTTTGATGCTTATTCAATAGTAACATTGTTTTCTTTTTCTCCCATCTTTATGGGTACCTTTTACCGGTTTGGAGGAGATTTTGTTTTTAATGGCATCTCCCCAACACTTTCTAGATATATGATTTGAGACAAATCTCTGAATCTCTTTGCACCTCCATTTCCTCATCTAATTGTAGATAATAGTAATACCTCTTACTACCATTACTTCTAGGATCATTGTGAGAATTAAATAGCCAAATATATGTAAAATGCTTAGAACAGAGCCAGACACTGGTTGTATCATATATTACTGATTATTATTACTATATATAGAAATTTTAAATGCTTCCCTATATAATTGTAAAAGGGAAATTCTGGTTGTTACTAATTCTGGTTTCTTTTTTTACAAGTGTGTATTTCCAGAGGAATTTCAAGAGCAAACAAAACATGTTAAAATAGAGATTCCACCAGCCAATTGCAAAATCTCAGCTCAAAGTCTACCATCCTCATGAAAATCATGGAGTTAAATACTTCCCCTAAATTTGAGAAATGTGTTGAAAATACTCTGCTAATGAGTGATTTCTTTAATTATTTCATAATGGTGCATGAACTCCACATCTATACCATGGTCTATGAGGCCTGCACGATGGGTCTTCTTCCTTCTTCTTCATCCTGATGCTCCTGCCACACCTTCCTGCCTAGCAGGAAGTAATAGTGATATTCTTCAGGTTCCTGTAACAGCCAGCGTTGCTTTCACCTCAGGGCCTTTGCACTCACTTCCCCTTGACTTTGAAGGCATTTCTTTCCAAGGTTTGCATTGCTGGCTCCTTTTGCTTTGTTCAGGTAAACTCTTCTTGTAGAAACTCTTAAACTTGACAGGTCATCTGTGATCTCTCACTTTTCTGTTTTCTTTTGTAGCACTTGTGACTATCTGAAATTCTTGTCTGTACTGGCTTAATCTGTTTACCAAAAGTAAATTTCATGAATACCTGGGACTTCTTTGCTCAGTGCTTGTTTTCTAGTTCAGTGCCTGGGGCAAAATATTGTTTTAATAAATATTGTGTGAATTAGTGAATGAATAATGAGCTATCCTTATCCACTTATCCTTTACTGCTTTAACCGATATTTGTTAAGTAGCTCATACACCACATTCTGAAGGGATTCAGCATTGTGCATACAAGATTTGCTCTCTGTTAGTGACATTAATACATGCATACAAAAGAAACTTTAAAAATATAATCCCCAAACTATGGAACTACAAAGAAAAGGTAGGATAAGAAAATATAATAAAAAGGAAAACCTGTGTGCCAAGCATTATGCTAGACATTATAAGTTTATTCCATTTAAATTGTACTCAAAACCTTCCCATATGTATTGCTGTATTTAGTTTTATGGAGGAGAAGAAACCCAGGGAGGTTGTGTTGAAGATCAGATTGGGATAACCTGATTAGATGATGGTAACTGCAGAACAGACAGGCCTGACGTGCATCAAAAAGAAAAACTTTATTGGAATTCTTGGAGGGGCGGGTAGGTTCGCTGGTTCACCAGGGTGCTGGGCCACAGAAATCGCACGTGGCCCCATGGGGAGGTGTTTTTACAACCCTGGGGTGGGGGAGGGGAAGCTTGGGGACCCCATGTCCTCCTGGGATTGGCTGGGGGCCTTTGTCAGCACCTGTTGAGAGTTGCCCTGTAACACTGTTCCCTATGTTTGCTCTTCCAGTGAAGGGTAACACAGTTATCTTGTTTGCCCAAGCCAGAAAGCTAGTCACCTTGTTTAGTTGTTATTGTTCTTTTTTTGTTAATCACTTGTTTATCTTGCTTTTAACTCCCCTTCTCACCAGTTTCAATCAACCATTCTACCTTTTAAAAATATTTCTTGAAATCAGTCCTTTTTTTTTTTTTAACTTCATCTCATTCACCAGCCACTTTACTCACTGGCTACTGTGAAGAATGCTCTGTGAACATTCAAATTCAAATCTTTCTGTAGATATGTTTTCATTCTCTTGCACTGGTTCATAGGTGTTGAATTGGTGGGTCATAGGCTATTTAGGTTTTTTTTTTTTAGTTTTTTTTAAAGTTTAATTTTATTCATTCATTTTTCTAAATTGACAGTATAGTTCCATTGCTCAAAACTCCAAAATTTGCAGAGGGTAAACAGTAAAATCTTCCTGTCATTGTTCTTAGTACCTTGCACTCTTTTTAAAAATTTGTTCCAATTAGTTATACATAACAGTAGAGTACAATTTGACACATCATGCATAAATGGAGTAAAACTTCTCATTCTTCAGGTTGTACGTGATGTAGAATACACTGGCATGTAATCATATATGTACATAGGGTAATAATGTCCAATTCATTCTACTATTCTTTTTACCCCCATACTCCCTCCCATCTTTTCACTCTCCTCTACATAATCCAAGGTACCTCTATTTTTCTCTAGCCCCCCACCTATTGTGAATTAGCATCGCATATCAGAAGAAATATTTAGCCTTTAGTTTTTTGGGATTGGCTTATTTCACTTAGCATGATATTCTTCAGCTCTATCCATTTACCTGCAAATGTAATAATTTCATTAAGGCTGAGTAAAAGTTCATTGTGTTTATATACCACATTTTCTTTATACATTTATCTGTTGAAGGGCATCTAGGTTGGTTCCACAGTTTGGCTATTGTGAGTTGAGCTGTTATAAACATTGATGTGGCTGTGTCACTGTACTATGCTGTTTTTAAGTTCTTTGGGTAGAAAGTGAGGAGTAGGATAGCTGGGTCAAATGGTGGTTCCATTCCAAATTTTCTGAGGAATCTCCATACTGCTTTCCATAGTGGTTACATCAATTTACAGTCCCGCCAGCAATGTATGAGTGTACCTTTCCCCCCACATCTTTGCCAACATTTATTTTTGCTTGTATTATTGCTCATTGCCATTCTGACTGGAGTGAAATGGAATCTTAGGGTAGTTTTAATTTGCATTTCTCTAATTGCTAGAGATGTTGAACATTTTTTTTTTATGTATTTGTTGATCGATTGTATTTCTTCTGTGAAGTGTCTGTTCAGTTCCTTAGCACATTTGTTGATTGGATTATTTGTTGTGTGTGTGTGTGTGTGTGTGTGTGTGTGTGTGTGTGTGTGTTGAGTTTTTCTTTATATATCCTTTCTTTATCCAACTGCAACCTTGGTTCCAAATCCTTGTCAACTCTAGTGGATTCCTAAACTAGTATCTCTGCCTTCAATTTTGTCCTCTCTCATTTATTATCAACTAGAGCCAGAGCTTTCTTACACTGTGACTAATTCCTTATTGCTCTCACAATAAAGTCTAAAGACCTTAACAAAAACAGATTAGATTCTTCATGGTCCAGTCTCTATCTACCTCATTTCTCATCAATTCTTTAGTCAAATTCTATTCTCCATTCATATTGTATTCCCCAGGTTCCACCTTTACCCATATTCGAGTGCTGAGCATCTCCATCTGGTTGGAGCCTGCTTCCCCCTTTTCTCTCATATCTACCTTTTTCCTTTTTAAGGTTTCAGTTTAAATATCACCTCTTCTAACACACAGGCCTTTACACGCCTATGTCCTTTTGTGCCTATGTCCTTTTCTTGGTACTTGGTGTGATTATTTTAATTTCCCATTCATTATTTTTAAGCTCTTTGAGGACGGAGATAATCTTGTTTTAGATTAAGTCCTAAAACCAGCACAGGCCCTGAATGGGTCTTCCTAACCCTTTGGTGAAAGAACAGTTGAATGAGTAAATAATGGAGTAGTGTGAGAGTTAGTTTTGGAGAACTTCCAGAAGGGAAGAGCATGGATTTTTAAAAAATTATTTATTTATTTTTTTAAAAATTTTTTACAGACTACATTTTGATTCACTGTACACAAATGGAGTACATCATTTGGTTTCCATGGTTGTACATAATATAAATTCATACCATTCTTGTAATCATATATGTACAAGCAAGGATGTTTTAACATCTCATTTTATTTAGATAGCTATGTGTATTCCAAAGAAAGAAATGTGTAAATGCAGTATGATACTATTTTCATTCCTATGGTTATCATAATTTTACCCCATCATGTATTCTTAACTTGAAAGTATTAATCTAGAGGGACAAGGGAACTGACATTTGTTGAATATTTATTGTCTTTAGGCATTGTGCTAGAGTCTCCCTATACTTTTATAATTCATTTAATCTCCATTACAATCTCAATAAGGTGATGCCATTCATTTCTTCTTTTTACTAGTGAAGAAATTGAGGTTCAGATTGATAACTTGCCTCAAGTTACATAAGAATAAATCTTTACTAAGTGCTTATGATGAACCAAGCATATTCTGAGCATTTAGTATAATTACCCACACTGAAGTAGGTAGGATTATTATCTCCATTTTTCAGGTGAAGAAATAGAAGCACAGGAAAAAAAAATACACTCTTCATCCATTCACTCATAACAACCATCTTTTCCTTTCAATCTTTGAACCTATTTATAATAGCTACTTTGCAACCTGTGTGTACTCATTCCAATACCTGGATCATTGCGCGATTGTTTTATACTGACCACCTTCCCTTGTCATATTTTACTCTTTCATGTTTAGTATTTTTTTATTGTATGATGTTCTATGTGGATGATATATCATATACAGTCTAAGTTATATCCTTTTCACTGTATAGCATGGTTTTTAGTCCCAAAGAATGAAACTCCACTGAATGGGGTCTCAAATGAATATCCAAGATTTTCAGCAAGATCTCTTTACTCTGATTATATCAGAACTCCATCTTTCATCTCTTACAAATTTTGTATCTCTTTTTTGCTCTCAGCTCTGCACAGGTAATCTCTGGTAGATTTCACCTTTGCACTACAGATCTTGCCTAAAGACCCATAATAAACTCTCATAATGATTTCTGGCTCACTTCTTCCCTACTCCCTGAAGCTTGGGACTTAATACCTTCTACCTCCTTAGCTTACTAAGATCCCTGCTGTGCTTGGTATCTATTGCCTGTGCCCTAGGAAAATTCAAACCTGGATCCACATCATTATGTTTTCCCAAATCTGTTGCTTTTGATTGGAAAACAGTGAAATACTATATTTTTCTCATTTTATAGTCTTTTTTTTTATTTTGGGGTTTTAAACCAGCCTCATATTTTCTTATCATTGGATATTTTCTATGAATTTAGTTTATCTATTACTTTCACAGTCTGTCATTATTACAACATCCAGATGAATGTCTAAAAAAACCAAAGTCCCATATATTCACAATTGTAAGGGGAGTTCAGGGTTCTTATATCATATATCTATGTGTCTATTTGGGCTGGGCTTAATACTATTTGTTTATTCACATGTACTTAATAGTAAAAGTTCTAATTTTGATAGAAACTTTAATGACTTCTTTGTAGGGGTTACATTTTGTGAGCAGATTTTTTTTTTTATTGTAGCATAATTGTCCCATAATAAATTTCATGTTAAAAATGTGTAGTCTCATGAGTTTTGAAATACATACATCACCAGAAAATCATCATGACATCAAGATAACAAACTTCTCAGTGGCTCCAGAACTTTTCAGTGGCTTCAGAGTGGCTTCCTGTGCTCTTTTGTAATCCCTTCCTACTTCTATCCCCTTCCTAAGGATATCACTGATCTGATTTATGCCACCCTAGATTTAATTTTCATCTTCTAGAATTTTATATATGAGATCATAAAATTTACATTATTTTTATTGAAGTCTGGAGGTTTTCAGTCGGTTTAAAATTGTTTTAGTCAGTATTTTTATTGTTGTGATCAAAAACCCTGACAAGAACAATGTAGAGGATGAAAAGTTTATTTAGGCTCAGTTTTAGAGGTCTCAGTACATAGACAACTGACTCCACAGCTTTGGGCTCAAGGTGAGACACAACATCATGACAGAAGGGTGTGGCACAGGAAAGCAGTTTAGAACATGGCAACAAGGACGCAGTGAGAGCACCATTCAGTATGTGAACCCCAAAGGCTCACTCTCAGTGACCTCTTCTTTAAGCCACACCCTGCCTGCCTACAGTCAATCCATAACAGTGGATTAATCCACTGATTAGATTACAACTCTCATCACCCAATTATTTCACCTATAAATTTTATTGCATTGTCTCACACATGAACTTTTGGGGAATACTGTATATCAAAACCATAACAAGAATTTTAGTATTTATTCATGGCATGTATCATTCATTTTTTGTATTGTGAGTGGTGTTGCACTGTAGGGATATACTTCAGTTTGTCCTGTTCGCCTGTTAATGGACATTGGATCATTTATACTTTTGTGCTATTAAAAATAGGATCAGGAATATGAACTTAGTACTTTTTGTAGTAGATTATTCTATTTTTTCTCATAACTTACTAATTTAGAAGCTTATGTTGAAAACCTTTTTTTAAAAAGATGCCAGCAATTAGAAGTTTTCCAGAATCCCAATTAAACCTTCAAATGATTGGAATTTTGAGAGTACTTTTCTTCTTTATTCTTCCTTTCTCTTTTTTCAGTCATGACTTATCAGAAATATGTGGGAAATGGAAAAGAAAAAAAAAGTTGAAAAATAATGTAACAAATTAGAAAAACCTAGCTTTTGTTAGTTAGAAGATGAATCTATTCATTTCTTAGATGAAATTAGCCTCAGGCTTGTGAATTTAAATGGAAAAGGCTACTGCATTTGAATGAAATGATTAAAAATGATTATATGCATATTTCTGAGAACTTTTTTCCTCACTAAGCTACTGCAGAGGTGTTTTGATTCATAAAGGTGTTGATGTTTCTTACATCTTACACCCAGTTTATATTTTTATTTTTTCTGCCTATTTTCACTTAGTGAGAGACTGTGCTTCAGTGTTTCCTTTTTTGGTACATACGTAACTTTCTAGCTTTTCAGACTTTTTTCCTTTGCAGAATTGTACTTTAAATCTTGCCCAGAAAGGGAAGTGACTCATTTCTATACAGTAGCATGTAGGTGTGTGATGAATGTTGGCTGCCAGGTAGAAATAGACAGTAATGCTGTGTAAATGGAGCTTTAAAGCTACTAAAATCTGAAGGATTTCAATTTTCTTTGAAATTTAAATTTGAGGAAAATAACTTTAGAAGTTGGCTAAGGCTCTGAGTTCTGAGGGAGAACTTTAGGCAAACTGAAATATTATATAAATGTTATGAAATTGCCCATAGTCTAATGCAAAAATGATAAGTCTTTAGGATGCTTTGCCCATAAAATATTGGCTTGGCACCACATAAGCTCAAGCAGAATGGCACCCTGGGTGTGGTGTAGGCCTGACAACGGATCACCTAGACCAATTTTTTAAAAACTTCTGTAAATTCCCAGAAATCTCCCAGTTTGTGTTCTTTACTCTGATGCAGTATGAAGAAATGAGGAAGTTGGTTGTTTCAGCTATCTGCCTCTGCAGACTTCTTAATGTTCTAAAAATAATGACAGTATCCTTGTTTTAGAGACCATAAGAAGTTGAGTTGCAAATACCATATTGTCCTGCAAAGCAACAGTCATATTTAGATGTGAGAATGACTTTTGCCTGTGTGGAGAACCTGACAGTGGTGTTTTGCACAATTCTACAGGGATCGAGCTCATTAAATATGAAGAATGAAAATATATAGAAAATATCAGGCTAATTAAAAATTTATTTTCCTAATAAAGCCAGATCCCACTGGTTTTGGCACTACTTGAAACAGCACCTGATGTTAATGTGTACTTAATAAAGTTGCATAAGAATAGATAACTTAAAAACTAAAAAATTGTTAAGTTTAAAATTCTTCCTTGACATGTGATTATAAAGCTATTTATGTTTTATGCTTTGCATTTTGCAGAAAAAAATATAACTAACAATTTTTTCAAACTTTCACTGTTTCGATCATCGTTCTAATGTGCATTTAACTTGGACCTCCCTATTCAGCTGAAATCTGCTATCAAGTCTCAGAAATATCCTCTCATTGTTTCTGCCACTCCTGAACTTATGTGTGAATACCAGGTTAGCATCATAATACAACCACATTTCTTACATATATAAGGCATGACATTCAAACCTGAGGTAAATGTCTGAATGTCAACTTTCAGTGCAAGTTAGCCTTGTAGATGCAACTTAAACCACCCTATGTTCTTTCCATGTTGAATGTTGAATTCCAAAAAATTAAGTAATAAAGGAATAGATGGACAAGTAAATCAAATACAAAGAGTTGGTACTTCCTTTTTTTATTATTTTTATTTTTGAAAAATGATGTTAGTTGTAGATGGATACAATACCTTTATTTCATTTATTGATTTTCATGTGGTGCTGAGGATCGAACCCAGTGCCTCACACATGCAAGGTAAGCACCCTACTGCTGAGCTACAACTCCAGCTGCAAGACGATGCTTTTATTAGATAACTTTATGAAGAGCATCATATATTTTTAATAAAGAAATATTTATAAAATTACAAATTTACATAAAGGTCATTATATACATCATAAAATTTTAAATGCTAACAAATGGAGGAAGAATCCAAATGAGTCTAACCTATATTTCTAATTTTTGTAGAATTTTTAACTTTGAGGAAAACTTAATGATTCAAAATTTCCTGAGGGGAAAAATGCATAATAATTTGTAACAATATCTGTGAGATATCTTCTTTAGTCAAAAGATAACAAACAGTATACAAAATATGAAGAAGAAAATGTTAGAAGTGATGGTCTCCAAAGTGTCAACTAATCTCAGTCAAAAGTGATCATTTAGTAAAGCACATGTGTCACATAGAAACCTAGTGAGTGAGAAGGCTAAGGAAAATATTTAAAATAATTTTAAATGAAATTATAATTCTAATATTAATTGACATATCTGACAATATTTCATAGCTATTCTTTTTGTGTCCGTAAATTTATTCTGTTATGCCAAATCAACTCAAGTCCCAGCTTTGGGTACATGTGGATTTTAGATCTTGGCTTCTACTAGGTAAGAGATGAACACAGAGTATTAATAACACATAATGGTAGGGTCTTTAACTCTGTTTGGGATCCGGGAAACCTGAAGATGGGGAGGAGTTCTCCAGGCAAATAAGGCATGTGGTGAGTATGAGGAGGGCTTGGATCACAGGAGGTTTAGGATTCCTGGGGAACAGAGTTTAGGGCTGGGGTTGTGGATGATGTGGCTAGAGAGGAACTCGATCACATTTAGGCTTTTTCTTCTGAAGAAATTTAAGAAGAGGAATGACTTGCTTAAATTTGCAATGTTTTGTGATGGTTTAAGTGGAGCAGTATGGATTGGTAATAACAGAGACAAAACTAGTTAGCTAATGGAATAGTGAAGAAATACGATGAAAAGAACCACACTGAGACATTGTTAGAGTTGAGAAATGTTTCAAAAGTAAAGTCAGTAAGTTGGTCATGATTGGATTTGAAGAGAGACAGGGAGTTCTAAGAAGCTGCCCAAGCATCATGGTAGAGAGACCATCTGGATTGTGATGCAATTAGAGATGTGAATGTAGGAGGTTGTGGTGAAGGGAGGCGGGATGTTGAGCTTCGGTGCTAATGAGTTTCACAGTGGTTGGGCTGGCAGGCCTGAGCTGAATCACACCTCTGGATGTGATCAAGCACATCCAGAAGAAGACGTAGGTAGAAAAATGATGGGAGTTGGTGGAATCACTTGAGGAGAGCACCAGGAGTGTTAGAAGGTGATGTTCCACGTGGGTGGGGCGGGGCAGAGAAATAGAACATAGCAAGGGAGATGAAGAATACTGAGATTGAAGGAAAGGATTTGAATTTTCACACTGAGTGTAGGCTTCATTGAGGAGCAAGAGAGCATTGAAGAAAGACTTGAAGAATGATGAAGTCAGCTAGGTGGATGTTGGGAAAGAGCACCATAGGCAAGGGATCAACCAGATGAGTATGCTAGGAACATGAAGGAGGCCAGAGTGCCTTGGAAAGGTTGTGGGGAGGTAGAAGAAGGGGTTCAGAGAGATAAGTCTGAGCTGGAGCGTGTAGGCCATTTATAGCCTTAGAGGGGCCTTTGGTTCTTCCTCTGTGAACTGTAAAATGCTGAAAGATTTTTAGTGAAGTAATGATATAATCTGACTGTGAATTTAATGGCATCACTATGGCTGCTGGGTTGGGAGTAGACTGGGGATGGGACAGTACTATAAAAAATAGACCATGAGAAGCTATTGTAGCAATCCAAGGAGAGCATCCAGCTTTATCTTCTGCCATATGTGTTCCTGGCTTATGTGTCTGTCCCTCCCCTCAGGTTCCTACACACACTGATCTTCTCTGAGATGCCCTCTCCTTGCCATTCATTTTTGCTTGGTTAACTCTTCTAGTTCTTTTGGACCTCTTTCAAATACTACTTTCTCAGCAAGACAAAGAAGTCGTCCCTGTCTGCCTCCCAATCTAATTTCCTACTGTTGTAAACTCTCAAGTTGCCTAGTAGTTTACCTTCTTGTCGCTTGTTTGTGAATTTGTGAGTGAGTTGGTCTACCTCCATGAAGAGTCCACACTTGAGGGCAGAAACTTACGGCACCTAGTAAATACTTGCTGGATGAGTTGTAAATGAGTAAAGGTGTCATTGAATCAATGATTGGAAAGAAGACTCTATACTTGAGACTGAAGTATTTGATAGATTGGACTACCAACTGATAACTGTAGTGAGGAGAAAGGCAAGATGGTAAAATTAAATTCAGGAGCTTCACAAGAGGCATGGTCATCTGCCTTGACAGTCCATCAAAAGCAAATGCCCCTCAACATTCTCATTCCTTTAGCCCTTTCAAAATTAGAAAAGCAAAGGAGATAGTTGTAAACATACCCAATAGTCTATGTAAGTCAATATAGGAAAACGTCTATTTCAAGAGTAAATTGTTAGCAAATTCATTGCATATCTGCGACCAAAACCAGATAGTCTCTGAATGAAGACATTTGGTCTTTGATTACAAGTCTCTAAAAAATGGCTACTGTTGCATTTTGTGTTTGATTTTCATAAGTCTTAAAATTTCCTCTGAACTACTATTCATCAGACATATCTTATGGTAACACACTTAGTTCATTATTAAAAACCTATAGTTTTGAAGAAAAAAAACAAATTTTAAAGTCTAATAAATACATTCTGGAGGACTTTTCTGTTATAGGCATTGGAAAAGACTTTTCCAGAAAATGAAATGGTGGCCACGATCATATATTAGGCTAATTAAACTTACAGAAAATAGCAAAATGTTAAATTTGACTGAATTTTGTTCATCTGTCTTCAAGAGAGTTCTCTAGGGTGCTTGAATGTGCATCACAACATTTTCATAATTTTACCACTGGAGGGCTCAATGGCTTTTTAATGTTTCTTTTAGGAGACCATATATTATGTTTGTGTAGCTGTGAGAATTTGAGACAATTTTTTTTCTCCTTCTTTGGAGAAAAACTGTTATAGGGATGCCCAAGTAGATGAGTCACTATAGCCAAAAAAGTTCTTGTAAATGTCCTCAAAGATGTAAACTCTGGTCTTTGCTGCAGGTAAACTGAAATAAAGTAAAATAGGATGCACTAATGTCTCTCCCAGGGAATACAGGGACTTGAGATTATACCCAACAAGGCTTATGCTTAGATGTATGCATGTGTATGTGCTGTGTTTGAATGTGTATTCTGGTAGCAGTTTTGGGGAACAGTAGAATGAGGGTTTAAAGTCTGTGTTGGCCCAGAAATTGATTAGTGTAGTTGGGGTAGCACTGTAATTTGAATGATGAGTGTCCCCCAAGGTCCCATGTGTTGAAGGTTTGGTCCCAGAGTGGCACTATTGGGTGTAACCTTTGAGAGGTGAGCCTTGTAGATGTCCTTAGGTCATTGGGCAATTCCAAAAGAGATTGTGGGACCTCAGGCCTTTCCTCTTCCTTTCTTTTTACCCCTGACTTGTGACATAGTGGTTTAGTTGGCCATATGGTCCTACTGTGATGTGCTGCCTTGCCACAGGCCCAAAGCAGCAGAGCCTTATCAATCATGAAGTAGAAGCTATAAAACCATAAGCCGAAATAATCCTTTTATTTTTGTAAGTTCATTATCTTAGGTATTTTGTTATAGTGATGAAAAGATATAACTAACACAGATGGGAATGGGGATATTTAATTTAATTTAAATAATTAATTTATTTTTGTTAATTGGGTTTGAACCCAGGGGCTCTCTTAACCACTAGCCACACCCACAGCCCTTATTTTTTGAGCGGGGTCTTGTTAATTTGCTTAGGGCCTCAATATGTTGCTGAGGCTGGCCTCAAGTTGCTGAACTTGAGACCCTCAAGCCACTGAGACTGCCTGTGTGTACCACTGTGCCTGGCAGGAATAGGAACACTTCAAAAGATTAACTGAAAGGCTGTGGGGTGGGTGTCAGGGGACCAGTATTTACAGACAGTTCCAGGATTCCTGTTGCACTGTGATTGTGATATGGTTCTTTTCCTGAGTTGTTATATATGCTTGTGGGCCAACCTCTTAAAGGCTGGTGCTGAAGCATGGTTTGATCAAGGACTTCTGATGTAAGTAACACATCAATTTGGTATCCGCTCACTTTTTTGGTGATTATTAGGAGGCAACAACAAAAATGAAGGCATAACAAGGAAGTATTATGCAAAACTTGGATAAGTGTTGACTCCGAAGGGAAAGTATTGTATAAAACCAGCATAATGGGCTGGGTTGTACCTCAGTGGTAGAGCACTTGTCTAAAATGTCTGAGGCACTGGGTTCGATTCTCAGCACCACATAAAAAAATAAATAAATAAAGGTATTATGTCCATCTACAACTAAAACAAATATTTTTAAAAAACAATATAGAACAGAAATGGAAATTTCAGAATGGCTCCCAGAATGCATCAGAAACCCAATTCTGCTTCATTTGCTGTATGATTTAATACTACTTAGCTATAAACTAATTATTAAGGATGAATAATATGCAAGTCAGAAGGGAGATGATTGCTCAGACTGAAACCTATGTGGAGATAGGGAATCTGAGAAAGGAACTTTGGAGTGACTTGTCCTGAAAACTGTCTCAGAAGATGGCATGGAAACTTCCGTTCTCACATAGCAATGGATGCTTGTTCCTCCAAAATTTTGAATCATAAATAAATTTGTCTTCTTCAGATTTCAGACTTGTTCTGCAACATTTTTATTTTTGTAAAGATGGGGGTGGAACCCAGAGTATAATACATGCTGGGCAAGTACTCTACAACTGAGCTACGTTCCCAACCCATATTCTGCTACATTGTGTTTATGACTTAGCCTTAGATTTGCTTTGGCAGAGAATGTACTGACCATACCAATATGAGTCTTCAGACCCATAAGTCACCTACAGTTTTCAGATTGACTGGGCATCTACCAGTGTGGTATGCTGAAGGACTCAGGCTCTGAGTCAACGGCTGAGAACAAGACTCTGCACCATGGTGAATTTCCCAAGGCAAATGCTTGCAGCCTGCCAGTGAGCCTGTTTTAGTGATGCACCCTACTGTCTATCTTCCTTCCATTTTCTGCAGATCCCCCTGTTTTCCAGAGTAAATCAGAAAGACAGGAGGGACCAGCAAAACTATAATTTTCAAAGGAGAATACCAAGTATTATCATTATACACTTTCTCATCATGCTTTATTAATGATTCAAGGAGTTAGTGAGCATTTAAATGTATTTTTTTCTCTTGTGCTGCACTGCAATTTTCTAACAAAATGGAATATTTCTGTCCCTTAGGAGCCTGGTTTTCTTGCCATGGAAGAGCAGCTACCTCCAGTAAAGGCTTTCCAGGGAGGCAGAGAACAGTCAGAGGGAAGCCTAGCCATGGGTTCCCTACCTCAGTCATGCCCAGCAGAACTGAGGCAGGCCCTTACTCAGGGTTATTCTCTTGTGGTGGTTTCCAAGTTTGCTCCTACTCATCCCTTCCCCTAATGGTCTATTTACAGCTACCCTCTGCAGACGTTTCTGGGGAGCTTCAATCTGGGCTTAGTCATGGTGCCTGCTGGTTCTGGGGAAATATAAAGGGTCTGAGAAGTGGCAGACACAACTTCTCCCAAACGATTTCTGCCATGGTGTGTCTGGAATCCCTAAATTTGATCTGGCAAGATGCTGTCTTGCCAAATTTCAGAGGATCTTCAAAGGTTCTGGCTCAAGGGACAAGCTGAAGAGAGGTACCAGAGGTAACTGCTACACAAGAATATTCCTGGGAACTTCCTGGGAAGAACTAGTACAAAAGTGACTTAGACTACCAGAATTATAAGGAAGTTATCAGAGTATCCAGCTTAAAGTGACTAAATAAAAAGGCCATTTTAAAGCCCACTTAATGAGGAGTTTTGAGATAGGTACTGTTATGATCAGGCTCATTGCTCAAAAGAGTCAAGGGCCCATGCTTCTTCATATTTCACTTCTGCCATCATTAGTACATCAGAGATGCCTCCCCTGCTGTCACAGGATAACTCCAGAAGTTCTGATTATTCTGTGTTCCTGGATGTGTTTAAATGTGTTTGTGGTCTAACCTCTCTGAGGCGGATGCTGGAGTATGGAATGAGCAAGGTAATTCTGACTTGTCTGTCACATTGATTTAGCATCTGCATGAATTTTTATGTGTGATTTTTGGGTGGGAGACAAATGGTGGATCTCTCTTTGTGCATCTCTCCTTTTACTAAGAAGGAAAATTCTTCATGTGATCATCCAGCAGACTTCATCTTAGGTGTTTTGGTCAGAACTAAATTTGCATGTCCTTTTATCCAATTATCAGTAAAGACTGTACAACAACCTCTATATAGACAAATTACATTTAACCTTCAGAGGTTAGGCATGTTACTCCCCAGCTATCCTCAGGAAGTAAGTGATAAAACATAAAGGAAGATGGCTACCTGTTAACTATATTTCCCAAGATCTGAAAAGAGAAAGCCAGTTTGAATTACATCAAAGAGAGTTTAGAGTAGCTCCTAGAATTTGCATATATGACAGTGATATTGTACACTGGATGAAATTATTGGTATTGCATTTATATATTATCTGAAGATCTAAAAGTAGAATGACTGGATATCCACTACAACACAATTCAGCCTTGCTTGGAGGCTGGAAGATGTGTTAAATGACCTTTAGCAGTTGATAAGAGGAAATATCATTAACAAGGAATTAACTAAGAACTTTATTTAAACTATAAGGAATGGGCATGACCTCTCAAGCTTCGAGAGGCTTACAGGTTCAGAAGTACAGTCTATTCCATGTTTGTGGCCATATTCTTCTGGTTCAGTTAGTGATAAACTTCACTGTGTATAAAAATTAATTGGGAGCTGGTTAAGCATACCACTTGCGCACCACTTTCCAAAGATGTTGATTTAATAAGTGTATTAGTTTTCTGTTGCTGTGTAACAAATGATCAAATTTTGCAGCATCAAATAATACCTATTTATCATTTCATAGTTGTGTAATCAGAAGTAGTTCAGTTGAGCTTTCTAGACGAGAGCCCTCCCTTGATATAACTAACTGGGGAAACTCTACTTTTAAAGAGCTCATGTCATTTAACCCATCTGGATACTCTCTATCTTAAAGTGATTAGTAACTTTACTTATATGATCTCTTTGGCTATGTACCTTATTATAATAATGGGAGTAAGACCAAGTGGTAGACATCATGGGGAGCATCTGAGAACTCTGTCTACCATAGTGTATCTGAAGTGGGACCAGTATGTCTGTGTGTTTTATAGATTCCACAAAGATTCTGTGCCCAAGTTGAGAAACAGAGCTCTCACTAAAATATGACCACAGTAATCCTCATGGACTAAATAGAATCTCTTTAAATTAGAGAGGGAAGCCAAAAACTGAAAAAGTTAATATGCTTAAATGATCCAGTTTTGAATAAAATTGCTGTTGCAGTGTAAGTAATAAATGATCAGTTGCTTGTCCTGGGCCTACAGAGTGTAGAAGTAGGTCAATCAAGTAGTAAGAGCTGTTTTTATCTTTAAGTTGGTGTTAGACCCTGCACAGCTTTGTAGCTATAAAGAATCATGTTCTGTTTTTACCATTTCCCCCTGCCCAGTTCTGAGGGGTGTTAGAAAACTGATCAGCTTACTTAGCATGTCTATATTAAGTAAATTCAGGGTATATGGAAGAAATATTTAAATTTCTAGAAGATATTCAGGCTTTTACCTTATAGGTAATTTATGTAAATGTTGATCCCTCCTCTCCTGAAAGATGGAGAGAAAGAGAAAAACTTAGTTTTCTCAATGCAAACAGGTTTTATTTAGGAAGAGAAGGTAAGATTCCTGAATTTTTAGCCATCAGAATATATGTTCAGGAGAAAGGTACAAAAAGTGTCTTTGAGTTAAAAACCTGTTGTCTTTGCAGCTCATCTCTCTTGGAAATGTAAACACATACCTCTGGAGAACTAAACCTTTGAAGGTGGCTCTCACTAATCAACTGTTTTTAAACTTTGAAGATTTGTCTGATGACATGGAATTTTGAGGTTATTTGCTCAGAAAGTATGCAGAAAAAATAAAAGTATTCATTTTCTTACATTAGGAATTTATATCCTTGGGCTGGAATTGTGGCTCTGTGGTAAAGCACTTGTCTGGCATGTGTGAGGACCTGGGTTCAATCCTCAGCACCACATATAAACAAATAAATAAAATAAAAGATCCATTGACAACTAAAAAATATTTTAAAAAACAAGTTTACATACTCTTTTTTTTCTCCTTATCAGGCTGGTTTGGCTAGATATTTATCAATTTTATTGATAATTCTTAAAAAAATAATTGGTTTCATTGATTTTTTTTCTATTTTTTGTTTTTCATTCTATTAATTTCCCATCAGTTTTTTTTTATTTTTTCTTTTATTCTACTTACTTTGGATTTAATTTCTTCTTCTTTTAGTTTACAAAAGTGGTAACTTGAATGATTAATTTGTACATTTCTTTTGTATTACAGACCTTTGGTGCTATAAATTCTCCCCTAAACTCTATTTTAGTGACATCCCACACATTTTCATACATTTTAATATTTTCATTTCATTCAGTTAAAAATATTCCTTATTTAATAATTGATTTGTTCTTTGACCCATGTATTTATGTAGAAGTATGCTATTTCATTTCTAAATATTTAGGATTTTCCAGTGATCTTTCTATTTCTAATTTCTAATTTAGTTCTATTGTGACTGAATACAGAACATTATGAGGAAAGATAATATTAATTTCAAAGCAATAAAGTGGTCAGTTTATCAAGAAAACATAATCTAAATGTTTGTGTGCCTAATAGTTGAACTTCAGAACACATGGAGAAAAAGCAGAACACTTTGTCAGGAGAAATAGACAAATCATAATTAGAGTAAGAGATTTTTTTTTATATAAATTTTGATTCATTGTACACAAATGGAGTACAACTATCATTTCTCTTATTGTACAGGAAGTAGAGTCACACCATTTGTGTAATCATACACGTACTTAGGATAATGACATTTGTCTCATTCTATTATCTTTCCTTCCCTCTAGAGTAAGATATTTTAACAACTCTTTCTAATAGTTGGTAAAAGAAATAGAAATGCAATAAAAATATAGAAAATTTGAGCAGCACAACTTAATTGTCTTTCATTGAACATTATATGCAACAATTGCAGAATCCACATTCTTGACTTAGATCATTTTAGATATATTGAGACTTATTTTATGACTCTAAGTATTATAAGTCTTGTTAAATGTTCTCTATACACTTGAAAAGATTATATCTAAAAGGATATATTCAATGTATATGTGAAAGGACCCAAGTCAAGAGTATTTATTCTGCAGTTGTTGCATATAATGTTCAATGAATGACATAAGTTGTGCTGCTCAAATCTCTTATATTTTTACTGCATTTCTATTTATCCTATCAACCATTAGAGTTGTTAAAATCTCTTACTCTAGTTGTGATTTGTCTGTTTCTATTGACAAAGTGCTTTCTCTTCATGTGTTTTGAAACTGTTTTATTAGACTCATAAACATTTAGATTATGTTCTCTTGATAAACTGTCCACTTTATTATTTTGAAATTAATGTTACCTTCTTCATAACATTCTGTGTTCTGAAGTCTTCTTCCTGGTATTAATATAGTCATTTTAACTTTCTTTGGATTACTTTTAGCCTGATATATATTTTTTCTTAATTTTTTTAACCTTTAGTATCCTTAAATTTAAATTTAGTTTTAAATTAAAATGTTTAAATTAAATCTTTTAATTTGATCTAACCTGACAAACTTTCCCTTTTAGTTGGGTTATTTGAGCCATTTACATTTAACATTGATATGATAAAATCATACCAATATATTATTTTTAGTCTATCATCATTATAGTGCTGTTTTTTTATTCTATTTTTTTCCATGTCATCTTTGGTCTCCTCTTCCTCTGTATCTTTTTTTTGTTTAAATTAATTTAGTATTTTTATGATATAACTTTCTCTTCTGTTTATTAGTTATGATTTTAGTTATTTTAGTGGTAATGTTAGGGTAGTAGCTCTCTCACCTGGGAGTGATTTTGTCTTATGCATCCATAAGACACTAATTAAAAAATATTAAAGGTAAATAGCATAAAGATTAGTAAAGCAGAGGGAAGGGAAGAGGGGAAGGAAAGAGGGGAGAGGAAGGGGAAGTACTGGGCACTGAATTAGAATAAATTGTATTCCATGTTTTTATGAGTATGTCAAAATGAATCATAATGTTATGTAAAACTAAAAAGAACCAATATTTTAAAAAGGAGTTTATTTGGCAATGTATAAAGACATTTTTGATTTTCACAACTGGAGGGATGCTGCTGGCATTTAGTGAATGGAGTCTAGGGATGCTACTAAACAATCCATGATGCACATAACTGCTACCCATGACAAAAAGTTATCTGGTCTGAAATGTCAAAAGTGCTAAGATTGAAAAGCATTACTTTAGATTTTATACTCTCTGACTTTAACTCATCATAATCTACCTTCAAATGGTATTATAACTTCTCACATGTGGTGTAAGAATCTTATAAGAGTATACTTGTAATTCTCCTGGACTGCTTTAATACTGTTGTTACCATACATTTATTTGTATTTGTGATATAAACTCTACAATATATTGTTACTGATTTTGTTTAAGTAGACAACCATCTGAAAGATAATTAAGGAATAAGAAAACTCTTATACACTGACCAACATAGTTGTCATTTCTGGCACTCTTCATTCCTTTGTGTAGATTCACATTTCCACCACCATCTTGTTCTGTCATAGCTACTCCTCCCTGCACTGTGGCCTGGAGTTTCTCAAGACAACTTGGGACAAGTTGTAAGGCCCACAACAAGTAAGTTGGGCCAAGTGTAAGGCCCACTTAGTATATTATCTGTCAAGGATTACTATCTTTGAGGCCTGATATTCTTGTCTTAAAAGCTATTTTTTCATATTGAATTTTTGGAAATTTTTTCCTGTGGCTATTGTTTCAAATGGGAGGTTAAATCTGATCTTTAACTACTTGTCCAGAAGCAGAAGTTCATGTAAATGTGTTTTAATACATGCGTATGCATCAATTTTGGGTGGATTTGGCTTCAAATTACCACTTTTTTTTTTTTTTAAGAATTATAAAAGGATTTATTTAGCAAAATGAAAGTAAGAGTGGTTTGTAAAATCAGACTGGGGTAACCAAATCAGAGGATGGTAACCAGAAAACAGGCCAGATGTGAATCAAAAAGAAATTTTGTTGCAGGATGGCTCTTGGGCGAAGTTCCCAGGTCCAGCAGGGTGCTGGGCAGGAACAACTGTTTTTTTAAGTATAATGCATATATTTCATGATGTTAAAATTATCTTTATAATAAATATATGAAAATGTTCTTTGGCATGAAAGTACATAGAGATTTTATGTACAAAATTGCCCTATATTTCTGCAGTTTTTAGATTATGTGTTTAAAATTTTTCACTATTTCAGTGACATTTAAGAAATGTTTGAGTGCCTACTGTATGCATGAAGCAACTAGGAGATTATTGAAGGTAATATGATCTCCTATTTGGTTAAATTTCTCTACTAGCAGTCAATAGTCATTTTTCATTCTTCTATACCAATTTACATTCTCCATGACATTTTAAAAATTTTGCCTTTATTAAGAGCAAAATTTCCAGGTATGATTAAATCCAAATTATGGTGAATTTTTTTTTATCATGTGCTAATGAGAAATTATGAAGACTGAATACAGAATTTCAGCTAAATAAAAGATGTGTGGGTATGCTCTTAGAGCTGTCAGTGTCAATTCACATCAAATTCACTTAATTGAAATTTAAGTTTTTCAGAAAATGTATTTCTCATACAAATACTGATTCAGATTGAGATTTTTGTCAGTTTTATGGCCAGGGAACCTAAAAATCCTAATACTGTGTTCCTCAATCTGTTCTCCACTGTCCATGCCCCTGTCTGCCCCGACCACATACCCAGGCTCACTAGTAACCATGTTTCACAGAACCCAAGCACAATGGGAATAAAGATGCAGTACAGTGTAGTGGTTAAAAGCAGGGACTCTGGGAGAAGGTGCCTGGTTTCTTCCAGTTCTAAAACTTACAAACGTTGGACAAAGTCACTTAACCTTCCATTATCTCCGTTTCCTTTTCTCACCTGTGAAATGGGCTCAATATGAGGTGTATGAGATTATCACAAGGGTTAAATCCGTACACACAAACATGCACTCCCACATTCTGAACAGTACCTATTTTGTAGAAAATGTTCTTTAAGAGTTTGTTAAATAAAAACAAGGCCCCCACCTTTGTGTTACTTGTTGTACAAGTCAAAGGGATCCTCTTTGGCAGCAGAGGTGTTAGAAATTGTGGCTGAGCTCTGGAGGCCTCCTTGCTTCCCTCTTTCCTGGGGCTTAGTCACAGGCAAGGGAATGAAGAGAGATGAGTAAGGAAGAAAGCAGGAAAAGGACATGCAGGAGACCATTTCTCTAACTCTTCCATCTTGGGAAAAGGGAGTCTATCCCCAGGCACTATTCCACTAATCTCAGTATGTGGGCACAGGGTCTTAGTCACCCTTTGACACATAGTCTTTCTGAAGCATCACTGAGCAGCAACCTGCCACTGTGTAACCCTGTCTAATCTTTTATCTCCTTGGTGAAGCAGAATAAGAGCCTGGGAGAGGAATGGTGGTAGCATTTACAAATGCTTTGGAGTATCTTAGAGGAGGAATTATAGGTATATGGTCCAAGATTTTGGTAGAAAACTAATCAAGTCGATATCATCATATGGCATGTGGTTCATTAGTTAGTGATTAGCCCTAAAATTCTGCTAAGTCACTTCACTGCACAAGCACTTTCAGTGACTCTGTATACCTATTAGGATAAACCTAGATTCCTTAATATGATTCAAGGATCTCCATGTCTCAGCCTAATTGTACCTTCGTAAATATTTCTCTGGATCCTGCTGGTAAAATTGCTTATCCTGGCATTCCTCAGCTCTTGGTGTCCTCCACATTTCCTGTGCTTCTTGGCTTCTGTTTGTTAAAGCAAATCTGAGCTCTCACCTGGTTTGTGCTTTTTCCTTCTCCGCTCATCTGTGCTCTACCCAGACTCAGCTCAAGTTTTATTTCTCCTGGCAAACCTTCCCTGCTGACCCCTAGGATCTGGCTCTTTCTTCTTCCTTTGGCTCCATGGAGGGTTTTCTAAGTTTTTGGCCCAAACCCTCTTATTTTCCCTCTTGGCTATCTCTCAGGTTCCTCTGTGTCTTCCTCCCTATGATTGATTCTCATATTAAATCTCTACTCCCATCTGGTATGGCTATTCTTCCAGAACCTTAATTCAAAGTGTATGAAATTCAGTTTATTACAAATGTTCTGTCTGTGCTGGATAAGCTTAACTACTGAATTTCTGAATATTTATCATTTTTTAATTGTTCTTTTGACTGTGCATTTCTTTAATTAAGACCATCTCTTAGAAGTAATCTTTCCTGTTCTTCATAATATGAATCAAATAGCACTTTCTTCCTGAGTTATCTCTGATCAATGTATTAGAAATCCCTCCATATTTTTAGCCTTTTGCTGGAACTACTATAATAGTGATTTTTAATGATCCATTTATTTTCTATTTTTTATTTTTAAATTTGTTCTAATTAGTTATACATGACAGCAGAATGCATTTTTACACTTTCACAAATGGAGTACAACTTCTCATTCTTCAGGCTGTACATGGTACAGAGTCATACCAGTAGTGTAGTCATACATGTGTACAGAGTAATCACGTCTGTCTTATTCTACTGTCCTTCCCACTCCCTTACCTCCTCCCCTCCCCTTATTCCCCTTTGCCCAATCCAAAGTTTCTCCATTCTTTCCTACCCTGCCCCCACTATGGATCAGCATCTGCTTCTCAGAGAAAACATTTGGCCTTCAGCTTTGGGGGTTTGGCTTATTTCGTTTAGCATGATATTCTCCAACTCCATCCATTTACCTGAAAATGCCATAATTTCATTCCTCTTTAAAGCTGAGTAATATTCCATATACCATAATTTCTTTATCCATTCATCTGTTGAAGGGCACCCAGGCTGGTTCCACAATCTAGCTATTGTGAATTGAGCTGCCGTAAACATCGATGTGGTTATGTCACTGTACTATGCTGATTTTAAGTCCTTTGGGTGTAAACCAAGGAGTGAGATAACTGGTTCAAATGGTGGTTCCATTCCAAGTTATCTGAGAAATCTCCATACTGCTTTCCATAGTGGTTGCACTAATTTGTAGTCCTACCAGCAATGTATGAGTGTACCTTTCCCTCCACATGTTGCTTGTATTCTTGATAATTGCCATTCTGATGTATGAGATGAAATCTTAGTTTTGATTTGCATTTCTCTAATTACTAGAGATGATGAACATTTTTTCATATGTTTGTTGATTGATTGTATTTCTTCTTCTGTGAAATGTCTCTTTGGTTCCTTAACCCATTTATTGATTGGGTTATTTGATTTTTTGGTGTTAAATTTTTTGAGTTCTTTTTATATCCTGGAGATTAGTGCTTTATCTGAGGTGAATATGATAAAGATTTTCTCCTATTCCATAGGCTCTCTCTTCATTTTATTCATTGTTTCCTTTGCTGAGAAGAGGTTTTTAGTTTGAATCCATCCCAATTATTGATTCTTGATCTTACTTCTTGCGCTTTAGGAGTCCTGTTAAGAAAGTCAGTTCCTAAGTCGACATGATGAAGATTTGGGCCTACTTTTCTTCTATTAGGCTTAGGTTCTCTGTTCTAGTGCCTAAGTCTTTGATCAACTTTCAGTTGATTTTTGTGTAGGGTGAGAGAAGAGGTTAATTTCATTTTGCTTATACATGAATTTCCAGTTTTCCCAGAACCATTGTTGAAGAGGCTATCTTTTCTCCAATGTATGTTTTTGGTGCCTTTGTCTAGTATGAGATAACTGTATTTATGTGAGTTTGTCTCTGTGTCTTTTATTCTGTACCATTGGCCTACCTGTCTATTTTGGTACTAGTACCATACTGGTTTTGTTATTATTGCTGTGTAATATAGTTTAAGGTCTGGTATGGTGATGCCCCCTACTTTACTTCTTGCTAAGAATTGCTTTGGCTATTCTGGGTTTCTTGTTTTCCAAATGAATTTCATGATTGCTTTTTCTAGTTCTATGAAGAATGTCATGGGGATTTTAATAGGAATTGCATTAATCTGTATAACACTTTTGGTAGCATGGTCATTTTGACAGTATTAATTCTGCCCATCCAAGAGCATGGGAGATCTTTCCATCTTCTAAGATCTTCTTCATTTTATTTCTTTAGTGTTGTTTTTGTTGTAGAGGTCTTTCATCTCTCTTGTCAGATTGATTCTTAAGTATTTTATTTATTTTTTGAGGCTAGTTTTCCTAATTTCTCTTGGAGTGGATTCCTCACTGATGTATAGAAAGGCATTAGATTTAGGGTGTTGATTTATATCCTGCTACTTTGCTGAATTCATTAATTAGTTCTGGAAGTTTTCTGGTGGAATTTTTTTGGATCTTCTAAATATAGAATCAATCATCAGCAAATAGTGATAGTTTGAGTTCTTCTTTTCCTATGTATACCCCTTAAATTTCTTTCATCTGTCTAATTGCTCTGGCTATAGTTTCAAGGACTATGTTGAATAGAAGTGGTGAAAGAGGACATCCCTGTCCATTTATTCTTAATGTTGTCTGTGTATTGTCTTATTTATTTCACTTAATTGTAAACTCTTGGGTAATGGGGATAACTGTGAAAGTGCTCATGATAGTACCTTATATGTTTTAAGTTAATATTTTAATGAGTAATAATGTGATCCTACCTGTTTTGAGCCGTTCAGCTAAATTTTCTGAACTATTTTGGTTAACACCTACTGGGTGAGCTTTTCAACCAATGAGAATATAACATACTTTATACCTGAGAAGAGAGACATACTTTATACTTCTTTGTATTTTCCCAGTTCAATAAGCCCTGTATATTCTTTTTCTGAAGCAAAGATTTATTAATTGATAGTGTTAATATAAGAGAATACCCTAGTGATTAAAAAACATACATATATTAGTCTTTCAATTATGCCCTCTATCTTTGTATGCAGAAACAGTCCATCGCCAGAAAGGAAAAAGTCTGTCTTGGATGGGAATTTGATCTCTCTTTGGCAGCTCTCTTTTTCTCTCCTTTGTATTTTCTGAATTCTGGAGCCATTTGAAGCTCTGGGCTTTGTCCTGGGTTAGATACAGAAGCGGGGGATGAATGATTCTGTCAGTGCTTAATAGAAAAACTCTTTAATCCTTCTGTTTATAAAGGAGTGGAACACCTACCTACCTAACAACCTATTATTTTGCTAATATTAACTATCTTTCAGAGTATAATCTCACAATGTTGTTATGTTTCTGTCCTCTGCTTTACCTATCAGAAGTTAAAGTAAGTCAAAAAGAAATGAGCTAAGGAGAAAAGAAAATTTGTGATGCTCAGTAAAATAGAATTTCTACATGAGACATGTCAGAATCAAAGACTCTGAGATTGAATATAACAGTTATGCTAGGCTTCCTGGCATTAGGGTCTTAATTTTTCCCTGACACTAAATAAGTGAATCAGATTCTTTGGTGGCTTTCAAGGCCTGGTCCTGAGTGTTTGTCTAAGAGGTAGGCAAACTGGGAGAGACCTGGAGACCTTCTGATCGACATCCTCTTGTATATTTATCTAATCTCTTTTAAGTGGCATAAAATTCCATTGTGTTTTGTAGTCTGCCTTTTGTCTGGACTTGCAAAGCTGTTTTGTCAATTGCCTCAGAAAATGAAATGTTCCATCTTGACCTCATGTGGAAAATAACCACAAATTGCTTTTTCTTCACTTCATTTCATCTTGGTATCAGAATAGTTTTATATGGGACTTCAGTGTTAAAGCAGACTATTAGATTTTGGTGAAAAATTAGAATTTATTTTTAAAGTTGCATTTGTTTTTACTTTACAGTAAATATTTTCACACAAAACTCCTGAAATCCATATAACTTGATAAAATTCTTTCATAGACAATAGAGAAAGGAGTTCTCTATGGTTGTTGAGTTAAAAAAAAGGAGATTTTCTGAGGGAAAATGGCAAGAAGGGTATTAATTAACAAGGAGAAAAACTGCGGAAAGCATTTATTGTGGGCACAAGGGCACCAACTGAAATTCACTCCAGTAAAACTATAGTCTGCATATGTCATGCAGAGATTCTTCATGGTAGTGTTGCTAATTTAACAACCTTCAAAATATTCTTTGGTGTTACTGTGGGGGGCTGGAATGCATGTCCAAGGCAAGGAGAGGTAAATTCAACAGAAGAGGGTAGGTTCTCTTTCAGTTAAATATATTTTTAAAAATAGCATAGCTATGATATTGTGTGTACATGTGTATGATATACTTTTCTTTAAAACAACAATAAGAACAAGCACATTAAGAATAAATATGCCTTGGATCCAGATGATAGCCAAATCAGAGAGATGGGGGAAGTTAGAATGAAGAAGGGAAATGGAGAGAAGAGGCTAAGGGGACAGACTGAAGAGAAGAGAATGGAGAGGGAAGTGCCCATACACACACACACACAAAAAAAAAAAAAAAAAAAAAAAAAAGAAAAAGAAAAAGAAAGAAAAGAAAAAGCAGACACAGAATGAGGAGGTTAGAAGAGAAAGATAAAATCCCTAGGGAAGATGGGAAAGGCAGCAGCAAGCACTAAAAACTCTCCATGGAATCTGAAGTAGAAATGGAAGGGAAAGTGTTCTTTCTCATTTGAACTTAGAGCATTAACTACACTTTTGGAATGTGACAAGTTAACTCATGTGATAGGATTTGATATACATATTTTGTTTCTAAGCTATTGTGTTTATTTATTTATCCTTGTTGTTGAAGGTTACACATATTAGCAGCTAGTCTCTTTGGAGCTGGTACCTTAAAGTTCCTTACATGTTTTCATTTCCTGGGTTAGAAATCATTACCTTGTTTGGAGTTGAAAAATGTCCAATCTGTTATGAAAAATTTTTGGAGGGAAATCAGTTGAATTATTACAACATCTCTAACATCCTTAATGCTGACACCTGTATCAGGTAATGAACAAATTGCCTGTTAACTTCCATGTTTTAGAAGAATTTTTTAAAATAGTAGCCAATAAATAGGCTGTCAGGTGTTATTAATAGTAGACCAAGTCCACGGAGAATTCAGAGGAAATATTACCATGTAAGAGCTCATTATTCCATTGGTATGAGACACCTCTGAACTATTTTTGCATACTTAACTGAGAAAAAAGGAAAATTTTCTACTTTTATGCTAAAAAAAACCTCTGTAACTGACTGGTTTAATTTTCAGGTTTAGTTTCTATTCTATTTCCAGCAAAGCCTTTAAATTTGTTCTTCATTCAGGAACATGTTCTGATACATGTTGTCATTTATACATGGCACAGGAAGAAGCTGAAAGAAGTAATATCATGTTTTATCAATTGAGAAGTTAAAGACCTGTGCATTTTTCTCTTTCATTTGAATTGAGGAGGTGTTCAGGAAGAGGGCACATGATTAGAAGGTGATAGAAGATATTAATGCTCTAGGCATATGTCCTTGGATGACACCATTAAGATTCCATCTAATTTCAAAGTTCTGTTTCCAAAAATTGGCCATTATTTTTGTGAAACTTTTTTCCATATTTGATATTTTCATAAGACAGTGGTACTCAATTCTATCAGAAAATACCCATTTTATAACAACTAATTTAGTCCTAGGATGAATATAGAAACAAAAAAGACTGGGTTTATGCCATCTTCTTTTCAGTGTGTTTTCAGTCATGGGATTTTGGACCATGGACAACCCTCTGGCATAGGCACACTTGGTGTGCCATTTAGACCCAAGTCATACATCTTTGTATAATGAAATTGTCAGTTTCTTCCAAAATGATATGAAATGATGGTTGTCCAACTGTTCATAGTGGTGACAGGGGGTATTTATGGTGTATTTGGTTTCGTCATTTCACAGCATGTTTGCCAGTACATTTTTGAAAGAAGCAATTTTTCCCCTTGAAGTGGTACTTATGAACTGAATATAAAACTTCCCAAAGATACATATGAACCAAGGCATTATAATTCTGATAGTTAATGAAATGAAATCTTCCAACCCAGAATATCTAATATTTTCCATAGGATGTGTAATGTTACAATATTTTATTGAGAAATCAACTGTGTATTTATGCTTTCAACGTTCATTCAAAAGTCAAGATTAAGTAGCATTCTCCTTTAGTCTGGTAGGATAAATTAAGGAGCAGATATATATTTCCAAAAATAAAAATAAAAGATTGATTAGAAAATGAGGGTCATACAATTAGAGAAAGAAGTCATGGGTATGTAATTACTTGAAGTTTATATGGAACTTTATCATGGCGTCATAGTAAAAGAAAATTAAATTATATGTTAAATACTACTATTAATACTTTTTTTTGGTTTTTGAGACACCTCAGATCCTGTGGCACATTGTTAAATAGTTTCTGTTCTCCATGTTCTTGCCAACTATAGTTAGTGTAACTTATATATAGGAGCTGTCTGGCATGGAGGTGAAGAGTATATACTCTGGAGGGATTGAGTCTCATGTCTGTTACTTATTAGCTCTGTGAACTTGAGCAAGACACTTAACCTGTTTGTCCTTAAAAAGTAGAGATGGTAATATCATCCATCTCTCATGAAGCTGCTGTGAGGATTGACTGGGTTATGCCTGGCACGGGGTAAATGCAGGTGTGGCCCAGTTATGAGTTTGGTCATATGTAAGTGAAGAAAGCCAACCTCACAATTATCTATCTAGGGATTGTTTCTATCTGCCTCTAGATCATTCTCCCCACACGTTTGAATGAATGGGAACAGTATGTTTTAGATTGGATTCCCCCAAAGCTGACCATCAGAGGAGGACTCATCCTGATGAACATGATTTTTTAAAACCAAAGGCCATATGTTTTCTCTGATATGAGGATGCTAACATGCAACAGCTGGTGGTGATGGCAGGGGCGGGGAGAATATAAATTTAGTGGATTAGACAAAGGGGAATGAAGGGAAGGGAGCAGGGATTGGAATAGGAAAGACAGGCAGGAGTGTGTGTGGCTGGAGACAGTGCAGGTTACATCCCAGAGGTGTACAGATGGGGCAGGGGACCTGGCATGATCATACTCCTCCATCCCTTGGACATTGCTTAAGGGCTGTTGTCTGAAGGTATGCATTCCCAGGCACTTTTATTTCTGCTTTGGGGCCTGATCAGGAAGAATTTTTGTGTGAGCTGTTTGGGATAGTAGGTTCTGTTACTGAAGATTGTACAAAGTTTTAGTTTTCTGTATCCATAATGAGTGAGTCAGCTGCTTTCATTTTGCTCCTTAAGTGTTGATTGCTTCTCAAATGCATGTGGGTTTGCTTTTAAAATGGATGCTGAAAGAAAATATCGAGCAGATGAAACCATTTAGTAGTTTAACTTAAACATTTTCTTTAATTTGACTGCAGTTTCTTCCTGAGTGTACACAGGAATGTTCACCCGAGTTTTCCACAGTGCCATAAGGCAAAGAGTATAAAGAAACATGTCAGTTGAGTCACATTATGCTAGATACTGTGTACTAGGCTTTTGAAAATATTTCACCACATGCATGTGAGTTAGCCTAATTTTAAGGTCAAGAGTTTAACATTTAAGAAATAGTTTGCCCAAAGTCGCAGAGAACTGGAATTAAACTGAAGTTAGAGCCTTCTCTCTTTGCTAACTCCTTTTACACAGAAATTGGGGAAAACATTTATAGTCTGAATTTAGGTTGACCCTTCTAGATACAGAATTTTCTGTCTTTCAGCCATTATTTTTTTTTTTAATGTTTCTGAACTGTGAGGAAGTAGGGAGTGTGTGTGTGTGTGTGTGTGTGTGTGTGTGTGTGTGTGTATGTACATATGAACTATTAACATAACTGTCAGTAGTTAATAAATTTATTACTCTGAGAAGTGAAAACCACAATGGTAAATATATAACATAGCTCAGAAGTTGTCTTTCTATTAATTATATATAAACATATATATGTTGCTTTTTGACATAAAAGAAGACACAATTTTTAGGCACGAGAAAAGGTAACTCTGGGGTAAAGCATTAAGAAATGAAAAGCATTTATCTCATTTTTCTTTCTCAGAAACAGGCTTGTACCTTCTAATAAACCAAACGCTGTACACCTAAAATTTTAGTGATTCAGAGTCATTGACTCTTTTGGTTAGTGTCATGACAATTGTTTAAATGCAGAGAAAGTGAGCAGTGTGCTGATTCTTTAGCTTCAAAGTGTATTCATTACTTGCAAAGAGTTGACTGTAAATATTCCCACAGATAATGCAAAGGCAAGATGGAACTCAGAAGTTTTGGTTTTATCAGGGCTGACAGAAGAAGACAGCTAGAAGACTAATTCCCATCTCTGTGGGGGCGTAAGGAGGGGCTGTACATGTGAAGCTTGTTCCAGATAGTGATGCCTTTCCTCCCATAGGCCTGTGGAGCACTCAGTTATTCTGGGCCCACTATGATTGTAGAGTAAAATCCCATGATGTGCTCGTTATGGCAACTGAGAGCTATTGAACTTCCCGTGTTGCTAAGGATCAGAGTTTCCCCTGTATTTCCCAAGGTTGACATGGGGTTTCCTGTTATTTAGGGTTATTTCTTAGGAATGATTTTCTTTGTTATTGTTGTTTTGTTTTGTTTTTTTCAAATAGCCTCATCATTTACTTTGAAAATAACAGAAAAACAGAAATGTTCATTGAAGCTGATCATAAATGTCTGGTGTGAACTTCTTAAGAAACAAACAGTCTTTAAGTATAGGGCATGACTTCTGAAATTAACTTTAGAGCCATGGCTAGTACTTTAGAAGTGACTTTGAAACTTGGGCTCAAGCTAACCTTGAAGAGGGAACTGTAATCCTGTCACACCCAAGGAATATCCTTGAGTTTGCAGTATTTGTTTTTCTTTCTGTTGAAGCCTCCAATTCAGAATTTAGACTATTATTGAAATATTTTTTCTAGTTTCTGGAAATATGCTGAAAAGAGGTTTATGAAATTATTGTTAAAATTAAATAATGACTTGTGCAATTATTAATGTATTTGGATAACAATTATAACCAACAATGAGATACCTATTAACAAAATGCATCTGCTTCACTCCCCCTCAAAGAGGGTGTGATCGTTAACTTATATATCAATTTTGGAAGATATTTTTGGATGAGATTAGTATTTAAATTGGTGAATTTTGAATAAGTAGATTGCCCTCCATAACATGGGTAGGCCTCATTCTATCAGTTGAAAGTCCAAATAGAATGAAAGGACTTTTTTCTCTGAGCAAGAGGAATACTGCAGAGCATCGCCTTTGGGTTTTATCAGGACCCTTGACTATCCTGAATTTCCAGCCTACAGACCCATGCTTAGACTTTAGACTTGGGCTTGTCCATAATTGAGTGATCCAATTCCTTACGATAAAATCTCTTTCTGTTCACATATATTCAGACAGTTCCTAACTTAGATGGTTCAACTTATGGTTTCAGTTTTACAGTGGTACAAAAGCAATACACATTCAGTAGAAACTGTACTCCAAATTTTGAATTTTGATCTTTTCCTTGACTGGCGATATGCAGTGTTAGGCTAGGCAACAGCAGACAGCCTCAGCTCCCAGTCAACCACACGTGATCACAAGGCGGAGCAACTGACACACCACCATGCATTGTGCTGCTTAGCTGCGGTGTTCAGTAGGTTAGGTGTATTCAATGCATTTTTGAAAATTTATTTATTTTGATTAATTGTATACAAATGTGGTACAACTGTTGTTTCTCTGGTTGTACACAAAGTAGAGTTGTACCATTTGTGTGATCATACATGTACATAGGGTAATGATGTTTATCTCATTCTGTTAATTTTCTTTTCCCCACCTCCTCCCCACCCCTCTTTTTCCTCTGTACAATCCATCCTTTCTCCATTCCTGCTTTCCTCCCACCCCTGTTATGTGTCATCATCCGCTTATCAGAGAGATTATTTGGCCTTTGGTTTTGGGGTTCAATGCATTTTTAACCCAACGATAGTTTCAACTTATGATGTAACCTCATCATAGGCCAAGAAACATTTGTTCGTCTTGTTGGTTCTGGTTCTCTGGAGATCTCTGACTAATACAAGGTGTTAAATGAAACATCATTCATATAAAGTTATATGCTATATGAAAGCATAATGTTTATATATAAATACCTACTTTTAAAATGTGAAGAGATACACATAAACTGTTTAATGTGTATAAAATGCTTAAAATATCCTTACCAAATTTATTATCTTAACTGGCCCTAAAATTCTGTCTTTAAAAAGGTAAAAGACTTAATCAAAAAGGGAAAGCCTTAAAATTTACTTTTAATAATTTCATAAATATTTTGCATTTTGTGATAGCATAAATAAATTCCTGTGGTAAGTAAACCGTAAGCCCACGAAGCAGCATTCTTTAAAAGTTGAGGAAAAAATGGAAAATCTTTTTGTGATAATAAACTCAGAGAAACTGTGTTAAATAAAGAATTGAGAATCAATGCTTATTTTGTCAATCAAGAACTAACACTAAAAGAATTTTTAAAATTAACAATCTTTGAATATGAACATATAATTATTTTTATAATTATTAATGCATATTAGTTATACAATGTAGTGGGTTTCACTGTGACATTTCCATGCATGCACACACCATGCCATCCTGCTTCAGTCATGACCATCCTTCCCTTCCACCCCTTCTACTGTTCCCTGACTTCCTCTTCCCCTTATCCCCTTCTCTTTCCCTTGTAGTCCCTCTTCTACTTTCAGTTCATCCTCTTTTTTTTTTTCTTTTTAGTTTCCACATATGAGAGAAAACATGCCAGTACTTGTCTCTGTCTGACTTATTTCTTTTAATGTAGGACCTCCAGTTCCATCCAATTTCTCTGCAATGACATCATTTCATTTTTCCTTATGGTTGATTAATACTACAGTGTGTGTGTGTGTGTGTGTGTGTGAGAGAGAGAGAGAGAGAGAGAGAGAGAGAGGGAGACCTTATTTCCTATATTCATTTATCTGTTGATGGGCACCTGGGCTGAGTTCATAACCTGGCTATTGTGAATAGTGCCACAGGAAACATGGGTGTGCATTTATCTATTTTGTATGCCGATCTCATTTCCTTTGGATAAATTCCCAGAAGTAGTGTAGCTGGATCATATGGGAGTTCTATTTTTAGTTTTCAGAGAAACCTCCATACTGATTTCCACAGTGGTTGTACTAATTTGTATTCCCAACAGCCGTGTGTAAGGGCTCCTTTCTATCTATATCCCCACCAACATTTGTTTTCTTCCTTCCTTCCTTTCTTTTTTTGATAATGGCCATTCTAGCTGGGGTGAGATGGATTCTCAATGTTGTTTTGATTGCATTTCTCTGATGGCTAAAACTATTGGGCACTTTTTCATATATTCATTGGCTATTTGTATTTCTTGTATTGAGAAGTATCTGCTCAGATCATTTGCCCATTTTTAATTGAATTATTTGTTTTCTTTATAAAGAATTTTGAGTTCTCTATATGTTCTAGTTATTAATTCTCCATCAGATGAACAGCTGGTGAAGATTTTTTCCCTATTCTGTAAGTTGTCTCTTAATTCTATTGATTCTTTTGCTATGCAGAAACTTTTTAATTTGGTATAATTTCATTTGTCAATTCTCACTTGTTTTATGGGCTATTTTCCTATTCAGGAAATTGTTGCCTGCACCAATATCTTGAAATATTTCCTCTATATTTTCTTCTAATAGTTTCAAAGTTTTGGTCTCTAACATTAAGGTCTTTGATTATTTTGGGTTGATATTTGTATAAGGTTTTAGATAGGGGTGTAGTTTTAGTCTTCTACATATAGATGTCCAATTTTCCCATCAAGAAAACTGTTGAAGAATTGAGTTTGTTTTTGGTTTTTCTAAGACCTTGAGGTACATTGTTAGGTTATTTATTTGTGAACTGTTTTTTAAATGTAGGAATTCATAGCTATAAATTTCCCTTTTGTTACTGCTTTTGTTGTATCTCAAAAGTTCTTGTTTGTTGTTTCCAGTTTCATTTGATCCTAGGAATTTCAAAATTTTCCAACATTTCTTCAACAACACTGTTCATTAAAAAATGTCCAATTTTCATGTGTTTATAGTTTCTGTACTTTCCCTTACTGTTTATTTCTAGTTTTAGTCCATTGTAACTGATGAGATGTAAGAAATTATTCCAATTTTAAAAAATTTATTCAGATCTGGTTTATGGCCTAATATATGATCTATTTTGGAAAAATCTCCATGTTCTGACAAATAAATGTGTATTCCATAGATATTGGATGGAATATTCTGTAGATGCCTATTATCTATCATGTAGTTTAACTTTGTTGTTTGTTGGCTTTTTTTGTCTGGATGATCTATCTGCTGATGACTGTGGCTTACTATTATTGTATTGGGCCTCTTTATGTCCAATAGTGTTTTTTTTTTTTTTTTAATTGGGTGCTCTACTGTTCAATGCATGTGTATTTATAACTTGGATATCTTCTTGATGAATTGTTCTCTTAATCAGGGAACAATGATATACTGATTTTCTTTGTCTCCTCCAACTGATATTGGCTTAATGCCTGATTTGTTAGATGTGAATATAGCTAATTTGCATGCTTTCAGATTCCATTTGCTGGGAATACCATTTTCCATCCTTTCGCTTCAGTCTGTGTATACCTTTGCTGGTGAGGTGAGTTTGTGGGCAGCATATTGATGAGTCTTTTTCTTCTTTTTCTTTTTCATCAAATAAGCCAGTTTTTATCTTTTAATTGGAAAATTAGGTCATTTACATTCAGAATTATTATTGAAAAGTATATATTTGTACCTGTCATTTTGTTGTTTTTCTCCTGGTAGTTTTGAATATTCTGTGTGCATTACTTCCCTTATTAATCTTAGCAGTTTGATGGTTTACCATCTTAATATTTGATTCTTTCCTAATTCTCATTTTTTTATCTATATGTCTAGTTAGATTTCTTCTTTCCCATGCTCTTATCATTTTATTTATATTTCTTCCTCTTCTGAGTATAGGATCTCCTGTAAGATGCTGGTTTAGTGACTATGAATTCCCTTAGTTTATGCTTATTTTAAAAGGTCTTCATTTCTTCTTTGATTCTGAATTGTAACTTTTATGGCTATAGTAATCTAGGCAGGCAGTAGTTTCTTTCAGGGCTTAAAATACATTGCTGCATGCCCTCCTGACCTTCAGAGTTTCTTCTGAGAAATTTTCTGTTACTCTGTTTGAT